>NW_026060892.1:0-1211538 GCF_929443795.1 Astur gentilis | reverse complement strand
AAATGATGCTCTGAGTCCTTGAAATGCATATTTGAATCTTAAAAGCACAAACCCTGGAACTCTGGACACCCCCAACTGAGGGCTTTGACCCTCCCGAGGTGGCTCGGACCCTTTGTATACCTGTCTGGATGCTAAAAAAAGAGGCTTTGGAGCCTGAAATGAGACACTGCAAATTAACAGTGAGCCTTTAAGGCCCTAAACTGTGGGGTTTGGAGCCTAAAATGAGGCTTTGTAAGACAAGAGTAAGACTCTAGAAAGTAAAAATGAGGCTCTGGACACTAGAAATTTAGATTTGAACTATATGTAGCAGCTTTGGTTCTTCCAAATCAGGTTTTAGGGCTTAAAAATGATGCTCTGAACCCTTGAAATGCATCTTTGGACCTTAAAAGTGTGAACCGTGGAACATTGGACACCCCCAAATGAGGGCTTGGACCCTCCAGAGCTGGCTCAGACCCTAAGGATGCCTGTCTGGATGCTAAAAAAAGAGGCTTGGACCCTGAAATTAGACTATGCAAACTAACAGTGAGCCTTTGGATGTAAAACGGTGGGGTTTGGAGCCTAAAATGAGGCATTGTAAGACAAGAGTAAGACTTTGGAAAGTAAAAATGAGGCTCTGGACCCTAGAAATTTACACTGGGACTCTATAAAGTGGCTTTGGGGCTTCCAAATCAGGTTTTAGGCCTTAAAAATGATGCTCTAGGCCCTTGAAATGCATATTTGAATCTTAAAAGCACAAACCCTGGAACTGTGGACACCCCCAAATGAGGGGTTGGACCCTCCAGAGGTGGCTGGGACCCTTCGTATACCTGTCTGGATGCTAAAAAAAGAGGTTTTGGAGCCTGAAATGAGACACTGCAAATTAACAGTGAGCCTTTAAGGCCCTAAACTGAGATATTGGAGCCTAAAATGAGGCATTGTAAGACAAGAGTAAGACTTTGGAAAGTAGAAATGAGGCTCTGGACCCTAGAAATTCAGAGTTGGACTATAAAGCGGCTTTGGGGCTTCCAAATCAGGTTTTAGGGCTTAAAAATGATGCTCTGGGCCCTTGAAATGCATCTTTGGACCTTCAAAGTGTGAACCCTGGAAATTTGGACCCCCCAAATGAGGGCTTGGACCCTCCAGAGGCGGCTCGGACGCTAAAAATGCATGTCTGGATGCTAAAAAAAGAGGCTTTGGAGCCTAAAATGAGACTAGGAAAACTAACAGTGAGCCTTTGGCCGTAAAACCGTGGGGTTTGGAGCCTAAAATGAGGCTTTGTAAGACAAGAGTAAGACTTTGGAAAGTAAAAATGAGGCTCTGGACACTGGAAATTTACATTGGGACTCTATAAAGTGGCTTTGGGTCGTCCAAATCAGGTTTTAGGGCTTAAAAATGATGCTCTGAGCCCTTGAAATGCATCTTTGGTCCTAAAAGAACAAACCCTGGAAATGTGGACACCCCCAAATGAGGGCTTGGACCCTCCAGAGGCGGCTCGGACCCTAAAAATGCATGTCTGGATGCTAAAAAAAGAGGCTTTGGACCCTGAAATGAGACTATGAAAACTAAAAGTGAGCCTTGGGGCCCTAAACTGAGGGGTTTGGAGCCTAAAATGAGGCTTTGTAAGACAAGAGTAAGACTCTGGAAAGTAAAAATGAGGCTCTGGACCCTAGAAATTTAGATTTGAATTCTAAAAAGCGAATTTGGGGCTTCCAAATCAGGTTTTAGGGCTTAAAAATGATGCTCTGAACCCTTGAAATGCATATTTGAATCTTAAAAGCACAAACCCTGGAACTCTGGACACCCCCAACTGAGGGCTTTGACCCTCCCGAGGTGGCTCGGACCCTTCGTATACCTGTCTGGATGCTAAAAAAAGAGGCTTTGGACCCTGAAATGAGACACTGCAAATTAACAGTAAGCCTTTAAGGCCCTAAATTGTTGGGTTTGGAGCCTAAAATGAGGCCTTGTGAGACAAGAGTAAGACTCTAGAAAGTAAAAATGAGGCTCTGGACACTAGAAATTTAGATTTGAACTATATGTAGCAGCTTTGGTTCTTCCAAATCAGGTTTTAGGGCTTAAAAATGATGCTCTAGGCCCTTGAAATGCATCTTTGGACCTTAAAAGTGTGAACCGTGGAACGTTGGACAGCCCCAAATGAGGGCTTGGACCCTCCCGAGGTGGCTCGGACCCTTTGTATACCTGTCTGGATGCTAAAAAAAGAGGCTTTGGAGCCTGAAATGAGACACTGCAAATTAACAGTGAGCCTTTAAGGCCCTAAACTGTGGGGTTTGGAGCCTAAAATGAGGCTTTGTAAGACAAGAGTAAGACTCTAGAAAGTAAAAATGAGGCTCTGGACACTAGAAATTTAGATTTGAACTATATGTAGCAGCTTTGGTTCTTCCAAATCAGGTTTTAGGGCTTAAAAATGATGCTCTGAACCCTTGAAATGCATCTTTGGACCTTAAAAGTGTGAACCGTGGAACATTGGACACCCCCAAATGAGGGCTTGGACCCTCCAGAGCTGGCTCAGACCCTAAGGATGCCTGTCTGGATGCTAAAAAAAGAGGCTTGGACCCTGAAATTAGACTATGCAAACTAACAGTGAGCCTTTGGATGTAAAACGGTGGGGTTTGGAGCCTAAAATGAGGCATTGTAAGACAAGAGTAAGACTTTGGAAAGTAAAAATGAGGCTCTGGACCCTAGAAATTTACACTGGGACTCTATAAAGTGGCTTTGGGGCTTCCAAATCAGGTTTTAGGCCTTAAAAATGATGCTCTAGGCCCTTGAAATGCATATTTGAATCTTAAAAGCACAAACCCTGGAACTGTGGACACCCCCAAATGAGGGGTTGGACCCTCCAGAGGTGGCTGGGACCCTTCGTATACCTGTCTGGATGCTAAAAAAAGAGGTTTTGGAGCCTGAAATGAGACACTGCAAATTAACAGTGAGCCTTTAAGGCCCTAAACTGAGATATTGGAGCCTAAAATGAGGCATTGTAAGACAAGAGTAAGACTTTGGAAAGTAGAAATGAGGCTCTGGACCCTAGAAATTCAGAGTTGGACTATAAAGTGGCTTTGGGGCTTGCAAATCAGGTTTTAGGGCTTAAAAATGATGCTCTGGGCCCTTGAAATGCATCTTTGGACCTTCAAAGTGTGAACCCTGGAAATTTGGACACCCCGAAATGAGGGCTTGGACCCTCCAGAGGTGGCTCAGTCCCTAAGGATGCTTGTCTGGATGCTAAAAAATGAGGCTTTGGAGCCTGAAATGAGACTATGCAAACTAACAGTGAGCCTTTAGCCGTAAAACTGTGGGGTTTGGAGCCTAAAATGAGGCTTTGTAAGACAAGAGTAAGACTCTGGAAAGTAAAAATGAGGCTCTGGACCCTAGAAATTTAGATTTGAACTCTAAAAAGCGAATTTGGGTCTTCCAAATCAGGTTTTAGGGCTTAAAAATGATGCTCTGAGTCCTTGAAATGCATATTTGAATCTTAAAAGCACAAACCCTGGAACTCTGGACACCCCCAACTGAGGGCTTTGACCCTCCCGAGGTGGCTCGGACCCTTCGTATACCTGTCTGGATGCTAAAAAAAGAGGCTTTGGACCCTGAAATGAGACACTGCAAATTAACAGTAAGCCTTTAAGGCCCTAAATTGTTGGGTTTGGAGCCTAAAATGAGGCCTTGTGAGACAAGAGTAAGACTCTAGAAAGTAAAAATGAGGCTCTGGACACTAGAAATTTAGATTTGAACTATATGTAGCAGCTTTGGTTCTTCCAAATCAGGTTTTAGGGCTTAAAAATGATGCTCTGAACCCTTGAAATGCATCTTTGGACCTTAAAAGTGTGAACCGTGGAACGTTGGACAGCCCCAAATGAGGGCTTGGACCCTCCCGAGGTGGCTCGGACCCTTTGTATACCTGTCTGGATGCTAAAAAAAGAGGCTTTGGAGCCTGAAATGAGACACTGCAAATTAACAGTGAGCCTTTAAGGCCCTAAACTGTGGGGGTTGGAGCCTAAAATGAGGCTTTGTAAGACAAGAGTAAGACTCTAGAAAGTAAAAATGAGGCTCTGGACACTAGAAATTTAGATTTGAACTATATGTAGCAGCTTTGGTTCTTCCAAATCAGGTTTTAGGGCTTAAAAATGATGCTCTAGGCCCTTGAAATGCATATTTGAATCTTAAAAGCACAAACCCTGGAACTGTGGACACCCCCAAATGAGGGGTTGGACCCTCCAGAGGTGGCTGGGACCCTTCGTATACCTGTCTGGATGCTAAAAAAAGAGGTTTTGGAGCCTGAAATGAGACACTGCAAATTAACAGTGAGCCTTTAAGGCCCTAAACTGAGATATTGGAGCCTAAAATGAGGCATTGTAAGACAAGAGTAAGACTTTGGAAAGTAGAAATGAGGCTCTGGACCCTAGAAATTCAGAGTTGGACTATAAAGCGGCTTTGGGGCTTCCAAATCAGGTTTTAGGGCTTAAAAATGATGCTCTGGGCCCTTGAAATGCATCTTTGGACCTTCAAAGTGTGAACCCTGGAAATTTGGACCCCCCAAATGAGGGCTTGGACCCTCCAGAGGCGGCTCGGACCCTAAAAATGCATGTCTGGATGCTAAAAAAAGAGGCTTTGGAGCCTGAAATGAGACTAGGAAAACTAACAGTGAGCCTTTGGCCGTAAAACCGTGGGGTTTGGAGCCTAAAATGAGGCTTTGTAAGACAAGAGTAAGACTTTGGAAAGTAAAAATGAGGCTCTGGACACTAGAAATTTACATTGGGACTCTATAAAGTGGCTTTGGGTCTTCCAAATCAGGTTTTAGGGCTTAAAAATGATGCTCTGAGCCCTTGAAATGCATCTTTGGTCCTAAAAGAACAAACCCTGGAAATGTGGACACCCCCAAATGAGGGCTTGGACCCTCCAGAGGCGGCTCGGACCCTAAAAATGCATGTCTGGATGCTAAAAAAAGAGGCTTTGGACCCTGAAATGAGACTATGCAAACTAACAGTGAGCCTTGGGGCCCTAAACTGTGGGGTCTGGAGCCTAAAATGAGGCATTGTAAGAGAAAAGTAAGATTTTGGAAAGTAAAAATGAGGCTCTGGACCCTAATAATTTACATTGGGACTCTATAAAATGGCTTTGGGTCTTCCAAATCAGGTTTTAGGGCTTAAAAATGATGCTCTGAGCCCTTGAAATGCACCTTTGGTCTTAAAAGAACAAACCCTGGAACCTTGGACACCCCCAAATGAGGGCTTGGACCCTCCAGAGCTGGCTCAGACCCTAAGGATGCCTGTCTGGATGCTAAAAAAAGAGGCTTGGACCCTGAAATTAGACTATGCAAACTAACAGTGAGCCTTTGGATGTAAAACGGTGGGGTTTGGAGCCTAAAATGAGGCATTGTAAGACAAGAGTAAGACTTTGGGAAGTAAAAATGAGGCTCTGGACCCTAGAAATTTACACTGGGACTCTATAAAGTGGCTTTGGGGCTTCCAAATCAGGTTTTAGGCCTTAAAAATGATGCTCTAGGCCCTTGAAATGCATATTTGAATCTTAAAAGCACAAACCCTGGAACTGTGGACACCCCCAAATGAGGGGTTGGACCCTCCAGAGGTGGCTGGGACCCTTCGTATACCTGTCTGGATGCTAAAAAAAGAGGTTTTGGAGCCTGAAATGAGACACTGCAAATTAACAGTGAGCCTTTAAGGCCCTAAACTGAGATATTGGAGCCTAAAATGAGGCATTGTAAGACAAGAGTAAGACTTTGGAAAGTAGAAATGAGGCTCTGGACCCTAGAAATTCAGAGTTGGACTATAAAGCGGCTTTGGGGCTTCCAAATCAGGTTTTAGGGCTTAAAAATGATGCTCTGGGCCCTTGAAATGCATCTTTGGACCTTCAAAGTGTGAACCCTGGAAATTTGGACCCCCCAAATGAGGGCTTGGACCCTCCAGAGGCGGCTCGGACCCTAAAAATGCATGTCTGGATGCTAAAAAAAGAGGCTTTGGAGCCTGAAATGAGACTAGGAAAACTAACAGTGAGCCTTTGGCCGTAAAACCGTGGGGTTTGGAGCCTAAAATGAGGCTTTGTAAGACAAGAGTAAGACTTTGGAAAGTAAAAATGAGGCTCTGGACACTAGAAATTTACATTGGGACTCTATAAAGTGGCTTTGGGTCTTCCAAATCAGGTTTTAGGGCTTAAAAATGATGCTCTGAGCCCTTGAAATGCATCTTTGGTCCTAAAAGAACAAACCCTGGAAATGTGGACACCCCCAAATGAGGGCTTGGACCCTCCAGAGGCGGCTCGGACCCTAAAAATGCATGTCTGGATGCTAAAAAAAGAGGCTTGGACCCTGAAATGAGACTATGCAAACTAACAGTGAGCCTTGGGGCCCTAAACTGTGGGGTCTGGAGCCTAAAATGAGGCATTGTAAGAGAAAAGTAAGATTTTGGAAAGTAAAAATGAGGCTCTGGACCCTAATAATTTACATTGGGACTCTATAAAATGGCTTTGGGTCTTCCAAATCAGGTTTTAGGGCTTAAAAATGATGCTCTGAGCCCTTGAAATGCACCTTTGGTCTTAAAAGAACAAACCCTGGAACCTTGGACACCCCCAAATGAGGGCTTGGACCCTCCAGAGCTGGCTCAGACCCTAAGGATGCCTGTCTGGATGCTAAAAAAAGAGGCTTGGACCCTGAAATTAGACTATGCAAACTAACAGTGAGCCTTTGGATGTAAAACGGTGGGGTTTGGAGCCTAAAATGAGGCATTGTAAGACAAGAGTAAGACTTTGGAAAGTAAAAATGAGGCTCTGGACCCTAGAAATTTACACTGGGACTCTATAAAGTGGCTTTGGGGCTTCCAAATCAGGTTTTAGGGCTTAAAAATGATGCTCTAGGCCCTTGAAATGCATATTTGAATCTTAAAAGCACAAACCCTGGAACTGTGGACACCCCCAAATGAGGGGTTGGACCCTCCAGAGGTGGCTGGGACCCTTCGTATACCTGTCTGGATGCTAAAAAAAGAGGTTTTGGAGCCTGAAATGAGACACTGCAAATTAACAGTGAGCCTTTAAGGCCCTAAACTGAGATATTGGAGCCTAAAATGAGGCATTGTAAGACAAGAGTAAGACTTTGGAAAGTAGAAATGAGGCTCTGGACCCTAGAAATTCAGAGTTGGACTATAAAGTGGCTTTGGGGCTTGCAAATCAGGTTTTAGGGCTTAAAAATGATGCTCTGGGCCCTTGAAATGCATCTTTGGACCTTCAAAGTGTGAACCCTGGAAATTTGGACACCCCGAAATGAGGGCTTGGACCCTCCAGAGGTGGCTCAGTCCCTAAGGATGCTTGTCTGGATGCTAAAAAATGAGGCTTTGGAGCCTGAAATGAGACTATGCAAACTAACAGTGAGCCTTTAGCCGTAAAACTGTGGGGTTTGGAGCCTAAAATGAGGCTTTGTAAGACAAGAGTAAGACTCTGGAAAGTAAAAATGAGGCTCTGGACCCTAGAAATTTAGATTTGAACTCTAAAAAGCGAATTTGGGTCTTCCAAATCAGGTTTTAGGGCTTAAAAATGATGCTCTGAGTCCTTGAAATGCATATTTGAATCTTAAAAGCACAAACCCTGGAACTCTGGACACCCCCAACTGAGGGCTTTGACCCTCCCGAGGTGGCTCGGACCCTTCGTATACCTGTCTGGATGCTAAAAAAAGAGGCTTTGGAGCCTGAAATGAGACACTGCAAATTAACAGTAAGCCTTTAAGGCCCTAAATTGTTGGGTTTGGAGCCTAAAATGAGGCCTTGTGAGACAAGAGTAAGACTCTAGAAAGTAAAAATGAGGCTCTGGACACTAGAAATTTAGATTTGAACTATATGTAGCAGCTTTGGTTCTTCCAAATCAGGTTTTAGGGCTTAAAAATGATGCTCTGAACCCTTGAAATGCATCTTTGGACCTTAAAAGTGTGAACCGTGGAACATTGGACAGCCCCAAATGAGGGCTTGGACCCTCCCGAGGTGGCTCGGACCCTTTGTATACCTGTCTGGATGCTAAAAAAAGAGGCTTTGGAGCCTGAAATGAGACACTGCAAATTAACAGTGAGCCTTTAAGGCCCTAAACTGTGGGGGTTGGAGCCTAAAATGAGGCTTTGTAAGACAAGAGTAAGACTCTAGAAAGTAAAAATGAGGCTCTGGACACTAGAAATTTAGATTTGAACTATATGTAGCAGCTTTGGTTCTTCCAAATCAGGTTTTAGGGCTTAAAAATGATGCTCTAGGCCCTTGAAATGCATATTTGAATCTTAAAAGCACAAACCCTGGAACTGTGGACACCCCCAAATGAGGGGTTGGACCCTCCAGAGGTGGCTGGGACCCTTCGTATACCTGTCTGGATGCTAAAAAAAGAGGTTTTGGAGCCTGAAATGAGACACTGCAAATTAACAGTGAGCCTTTAAGGCCCTAAACTGAGATATTGGAGCCTAAAATGAGGCATTGTAAGACAAGAGTAAGACTTTGGAAAGTAGAAATGAGGCTCTGGACCCTAGAAATTCAGAGTTGGACTATAAAGTGGCTTTGGGGCTTCCAAATCAGGTTTTAGGGCTTAAAAATGATGCTCTGGGCCCTTGAAATGCATCTTTGGACCTTCAAAGTGTGAACCCTGGAAATTTGGACCCCCCAAATGAGGGCTTGGACCCTCCAGAGGCGGCTCGGACCCTAAAAATGCATGTCTGGATGCTAAAAAAAGAGGCTTTGGAGCCTGAAATGAGACTAGGAAAACTAACAGTGAGCCTTTGGCCGTAAAACCGTGGGGTTTGGAGCCTAAAATGAGGCTTTGTAAGACAAGAGTAAGACTTTGGAAAGTAAAAATGAGGCTCTGGACACTAGAAATTTACATTGGGACTCTATAAAGTGGCTTTGGGTCTTCCAAATCAGGTTTTAGGGCTTAAAAATGATGCTCTGAGCCCTTGAAATGCATCTTTGGTCCTAAAAGAACAAACCCTGGAAATGTGGACACCCCCAAATGAGGGCTTGGACCCTCCAGAGGCGGCTCGGACCCTAAAAATGCATGTCTGGATGCTAAAAAAAGAGGCTTTGGACCCTGAAATGAGACTATGCAAACTAACAGTGAGCCTTGGGGCCCTAAACTGTGGGGTCTGGAGCCTAAAATGAGGCATTGTAAGAGAAAAGTAAGATTTTGGAAAGTAAAAATGAGGCTCTGGACCCTAATAATTTACATTGGGACTCTATAAAATGGCTTTGGGTCTTCCAAATCAGGTTTTAGGGCTTAAAAATGATGCTCTGAGCCCTTGAAATGCACCTTTGGTCTTAAAAGAACAAACCCTGGAACCTTGGACACCCCCAAATGAGGGCTTGGACCCTCCAGAGCTGGCTCAGACCCTAAGGATGCCTGTCTGGATGCTAAAAAAAGAGGCTTGGACCCTGAAATTAGACTATGCAAACTAACAGTGAGCCTTTGGATGTAAAACGGTGGGGTTTGGAGCCTAAAATGAGGCATTGTAAGACAAGAGTAAGACTTTGGGAAGTAAAAATGAGGCTCTGGACCCTAGAAATTTACACTGGGACTCTATAAAGTGGCTTTGGGGCTTCCAAATCAGGTTTTAGGCCTTAAAAATGATGCTCTAGGCCCTTGAAATGCATATTTGAATCTTAAAAGCACAAACCCTGGAACTGTGGACACCCCCAAATGAGGGGTTGGACCCTCCAGAGGTGGCTGGGACCCTTCGTATACCTGTCTGGATGCTAAAAAAAGAGGTTTTGGAGCCTGAAATGAGACACTGCAAATTAACAGTGAGCCTTTAAGGCCCTAAACTGAGATATTGGAGCCTAAAATGAGGCATTGTAAGACAAGAGTAAGACTTTGGAAAGTAGAAATGAGGCTCTGGACCCTAGAAATTCAGAGTTGGACTATAAAGTGGCTTTGGGGCTTGCAAATCAGGTTTTAGGGCTTAAAAATGATGCTCTGGGCCCTTGAAATGCATCTTTGGACCTTCAAAGTGTGAACCCTGGAAATTTGGACACCCCGAAATGAGGGCTTGGACCCTCCAGAGGTGGCTCAGTCCCTAAGGATGCTTGTCTGGATGCTAAAAAATGAGGCTTTGGAGCCTGAAATGAGACTATGCAAACTAACAGTGAGCCTTTAGCCGTAAAACTGTGGGGTTTGGAGCCTAAAATGAGGCTTTGTAAGACAAGAGTAAGACTCTGGAAAGTAAAAATGAGGCTCTGGACCCTAGAAATTTAGATTTGAACTCTAAAAAGCGAATTTGGGTCTTCCAAATCAGGTTTTAGGGCTTAAAAATGATGCTCTGAGTCCTTGAAATGCATATTTGAATCTTAAAAGCACAAACCCTGGAACTCTGGACACCCCCAACTGAGGGCTTTGACCCTCCCGAGGTGGCTCGGACCCTTCGTATACCTGTCTGGATGCTAAAAAAAGAGGCTTTGGACCCTGAAATGAGACACTGCAAATTAACAGTAAGCCTTTAAGGCCCTAAATTGTTGGGTTTGGAGCCTAAAATGAGGCCTTGTGAGACAAGAGTAAGACTCTAGAAAGTAAAAATGAGGCTCTGGACACTAGAAATTTAGATTTGAACTATATGTAGCAGCTTTGGTTCTTCCAAATCAGGTTTTAGGGCTTAAAAATGATGCTCTGAACCCTTGAAATGCATCTTTGGACCTTAAAAGTGTGAACCGTGGAACATTGGACAGCCCCAAATGAGGGCTTGGACCCTCCCGAGGTGGCTCGGACCCTTTGTATACCTGTCTGGATGCTAAAAAAAGAGGCTTTGGAGCCTGAAATGAGACACTGCAAATTAACAGTGAGCCTTTAAGGCCCTAAACTGTGGGGGTTGGAGCCTAAAATGAGGCTTTGTAAGACAAGAGTAAGACTCTAGAAAGTAAAAATGAGGCTCTGGACACTAGAAATTTAGATTTGAACTATATGTAGCAGCTTTGGTTCTTCCAAATCAGGTTTTAGGGCTTAAAAATGATGCTCTAGGCCCTTGAAATGCATATTTGAATCTTAAAAGCACAAACCCTGGAACTGTGGACACCCCCAAATGAGGGGTTGGACCCTCCAGAGGTGGCTGGGACCCTTCGTATACCTGTCTGGATGCTAAAAAAAGAGGTTTTGGAGCCTGAAATGAGACACTGCAAATTAACAGTGAGCCTTTAAGGCCCTAAACTGAGATATTGGAGCCTAAAATGAGGCATTGTAAGACAAGAGTAAGACTTTGGAAAGTAGAAATGAGGCTCTGGACCCTAGAAATTCAGAGTTGGACTATAAAGTGGCTTTGGGGCTTCCAAATCAGGTTTTAGGGCTTAAAAATGATGCTCTGGGCCCTTGAAATGCATCTTTGGACCTTCAAAGTGTGAACCCTGGAAATTTGGACCCCCCAAATGAGGGCTTGGACCCTCCAGAGGCGGCTCGGACCCTAAAAATGCATGTCTGGATGCTAAAAAAAGAGGCTTTGGAGCCTGAAATGAGACTAGGAAAACTAACAGTGAGCCTTTGGCCGTAAAACCGTGGGGTTTGGAGCCTAAAATGAGGCTTTGTAAGACAAGAGTAAGACTTTGGAAAGTAAAAATGAGGCTCTGGACACTAGAAATTTACATTGGGACTCTATAAAGTGGCTTTGGGTCTTCCAAATCAGGTTTTAGGGCTTAAAAATGATGCTCTGAGCCCTTGAAATGCATCTTTGGTCCTAAAAGAACAAACCCTGGAAATGTGGACACCCCCAAATGAGGGCTTGGACCCTCCAGAGGCGGCTCGGACCCTAAAAATGCATGTCTGGATGCTAAAAAAAGAGGCTTTGGACCCTGAAATGAGACTATGCAAACTAACAGTGAGCCTTGGGGCCCTAAACTGTGGGGTCTGGAGCCTAAAATGAGGCATTGTAAGAGAAAAGTAAGATTTTGGAAAGTAAAAATGAGGCTCTGGACCCTAATAATTTACATTGGGACTCTATAAAATGGCTTTGGGTCTTCCAAATCAGGTTTTAGGGCTTAAAAATGATGCTCTGAGCCCTTGAAATGCACCTTTGGTCTTAAAAGAACAAACCCTGGAACCTTGGACACCCCCAAATGAGGGCTTGGACCCTCCAGAGCTGGCTCAGACCCTAAGGATGCCTGTCTGGATGCTAAAAAAAGAGGCTTGGACCCTGAAATTAGACTATGCAAACTAACAGTGAGCCTTTGGATGTAAAACGGTGGGGTTTGGAGCCTAAAATGAGGCATTGTAAGACAAGAGTAAGACTTTGGAAAGTAAAAATGAGGCTCTGGACCCTAGAAATTTACACTGGGACTCTATAAAGTGGCTTTGGGGCTTCCAAATCAGGTTTTAGGCCTTAAAAATGATGCTCTAGGCCCTTGAAATGCATATTTGAATCTTAAAAGCACAAACCCTGGAACTGTGGACACCCCCAAATGAGGGGTTGGACCCTCCAGAGGTGGCTGGGACCCTTCGTATACCTGTCTGGATGCTAAAAAAAGAGGTTTTGGAGCCTGAAATGAGACACTGCAAATTAACAGTGAGCCTTTAAGGCCCTAAACTGAGATATTGGAGCCTAAAATGAGGCATTGTAAGACAAGAGTAAGACTTTGGAAAGTAGAAATGAGGCTCTGGACCCTAGAAATTCAGAGTTGGACTATAAAGTGGCTTTGGGGCTTGCAAATCAGGTTTTAGGGCTTAAAAATGATGCTCTGGGCCCTTGAAATGCATCTTTGGACCTTCAAAGTGTGAACCCTGGAAATTTGGACACCCCGAAATGAGGGCTTGGACCCTCCAGAGGTGGCTCAGTCCCTAAGGATGCTTGTCTGGATGCTAAAAAATGAGGCTTTGGAGCCTGAAATGAGACTATGCAAACTAACAGTGAGCCTTTAGCCGTAAAACTGTGGGGTTTGGAGCCTAAAATGAGGCTTTGTAAGACAAGAGTAAGACTCTGGAAAGTAAAAATGAGGCTCTGGACCCTAGAAATTTAGATTTGAACTCTAAAAAGCGAATTTGGGTCTTCCAAATCAGGTTTTAGGGCTTAAAAATGATGCTCTGAGTCCTTGAAATGCATATTTGAATCTTAAAAGCACAAACCCTGGAACTCTGGACACCCCCAACTGAGGGCTTTGACCCTCCCGAGGTGGCTCGGACCCTTCGTATACCTGTCTGGATGCTAAAAAAAGAGGCTTTGGACCCTGAAATGAGACACTGCAAATTAACAGTAAGCCTTTAAGGCCCTAAATTGTTGGGTTTGGAGCCTAAAATGAGGCCTTGTGAGACAAGAGTAAGACTCTAGAAAGTAAAAATGAGGCTCTGGACACTAGAAATTTAGATTTGAACTATATGTAGCAGCTTTGGTTCTTCCAAATCAGGTTTTAGGGCTTAAAAATGATGCTCTGAACCCTTGAAATGCATCTTTGGACCTTAAAAGTGTGAACCGTGGAACATTGGACAGCCCCAAATGAGGGCTTGGACCCTCCCGAGGTGGCTCGGACCCTTTGTATACCTGTCTGGATGCTAAAAAAAGAGGCTTTGGAGCCTGAAATGAGACACTGCAAATTAACAGTGAGCCTTTAAGGCCCTAAACTGTGGGGGTTGGAGCCTAAAATGAGGCTTTGTAAGACAAGGGTAAGACTCTAGAAAGTAAAAATGAGGCTCTGGACACTAGAAATTTAGATTTGAACTATATGTAGCAGCTTTGGTTCTTCCAAATCAGGTTTTAGGGCTTAAAAATGATGCTCTAGGCCCTTGAAATGCATATTTGAATCTTAAAAGCACAAACCCTGGAACTGTGGACACCCCCAAATGAGGGGTTGGACCCTCCAGAGGTGGCTGGGACCCTTCGTATACCTGTCTGGATGCTAAAAAAAGAGGTTTTGGAGCCTGAAATGAGACACTGCAAATTAACAGTGAGCCTTTAAGGCCCTAAACTGAGATATTGGAGCCTAAAATGAGGCATTGTAAGACAAGAGTAAGACTTTGGAAAGTAGAAATGAGGCTCTGGACCCTAGAAATTCAGAGTTGGACTATAAAGCGGCTTTGGGGCTTCCAAATCAGGTTTTAGGGCTTAAAAATGATGCTCTGGGCCCTTGAAATGCATCTTTGGACCTTCAAAGTGTGAACCCTGGAAATTTGGACCCCCCAAATGAGGGCTTGGACCCTCCAGAGGCGGCTCGGACCCTTAAAATGCATGTCTGGATGCTAAAAAAAGAGGCTTTGGAGCCTGAAATGAGACTAGGAAAACTAACAGTGAGCCTTTGGACGTAAAACGGTGGGGTTTGGAGCCTAAAATGAGGCTTTGTAAGACAAGAGTAAGACTTTGGAAAGTAAAAATGAGGCTCTGGACCCTAGAAATTTACATTGGGACTCTATAAAGTGGCTTTGGGGCTTCCAAATCAGGTTTTAGGGCTTAAAAATGATGCTCTGAGCCCTTGAAATGCATCTTTGGTCCTAGAAGAACAAACCCTGGAAATGTGGACACCCCCAAATGAGGGCTTGGACCCTCCAGAGGCGGCTCGGACCCTAAAAATGCATGTCTGGATGCTAAAAAAAGAGGCTTTGGACCCTGAAATGAGACTATGCAAACTAACAGTGAGCCTTGGGGCCCTAAACTGTGGGGTCTGGAGCCTAAAATGAGGCATTGTAAGAGAAAAGTAAGATTTTGGAAAGTAAAAATGAGGCTCTGGACCCTAATAATTTACATTGGGACTCTATAAAATGGCTTTGGGTCTTCCAAATCAGGTTTTAGGGCTTAAAAATGATGCTCTGAGCCCTTGAAATGCACCTTTGGTCTTAAAAGAACAAACCCTGGAACCTTGGACACCCCCAAATGAGGGCTTGGACCCTCCAGAGCTGGCTCAGACCCTAAGGATGCCTGTCTGGATGCTAAAAAAAGAGGCTTGGACCCTGAAATTAGACTATGCAAACTAACAGTGAGCCTTTGGATGTAAAACGGTGGGGTTTGGAGCCTAAAATGAGGCATTGTAAGACAAGAGTAAGACTTTGGAAAGTAAAAATGAGGCTCTGGACCCTAGAAATTTACACTGGGACTCTATAAAGTGGCTTTGGGGCTTCCAAATCAGGTTTTAGGCCTTAAAAATGATGCTCTAGGCCCTTGAAATGCATATTTGAATCTTAAAAGCACAAACCCTGGAACTGTGGACACCCCCAAATGAGGGCTTGGACCCTCCAGAGGTGGCTGGGACCCTTCGTATACCTGTCTGGATGCTAAAAAAAGAGGTTTTGGAGCCTGAAATGAGACACTGCAAATTAACAGTGAGCCTTTAAGGCCCTAAACTGAGATATTGGAGCCTAAAATGAGGCATTGTAAGACAAGAGTAAGACTTTGGAAAGTAGAAATGAGGCTCTGGACCCTAGAAATTCAGAGTTGGACTATAAAGTGGCTTTGGGGCTTGCAAATCAGGTTTTAGGGCTTAAAAATGATGCTCTGGGCCCTTGAAATGCATCTTTGGACCTTCAAAGTGTGAACCCTGGAAATTTGGACACCCCGAAATGAGGGCTTGGACCCTCCAGAGGTGGCTCAGTCCCTAAGGATGCTTGTCTGGATGCTAAAAAATGAGGCTTTGGAGCCTGAAATGAGACTATGCAAACTAACAGTGAGCCTTTAGCCGTAAAACTGTGGGGTTTGGAGCCTAAAATGAGGCTTTGTAAGACAAGAGTAAGACTCTGGAAAGTAAAAATGAGGCTCTGGACCCTAGAAATTTAGATTTGAACTCTAAAAAGCGAATTTGGGTCTTCCAAATCAGGTTTTAGGGCTTAAAAATGATGCTCTGAGTCCTTGAAATGCATATTTGAATCTTGAAAGCACAAACCCTGGAACTCTGGACACCCCCAACTGAGGGCTTTGACCCTCCCGAGGTGGCTCGGACCCTTCGTATACCTGTCTGGATGCTAAAAAAAGAGGCTTTGGACCCTGAAATGAGACACTGCAAATTAACAGTAAGCCTTTAAGGCCCTAAATTGTTGGGTTTGGAGCCTAAAATGAGGCCTTGTGAGACAAGAGTAAGACTCTAGAAAGTAAAAATGAGGCTCTGGACACTAGAAATTTAGATTTGAACTATATGTAGCAGCTTTGGTTCTTCCAAATCAGGTTTTAGGGCTTAAAAATGATGCTCTGAACCCTTGAAATGCATCTTTGGACCTTAAAAGTGTGAACCGTGGAACATTGGACAGCCCCAAATGAGGGCTTGGACCCTCCCGAGGTGGCTCGGACCCTTTGTATACCTGTCTGGATGCTAAAAAAAGAGGCTTTGGAGCCTGAAATGAGACACTGCAAATTAACAGTGAGCCTTTAAGGCCCTAAACTGTGGGGTTTGGAGCCTAAAATGAGGCTTTGTAAGACAAGAGTAAGACTCTAGAAAGTAAAAATGAGGCTCTGGACACTAGAAATTTAGATTTGAACTATATGTAGCAGCTTTGGTTCTTCCAAATCAGGTTTTAGGGCTTAAAAATGATGCTCTAGGCCCTTGAAATGCATATTTGAATCTTAAAAGCACAAACCCTGGAACTGTGGACACCCCCAAATGAGGGGTTGGACCCTCCAGAGGTGGCTGGGACCCTTCGTATACCTGTCTGGATGCTAAAAAAAGAGGTTTTGGAGCCTGAAATGAGACACTGCAAATTAACAGTGAGCCTTTAAGGCCCTAAACTGAGATATTGGAGCCTAAAATGAGGCATTGTAAGACAAGAGTAAGACTTTGGAAAGTAGAAATGAGGCTCTGGACCCTAGAAATTCAGAGTTGGACTATAAAGCGGCTTTGGGGCTTCCAAATCAGGTTTTAGGGCTTAAAAATGATGCTCTGGGCCCTTGAAATGCATCTTTGGACCTTCAAAGTGTGAACCCTGGAAATTTGGACACCCCGAAATGAGGGCTTGGACCCTCCAGAGGTGGCTCAGTCCCTAAGGATGCTTGTCTGGATGCTAAAAAATGAGGCTTTGGAGCCTGAAATGAGACTATGCAAACTAACAGTGAGCCTTTAGCCGTAAAACTGTGGGGTTTGGAGCCTAAAATGAGGCTTTGTAAGACAAGAGTAAGACTCTGGAAAGTAAAAATGAGGCTCTGGACCCTAGAAATTTAGATTTGAACTCTAAAAAGCGAATTTGGGTCTTCCAAATCAGGTTTTAGGGCTTAAAAATGATGCTCTGAGTCCTTGAAATGCATATTTGAATCTTGAAAGCACAAACCCTGGAACTCTGGACACCCCCAACTGAGGGCTTTGACCCTCCCGAGGTGGCTCGGACCCTTCGTATACCTGTCTGGATGCTAAAAAAAGAGGCTTTGGACCCTGAAATGAGACACTGCAAATTAACAGTAAGCCTTTAAGGCCCTAAATTGTTGGGTTTGGAGCCTAAAATGAGGCCTTGTGAGACAAGAGTAAGACTCTAGAAAGTAAAAATGAGGCTCTGGACACTAGAAATTTAGATTTGAACTATATGTAGCAGCTTTGGTTCTTCCAAATCAGGTTTTAGGGCTTAAAAATGATGCTCTGAACCCTTGAAATGCATCTTTGGACCTTAAAAGTGTGAACCGTGGAACATTGGACAGCCCCAAATGAGGGCTTGGACCCTCCCGAGGTGGCTCGGACCCTTTGTATACCTGTCTGGATGCTAAAAAAAGAGGCTTTGGAGCCTGAAATGAGACACTGCAAATTAACAGTGAGCCTTTAAGGCCCTAAACTGTGGGGTTTGGAGCCTAAAATGAGGCTTTGTAAGACAAGAGTAAGACTCTAGAAAGTAAAAATGAGGCTCTGGACACTAGAAATTTAGATTTGAACTATATGTAGCAGCTTTGGTTCTTCCAAATCAGGTTTTAGGGCTTAAAAATGATGCTCTAGGCCCTTGAAATGCATATTTGAATCTTAAAAGCACAAACCCTGGAACTGTGGACACCCCCAAATGAGGGGTTGGACCCTCCAGAGGTGGCTGGGACCCTTCGTATACCTGTCTGGATGCTAAAAAAAGAGGTTTTGGAGCCTGAAATGAGACACTGCAAATTAACAGTGAGCCTTTAAGGCCCTAAACTGAGATATTGGAGCCTAAAATGAGGCATTGTAAGACAAGAGTAAGACTTTGGAAAGTAGAAATGAGGCTCTGGACCCTAGAAATTCAGAGTTGGACTATAAAGCGGCTTTGGGGCTTCCAAATCAGGTTTTAGGGCTTAAAAATGATGCTCTGGGCCCTTGAAATGCATCTTTGGACATTCAAAGTGTGAACCCTGGAAATTTGGACCCCCCAAATGAGGGCTTGGACCCTCCAGAGGCGGCTCGGACCCTAAAAATGCATGTCTGGATGCTAAAAAAAGAGGCTTTGGAGCCTGAAATGAGACTAGGAAAACTAACAGTGAGCATTTGGCCATAAAACCGTGGGGTTTGGAGCCTAAAATGAGGCTTTGTAAGACAAGAGTAAGACTTTGGAAAGTAAAAATGAGGCTCTGGACACTAGAAATTTACATTGGGACTCTATAAAGTGGCTTTGGGTCTTCCAAATCAGGTTTTAGGGCTTAAAAATGATGCTCTGAGCCCTTGAAATGCATCTTTGGTCCTAAAAGAACAAACCCTGGAAATGTGGACACCCCCAAATGAGGGCTTGGACCCTCCAGAGGCGGCTCGGACCCTAAAAATGCATGTCTGGATGCTAAAAAAAGAGGCTTTGGACCCTGAAATGAGACTATGCAAACTAACAGTGAGCCTTGGGGCCCTAAACTGTGGGGTGTGGAGCCTAAAATGAGGCATTGTAAGAGAAAAGTAAGATTTTGGAAAGTAAAAATGAGGCTCTGGACCCTAATAATTTACATTGGGACTCTATAAAATGGCTTTGGGTCTTCCAAATCAGGTTTTAGGGCTTAAAAATGATGCTCTGAGCCCTTGAAATGCACCTTTGGTCTTAAAAGAACAAACCCTGGAACCTTGGACACCCCCAAATGAGGGCTTGGACCCTCCAGAGCTGGCTCAGACCCTAAGGATGCCTGTCTGGATGCTAAAAAAAGAGGCTTGGACCCTGAAATTAGACTATGCAAACTAACAGTGAGCCTTTGGATGTAAAACGGTGGGGTTTGGAGCCTAAAATGAGGCATTGTAAGACAAGAGTAAGACTTTGGAAAGTAAAAATGAGGCTCTGGACCCTAGAAATTTACACTGGGACTCTATAAAGTGGCTTTGGGGCTTCCAAATCAGGTTTTAGGCCTTAAAAATGATGCTCTAGGCCCTTGAAATGCATATTTGAATCTTAAAAGCACAAACCCTGGAACTGTGGACACCCCCAAATGAGGGGTTGGACCCTCCAGAGGTGGCTGGGACCCTTCGTATACCTGTCTGGATGCTAAAAAAAGAGGTTTTGGAGCCTGAAATGAGACACTGCAAATTAACAGTGAGCCTTTAAGGCCCTAAACTGAGATATTGGAGCCTAAAATGAGGCATTGTAAGACAAGAGTAAGACTTTGGAAAGTAGAAATGAGGCTCTGGACCCTAGAAATTCAGAGTTGGACTATAAAGTGGCTTTGGGGCTTGCAAATCAGGTTTTAGGGCTTAAAAATGATGCTCTGGGCCCTTGAAATGCATCTTTGGACCTTCAAAGTGTGAACCCTGGAAATTTGGACACCCCGAAATGAGGGCTTGGACCCTCCAGAGGTGGCTCAGTCCCTAAGGATGCTTGTCTGGATGCTAAAAAATGAGGCTTTGGAGCCTGAAATGAGACTATGCAAACTAACAGTGAGCCTTTAGCCGTAAAACTGTGGGGTTTGGAGCCTAAAATGAGGCTTTGTAAGACAAGAGTAAGACTCTGGAAAGTAAAAATGAGGCTCTGGACCCTAGAAATTTAGATTTGAACTCTAAAAAGCGAATTTGGGTCTTCCAAATCAGGTTTTAGGGCTTAAAAATGATGCTCTGAGTCCTTGAAATGCATATTTGAATCTTAAAAGCACAAACCCTGGAACTCTGGACACCCCCAACTGAGGGCTTTGACCCTCCCGAGGTGGCTCGGACCCTTCGTATACCTGTCTGGATGCTAAAAAAAGAGGCTTTGGACCCTGAAATGAGACACTGCAAATTAACAGTAAGCCTTTAAGGCCCTAAATTGTTGGGTTTGGAGCCTAAAATGAGGCCTTGTGAGACAAGAGTAAGACTCTAGAAAGTAAAAATGAGGCTCTGGACACTAGAAATTTAGATTTGAACTATATGTAGCAGCTTTGGTTCTTCCAAATCAGGTTTTAGGGCTTAAAAATGATGCTCTGAACCCTTGAAATGCATCTTTGGACCTTAAAAGTGTGAACCGTGGAACATTGGACAGCCCCAAATGAGGGCTTGGACCCTCCCGAGGTGGCTCGGACCCTTTGTATACCTGTCTGGATGCTAAAAAAAGAGGCTTTGGAGCCTGAAATGAGACACTGCAAATTAACAGTGAGCCTTTAAGGCCCTAAACTGTGGGGGTTGGAGCCTAAAATGAGGCTTTGTAAGACAAGAGTAAGACTCTAGAAAGTAAAAATGAGGCTCTGGACACTAGAAATTTAGATTTGAACTATATGTAGCAGCTTTGGTTCTTCCAAATCAGGTTTTAGGGCTTAAAAATGATGCTCTGAACCCTTGAAATGCATCTTTGAATCTTAAAAGCACAAACCCTGGAACTGTGGACACCCCCAAATGAGGGGTTGGACCCTCCAGAGGTGGCTGGGACCCTTCGTATACCTGTCTGGATGCTAAAAAAAGAGGTTTTGGAGCCTGAAATGAGACACTGCAAATTAACAGTGAGCCTTTAAGGCCCTAAACTGAGATATTGGAGCCTAAAATGAGGCATTGTAAGACAAGAGTAAGACTTTGGAAAGTAGAAATGAGGCTCTGGACCCTAGAAATTCAGAGTTGGACTATAAAGCGGCTTTGGGGCTTCCAAATCAGGTTTTAGGGCTTAAAAATGATGCTCTGGGCCCTTGAAATGCATCTTTGGACCTTCAAAGTGTGAACCCTGGAAATTTGGACCCCCCAAATGAGGGCTTGGACCCTCCAGAGGCGGCTCGGACCCTAAAAATGCATGTCTGGATGCTAAAAAAAGAGTCTTTGGAGCCTGAAATGAGACTAGGAAAACTAACAGTGAGCCTTTGGCCGTAAAACCGTGGGGTTTGGAGCCTAAAATGAGGCTTTGTAAGACAAGAGTAAGACTTTGGAAAGTAAAAATGAGGCTCTGGACACTAGAAATTTACATTGGGACTCTATAAAGTGGCTTTGGGTCTTCCAAATCAGGTTTTAGGGCTTAAAAATGATGCTCTGAGCCCTTGAAATGCATCTTTGGTCCTAAAAGAACAAACCCTGGAAATGTGGACACCCCCAAATGAGGGCTTGGACCCTCCAGAGGCGGCTCGGACCCTAAAAATGCATGTCTGGATGCTAAAAAAAGAGGCTTTGGACCCTGAAATGAGACTATGCAAACTAACAGTGAGCCTTGGGGCCCTAAACTGTGGGGTGTGGAGCCTAAAATGAGGCATTGTAAGAGAAAAGTAAGATTTTGGAAAGTAAAAATGAGGCTCTGGACCCTAATAATTTACATTGGGACTCTATAAAATGGCTTTGGGTCTTCCAAATCAGGTTTTAGGGCTTAAAAATGATGCTCTGAGCCCTTGAAATGCACCTTTGGTCTTAAAAGAACAAACCCTGGAACCTTGGACACCCCCAAATGAGGGCTTGGACCCTCCAGAGCTGGCTCAGACCCTAAGGATGCCTGTCTGGATGCTAAAAAAAGAGGCTTGGACCCTGAAATGAGAGTATGCAAACTAACAGTGAGCCTTTGGATGTAAAACGGTGGGGTTTGGAGCCTAAAATGAGGCATTGTAAGACAAGAGTAAGACTTTGGAAAGTAAAAATGAGGCTCTGGACCCTAGAAATTTACACTGGGACTCTATAAAGTGGCTTTGGGGCTTCCAAATCAGGTTTTAGGCCTTAAAAATGATGCTCTAGGCCCTTGAAATGCATATTTGAATCTTAAAAGCACAAACCCTGGAACTGTGGACACCCCCAAATGAGGGGTTGGACCCTCCAGAGGTGGCTGGGACCCTTCGTATACCTGTCTGGATGCTAAAAAAAGAGGTTTTGGAGCCTGAAATGAGACACTGCAAATTAACAGTGAGCCTTTAAGGCCCTAAACTGAGATATTGGAGCCTAAAATGAGGCATTGTAAGACAAGAGTAAGACTTTGGAAAGTAGAAATGAGGCTCTGGACCCTAGAAATTCAGAGTTGGACTATAAAGTGGCTTTGGGGCTTGCAAATCAGGTTTTAGGGCTTAAAAATGATGCTCTGGGCCCTTGAAATGCATCTTTGGACCTTCAAAGTGTGAACCCTGGAAATTTGGACACCCCGAAATGAGGGCTTGGACCCTCCAGAGGTGGCTCAGTCCCTAAGGATGCTTGTCTGGATGCTAAAAAATGAGGCTTTGGAGCCTGAAATGAGACTATGCCAACTAACAGTGAGCCTTTAGCCGTAAAACTGTGGGGTTTGGAGCCTAAAATGAGGCTTTGTAAGACAAGAGTAAGACTCTGGAAAGTAAAAATGAGGCTCTGGACCCTAGAAATTTAGATTTGAACTCTAAAAAGCGAATTTGGGTCTTCCAAATCAGGTTTTAGGGCTTAAAAATGATGCTCTGAGTCCTTGAAATGCATATTTGAATCTTAAAAGCACAAACCCTGGAACTCTGGACACCCCCAACTGAGGGCTTTGACCCTCCCGAGGTGGCTCGGACCCTTCGTATACCTGTCTGGATGCTAAAAAAAGAGGCTTTGGACCCTGAAATGAGACACTGCAAATTAACAGTAAGCCTTTAAGGCCCTAAATTGTTGGGTTTGGAGCCTAAAATGAGGCCTTGTGAGACAAGAGTAAGACTCTAGAAAGTAAAAATGAGGCTCTGGACACTAGAAATTTAGATTTGAACTATATGTAGCAGCTTTGGTTCTTCCAAATCAGGTTTTAGGGCTTAAAAATGATGCTCTGAACCCTTGAAATGCATCTTTGGACCTTAAAAGTGTGAACCGTGGAACATTGGACACCCCCAAATGAGGGCTTGGACCCTCCAGAGGCGGCTCGGTCCCTTTGTATACCTGTCTGGATGCTAAAAAAAGAGGCTTTGGAGCCTGAAATGAGACACTGCAAATTAACAGTGAGCCTTTAAGGCCCTAAACTGTGGGGGTTGGAGCCTAAAATGAGGCTTTGTAAGACAAGAGTAAGACTCTAGAAAGTAAAAATGAGGCTCTGGACACTAGAAATTTAGATTTGAACTATATGTAGCAGCTTTGGTTCTTCCAAATCAGGTTTTAGGGCTTAAAAATGATGCTCTAGGCCCTTGAAATGCATATTTGAATCTTAAAAGCACAAACCCTGGAACTGTGGACACCCCCAAATGAGGGGTTGGACCCTCCAGAGGTGGCTGGGACCCTTCGTATACCTGTCTGGATGCTAAAAAAAGAGGTTTTGGAGCCTGAAATGAGACACTGCAAATTAACAGTGAGCCTTTAAGGCCCTAAACTGAGATATTGGAGCCTAAAATGAGGCATTGTAAGACAAGAGTAAGACTTTGGAAAGTAGAAATGAGGCTCTGGACCCTAGAAATTCAGAGTTGGACTATAAAGCGGCTTTGGGGCTTCCAAATCAGGTTTTAGGGCTTAAAAATGATGCTCTGGGCCCTTGAAATGCATCTTTGGACCTTCAAAGTGTGAACCCTGGAAATTTGGACCCCCCAAATGAGGGCTTGGACCCTCCAGAGGCGGCTCGGACCCTAAAAATGCATGTCTGGATGCTAAAAAAAGAGGCTTTGGAGCCTGAAATGAGACTAGGAAAACTAACAGTGAGCCTTTGGCCGTAAAACCGTGGGGTTTGGAGCCTAAAATGAGGCTTTGTAAGACAAGAGTAAGACTTTGGAAAGTAAAAATGAGGCTCTGGACACTAGAAATTTACATTGGGACTCTATAAAGTGGCTTTGGGTCTTCCAAATCAGGTTTTAGGGCTTAAAAATGATGCTCTGAGCCCTTGAAATGCATCTTTGGTCCTAAAAGAACAAACCCTGGAAATGTGGACACCCCCAAATGAGGGCTTGGACCCTCCAGAGGCGGCTCGGACCCTAAAAATGCATGTCTGGATGCTAAAAAAAGAGGCTTTGGACCCTGAAATGAGACTATGCAAACTAACAGTGAGCCTTGGGGCCCTAAACTGTGGGGTCTGGAGCCTAAAATGAGGCATTGTAAGAGAAAAGTAAGATTTTGGAAAGTAAAAATGAGGCTCTGGACCCTAATAATTTACATTGGGACTCTATAAAATGGCTTTGGGTCTTCCAAATCAGGTTTTAGGGCTTAAAAATGATGCTCTGAGCCCTTGAAATGCACCTTTGGTCTTAAAAGAACAAACCCTGGAACCTTGGACACCCCCAAATGAGGGCTTGGACCCTCCAGAGCTGGCTCAGACCCTAAGGATGCCTGTCTGGATGCTAAAAAAAGAGGCTTTGGCCCCTGAAATGAGACCATGCAAACTAACAGTGAGCCTTGGGGCCCTAAACTGTGGGGTCTGGAGCCTAAAATGAGGCATTGTAAGAGAAAAGTAAGATTTTGGAAAGTAAAAATGAGGCTCTGGACCCTAATAATTTACATTGGGACTCTATAAAATGGCTTTGGGTCTTCCAAATCAGGTTTTAGGGCTTAAAAATGATGCTCTGAGCCCTTGAAATGCACCTTTGGTCTTAAAAGCACAAACCCTGGAATCTTGGACACCCCCAAATGAGGGCTTGGACCCTCCAGAGCTGGCTCAGACCCTAAGGATGCCTGTCTGGATGCTAAAAAAAGAGGCTTGGACCCTGAAATTAGACTATGCAAACTAACAGTGAGCCTTTGGATGTAAAACGGTGGGGTTTGGAGCCTAAAATGAGGCATTGTAAGACAAGAGTAAGACTTTGGAAAGTAAAAATGAGGCTCTGGACCCTAGAAATTTACACTGGGACTCTATAAAGTGGCTTTGGGGCTTCCAAATCAGGTTTTAGGCCTTAAAAATGATGCTCTAGGCCCTTGAAATGCATATTTGAATCTTAAAAGCACAAACCCTGGAACTGTGGACACCCCGAAATGAGGGGTTGGACCCTCCAGAGGTGGCTGGGACCCTTCGTATACCTGTCTGGATGCTAAAAAAAGAGGTTTTGGAGCCTGAAATGAGACACTGCAAATTAACAGTGAGCCTTTAAGGCCCTAAACTGAGATATTGGAGCCTAAAATGAGGCATTGTAAGACAAGAGTAAGACTTTGGAAAGTAGAAATGAGGCTCTGGACCCTAGAAATTCAGAGTTGGACTATAAAGCGGCTTTGGGGCTTCCAAATCAGGTTTTAGGGCTTAAAAATGATGCTCTGGGCCCTTGAAATGCATCTTTGGACCTTCAAAGTGTGAACCCTGGAAATTTGGACCCCCCAAATGAGGGCTTGGACCCTCCAGAGGCGGCTCGGACCCTAAAAATGCATGTCTGGATGCTAAAAAAAGAGGCTTTGGAGCCTGAAATGAGACTAGGAAAACTAACAGTGAGCCTTTGGCCGTAAAACCGTGGGGTTTGGAGCCTAAAATGAGGCTTTGTAAGACAAGAGTAAGACTTTGGAAAGTAAAAATGAGGCTCTGGACACTAGAAATTTACATTGGGACTCTATAAAGTGGCTTTGGGTCTTCCAAATCAGGTTTTAGGGCTTAAAAATGATGCTCTGAGCCCTTGAAATGCATCTTTGGTCCTAAAAGAACAAACCCTGGAAATGTGGACACCCCCAAATGAGGGCTTGGACCCTCCAGAGGCAGCTCGGACCCTAAAAATGCATGTCTGGATGCTAAAAAAAGAGGCTTTGGACCCTGAAATGAGACTATGCAAACTAACAGTGAGCCTTGGGGCCCTAAACTGTGGGGTCTGGAGCCTAAAATGAGGCATTGTAAGAGAAAAGTAAGATTTTGGAAAGTAAAAATGAGGCTCTGGACCCTAATAATTTACATTGGGACTCTATAAAATGGCTTTGGGTCTTCCAAATCAGGTTTTAGGGCTTAAAAATGATGCTCTGAGCCCTTGAAATGCACCTTTGGTCTTAAAAGAACAAACCCTGGAACCTTGGACACCCCCAAATGAGGGCTTGGACCCTCCAGAGCTGGCTCAGACCCTAAGGATGCCTGTCTGGATGTTAAAAAAAGAGGCTTTGGACCCTGAAATGAGACTATGCAAACTAACAGTGAGCCTTGGGGCCCTAAACTGTGGGGTCTGGAGCCTAAAATGAGGCATTGTAAGAGAAAAGTAAGATTTTGGAAAGTAAAAATGAGGCTCTGGACCCTAATAATTTACATTGGGACTCTATAAAATGGCTTTGGGTCTTCCAAATCAGGTTTTAGGGCTTAAAAATGATGCTCTGAGCCCTTGAAATGCACCTTTGGTCTTAAAAGCACAAACCCTGGAACCTTGGACACCCCCAAATGAGGGCTTGGACCCTCCAGAGCTGGCTCAGACCCTAAGGATGCCTGTCTGGATGCTAAAAAAAGAGGCTTGGACCCTGAAATTAGACTATGCAAACTAACAGTGAGCCTTTGGATGTAAAACGGTGGGGTTTGGAGCCTAAAATGAGGCATTGTAAGACAAGAGTAAGACTTTGGAAAGTAAAAATGAGGCTCTGGACCCTAGAAATTTACACTGGGACTCTATAAAGTGGCTTTGGGGCTTCCAAATCAGGTTTTAGGCCTTAAAAATGATGCTCTAGGCCCTTGAAATGCATATTTGAATCTTAAAAGCACAAACCCTGGAACTGTGGACACCCCCAAATGAGGGGTTGGACCCTCCAGAGGTGGCTGGGACCCTTCGTATACCTGTCTGGATGCTAAAAAAAAGGTTTTGGAGCCTGAAATGAGACACTGCAAATTAACAGTGAGCCTTTAAGGCCCTAAACTGAGATATTGGAGCCTAAAATGAGGCATTGTAAGACAAGAGTAAGACTTTGGAAAGTAGAAATGAGGCTCTGGACCCTAGAAATTCAGAGTTGGACTATAAAGTGGCTTTGGGGCTTGCAAATCAGGTTTTAGGGCTTAAAAATGATGCTCTGGGCCCTTGAAATGCATCTTTGGACCTTCAAAGTGTGAACCCTGGAAATTTGGACACCCCGAAATGAGGGCTTGGACCCTCCAGAGGTGGCTCAGTCCCTAAGGATGCTTGTCTGGATGCTAAAAAATGAGGCTTTGGAGCCTGAAATGAGACTATGCAAACTAACAGTGAGCCTTTAGCCGTAAAACTGTGGGGTCTGGAGCCTAAAATGAGGCATTGTAAGAGAAAAGTAAGATTTTGGAAAGTAAAAATGAGGCTCTGGACCCTAATAATTTACATTGGGACTCTATAAAATGGCTTTGGGTCTTCCAAATCAGGTTTTAGGGCTTAAAAATGATGCTCTGAGCCCTTGAAATGCACCTTTGGTCTTAAAAGCACAAACCCTGGAACCTTGGACACCCCCAAATGAGGGCTTGGACCCTCCAGAGCTGGCTCAGACCCTAAGGATGCCTGTCTGGATGCTAAAAAAAGAGGCTTGGACCCTGAAATTAGACTATGCAAACTAACAGTGAGCCTTTGGATGTAAAACGGTGGGGTTTGGAGCCTAAAATGAGGCATTGTAAGACAAGAGTAAGACTTTGGAAAGTAAAAATGAGGCTCTGGACCCTAGAAATTTACACTGGGACTCTATAAAGTGGCTTTGGGGCTTCCAAATCAGGTTTTAGGCCTTAAAAATGATGCTCTAGGCCCTTGAAATGCATATTTGAATCTTAAAAGCACAAACCCTGGAACTGTGGACACCCCCAAATGAGGGGTTGGACCCTCCAGAGGTGGCTGGGACCCTTCGTATACCTGTCTGGATGCTAAAAAAAGAGGTTTTGGAGCCTGAAATGAGACACTGCAAATTAACAGTGAGCCTTTAAGGCCCTAAACTGAGATATTGGAGCCTAAAATGAGGCATTGTAAGACAAGAGTAAGACTTTGGAAAGTAGAAATGAGGCTCTGGACCCTAGAAATTCAGAGTTGGACTATAAAGTGGCTTTGGGGCTTGCAAATCAGGTTTTAGGGCTTAAAAATGATGCTCTGGGCCCTTGAAATGCATCTTTGGACCTTCAAAGTGTGAACCCTGGAAATTTGGACACCCCGAAATGAGGGCTTGGACCCTCCAGAGGTGGCTCAGTCCCTAAGGATGCTTGTCTGGATGCTAAAAAATGAGGCTTTGGAGCCTGAAATGAGACTATGCAAACTAACAGTGAGCCTTTAGCCGTAAAACTGTGGGGTTTGGAGCCTAAAATGAGGCTTTGTAAGACAAGAGTAAGACTCTGGAAAGTAAAAATGAGGCTCTGGACCCTAGAAATTTAGATTTGAACTCTAAAAAGCGAATTTGGGTCTTCCAAATCAGGTTTTAGGGCTTAAAAATGATGCTCTGAGTCCTTGAAATGCATATTTGAATCTTAAAAGCACAAACCCTGGAACTCTGGACACCCCCAACTGAGGGCTTTGACCCTCCCGAGGTGGCTCGGACCCTTCGTATACCTGTCTGGATGCTAAAAAAAGAGGCTTTGGACCCTGAAATGAGACACTGCAAATTAACAGTAAGCCTTTAAGGCCCTAAATTGTTGGGTTTGGAGCCTAAAATGAGGCCTTGTGAGACAAGAGTAAGACTCTAGAAAGTAAAAATGAGGCTCTGGACACTAGAAATTTAGATTTGAACTATATGTAGCAGCTTTGGTTCTTCCAAATCAGGTTTTAGGGCTTAAAAATGATGCTCTGAACCCTTGAAATGCATCTTTGGACCTTAAAAGTGTGAACCGTGGAACATTGGACAGCCCCAAATGAGGGCTTGGACCCTCCCGAGGTGGCTCGGACCCTTTGTATACCTGTCTGGATGCTAAAAAAAGAGGCTTTGGAGCCTGAAATGAGACACTGCAAATTAACAGTGAGCCTTTAAGGCCCTAAACTGTGGGGTTTGGAGCCTAAAATGAGGCTTTGTAAGACAAGAGTAAGACTCTAGAAAGTAAAAATGAGGCTCTGGACACTAGAAATTTAGATTTGAACTATATGTAGCAGCTTTGGTTCTTCCAAATCAGGTTTTAGGGCTTAAAAATGATGCTCTGAACCCTTGAAATGCATCTTTGGACCTTAAAAGTGTGAACCCTGGAACTCTGGACACCCCCAAATGAGGGCTTGGACCCTCCCGAGGTGGCTGGGACCCTTCGTATACCTGTCTGGATGCTAAAAAAAGAGGTTTTGGAGCCTGAAATGAGACACTGCAAATTAACAGTGAGCCTTTAAGGCCCTAAATTGTTGGGTTTGGAGCCTAAAATGAGGCCTTGTGAGACAAGAGTAAGACTCTAGAAAGTAAAAATGAGGCTCTGGACACTAGAAATTTAGATTTGAACTATATGTAGCAGCTTTGGTTCTTCCAAATCAGGTTTTAGGGCTTAAAAATGATGCTCTGAACCCTTGAAATGCATCTTTGGACCTTAAAAGTGTGAACCGTGGAACATTGGACAGCCCCAAATGAGGGCTTGGACCCTCCCGAGGTGGCTCGGACCCTTTGTATACCTGTCTGGATGCTAAAAAAAGAGGCTTTGGAGCCTGAAATGAGACACTGCAAATTAACAGTGAGCCTTTAAGGCCCTAAACTGTGGGGTTTGGAGCCTAAAATGAGGCTTTGTAAGACAAGAGTAAGACTCTAGAAAGTAAAAATGAGGCTCTGGACACTAGAAATTTAGATTTGAACTATATGTAGCAGCTTTGGTTCTTCCAAATCAGGTTTTAGGGCTTAAAAATGATGCTCTGAACCCTTGAAATGCATCTTTGAATCTTAAAAGCACAAACCCTGGAACTGTGGACACCCCCAAATGAGGGGTTGGACCCTCCAGAGGTGGCTGGGACCCTTCGTATACCTGTCTGGATGCTAAAAAAAGAGGTTTTGGAGCCTGAAATGAGACACTGCAAATTAACAGTGAGCCTTTAAGGCCCTAAACTGAGATATTGGAGCCTAAAATGAGGCATTGTAAGACAAGAGTAAGACTTTGGAAAGTAGAAATGAGGCTCTGGACCCTAGAAATTCAGAGTTGGACTATAAAGCGGCTTTGGGGCTTCCAAATCAGGTTTTAGGGCTTAAAAATGATGCTCTGGGCCCTTGAAATGCATCTTTGGACCTTCAAAGTGTGAACCCTGGAAATTTGGACCCCCCAAATGAGGGCTTGGACCCTCCAGAGGCGGCTCGGACCCTAAAAATGCATGTCTGGATGCTAAAAAAAGAGGCTTTGGAGCCTGAAATGAGACTAGGAAAACTAACAGTGAGCCTTTGGCCGTAAAACCGTGGGGTTTGGAGCCTAAAATGAGGCTTTGTAAGACAAGAGTAAGACTTTGGAAAGTAAAAATGAGGCTCTGGACACTAGAAATTTACATTGGGACTCTATAAAGTGGCTTTGGGTCTTCCAAATCAGGTTTTAGGGCTTAAAAATGATGCTCTGAGCCCTTGAAATGCATCTTTGGTCCTAAAAGAACAAACCCTGGAAATGTGGACACCCCCAAATGAGGGCTTGGACCCTCCAGAGGCGGCTCGGACCCTAAAAATGCATGTCTGGATGCTAAAAAAAGAGGCTTTGGACCCTGAAATGAGACTATGCAAACTAACAGTGAGCCTTGGGGCCCTAAACTGTGGGGTCTGGAGCCTAAAATGAGGCATTGTAAGAGAAAAGTAAGATTTTGGAAAGTAAAAATGAGGCTCTGGACCCTAATAATTTACATTGGGACTCTATAAAATGGCTTTGGGTCTTCCAAATCAGGTTTTAGGGCTTAAAAATGATGCTCTGAGCCCTTGAAATGCACCTTTGGTCTTAAAAGAACAAACCCTGGAACCTTGGACACCCCCAAATGAGGGCTTGGACCCTCCAGAGCTGGCTCAGACCCTAAGGATGCCTGTCTGGATGTTAAAAAAAGAGGCTTTGGACCCTGAAATGAGACTATGCAAACTAACAGTGAGCCTTGGGGCCCTAAACTGTGGGGTCTGGAGCCTAAAATGAGGCATTGTAAGAGAAAAGTAAGATTTTGGAAAGTAAAAATGAGGCTCTGGACCCTAATAATTTACATTGGGACTCTATAAAATGGCTTTGGGTCTTCCAAATCAGGTTTTAGGGCTTAAAAATGATGCTCTGAGCCCTTGAAATGCACCTTTGGTCTTAAAAGCACAAACCCTGGAACCTTGGACACCCCCAAATGAGGGCTTGGACCCTCCAGAGCTGGCTCAGACCCTAAGGATGCCTGTCTGGATGCTAAAAAAAGAGGCTTGGACCCTGAAATTAGACTATGCAAACTAACAGTGAGCCTTTGGATGTAAAACGGTGGGGTTTGGAGCCTAAAATGAGGCATTGTAAGACAAGAGTAAGACTTTGGAAAGTAAAAATGAGGCTCTGGACCCTAGAAATTTACACTGGGACTCTATAAAGTGGCTTTGGGGCTTCCAAATCAGGTTTTAGGCCTTAAAAATGATGCTCTAGGCCCTTGAAATGCATATTTGAATCTTAAAAGCACAAACCCTGGAACTGTGGACACCCCCAAATGAGGGGTTGGACCCTCCAGAGGTGGCTGGGACCCTTCGTATACCTGTCTGGATGCTAAAAAAAGAGGTTTTGGAGCCTGAAATGAGACACTGCAAATTAACAGTGAGCCTTTAAGGCCCTAAACTGAGATATTGGAGCCTAAAATGAGGCATTGTAAGACAAGAGTAAGACTTTGGAAAGTAGAAATGAGGCTCTGGACCCTAGAAATTCAGAGTTGGACTATAAAGTGGCTTTGGGGCTTGCAAATCAGGTTTTAGGGCTTAAAAATGATGCTCTGGGCCCTTGAAATGCATCTTTGGACCTTCAAAGTGTGAACCCTGGAAATTTGGACAGCCCGAAATGAGGGCTTGGACCCTCCAGAGGTGGCTCAGTCCCTAAGGATGCTTGTCTGGATGCTAAAAAATGAGGCTTTGGAGCCTGAAATGAGACTATGCAAACTAACAGTGAGCCTTTAGCCGTAAAACTGTGGGGTTTGGAGCCTAAAATGAGGCTTTGTAAGACAAGAGTAAGACTCTGGAAAGTAAAAATGAGGCTCTGGACCCTAGAAATTTAGATTTGAACTCTAAAAAGCAAATTTGGGTCTTCCAAATCAGGTTTTAGGGCTTAAAAATGATGCTCTGAGTCCTTGAAATGCATATTTGAATCTTAAAAGCACAAACCCTGGAACTCTGGACACCCCCAACTGAGGGCTTTGACCCTCCCGAGGTGGCTCGGACCCTTCGTATACCTGTCTGGATGCTAAAAAAAGAGGCTTTGGACCCTGAAATGAGACACTGCAAATTAACAGTAAGCCTTTAAGGCCCTAAATTGTTGGGTTTGGAGCCTAAAATGAGGCCTTGTGAGACAAGAGTAAGACTCTAGAAAGTAAAAATGAGGCTCTGGACACTAGAAATTTAGATTTGAACTATATGTAGCAGCTTTGGTTCTTCCAAATCAGGTTTTAGGGCTTAAAAATGATGCTCTGAACCCTTGAAATGCATCTTTGGACCTTAAAAGTGTGAACCGTGGAACATTGGACAGCCCCAAATGAGGGCTTGGACCCTCCCGAGGTGGCTCGGACCCTTTGTATACCTGTCTGGATGCTAAAAAAAGAGGCTTTGGAGCCTGAAATGAGACACTGCAAATTAACAGTGAGCCTTTAAGGCCCTAAACTGTGGGGTTTGGAGCCTAAAATGAGGCTTTGTAAGACAAGAGTAAGACTCTAGAAAGTAAAAATGAGGCTCTGGACACTAGAAATTTAGATTTGAACTATATGTAGCAGCTTTGGTTCTTCCAAATCAGGTTTTAGGGCTTAAAAATGATGCTCTGAACCCTTGAAATGCATCTTTGAATCTTAAAAGCACAAACCCTGGAACTGTGGACACCCCCAAATGAGGGGTTGGACCCTCCAGAGGTGGCTGGGACCCTTCGTATACCTGCCTGGATGCTAAAAAAAGAGGTTTTGGAGCCTGAAATGAGACACTGCAAATTAACAGTAAGCCTTTAAGGCCCTAAATTGTTGGGTTTGGAGCCTAAAATGAGGCCTTGTGAGACAAGAGTAAGACTCTAGAAAGTAAAAATGAGGCTCTGGACACTAGAAATTTAGATTTGAACTATATGTAGCAGCTTTGGTTCTTCCAAATCAGGTTTTAGGGCTTAAAAATGATGCTCTGAACCCTTGAAATGCATCTTTGGACCTTAAAAGTGTGAACCGTGGAACATTGGACAGCCCCAAATGAGGGCTTGGACCCTCCCGAGGTGGCTCGGACCCTTTGTATACCTGTCTGGATGCTAAAAAAAGAGGCTTTGGAGCCTGAAATGAGACACTGCAAATTAACAGTGAGCCTTTAAGGCCCTAAACTGTGGGGTTTGGAGCCTAAAATGAGGCTTTGTAAGACAAGAGTAAGACTCTAGAAAGTAAAAATGAGGCTCTGGACACTAGAAATTTAGATTTGAACTATATGTAGCAGCTTTGGTTCTTCCAAATCAGGTTTTAGGGCTTAAAAATGATGCTCTGAACCCTTGAAATGCATCTTTGAATCTTAAAAGCACAAACCCTGGAACTGTGGACACCCCCAAATGAGGGGTTGGACCCTCCAGAGGTGGCTGGGACCCTTCGTATACCTGTCTGGATGCTAAAAAAAGAGGTTTTGGAGCCTGAAATGAGACACTGCAAATTAACAGTGAGCCTTTAAGGCCCTAAACTGAGATATTGGAGCCTAAAATGAGGCATTGTAAGACAAGAGTAAGACTTTGGAAAGTAGAAATGAGGCTCTGGACCCTAGAAATTCAGAGTTGGACTATAAAGCGGCTTTGGGGCTTCCAAATCAGGTTTTAGGGCTTAAAAATGATGCTCTGGGCCCTTGAAATGCATCTTTGGACCTTCAAAGTGTGAACCCTGGAAATTTGGACCCCCCAAATGAGGGCTTGGACCCTCCAGAGGCGGCTCGGACCCTAAAAATGCATGTCTGGATGCTAAAAAAAGAGGCTTTGGAGCCTGAAATGAGACTAGGAAAACTAACAGTGAGCCTTTGGCCGTAAAACCGTGGGGTTTGGAGCCTAAAATGAGGCTTTGTAAGACAAGAGTAAGACTTTGGAAAGTAAAAATGAGGCTCTGGACACTAGAAATTTACATTGGGACTCTATAAAGTGGCTTTGGGTCTTCCAAATCAGGTTTTAGGGCTTAAAAATGATGCTCTGAGCCCTTGAAATGCATCTTTGGTCCTAAAAGAACAAACCCTGGAAATGTGGACACCCCCAAATGAGGGCTTGGACCCTCCAGAGGCGGCTCGGACCCTAAAAATGCATGTCTGGATGCTAAAAAAAGAGGCTTTGGACCCTGAAATGAGACTATGCAAACTAACAGTGAGCCTTGGGGCCCTAAACTGTGGGGTCTGGAGCCTAAAATGAGGCATTGTAAGAGAAAAGTAAGATTTTGGAAAGTAAAAATGAGGCTCTGGACCCTAATAATTTACATTGGGACTCTATAAAATGGCTTTGGGTCTTCCAAATCAGGTTTTAGGGCTTAAAAATGATGCTCTGAGCCCTTGAAATGCACCTTTGGTCTTAAAAGAACAAACCCTGGAACCTTGGACACCCCCAAATGAGGGCTTGGACCCTCCAGAGCTGGCTCAGACCCTAAGGATGCCTGTCTGGATGCTAAAAAAAGAGGCTTTGGACCCTGAAATGAGACTATGCAAAATAACAGTGAGCCTTGGGGCCCTAAACTGTGGGGTCTGGAGCCTAAAATGAGGCATTGTAAGACAAGAGTAAGACTTTGGAAAGTAAAAATGAGGCTCTGGACCCTAATAATTTACATTGGGACTCTATAAAATGGCTTTGGGTCTTCCAAATCAGGTTTTAGGGCTTAAAAATGATGCTCTGAGCCCTTGAAATGCACCTTTGGTCTTAAAAGAACAAACCCTGGAACCTTGGACACCCCCAAATGAGGGCTTGGACCCTCCAGAGCTGGCTCAGACCCTAAGGATGCCTGTCTGGATGCTAAAAAAAGAGGCTTGGACCCTGAAATTAGACTATGCAAACTAACAGTGAGCCTTTGGATGTAAAACGGTGGGGTTTGGAGCCTAAAATGAGGCATTGTAAGACAAGAGTAAGACTTTGGAAAGTAAAAATGAGGCTCTGGACCCTAGAAATTTACACTGGGACTCTATAAAGTGGCTTTGGGGCTTCCAAATCAGGTTTTAGGCCTTAAAAATGATGCTCTAGGCCCTTGAAATGCATATTTGAATCTTAAAAGCACAAACCCTGGAACTGTGGACACCCCCAAATGAGGGGTTGGACCCTCCAGAGGTGGCTGGGACCCTTCGTATACCTGTCTGGATGCTAAAAAAAGAGGTTTTGGAGCCTGAAATGAGACACTGCAAATTAACAGTGAGCCTTTAAGGCCCTAAACTGAGATATTGGAGCCTAAAATGAGGCATTGTAAGACAAGAGTAAGACTTTGGAAAGTAGAAATGAGGCTCTGGACCCTAGAAATTCAGAGTTGGACTATAAAGTGGCTTTGGGGCTTGCAAATCAGGTTTTAGGGCTTAAAAATGATGCTCTGGGCCCTTGAAATGCATCTTTGGACCTTCAAAGTGTGAACCCTGGAAATTTGGACACCCCGAAATGAGGGCTTGGACCCTCCAGAGGTGGCTCAGTCCCTAAGGATGCTTGTCTGGATGCTAAAAAATGAGGCTTTGGAGCCTGAAATGAGACTATGCAAACTAACAGTGAGCCTTTAGCCGTAAAACTGTGGGGTTTGGAGCCTAAAATGAGGCTTTGTAAGACAAGAGTAAGACTCTGGAAAGTAAAAATGAGGCTCTGGACCCTAGAAATTTAGATTTGAACTCTAAAAAGCAAATTTGGGTCTTCCAAATCAGGTTTTAGGGCTTAAAAATGATGCTCTGAGTCCTTGAAATGCATATTTGAATCTTAAAAGCACAAACCCTGGAACTCTGGACACCCCCAACTGAGGGCTTTGACCCTCCCGAGGTGGCTCGGACCCTTCGTATACCTGTCTGGATGCTAAAAAAAGAGGCTTTGGACCCTGAAATGAGACACTGCAAATTAACAGTAAGCCTTTAAGGCCCTAAATTGTTGGGTTTGGAGCCTAAAATGAGGCCTTGTGAGACAAGAGTAAGACTCTAGAAAGTAAAAATGAGGCTCTGGACACTAGAAATTTAGATTTGAACTATATGTAGCAGCTTTGGTTCTTCCAAATCAGGTTTTAGGGCTTAAAAATGATGCTCTGAACCCTTGAAATGCATCTTTGGACCTTAAAAGTGTGAACCGTGGAACATTGGACAGCCCCAAATGAGGGCTTGGACCCTCCCGAGGTGGCTCGGACCCTTTGTATACCTGTCTGGATGCTAAAAAAAGAGGTTTTGGAGCCTGAAATGAGACACTGCAAATTAACAGTGAGCCTTTAAGGCCCTAAACTGAGATATTGGAGCCTAAAATGAGGCATTGTAAGACAAGAGTAAGACTTTGGAAAGTAGAAATGAGGCTCTGGACCCTAGAAATTCAGAGTTGGACTATAAAGCGGCTTTGGGGCTTGCAAATCAGGTTTTAGGTCTTAAAAATGATGCTCTGAGCCCTTGAAATGCATCTTTGGACCTTCAAAGTGTGAACCCTGGAAATTTGGACACCCCCAAATGAGGGCTTGTACCCTCCAGAGCTGGCTCAGACCCTAAGGATGCCTGTCTGGATGCTAAAAAAAGAGGCTTGGACCCTGAAATGAGACTATGCAAACTAACAGTGAGCCTTTGGATGTAAAACGGTGGGGTTTGGAGCCTAAAATGAGGCATTGTAAGACAAGAGTAAGACTTTGGAAAGTAAAAATGAGGCTCTGGACCCTAGAAATTTACATTGGGACTCTATAAAGTGGCTTTGGTTCTTCCAAATCAGGTTTTAGGGCTTAAAAATGATGCTCTGGGCCCTTGAAATGCATCTTTGGTCCTAAAAGAACAAACCCTGGAAATGTGGACACCCCCAAATGAGGGCTTGGACCCTCCAGAGGCGGCTCGGACCCTAAAAATGCATGTCTGGATGCTTAAAAAAGAGGCTTTGGACCCTGAAATGAGACTATGAAAACTAAAAGTGAGCCTTGGGGCCCTAAACTGAGGGGTGTGGAGCCTAAAATGAGGCTTTGTAAGACAAGAGTAAGACTCTGGAAAGTAAAAATGAGGCTCTGGACCCTAGAAATTTAGATTTGAACTCTAAGAAGCGAATTTGGGGCTTCCAAATCAGGTTTTAAGGGCTTAAAAATGATGCTCTGAGTCCTTGAAATGCATATTTGAATCTTAAAAGCACAAACCCTGGAACTCTGGACACCCCCAACTGAGGGCTTTGACCCTCCCGAGGTGGCTCGGACCCTTCGTATACCTGTCTGGATGCTAAAAAAAGAGGCTTTGGAGCCTGAAATGAGACACTGCAAATTAACAGTAAGCCTTTAAGGCCCTAAATTGTTGGGTTTGGAGCCTAAAATGTGGCCTTGTGAGACAAGAGTAAGACTCTAGAAAGTAAAAATGAGGCTCTGGACACTAGAAATTTAGATTTGAACTATATGTAGCAGCTTTGGTTCTTCCAACTCAGGTTTTAGGGCTTAAAAATGATGCTCTAGGCCCTTGAAATGCATCTTTGGACCTTAAAAGTGTGAACCGTGGAACATTGGACACCCCCAAATGAGGGCTTGGACCCTCCAGAGCTGGCTCAGACCCTAAGGATGCCTGTCTGGATGCTAAAAAAAGAGGCTTGGACCCTGAAATGAGACACTGCAAACTAACAGTGAGCCTTTGGATGTAAAACGGTGGGGTTTGGAGCCTAAAATGAGGCATTGTAAGACAAGAGTAAGACTTTGGAAAGTAGAAATGAGGCTCTGGACCCTAGAAATTCAGAGTTGGACTATAAAGTGGCTTTGGGGCTTGCAAATCAGGTTTTAGGGCTTATAAATGATGCTCTGGGCCCTTGAAATGCATCTTTGGACCTTGAAAGTGTGAACCCTGGAACTTTGGACACCCCCAAATGAGGGCTTGGACCCTCCAGAGCTGGCTCAGACCCTAAGGATGCCTGTCTGGATGCTAAAAAAAGAGGCTTGGACCCTGAAATGAGAGTATGCAAACTAACAGTGAGCCTTTGGATGTAAAACGGTGGGGTTTGGAGCCTACAATGAGGCATTGTAAGACAAGAGTAAGACTTTGGAAAGTAAAAATGAGGCTCTGGACCCTAGAAATTTACATTGGGACTCTATAAAGTGGCTTTGGGGCTTCCAAATCAGGTTTTAGGCCTTAAAAATGATGCTCTAGGCCCTTGAAATGCATATTTGAATCTTAAAAGCACAAACCCTGGAACTGTGGACACCCCCAAATGAGGGGTTGGACCCTCCAGACGTGGCTGGGACCCTTCGTATACCTGTCTGGATGCTAAAAAAAGAGGCTTTGGAGCCTGAAATGAGACACTGCAAATTAACAGTGAGCCTTTAAGGCCCTAAACTGAGATATTGGAGCCTAAAATGAGGCATTGTAAGACAAGAGTAAGACTTTGGAAAGTAGAAATGAGGCTCTGGACCCTAGAAATTCAGAGTTGGACTATAAAGTGGCTTTGGGGCTTGCAAATCAGGTTTTAGGGCTTAAAAATGATGCTCTGGGCCCTTGAAATGCAACTTTGGACCTTCAAAGTGTGAACCCTGGAAATTTGGACACCCCGAAATGAGGGCTTGGACCCTCCAGAGGTGGCTCGGTCCCTAAGGATGCTTGTCTGGATGCTAAAAAATGAGGCTTTGGAGCCTGAAATGAGACTATGCAAACTAACAGTGAGCCTTTAGCCGTAAAACTGTGGGGTTTGGAGCCTAAAATGCAGCTTTGTAAGACAAGAGTAAGACTCTGGAAAGTAAAAATGAGGCTCTGGACCCTAGAAATTTAGATTTGAACTCTAAAAAGCGAATTTGGGTCTTCCAAATCAGGTTTTAGGGCTTAAAAATGATGCTCTGAGTCCTTGAAATGCATATTTGAATCTTAAAAGCACAAACCCTGGAACTCTGGACACCCCCAACTGAGGGCTTTGACCCTCCCGAGGTGGCTCGGACCCTTCGTATACCTGTCTGGATGCTAAAAAAAGAGGCTTTGGACCCTGAAATGAGACACTGCAAATTAACAGTAAGCCTTTAAGGCCCTAAATTGTTGGGTTTGGAGCCTAAAATGAGGCCTTGTGAGACAAGAGTAAGACTCTAGAAAGTAAAAATGAGGCTCTGGACACTAGAAATTTAGATTTGAACTATATGTAGCAGCTTTGGTTCTTCCAAATCAGGTTTTAGGGCTTAAAAATGATGCTCTGAACCCTTGAAATGCATCTTTGGACCTTCAAAGTGTGAACCGTGGAACATTGGACAGCCCCAAATGAGGGCTTGGACCCTCCTGAGGTGGATCGGACCCTTTCTATACCTGTCTGGATGCTAAAAAATGAGGCTTTGGAGCCTGAAATGAGACACTGCAAATTAACAGTGAGCCTTTAAGGCCCTAAACTGTGGGGTTTGGAGCCTAAAATGAGGCTTTGTAAGACAAGAGTAAGACTCTAGAAAGTAAAAATGAGGCTCTGGACACTAGAAATTTAGATTTGAACTATATGTAGCAGCTTTGGTTCTTCCAAATCAGGTTTTAGGGCTTAAAAATGATGCTCTGAACCCTTGAAATGCATCTTTGGACCTTAAAAGTGTGAACCGTGGAACATTGGACAGCCCCAAATGAGGGCTTGGACCCTCCCGAGGTGGCTCGGACCCTTTGTATACCTGTCTGGATGCTAAAAAAAGAGGCTTTGGAGCCTGAAATGAGACACTGCAAATTAACAGTGAGCCTTTAAGGCCCTAAACTGTGGGGGTTGGAGCCTAAAATGAGGCTTTGTAAGACAAGAGTAAGACTCTAGAAAGTAAAAATGAGGCTCTGGACACTAGAAATTTAGATTTGAACTATATGTAGCAGCTTTGGTTCTTCCAAATCAGGTTTTAGGGCTTAAAAATGATGCTCTAGGCCCTTGAAATGCATATTTGAATCTTAAAAGCACAAACCCTGGAACTGTGGACACCCCCAAATGAGGGGTTGGACCCTCCAGAGGTGGCTGGGACCCTTCGTATACCTGTCTGGATGCTAAAAAAAGAGGTTTTGGAGCCTGAAATGAGACACTGCAAATTAACAGTGAGCCTTTAAGGCCCTAAACTGAGATATTGGAGCCTAAAATGAGGCATTGTAAGACAAGAGTAAGACTTTGGAAAGTAGAAATGAGGCTCTGGACCCTAGAAATTCAGAGTTGGACTATAAAGCGGCTTTGGGGCTTGCAAATCAGGTTTTAGGGCTTAAAAATGATGCTCTGGGCCCTTGAAATGCATCTTTGGACCTTCAAAGTGTGAACCCTGGAAATTTGGACCCCCCAAATGAGGGCTTGGACCCTCCAGAGGCGGCTCGGACCCTAAAAATGCATGTCTGGATGCTAAAAAAAGAGGCTTTGGAGCCTGAAATGAGACTAGGAAAACTAACAGTGAGCCTTTGGCCGTAAAACCGTGGGGTTTGGAGCCTAAAATGAGGCTTTGTAAGACAAGAGTAAGACTTTGGAAAGTAAAAATGAGGCTCTGGACACTAGAAATTTACATTGGGACTCTATAAAGTGGCTTTGGGTCTTCCAAATCAGGTTTTAGGGCTTAAAAATGATGCTCTGAGCCCTTGAAATGCATCCTTGGTTCTAAAAGAACAAACCCTGGAAATGTGGACACCCCCAAATGAGGGCTTGGACCCTCCAGAGGCGGCTCGGACCCTAAAAATGCATGTCTGGATGCTAAAAAAAGAGGCTTTGGACCCTGAAATGAGACTATGCAAACTAACAGTGAGCCTTGGGGCCCTAAACTGTGGGGTCTGGAGCCTAAAATGAGGCATTGTAAGAGAAAAGTAAGATTTTGGAAAGTAAAAATGAGGCTCTGGACCCTAATAATTTACATTGGGACTCTATAAAATGGCTTTGGGTCTTCCAAATCAGGTTTTAGGGCTTAAAAATGATGCTCTGGGCCCTTGAAATGCATCTTTGGTCTTAAAAGAACAAACCCTGGAACCTTGGACACCCCCAAATGAGGGCTTGGACCCTCCAGAGGCGGATCGGTCCCTAAAAATGCATGTCTGGATGCTAAAAAAAGAGGCTTTGGAGCCTGAAATGAGACTAGGAAAACTAACAGTGAGCCTTTGGCCTTAAAACCGTGGGGTTTGGAGCCTAAAATGAGGCTTTGTAAGACAAGAGTAAGACTTTGGAAAGTAAAAATGAGGCTCTGGACACTAGAAATTTACATTGGGACTCTATAAAGTGTCTTTGTGCTTCCAAATCAGGTTTTAGGGCTTAAAAATGATGCTCTGAGCCCTTGAAATGCATCTTTGGTCCTAAAAGAACAAACCCTGGAAATGTGGACACCCCCAAATGAGGGCTTGGACCCTCCAGAGGCGGCTCGGACCCTAAAAATGCATGTCTGGATGCTAAAAAAAGAGGCTTTGGACCCTGAAATGAGACTATGCAAAATAACAGTGAGCCTTGGGGCCCTAAACTGTGGGGTCTGGAGCCTAAAATGAGGCATTGTAAGAGAAGAGTAAGAGTTTGGAAAGTAAAAATGAGGCTCTGGACACTAGAAATTTAGATTTGAACTATATAAAGTGTCTTTGGGGCTTCCAAATCAGGTTTTAGGGCTTAAAAATGATGCTCTGAGCCCTTGAAATGCATCTTTGGTCTTAAAAGAACAAACCCTGGAACCTTGGACACCCCCAAATGAGGGCTTGGACCCTCCAGAGGCGTCTCGGTCCCTAAAAATGCATGTCTGGATGCTTAAAAAAGAGGCTTTGGAGCCTGAAATGAGACTATGCAAACTAACAGTGAGCCTTTGGCCGTAAAACGGTGGGGTTTGGAGCCTAAAATGAGGCTTTGTAAGACAAGAGTAAGACTTTGGAAAGTAAAAATGAGGCTCTGGACACTAGAAAATTAGATTTAAACTCTATGAAGTGGCTTTGGGGCTTCCAACTCAGGTTTTAGGGCTTAAAAATGATGCTCTGAGCCCTTGAAATGCATCTTTGGACCGTGAAAGTGTGAACCCTGGAACGTTGGACACCCCCAAATGAGGGCTTGGACCCTCCAGAGGTGGCTCGGACCCTAAGGATGCCTGTCTGGATGCTAAAAAAAGAGGCTTGGACCCTGAAATGAGACTATGCAAACTAACAGTGAGCCTTTGGATGTAAAACGGTGGGGTTTGGAGCCTAAAATGAGGCATTGTAAGTCAAGAGTAAGACTTTGGAAAGTAAAAATGAGGCTCTGGACCCTAGAAATTTACATTGGGACTCTATAAAGTGGCTTTGGGGCTTCCAAATCAGGTTTTAGGGCTTAAAAATGATGCTCTGGGCCCTTGAAATGCATCTTTGGTCCTAAAAGAACAAACCCTGGAAATGTGGACACCCCCAAATGAGGGCTTGGACCCTCCAGAGGCGGCTCGGACCCTAAAAATGCCTGTCTGGATGCTAAAAAAAGAGGCTTTGGACCCTGAAATGAGACTATGAAAACTAAAAGTGAGCCTTGGGGCCCTAAACTGAGGGGTTTGGAGCCTAAAATGAGGCTTTGTAAGACAAGAGTAAGACTCTGGAAAGTAAAAATGAGGCTCTGGACCCTAGAAATTTAGATTTGAACTCTAAAAAGCGAATTTGGGGCTTCCAAATCAGGTTTTAGGGCTTAAAAATGATGCTCTGAGTCCTTGAAATGCATATTTGAATCTTAAAAGCACAAACCCTGGAACTCTGGACACCCCCAACTGAGGGCTTTGACCCTCCCGAGGTGGCTCGGACCCTTCGTATACCTGTCTGGATGCTAAAAAAAGAGGCTTTGGACCCTGAAATGAGACACTGCAAATTAACAGTAAGCCTTTAAGGCCCTAAATTGTTGGGTTTGGAGCCTAAAATGAGGCCTTGTGAGACAAGAGTAAGACTCTAGAAAGTAAAAATGAGGCTCTGGACACTAGAAATTTAGATTTGAACTATATGTAGCAGCTTTGGTTCTTCCAAATCAGGTTTTAGGGCTTAAAAATGATGCTCTAGGCCCTTGAAATGCATCTTTGGACCTTAAAAGTGTGAACCGTGGAACATTGGGCACCCCCAAATGAGGGCTTGGACCCTCCAGAGCTGGCTCAGACCCTAAGGATGCCTGTCTGGATGCTAAAAAAAGAGGCTTGGACCCTGAAATTAGACTATGCAAACTAACAGTGAGCCTTTGAATGTAAAACGGTGGGGTTTGGAGCCTAAAATGAGGCATTGTAAGACAAGAGTAAGACTTTGGAAAGTAGAAATGAGGCTCTGGACCCTAGAAATTCAGAGTTGGACTATAAAGTGGCTTTGGGGCTTGCAAATCAGGTTTTAGGGCTTATAAATGATGCTCTGAGCCCTTGAAATGCATCTTTGGACCTTGAAAGTGTGAACCCTGGAACTTTGGACACCCCCAAATGAGGGCTTGGACCCTCCAGAGCTGGCTCGGACCCTTTGTATACCTGTCTGGATGCTAAAAAAAGAGGCTTGGACCCTGAAATTAGACTATGCAAACTAACAGTGAGCCTTTGGATGTAAAACGGTGGGGTTTGGAGCCTAAAATGAGGCATTGTAAGACAAGAGTAAGACTTTGGAAAGTAAAAATGAGGCTCTGGACCCTAGAAATTTACACTGGGACTCTATAAAGTGGCTTTGGGGCTTCCAAATCAGGTTTTAGGCCTTAAAAATGATGCTCTAGGCCCTTGAAATGCTTATTTGAATCTTAAAAGCACAAACCCTGGAACTGTGGACACCCCCAAATGAGGGGTTGGACCCTCCAGAGGTGGCTGGGACCCTTCGTATACCTGTCTGGATGCTAAAAAAAGAGGCTTTGGACCCTGAAATGAGACACTGCAAATTAACAGTGAGCCTTTAAGGCCCTAAACTGAGATATTGGAGCCTAAAATGAGGCATTGTAAGACAAGAGTAAGACTTTGGAAAGTAGAAATGAGGCTCTGGACCCTAGAAATTCAGAGTTGGACTATAAAGTGGCTTTGGGGCTTGCAAATCAGGTTTTAGGGCTTAAAAATGATGCTCTGGGCCCTTGAAATGCATCTTTGGACCTTCAAAGTGTGAACCCTGGAAATTTGGACACCCCGAAATGAGGGCTTGGACCCTCCAGAGGTGGCTCGGTCCCTAAGGATGCTTGTCTGGATGCTAAAAAATGAGGCTTTGGAGCCTGAAATGAGACTATGCAAACTAACAGTGAGCCTTTAGCCGTAAAACTGTGGGGTTTGGAGCCTAAAATGAGGCTTTGTAAGACAAGAGTAAGACTCTGGAAAGTAAAAATGAGGCTCTGGACCCTAGAAATTTAGATTTGAACTCTAAAAAGCGAATTTGGGTCTTCCAAATCAGGTTTTAGGGCTTAAAAATGATGCTCTGAGTCCTTGAAATGCATATTTGAATCTTAAAAGCACAAACCCTGGAACTCTGGACACCCCCAACTGAGGGCTTTGACCCTCCCGAGGTGGCTCGGACCCTTCGTATACCTGTCTGGATGCTAAAAAAAGAGGCTTTGGACCCTGAAATGAGACACTGCAAATTAACAGTAAGCCTTTAAGGCCCTAAATTGTTGGGTTTGGAGCCTAAAATGAGGCCTTGTGAGACAAGAGTAAGACTCTAGAAAGTAAAAATGAGGCTCTGGACACTAGAAATTTAGATTTGAACTATATGTAGCAGCTTTGGTTCTTCCAAATCAGGTTTTAGGGCTTAAAAATGATGCTCTGAGCCCTTGAAATGCATCTTTGGACCTTAAAAGTGTGAACCGTGGAACATTGGACACCCCCAAATGAGGGCTTGGACCCTCCCGAGGTGGCTCGGACCCTTTGTATACCTGTCTGGATGCTAAAAAATGAGGCTTTGGAGCCTGAAATGAGACACTGCAAATTAACAGTGAGCCTTTAAGGCCCTAAACTGTGGGGTTTGGAGCCTAAAATGAGGCTTTGTAAGACAAGAGTAAGACTCTAGAAAGTAAAAATGAGGCTCTGGACACTAGAAATTTAGATTTGAACTATATGTAGCAGCTTTGGTTCTTCAAAATCAGGTTTTAGGGCTTAAAAATGATGCTCTAGGCCCTTGAAATGCATCTTTGGACCTTAAAAGTGTGAACCGTGGAACATTGGACAGCCCCAAATGAGGGCTTGGACCCTCCAGAGCTGGCTCAGACCCTAAGGATGCCTGTCTGGATGCTAAAAAAAGAGGCTTGGACCCTGAAATTAGACTATGCAAACTAACAGTGAGCCTTTGGATGTAAAACGGTGGGGTTTGGAGCCTAAAATGAGGCATTGTAAGACAAGAGTAAGACTTTGGAAAGTAAAAATGAGGCTCTGGACCCTAGAAATTTACACTGGGACTCTATAAAGTGGCTTTGGGGCTTCCAAATCAGGTTTTAGGCCTTAAAAATGATGCTCTAGGCCCTTGAAATGCATATTTGAATCTTAAAAGCACAAACCCTGGAACTGTGGACACCCCCAAATGAGGGGTTGGACCCTCCAGAGGTGGCTGGGACCCTTCGTATACCTGTCTGGATGCTAAAAAAAGAGGTTTTGGAGCCTGAAATGAGACACTACAAATTAACAGTGAGCCTTTAAGGCCCTAAACTGAGATATTGGAGCCTAAAATGAGGCATTGTAAGACAAGAGTAAGACTTTGGAAAGTAGAAATGAGGCTCTGGACCCTAGAAATTCAGAGTTGGACTATAAAGCGGCTTTGGGGCTTCCAAATCAGGTTTTAGGGCTTAAAAATGATGCTCTGGGCCCTTGAAATGCATCTTTGGACCTTCAAAGTGTGAACCCTGGAAATTTGGACCCCCCAAATGAGGGCTTGGACCCTCCAGAGGCGGCTCGGACCCTAAAAATGCATGTCTGGATGCTAAAAAAAGAGGCTTTGGAGCCTGAAATGAGACTAGGAAAACTAACAGTGAGCCTTTGGCCGTAAAACCGTGGGGTTTGGAGCCTAAAATGAGGCTTTGTAAGACAAGAGTAAGACTTTGGAAAGTAAAAATGAGGCTCTGGACACTAGAAATTTACATTGGGACTCTATAAAGTGGCTTTGGGTCTTCCAAATCAGGTTTTAGGGCTTAAAAATGATGCTCTGAGCCCTTGAAATGCATCTTTGGTCCTAAAAGAACAAACCCTGGAAATGTGGACACCCCCAAATGAGGGCTTGGACCCTCCAGAGGCGGCTCGGACCCTAAAAATGCATGTCTGGATGCTAAAAAAAGAGGCTTTGGAGCCTGAAATGAGACACTGCAAACTAACAGTGAGCCTTTGGCCGTAAAACTGTGGGGTTTGGAGCCTAAAATGAGGCTTTGTAAGTCAAGAGTAGGACTTTGGAAAGAAAAAATGAGGCTCTGGACACTAGAAATTTACACTGGGACTCTAAAAGTGGCTTTGGGTCTTCCAAATCAGGTTTTAGGGCTTAAAAATGATGCTCTGGGCCCTTGAAATGCATCTTTGGTCTTAAAAGAACAAACCCTGGAAATGTGGACACCCCCAAATGAGGGCTTGGACCCTCCAGAGCTGGCTCAGACCCTAAGGATGCCTGTCTGGATGCTTAAAAAAGAGGCTTTGGACCCTGAAATGAGACTATGAAAACTAAAAGTGAGCCTTGGGGCCCTAAACTGAGGGGTTTGGAGCCTAAAATGAGGCTTTGTAAGACAAGAGTAAGACTCTGGAAAGTAAAAATGAGGCTCTGGACACTAGAAATTTAGATTTGAACTATATGTAGCAGCTTTGGTTCTTCCAAATCAGGTTTTAGGGCTTAAAAATGATGCTCTGAGTCCTTGAAATGCATATTTGAATCTTAAAAGCACAAACCCTGGAACTCTGGACACCCCCAACTGAGGGCTTTGACCCTCCCGAGGTGGCTCGGACCCTTCGTATACCTGTCTGGATGCTAAAAAAAGAGGCTTTGGACCCTGAAATGAGACACTGCAAATTAACAGTAAGCCTTTAAGGCCCTAAATTGTTGGGTTTGGAGCCTAAAATGAGGCCTTGTGAGACAAGAGTAAGACTCTAGAAAGTAAAAATGAGGCTCTGGACACTAGAAATTTAGATTTGAACTATATGTAGCAGCTTTGGTTCTTCCAAATCAGGTTTTAGGGCTTAAAAATGATGCTCTAGGCCCTTGAAATGCATCTTTGGACCTTAAAAGTGTGAACCGTGGAACATTGGGCACCCCCAAATGAGGGCTTGGACCCTCCAGAGCTGGCTCAGACCCTAAGGATGCCTGTCTGGATGCTAAAAAAAGAGGCTTGGACCCTGAAATGAGACACTGCAAACTAACAGTGAGCCTTTGGATGTAAAACGGTGGGGTTTGGAGCCTAAAATGAGGCATTGTAAGACAAGAGTAAGACTTTGGAAAGTAGAAATGAGGCTCTGGACCCTAGAAATTCAGAGTTGGACTATAAAGTGGCTTTGGGGCTTGCAAATCAGGTTTTAGGGCTTCTAAATGATGCTCTGGGCCCTTGAAATGCATCTTTGGACCTTGAAAGTGTGAACCCTGGAACTTTGGACACCCCCAAATGAGGGCTTGGACCCTCCAGAGCTGGCTCAGACCCTAAGGATGCCTGTCTGGATGCTAAAAAAAGAGGCTTGGACCCTGAAATGAGAGTATGCAAACTAACAGTGAGCCTTTGGATGTAAAACGGTGGGGTTTGGAGCCTAAAATGAGGCATTGTAAGACAAGAGTAAGACTTTGGAAAGTAAAAATGAGGCTCTGGACCCTAGAAATTTACACTGGGACTCTATAAAGTGGCTTTGGGGCTTGCAAATCAGGTTTTAGGGCTTAAAAATGATGCTCTGGGCCCTTGAAATGCAACTTTGGACCTTCAAAGTGTGAACCCTGGAAATTTGGACACCCCGAAATGAGGGCTTGGACCCTCCAGAGGTGGCTCGGTCCCTAAGGATGCTTGTCTGGATGCTAAAAAATGAGGCTTTGGAGCCTGAAATGAGACTATGCAAACTAACAGTGAGCCTTTAGCCGTAAAACTGTGGGGTTTGGAGCCTAAAATGAGGCTTTGTAAGACAAGAGTAAGACTCTAGAAAGTAAAAATGAGGCTCTGGACACTAGAAATTTAGATTTGAACTATATGTAGCAGCTTTGGTTCTTCCAAATCAGGTTTTAGGGCTTAAAAATGATGCTCTGAACCCTTGAAATGCATCTTTGGACCTTAAAAGTGTGAACCGTGGAACATTGGACAGCCCCAAATGAGGGCTTGGACCCTCCAGAGCTGGCTCAGACCCTAAGGATGCCTGTCTGGATGCTAAAAAAAGAGGCTTGGACCCTGAAATTAGACTATGCAAACTAACAGTGAGCCTTTGGATGTAAAACGGTGGGGTTTGGAGCCTAAAATGAGGCATTGTAAGACAAGAGTAAGACTTTGGAAAGTAAAAATGAGGCTCTGGACCCTAGAAATTTACACTGGGACTCTATAAAGTGGCTTTGGGGCTTCCAAATCAGGTTTTAGGCCTTAAAAATGATGCTCTAGGCCCTTGAAATGCATATTTGAATCTTAAAAGCACAAACCCTGGAACTGTGGACACCCCCAAATGAGGGGTTGGACCCTCCAGAGGTGGCTGGGACCCTTCGTATACCTGTCTGGATGCTAAAAAAAGAGGTTTTGGAGCCTGAAATGAGACACTACAAATTAACAGTGAGCCTTTAAGGCCCTAAACTGAGATATTGGAGCCTAAAATGAGGCATTGTAAGACAAGAGTAAGACTTTGGAAAGTAGAAATGAGGCTCTGGACCCTAGAAATTCAGAGTTGGACTATAAAGCGGCTTTGGGGCTTCCAAATCAGGTTTTAGGGCTTAAAAATGATGCTCTGGGCCCTTGAAATGCATCTTTGGACCTTCAAAGTGTGAACCCTGGAAATTTGGACCCCCCAAATGAGGGCTTGGACCCTCCAGAGGCGGCTCGGACCCTAAAAATGCATGTCTGGATGCTAAAAAAAGAGGCTTTGGAGCCTGAAATGAGACTAGGAAAACTAACAGTGAGCCTTTGGCCGTAAAACCGTGGGGTTTGGAGCCTAAAATGAGGCTTTGTAAGACAAGAGTAAGACTTTGGAAAGTAAAAATGAGGCTCTGGACACTAGAAATTTACATTGGGACTCTATAAAGTGGCTTTGGGTCTTCCAAATCAGGTTTTAGGGCTTAAAAATGATGCTCTGAGCCCTTGAAATGCATCTTTGGTCCTAAAAGAACAAACCCTGGAAATGTGGACACCCCCAAATGAGGGCTTGGACCCTCCAGAGGCGGCTCGGACCCTAAAAATGCATGTCTGGATGCTAAAAAAAGAGGCTTTGGAGCCTGAAATGAGACACTGCAAACTAACAGTGAGCCTTTGGCCGTAAAACTGTGGGGTTTGGAGCCTAAAATGAGGCTTTGTAAGTCAAGAGTAGGACTTTGGAAAGAAAAAATGAGGCTCTGGACACTAGAAATTTACACTGGGACTCTAAAAGTGGCTTTGGGTCTTCCAAATCAGGTTTTAGGGCTTAAAAATGATGCTCTGAGCCCTTGAAATGCATCTTTGGTCTTAAAAGAACAAACCCTGGAAATGTGGACACCCCCAAATGAGGGCTTGGACCCTCCAGAGCTGGCTCAGACCCTAAGGATGCCTGTCTGGATGCTTAAAAAAGAGGCTTTGGACCCTGAAATGAGACTATGAAAACTAAAAGTGAGCCTTGGGGCCCTAAACTGAGGGGTTTGGAGCCTAAAATGAGGCTTTGTAAGACAAGAGTAAGACTCTGGAAAGTAAAAATGAGGCTCTGGACACTAGAAATTTAGATTTGAACTATATGTAGCAGCTTTGGTTCTTCCAAATCAGGTTTTAGGGCTTAAAAATGATGCTCTGAGTCCTTGAAATGCATATTTGAATCTTAAAAGCACAAACCCTGGAACTCTGGACACCCCCAACTGAGGGCTTTGACCCTCCCGAGGTGGCTCGGACCCTTCGTATACCTGTCTGGATGCTAAAAAAAGAGGCTTTGGACCCTGAAATGAGACACTGCAAATTAACAGTAAGCCTTTAAGGCCCTAAATTGTTGGGTTTGGAGCCTAAAATGAGGCCTTGTGAGACAAGAGTAAGACTCTAGAAAGTAAAAATGAGGCTCTGGACACTAGAAATTTAGATTTGAACTATATGTAGCAGCTTTGGTTCTTCCAAATCAGGTTTTAGGGCTTAAAAATGATGCTCTAGGCCCTTGAAATGCATCTTTGGACCTTAAAAGTGTGAACCGTGGAACATTGGGCACCCCCAAATGAGGGCTTGGACCCTCCAGAGCTGGCTCAGACCCTAAGGATGCCTGTCTGGATGCTAAAAAAAGAGGCTTGGACCCTGAAATGAGACACTGCAAACTAACAGTGAGCCTTTGGATGTAAAACGGTGGGGTTTGGAGCCTAAAATGAGGCATTGTAAGACAAGAGTAAGACTTTGGAAAGTAAAAATGAGGCTCTGGACCCTAGAAATTTACACTGGGACTCTATAAAGTGGCTTTGGGGCTTGCAAATCAGGTTTTAGGGCTTAAAAATGATGCTCTGGGCCCTTGAAATGCAACTTTGGACCTTCAAAGTGTGAACCCTGGAAATTTGGACACCCCGAAATGAGGGCTTGGACCCTCCAGAGGTGGCTCGGTCCCTAAGGATGCTTGTCTGGATGCTAAAAAATGAGGCTTTGGAGCCTGAAATGAGACTATGCAAACTAACAGTGAGCCTTTAGCCGTAAAACTGTGGGGTTTGGAGCCTAAAATGAGGCTTTGTAAGACAAGAGTAAGACTCTGGAAAGTAAAAATGAGGCTCTGGACCCTAGAAATTTAGATTTGAACTCTAAAAAGCGAATTTGGGTCTTCCAAATCAGGTTTTAGGGCTTAAAAATGATGCTCTGAACCCTTGAAATGCATCTTTGGACCTTAAAAGTGTGAACCGTGGAACATTGGACAGCCCCAAATGAGGGCTTGGACCCTCCAGAGCTGGCTCAGACCCTAAGGATGCCTGTCTGGATGCTAAAAAAAGAGGCTTGGACCCTGAAATGAGACACTGCAAACTAACAGTGAGCCTTTGGATGTAAAACGGTGGGGTTTGGAGCCTAAAATGAGGCATTGTAAGACAAGAGTAAGACTTTGGAAAGTAAAAATGAGGCTCTGGACCCTAGAAATTTACACTGGGACTCTATAAAGTGGCTTTGGGGCTTCCAAATCAGGTTTTAGGCCTTAAAAATGATGCTCTAGGCCCTTGAAATGCATATTTGAATCTTAAAAGCACAAACCCTGGAACTGTGGACACCCCCAAATGAGGGGTTGGACCCTCCAGAGGTGGCTGGGACCCTTCGTATACCTGTCTGGATGCTAAAAAAAGAGGTTTTGGAGCCTGAAATGAGACACTGCAAATTAACAGTGAGCCTTTAAGGCCCTAAACGGAGATATTGGAGCCTAAAATGAGGCATTGTAAGACAAGAGTAAGACTTTGGAAAGTAGAAATGAGGCTCTGGACCCTAGAAATTCAGAGTTGGACTATAAAGCGGCTTTGGGGCTTCCAAATCAGGTTTTAGGGCTTAAAAATGATGCTCTGGGCCCTTGAAATGCATCTTTGGACCTTCAAAGTGTGAACCCTGGAAATTTGGACCCCCCAAATGAGGGCTTGGACCCTCCAGAGGCGGCTCGGACCCTAAAAATGCATGTCTGGATGCTAAAAAAAGAGGCTTTGGAGCCTGAAATGAGACTAGGAAAACTAACAGTGAGCCTTTGGCCGTAAAACCGTGGGGTTTGGAGCCTAAAATGAGGCTTTGTAAGACAAGAGTAAGACTTTGGAAAGTAAAAATGAGGCTCTGGACCCTAGAAATTTACACTGGGACTCTATAAAGTGGCTTTGGGGCTTGCAAATCAGGTTTTAGGGCTTAAAAATGATGCTCTGGGCCCTTGAAATGCAACTTTGGACCTTCAAAGTGTGAACCCTGGAAATTTGGACACCCCGAAATGAGGGCTTGGACCCTCCAGAGGTGGCTCGGTCCCTAAGGATGCCTGTCTGGATGCTAAAAAATGAGGCTTTGGAGCCTGAAATGAGACTATGCAAACTAACAGTGAGCCTTTAGCCGTAAAACTGTGGGGTTTGGAGCCTAAAATGAGGCTTTGTAAGACAAGAGTAAGACTCTGGAAAGTAAAAATGAGGCTCTGGACCCTAGAAATTTAGATTTGAACTCTAAAAAGCGAATTTGGGTCTTCCAAATCAGGTTTTAGGGCTTAAAAATGATGCTCTGAACCCTTGAAATGCATCTTTGGACCTTAAAAGTGTGAACCGTGGAACATTGGACAGCCCCAAATGAGGGCTTGGACCCTCCAGAGCTGGCTCAGACCCTAAGGATGCCTGTCTGGATGCTAAAAAAAGAGGCTTGGACCCTGAAATGAGACACTGCAAACTAACAGTGAGCCTTTGGATGTAAAACGGTGGGGTTTGGAGCCTAAAATGAGGCATTGTAAGACAAGAGTAAGACTTTGGAAAGTAAAAATGAGGCTCTGGACCCTAGAAATTTACACTGGGACTCTATAAAGTGGCTTTGGGGCTTCCAAATCAGGTTTTAGGCCTTAAAAATGATGCTCTAGGCCCTTGAAATGCATATTTGAATCTTAAAAGCACAAACCCTGGAACTGTGGACACCCCCAAATGAGGGGTTGGACCCTCCAGAGGTGGCTGGGACCCTTCGTATACCTGTCTGGATGCTAAAAAAAGAGGTTTTGGAGCCTGAAATGAGACACTGCAAATTAACAGTGAGCCTTTAAGGCCCTAAACTGAGATATTGGAGCCTAAAATGAGGCATTGTAAGACAAGAGTAAGACTTTGGAAAGTAGAAATGAGGCTCTGGACCCTAGAAATTCAGAGTTGGACTATAAAGCGGCTTTGGGGCTTCCAAATCAGGTTTTAGGGCTTAAAAATGATGCTCTGGGCCCTTGAAATGCATCTTTGGACCTTCAAAGTGTGAACCCTGGAAATTTGGACCCCCCAAATGAGGGCTTGGACCCTCCAGAGGCGGCTCGGACCCTAAAAATGCATGTCTGGATGCTAAAAAAAGAGGCTTTGGAGCCTGAAATGAGACTAGGAAAACTAACAGTGAGCCTTTGGCCGTAAAACCGTGGGGTTTGGAGCCTAAAATGAGGCTTTGTAAGACAAGAGTAAGACTTTGGAAAGTAAAAATGAGGCTCTGGACACTAGAAATTTACATTGGGACTCTATAAAGTGGCTTTGGGTCTTCCAAATCAGGTTTTAGGGCTTAAAAATGATGCTCTGAGCCCTTGAAATGCATCTTTGGTCCTAAAAGAACAAACCCTGGAAATGTGGACACCCCCAAATGAGGGCTTGGACCCTCCAGAGGCGGCTCGGACCCTAAAAATGCATGTCTGGATGCTAAAAAAAGAGGCTTTGGAGCCTGAAATGAGACTATGCAAACTAACAGTGAGCCTTTGGCCGTAAAACGGTGGGGTTTGGAGCCTAAAATGAGGCTTTGTAAGACAAGAGTAAGACTTTGGAAAGAAAAAATGAGGCTCTGGACACTAGAAATTTACACTGGGACTCTAAAAGTGGCTTTGGGTCTTCCAAATCAGGTTTTAGGGCTTAAAAATGATGCTCTGAGCCCTTGAAATGCATCTTTGGTCTTAAAAGAACAAACCCTGGAAATGTGGACACCCCCAAATGAGGGCTTGGACCCTCCAGAGCTGGCTCAGACCCTAAGGATGCCTGTCTGGATGCTTAAAAAAGAGGCTTTGGACCCTGAAATGAGACTATGAAAACTAAAAGTGAGCCTTGGGGCCCTAAACTGAGGGGTTTGGAGCCTAAAATGAGGCTTTGTAAGACAAGAGTAAGACTCTGGAAAGTAAAAATGAGGCTCTGGACACTAGAAATTTAGATTTGAACTATATGTAGCAGCTTTGGTTCTTCCAAATCAGGTTTTAGGGCTTAAAAATGATGCTCTGAGTCCTTGAAATGCATATTTGAATCTTAAAAGCACAAACCCTGGAACTCTGGACACCCCCAACTGAGGGCTTTGACCCTCCCGAGGTGGCTCGGACCCTTCGTATACCTGTCTGGATGCTAAAAAAAGAGGCTTTGGACCCTGAAATGAGACACTGCAAATTAACAGTAAGCCTTTAAGGCCCTAAATTGTTGGGTTTGGAGCCTAAAATGAGGCCTTGTGAGACAAGAGTAAGACTCTAGAAAGTAAAAATGAGGCTCTGGACACTAGAAATTTAGATTTGAACTATATGTAGCAGCTTTGGTTCTTCCAAATCAGGTTTTAGGGCTTAAAAATGATGCTCTAGGCCCTTGAAATGCATCTTTGGACCTTAAAAGTGTGAACCGTGGAACATTGGGCACCCCCAAATGAGGGCTTGGACCCTCCAGAGCTGGCTCAGACCCTAAGGATGCCTGTCTGGATGCTAAAAAAAGAGGCTTGGACCCTGAAATGAGACACTGCAAACTAACAGTGAGCCTTTGGATGTAAAACGGTGGGGTTTGGAGCCTAAAATGAGGCATTGTAAGACAAGAGTAAGACTTTGGAAAGTAAAAATGAGGCTCTGGACCCTAGAAATTTACACTGGGACTCTATAAAGTGGCTTTGGGGCTTGCAAATCAGGTTTTAGGGCTTAAAAATGATGCTCTGGGCCCTTGAAATGCAACTTTGGACCTTCAAAGTGTGAACCCTGGAAATTTGGACACCCCGAAATGAGGGCTTGGACCCTCCAGAGGTGGCTCGGTCCCTAAGGATGCTTGTCTGGATGCTAAAAAATGAGGCTTTGGAGCCTGAAATGAGACTATGCAAACTAACAGTGAGCCTTTAGCCGTAAAACTGTGGGGTTTGGAGCCTAAAATGAGGCTTTGTAAGACAAGAGTAAGACTCTGGAAAGTAAAAATGAGGCTCTGGACCCTAGAAATTTAGATTTGAACTCTAAAAAGCGAATTTGGGTCTTCCAAATCAGGTTTTAGGGCTTAAAAATGATGCTCTGAGTCCTTGAAATGCATATTTGAATCTTAAAAGCACAAACCCTGGAACTCTGGACACCCCCAACTGAGGGCTTTGACCCTCCCGAGGTGGCTCGGACCCTTCGTATACCTGTCTGGATGCTAAAAAAAGAGGCTTTGGACCCTGAAATGAGACACTGCAAATTAACAGTAAGCCTTTAAGGCCCTAAATTGTTGGGTTTGGAGCCTAAAATGAGGCCTTGTGAGACAAGAGTAAGACTCTAGAAAGTAAAAATGAGGCTCTGGACACTAGAAATTTAGATTTGAACTATATGTAGCAGCTTTGGTTCTTCCAAATCAGGTTTTAGGGCTTAAAAATGATGCTCTGAACCCTTGAAATGCATCTTTGGACCTTAAAAGTGTGAACCGTGGAACATTGGACAGCCCCAAATGAGGGCTTGGACCCTCCAGAGCTGGCTCAGACCCTAAGGATGCCTGTCTGGATGCTAAAAAAAGAGGCTTGGACCCTGAAATTAGACTATGCAAACTAACAGTGAGCCTTTGGATGTAAAACGGTGGGGTTTGGAGCCTAAAATGAGGCATTGTAAGACAAGAGTAAGACTTTGGAAAGTAAAAATGAGGCTCTGGACCCTAGAAATTTACACTGGGACTCTATAAAGTGGCTTTGGGGCTTCCAAATCAGGTTTTAGGCCTTAAAAATGATGCTCTAGGCCCTTGAAATGCATATTTGAATCTTAAAAGCACAAACCCTGGAACTGTGGACACCCCCAAATGAGGGGTTGGACCCTCCAGAGGTGGCTGGGACCCTTCGTATACCTGTCTGGATGCTAAAAAAAGAGGTTTTGGAGCCTGAAATGAGACACTACAAATTAACAGTGAGCCTTTAAGGCCCTAAACTGAGATATTGGAGCCTAAAATGAGGCATTGTAAGACAAGAGTAAGACTTTGGAAAGTAGAAATGAGGCTCTGGACCCTAGAAATTCAGAGTTGGACTATAAAGCGGCTTTGGGGCTTGCAAATCAGGTTTTAGGGCTTATAAATGATGCTCTAGGCCCTTGAAATGCATATTTGAATCTTAAAAGCACAAACCCTGGAACTGTGGACACCCCCAAATGAGGGCTTGGACCCTCCCGAGGTGGCTCGGACCCTTCGTATACCTGTCTGGATGCTAAAAAAAGAGGCTTTGGAGCCTGAAATGAGACACTGCAAATTAACAGTAAGCCTTTAAGGCCCTAAATTGTTGGTTTTGGAGCCTAAAATGAGGCCTTGTGAGACAAGAGTAAGACTCTAGAAAGTAAAAATGAGGCTCTGGACACTAGAAATTTAGATTTGAACTATATGTAGCAGCTTTGGTTCTTCCAAATCAGGTTTTAGGGCTTAAAAATGATGCTCTAGGCCCTTGAAATGCATCTTTGGACCTTAAAAGTGTGAACCGTGGAACATTGGGCACCCCCAAATGAGGGCTTGGACCCTCCAGAGCTGGCTCAGACCCTAAGGATGCCTGTCTGGATGCTAAAAAAAGAGGCTTGGACCCTGAAATGAGACTATGCAAACTAACAGTGAGCCTTTGGATGTAAAACGGTGGGGTTTGGAGCCTAAAATGAGGCATTGTAAGACAAGAGTAAGACTTTGGAAAGTAAAAATGAGGCTCTGGACCCTAGAAATTTACACTGGGACTCTATAAAGTGGCATTGGGGCTTGTAAATCAGGTTTTAGGGCTTAAAAATGATGCTCTGGGCCCTTGAAATGCAACTTTGGACCTTCAAAGTGTGAACCCTGGAAATTTGGACACCCCGAAATGAGGGCTTGGACCCTCCAGAGGTGGCTCGGTCCCTAAGGATGCTTGTCTGGATGCTAAAAAATGAGGCTTTGGAGCCTGAAATGAGACTATGCAAACTAACAGTGAGCCTTTAGCCGTAAAACTGTGGGGTTTGGAGCCTAAAATGAGGCTTTGTAAGACAAGAGTAAGACTCTAGAAAGTAAAAATGAGGCTCTGGACACTAGAAATTTACACTGGGACTCTATAAAGTGGCTTTGGGGCTTCCAAATCAGGTTTTAGGCCTTAAAAATGATGCTCTAGGCCCTTGAAATGCATCTTTGGACCTTAAAAGTGTGAACCGTGGAACATTGGACAGCCCCAAATGAGGGCTTGGACCCTCCAGAGCTGGCTCAGACCCTAAGGATGCCTGTCTGGATGCTAAAAAAAGAGGCTTGGACCCTGAAATTAGACTATGCAAACTAACAGTGAGCCTTTGGATGTAAAACGGTGGGGTTTGGAGCCTAAAATGAGGCATTGTAAGACAAGAGTAAGACTTTGGAAAGTAAAAATGAGGCTCTGGACCCTAGAAATTTACACTGGGACTCTATAAAGTGGCTTTGGGGCTTCCAAATCAGGTTTTAGGCCTTAAAAATGATGCTCTAGGCCCTTGAAATGCATATTTGAATCTTAAAAGCACAAACCCTGGAACTGTGGACACCCCCAAATGAGGGGTTGGACCCTCCAGAGGTGGCTGGGACCCTTCGTATACCTGTCTGGATGCTAAAAAAAGAGGTTTTGGAGCCTGAAATGAGACACTACAAATTAACAGTGAGCCTTTAAGGCCCTAAACTGAGATATTGGAGCCTAAAATGAGGCATTGTAAGACAAGAGTAAGACTTTGGAAAGTAGAAATGAGGCTCTGGACCCTAGAAATTCAGAGTTGGACTATAAAGCGGCTTTGGGGCTTCCAAATCAGGTTTTAGGGCTTAAAAATGATGCTCTGGGCCCTTGAAATGCATCTTTGGACCTTCAAAGTGTGAACCCTGGAAATTTGGACCCCCCAAATGAGGGCTTGGACCCTCCAGAGGCGGCTCGGACCCTAAAAATGCATGTCTGGATGCTAAAAAAAGAGGCTTTGGAGCCTGAAATGAGACTAGGAAAACTAACAGTGAGCCTTTGGCCGTAAAACCGTGGGGTTTGGAGCCTAAAATGAGGCTTTGTAAGTCAAGAGTAGGACTTTGGAAAGAAAAAATGAGGCTCTGGACACTAGAAATTTACACTGGGACTCTAAAAGTGGCTTTGGGTCTTCCAAATCAGGTTTTAGGGCTTAAAAATGATGCTCTGAGCCCTTGAAATGCATCTTTGGTCTTAAAAGAACAAACCCTGGAAATGTGGACACCCCCAAATGAGGGCTTGGACCCTCCAGAGCTGGCTCAGACCCTAAGGATGCCTGTCTGGATGCTTAAAAAAGAGGCTTTGGACCCTGAAATGAGACTATGAAAACTAAAAGTGAGCCTTGGGGCCCTAAACTGAGGGGTTTGGAGCCTAAAATGAGGCTTTGTAAGACAAGAGTAAGACTCTGGAAAGTAAAAATGAGGCTCTGGACCCTAGAAATTTAGATTTGAACTATATGTAGCAGCTTTGGTTCTTCCAAATCAGGTTTTAGGGCTTAAAAATGATGCTCTGAGTCCTTGAAATGCATATTTGAATCTTAAAAGCACAAACCCTGGAACTCTGGACACCCCCAACTGAGGGCTTTGACCCTCCCGAGGTGGCTCGGACCCTTCGTATACCTGTCTGGATGCTAAAAAAAGAGGCTTTGGACCCTGAAATGAGACACTGCAAATTAACAGTAAGCCTTTAAGGCCCTAAATTGTTGGGTTTGGAGCCTAAAATGAGGCCTTGTGAGACAAGAGTAAGACTCTAGAAAGTAAAAATGAGGCTCTGGACACTAGAAATTTAGATTTGAACTATATGTAGCAGCTTTGGTTCTTCCAAATCAGGTTTTAGGGCTTAAAAATGATGCTCTAGGCCCTTGAAATGCATCTTTGGACCTTAAAAGTGTGAACCGTGGAACATTGGGCACCCCCAAATGAGGGCTTGGACCCTCCAGAGCTGGCTCAGACCCTAAGGATGCCTGTCTGGATGCTAAAAAAAGAGGCTTGGACCCTGAAATGAGACACTGCAAACTAACAGTGAGCCTTTGGATGTAAAACGGTGGGGTTTGGAGCCTAAAATGAGGCATTGTAAGACAAGAGTAAGACTTTGGAAAGTAAAAATGAGGCTCTGGACCCTAGAAATTTACACTGGGACTCTATAAAGTGGCTTTGGGGCTTGCAAATCAGGTTTTAGGGCTTAAAAATGATGCTCTGGGCCCTTGAAATGCAACTTTGGACCTTCAAAGTGTGAACCCTGGAAATTTGGACACCCCGAAATGAGGGCTTGGACCCTCCAGAGGTGGCTCGGTCCCTAAGGATGCTTGTCTGGATGCTAAAAAATGAGGCTTTGGAGCCTGAAATGAGACTATGCAAACTAACAGTGAGCCTTTAGCCGTAAAACTGTGGGGTTTGGAGCCTAAAATGAGGCTTTGTAAGACAAGAGTAAGACTCTGGAAAGTAAAAATGAGGCTCTGGACCCTAGAAATTTAGATTTGAACTCTAAAAAGCGAATTTGGGTCTTCCAAATCAGGTTTTAGGGCTTAAAAATGATGCTCTGAGTCCTTGAAATGCATATTTGAATCTTAAAAGCACAAACCCTGGAACTCTGGACACCCCCAACTGAGGGCTTTGACCCTCCCGAGGTGGCTCGGACCCTTCGTATACCTGTCTGGATGCTAAAAAAAGAGGCTTTGGACCCTGAAATGAGACACTGCAAATTAACAGTAAGCCTTTAAGGCCCTAAATTGTTGGGTTTGGAGCCTAAAATGAGGCCTTGTGAGACAAGAGTAAGACTCTAGAAAGTAAAAATGAGGCTCTGGACACTAGAAATTTAGATTTGAACTATATGTAGCAGCTTTGGTTCTTCCAAATCAGGTTTTAGGGCTTAAAAATGATGCTCTGAACCCTTGAAATGCATCTTTGGACCTTAAAAGTGTGAACCGTGGAACATTGGACAGCCCCAAATGAGGGCTTGGACCCTCCAGAGCTGGCTCAGACCCTAAGGATGCCTGTCTGGATGCTAAAAAAAGAGGCTTGGACCCTGAAATGAGACACTGCAAACTAACAGTGAGCCTTTGGATGTAAAACGGTGGGGTTTGGAGCCTAAAATGAGGCATTGTAAGACAAGAGTAAGACTTTGGAAAGTAGAAATGAGGCTCTGGACCCTAGAAATTCAGAGTTGGACTATAAAGCGGCTTTGGGGCTTGCAAATCAGGTTTTAGGGCTTATAAATGATGCTCTGGGCCCTTGAAATGCATCTTTGGACCTTGAAAGTGTGAACCCTGGAACTTTGGACACCCCCAAATGAGGGCTTGGACCCTCCAGAGCTGGCTCAGACCCTAAGGATGCCTGTCTGGATGCTAAAAAAAGAGGCTTGGACCCTGAAATTAGACTATGCAAACTAACAGTGAGCCTTTGGATGTAAAACGGTGGGGTTTGGAGCCTAAAATGAGGCATTGTAAGACAAGAGTAAGACTTTGGAAAGTAAAAATGAGGCTCTGGACCCTAGAAATTTACATTGGGACTCTATAAAGTGGCTTTGGGGCTTCCAAATCAGGTTTTAGGCCTTAAAAATGATGCTCTAGGCCCTTGAAATGCATATTTGAATCTTAAAAGCACAAACCCTGGAACTGTGGACACCCCCAAATGAGGGGTTGGACCCTCCAGAGGTGGCTGGGACCCTTCGTATACCTGTCTGGATGCTAAAAAAAGAGGCTTTGGAGCCTGAAATGAGACACTACAAATTAACAGTGAGCCTTTAAGGCCCTAAACTGAGATATTGGAGCCTAAAATGAGGCATTGTAAGACAAGAGTAAGACTTTGGAAAGTAGAAATGAGGCTCTGGACCCTAGAAATTCAGAGTTGGACTATAAAGCGGCTTTGGGGCTTGCAAATCAGGTTTTAGGGCTTAAAAATGATGCTCTGGGCCCTTGAAATGCATCTTTGGACCTTCAAAGTGTGAACCCTGGAAATTTGGACCCCCCAAATGAGGGCTTGGACCCTCCAGAGGCGGCTCGGACCCTAAAAATGCATGTCTGGATGCTAAAAAAAGAGGCTTTGGAGCCTGAAATGAGACTAGGAAAACTAACAGTGAGCCTTTGGCCGTAAAACCGTGGGGTTTGGAGCCTAAAATGAGGCTTTGTAAGACAAGAGTAAGACTTTGGAAAGTAAAAATGAGGCTCTGGACACTAGAAATTTACATTGGGACTCTATAAAGTGGCTTTGGGTCTTCCAAATCAGGTTTTAGGGCTTAAAAATGATGCTCTGAGCCCTTGAAATGCATCTTTGGTCCTAAAAGAACAAACCCTGGAAACGTGGACACCCCCAAATGAGGGCTTGGACCCTCCAGAGGCGGCTCGGACCCTAAAAATGCATGTCTGGATGCTAAAAAAAGAGGCTTTGGAGCCTGAAATGAGACACTGCAAACTAACAGTGAGCCTTTGGCCGTAAAACTGTGGGGTTTGGAGCCTAAAATGAGGCTTTGTAAGTCAAGAGTAGGACTTTGGAAAGAAAAAATGAGGCTCTGGACACTAGAAATTTACACTGGGACTCTAAAAGTGGCTTTGGGTCTTCCAAATCAGGTTTTAGGGCTTAAAAATGATGCTCTGGGCCCTTGAAATGCATCTTTGGTCTTAAAAGAACAAACCCTGGAAATGTGGACACCCCCAAATGAGGGCTTGGACCCTCCAGAGCTGGCTCAGACCCTAAGGATGCCTGTCTGGATGCTTAAAAATAGGCTTTGGACCCTGAAATGAGACTATGAAAACTAAAAGTGAGCCTTGGGGCCCTAAACTGAGGGGTTTGGAGCCTAAAATGAGGCTTTGTAAGACAAGAGTAAGACTCTGGAAAGTAAAAATGAGGCTCTGGACCCTAGAAATTTAGATTTGAACTCTAAGAAGCGAATTTGGGGCTTCCAAATCAGGTTTTAGGGCTTAAAAATGATGCTCTGAGTCCTTGAAATGCATATTTGAATCTTAAAAGCACAAACCCTGGAACTCTGGACACCCCCAACTGAGGGCTTTGACCCTCCCGAGGTGGCTCGGACCCTTCGTATACCTGTCTGGATGCTAAAAAAAGAGGCTTTGGACCCTGAAATGAGACACTGCAAATTAACAGTAAGCCTTTAAGGCCCTAAATTGTTGGGTTTGGAGCCTAAAATGAGGCCTTGTGAGACAAGAGTAAGACTCTAGAAAGTAAAAATGAGGCTCTGGACACTAGAAATTTAGATTTGAACTATATGTAGCAGCTTTGGTTCTTCCAAATCAGGTTTTAGGGCTTAAAAATGATGCTCTAGGCCCTTGAAATGCATCTTTGGACCTTAAAAGTGTGAACCGTGGAACATTGGACACCCCCAAATGAGGGCTTGGACCCTCCAGAGCTGGCTCAGACCCTAAGGATGCCTGTCTGGATGCTAAAAAAAGAGGCTTGGACCCTGAAATGAGACACTGCAAACTAACAGTGAGCCTTTGGATGTAAAACGGTGGGGTTTGGAGCCTAAAATGAGGCATTGTAAGACAAGAGTAAGACTTTGGAAAGTAAAAATGAGGCTCTGGACCCTAGAAATTCAGAGTTGGACTATAAAGCGGCTTTGGGGCTTGCAAATCAGGTTTTAGGGCTTATAAATGATGCTCTGGGCCCTTGAAATGCATCTTTGGACCTTGAAAGTGTGAACCCTGGAACTTTGGACACCCCCAAATGAGGGCTTGGACCCTCCAGAGCTGGCTCAGACCCTAAGGATGCCTGTCTGGATGCTAAAAAAAGAGGCTTGGACCCTGAAATGAGAGTATGCAAACTAACAGTGAGCCTTTGGATGTAAAACGGTGGGGTTTGGAGCCTAAAATGAGGCATTGTAAGACAAGAGTAAGACTTTGGAAAGTAAAAATGAGGCTCTGGACCCTAGAAATTTACACTGGGACTCTATAAAGTGGCTTTGGGGCTTGCAAATCAGGTTTTAGGGCTTAAAAATGATGCTCTGGGCCCTTGAAATGCAACTTTGGACCTTCAAAGTGTGAACCCTGGAAATTTGGACACCCCGAAATGAGGGCTTGGACCCTCCAGAGGTGGCTCGGTCCCTAAGGATGCTTGTCTGGATGCTAAAAAATGAGGCTTTGGAGCCTGAAATGAGACTATGCAAACTAACAGTGAGCCTTTAGCCGTAAAACTGTGGGGTTTGGAGCCTAAAATGAGGCTTTGTAAGACAAGAGTAAGACTCTAGAAAGTAAAAATGAGGCTCTGGACACTAGAAATTTAGATTTGAACTATATGTAGCAGCTTTGGTTCTTCCAAATCAGGTTTTAGGGCTTAAAAATGATGCTCTGAACCCTTGAAATGCATCTTTGGACCTTAAAAGTGTGAACCGTGGAACATTGGACAGCCCCAAATGAGGGCTTGGACCCTCCAGAGCTGGCTCAGACCCTAAGGATGCCTGTCTGGATGCTAAAAAAAGAGGCTTGGACCCTGAAATTAGACTATGCAAACTAACAGTGAGCCTTTGGATGTAAAACGGTGGGGTTTGGAGCCTAAAATGAGGCATTGTAAGACAAGAGTAAGACTTTGGAAAGTAAAAATGAGGCTCTGGACCCTAGAAATTTACACTGGGACTCTATAAAGTGGCTTTGGGGCTTCCAAATCAGGTTTTAGGCCTTAAAAATGATGCTCTAGGCCCTTGAAATGCATATTTGAATCTTAAAAGCACAAACCCTGGAACTGTGGACACCCCCAAATGAGGGGTTGGACCCTCCAGAGGTGGCTGGGACCCTTCGTATACCTGTCTGGATGCTAAAAAAAGAGGTTTTGGAGCCTGAAATGAGACACTACAAATTAACAGTGAGCCTTTAAGGCCCTAAACTGAGATATTGGAGCCTAAAATGAGGCATTGTAAGACAAGAGTAAGACTTTGGAAAGTAGAAATGAGGCTCTGGACCCTAGAAATTCAGAGTTGGACTATAAAGCGGCTTTGGGGCTTCCAAATCAGGTTTTAGGGCTTAAAAATGATGCTCTGGGCCCTTGAAATGCATCTTTGGACCTTCAAAGTGTGAACCCTGGAAATTTGGACCCCCCAAATGAGGGCTTGGACCCTCCAGAGGCGGCTCGGACCCTAAAAATGCATGTCTGGATGCTAAAAAAAGAGGCTTTGGAGCCTGAAATGAGACTAGGAAAACTAACAGTGAGCCTTTGGCCGTAAAACCGTGGGGTTTGGAGCCTAAAATGAGGCTTTGTAAGACAAGAGTAAGACTTTGGAAAGTAAAAATGAGGCTCTGGACACTAGAAATTTACATTGGGACTCTATAAAGTGGCTTTGGGTCTTCCAAATCAGGTTTTAGGGCTTAAAAATGATGCTCTGAGCCCTTGAAATGCATCTTTGGTCCTAAAAGAACAAACCCTGGAAATGTGGACACCCCCAAATGAGGGCTTGGACCCTCCAGAGGCGGCTCGGACCCTAAAAATGCATGTCTGGATGCTAAAAAAAGAGGCTTTGGAGCCTGAAATGAGACACTGCAAACTAACAGTGAGCCTTTGGCCGTAAAACTGTGGGGTTTGGAGCCTAAAATGAGGCTTTGTAAGTCAAGAGTAGGACTTTGGAAAGAAAAAATGAGGCTCTGGACACTAGAAATTTACACTGGGACTCTAAAAGTGGCTTTGGGTCTTCCAAATCAGGTTTTAGGGCTTAAAAATGATGCTCTGAGCCCTTGAAATGCATCTTTGGTCTTAAAAGAACAAACCCTGGAAATGTGGACACCCCCAAATGAGGGCTTGGACCCTCCAGAGCTGGCTCAGACCCTAAGGATGCCTGTCTGGATGCTTAAAAAAGAGGCTTTGGACCCTGAAATGAGACTATGAAAACTAAAAGTGAGCCTTGGGGCCCTAAACTGAGGGGTTTGGAGCCTAAAATGAGGCTTTGTAAGACAAGAGTAAGACTCTGGAAAGTAAAAATGAGGCTCTGGACACTAGAAATTTAGATTTGAACTATATGTAGCAGCTTTGGTTCTTCCAAATCAGGTTTTAGGGCTTAAAAATGATGCTCTGAGTCCTTGAAATGCATATTTGAATCTTAAAAGCACAAACCCTGGAACTCTGGACACCCCCAACTGAGGGCTTTGACCCTCCCGAGGTGGCTCGGACCCTTCGTATACCTGTCTGGATGCTAAAAAAAGAGGCTTTGGACCCTGAAATGAGACACTGCAAATTAACAGTAAGCCTTTAAGGCCCTAAATTGTTGGGTTTGGAGCCTAAAATGAGGCCTTGTGAGACAAGAGTAAGACTCTAGAAAGTAAAAATGAGGCTCTGGACACTAGAAATTTAGATTTGAACTATATGTAGCAGCTTTGGTTCTTCCAAATCAGGTTTTAGGGCTTAAAAATGATGCTCTAGGCCCTTGAAATGCATCTTTGGACCTTAAAAGTGTGAACCGTGGAACATTGGGCACCCCCAAATGAGGGCTTGGACCCTCCAGAGCTGGCTCAGACCCTAAGGATGCCTGTCTGGATGCTAAAAAAAGAGGCTTGGACCCTGAAATGAGACACTGCAAACTAACAGTGAGCCTTTGGATGTAAAACGGTGGGGTTTGGAGCCTAAAATGAGGCATTGTAAGACAAGAGTAAGACTTTGGAAAGTAAAAATGAGGCTCTGGACCCTAGAAATTTACACTGGGACTCTATAAAGTGGCTTTGGGGCTTGCAAATCAGGTTTTAGGGCTTAAAAATGATGCTCTGGGCCCTTGAAATGCAACTTTGGACCTTCAAAGTGTGAACCCTGGAAATTTGGACACCCCGAAATGAGGGCTTGGACCCTCCAGAGGTGGCTCGGTCCCTAAGGATGCTTGTCTGGATGCTAAAAAATGAGGCTTTGGAGCCTGAAATGAGACTATGCAAACTAACAGTGAGCCTTTAGCCGTAAAACTGTGGGGTTTGGAGCCTAAAATGAGGCTTTGTAAGACAAGAGTAAGACTCTGGAAAGTAAAAATGAGGCTCTGGACCCTAGAAATTTAGATTTGAACTCTAAAAAGCGAATTTGGGTCTTCCAAATCAGGTTTTAGGGCTTAAAAATGATGCTCTGAGTCCTTGAAATGCATATTTGAATCTTAAAAGCACAAACCCTGGAACTCTGGACACCCCCAACTGAGGGCTTTGACCCTCCCGAGGTGGCTCGGACCCTTCGTATACCTGTCTGGATGCTAAAAAAAGAGGCTTTGGACCCTGAAATGAGACACTGCAAATTAACAGTAAGCCTTTAAGGCCCTAAATTGTTGGGTTTGGAGCCTAAAATGAGGCCTTGTGAGACAAGAGTAAGACTCTAGAAAGTAAAAATGAGGCTCTGGACACTAGAAATTTAGATTTGAACTATATGTAGCAGCTTTGGTTCTTCCAAATCAGGTTTTAGGGCTTAAAAATGATGCTCTGAACCCTTGAAATGCATCTTTGGACCTTAAAAGTGTGAACCGTGGAACATTGGACAGCCCCAAATGAGGGCTTGGACCCTCCAGAGCTGGCTCAGACCCTAAGGATGCCTGTCTGGATGCTAAAAAAAGAGGCTTGGACCCTGAAATTAGACTATGCAAACTAACAGTGAGCCTTTGGATGTAAAACGGTGGGGTTTGGAGCCTAAAATGAGGCATTGTAAGACAAGAGTAAGACTTTGGAAAGTAAAAATGAGGCTCTGGACCCTAGAAATTTACACTGGGACTCTATAAAGTGGCTTTGGGGCTTCCAAATCAGGTTTTAGGCCTTAAAAATGATGCTCTAGGCCCTTGAAATGCATATTTGAATCTTAAAAGCACAAACCCTGGAACTGTGGACACCCCCAAATGAGGGGTTGGACCCTCCAGAGGTGGCTGGGACCCTTCGTATACCTGTCTGGATGCTAAAAAAAGAGGTTTTGGAGCCTGAAATGAGACACTACAAATTAACAGTGAGCCTTTAAGGCCCTAAACTGAGATATTGGAGCCTAAAATGAGGCATTGTAAGACAAGAGTAAGACTTTGGAAAGTAGAAATGAGGCTCTGGACCCTAGAAATTCAGAGTTGGACTATAAAGCGGCTTTGGGGCTTGCAAATCAGGTTTTAGGGCTTATAAATGATGCTCTGGGCCCTTGAAATGCATCTTTGGACCTTCAAAGTGTGAACCCTGGAAATTTGGACCCCCCAAATGAGGGCTTGGACCCTCCAGAGGCGGCTCGGACCCTAAAAATGCATGTCTGGATGCTAAAAAAAGAGGCTTTGGAGCCTGAAATGAGACTAGGAAAACTAACAGTGAGCCTTTGGCCGTAAAACCGTGGGGTTTGGACCCTAAAATGAGGCTTTGTAAGACAAGAGTAAGACTTTGGAAAGTAAAAATGAGGCTCTGGACACTAGAAATTTACATTGGGACTCTATAAAGTGGCTTTGGGTCTTCCAAATCAGGTTTTAGGCCTTAAAAATGATGCTCTGAGCCCTTGAAATGCATCTTTGGTCCTAAAAGAACAAACCCTGGAAATGTGGACACCCCCAAATGAGGGCTTGGACCCTCCAGAGGCGGCTCGGACCCTAAAAATGCATGTCTGGATGCTAAAAAAAGAGGCTTTGGAGCCTGAAATGAGACACTGCAAACTAACAGTGAGCCTTTGGCCGTAAAACTGTGGGGTTTGGAGCCTAAAATGAGGCTTTGTAAGTCAAGAGTAGGACTTTGGAAAGAAAAAATGAGGCTCTGGACACTAGAAATTTACACTGGGACTCTAAAAGTGGCTTTGGGTCTTCCAAATCAGGTTTTAGGGCTTAAAAATGATGCTCTGGGCCCTTGAAATGCATCTTTGGTCTTAAAAGAACAAACCCTGGAAATGTGGACACCCCCAAATGAGGGCTTGGACCCTCCAGAGCTGGCTCAGACCCTAAGGATGCCTGTCTGGATGCTTAAAAAAGAGGCTTTGGACCCTGAAATGAGACTATGAAAACTAAAAGTGAGCCTTGGGGCCCTAAACTGAGGGGTTTGGAGCCTAAAATGAGGCTTTGTAAGACAAGAGTAAGACTCTGGAAAGTAAAAATGAGGCTCTGGACCCTAGAAATTTAGATTTGAACTCTAAGAAGCGAATTTGGGGCTTCCAAATCAGGTTTTAGGGCTTAAAAATGATGCTCTGAGTCCTTGAAATGCATATTTGAATCTTAAAAGCACAAACCCTGGAACTCTGGACACCCCCAACTGAGGGCTTTGACCCTCCCGAGGTGGCTCGGACCCTTCGTATACCTGTCTGGATGCTAAAAAAAGAGGCTTTGGACCCTGAAATGAGACACTGCAAATTAACAGTAAGCCTTTAAGGCCCTAAATTGTTGGGTTTGGAGCCTAAAATGAGGCCTTGTGAGACAAGAGTAAGACTCTAGAAAGTAAAAATGAGGCTCTGGACACTAGAAATTTAGATTTGAACTATATGTAGCAGCTTTGGTTCTTCCAAATCAGGTTTTAGGGCTTAAAAATGATGCTCTAGGCCCTTGAAATGCATCTTTGGACCTTAAAAGTGTGAACCGTGGAACATTGGACACCCCCAAATGAGGGCTTGGACCCTCCAGAGCTGGCTCAGACCCTAAGGATGCCTGTCTGGATGCTAAAAAAAGAGGCTTGGACCCTGAAATGAGACACTGCAAACTAACAGTGAGCCTTTGGATGTAAAACGGTGGGGTTTGGAGCCTAAAATGAGGCATTGTAAGACAAGAGTAAGACTTTGGAAAGTAGAAATGAGGCTCTGGACCCTAGAAATTCAGAGTTGGACTATAAAGCGGCTTTGGGGCTTGCAAATCAGGTTTTAGGGCTTATAAATGATGCTCTGGGCCCTTGAAATGCATCTTTGGACCTTGAAAGTGTGAACCCTGGAACTTTGGACACCCCCAAATGAGGGCTTGGACCCTCCAGAGCTGGCTCAGACCCTAAGGATGCCTGTCTGGATGCTAAAAAAAGAGGCTTGGACCCTGAAATTAGACTATGCAAACTAACAGTGAGCCTTTGGATGTAAAACGGTGGGGTTTGGAGCCTAAAATGAGGCATTGTAAGACAAGAGTAAGACTTTGGAAAGTAAAAATGAGGCTCTGGACCCTAGAAATTTACATTGGGACTCTATAAAGTGGCTTTGGGGCTTCCAAATCAGGTTTTAGGCCTTAAAAATGATGCTCTAGGCCCTTGAAATGCATATTTGAATCTTAAAAGCACAAACCCTGGAACTGTGGACACCCCCAAATGAGGGGTTGGACCCTCCAGAGGTGGCTGGGACCCTTCGTATACCTGTCTGGATGCTAAAAAAAGAGGCTTTGGACCCTGAAATGAGACACTGCAAATTAACAGTGAGCCTTTAAGGCCCTAAACTGAGATATTGGAGCCTAAAATGAGGCATTGTAAGACAAGAGTAATACTTTGGAAAGTAGAAATGAGGCTCTGGACCCTAGAAATTCAGAGTTGGACTATAAAGCGGCTTTGGGGCTTGCAAATCAGGTTTTAGGGCTTAAAAATGATGCTCTGGGCCCTTGAAATGCATCTTTGGACCTTCAAAGTGTGAACCCTGGAAATTTGGACACCCCCAAATGAGGGCTTGGACCCTCCCGAGGTGGCTCGGACCCTTTGTATACCTGTCTGGATGCTAAAAAAAGAGGCTTTGGAGCCTGAAATGAGACACTGCAAATTAACAGTGAGCCTTTAAGGCCCTAAACTGTGGGGTTTGGAGCCTAAAATGAGGCTTTGTAAGACAAGAGTAAGACTCTAGAAAGTAAAAATGAGGCTCTGGACACTAGAAATTTAGATTTGAACTATATGTAGCAGCTTTGGTTCTTCCAAATCAGGTTTTAGGGCTTAAAAATGATGCTCTAGGCCCTTGAAATGCATCTTTGGACCTTAAAAGTGTGAACCGTGGAACATTGGACAGCCCCAAATGAGGGCTTGGACCCTCCAGAGCTGGCTCAGACCCTAAGGATGCCTGTCTGGATGCTAAAAAAAGAGGCTTGGACCCTGAAATGAGACACTGCAAACTAACAGTGAGCCTTTGGATGTAAAACGGTGGGGTTTGGAGCCTAAAATGAGGCATTGTAAGACAAGAGTAAGACTTTGGAAAGTAAAAATGAGGCTCTGGACCCTAGAAATTTACACTGGGACTCTATAAAGTGGCTTTGGGGCTTGCAAATCAGGTTTTAGGGCTTAAAAATGATGCTCTGGGCCCTTGAAATGCAACTTTGGACCTTCAAAGTGTGAACCCTGGAAATTTGGACACCCCGAAATGAGGGCTTGGACCCTCCAGAGGTGGCTCGGTCCCTAAGGATGCTTGTCTGGATGCTAAAAAATGAGGCTTTGGAGCCTGAAATGAGACTATGCAAACTAACAGTGAGCCTTTAGCCGTAAAACTGTGGGGTTTGGAGCCTAAAATGAGGCTTTGTAAGACAAGAGTAAGACTCTGGAAAGTAAAAATGAGGCTCTGGACCCTAGAAATTTAGATTTGAACTCTAAAAAGCGAATTTGGGTCTTCCAAATCAGGTTTTAGGGCTTAAAAATGATGCTCTGAGTCCTTGAAATGCATATTTGAATCTTAAAAGCACAAACCCTGGAACTCTGGACACCCCCAACTGAGGGCTTTGACCCTCCCGAGGTGGCTCGGACCCTTCGTATACCTGTCTGGATGCTAAAAAAAGAGGCTTTGGACCCTGAAATGAGACACTGCAAATTAACAGTAAGCCTTTAAGGCCCTAAATTGTTGGGTTTGGAGCCTAAAATGAGGCCTTGTGAGACAAGAGTAAGACTCTAGAAAGTAAAAATGAGGCTCTGGACACTAGAAATTTAGATTTGAACTATATGTAGCAGCTTTGGTTCTTCCAAATCAGGTTTTAGGGCTTAAAAATGATGCTCTGAACCCTTGAAATGCATCTTTGGACCTTAAAAGTGTGAACCGTGGAACATTGGACAGCCCCAAATGAGGGCTTGGACCCTCCAGAGCTGGCTCAGACCCTAAGGATGCCTGTCTGGATGCTAAAAAAAGAGGCTTGGACCCTGAAATTAGACTATGCAAACTAACAGTGAGCCTTTGGATGTAAAACGGTGGGGTTTGGAGCCTAAAATGAGGCATTGTAAGACAAGAGTAAGACTTTGGAAAGTAAAAATGAGGCTCTGGACCCTAGAAATTTACACTGGGACTCTATAAAGTGGCTTTGGGGCTTCCAAATCAGGTTTTAGGCCTTAAAAATGATGCTCTAGGCCCTTGAAATGCATATTTGAATCTTAAAAGCACAAACCCTGGAACTGTGGACACCCCCAAATGAGGGGTTGGACCCTCCAGAGGTGGCTGGGACCCTTCGTATACCTGTCTGGATGCTAAAAAAAGAGGTTTTGGAGCCTGAAATGAGACACTACAAATTAACAGTGAGCCTTTAAGGCCCTAAACTGAGATATTGGAGCCTAAAATGAGGCATTGTAAGACAAGAGTAAGACTTTGGAAAGTAGAAATGAGGCTCTGGACCCTAGAAATTCAGAGTTGGACTATAAAGCGGCTTTGGGGCTTGCAAATCAGGTTTTAGGGCTTATAAATGATGCTCTGGGCCCTTGAAATGCATCTTTGGACCTTCAAAGTGTGAACCCTGGAAATTTGGACCCCCCAAATGAGGGCTTGGACCCTCCAGAGGCGGCTCGGACCCTAAAAATGCATGTCTGGATGCTAAAAAAAGAGGCTTTGGAGCCTGAAATGAGACTAGGAAAACTAACAGTGAGCCTTTGGCCGTAAAACCGTGGGGTTTGGACCCTAAAATGAGGCTTTGTAAGACAAGAGTAAGACTTTGGAAAGTAAAAATGAGGCTCTGGACACTAGAAATTTACATTGGGACTCTATAAAGTGGCTTTGGGTCTTCCAAATCAGGTTTTAGGCCTTAAAAATGATGCTCTGAGCCCTTGAAATGCATCTTTGGTCCTAAAAGAACAAACCCTGGAAATGTGGACACCCCCAAATGAGGGCTTGGACCCTCCAGAGGCGGCTCGGACCCTAAAAATGCATGTCTGGATGCTAAAAAAAGAGGCTTTGGAGCCTGAAATGAGACACTGCAAACTAACAGTGAGCCTTTGGCCGTAAAACGGTGGGGTTTGGAGCCTAAAATGAGGCTTTGTAAGTCAAGAGTAGGACTTTGGAAAGAAAAAATGAGGCTCTGGACACTAGAAATTTACACTGGGACTCTAAAAGTGGCTTTGGGTCTTCCAAATCAGGTTTTAGGGCTTAAAAATGATGCTCTGGGCCCTTGAAATGCATCTTTGGTCTTAAAAGAACAAACCCTGGAAATGTGGACACCCCCAAATGAGGGCTTGGACCCTCCAGAGCTGGCTCAGACCCTAAGGATGCCTGTCTGGATGCTTAAAAAAGAGGCTTTGGACCCTGAAATGAGACTATGAAAACTAAAAGTGAGCCTTGGGGCCCTAAACTGAGGGGTTTGGAGCCTAAAATGAGGCTTTGTAAGACAAGAGTAAGACTCTGGAAAGTAAAAATGAGGCTCTGGACCCTAGAAATTTAGATTTGAACTCTAAGAAGCGAATTTGGGGCTTCCAAATCAGGTTTTAGGGCTTAAAAATGATGCTCTGAGTCCTTGAAATGCATATTTGAATCTTAAAAGCACAAACCCTGGAACTCTGGACACCCCCAACTGAGGGCTTTGACCCTCCCGAGGTGGCTCGGACCCTTCGTATACCTGTCTGGATGCTAAAAAAAGAGGCTTTGGACCCTGAAATGAGACACTGCAAATTAACAGTAAGCCTTTAAGGCCCTAAATTGTTGGGTTTGGAGCCTAAAATGAGGCCTTGTGAGACAAGAGTAAGACTCTAGAAAGTAAAAATGAGGCTCTGGACACTAGAAATTTAGATTTGAACTATATGTAGCAGCTTTGGTTCTTCCAAATCAGGTTTTAGGGCTTAAAAATGATGCTCTAGGCCCTTGAAATGCATCTTTGGACCTTAAAAGTGTGAACCGTGGAACATTGGACACCCCCAAATGAGGGCTTGGACCCTCCAGAGCTGGCTCAGACCCGAAGGATGCCTGTCTGGATGCTAAAAAAAGAGGCTTGGACCCTGAAATGAGACACTGCAAACTAACAGTGAGCCTTTGGATGTAAAACGGTGGGGTTTGGAGCCTAAAATGAGGCATTGTAAGACAAGAGTAAGACTCTAGAAAGTAAAAATGAGGCTCTGGACCCTAGAAATTCAGAGTTGGACTATAAAGCGGCTTTGGGGCTTGCAAATCAGGTTTTAGGGCTTATAAATGATGCTCTGGGCCCTTGAAATGCATCTTTGGACCTTGAAAGTGTGAACCCTGGAACTTTGGACACCCCCAAATGAGGGCTTGGACCCTCCAGAGCTGGCTCAGACCCTAAGGATGCCTGTCTGGATGCTAAAAAAAGAGGCTTGGACCCTGAAATTAGACTATGCAAACTAACAGTGAGCCTTTGGATGTAAAACGGTGGGGTTTGGAGCCTAAAATGAGGCATTGTAAGACAAGAGTAAGACTTTGGAAAGTAAAAATGAGGCTCTGGACCCTAGAAATTTACATTGGGACTCTATAAAGTGGCTTTGGGGCTTCCAAATCAGGTTTTAGGCCTTAAAAATGATGCTCTAGGCCCTTGAAATGCATATTTGAATCTTAAAAGCACAAACCCTGGAACTGTGGACACCCCCAAATGAGGGGTTGGACCCTCCAGAGGTGGCTGGGACCCTTCGTATACCTGTCTGGATGCTAAAAAAAGAGGCTTTGGACCCTGAAATGAGACACTGCAAATTAACAGTGAGCCTTTAAGGCCCTAAACTGAGATATTGGAGCCTAAAATGAGGCATTGTAAGACAAGAGTAATACTTTGGAAAGTAGAAATGAGGCTCTGGACCCTAGAAATTCAGAGTTGGACTATAAAGCGGCTTTGGGGCTTGCAAATCAGGTTTTAGGGCTTAAAAATGATGCTCTGGGCCCTTGAAATGCATCTTTGGACCTTCAAAGTGTGAACCCTGGAAATTTGGACACCCCCAAATGAGGGCTTGGACCCTCCCGAGGTGGCTCGGACCCTTTGTATACCTGTCTGGATGCTAAAAAAAGAGGCTTTGGAGCCTGAAATGAGACACTGCAAATTAACAGTGAGCCTTTAAGGCCCTAAACTGTGGGGTTTGGAGCCTAAAATGAGGCTTTGTAAGACAAGAGTAAGACTCTAGAAAGTAAAAATGAGGCTCTGGACACTAGAAATTTAGATTTGAACTATATGTAGCAGCTTTGGTTCTTCCAAATCAGGTTTTAGGGCTTAAAAATGATGCTCTAGGCCCTTGAAATGCATCTTTGGACCTTAAAAGTGTGAACCGTGGAACATTGGACAGCCCCAAATGAGGGCTTGGACCCTCCAGAGCTGGCTCAGACCCTAAGGATGCCTGTCTGGATGCTAAAAAAAGAGGCTTGGACCCTGAAATGAGACACTGCAAACTAACAGTGAGCCTTTGGATGTAAAACGGTGGGGTTTGGAGCCTAAAATGAGGCATTGTAAGACAAGAGTAAGACTTTGGAAAGTAAAAATGAGGCTCTGGACCCTAGAAATTTACACTGGGACTCTATAAAGTGGCTTTGGGGCTTGCAAATCAGGTTTTAGGGCTTAAAAATGATGCTCTGGGCCCTTGAAATGCAACTTTGGACCTTCAAAGTGTGAACCCTGGAAATTTGGACACCCCGAAATGAGGGCTTGGACCCTCCAGAGGTGGCTCGGTCCCTAAGGATGCTTGTCTGGATGCTAAAAAATGAGGCTTTGGAGCCTGAAATGAGACTATGCAAACTAACAGTGAGCCTTTAGCCGTAAAACTGTGGGGTTTGGAGCCTAAAATGAGGCTTTGTAAGACAAGAGTAAGACTCTGGAAAGTAAAAATGAGGCTCTGGACCCTAGAAATTTAGATTTGAACTCTAAAAAGCGAATTTGGGTCTTCCAAATCAGGTTTTAGGGCTTAAAAATGATGCTCTGAGTCCTTGAAATGCATATTTGAATCTTAAAAGCACAAACCCTGGAACTCTGGACACCCCCAACTGAGGGCTTTGACCCTCCCGAGGTGGCTCGGACCCTTCGTATACCTGTCTGGATGCTAAAAAAAGAGGCTTTGGACCCTGAAATGAGACACTGCAAATTAACAGTAAGCCTTTAAGGCCCTAAATTGTTGGGTTTGGAGCCTAAAATGAGGCCTTGTGAGACAAGAGTAAGACTCTAGAAAGTAAAAATGAGGCTCTGGACACTAGAAATTTAGATTTGAACTATATGTAGCAGCTTTGGTTCTTCCAAATCAGGTTTTAGGGCTTAAAAATGATGCTCTAGGCCCTTGAAATGCATCTTTGGACCTTAAAAGTGTGAACCGTGGAACATTGGACACCCCCAAATGAGGGCTTGGACCCTCCAGAGCTGGCTCAGACCCTAAGGATGCCTGTCTGGATGCTAAAAAAAGAGGCTTGGACCCTGAAATGAGACACTGCAAACTAACAGTGAGCCTTTGGATGTAAAACGGTGGGGTTTGGAGCCTAAAATGAGGCATTGTAAGACAAGAGTAAGACTTTGGAAAGTAGAAATGAGGCTCTGGACCCTAGAAATTCAGAGTTGGACTATAAAGCGGCTTTGGGGCTTGCAAATCAGGTTTTAGGGCTTATAAATGATGCTCTGGGCCCTTGAAATGCATCTTTGGACCTTGAAAGTGTGAACCCTGGAACTTTGGACACCCCCAAATGAGGGCTTGGACCCTCCAGAGCTGGCTCAGACCCTAAGGATGCCTGTCTGGATGCTAAAAAAAGAGGCTTGGACCCTGAAATTAGACTATGCAAACTAACAGTGAGCCTTTGGATGTAAAACGGTGGGGTTTGGAGCCTAAAATGAGGCATTGTAAGACAAGAGTAAGACTTTGGAAAGTAAAAATGAGGCTCTGGACCCTAGAAATTTACATTGGGACTCTATAAAGTGGCTTTGGGGCTTCCAAATCAGGTTTTAGGCCTTAAAAATGATGCTCTAGGCCCTTGAAATGCATATTTGAATCTTAAAAGCACAAACCCTGGAACTGTGGACACCCCCAAATGAGGGGTTGGACCCTCCAGAGGTGGCTGGGACCCTTCGTATACCTGTCTGGATGCTAAAAAAAGAGGCTTTGGACCCTGAAATGAGACACTGCAAATTAACAGTGAGCCTTTAAGGCCCTAAACTGAGATATTGGAGCCTAAAATGAGGCATTGTAAGACAAGAGTAATACTTTGGAAAGTAGAAATGAGGCTCTGGACCCTAGAAATTCAGAGTTGGACTATAAAGCGGCTTTGGGGCTTGCAAATCAGGTTTTAGGGCTTAAAAATGATGCTCTGGGCCCTTGAAATGCATCTTTGGACCTTCAAAGTGTGAACCCTGGAAATTTGGACACCCCCAAATGAGGGCTTGGACCCTCCCGAGGTGGCTCGGACCCTTTGTATACCTGTCTGGATGCTAAAAAAAGAGGCTTTGGAGCCTGAAATGAGACACTGCAAATTAACAGTGAGCCTTTAAGGCCCTAAACTGTGGGGTTTGGAGCCTAAAATGAGGCTTTGTAAGACAAGAGTAAGACTCTAGAAAGTAAAAATGAGGCTCTGGACACTAGAAATTTAGATTTGAACTATATGTAGCAGCTTTGGTTCTTCCAAATCAGGTTTTAGGGCTTAAAAATGATGCTCTAGGCCCTTGAAATGCATCTTTGGACCTTAAAAGTGTGAACCGTGGAACATTGGACAGCCCCAAATGAGGGCTTGGACCCTCCAGAGCTGGCTCAGACCCTAAGGATGCCTGTCTGGATGCTAAAAAAAGAGGCTTGGACCCTGAAATGAGACACTGCAAACTAACAGTGAGCCTTTGGATGTAAAACGGTGGGGTTTGGAGCCTAAAATGAGGCATTGTAAGACAAGAGTAAGACTTTGGAAAGTAAAAATGAGGCTCTGGACCCTAGAAATTTACACTGGGACTCTATAAAGTGGCTTTGGGGCTTGCAAATCAGGTTTTAGGGCTTAAAAATGATGCTCTGGGCCCTTGAAATGCAACTTTGGACCTTCAAAGTGTGAACCCTGGAAATTTGGACACCCCGAAATGAGGGCTTGGACCCTCCAGAGGTGGCTCGGTCCCTAAGGATGCTTGTCTGGATGCTAAAAAATGAGGCTTTGGAGCCTGAAATGAGACTATGCAAACTAACAGTGAGCCTTTAGCCGTAAAACTGTGGGGTTTGGAGCCTAAAATGAGGCTTTGTAAGACAAGAGTAAGACTCTGGAAAGTAAAAATGAGGCTCTGGACCCTAGAAATTTAGATTTGAACTCTAAAAAGCGAATTTGGGTCTTCCAAATCAGGTTTTAGGGCTTAAAAATGATGCTCTGAGTCCTTGAAATGCATATTTGAATCTTAAAAGCACAAACCCTGGAACTCTGGACACCCCCAACTGAGGGCTTTGACCCTCCCGAGGTGGCTCGGACCCTTCGTATACCTGTCTGGATGCTAAAAAAAGAGGCTTTGGACCCTGAAATGAGACACTGCAAATTAACAGTAAGCCTTTAAGGCCCTAAATTGTTGGGTTTGGAGCCTAAAATGAGGCCTTGTGAGACAAGAGTAAGACTCTAGAAAGTAAAAATGAGGCTCTGGACACTAGAAATTTAGATTTGAACTATATGTAGCAGCTTTGGTTCTTCCAAATCAGGTTTTAGGGCTTAAAAATGATGCTCTGAACCCTTGAAATGCATCTTTGGACCTTAAAAGTGTGAACCGTGGAACATTGGACAGCCCCAAATGAGGGCTTGGACCCTCCAGAGCTGGCTCAGACCCTAAGGATGCCTGTCTGGATGCTAAAAAAAGAGGCTTGGACCCTGAAATTAGACTATGCAAACTAACAGTGAGCCTTTGGATGTAAAACGGTGGGGTTTGGAGCCTAAAATGAGGCATTGTAAGACAAGAGTAAGACTTTGGAAAGTAAAAATGAGGCTCTGGACCCTAGAAATTTACACTGGGACTCTATAAAGTGGCTTTGGGGCTTCCAAATCAGGTTTTAGGCCTTAAAAATGATGCTCTAGGCCCTTGAAATGCATATTTGAATCTTAAAAGCACAAACCCTGGAACTGTGGACACCCCCAAATGAGGGGTTGGACCCTCCAGAGGTGGCTGGGACCCTTCGTATACCTGTCTGGATGCTAAAAAAAGAGGTTTTGGAGCCTGAAATGAGACACTACAAATTAACAGTGAGCCTTTAAGGCCCTAAACTGAGATATTGGAGCCTAAAATGAGGCATTGTAAGACAAGAGTAAGACTTTGGAAAGTAGAAATGAGGCTCTGGACCCTAGAAATTCAGAGTTGGACTATAAAGCGGCTTTGGGGCTTGCAAATCAGGTTTTAGGGCTTATAAATGATGCTCTGGGCCCTTGAAATGCATCTTTGGACCTTCAAAGTGTGAACCCTGGAAATTTGGACCCCCCAAATGAGGGCTTGGACCCTCCAGAGGCGGCTCGGACCCTAAAAATGCATGTCTGGATGCTAAAAAAAGAGGCTTTGGAGCCTGAAATGAGACTAGGAAAACTAACAGTGAGCCTTTGGCCGTAAAACCGTGGGGTTTGGAGCCTAAAATGAGGCTTTGTAAGACAAGAGTAAGACTTTGGAAAGTAAAAATGAGGCTCTGGACACTAGAAATTTACATTGGGACTCTATAAAGTGGCTTTGGTTCTTCCAAATCAGGTTTTAGGGCTTAAAAATGATGCTCTGAGCCCTTGAAATGCATCTTTGGTCCTAAAAGAACAAACCCTGGAAATGTGGACACCCCCAAATGAGGGCTTGGACCCTCCAGAGGCGGCTCGGACCCTAAAAATGCATGTCTGGATGCTAAAAAAAGAGGCTTTGGAGCCTGAAATGAGACACTGCAAACTAACAGTGAGCCTTTGGCCGTAAAACTGTGGGGTTTGGAGCCTAAAATGAGGCTTTGTAAGTCAAGAGTAGGACTTTGGAAAGAAAAAATGAGGCTCTGGACACTAGAAATTTACACTGGGACTCTAAAAGTGGCTTTGGGTCTTCCAAATCAGGTTTTAGGGCTTAAAAATGATGCTCTGGGCCCTTGAAATGCATCTTTGGTCTTAAAAGAACAAACCCTGGAAATGTGGACACCCCCAAATGAGGGCTTGGACCCTCCAGAGCTGGCTCAGACCCTAAGGATGCCTGTCTGGATGCTTAAAAATAGGCTTTGGACCCTGAAATGAGACTATGAAAACTAAAAGTGAGCCTTGGGGCCCTAAACTGAGGGGTTTGGAGCCTAAAATGAGGCTTTGTAAGACAAGAGTAAGACTCTGGAAAGTAAAAATGAGGCTCTGGACCCTAGAAATTTAGATTTGAACTCTAAGAAGCGAATTTGGGGCTTCCAAATCAGGTTTTAGGGCTTAAAAATGATGCTCTGAGTCCTTGAAATGCATATTTGAATCTTAAAAGCACAAACCCTGGAACTCTGGACACCCCCAACTGAGGGCTTTGACCCTCCCGAGGTGGCTCGGACCCTTCGTATACCTGTCTGGATGCTAAAAAAAGAGGCTTTGGACCCTGAAATGAGACACTGCAAATTAACAGTAAGCCTTTAAGGCCCTAAATTGTTGGGTTTGGAGCCTAAAATGAGGCCTTGTGAGACAAGAGTAAGACTCTAGAAAGTAAAAATGAGGCTCTGGACACTAGAAATTTAGATTTGAACTATATGTAGCAGCTTTGGTTCTTCCAAATCAGGTTTTAGGGCTTAAAAATGATGCTCTAGGCCCTTGAAATGCATCTTTGGACCTTAAAAGTGTGAACCGTGGAACATTGGACACCCCCAAATGAGGGCTTGGACCCTCCAGAGCTGGCTCAGACCCTAAGGATGCCTGTCTGGATGCTAAAAAAAGAGGCTTGGACCCTGAAATGAGACACTGCAAACTAACAGTGAGCCTTTGGATGTAAAACGGTGGGGTTTGGAGCCTAAAATGAGGCATTGTAAGACAAGAGTAAGACTTTGGAAAGTAGAAATGAGGCTCTGGACCCTAGAAATTCAGAGTTGGACTATAAAGCGGCTTTGGGGCTTGCAAATCAGGTTTTAGGGCTTATAAATGATGCTCTGGGCCCTTGAAATGCATCTTTGGACCTTGAAAGTGTGAACCCTGGAACTTTGGACACCCCCAAATGAGGGCTTGGACCCTCCAGAGCTGGCTCAGACCCTAAGGATGCCTGTCTGGATGCTAAAAAAAGAGGCTTGGACCCTGAAATTAGACTATGCAAACTAACAGTGAGCCTTTGGATGTAAAACGGTGGGGTTTGGAGCCTAAAATGAGGCATTGTAAGACAAGAGTAAGACTTTGGAAAGTAAAAATGAGGCTCTGGACCCTAGAAATTTACATTGGGACTCTATAAAGTGGCTTTGGGGCTTCCAAATCAGGTTTTAGGCCTTAAAAATGATGCTCTAGGCCCTTGAAATGCATATTTGAATCTTAAAAGCACAAACCCTGGAACTGTGGACACCCCCAAATGAGGGGTTGGACCCTCCAGAGGTGGCTGGGACCCTTCGTATACCTGTCTGGATGCTAAAAAAAGAGGCTTTGGAGCCTGAAATGAGACACTACAAATTAACAGTGAGCCTTTAAGGCCCTAAACTGAGATATTGGAGCCTAAAATGAGGCATTGTAAGACAAGAGTAAGACTTTGGAAAGTAGAAATGAGGCTCTGGACCCTAGAAATTCAGAGTTGGACTATAAAGCGGCTTTGGGGCTTGCAAATCAGGTTTTAGGGCTTAAAAATGATGCTCTGGGCCCTTGAAATGCATCTTTGGACCTTCAAAGTGTGAACCCTGGAAATTTGGACCCCCCAAATGAGGGCTTGGACCCTCCAGAGGCGGCTCGGACCCTAAAAATGCATGTCTGGATGCTAAAAAAAGAGGCTTTGGAGCCTGAAATGAGACTAGGAAAACTAACAGTGAGCCTTTGGCCGTAAAACCGTGGGGTTTGGAGCCTAAAATGAGGCTTTGTAAGACAAGAGTAAGACTTTGGAAAGTAAAAATGAGGCTCTGGACACTAGAAATTTACATTGGGACTCTATAAAGTGGCTTTGGGTCTTCCAAATCAGGTTTTAGGGCTTAAAAATGATGCTCTGAGCCCTTGAAATGCATCTTTGGTCCTAAAAGAACAAACCCTGGAAATGTGGACACCCCCAAATGAGGGCTTGGACCCTCCAGAGGCGGCTCGGACCCTAAAAATGCATGTCTGGATGCTAAAAAAAGAGGCTTTGGAGCCTGAAATGAGACACTGCAAACTAACAGTGAGCCTTTGGCCGTAAAACTGTGGGGTTTGGAGCCTAAAATGAGGCTTTGTAAGTCAAGAGTAGGACTTTGGAAAGAAAAAATGAGGCTCTGGACACTAGAAATTTACACTGGGACTCTAAAAGTGGCTTTGGGTCTTCCAAATCAGGTTTTAGGGCTTAAAAATGATGCTCTGGGCCCTTGAAATGCATCTTTGGTCTTAAAAGAACAAACCCTGGAAATGTGGACACCCCCAAATGAGGGCTTGGACCCTCCAGAGCTGGCTCAGACCCTAAGGATGCCTGTCTGGATGCTTAAAAATAGGCTTTGGACCCTGAAATGAGACTATGAAAACTAAAAGTGAGCCTTGGGGCCCTAAACTGAGGGGTTTGGAGCCTAAAATGAGGCTTTGTAAGACAAGAGTAAGACTCTGGAAAGTAAAAATGAGGCTCTGGACCCTAGAAATTTAGATTTGAACTCTAAGAAGCGAATTTGGGGCTTCCAAATCAGGTTTTAGGGCTTAAAAATGATGCTCTGAGTCCTTGAAATGCATATTTGAATCTTAAAAGCACAAACCCTGGAACTCTGGACACCCCCAACTGAGGGCTTTGACCCTCCCGAGGTGGCTCGGACCCTTCGTATACCTGTCTGGATGCTAAAAAAAGAGGCTTTGGACCCTGAAATGAGACACTGCAAATTAACAGTAAGCCTTTAAGGCCCTAAATTGTTGGGTTTGGAGCCTAAAATGAGGCCTTGTGAGACAAGAGTAAGACTCTAGAAAGTAAAAATGAGGCTCTGGACACTAGAAATTTAGATTTGAACTATATGTAGCAGCTTTGGTTCTTCCAAATCAGGTTTTAGGGCTTAAAAATGATGCTCTAGGCCCTTGAAATGCATCTTTGGACCTTAAAAGTGTGAACCGTGGAACATTGGACACCCCCAAATGAGGGCTTGGACCCTCCAGAGCTGGCTCAGACCCTAAGGATGCCTGTCTGGATGCTAAAAAAAGAGGCTTGGACCCTGAAATGAGACACTGCAAACTAACAGTGAGCCTTTGGATGTAAAACGGTGGGGTTTGGAGCCTAAAATGAGGCATTGTAAGACAAGAGTAAGACTTTGGAAAGTAGAAATGAGGCTCTGGACCCTAGAAATTCAGAGTTGGACTATAAAGCGGCTTTGGGGCTTGCAAATCAGGTTTTAGGGCTTATAAATGATGCTCTGGGCCCTTGAAATGCATCTTTGGACCTTGAAAGTGTGAACCCTGGAACTTTGGACACCCCCAAATGAGGGCTTGGACCCTCCAGAGCTGGCTCAGACCCTAAGGATGCCTGTCTGGATGCTAAAAAAAGAGGCTTGGACCCTGAAATTAGACTATGCAAACTAACAGTGAGCCTTTGGATGTAAAACGGTGGGGTTTGGAGCCTAAAATGAGGCATTGTAAGACAAGAGTAAGACTTTGGAAAGTAAAAATGAGGCTCTGGACCCTAGAAATTTACATTGGGACTCTATAAAGTGGCTTTGGGGCTTCCAAATCAGGTTTTAGGCCTTAAAAATGATGCTCTAGGCCCTTGAAATGCATATTTGAATCTTAAAAGCACAAACCCTGGAACTGTGGACACCCCCAAATGAGGGGTTGGACCCTCCAGAGGTGGCTGGGACCCTTCGTATACCTGTCTGGATGCTAAAAAAAGAGGCTTTGGAGCCTGAAATGAGACACTACAAATTAACAGTGAGCCTTTAAGGCCCTAAACTGAGATATTGGAGCCTAAAATGAGGCATTGTAAGACAAGAGTAAGACTTTGGAAAGTAGAAATGAGGCTCTGGACCCTAGAAATTCAGAGTTGGACTATAAAGCGGCTTTGGGGCTTGCAAATCAGGTTTTAGGGCTTATAAATGATGCTCTGGGCCCTTGAAATGCATCTTTGGACCTTCAAAGTGTGAACCCTGGAAATTTGGACCCCCCAAATGAGGGCTTGGACCCTCCAGAGGCGGCTCGGACCCTAAAAATGCATGTCTGGATGCTAAAAAAAGAGGCTTTGGAGCCTGAAATGAGACACTGCAAACTAACAGTGAGCCTTTGGCCGTAAAACTGTGGGGTTTGGAGCCTAAAATGAGGCTTTGTAAGTCAAGAGTAGGACTTTGGAAAGAAAAAATGAGGCTCTGGACACTAGAAATTTACACTGGGACTCTAAAAGTGGCTTTGGGTCTTCCAAATCAGGTTTTAGGGCTTAAAAATGATGCTCTGGGCCCTTGAAATGCATCTTTGGTCTTAAAAGAACAAACCCTGGAAATGTGGACACCCCCAAATGAGGGCTTGGACCCTCCAGAGCTGGCTCAGACCCTAAGGATGCCTGTCTGGATGCTTAAAAATAGGCTTTGGACCCTGAAATGAGACTATGAAAACTAAAAGTGAGCCTTGGGGCCCTAAACTGAGGGGTTTGGAGCCTAAAATGAGGCTTTGTAAGACAAGAGTAAGACTCTGGAAAGTAAAAATGAGGCTCTGGACCCTAGAAATTTAGATTTGAACTCTAAGAAGCGAATTTGGGGCTTCCAAATCAGGTTTTAGGGCTTAAAAATGATGCTCTGAGTCCTTGAAATGCATATTTGAATCTTAAAAGCACAAACCCTGGAACTCTGGACACCCCCAACTGAGGGCTTTGACCCTCCCGAGGTGGCTCGGACCCTTCGTATACCTGTCTGGATGCTAAAAAAAGAGGCTTTGGACCCTGAAATGAGACACTGCAAATTAACAGTAAGCCTTTAAGGCCCTAAATTGTTGGGTTTGGAGCCTAAAATGAGGCCTTGTGAGACAAGAGTAAGACTCTAGAAAGTAAAAATGAGGCTCTGGACACTAGAAATTTAGATTTGAACTATATGTAGCAGCTTTGGTTCTTCCAAATCAGGTTTTAGGGCTTAAAAATGATGCTCTAGGCCCTTGAAATGCATCTTTGGACCTTAAAAGTGTGAACCGTGGGACATTGGACACCCCCAAATGAGGGCTTGGACCCTCCAGAGCTGGCTCAGACCCTAAGGATGCCTGTCTGGATGCTAAAAAAAGAGGCTTGGACCCTGAAATGAGACACTGCAAACTAACAGTGAGCCTTTGGATGTAAAACGGTGGGGTTTGGAGCCTAAAATGAGGCATTGTAAGACAAGAGTAAGACTTTGGAAAGTAGAAATGAGGCTCTGGACCCTAGAAATTCAGAGTTGGACTATAAAGCGGCTTTGGGGCTTGCAAATCAGGTTTTAGGGCTTATAAATGATGCTCTGGGCCCTTGAAATGCATCTTTGGACCTTGAAAGTGTGAACCCTGGAACTTTGGACACCCCCAAATGAGGGCTTGGACCCTCCAGAGCTGGCTCAGACCCTAAGGATGCCTGTCTGGATGCTAAAAAAAGAGGCTTGGACCCTGAAATTAGACTATGCAAACTAACAGTGAGCCTTTGGATGTAAAACGGTGGGGTTTGGAGCCTAAAATGAGGCATTGTAAGACAAGAGTAAGACTTTGGAAAGTAAAAATGAGGCTCTGGACCCTAGAAATTTACATTGGGACTCTATAAAGTGGCTTTGGGGCTTCCAAATCAGGTTTTAGGCCTTAAAAATGATGCTCTAGGCCCTTGAAATGCATATTTGAATCTTAAAAGCACAAACCCTGGAACTGTGGACACCCCCAAATGAGGGCTTGGACCCTCCAGACGTGGCTGGGACCCTTCGTATACCTGTCTGGATGCTAAAAAAAGAGGCTTTGGAGCCTGAAATGAGACACTGCAAATTAACAGTGAGCCTTTAAGGCCCTAAACTGAGATATTGGAGCCTAAAATGAGGCATTGTAAGACAAGAGTAAGACTTTGGAAAGTAGAAATGAGGCTCTGGACCCTAGAAATTCAGAGTTGGACTATAAAGTGGCTTTGGGGCTTGCAAATCAGGTTTTAGGGCTTAAAAATGATGCTCTGGGCCCTTGAAATGCATCTTTGGACCTTCAAAGTGTGAACCCTGGAAATTTGGACACCCCCAAATGAGGGCTTGGACCCTCCCGAGGTGGCTCGGACCCTTTGTATACCTGTCTGGATGCTAAAAAAAGAGGCTTTGGAGCCTGAAATGAGACACTGCAAATTAACAGTGAGCCTTTAAGGCCCTAAACTGTGGGGTTTGGAGCCTAAAATGAGGCTTTGTAAGACAAGAGTAAGACTCTAGAAAGTAAAAATGAGGCTCTGGACACTAGAAATTTAGATTTGAACTATATGTAGCAGCTTTGGTTCTTCCAAATCAGGTTTTAGGGCTTAAAAATGATGCTCTGAACCCTTGAAATGCATCTTTGGACCTTAAAAGTGTGAACCGTGGAACATTGGACACCCCCAAATGAGGGCTTGGACCCTCCAGAGCTGGCTCAGACCCTAAGGATGCCTGTCTGGATGCTAAAAAAAGAGGCTTGGACCCTGAAATTAGACTATGCAAACTAACAGTGAGCCTTTGGATGTAAAACGGTGGGGTTTGGAGCCTAAAATGAGGCATTGTAAGACAAGAGTAAGACTTTGGAAAGTAAAAATGAGGCTCTGGACCCTAGAAATTTACACTGGGACTCTATAAAGTGGCTTTGGGGCTTCCAAATCAGGTTTTAGGCCTTAAAAATTATGCTCTAGGCCCTTGAAATGCATATTTGAATCTTAAAAGCACAAACCCTGGAACTGTGGACACCCCCAAATGAGGGGTTGGACCCTCCAGAGGTGGCTGGGACCCTTCGTATACCTGTCTGGATGCTAAAAAAAGAGGTTTTGGAGCCTGAAATGAGACACTGCAAATTAACAGTGAGCCTTTAAGGCCCTAAACTGAGATATTGGAGCCTGAAATGAGGCATTGTAAGACAAGAGTAAGACTTTGGAAAGTAGAAATGAGGCTCTGGACCCTAGAAATTCAGAGTTGGACTATAAAGTGGCTTTGGGGCTTGCAAATCAGGTTTTAGGGCTTAAAAATGATGCTCTGGGCCCTTGAAATGCATCTTTGGACCTTCAAAGTGTGAACCCTGGAAATTTGGACACCCCGAAATGAGGGCTTGGACCCTCCAGAGGTGGCTCAGTCCCTAAGGATGCTTGTCTGGATGCTAAAAAATGAGGCTTTGGAGCCTGAAATGAGACTATGCCAACTAACAGTGAGCCTTTAGCCGTAAAACTGTGGGGTTTGGAGCCTAAAATGAGGCTTTGTAAGACAAGAGTAAGACTCTGGAAAGTAAAAATGAGGCTCTGGACCCTAGAAATTTAGATTTGAACTCTAAAAAGCAAATTTGGGTCTTCCAAATCAGGTTTTAGGGCTTAAAAATGATGCTCTGAGTCCTTGAAATGCATATTTGAATCTTAAAAGCACAAACCCTGGAACTCTGGACACCCCCAACTGAGGGCTTTGACCCTCCCGAGGTGGCTCGGACCCTTCGTATACCTGTCTGGATGCTAAAAAAAGAGGCTTTGGACCCTGAAATGAGACACTGCAAATTAACAGTAAGCCTTTAAGGCCCTAAATTGTTGGGTTTGGAGCCTAAAATGAGGCCTTGTGAGACAAGAGTAAGACTCTAGAAAGTAAAAATGAGGCTCTGGACACTAGAAATTTAGATTTGAACTATATGTAGCAGCTTTGGTTCTTCCAAATCAGGTTTTAGGGCTTAAAAATGATGCTCTAGGCCCTTGAAATGCATCTTTGGACCTTAAAAGTGTGAACCGTGGAACATTGGACACCCCCAAATGAGGGCTTGGACCCTCCAGAGCTGGCTCAGACCCTAAGGATGCCTGTCTGGATGCTAAAAAAAGAGGCTTGGACCCTGAAATTAGACTATGCAAACTAACAGTGAGCCTTTGGATGTAAAACGGTGGGGTTTGGAGCCTAAAATGAGGCATTGTAAGACAAGAGTAAGACTTTGGAAAGTAAAAATGAGGCTCTGGACCCTAGAAATTTACACTGGGACTCTATAAAGTGGCTTTGGGGCTTGCAAATCAGGTTTTAGGCCTTAAAAATGATGCTCTAGGCCCTTGCAATGCATATTTGAATCTTAAAAGCACAAACCCTGGAACTGTGGACACCCCCAAATGAGGGGTTGGACCCTCCAGAGGTGGCTGGGACCCTTCGTATACCTGTCTGGATGCTAAAAAAAGAGGTTTTGGAGCCTGAAATGAGACACTGCAAATTAACAGTGAGCCTTTAAGGCCCTAAACTGAGATATTGGAGCCTGAAATGAGGCATTGTAAGACAAGAGTAAGACTTTGGAAAGTAGAAATGAGGCTCTGGACCCTAGAAATTCAGAGTTGGACTATAAAGTGGCTTTGGGGCTTGCAAATCAGGTTTTAGGGCTTATAAATGATGCTCTGGGCCCTTGAAATGCATCTTTGGACCTTGAAAGTGTGAACCCTGGAACTTTGGACACCCCCAAATGAGGGCTTGGACCCTCCAGAGCTGGCTCAGACCCTAAGGATGCCTGTCTGGATGCTAAAAAAAGAGGCTTGGACCCTGAAATTAGACTATGCAAACAAACAGTGAGCCTTTGGATGTAAAACGGTGGGGTTTGGAGCCTAAAATGAGGCATTGTAAGACAAGAGTAAGACTTTGGAAAGTAAAAATGAGGCTCTGGACCCTAGAAATTTACATTGGGACTCTATAAAGTGGCTTTGGGGCTTCCAAATCAGGTTTTAGGCCTTAAAAATGATGCTCTAGGCCCTTGAAATGCATATTTGAATCTTAAAAGCACAAACCCTGGAACTGTGGACACCCCCAAATGAGGGGTTGGACCCTCCAGAGGTGGCTGGGACCCTTCGTATACCTGTCTGGATGCTAAAAAAAGAGGCTTTGGAGCCTGAAATGAGACACTGGAAATTAACAGTGAGCCTTTAAGGCCCTAAACTGAGATATTGGAGCCTAAAATGAGGCATTGTAAGACAAGAGTAAGACTTTGGAAAGTAGAAATGAGGCTCTGGACCCTAGAAATTCAGAGTTGGACTATAAAGTGGCTTTGGGGCTTGCAAATCAGGTTTTAGGGCTTAAAAATGATGCTCTGGGCCCTTGAAATGCATCTTTGGACCTTCAAAGTGTGAACCCTGGAAATTTGGACACCCCCAAATGAGGGCTTGGACCCTCCCGAGGTGGCTCGGACCCTTTGTATACCTGTCTGGATGCTAAAAAAAGAGGCTTTGGAGCCTGAAATGAGACACTGCAAATTAACAGTGAGCCTTTAAGGCCCTAAACTGTGGGGTTTGGAGCCTAAAATGAGGCTTTGTAAGACAAGAGTAAGACTCTAGAAAGTAAAAATGAGGCTCTGGACACTAGAAATTTAGATTTGAACTATATGTAGCAGCTTTGGTTCTTCAAAATCAGGTTTTAGGGCTTAAAAATGATGCTCTGAACCCTTGAAATGCATCTTTGGACCTTAAAAGTGTGAACCGTGGAACATTGGACAGCCCCAAATGAGGGCTTGGACCCTCCAGAGCTGGCTCAGACCCTAAGGATGCCTGTCTGGATGCTAAAAAAAGAGGCTTGGACCCTGAAATTAGACTATGCAAACTAACAGTGAGCCTTTGGATGTAAAACGGTGGGGTTTGGAGCCTAAAATGAGGCATTGTAAGACAAGAGTAAGACTTTGGAAAGTAAAAATGAGGCTCTGGACCCTAGAAATTTACACTGGGACTCTATAAAGTGGCTTTGGGGCTTCCAAATCAGGTTTTAGGCCTTAAAAATGATGCTCTAGGCCCTTGAAATGCATATTTGAATCTTAAAAGCACAAACCCTGGAACTGTGGACACCCCCAAATGAGGGGTTGGACCCTCCAGAGGTGGCTGGGACCCTTCGTATACCTGTCTGGATGCTAAAAAAAGAGGTTTTGGAGCCTGAAATGAGACACTGCAAATTAACAGTGAGCCTTTAAGGCCCTAAACTGAGATATTGGAGCCTAAAATGAGGCATTGTAAGACAAGAGTAAGACTTTGGAAAGTAGAAATAAGGCTCTGGACCCTAGAAATTCAGAGTTGGACTATAAAGTGGCTTTGGGGCTTGCAAATCAGGTTTTAGGGCTTAAAAATGATGCTCTGGGCCCTTGAAATGCATCTTTGGACCTTCAAAGTGTGAACCCTGGAAATTTGGACACCCCGAAATGAGGGCTTGGACCCTCCAGAGGTGGCTCAGTCCCTAAGGATGCTTGTCTGGATGCTAAAAAATGAGGCTTTGGAGCCTGAAATGAGACTATGCCAACTAACAGTGAGCCTTTAGCCGTAAAACTGTGGGGTTTGGAGCCTAAAATGAGGCTTTGTAAGACAAGAGTAAGACTCTGGAAAGTAAAAATGAGGCTCTGGACCCTAGAAATTTAGATTTGAACTCTAAAAAGCAAATTTGGGTCTTCCAAATCAGGTTTTAGGGCTTAAAAATGATGCTCTGAGTCCTTGAAATGCATATTTGAATCTTAAAAGCACAAACCCTGGAACTCTGGACACCCCCAACTGAGGGCTTTGACCCTCCCGAGGTGGCTCGGACCCTTCGTATACCTGTCTGGATGCTAAAAAAAGAGGCTTTGGACCCTGAAATGAGACACTGCAAATTAACAGTAAGCCTTTAAGGCCCTAAATTGTTGGGTTTGGAGCCTAAAATGAGGCCTTGTGAGACAAGAGTAAGACTCTAGAAAGTAAAAATGAGGCTCTGGACACTAGAAATTTAGATTTGAACTATATGTAGCAGCTTTGGTTCTTCCAAATCAGGTTTTAGGGCTTAAAAATGATGCTCTGAACCCTTGAAATGCATCTTTGGACCTTAAAAGTGTGAACCGTGGAACATTGGACAGCCCCAAATGAGGGCTTGGACCCTCCCGAGGTGGCTCGGACCCTTTGTATACCTGTCTGGATGCTAAAAAAAGAGGCTTGGACCCTGAAATTAGACTATGCAAACAAACAGTGAGCCTTTGGATGTAAAACGGTGGGGTTTGGAGCCTAAAATGAGGCATTGTAAGACAAGAGTAAGACTTTGGAAAGTAGAAATGAGGCTCTGGACCCTAGAAATTCAGAGTTGGACTATAAAGTGGCTTTGGGGCTTGCAAATCAGGTTTTAGGGCTTAAAAATGATGCTCTGGGCCCTTGAAATGCATCTTTGGACCTTGAAAGTGTGAACCCTGGAACTTTGGACACCCCCAAATGAGGGCTTGGACCCTCCAGAGCTGGCTCAGACCCTAAGGATGCCTGTCTGGATGCTAAAAAAAGAGGCTTGGACCCTGAAATTAGACTATGCAAACAAACAGTGAGCCTTTGGATGTAAAACGGTGGGGTTTGGAGCCTAAAATGAGGCATTGTAAGACAAGAGTAAGACTTTGGAAAGTAAAAATGAGGCTCTGGACCCTAGAAATTTACATTGGGACTCTATAAAGTGGCTTTGGGGCTTCCAAATCAGGTTTTAGGCCTTAAAAATGATGCTCTAGGCCCTTGAAATGCATATTTGAATCTTAAAAGCACAAACCCTGGAACTGTGGACACCCCCAAATGAGGGGTTGGACCCTCCAGAGGTGGCTGGGACCCTTCGTATACCTGTCTGGATGCTAAAAAAAGAGGCTTTGGAGCCTGAAATGAGACACTGCAAATTAACAGTGAGCCTTTAAGGCCCTAAACTGAGATATTGGAGCCTAAAATGAGGCATTGTAAGACAAGAGTAAGACTTTGGAAAGTAGAAATGAGGCTCTGGACCCTAGAAATTCAGAGTTGGACTATAAAGTGGCTTTGGGGCTTGCAAATCAGGTTTTAGGGCTTAAAAATGATGCTCTGGGCCCTTGAAATGCATCTTTGGACCTTCAAAGTGTGAACCCTGGAAATTTGGACACCCCCAAATGAGGGCTTGGACCCTCCCGAGGTGGCTCGGACCCTTTGTATACCTGTCTGGATGCTAAAAAAAGAGGCTTTGGAGCCTGAAATGAGACACTGCAAATTAACAGTGAGCCTTTAAGGCCCTAAACTGTGGGGTTTGGAGCCTAAAATGAGGCTTTGTAAGACAAGAGTAAGACTCTAGAAAGTAAAAATGAGGCTCTGGACACTAGAAATTTAGATTTGAACTATATGTAGCAGCTTTGGTTCTTCAAAATCAGGTTTTAGGGCTTAAAAATGATGCTCTGAACCCTTGAAATGCATCTTTGGACCTTAAAAGTGTGAACCGTGGAACATTGGACAGCCCCAAATGAGGGCTTGGACCCTCCAGAGCTGGCTCAGACCCTAAGGATGCCTGTCTGGATGCTAAAAAAAGAGGCTTGGACCCTGAAATTAGACTATGCAAACTAACAGTGAGCCTTTGGATGTAAAACGGTGGGGTTTGGAGCCTAAAATGAGGCATTGTAAGACAAGAGTAAGACTTTGGAAAGTAAAAATGAGGCTCTGGACCCTAGAAATTTACACTGGGACTCTATAAAGTGGCTTTGGGGCTTCCAAATCAGGTTTTAGGCCTTAAAAATGATGCTCTAGGCCCTTGAAATGCATATTTGAATCTTAAAAGCACAAACCCTGGAACTGTGGACACCCCCAAATGAGGGGTTGGACCCTCCAGAGGTGGCTGGGACCCTTCGTATACCTGTCTGGATGCTAAAAAAAGAGGTTTTGGAGCCTGAAATGAGACACTGCAAATTAACAGTGAGCCTTTAAGGCCCTAAACTGAGATATTGGAGCCTAAAATGAGGCATTGTAAGACAAGAGTAAGACTTTGGAAAGTAGAAATAAGGCTCTGGACCCTAGAAATTCAGAGTTGGACTATAAAGTGGCTTTGGGGCTTGCAAATCAGGTTTTAGGGCTTAAAAATGATGCTCTGGGCCCTTGAAATGCATCTTTGGACCTTCAAAGTGTGAACCCTGGAAATTTGGACACCCCGAAATGAGGGCTTGGACCCTCCAGAGGTGGCTCAGTCCCTAAGGATGCTTGTCTGGATGCTAAAAAATGAGGCTTTGGAGCCTGAAATGAGACTATGCCAACTAACAGTGAGCCTTTAGCCGTAAAACTGTGGGGTTTGGAGCCTAAAATGAGGCTTTGTAAGACAAGAGTAAGACTCTGGAAAGTAAAAATGAGGCTCTGGACCCTAGAAATTTAGATTTGAACTCTAAAAAGCAAATTTGGGTCTTCCAAATCAGGTTTTAGGGCTTAAAAATGATGCTCTGAGTCCTTGAAATGCATATTTGAATCTTAAAAGCACAAACCCTGGAACTCTGGACACCCCCAACTGAGGGCTTTGACCCTCCCGAGGTGGCTCGGACCCTTCGTATACCTGTCTGGATGCTAAAAAAAGAGGCTTTGGAGCCTGAAATGAGACACTGCAAATTAACAGTAAGCCTTTAAGGCCCTAAATTGTTGGGTTTGGAGCCTAAAATGAGGCCTTGTGAGACAAGAGTAAGACTCTAGAAAGTAAAAATGAGGCTCTGGACACTAGAAATTTAGATTTGAACTATATGTAGCAGCTTTGGTTCTTCCAAATCAGGTTTTAGGGCTTAAAAATGATGCTCTGAACCCTTGAAATGCATCTTTGGACCTTAAAAGTGTGAACCGTGGAACATTGGACAGCCCCAAATGAGGGCTTGGACCCTCCCGAGGTGGCTCGGACCCTTTGTATACCTGTCTGGATGCTAAAAAAAGAGGCTTTGGAGCCTGAAATGAGACACTGCAAATTAACAGTGAGCCTTTAAGGCCCTAAACTGTGGGGTTTGGAGCCTAAAATGAGGCTTTGTAAGACAAGAGTAAGACTCTAGAAATTAAAATGAGGCTCTGGACACTAGAAATTTAGATTTGAACTATATGTAGCAGCTTTGGTTCTTCCAAATCAGGTTTTAGGGCTTAAAAATGATGCTCTGAACCCTTGAAATGCATCTTTGGACCTTAAAAGTGTGAACCGTGGAACATTGGACACCCCCAAATGAGGGCTTGGACCCTCCAGAGCTGGCTCAGACCCTAAGGATGCCTGTCTGGATGCTAAAAAAAGAGGCTTGGACCCTGAAATTAGACTATGCAAACTAACAGTGAGCCTTTGGATGTAAAACGGTGGGGTTTGGAGCCTAAAATGAGGCATTGTAAGACAAGAGTAAGACTTTGGAAAGTAAAAATGAGGCTCTGGACACTAGAAATTTACACTGGGACTCTATAAAGTGGCTTTGGGGCTTCCAAATCAGGTTTTAGGCCTTAAAAATGATGCTCTAGGCCCTTGAAATGCATATTTGAATCTTAAAAGCACAAACCCTGGAACTGTGGACACCCCCAAATGAGGGGTTGGACCCTCCAGAGGTGGCTGGGACCCTTCGTATACCTGTCTGGATGCTAAAAAAAGAGGCTTTGGAGCCTGAAATGAGACACTACAAATTAACAGTGAGCCTTTAAGGCCCTAAACTGAGATATTGGAGCCTAAAATGAGGCATTGTAAGACAAGAGTAAGACTTTGGAAAGTAGAAATGAGGCTCTGGACCCTAGAAATTCAGAGTTGGACTATAAAGCGGCTTTGGGGCTTGCAAATCAGGTTTTAGGGCTTAAAAATGATGCTCTGGGCCCTTGAAATGCATCTTTGGACCTTCAAAGTGTGAACCCTGGAAATTTGGACCCCCCAAATGAGGGCTTGGACCCTCCAGAGGCGGCTCGGACCCTAAAAATGCATGTCTGGATGCTAAAAAAAGAGGCTTTGGAGCCTGAAATGAGACTAGGAAAACTAACAGTGAGCCTTTGGCCGTAAAACCGTGGGGTTTGGAGCCTAAAATGAGGCTTTGTAAGACAAGAGTAAGACTTTGGAAAGTAAAAATGAGGCTCTGGACACTAGAAATTTACATTGGGACTCTATAAAGTGGCTTTGGGTCTTCCAAATCAGGTTTTAGGGCTTAAAAATGATGCTCTGAGCCCTTGAAATGCATCTTTGGTCCTAAAAGAACAAACCCTGGAAATGTGGACACCCCCAAATGAGGGCTTGGACCCTCCAGAGGCGGCTCGGACCCTAAAAATGCATGTCTGGATGCTAAAAAAAGAGGCTTTGGAGCCTGAAATGAGACACTGCAAACTAACAGTGAGCCTTTGGCCGTAAAACTGTGGGGTTTGGAGCCTAAAATGAGGCTTTGTAAGTCAAGAGTAGGACTTTGGAAAGAAAAAATGAGGCTCTGGACACTAGAAATTTACACTGGGACTCTAAAAGTGGCTTTGGGTCTTCCAAATCAGGTTTTAGGGCTTAAAAATGATGCTCTGGGCCCTTGAAATGCATCTTTGGTCTTAAAAGAACAAACCCTGGAAATGTGGACACCCCCAAATGAGGGCTTGGACCCTCCAGAGCTGGCTCAGACCCTAAGGATGCCTGTCTGGATGCTTAAAAAAGAGGCTTTGGACCCTGAAATGAGACTATGAAAACTAAAAGTGAGCCTTGGGGCCCTAAACTGAGGGGTTTGGAGCCTAAAATGAGGCTTTGTAAGACAAGAGTAAGACTCTGGAAAGTAAAAATGAGGCTCTGGACCCTAGAAATTTAGATTTGAACTCTAAGAAGCGAATTTGGGGCTTCCAAATCAGGTTTTAGGGCTTAAAAATGATGCTCTGAGTCCTTGAAATGCATATTTGAATCTTAAAAGCACAAACCCTGGAACTCTGGACACCCCCAACTGAGGGCTTTGACCCTCCCGAGGTGGCTCGGACCCTTCGTATACCTGTCTGGATGCTAAAAAAAGAGGCTTTGGACCCTGAAATGAGACACTGCAAATTAACAGTAAGCCTTTAAGGCCCTAAATTGTTGGGTTTGGAGCCTAAAATGAGGCCTTGTGAGACAAGAGTAAGACTCTAGAAAGTAAAAATGAGGCTCTGGACACTAGAAATTTAGATTTGAACTATATGTAGCAGCTTTGGTTCTTCCAAATCAGGTTTTAGGGCTTAAAAATGATGCTCTAGGCCCTTGAAATGCATCTTTGGACCTTAAAAGTGTGAACCGTGGAACATTGGACACCCCCAAATGAGGGCTTGGACCCTCCAGAGCTGGCTCAGACCCTAAGGATGCCTGTCTGGATGCTAAAAAAAGAGGCTTGGACCCTGAAATTAGACTATGCAAACTAACAGTGAGCCTTTGGATGTAAAACGGTGGGGTTTGGAGCCTAAAATGAGGCATTGTAAGACAAGAGTAAGACTTTGGAAAGTAGAAATGAGGCTCTGGACACTAGAAATTCAGAGTTGGACTATAAAGTGGCTTTGGGGCTTGCAAATCAGGTTTTAGGGCTTATAAATGATGCTCTGAGCCCTTGAAATGCATCTTTGGACCTTGAAAGTGTGAACCCTGGAGCTTTGGACACCCCCAAATGAGGGCTTGGACCCTCCAGAGCTGGCTCGGACCCTTTGTATACCTGTCTGGATGCTAAAAAAAGAGGCTTGGACCCTGAAATTAGACTATGCAAACTAACAGTGAGCGTTTGGATGTAAAACGGTGGGGTTTGGAGCCTAAAATGAGGCATTGTAAGACAAGAGTAAGACTTTGGAAAGTAAAAATGAGGCTCTGGACCCTAGAAATTTACACTGGGACTCTATAAAGTGGCTTTGGGGCTTCCAAATCAGGTTTTAGGCCTTAAAAATGATGCTCTAGGCCCTTGAAATGCATATTTGAATCTTAAAAGCACAAACCCTGGAACTGTGGACACCCCCAAATGAGGGGTTGGACCCTCCAGAGGTGGCTGGGACCCTTCGTATACCTGTCTGGATGCTAAAAAAAGAGGTTTTGGAGCCTGAAATGAGACACTGCAAATTAACAGTGAGCCTTTAAGGCCCTAAACTGAGATATTGGAGCCTAAAATGAGGCATTGTAAGACAAGAGTAAGACTTTGGAAAGTAGAAATGAGGCTCTGGACCCTAGAAATTCAGAGTTGGACTATAAAGCGGCTTTGGGGCTTCCAAATCAGGTTTTAGGGCTTAAAAATGATGCTCTGGGCCCTTGAAATGCATCTTTGGACCTTCAAAGTGTGAACCCTGGAAATTTGGACCCCCCAAATGAGGGCTTGGACCCTCCAGAGGCGGCTCGGACCCTAAAAATGCATGTCTGGATGCTAAAAAAAGAGGCTTTGGAGCCTGAAATGAGACTATGCAAACTAACAGTGAGCCTTGGGGCCCTAAACTGAGGGGTGTGGAGCCTAAAATGAGGCTTTGTAAGACAAGAGTAAGACTCTGGAAAGTAAAAATGAGGCTCTGGACCCTAGAAATTTAGATTTGAACTCTAAAAAGCGAATTTGGGTCTTCCAAATCAGGTTTTAGGGCTTAAAAATGATGCTCTGAGTCCTTGAAATGCATATTTGAATCTTAAAAGCACAAACCCTGGAACTCTGGACACCCCCAACTGAGGGCTTTGACCCTCCCGAGGTGGCTCGGACCCTTCGTATACCTGTCTGGATGCTAAAAAAAGAGGCTTTGGACCCTGAAATGAGACACTGCAAATTAACAGTAAGCCTTTAAGGCCCTAAATTGTTGGGTTTGGAGCCTAAAATGAGGCCTTGTGAGACAAGAGTAAGACTCTAGAAAGTAAAAATGAGGCTCTGGACACTAGAAATTTAGATTTGAACTATATGTAGCAGCTTTGGTTCTTCCAAATCAGGTTTTAGGGCTTAAAAATGATGCTCTGAACCCTTGAAATGCATCTTTGGACCTTAAAAGTGTGAACCGTGGAACATTGGACAGCCCCAAATGAGGGCTTGGACCCTCCCGAGGTGGCTCGGACCCTTTGTATACCTGTCTGGATGCTAAAAAAAGAGGCTTTGGAGCCTGAAATGAGACACTGCAAATTAACAGTGAGCCTTTAAGGCCCTAAACTGTGGGGTTTGGAGCCTAAAATGAGGCTTTGTAAGACAAGAGTAAGACTCTAGAAAGTAAAAATGAGGCTCTGGACACTAGAAATTTAGATTTGAACTATATGTAGCAGCTTTGGTTCTTCCAAATCAGGTTTTAGGGCTTAAAAATGATGCTCTGAACCCTTGAAATGCATCTTTGGACCTTAAAAGTGTGAACCGTGGAACATTGGACAGCCCCAAATGAGGGCTTGGACCCTCCCGAGGTGGCTCGGACCCTTTGTATACCTGTCTGGATGCTAAAAAAAGAGGCTTTGGAGCCTGAAATGAGACACTGCAAATTAACAGTGAGCCTTTAAGGCCCTAAACTGTGGGGTTTGGAGCCTAAAATGAGGCTTTGTAAGACAAGAGTAAGACTCTAGAAAGTAAAAATGAGGCTCTGGACACTAGAAATTTAGATTTGAACTATATGTAGCAGCTTTGGTTCTTCCAAATCAGGTTTTAGGGCTTAAAAATGATGCTCTGAACCCTTGAAATGCATCTTTGGACCTTAAAAGTGTGAACCGTGGAACATTGGACAGCCCCAAATGAGGGCTTGGACCCTCCCGAGGTGGCTCGGACCCTTTGTATACCTGTCTGGATGCTAAAAAAAGAGGCTTTGGAGCCTGAAATGAGACACTGCAAATTAACAGTGAGCCTTTAAGGCCCTAAACTGTGGGGGTTGGAGCCTAAAATGAGGCTTTGTAAGACAAGAGTAAGACTCTAGAAAGTAAAAATGAGGCTCTGGACACTAGAAATTTAGATTTGAACTATATGTAGCAGCTTTGGTTCTTCCAAATCAGGTTTTAGGCCTTAAAAATGATGCTCTAGGCCCTTGAAATGCATATTTGAATCTTAAAAGCACAAACCCTGGAACTGTGGACACCCCCAAATGAGGGGTTGGACCCTCCAGAGGTGGCTGGGACCCTTCGTATACCTGTCTGGATGCTAAAAAAAGAGGTTTTGGAGCCTGAAATGAGACACTGCAAATTAACAGTGAGCCTTTAAGGCCCTAAACTGAGATATTGGAGCCTAAAATGAGGCATTGTAAGACAAGAGTAAGACTTTGGAAAGTAGAAATGAGGCTCTGGACCCTAGAAATTCAGAGTTGGACTATAAAGCGGCTTTGGGGCTTCCAAATCAGGTTTTAGGGCTTAAAAATGATGCTCTGGGCCCTTGAAATGCATCTTTGGACCTTCAAAGTGTGAACCCTGGAAATTTGGACCCCCCAAATGAGGGCTTGGACCCTCCAGAGGCGGCTCGGACCCTAAAAATGCATGTCTGGATGCTAAAAAAAGAGGCTTTGGAGCCTGAAATGAGACTAGGAAAACTAACAGTGAGCCTTTGGCCGTAAAACCGTGGGGTTTGGAGCCTAAAATGAGGCTTTGTAAGACAAGAGTAAGACTTTGGAAAGTAAAAATGAGGCTCTGGACACTAGAAATTTACATTGGGACTCTATAAAGTGGCTTTGGGTCTTCCAAATCAGGTTTTAGGGCTTAAAAATGATGCTCTGAGCCCTTGAAATGCATCTTTGGTCCTAAAAGAACAAACCCTGGAAATGTGGACACCCCCAAATGAGGGCTTGGACCCTCCAGAGGCGGCTCGGACCCTAAAAATGCATGTCTGGATGCTAAAAAAAGAGGCTTTGGAGCCTGAAATGAGACACTGCAAACTAACAGTGAGCCTTTGGCCGTAAAACTGTGGGGTTTGGAGCCTAAAATGAGGCTTTGTAAGTCAAGAGTAGGACTTTGGAAAGAAAAAATGAGGCTCTGGACACTAGAAATTTACACTGGGACTCTAAAAGTGGCTTTGGGTCTTCCAAATCAGGTTTTAGGGCTTAAAAATGATGCTCTGGGCCCTTGAAATGCATCTTTGGTCTTAAAAGAACAAACCCTGGAAATGTGGACACCCCCAAATGAGGGCTTGGACCCTCCAGAGCTGGCTCAGACCCTAAGGATGCCTGTCTGGATGCTTAAAAAAGAGGCTTTGGACCCTGAAATGAGACTATGAAAACTAAAAGTGAGCCTTGGGGCCCTAAACTGAGGGGTTTGGAGCCTAAAATGAGGCTTTGTAAGACAAGAGTAAGACTCTGGAAAGTAAAAATGAGGCTCTGGACCCTAGAAATTTAGATTTGAACTCTAAGAAGCGAATTTGGGGCTTCCAAATCAGGTTTTAGGGCTTAAAAATGATGCTCTGAGTCCTTGAAATGCATATTTGAATCTTAAAAGCACAAACCCTGGAACTCTGGACACCCCCAACTGAGGGCTTTGACCCTCCCGAGGTGGCTCGGACCCTTCGTATACCTGTCTGGATGCTAAAAAAAGAGGCTTTGGACCCTGAAATGAGACACTGCAAATTAACAGTAAGCCTTTAAGGCCCTAAATTGTTGGGTTTGGAGCCTAAAATGAGGCCTTGTGAGACAAGAGTAAGACTCTAGAAAGTAAAAATGAGGCTCTGGACACTAGAAATTTAGATTTGAACTATATGTAGCAGCTTTGGTTCTTCCAAATCAGGTTTTAGGGCTTAAAAATGATGCTCTAGGCCCTTGAAATGCATCTTTGGACCTTAAAAGTGTGAACCGTGGAACATTGGACAGCCCCAAATGAGGGCTTGGACCCTCCAGAGCTGGCTCAGACCCTAAGGATGCCTGTCTGGATGCTAAAAAAAGAGGCTTGGACCCTGAAATTAGACTATGCAAACTAACAGTGAGCCTTTGGATGTAAAACGGTGGGGTTTGGAGCCTAAAATGAGGCATTGTAAGACAAGAGTAAGACTTTGGAAAGTAGAAATGAGGCTCTGGACACTAGAAATTCAGAGTTGGACTATAAAGTGGCTTTGGGGCTTGCAAATCAGGTTTTAGGGCTTATAAATGATGCTCTGAGCCCTTGAAATGCATCTTTGGACCTTGAAAGTGTGAACCCTGGAGCTTTGGACACCCCCAAATGAGGGCTTGGACCCTCCAGAGCTGGCTCGGACCCTTTGTATACCTGTCTGGATGCTAAAAAAAGAGGCTTGGACCCTGAAATTAGACTATGCAAACTAACAGTGAGCCTTTGGATGTAAAACGGTGGGGTTTGGAGCCTAAAATGAGGCATTGTAAGACAAGAGTAAGACTTTGGAAAGTAAAAATGAGGCTCTGGACCCTAGAAATTTACACTGGGACTCTATAAAGTGGCTTTGGGGCTTCCAAATCAGGTTTTAGGCCTTAAAAATGATGCTCTAGGCCCTTGAAATGCATATTTGAATCTTAAAAGCACAAACCCTGGAACTGTGGACACCCCCAAATGAGGGGTTGGACCCTCCAGAGGTGGCTGGGACCCTTCGTATACCTGTCTGGATGCTAAAAAAAGAGGTTTTGGAGCCTGAAATGAGACACTGCAAATTAACAGTGAGCCTTTAAGGCCCTAAACTGAGATATTGGAGCCTAAAATGAGGCATTGTAAGACAAGAGTAAGACTTTGGAAAGTAGAAATGAGGCTCTGGACCCTAGAAATTCAGAGTTGGACTATAAAGCGGCTTTGGGGCTTCCAAATCAGGTTTTAGGGCTTAAAAATGATGCTCTGGGCCCTTGAAATGCATCTTTGGACCTTCAAAGTGTGAACCCTGGAAATTTGGACCCCCCAAATGAGGGCTTGGACCCTCCAGAGGCGGCTCGGACCCTAAAAATGCATGTCTGGATGCTAAAAAAAGAGGCTTTGGAGCCTGAAATGAGACTATGCAAACTAACAGTGAGCCTTGGGGCCCTAAACTGAGGGGTGTGGAGCCTAAAATGAGGCTTTGTAAGACAAGAGTAAGACTCTGGAAAGTAAAAATGAGGCTCTGGACCCTAGAAATTTAGATTTGAACTCTAAAAAGCGAATTTGGGTCTTCCAAATCAGGTTTTAGGGCTTAAAAATGATGCTCTGAGTCCTTGAAATGCATATTTGAATCTTAAAAGCACAAACCCTGGAACTCTGGACACCCCCAACTGAGGGCTTTGACCCTCCCGAGGTGGCTCGGACCCTTCGTATACCTGTCTGGATGCTAAAAAAAGAGGCTTTGGACCCTGAAATGAGACACTGCAAATTAACAGTAAGCCTTTAAGGCCCTAAATTGTTGGGTTTGGAGCCTAAAATGAGGCCTTGTGAGACAAGAGTAAGACTCTAGAAAGTAAAAATGAGGCTCTGGACACTAGAAATTTAGATTTGAACTATATGTAGCAGCTTTGGTTCTTCCAAATCAGGTTTTAGGGCTTAAAAATGATGCTCTGAACCCTTGAAATGCATCTTTGGACCTTAAAAGTGTGAACCGTGGAACATTGGACAGCCCCAAATGAGGGCTTGGACCCTCCCGAGGTGGCTCGGACCCTTTGTATACCTGTCTGGATGCTAAAAAAAGAGGCTTTGGAGCCTGAAATGAGACACTGCAAATTAACAGTGAGCCTTTAAGGCCCTAAACTGTGGGGTTTGGAGCCTAAAATGAGGCTTTGTAAGACAAGAGTAAGACTCTAGAAAGTAAAAATGAGGCTCTGGACACTAGAAATTTAGATTTGAACTATATGTAGCAGCTTTGGTTCTTCCAAATCAGGTTTTAGGGCTTAAAAATGATGCTCTGAACCCTTGAAATGCATCTTTGGACCTTAAAAGTGTGAACCGTGGAACATTGGACAGCCCCAAATGAGGGCTTGGACCCTCCCGAGGTGGCTCGGACCCTTTGTATACCTGTCTGGATGCTAAAAAAAGAGGCTTTGGAGCCTGAAATGAGACACTGCAAATTAACAGTGAGCCTTTAAGGCCCTAAACTGTGGGGTTTGGAGCCTAAAATGAGGCTTTGTAAGACAAGAGTAAGACTCTAGAAAGTAAAAATGAGGCTCTGGACACTAGAAATTTAGATTTGAACTATATGTAGCAGCTTTGGTTCTTCCAAATCAGGTTTTAGGGCTTAAAAATGATGCTCTGAACCCTTGAAATGCATCTTTGGACCTTAAAAGTGTGAACCGTGGAACATTGGACAGCCCCAAATGAGGGCTTGGACCCTCCCGAGGTGGCTCGGACCCTTTGTATACCTGTCTGGATGCTAAAAAAAGAGGCTTTGGAGCCTGAAATGAGACACTGCAAATTAACAGTGAGCCTTTAAGGCCCTAAACTGTGGGGGTTGGAGCCTAAAATGAGGCTTTGTAAGACAAGAGTAAGACTCTAGAAAGTAAAAATGAGGCTCTGGACACTAGAAATTTAGATTTGAACTATATGTAGCAGCTTTGGTTCTTCCAAATCAGGTTTTAGGCCTTAAAAATGATGCTCTAGGCCCTTGAAATGCATATTTGAATCTTAAAAGCACAAACCCTGGAACTGTGGACACCCCCAAATGAGGGGTTGGACCCTCCAGAGGTGGCTGGGACCCTTCGTATACCTGTCTGGATGCTAAAAAAAGAGGTTTTGGAGCCTGAAATGAGACACTGCAAATTAACAGTGAGCCTTTAAGGCCCTAAACTGAGATATTGGAGCCTAAAATGAGGCATTGTAAGACAAGAGTAAGACTTTGGAAAGTAGAAATGAGGCTCTGGACCCTAGAAATTCAGAGTTGGACTATAAAGCGGCTTTGGGGCTTCCAAATCAGGTTTTAGGGCTTAAAAATGATGCTCTGGGCCCTTGAAATGCATCTTTGGACCTTCAAAGTGTGAACCCTGGAAATTTGGACCCCCCAAATGAGGGCTTGGACCCTCCAGAGGCGGCTCGGACCCTAAAAATGCATGTCTGGATGCTAAAAAAAGAGGCTTTGGAGCCTGAAATGAGACTAGGAAAACTAACAGTGAGCCTTTGGCCGTAAAACCGTGGGGTTTGGAGCCTAAAATGAGGCTTTGTAAGACAAGAGTAAGACTTTGGAAAGTAAAAATGAGGCTCTGGACACTAGAAATTTACATTGGGACTCTATAAAGTGGCTTTGGGTCTTCCAAATCAGGTTTTAGGGCTTAAAAATGATGCTCTGAGCCCTTGAAATGCATCTTTGGTCCTAAAAGAACAAACCCTGGAAATGTGGACACCCCCAAATGAGGGCTTGGACCCTCCAGAGGCGGCTCGGACCCTAAAAATGCATGTCTGGATGCTAAAAAAAGAGGCTTTGGAGCCTGAAATGAGACACTGCAAACTAACAGTGAGCCTTTGGCCGTAAAACTGTGGGGTTTGGAGCCTAAAATGAGGCTTTGTAAGTCAAGAGTAGGACTTTGGAAAGAAAAAATGAGGCTCTGGACACTAGAAATTTACACTGGGACTCTAAAAGTGGCTTTGGGTCTTCCAAATCAGGTTTTAGGGCTTAAAAATGATGCTCTGGGCCCTTGAAATGCATCTTTGGTCTTAAAAGAACAAACCCTGGAAATGTGGACACCCCCAAATGAGGGCTTGGACCCTCCAGAGCTGGCTCAGACCCTAAGGATGCCTGTCTGGATGCTTAAAAATAGGCTTTGGACCCTGAAATGAGACTATGAAAACTAAAAGTGAGCCTTGGGGCCCTAAACTGAGGGGTTTGGAGCCTAAAATGAGGCTTTGTAAGACAAGAGTAAGACTCTGGAAAGTAAAAATGAGGCTCTGGACCCTAGAAATTTAGATTTGAACTCTAAGAAGCGAATTTGGGGCTTCCAAATCAGGTTTTAGGGCTTAAAAATGATGCTCTGAGTCCTTGAAATGCATATTTGAATCTTAAAAGCACAAACCCTGGAACTCTGGACACCCCCAACTGAGGGCTTTGACCCTCCCGAGGTGGCTCGGACCCTTCGTATACCTGTCTGGATGCTAAAAAAAGAGGCTTTGGACCCTGAAATGAGACACTGCAAATTAACAGTAAGCCTTTAAGGCCCTAAATTGTTGGGTTTGGAGCCTAAAATGAGGCCTTGTGAGACAAGAGTAAGACTCTAGAAAGTAAAAATGAGGCTCTGGACACTAGAAATTTAGATTTGAACTATATGTAGCAGCTTTGGTTCTTCCAAATCAGGTTTTAGGGCTTAAAAATGATGCTCTAGGCCCTTGAAATGCATCTTTGGACCTTAAAAGTGTGAACCGTGGAACATTGGACACCCCCAAATGAGGGCTTGGACCCTCCAGAGCTGGCTCAGACCCTAAGGATGCCTGTCTGGATGCTAAAAAAAGAGGCTTGGACCCTGAAATGAGACACTGCAAACTAACAGTGAGCCTTTGGATGTAAAACGGTGGGGTTTGGAGCCTAAAATGAGGCATTGTAAGACAAGAGTAAGACTTTGGAAAGTAGAAATGAGGCTCTGGACCCTAGAAATTCAGAGTTGGACTATAAAGCGGCTTTGGGGCTTGCAAATCAGGTTTTAGGGCTTATAAATGATGCTCTGGGCCCTTGAAATGCATCTTTGGACCTTGAAAGTGTGAACCCTGGAACTTTGGACACCCCCAAATGAGGGCTTGGACCCTCCAGAGCTGGCTCAGACCCTAAGGATGCCTGTCTGGATGCTAAAAAAAGAGGCTTGGACCCTGAAATTAGACTATGCAAACTAACAGTGAGCCTTTGGATGTAAAACGGTGGGGTTTGGAGCCTAAAATGAGGCATTGTAAGACAAGAGTAAGACTTTGGAAAGTAAAAATGAGGCTCTGGACCCTAGAAATTTACACTGGGACTCTATAAAGTGGCTTTGGGGCTTCCAAATCAGGTTTTAGGCCTTAAAAATGATGCTCTAGGCCCTTGAAATGCATATTTGAATCTTAAAAGCACAAACCCTGGAACTGTGGACACCCCCAAATGAGGGGTTGGACCCTCCAGAGGTGGCTGGGACCCTTCGTATACCTGTCTGGATGCTAAAAAAAGAGGCTTTGGAGCCTGAAATGAGACACTGCAAATTAACAGTGAGCCTTTAAGGCCCTAAACTGAGATATTGGAGCCTAAAATGAGGCATTGTAAGACAAGAGTAAGACTTTGGAAAGTAGAAATGAGGCTCTGGACCCTAGAAATTCAGAGTTGGACTATAAAGTGGCTTTGGGGCTTGCAAATCAGGTTTTAGGGCTTAAAAATGATGCTCTGGGCCCTTGAAATGCATCTTTGGACCTTCAAAGTGTGAACCCTGGAAATTTGGACACCCCCAAATGAGGGCTTGGACCCTCCCGAGGTGGCTCGGACCCTTTGTATACCTGTCTGGATGCTAAAAAAAGAGGCTTTGGAGCCTGAAATGAGACACTGCAAATTAACAGTGAGCCTTTAAGGCCCTAAACTGGGGGGTTTGGAGCCTAAAATGAGGCTTTGTAAGACAAGAGTAAGACTCTAGAAAGTAAAAATGAGGCTCTGGACACTAGAAATTTAGATTTGAACTATATGTAGCAGCTTTGGTTCTTCCAAATCAGGTTTTAGGGCTTAAAAATGATGCTCTGAACCCTTGAAATGCATCTTTGGACCTTAAATGTGTGAACCGTGGAACATTGGACAGCCCCAAATGAGGGCTTGGACCCTCCAGAGCTGGCTCAGACCCTAAGGATGCCTGTCTGGATGCTAAAAAAAGAGGCTTGGACCCTGAAATTAGACTATGCAAACTAACAGTGAGCCTTTGGATGTAAAACGGTGGGGTTTGGAGCCTAAAATGAGGCATTGTAAGACAAGAGTAAGACTTTGGAAAGTAAAAATGAGGCTCTGGACCCTAGAAATTTACACTGGGACTCTATAAAGTGGCTTTGGGGCTTCCAAATCAGGTTTTAGGCCTTAAAAATGATGCTCTAGGCCCTTGAAATGCATATTTGAATCTTAAAAGCACAAACCCTGGAACTGTGGACACCCCCAAATGAGGGGTTGGACCCTCCAGAGGTGGCTGGGACCCTTCGTATACCTGTCTGGATGCTAAAAAAAGAGGTTTTGGAGCCTGAAATGAGACACTGCAAATTAACAGTGAGCCTTTAAGGCCCTAAACTGAGATATTGGAGCCTAAAATGAGGCATTGTAAGACAAGAGTAAGACTTTGGAAAGTAAAAATGAGGCTCTGGACCCTAGAAATTTAGATTTGGACTATAAAGTGGCTTTGGGGCTTGCAAATCAGGTTTTAGGGCTTAAAAATGATGCTCTGGGCCCTTGAAATGCATCTTTGGACCTTCAAAGTGTGAACCCTGGAAATTTGGACACCCCGAAATGAGGGCTTGGACCCTCCCGAGGTGGCTCGGACCCTTCGTATACCTGTCTGGATGCTAAAAAAAGAGGCTTTGGACCCTGAAATGAGACACTGCAAATTAACAGTAAGCCTTTAAGGCCCTAAATTGTTGGGTTTGGAGCCTAAAATGAGGCCTTGTGAGACAAGAGTAAGACTCTAGAAAGTAAAAATGAGGCTCTGGACACTAGAAATTTAGATTTGAACTATATGTAGCAGCTTTGGTTCTTCCAAATCAGGTTTTAGGGCTTAAAAATGATGCTCTAGGCCCTTGAAATGCATCTTTGGACCTTAAAAGTGTGAACCGTGGAACATTGGACAGCCCCAAATGAGGGCTTGGACCCTCCAGAGCTGGCTCAGACCCTAAGGATGCCTGTCTGGATGCTAAAAAAAGAGGCTTGGACCCTGAAATTAGACTATGCAAACTAACAGTGAGCCTTTGGATGTAAAACGGTGGGGTTTGGAGCCTAAAATGAGGCATTGTAAGACAAGAGTAAGACTTTGGAAAGTAGAAATGAGGCTCTGGACCCTAGAAATTCAGAGTTGGACTATAAAGCGGCTTTGGTTCTTCCAACTCAGGTTTTAGGGTTTAAAAATGATGCTCTGGGCCCTTGAAATGCATCTTTGGACCTTGAAAGTGTGAACCCTGGAACTTTGGACACCCCCAAATGAGGGCTTGGACCCTCCAGAGCTGGCTCAGACCCTAAGGATGCCTGTCTGGATGCTAAAAAAAGAGGCTTGGACCCTGAAATTAGACTATGCAAACTAACAGTGAGCCTTTGGATGTAAAACGGTGGGGTTTGGAGCCTAAAATGAGGCATTGTAAGACAAGAGTAAGACTTTGGAAAGTAAAAATGAGGCTCTGGACCCTAGAAATTTACACTGGGACTCTATAAAGTGGCTTTGGGGCTTCCAAATCAGGTTTTAGGCCTTAAAAATGATGCTCTAGGCCCTTGCAATGCATATTTGAATCTTAAAAGCACAAACCCTGGAACTGTGGACACCCCCAAATGAGGGGTTGGACCCTCCAGAGGTGGCTGGGACCCTTCGTATACCTGTCTGGATGCTAAAAAAAGAGGTTTTGGAGCCTGAAATGAGACACTGCAAATTAACAGTGAGCCTTTAAGGCCCTAAACTGAGATATTGGAGCCTAAAATGAGGCATTGTAAGACAAGAGTAAGACTTTGGAAAGTAGAAATGAGGCTCTGGACCCTAGAAATTCAGAGTTGGACTATAAAGTGGCTTTGGGGCTTGCAAATCAGGTTTTAGGGCTTAAAAATGATGCTCTGGGCCCTTGAAATGCATCTTTGGACCTTCAAAGTGTGAACCCTGGAAATTTGGACACCCCGAAATGAGGGCTTGGACCCTCCAGAGGTGGCTCAGTCCCTAAGGATGCTTGTCTGGATGCTAAAAAATGAGGCTTTGGAGCCTGAAATGAGACTATGCCAACTAACAGTGAGCCTTTAGCCGTAAAACTGTGGGGTTTGGAGCCTAAAATGAGGCTTTGTAAGACAAGAGTAAGACTCTGGAAAGTAAAAATGAGGCTCTGGACCCTAGAAATTTAGATTTGAACTCTAAAAAGCAAATTTGGGTCTTCCAAATCAGGTTTTAGGGCTTAAAAATGATGCTCTGAGTCCTTGAAATGCATATTTGAATCTTAAAAGCACAAACCCTGGAACTCTGGACACCCCCAACTGAGGGCTTTGACCCTCCCGAGGTGGCTCGGACCCTTCGTATACCTGTCTGGATGCTAAAAAAAGAGGCTTTGGACCCTGAAATGAGACACTGCAAATTAACAGTAAGCCTTTAAGGCCCTAAATTGTTGGGTTTGGAGCCTAAAATGAGGCCTTGTGAGACAAGAGTAAGACTCTAGAAAGTAAAAATGAGGCTCTGGACACTAGAAATTTAGATTTGAACTATATGTAGCAGCTTTGGTTCTTCCAAATCAGGTTTTAGGGCTTAAAAATGATGCTCTAGGCCCTTGAAATGCATCTTTGGACCTTAAAAGTGTGAACCGTGGAACATTGGACACCCCCAAATGAGGGCTTGGACCCTCCAGAGCTGGCTAAGACCCTAAGGATGCCTGTCTGGATGCTAAAAAAAGAGGCTTGGACCCTGAAATGAGACACTGCAAACTAACAGTGAGCCTTTGGATGTAAAACGGTGGGGTTTGGAGCCTAAAATGAGGCATTGTAAGACAAGAGTAAGACTTTGGAAAGTAGAAATGAGGCTCTGGACCCTAGAAATTCAGAGTTGGACTATAAAGTGGCTTTGGGGCTTGCAAATCAGGTTTTAGGGCTTATAAATGATGCTCTGGGCCCTTGAAATGCATCTTTGGACCTTGAAAGTGTGAACCCTGGAACTTTGGACACCCCCAAATGAGGGCTTGGACCCTCCAGAGCTGGCTCAGACCCTAAGGATGCCTGTCTGGATGCTAAAAAAAGAGGCTTGGACCCTGAAATTAGACTATGCAAACTAACAGTGAGCCTTTGGATGTAAAACGGTGGGGTTTGGAGCCTAAAATGAGGCATTGTAAGACAAGAGTAAGACTTTGGAAAGTAAAAATGAGGCTCTGGACCCTAGAAATTTACACTGGGACTCTATAAAGTGGCTTTGGGGCTTCCAAATCAGGTTTTAGGCCTTAAAAATGATGCTCTAGGCCCTTGAAATGCATATTTGAATCTTAAAAGCACAAACCCTGGAACTGTGGACACCCCCAAATGAGGGGTTGGACCCTCCAGAGGTGGCTGGGACCCTTCGTATACCTGTCTGGATGCTAAAAAAAGAGGCTTTGGAGCCTGAAATGAGACACTGCAAATTAACAGTGAGCCTTTAAGGCCCTAAACTGAGATATTGGAGCCTAAAATGAGGCATTGTAAGACAAGAGTAAGACTTTGGAAAGTAGAAATGAGGCTCTGGACCCTAGAAATTCAGAGTTGGACTATAAAGTGGCTTTGGGGCTTGCAAATCAGGTTTTAGGGCTTAAAAATGATGCTCTGGGCCCTTGAAATGCATCTTTGGACCTTCAAAGTGTGAACCCTGGAAATTTGGACACCCCCAAATGAGGGCTTGGACCCTCCCGAGGTGGCTCGGACCCTTTGTATACCTGTCTGGATGCTAAAAAAAGAGGCTTTGGAGCCTGAAATGAGACACTGCAAATTAACAGTGAGTCTTTAAGGCCCTAAACTGTGGGGTTTGGAGCCTAAAATGAGGCTTTGTAAGACAAGAGTAAGACTCTAGAAAGTAAAAATGAGGCTCTGGACACTAGAAATTTAGATTTGAACTATATGTAGCAGCTTTGGTTCTTCAAAATCAGGTTTTAGGGCTTAAAAATGATGCTCTGAACCCTTGAAATGCATCTTTGGACCTTAAAAGTGTGAACCGTGGAACATTGGACAGCCCCAAATGAGGGCTTGGACCCTCCAGAGCTGGCTCAGACCCTAAGGATGCCTGTCTGGATGCTAAAAAAAGAGGCTTGGACCCTGAAATTAGACTATGCAAACTAACAGTGAGCCTTTGGATGTAAAACGGTGGGGTTTGGAGCCTAAAATGAGGCATTGTAAGACAAGAGTAAGACTTTGGAAAGTAAAAATGAGGCTCTGGACCCTAGAAATTTACACTGGGACTCTATAAAGTGGCTTTGGGGCTTCCAAATCAGGTTTTAGGCCTTAAAAATGATGCTCTAGGCCCTTGAAATGCATATTTGAATCTTAAAAGCACAAACCCTGGAACTGTGGACACCCCCAAATGAGGGGTTGGACCCTCCAGAGGTGGCTGGGACCCTTCGTATACCTGTCTGGATGCTAAAAAAAGAGGTTTTGGAGCCTGAAATGAGACACTGCAAATTAACAGTGAGCCTTTAAGGCCCTAAACTGAGATATTGGAGCCTAAAATGAGGCATTGTAAGACAAGAGTAAGACTTTGGAAAGTAGAAATGAGGCTCTGGACCCTAGAAATTCAGAGTTGGACTATAAAGTGGCTTTGGGGCTTGCAAATCAGGTTTTAGGGCTTAAAAATGATGCTCTGGGCCCTTGAAATGCATCTTTGGACCTTCAAAGTGTGAACCCTGGAAATTTGGACACCCCGAAATGAGGGCTTGGACCCTCCAGAGGTGGCTCGGTCCCTAAGGATGCTTGTCTGGATGCTAAAAAATGAGGCTTTGGAGCCTGAAATGAGACTATGCCAACTAACAGTGAGCCTTTAGCCGTAAAACTGTGGGGTTTGGAGCCTAAAATGAGGCTTTGTAAGACAAGAGTAAGACTCTGGAAAGTAAAAATGAGGCTCTGGACCCTAGAAATTTAGATTTGAACTCTAAAAAGCGAATTTGGGTCTTCCAAATCAGGTTTTAGGGCTTAAAAATGATGCTCTGAGTCCTTGAAATGCATATTTGAATCTTAAAAGCACAAACCCTGGAACTCTGGACACCCCCAACTGAGGGCTTTGACCCTCCCGAGGTGGCTCGGACCCTTCGTATACCTGTCTGGATGCTAAAAAAAGAGGCTTTGGACCCTGAAATGAGACACTGCAAATTAACAGTAAGCCTTTAAGGCCCTAAATTGTTGGGTTTGGAGCCTAAAATGAGGCCTTGTGAGACAAGAGTAAGACTCTAGAAAGTAAAAATGAGGCTCTGGACACTAGAAATTTAGATTTGAACTATATGTAGCAGCTTTGGTTCTTCCAAATCAGGTTTTAGGGCTTAAAAATGATGCTCTGAACCCTTGAAATGCATCTTTGGACCTTAAAAGTGTGAACCGTGGAACATTGGACAGCCCCAAATGAGGGCTTGGACCCTCCCGAGGTGGCTCGGACCCTTTGTATACCTGTCTGGATGCTAAAAAAAGAGGCTTTGGAGCCTGAAATGAGACACTGCAAATTAACAGTGAGCCTTTAAGGCCCTAAACTGTGGGGTTTGGAGCCTAAAATGAGGCTTTGTAAGACAAGAGTAAGACTCTAGAAAGTAAAAATGAGGCTCTGGACACTAGAAATTTAGATTTGAACTATATGTAGCAGCTTTGGTTCTTCCAAATCAGGTTTTAGGGCTTAAAAATGATGCTCTGAACCCTTGAAATGCATCTTTGGACCTTAAAAGTGTGAACCGTGGAACATTGGACAGCCCCAAATGAGGGCTTGGACCCTCCCGAGGTGGCTCGGACCCTTTGTATACCTGTCTGGATGCTAAAAAAAGAGGCTTTGGAGCCTGAAATGAGACACTGCAAATTAACAGTGAGCCTTTAAGGCCCTAAACTGTGGGGTTTGGAGCCTAAAATGAGGCTTTGTAAGACAAGAGTAAGACTCTAGAAAGTAAAAATGAGGCTCTGGACACTAGAAATTTAGATTTGAACTATATGTAGCAGCTTTGGTTCTTCCAAATCAGGTTTTAGGGCTTAAAAATGATGCTCTGAACCCTTGAAATGCATCTTTGGACCTTAAAAGTGTGAACCGTGGAACATTGGACAGCCCCAAATGAGGGCTTGGACCCTCCCGAGGTGGCTCGGACCCTTTGTATACCTGTCTGGATGCTAAAAAAAGAGGCTTTGGAGCCTGAAATGAGACACTGCAAATTAACAGTGAGCCTTTAAGGCCCTAAACTGTGGGGGTTGGAGCCTAAAATGAGGCTTTGTAAGACAAGAGTAAGACTCTAGAAAGTAAAAATGAGGCTCTGGACACTAGAAATTTAGATTTGAACTATATGTAGCAGCTTTGGTTCTTCCAAATCAGGTTTTAGGCCTTAAAAATGATGCTCTAGGCCCTTGAAATGCATATTTGAATCTTAAAAGCACAAACCCTGGAACTGTGGACACCCCCAAATGAGGGGTTGGACCCTCCAGAGGTGGCTGGGACCCTTCGTATACCTGTCTGGATGCTAAAAAAAGAGGCTTTGGAGCCTGAAATGAGACACTACAAATTAACAGTGAGCCTTTAAGGCCCTAAACTGAGATATTGGAGCCTAAAATGAGGCATTGTAAGACAAGAGTAAGACTTTGGAAAGTAGAAATGAGGCTCTGGACCCTAGAAATTCAGAGTTGGACTATAAAGCGGCTTTGGGGCTTCCAAATCAGGTTTTAGGGCTTAAAAATGATGCTCTGGGCCCTTGAAATGCATCTTTGGACCTTCAAAGTGTGAACCCTGGAAATTTGGACCCCCCAAATGAGGGCTTGGACCCTCCAGAGGCGGCTCGGACCCTAAAAATGCATGTCTGGATGCTAAAAAAAGAGGCTTTGGAGCCTGAAATGAGACTAGGAAAACTAACAGTGAGCCTTTGGCCTTAAAACCGTGGGGTTTGGAGCCTAAAATGAGGCTTTGTAAGACAAGAGTAAGACTTTGGAAAGTAAAAATGAGGCTCTGGACACTAGAAATTTACATTGGGACTCTATAAAGTGGCTTTGGGTCTTCCAAATCAGGTTTTAGGGCTTAAAAATGATGCTCTGGGCCCTTGAAATGCATCTTTGGTCCTAAAAGAACAAACCCTGGAAATGTGGACACCCCCAAATGAGGGCTTGGACCCTCCAGAGGCGGCTCGGACCCTAAAAATGCATGTCTGGATGCTAAAAAAAGAGGCTTTGGAGCCTGAAATGAGACACTGCAAACTAACAGTGAGCCTTTGGCCGTAAAACTGTGGGGTTTGGAGCCTAAAATGAGGCTTTGTAAGTCAAGAGTAGGACTTTGGAAAGAAAAAATGAGGCTCTGGACACTAGAAATTTACACTGGGACTCTAAAAGTGGCTTTGGGTCTTCCAAATCAGGTTTTAGGGCTTAAAAATGATGCTCTGGGCCCTTGAAATGCATCTTTGGTCTTAAAAGAACAAACCCTGGAAATGTGGACACCCCCAAATGAGGGCTTGGACCCTCCAGAGCTGGCTCAGACCCTAAGGATGCCTGTCTGGATGCTTAAAAATAGGCTTTGGACCCTGAAATGAGACTATGAAAACTAACAGTGAGCCTTGGGGCCCTAAACTGAGGGGTTTGGAGCCTAAAATGAGGCTTTGTAAGACAAGAGTAAGACTCTGGAAAGTAAAAATGAGGCTCTGGACCCTAGAAATTTAGATTTGAACTCTAAGAAGCGAATTTGGGGCTTCCAAATCAGGTTTTAGGGCTTAAAAATGATGCTCTGAGTCCTTGAAATGCATATTTGAATCTTAAAAGCACAAACCCTGGAACTCTGGACACCCCCAACTGAGGGCTTTGACCCTCCCGAGGTGGCTCGGACCCTTCGTATACCTGTCTGGATGCTAAAAAAAGAGGCTTTGGACCCTGAAATGAGACACTGCAAATTAACAGTAAGCCTTTAAGGCCCTAAATTGTTGGGTTTGGAGCCTAAAATGAGGCCTTGTGAGACAAGAGTAAGACTCTAGAAAGTAAAAATGAGGCTCTGGACACTAGAAATTTAGATTTGAACTATATGTAGCAGCTTTGGTTCTTCCAAATCAGGTTTTAGGGCTTAAAAATGATGCTCTAGGCCCTTGAAATGCATCTTTGGACCTTAAAAGTGTGAACCGTGGAACATTGGACACCCCCAAATGAGGGCTTGGACCCTCCAGAGCTGGCTCAGACCCTAAGGATGCCTGTCTGGATGCTAAAAAAAGAGGCTTGGACCCTGAAATGAGACACTGCAAACTAACAGTGAGCCTTTGGATGTAAAACGGTGGGGTTTGGAGCCTAAAATGAGGCATTGTAAGACAAGAGTAAGACTTTGGAAAGTAGAAATGAGGCTCTGGACCCTAGAAATTCAGAGTTGGACTATAAAGCGGCTTTGGGGCTTGCAAATCAGGTTTTAGGGCTTATAAATGATGCTCTGGGCCCTTGAAATGCATCTTTGGACCTTGAAAGTGTGAACCCTGGAACTTTGGACACCCCCAAATGAGGGCTTGGACCCTCCAGAGCTGGCTCAGACCCTAAGGATGCCTGTCTGGATGCTAAAAAAAGAGGCTTGGACCCTGAAATTAGACTATGCAAACTAACAGTGAGCCTTTGGATGTAAAACGGTGGGGTTTGGAGCCTAAAATGAGGCATTGTAAGACAAGAGTAAGACTTTGGAAAGTAAAAATGAGGCTCTGGACCCTAGAAATTTACACTGGGACTCTATAAAGTGGCTTTGGGGCTTCCAAATCAGGTTTTAGGCCTTAAAAATGATGCTCTAGGCCCTTGAAATGCATATTTGAATCTTAAAAGCACAAACCCTGGAACTGTGGACACCCCCAAATGAGGGGTTGGACCCTCCAGACGTGGCTGGGACCCTTCGTATACCTGTCTGGATGCTAAAAAAAGAGGCTTTGGAGCCTGAAATGAGACACTGCAAATTAACAGTGAGCCTTTAAGGCCCTAAACGGAGATATTGGAGCCTAAAATGAGGCATTGTAAGACAAGAGTAAGACTTTGGAAAGTAGAAATGAGGCTCTGGACCCTAGAAATTCAGAGTTGGACTATAAAGTGGCTTTGGGGCTTGCAAATCAGGTTTTAGGGCTTAAAAATGATGCTCTGGGCCCTTGAAATGCATCTTTGGACCTTCAAAGTGTGAACCCTGGAAATTTGGACACCCCGAAATGAGGGCTTGGACCCTCCCGAGGTGGCTCGGACCCTTTGTATACCTGTCTGGATGCTAAAAAAAGAGGCTTTGGAGCCTGAAATGAGACACTGCAAATTAACAGTGAGCCTTTAAGGCCCTAAACTGTGGGGTTTGGAGCCTAAAATGAGGCTTTGTAAGACAAGAGTAAGACTCTAGAAAGTAAAAATGAGGCTCTGGACACTAGAAATTTAGATTTGAACTATATGTAGCAGCTTTGGTTCTTCCAAATCAGGTTTTAGGGCTTAAAAATGATGCTCTGAACCCTTGAAATGCATCTTTGGACCTTAAAAGTGTGAACCGTGGAACATTGGACAGCCCCAAATGAGGGCTTGGACCCTCCAGAGCTGGCTCAGACCCTAAGGATGCCTGTCTGGATGCTAAAAAAAGAGGCTTGGACCCTGAAATTAGACTATGCAAACTAACAGTGAGCCTTTGGATGTAAAACGGTGGGGTTTGGAGCCTAAAATGAGGCATTGTAAGACAAGAGTAAGACTTTGGAAAGTAGAAATGAGGCTCTGGACCCTAGAAATTCAGAGTTGGACTATAAAGCGGCTTTGGGGCTTGCAAATCAGGTTTTAGGGCTTATAAATGATGCTCTGGGCCCTTGAAATGCATCTTTGGACCTTGAAAGTGTGAACCCTGGAACTTTGGACACCCCCAAATGAGGGCTTGGACCCTCCAGAGCTGGCTCAGACCCTAAGGATGCCTGTCTGGATGCTAAAAAAAGAGGCTTGGACCCTGAAATTAGACTATGCAAACTAACAGTGAGCCTTTGGATGTAAAACGGTGGGGTTTGGAGCCTAAAATGAGGCATTGTAAGACAAGAGTAAGACTTTGGAAAGTAAAAATGAGGCTCTGGACCCTAGAAATTTACACTGGGACTCTATAAAGTGGCTTTGGGGCTTCCAAATCAGGTTTTAGGCCTTAAAAATGATGCTCTAGGCCCTTGCAATGCATATTTGAATCTTAAAAGCACAAACCCTGGAACTGTGGACACCCCCAAATGAGGGGTTGGACCCTCCAGAGGTGGCTGGGACCCTTCGTATACCTGTCTGGATGCTAAAAAAAGAGGTTTTGGAGCCTGAAATGAGACACTGCAAATTAACAGTGAGCCTTTAAGGCCCTAAACTGAGATATTGGAGCCTAAAATGAGGCATTGTAAGACAAGAGTAAGACTTTGGAAAGTAGAAATGAGGCTCTGGACCCTAGAAATTCAGAGTTGGACTATAAAGTGGCTTTGGGGCTTGCAAATCAGGTTTTAGGGCTTATAAATGATGCTCTGGGCCCTTGAAATGCATCTTTGGACCTTGAAAGTGTGAACCCTGGAACTTTGGACACCCCCAAATGAGGGCTTGGACCCTCCAGAGCTGGCTCAGACCCTAAGGATGCCTGTCTGGATGCTAAAAAAAGAGGCTTGGACCCTGAAATTAGACTATGCAAACTAACAGTGAGCCTTTGGATGTAAAACGGTGGGGTTTGGAGCCTAAAATGAGGCATTGTAAGACAAGAGTAAGACTTTGGAAAGTAAAAATGAGGCTCTGGACCCTAGAAATTTACATTGGGACTCTATAAAGTGGCTTTGGGGCTTCCAAATCAGGTTTTAGGCCTTAAAAATGATGCTCTAGGCCCTTGAAATGCATATTTGAATCTTAAAAGCACAAACCCTGGAACTGTGGACACCCCCAAATGAGGGGTTGGACCCTCCAGAGGTGGCTGGGACCCTTCGTATACCTGTCTGGATGCTAAAAAAAGAGGCTTTGGAGCCTGAAATGAGACACTGGAAATTAACAGTGAGCCTTTAAGGCCCTAAACTGAGATATTGGAGCCTAAAATGAGGCATTGTAAGACAAGAGTAAGACTTTGGAAAGTAGAAATGAGGCTCTGGACCCTAGAAATTCAGAGTTGGACTATAAAGTGGCTTTGGGGCTTGCAAATCAGGTTTTAGGGCTTAAAAATGATGCTCTGGGCCCTTGAAATGCATCTTTGGACCTTCAAAGTGTGAACCCTGGAAATTTGGACACCCCCAAATGAGGGCTTGGACCCTCCCGAGGTGGCTCGGACCCTTTGTATACCTGTCTGGATGCTAAAAAAAGAGGCTTTGGAGCCTGAAATGAGACACTGCAAATTAACAGTGAGCCTTTAAGGCCCTAAACTGTGGGGTTTGGAGCCTAAAATGAGGCTTTGTAAGACAAGAGTAAGACTCTAGAAAGTAAAAATGAGGCTCTGGACACTAGAAATTTAGATTTGAACTATATGTAGCAGCTTTGGTTCTTCAAAATCAGGTTTTAGGGCTTAAAAATGATGCTCTGAACCCTTGAAATGCATCTTTGGACCTTAAAAGTGTGAACCGTGGAACATTGGACAGCCCCAAATGAGGGCTTGGACCCTCCAGAGCTGGCTCAGACCCTAAGGATGCCTGTCTGGATGCTAAAAAAAGAGGCTTGGACCCTGAAATTAGACTATGCAAACTAACAGTGAGCCTTTGGATGTAAAACGGTGGGGTTTGGAGCCTAAAATGAGGCATTGTAAGACAAGAGTAAGACTTTGGAAAGTAAAAATGAGGCTCTGGACCCTAGAAATTTACACTGGGACTCTATAAAGTGGCTTTGGGGCTTCCAAATCAGGTTTTAGGGCTTAAAAATGATGCTCTAGGCCCTTGAAATGCATATTTGAATCTTAAAAGCACAAACCCTGGAACTGTGGACACCCCCAAATGAGGGGTTGGACCCTCCAGAGGTGGCTGGGACCCTTCGTATACCTGTCTGGATGCTAAAAAAAGAGGTTTTGGAGCCTGAAATGAGACACTGCAAATTAACAGTGAGCCTTTAAGGCCCTAAACTGAGATATTGGAGCCTAAAATGAGGCATTGTAAGACAAGAGTAAGACTTTGGAAAGTAGAAATAAGGCTCTGGACCCTAGAAATTCAGAGTTGGACTATAAAGTGGCTTTGGGGCTTGCAAATCAGGTTTTAGGGCTTAAAAATGATGCTCTGGGCCCTTGAAATGCATCTTTGGACCTTCAAAGTGTGAACCCTGGAAATTTGGACACCCCGAAATGAGGGCTTGGACCCTCCAGAGGTGGCTCAGTCCCTAAGGATGCTTGTCTGGATGCTAAAAAATGAGGCTTTGGAGCCTGAAATGAGACTATGCCAACTAACAGTGAGCCTTTAGCCGTAAAACTGTGGGGTTTGGAGCCTAAAATGAGGCTTTGTAAGACAAGAGTAAGACTCTGGAAAGTAAAAATGAGGCTCTGGACCCTAGAAATTTAGATTTGAACTCTAAAAAGCAAATTTGGGTCTTCCAAATCAGGTTTTAGGGCTTAAAAATGATGCTCTGAGTCCTTGAAATGCATATTTGAATCTTAAAAGCACAAACCCTGGAACTCTGGACACCCCCAACTGAGGGCTTTGACCCTCCCGAGGTGGCTCGGACCCTTCGTATACCTGTCTGGATGCTAAAAAAAGAGGCTTTGGAGCCTGAAATGAGACACTGCAAATTAACAGTAAGCCTTTAAGGCCCTAAATTGTTGGGTTTGGAGCCTAAAATGAGGCCTTGTGAGACAAGAGTAAGACTCTAGAAAGTAAAAATGAGGCTCTGGACACTAGAAATTTAGATTTGAACTATATGTAGCAGCTTTGGTTCTTCCAAATCAGGTTTTAGGGCTTAAAAATGATGCTCTGAACCCTTGAAATGCATCTTTGGACCTTAAAAGTGTGAACCGTGGAACATTGGACAGCCCCAAATGAGGGCTTGGACCCTCCCGAGGTGGCTCGGACCCTTTGTATACCTGTCTGGATGCTAAAAAAAGAGGCTTTGGAGCCTGAAATGAGACACTGCAAATTAACAGTGAGCCTTTAAGGCCCTAAACTGTGGGGTTTGGAGCCTAAAATGAGGCTTTGTAAGACAAGAGTAAGACTCTAGAAAGTAAAAATGAGGCTCTGGACACTAGAAATTTAGATTTGAACTATATGTAGCAGCTTTGGTTCTTCCAAATCAGGTTTTAGGGCTTAAAAATGATGCTCTGAACCCTTGAAATGCATCTTTGGACCTTAAAAGTGTGAACCGTGGAACATTGGACAGCCCCAAATGAGGGCTTGGACCCTCCAGAGCTGGCTCAGACCCTAAGGATGCCTGTCTGGATGCTAAAAAAAGAGGCTTGGACCCTGAAATTAGACTATGCAAACTAACAGTGAGCCTTTGGATGTAAAACGGTGGGGTTTGGAGCCTAAAATGAGGCATTGTAAGACAAGAGTAAGACTTTGGAAAGTAAAAATGAGGCTCTGGACCCTAGAAATTTACACTGGGACTCTATAAAGTGGCTTTGGGGCTTCCAAATCAGGTTTTAGGCCTTAAAAATGATGCTCTAGGCCCTTGAAATGCATATTTGAATCTTAAAAGCACAAACCCTGGAACTGTGGACACCCCCAAATGAGGGGTTGGACCCTCCAGAGGTGGCTGGGACCCTTCGTATACCTGTCTGGATGCTAAAAAAAGAGGTTTTGGAGCCTGAAATGAGACACTGCAAATTAACAGTGAGCCTTTAAGGCCCTAAACTGAGATATTGGAGCCTAAAATGAGGCATTGTAAGACAAGAGTAAGACTTTGGAAAGTAGAAATGAGGCTCTGGACCCTAGAAATTCAGAGTTGGACTATAAAGTGGCTTTGGGGCTTGCAAATCAGGTTTTAGGGCTTAAAAATGATGCTCTGGGCCCTTGAAATGCATCTTTGGACCTTCAAAGTGTGAACCCTGGAAATTTGGACACCCCCAAATGAGGGCTTGGACCCTCCCGAGGTGGCTCGGACCCTTCGTATACCTGTCTGGATGCTAAAAAAAGAGGCTTTGGACCCTGAAATGAGACACTGCAAATTAACAGTAAGCCTTTAAGGCCCTAAATTGTTGGGTTTGGAGCCTAAAATGAGGCCTTGTGAGACAAGAGTAAGACTCTAGAAAGTAAAAATGAGGCTCTGGACACTAGAAATTTAGATTTGAACTATATGTAGCAGCTTTGGTTCTTCCAAATCAGGTTTTAGGGCTTAAAAATGATGCTCTAGGCCCTTGAAATGCATCTTTGGACCTTAAAAGTGTGAACCGTGGAACATTGGACACCCCCAAATGAGGGCTTGGACCCTCCAGAGCTGGCTCAGACCCTAAGGATGCCTGTCTGGATGCTAAAAAAAGAGGCTTGGACCCTGAAATTAGACTATGCAAACTAACAGTGAGCCTTTGGATGTAAAACGGTGGGGTTTGGAGCCTAAAATGAGGCATTGTAAGACAAGAGTAAGACTTTGGAAAGTAGAAATGAGGCTCTGGACCCTAGAAATTCAGAGTTGGACTATAAAGCGGCTTTGGGGCTTGCAAATCAGGTTTTAGGGCTTATAAATGATGCTCTGGGCCCTTGAAATGCATCTTTGGACCTTGAAAGTGTGAACCCTGGAACTTTGGACACCCCCAAATGAGGGCTTGGACCCTCCAGAGCTGGCTCAGACCCTAAGGATGCCTGTCTGGATGCTAAAAAAAGAGGCTTGGACCCTGAAATTAGACTATGCAAACTAACAGTGAGCCTTTGGATGTAAAACGGTGGGGTTTGGAGCCTAAAATGAGGCATTGTAAGACAAGAGTAAGACTTTGGAAAGTAAAAATGAGGCTCTGGACCCTAGAAATTTACACTGGGACTCTATAAAGTGGCTTTGGGGCTTCCAAATCAGGTTTTAGGCCTTAAAAATGATGCTCTAGGCCCTTGCAATGCATATTTGAATCTTAAAAGCACAAACCCTGGAACTGTGGACACCCCCAAATGAGGGGTTGGACCCTCCAGAGGTGGCTGGGACCCTTCGTATACCTGTCTGGATGCTAAAAAAAGAGGTTTTGGAGCCTGAAATGAGACACTGCAAATTAACAGTGAGCCTTTAAGGCCCTAAACTGAGATATTGGAGCCTAAAATGAGGCATTGTAAGACAAGAGTAAGACTTTGGAAAGTAGAAATGAGGCTCTGGACCCTAGAAATTCAGAGTTGGACTATAAAGTGGCTTTGGGGCTTGCAAATCAGGTTTTAGGGCTTAAAAATGATGCTCTGGGCCCTTGAAATGCATCTTTGGACCTTCAAAGTGTGAACCCTGGAAATTTGGACACCCCGAAATGAGGGCTTGGACCCTCCAGAGGTGGCTCAGTCCCTAAGGATGCTTGTCTGGATGCTAAAAAATGAGGCTTTGGAGCCTGAAATGAGACTATGCCAACTAACAGTGAGCCTTTAGCCGTAAAACTGTGGGGTTTGGAGCCTAAAATGAGGCTTTGTAAGACAAGAGTAAGACTCTGGAAAGTAAAAATGAGGCTCTGGACCCTAGAAATTTAGATTTGAACTCTAAAAAGCAAATTTGGGTCTTCCAAATCAGGTTTTAGGGCTTAAAAATGATGCTCTGAGTCCTTGAAATGCATATTTGAATCTTAAAAGCACAAACCCTGGAACTCTGGACACCCCCAACTGAGGGCTTTGACCCTCCCGAGGTGGCTCGGACCCTTCGTATACCTGTCTGGATGCTAAAAAAAGAGGCTTTGGACCCTGAAATGAGACACTGCAAATTAACAGTAAGCCTTTAAGGCCCTAAATTGTTGGGTTTGGAGCCTAAAATGAGGCCTTGTGAGACAAGAGTAAGACTCTAGAAAGTAAAAATGAGGCTCTGGACACTAGAAATTTAGATTTGAACTATATGTAGCAGCTTTGGTTCTTCCAAATCAGGTTTTAGGGCTTAAAAATGATGCTCTAGGCCCTTGAAATGCATCTTTGGACCTTAAAAGTGTGAACCGTGGAACATTGGACACCCCCAAATGAGGGCTTGGACCCTCCAGACGTGGCTAAGACCCTAAGGATGCCTGTCTGGATGCTAAAAAAAGAGGCTTGGACCCTGAAATGAGACACTGCAAACTAACAGTGAGCCTTTGGCCGTAAAACGGTGGGGTTTGGAGCCTAAAATGAGGCATTGTAAGACAAGAGTAAGACTTTGGAAAGTAGAAATGAGGCTCTGGACCCTAGAAATTCAGAGTTGGACTATAAAGTGGCTTTGGGGCTTGCAAATCAGGTTTTAGGGCTTATAAATGATGCTCTGGGCCCTTGAAATGCATCTTTGGACCTTGAAAGTGTGAACCCTGGAACTTTGGACACCCCCAAATGAGGGCTTGGACCCTCCAGAGCTGGCTCAGACCCTAAGGATGCCTGTCTGGATGCTAAAAAAAGAGGCTTGGACCCTGAAATTAGACTATGCAAACTAACAGTGAGCCTTTGGATGTAAAACGGTGGGGTTTGGAGCCTAAAATGAGGCATTGTAAGACAAGAGTAAGACTTTGGAAAGTAAAAATGAGGCTCTGGACCCTAGAAATTTACATTGGGACTCTATAAAGTGGCTTTGGGGCTTCCAAATCAGGTTTTAGGCCTTAAAAATGATGCTCTAGGCCCTTGAAATGCATATTTGAATCTTAAAAGCACAAACCCTGGAACTGTGGACACCCCCAAATGAGGGGTTGGACCCTCCAGAGGTGGCTGGGACCCTTCGTATACCTGTCTGGATGCTAAAAAAAGAGGCTTTGGAGCCTGAAATGAGACACTGCAAATTAACAGTGAGCCTTTAAGGCCCTAAACTGAGATATTGGAGCCTAAAATGAGGCATTGTAAGACAAGAGTAAGACTTTGGAAAGTAGAAATGAGGCTCTGGACCCTAGAAATTCAGAGTTGGACTATAAAGTGGCTTTGGGGCTTGCAAATCAGGTTTTAGGGCTTAAAAATGATGCTCTGGGCCCTTGAAATGCATCTTTGGACCTTCAAAGTGTGAACCCTGGAAATTTGGACACCCCGAAATGAGGGCTTGGACCCTCCAGAGGTGGCTCAGTCCCTAAGGATGCTTGTCTGGATGCTAAAAAATGAGGCTTTGGAGCCTGAAATGAGACTATGCCAACTAACAGTGAGCATTTAGCCGTAAAACTGTGGGGTTTGGAGCCTAAAATGAGGCTTTGTAAGACAAGAGTAAGACTCTGGAAAGTAAAAATGAGGCTCTGGACCCTAGAAATTTAGATTTGAACTCTAAAAAGCAAATTTGGGTCTTCCAAATCAGGTTTTAGGGCTTAAAAATGATGCTCTGAGTCCTTGAAATGCATATTTGAATCTTAAAAGCACAAACCCTGGAACTCTGGACACCCCCAACTGAGGGCTTTGACCCTCCCGAGGTGGCTCGGACCCTTCGTATACCTGTCTGGATGCTAAAAAAAGAGGCTTTGGACCCTGAAATGAGACACTGCAAATTAACAGTAAGCCTTTAAGGCCCTAAATTGTTGGGTTTGGAGCCTAAAATGAGGCCTTGTGAGACAAGAGTAAGACTCTAGAAAGTAAAAATGAGGCTCTGGACACTAGAAATTTAGATTTGAACTATATGTAGCAGCTTTGGTTCTTCCAAATCAGGTTTTAGGGCTTAAAAATGATGCTCTAGGCCCTTGAAATGCATCTTTGGACCTTAAAAGTGTGAACCGTGGAACATTGGACACCCCCAAATGAGGGCTTGGACCCTCCAGAGCTGGCTAAGACCCTAAGGATGCCTGTCTGGATGCTAAAAAAAGAGGCTTGGACCCTGAAATGAGACACTGCAAACTAACAGTGAGCCTTTGGATGTAAAACGGTGGGGTTTGGAGCCTAAAATGAGGCATTGTAAGACAAGAGTAAGACTTTGGAAAGTAGAAATGAGGCTCTGGACCCTAGAAATTCAGAGTTGGACTATAAAGTGGCTTTGGGGCTTGCAAATCAGGTTTTAGGGCTTATAAATGATGCTCTGGGCCCTTGAAATGCATCTTTGGACCTTGAAAGTGTGAACCCTGGAACTTTGGACACCCCCAAATGAGGGCTTGGACCCTCCAGAGCTGGCTCAGACCCTAAGGATGCCTGTCTGGATGCTAAAAAAAGAGGCTTGGACCCTGAAATTAGACTATGCAAACTAACAGTGAGCCTTTGGATGTAAAACGGTGGGGTTTGGAGCCTAAAATGAGGCATTGTAAGACAAGAGTAAGACTTTGGAAAGTAAAAATGAGGCTCTGGACCCTAGAAATTTACATTGGGACTCTATAAAGTGGCTTTGGGGCTTCCAAATCAGGTTTTAGGCCTTAAAAATGATGCTCTAGGCCCTTGAAATGCATATTTGAATCTTAAAAGCACAAACCCTGGAACTGTGGACACCCCCAAATGAGGGGTTGGACCCTCCAGAGGTGGCTGGGACCCTTCGTATACCTGTCTGGATGCTAAAAAAAGAGGCTTTGGAGCCTGAAATGAGACACTGCAAATTAACAGTGAGCCTTTAAGGCCCTAAACTGAGATATTGGAGCCTAAAATGAGGCATTGTAAGACAAGAGTAAGACTTTGGAAAGTAGAAATGAGGCTCTGGACCCTAGAAATTCAGAGTTGGACTATAAAGTGGCTTTGGGGCTTGCAAATCAGGTTTTAGGGCTTAAAAATGATGCTCTGGGCCCTTGAAATGCATCTTTGGACCTTCAAAGTGTGAACCCTGGAAATTTGGACACCCCCAAATGAGGGCTTGGACCCTCCCGAGGTGGCTCGGACCCTTTGTATACCTGTCTGGATGCTAAAAAAAGAGGCTTTGGAGCCTGAAATGAGACACTGCAAATTAACAGTGAGCCTTTAAGGCCCTAAACTGTGGGGTTTGGAGCCTAAAATGAGGCTTTGTAAGACAAGAGTAAGACTCTAGAAAGTAAAAATGAGGCTCTGGACACTAGAAATTTAGATTTGAACTATATGTAGCAGCTTTGGTTCTTCAAAATCAGGTTTTAGGGCTTAAAAATGATGCTCTGAACCCTTGAAATGCATCTTTGGACCTTAAAAGTGTGAACCGTGGAACATTGGACAGCCCCAAATGAGGGCTTGGACCCTCCAGAGCTGGCTCAGACCCTAAGGATGCCTGTCTGGATGCTAAAAAAAGAGGCTTGGACCCTGAAATTAGACTATGCAAACTAACAGTGAGCCTTTGGATGTAAAACGGTGGGGTTTGGAGCCTAAAATGAGGCATTGTAAGACAAGAGTAAGACTTTGGAAAGTAAAAATGAGGCTCTGGACCCTAGAAATTTACACTGGGACTCTATAAAGTGGCTTTGGGGCTTCCAAATCAGGTTTTAGGCCTTAAAAATGATGCTCTAGGCCCTTGAAATGCATATTTGAATCTTAAAAGCACAAACCCTGGAACTGTGGACACCCCCAAATGAGGGGTTGGACCCTCCAGAGGTGGCTGGGACCCTTCGTATACCTGTCTGGATGCTAAAAAAAGAGGTTTTGGAGCCTGAAATGAGACACTGCAAATTAACAGTGAGCCTTTAAGGCCCTAAACTGAGATATTGGAGCCTAAAATGAGGCATTGTAAGACAAGAGTAAGACTTTGGAAAGTAGAAATAAGGCTCTGGACCCTAGAAATTCAGAGTTGGACTATAAAGTGGCTTTGGGGCTTGCAAATCAGGTTTTAGGGCTTAAAAATGATGCTCTGGGCCCTTGAAATGCATCTTTGGACCTTCAAAGTGTGAACCCTGGAAATTTGGACACCCCGAAATGAGGGCTTGGACCCTCCAGAGGTGGCTCAGTCCCTAAGGATGCTTGTCTGGATGCTAAAAAATGAGGCTTTGGAGCCTGAAATGAGACTATGCCAACTAACAGTGAGCCTTTAGCCGTAAAACTGTGGGGTTTGGAGCCTAAAATGAGGCTTTGTAAGACAAGAGTAAGACTCTGGAAAGTAAAAATGAGGCTCTGGACCCTAGAAATTTAGATTTGAACTCTAAAAAGCAAATTTGGGTCTTCCAAATCAGGTTTTAGGGCTTAAAAATGATGCTCTGAGTCCTTGAAATGCATATTTGAATCTTAAAAGCACAAACCCTGGAACTCTGGACACCCCCAACTGAGGGCTTTGACCCTCCCGAGGTGGCTCGGACCCTTCGTATACCTGTCTGGATGCTAAAAAAAGAGGCTTTGGAGCCTGAAATGAGACACTGCAAATTAACAGTAAGCCTTTAAGGCCCTAAATTGTTGGGTTTGGAGCCTAAAATGAGGCCTTGTGAGACAAGAGTAAGACTCTAGAAAGTAAAAATGAGGCTCTGGACACTAGAAATTTAGATTTGAACTATATGTAGCAGCTTTGGTTCTTCCAAATCAGGTTTTAGGGCTTAAAAATGATGCTCTGAACCCTTGAAATGCATCTTTGGACCTTAAAAGTGTGAACCGTGGAACATTGGACAGCCCCAAATGAGGGCTTGGACCCTCCCGAGGTGGCTCGGACCCTTTGTATACCTGTCTGGATGCTAAAAAAAGAGGCTTTGGAGCCTGAAATGAGACACTGCAAATTAACAGTGAGCCTTTAAGGCCCTAAACTGTGGGGTTTGGAGCCTAAAATGAGGCTTTGTAAGACAAGAGTAAGACTCTAGAAATTAAAATGAGGCTCTGGACACTAGAAATTTAGATTTGAACTATATGTAGCAGCTTTGGTTCTTCCAAATCAGGTTTTAGGGCTTAAAAATGATGCTCTGAACCCTTGAAATGCATCTTTGGACCTTAAAAGTGTGAACCGTGGAACATTGGACACCCCCAAATGAGGGCTTGGACCCTCCAGAGCTGGCTCAGACCCTAAGGATGCCTGTCTGGATGCTAAAAAAAGAGGCTTGGACCCTGAAATTAGACTATGCAAACTAACAGTGAGCCTTTGGATGTAAAACGGTGGGGTTTGGAGCCTAAAATGAGGCATTGTAAGACAAGAGTAAGACTTTGGAAAGTAAAAATGAGGCTCTGGACCCTAGAAATTTACACTGGGACTCTATAAAGTGGCTTTGGGGCTTCCAAATCAGGTTTTAGGCCTTAAAAATGATGCTCTAGGCCCTTGAAATGCATATTTGAATCTTAAAAGCACAAACCCTGGAACTGTGGACACCCCCAAATGAGGGGTTGGACCCTCCAGAGGTGGCTGGGACCCTTCGTATACCTGTCTGGATGCTAAAAAAAGAGGTTTTGGAGCCTGAAATGAGACACTGCAAATTAACAGTGAGCCTTTAAGGCCCTAAACTGAGATATTGGAGCCTAAAATGAGGCATTGTAAGACAAGAGTAAGACTTTGGAAAGTAGAAATAAGGCTCTGGACCCTAGAAATTCAGAGTTGGACTATAAAGTGGCTTTGGGGCTTGCAAATCAGGTTTTAGGGCTTAAAAATGATGCTCTGGGCCCTTGAAATGCATCTTTGGACCTTCAAAGTGTGAACCCTGGAAATTTGGACACCCCGAAATGAGGGCTTGGACCCTCCAGAGGTGGCTCAGTCCCTAAGGATGCTTGTCTGGATGCTAAAAAATGAGGCTTTGGAGCCTGAAATGAGACTATGCCAACTAACAGTGAGCCTTTAGCCGTAAAACTGTGGGGTTTGGAGCCTAAAATGAGGCTTTGTAAGACAAGAGTAAGACTCTGGAAAGTAAAAATGAGGCTCTGGACCCTAGAAATTTAGATTTGAACTCTAAAAAGCAAATTTGGGTCTTCCAAATCAGGTTTTAGGGCTTAAAAATGATGCTCTGAGTCCTTGAAATGCATATTTGAATCTTAAAAGCACAAACCCTGGAACTCTGGACACCCCCAACTGAGGGCTTTGACCCTCCCGAGGTGGCTCGGACCCTTCGTATACCTGTCTGGATGCTAAAAAAAGAGGCTTTGGAGCCTGAAATGAGACACTGCAAATTAACAGTAAGCCTTTAAGGCCCTAAATTGTTGGGTTTGGAGCCTAAAATGAGGCCTTGTGAGACAAGAGTAAGACTCTAGAAAGTAAAAATGAGGCTCTGGACACTAGAAATTTAGATTTGAACTATATGTAGCAGCTTTGGTTCTTCCAAATCAGGTTTTAGGGCTTAAAAATGATGCTCTGAACCCTTGAAATGCATCTTTGGACCTTAAAAGTGTGAACCGTGGAACATTGGACAGCCCCAAATGAGGGCTTGGACCCTCCCGAGGTGGCTCGGACCCTTTGTATACCTGTCTGGATGCTAAAAAAAGAGGCTTTGGAGCCTGAAATGAGACACTGCAAATTAACAGTGAGCCTTTAAGGCCCTAAACTGTGGGGTTTGGAGCCTAAAATGAGGCTTTGTAAGACAAGAGTAAGACTCTAGAAATTAAAATGAGGCTCTGGACACTAGAAATTTAGATTTGAACTATATGTAGCAGCTTTGGTTCTTCCAAATCAGGTTTTAGGGCTTAAAAATGATGCTCTGAACCCTTGAAATGCATCTTTGGACCTTAAAAGTGTGAACCGTGGAACATTGGACACCCCCAAATGAGGGCTTGGACCCTCCAGAGCTGGCTCAGACCCTAAGGATGCCTGTCTGGATGCTAAAAAAAGAGGCTTGGACCCTGAAATTAGACTATGCAAACTAACAGTGAGCCTTTGGATGTAAAACGGTGGGGTTTGGAGCCTAAAATGAGGCATTGTAAGACAAGAGTAAGACTTTGGAAAGTAAAAATGAGGCTCTGGACACTAGAAATTTACACTGGGACTCTATAAAGTGGCTTTGGGGCTTCCAAATCAGGTTTTAGGCCTTAAAAATGATGCTCTAGGCCCTTGAAATGCATATTTGAATCTTAAAAGCACAAACCCTGGAACTGTGGACACCCCCAAATGAGGGGTTGGACCCTCCAGAGGTGGCTGGGACCCTTCGTATACCTGTCTGGATGCTAAAAAAAGAGGCTTTGGAGCCTGAAATGAGACACTACAAATTAACAGTGAGCCTTTAAGGCCCTAAACTGAGATATTGGAGCCTAAAATGAGGCATTGTAAGACAAGAGTAAGACTTTGGAAAGTAGAAATGAGGCTCTGGACCCTAGAAATTCAGAGTTGGACTATAAAGCGGCTTTGGGGCTTGCAAATCAGGTTTTAGGGCTTAAAAATGATGCTCTGGGCCCTTGAAATGCATCTTTGGACCTTCAAAGTGTGAACCCTGGAAATTTGGACCCCCCAAATGAGGGCTTGGACCCTCCAGAGGCGGCTCGGACCCTAAAAATGCATGTCTGGATGCTAAAAAAAGAGGCTTTGGAGCCTGAAATGAGACTAGGAAAACTAACAGTGAGCCTTTGGCCGTAAAACCGTGGGGTTTGGAGCCTAAAATGAGGCTTTGTAAGACAAGAGTAAGACTTTGGAAAGTAAAAATGAGGCTCTGGACACTAGAAATTTACATTGGGACTCTATAAAGTGGCTTTGGGTCTTCCAAATCAGGTTTTAGGGCTTAAAAATGATGCTCTGAGCCCTTGAAATGCATCTTTGGTCCTAAAAGAACAAACCCTGGAAATGTGGACACCCCCAAATGAGGGCTTGGACCCTCCAGAGGCGGCTCGGACCCTAAAAATGCATGTCTGGATGCTAAAAAAAGAGGCTTTGGAGCCTGAAATGAGACACTGCAAACTAACAGTGAGCCTTTGGCCGTAAAACTGTGGGGTTTGGAGCCTAAAATGAGGCTTTGTAAGTCAAGAGTAGGACTTTGGAAAGAAAAAATGAGGCTCTGGACACTAGAAATTTACACTGGGACTCTAAAAGTGGCTTTGGGTCTTCCAAATCAGGTTTTAGGGCTTAAAAATGATGCTCTGGGCCCTTGAAATGCATCTTTGGTCTTAAAAGAACAAACCCTGGAAATGTGGACACCCCCAAATGAGGGCTTGGACCCTCCAGAGCTGGCTCAGACCCTAAGGATGCCTGTCTGGATGCTTAAAAAAGAGGCTTTGGACCCTGAAATGAGACTATGAAAACTAAAAGTGAGCCTTGGGGCCCTAAACTGAGGGGTTTGGAGCCTAAAATGAGGCTTTGTAAGACAAGAGTAAGACTCTGGAAAGTAAAAATGAGGCTCTGGACCCTAGAAATTTAGATTTGAACTCTAAGAAGCGAATTTGGGGCTTCCAAATCAGGTTTTAGGGCTTAAAAATGATGCTCTGAGTCCTTGAAATGCATATTTGAATCTTAAAAGCACAAACCCTGGAACTCTGGACACCCCCAACTGAGGGCTTTGACCCTCCCGAGGTGGCTCGGACCCTTCGTATACCTGTCTGGATGCTAAAAAAAGAGGCTTTGGACCCTGAAATGAGACACTGCAAATTAACAGTAAGCCTTTAAGGCCCTAAATTGTTGGGTTTGGAGCCTAAAATGAGGCCTTGTGAGACAAGAGTAAGACTCTAGAAAGTAAAAATGAGGCTCTGGACACTAGAAATTTAGATTTGAACTATATGTAGCAGCTTTGGTTCTTCCAAATCAGGTTTTAGGGCTTAAAAATGATGCTCTAGGCCCTTGAAATGCATCTTTGGACCTTAAAAGTGTGAACCGTGGAACATTGGACACCCCCAAATGAGGGCTTGGACCCTCCAGAGCTGGCTCAGACCCTAAGGATGCCTGTCTGGATGCTAAAAAAAGAGGCTTGGACCCTGAAATTAGACTATGCAAACTAACAGTGAGCCTTTGGATGTAAAACGGTGGGGTTTGGAGCCTAAAATGAGGCATTGTAAGACAAGAGTAAGACTTTGGAAAGTAGAAATGAGGCTCTGGACACTAGAAATTCAGAGTTGGACTATAAAGTGGCTTTGGGGCTTGCAAATCAGGTTTTAGGGCTTATAAATGATGCTCTGAGCCCTTGAAATGCATCTTTGGACCTTCAAAGTGTGAACCCTGGAGCTTTGGACACCCCCAAATGAGGGCTTGGACCCTCCAGAGCTGGCTCGGACCCTTTGTATACCTGTCTGGATGCTAAAAAAAGAGGCTTGGACCCTGAAATTAGACTATGCAAACTAACAGTGAGCCTTTGGATGTAAAACGGTGGGGTTTGGAGCCTAAAATGAGGCATTGTAAGACAAGAGTAAGACTTTGGAAAGTAAAAATGAGGCTCTGGACCCTAGAAATTTACACTGGGACTCTATAAAGTGGCTTTGGGGCTTCCAAATCAGGTTTTAGGCCTTAAAAATGATGCTCTAGGCCCTTGAAATGCATATTTGAATCTTAAAAGCACAAACCCTGGAACTGTGGACACCCCCAAATGAGGGGTTGGACCCTCCAGAGGTGGCTGGGACCCTTCGTATACCTGTCTGGATGCTAAAAAAAGAGGTTTTGGAGCCTGAAATGAGACACTGCAAATTAACAGTGAGCCTTTAAGGCCCTAAACTGAGATATTGGAGCCTAAAATGAGGCATTGTAAGACAAGAGTAAGACTTTGGAAAGTAGAAATGAGGCTCTGGACCCTAGAAATTCAGAGTTGGACTATAAAGTGGCTTTGGGGCTTGCAAATCAGGTTTTAGGGCTTAAAAATGATGCTCTGGGCCCTTGAAATGCATCTTTGGACCTTCAAAGTGTGAACCCTGGAAATTTGGACACCCCGAAATGAGGGCTTGGACCCTCCAGAGGTGGCTCGGTCCCTAAGGATGCTTGTCTGGATGCTAAAAAATGAGGCTTTGGAGCCTGAAATGAGACTATGCCAACTAACAGTGAGCCTTTAGCCGTAAAACTGTGGGGTTTGGAGCCTAAAATGAGGCTTTGTAAGACAAGAGTAAGACTCTGGAAAGTAAAAATGAGGCTCTGGACCCTAGAAATTTAGATTTGAACTCTAAAAAGCGAATTTGGGGCTTCCAAATCAGGTTTTAGGGCTTAAAAATGATGCTCTGAGTCCTTGAAATGCATATTTGAATCTTAAAAGCACAAACCCTGGAACTCTGGACACCCCCAACTGAGGGCTTTGACCCTCCCGAGGTGGCTCGGACCCTTCGTATACCTGTCTGGATGCTAAAAAAAGAGGCTTTGGACCCTGAAATGAGACACTGCAAATTAACAGTAAGCCTTTAAGGCCCTAAATTGTTGGGTTTGGAGCCTAAAATGAGGCCTTGTGAGACAAGAGTAAGACTCTAGAAAGTAAAAATGAGGCTCTGGACACTAGAAATTTAGATTTGAACTATATGTAGCAGCTTTGGTTCTTCCAAATCAGGTTTTAGGGCTTAAAAATGATGCTCTGAACCCTTGAAATGCATCTTTGGACCTTAAAAGTGTGAACCGTGGAACATTGGACAGCCCCAAATGAGGGCTTGGACCCTCCCGAGGTGGCTCGGACCCTTTGTATACCTGTCTGGATGCTAAAAAAAGAGGCTTTGGAGCCTGAAATGAGACACTGCAAATTAACAGTGAGCCTTTAAGGCCCTAAACTGTGGGGTTTGGAGCCTAAAATGAGGCTTTGTAAGACAAGAGTAAGACTCTAGAAAGTAAAAATGAGGCTCTGGACACTAGAAATTTAGATTTGAACTATATGTAGCAGCTTTGGTTCTTCCAAATCAGGTTTTAGGGCTTAAAAATGATGCTCTGAACCCTTGAAATGCATCTTTGGACCTTCAAAGTGTGAACCGTGGAACATTGGACAGCCCCAAATGAGGGCTTGGACCCTCCCGAGGTGGCTCGGACCCTTTCTATACCTGTCTGGATGCTAAAAAAAGAGGCTTTGGAGCCTGAAATGAGACACTGCAAATTAACAGTGAGCCTTTAAGGCCCTAAACTGTGGGGTTTGGAGCCTAAAATGAGGCTTTGTAAGACAAGAGTAAGACTCTAGAAAGTAAAAATGAGGCTCTGGACACTAGAAATTTAGATTTGAACTATATGTAGCAGCTTTGGTTCTTCAAAATCAGGTTTTAGGGCTTAAAAATGATGCTCTGAACCCTTGAAATGCATCTTTGGACCTTAAAAGTGTGAACCGTGGAACATTGGACAGCCCCAAATGAGGGCTTGGACCCTCCCGAGGTGGCTCGGACCCTTTGTATACCTGTCTGGATGCTAAAAAAAGAGGCTTTGGAGCCTGAAATGAGACACTGCAAATTAACAGTGAGCCTTTAAGGCCCTAAACTGTGGGGGTTGCAGCCTAAAATGAGGCTTTGTAAGACAAGAGTAAGACTCTAGAAAGTAAAAATGAGGCTCTGGACACTAGAAATTTAGATTTGAACTATATGTAGCAGCTTTGGTTCTTCCAAATCAGGTTTTAGGGCTTAAAAATGATGCTCTAGGCCCTTGAAATGCATATTTGAATCTTAAAAGCACAAACCCTGGAACTGTGGACAGCCCCAAATGAGGGGTTGGACCCTCCAGAGGTGGCTGGGACCCTTCGTATACCTGTCTGGATGCTAAAAAAAGAGGTTTTGGAGCCTGAAATGAGACACTGCAAATTAACAGTGAGCCTTTAAGGCCCTAAACTGAGATATTGGAGCCTAAAATGAGGCATTGTAAGACAAGAGTAAGACTTTGGAAAGTAGAAATGAGGCTCTGGACCCTAGAAATTCAGAGTTGGACTATAAAGCGGCTTTGGGGCTTCCAAATCAGGTTTTAGGGCTTAAAAATGATGCTCTGGGCCCTTGAAATGCATCTTTGGACCTTCAAAGTGTGAACCCTGGAAATTTGGACCCCCCAAATGAGGGCTTGGACCCTCCAGAGGCGGCTCGGACCCTAAAAATGCATGTCTGGATGCTAAAAAAAGAGGCTTTGGAGCCTGAAATGAGACTAGGAAAACTAACAGTGAGCCTTTGGCCGTAAAACCGTGGGGTTTGGAGCCTAAAATGAGGCTTTGTAAGACAAGAGTAAGACTTTGGAAAGTAAAAATGAGGCTCTGGACACTAGAAATTTACATTGGGACTCTATAAAGTGGCTTTGGGTCTTCCAAATCAGGTTTTAGGGCTTAAAAATGCTCTGAGCCCTTGAAATGCATCCTTGGTTCTAAAAGAACAAACCCTGGAAATGTGGACACCCCCAAATGAGGGCTTGGGACCCTCCAGAGGCGGCTCGGACCCTAAAAATGCATGTCTGGATGCTAAAAAAAGAGGCTTTGGACCCTGAAATGAGACTATGCAAACTAACAGTGAGCCTTGGGGCCCTAAACTGTGGGGTCTGGAGCCTAAAATGAGGCATTGTAAGAGAAAAGTAAGATTTTGGAAAGTAAAAATGAGGCTCTGGACCCTAATAATTTACATTGGGACTCTATAAAGTGGCTTTGGGTCTTCCAAATCAGGTTTTAGGGCTTAAAAATGATGCTCTGGGCCCTTGAAATGCATCTTTGGTCTTAAAAGAACAAACCCTGGAACCTTGGACACCCCCAAATGAGGGCTTGGGCCCTCCAGAGGTGGCTCGGTCCCTAAAAATGCATGTCTGGATGCTAAAAAAAAGAGGGCTTTGGAGCCTGAAATGAGACTAGGAAAACTAACAGTGAGCCTTTGGCCTTAAAACCGTGGGGTTTGGAGCCTAAAATGAGGCTTTGTAAGACAAGAGTAAGACTTTGGAAAGTAAAAATGAGGCTCTGGACACTAGAAAATTAGATTTAAACTCTATGAAGTGGCTTTGGGGCTTCCAAATCAGGTTTTAGGGCTTAAAAATGATGCTCTGAGCCCTTGAAATGCATCTTTGGTCCTAAAAGAACAAACCCTGGAAATGTGGACACCCCCAAATGAGGGCTTGGACCCTCCAGAGGCGGCTCGGACCCTAAAAATGCATGTCTGGATGCTAAAAAAAGAGGCTTTGGACCCTGAAATGAGACTATGCAAACTAAAAGTGAGCCTTGGGGCCCTAAACTGTGGGGTCTGGAGCCTAAAATGAGGCATTGTAAGAGAAGAGTAAGAGTTTGGAAAGTAAAAATGAGGCTCTGGACACTAGAAATTTAGATTTGAACTCTATAAAGTGTCTTTGGGGCTTCCAAATCAGGTTTTAGGGCTTAAAAATGATGCTCTGAGCCCTTGAAATGCATCTTTGGTCTTAAAAGAACAAACCCTGGAACCTTGGACACCCCCAAATGAGGGCTTGGACCCTCCAGAGGCGGCTCGGACCCTAAAAATGCATGTCTGGATGCTTAAAAAAGAGGCTTTGGAGCCTGAAATGAGACTATGCAAACTAACAGTGAGCCTTTGGCTGTAAAACGGTGGGGTTTGGAGCCTAAAATGAGGCATTGTAAGACAAGAGTAAGACTTTGGAAAGTAGAAATGAGGCTCTGGACACTAGAAATTCAGAGTTGGACAATAAAGTGGCTTTGGGGCTTGCAAATCAGGTTTTAGGGCTTATAAATGATGCTCTGAGCCCTTGAAATGCATCTTTGGACCTTGAAAGTGTGAACCCTGGAGCTTTGGACACCCCCAAATGAGGGCTTGGACCCTCCAGAGCTGGCTCGGACCCTTTGTATACCTGTCTGGATGCTAAAAAAAGAGGCTTGGACCCTGAAATTAGACTATGCAAACTAACAGTGAGCCTTTGGATGTAAAACGGTGGGGTTTGGAGCCTAAAATGAGGCATTGTAAGACAAGAGTAAGACTTTGGAAAGTAAAAATGAGGCTCTGGACCCTAGAAATTTACACTGGGACTCTATAAAGTGGCTTTGGGGCTTCCAAATCAGGTTTTAGGCCTTAAAAATGATGCTCTAGGCCCTTGAAATGCATATTTGAATCTTAAAAGCACAAACCCTGGAACTGTGGACACCCCCAAATGAGGGGTTGGACCCTCCAGAGGTGGCTGGGACCCTTCGTATACCTGTCTGGATGCTAAAAAAAGAGGTTTTGGAGCCTGAAATGAGACACTGCAAATTAACAGTGAGCCTTTAAGGCCCTAAACTGAGATATTGGAGCCTAAAATGAGGCATTGTAAGACAAGAGTAAGACTTTGGAAAGTAGAAATGAGGCTCTGGACCCTAGAAATTCAGAGTTGGACTATAAAGTGGCTTTGGGGCTTGCAAATCAGGTTTTAGGGCTTAAAAATGATGCTCTGGGCCCTTGAAATGCATCTTTGGACCTTCAAAGTGTGAACCCTGGAAATTTGGACACCCCGAAATGAGGGCTTGGACCCTCCAGAGGTGGCTCGGTCCCTAAGGATGCTTGTCTGGATGCTAAAAAATGAGGCTTTGGAGCCTGAAATGAGACTATGCCAACTAACAGTGAGCCTTTGGCCGTAAAACCGTGGGGTTTGGAGCCTAAAATGAGGCTTTGTAAGACAAGAGTAAGACTCTGGAAAGTAAAAATGAGGCTCTGGACCCTAGAAATTTAGATTTGAACTCTAAAAAGCGAATTTGGGTCTTCCAAATCAGGTTTTAGGGCTTAAAAATGATGCTCTGAGTCCTTGAAATGCATATTTGAATCTTAAAAGCACAAACCCTGGAACTCTGGACACCCCCAACTGAGGGCTTTGACCCTCCCGAGGTGGCTCGGACCCTTCGTATACCTGTCTGGATGCTAAAAAAAGAGGCTTTGGACCCTGAAATGAGACACTGCAAATTAACAGTAAGCCTTTAAGGCCCTAAATTGTTGGGTTTGGAGCCTAAAATGAGGCCTTGTGAGACAAGAGTAAGACTCTAGAAAGTAAAAATGAGGCTCTGGACACTAGAAATTTAGATTTGAACTATATGTAGCAGCTTTGGTTCTTCCAAATCAGGTTTTAGGGCTTAAAAATGATGCTCTGAACCCTTGAAATGCATCTTTGGACCTTAAAAGTGTGAACCGTGGAACATTGGACAGCCCCAAATGAGGGCTTGGACCCTCCCGAGGTGGCTCGGACCCTTTGTATACCTGTCTGGATGCTAAAAAAAGAGGCTTTGGAGCCTGAAATGAGACACTGCAAATTAACAGTGAGCCTTTAAGGCCCTAAACTGTGGGGTTTGGAGCCTAAAATGAGGCTTTGTAAGACAAGAGTAAGACTCTAGAAAGTAAAAATGAGGCTCTGGACACTAGAAATTTAGATTTGAACTATATGTAGCAGCTTTGGTTCTTCCAAATCAGGTTTTAGGGCTTAAAAATGATGCTCTGAACCCTTGAAATGCATCTTTGGACCTTCAAAGTGTGAACCGTGGAACATTGGACAGCCCCAAATGAGGGCTTGGACCCTCCCGAGGTGGCTCGGACCCTTTGTATACCTGTCTGGATGCTAAAAAAAGAGGCTTTGGAGCCTGAAATGAGACACTGCAAATTAACAGTGAGCCTTTAAGGCCCTAAACTGTGGGGTTTGGAGCCTAAAATGAGGCTTTGTAAGACAAGAGTAAGACTCTAGAAAGTAAAAATGAGGCTCTGGACACTAGAAATTTAGATTTGAACTATATGTAGCAGCTTTGGTTCTTCAAAATCAGGTTTTAGGGCTTAAAAATGATGCTCTGAACCCTTGAAATGCATCTTTGGACCTTCAAAGTGTGAACCGTGGAACATTGGACAGCCCCAAATGAGGGCTTGGACCCTCCCGAGGTGGCTCGGACCCTTTGTATACCTGTCTGGATGCTAAAAAAAGAGGCTTTGGAGCCTGAAATGAGACACTGCAAATTAACAGTGAGCCTTTAAGGCCCTAAACTGTGGGGGTTGGAGCCTAAAATGAGGCTTTGTAAGACAAGAGTAAGACTCTAGAAAGTAAAAATGAGGCTCTGGACACTAGAAATTTAGATTTGAACTATATGTAGCAGCTTTGGTTCTTCCAAATCAGGTTTTAGGGCTTAAAAATGATGCTCTAGGCCCTTGAAATGCATATTTGAATCTTAAAAGCACAAACCCTGGAACTGTGGACACCCCCAAATGAGGGGTTGGACCCTCCAGAGGTGGCTGGGACCCTTCGTATACCTGTCTGGATGCTAAAAAAAGAGGTTTTGGAGCCTGAAATGAGACACTGCAAATTAACAGTGAGCCTTTAAGGCCCTAAACTGAGATATTGGAGCCTAAAATGAGGCATTGTAAGACAAGAGTAAGACTTTGGAAAGTAGAAATGAGGCTCTGGACCCTAGAAATTCAGAGTTGGACTATAAAGCGGCTTTGGGGCTTCCAAATCAGGTTTTAGGGCTTAAAAATGATGCTCTGGGCCCTTGAAATGCATCTTTGGACCTTCAAAGTGTGAACCCTGGAAATTTGGACCCCCCAAATGAGGGCTTGGACCCTCCAGAGGCGGCTCGGACGCTAAAAATGCATGTCTGGATGCTAAAAAAAGAGGCTTTGGAGCCTGAAATGAGACTAGGAAAACTAACAGTGAGCCTTTGGCCGTAAAACCGTGGGGTTTGGAGCCTAAAATGAGGCTTTGTAAGACAAGAGTAAGACTTTGGAAAGTAAAAATGAGGCTCTGGACACTAGAAATTTACATTGGGACTCTATAAAGTGGCTTTGGGTCTTCCAAATCAGGTTTTAGGGCTTAAAAATGATGCTCTGAGCCCTTGAAATGCATCCTTGGTTCTAAAAGAACAAACCCTGGAAATGTGGACACCCCCAAATGAGGGCTTGGACCCTCCAGAGGCGGCTCGGACCCTAAAAATGCATGTCTGGATGCTAAAAAAAGAGGCTTTGGACCCTGAAATGAGACTATGCAAACTAACAGTGAGCCTTGGGGCCCTAAACTGTGGGGTCTGGAGCCTAAAATGAGGCATTGTAAGAGAAAAGTAAGATTTTGGAAAGTAAAAATGAGGCTCTGGACCCTAATAATTTACATTGGGACTCTATAAAGTGGCTTTGGGTCTTCCAAATCAGGTTTTAGGGCTTAAAAATGATGCTCTGGGCCCTTGAAATGCATCTTTGGTCTTAAAAGAACAAACCCTGGAACCTTGGACACCCCCAAATGAGGGCTTGGGCCCTCCAGAGGTGGCTCGGTCCCTAAAAATGCATGTCTGGATGCTAAAAAAAGAGGCTTTGGAGCCTGAAATGAGACTAGGAAAACTAACAGTGAGCCTTTGGCCTTAAAACCGTGGGGTTTGGAGCCTAAAATGAGGCTTTGTAAGACAAGAGTAAGACTTTGGAAAGTAAAAATGAGGCTCTGGACACTAGAAAATTAGATTTAAACTCTATGAAGTGGCTTTGGGGCTTCCAAATCAGGTTTTAGGGCTTAAAAATGATGCTCTGAGCCCTTGAAATGCATCTTTGGTCCTAAAAGAACAAACCCTGGAAATGTGGACACCCCCAAATGAGGGCTTGGACCCTCCAGAGGCGGCTCGGACCCTAAAAATGCATGTCTGGATGCTAAAAAAAGAGGCTTTGGACCCTGAAATGAGACTATGCAAACTAACAGTGAGCCTTGGGGCCCTAAACTGTGGGGTCTGGAGCCTAAAATGAGGCATTGTAAGAGAAAAGTAAGATTTTGGAAAGTAAAAATGAGGCTCTGGACCCTAATAATTTACATTGGGACTCTATAAAGTGGCTTTGGGGCTTCCAAATCAGGTTTTAGGGCTTAAAAATGATGCTCTGAGCCCTTGAAATGCATCTTTGGTCTTAAAAGAACAAACCCTGGAACCTTGGACACCCCCAAATGAGGGCTTGGACCCTCCAGAGGCGGCTCGGTCCCTAAAAATGCATGTCTGGATGCTTAAAAAAGAGGCTTTGGAGCCTGAAATGAGACTATGCAAACTAACAGTGAGCCTTTGGCCGTAAAACGGTGGGGTTTGGAGCCTAAAATGAGGCATTGTAAGACAAGAGTAAGACTTTGGAAAGTAGAAATGAGGCTCTGGACCCTAGAAATTCAGAGTTGGACTATAAAGTGGCTTTGGGGCTTGCAAATCAGGTTTTAGGGCTTATAAATGATGCTCTGGGCCCTTGAAATGCATCTTTGGACCTTGAAAGTGTGAACCCTGGAACTTTGGACACCCCCAAATGAGGGCTTGGACCCTCCAGAGCTGGCTCAGACCCTAAGGATGCCTGTCTGGATGCTAAAAAAAGAGGCTTGGACCCTGAAATTAGACTATGCAAACTAACAGTGAGCCTTTGGATGTAAAACGGTGGGGTTTGGAGCCTAAAATGAGGCATTGTAAGACAAGAGTAAGACTTTGGAAAGTAAAAATGAGGCTCTGGACCCTAGAAATTTACACTGGGACTCTATAAAGTGGCTTTGGGGCTTCCAAATCAGGTTTTAGGCCTTAAAAATGATGCTCTAGGCCCTTGAAATGCATATTTGAATCTTAAAAGCACAAACCCTGGAACTGTGGACACCCCCAAATGAGGGGTTGGACCCTCCAGAGGTGGCTGGGACCCTTCGTATACCTGTCTGGATGCTAAAAAAAGAGGTTTTGGAGCCTGAAATGAGACACTGCAAATTAACAGTGAGCCTTTAAGGCCCTAAACTGAGATATTGGAGCCTAAAATGAGGCATTGTAAGACAAGAGTAAGACTTTGGAAAGTAGAAATGAGGCTCTGGACCCTAGAAATTCAGAGTTGGACTATAAAGTGGCTTTGGGGCTTGCAAATCAGGTTTTAGGGCTTAAAAATGATGCTCTGGGCCCTTGAAATGCATCTTTGGACCTTCAAAGTGTGAACCCTGGAAATTTGGACACCCCGAAATGAGGGCTTGGACCCTCCAGAGGTGGCTCGGTCCCTAAGGATGCTTGTCTGGATGCTAAAAAATGAGGCTTTGGAGCCTGAAATGAGACTATGCCAACTAACAGTGAGCCTTTAGCCGTAAAACTGTGGGGTTTGGAGCCTAAAATGAGGCTTTGTAAGACAAGAGTAAGACTCTGGAAAGTAAAAATGAGGCTCTGGACCCTAGAAATTTAGATTTGAACTCTAAAAAGCGAATTTGGGTCTTCCAAATCAGGTTTTAGGGCTTAAAAATGATGCTCTGAGTCCTTGAAATGCATATTTGAATCTTAAAAGCACAAACCCTGGAACTCTGGACACCCCCAACTGAGGGCTTTGACCCTCCCGAGGTGGCTCGGACCCTTCGTATACCTGTCTGGATGCTAAAAAAAGAGGCTTTGGACCCTGAAATGAGACACTGCAAATTAACAGTAAGCCTTTAAGGCCCTAAATTGTTGGGTTTGGAGCCTAAAATGAGGCCTTGTGAGACAAGAGTAAGACTCTAGAAAGTAAAAATGAGGCTCTGGACACTAGAAATTTAGATTTGAACTATATGTAGCAGCTTTGGTTCTTCCAAATCAGGTTTTAGGGCTTAAAAATGATGCTCTGAACCCTTGAAATGCATCTTTGGACCTTAAAAGTGTGAACCGTGGAACATTGGACAGCCCCAAATGAGGGCTTGGACCCTCCCGAGGTGGCTCGGACCCTTTGTATACCTGTCTGGATGCTAAAAAAAGAGGCTTTGGAGCCTGAAATGAGACACTGCAAATTAACAGTGAGCCTTTAAGGCCCTAAACTGTGGGGTTTGGAGCCTAAAATGAGGCTTTGTAAGACAAGAGTAAGACTCTAGAAAGTAAAAATGAGGCTCTGGACACTAGAAATTTAGATTTGAACTATATGTAGCAGCTTTGGTTCTTCAAAATCAGGTTTTAGGGCTTAAAAATGATGCTCTGAACCCTTGAAATGCATCTTTGGACCTTCAAAGTGTGAACCCTGGAACATTGGACAGCCCCAAATGACGGCTTGGACCCTCCCGAGGTGGCTCGGACCCTTTGTATACCTGTCTGGATGCTAAAAAAAGAGGCTTTGGAGCCTGAAATGAGACACTGCAAATTAACAGTGAGCCTTTAAGGCCCTAAACTGTGGGGTTTGGAGCCTAAAATGAGGCTTTGTAAGACAAGAGTAAGACTCTAGAAAGTAAAAATGAGGCTCTGGACACTAGAAATTTAGATTTGAACTATATGTAGCAGCTTTGGTTCTTCAAAATCAGGTTTTAGGGCTTAAAAATGATGCTCTGAACCCTTGAAATGCATCTTTGGACCTTAAAAGTGTGAACCGTGGAACATTGGACAGCCCCAAATGAGGGCTTGGACCCTCCCGAGGTGGCTCGGACCCTTTGTATACCTGTCTGGATGCTAAAAAAAGAGGCTTTGGAGCCTGAAATGAGACACTGCAAATTAACAGTGAGCCTTTAAGGCCCTAAACTGTGGGGGTTGGAGCCTAAAATGAGGCTTTGTAAGACAAGAGTAAGACTCTAGAAAGTAAAAATGAGGCTCTGGACACTAGAAATTTAGATTTGAACTATATGTAGCAGCTTTGGTTCTTCCAAATCAGGTTTTAGGGCTTAAAAATGATGCTCTAGGCCCTTGAAATGCATATTTGAATCTTAAAAGCACAAACCCTGGAACTGTGGACACCCCCAAATGAGGGGTTGGACCCTCCAGAGGTGGCTGGGACCCTTCGTATACCTGTCTGGATGCTAAAAAAAGAGGTTTTGGAGCCTGAAATGAGACACTGCAAATTAACAGTGAGCCTTTAAGGCCCTAAACTGAGATATTGGAGCCTAAAATGAGGCATTGTAAGACAAGAGTAAGACTTTGGAAAGTAGAAATGAGGCTCTGGACCCTAGAAATTCAGAGTTGGACTATAAAGCGGCTTTGGGGCTTCCAAATCAGGTTTTAGGGCTTAAAAATGATGCTCTGGGCCCTTGAAATGCATCTTTGGACCTTCAAAGTGTGAACCCTGGAAATTTGGACCCCCCAAATGAGGGCTTGGACCCTCCAGAGGCGGCTCGGACGCTAAAAATGCATGTCTGGATGCTAAAAAATGAGGCTTTGGAGCCTGAAATGAGACTAGGAAAACTAACAGTGAGCCTTTGGCCGTAAAACCGTGGGGTTTGGAGCCTAAAATGAGGCTTTGTAAGACAAGAGTAAGACTTTGGAAAGTAAAAATGAGGCTCTGGACACTAGAAATTTACATTGGGACTCTATAAAGTGGCTTTGGGTCTTCCAAATCAGGTTTTAGGGCTTAAAAATGATGCTCTGAGCCCTTGAAATGCATCCTTGGTTCTAAAAGAACAAACCCTGGAAATGTGGACACCCCCAAATGAGGGCTTGGACCCTCCAGAGGCGGCTCGGACCCTAAAAATGCATGTCTGGATGCTAAAAAAAGAGGCTTTGGACCCTGAAATGAGACTATGCAAACTAACAGTGAGCCTTGGGGCCCTAAACTGTGGGGTCTGGAGCCTAAAATGAGGCATTGTAAGAGAAAAGTAAGATTTTGGAAAGTAAAAATGAGGCTCTGGACCCTAATAATTTACATTGGGACTCTATAAAGTGGCTTTGGGTCTTCCAAATCAGGTTTTAGGGCTTAAAAATGATGCTCTGGGCCCTTGAAATGCATCTTTGGTCTTAAAAGAACAAACCCTGGAACCTTGGACACCCCCAAATGAGGGCTTGGGCCCTCCAGAGGTGGCTCGGTCCCTAAAAATGCATGTCTGGATGCTAAAAAAAGAGGCTTTGGAGCCTGAAATGAGACTAGGAAAACTAACAGTGAGCCTTTGGCCTTAAAACCGTGGGGTTTGGAGCCTAAAATGAGGCTTTGTAAGACAAGAGTAAGACTTTGGAAAGTAAAAATGAGGCTCTGGACACTAGAAAATTAGATTTAAACTCTATAAAGTGGCTTTGGGGCTTCCAAATCAGGTTTTAGGGCTTAAAAATGATGCTCTGAGCCCTTGAAATGCATCTTTGGTCCTAAAAGAACAAACCCTGGAAATGTGGACACCCCCAAATGAGGGCTTGGACCCTCCAGAGGCGGCTCGGACCCTAAAAATGCATGTCTGGATGCTAAAAAAAGAGGCTTTGGACCCTGAAATGAGACTATGCAAACTAACAGTGAGCCTTGGGGCCCTAAACTGTGGGGTCTGGAGCCTAAAATGAGGCATTGTAAGAGAAAAGTAAGATTTTGGAAAGTAAAAATGAGGCTCTGGACCCTAATAATTTACATTGGGACTCTATAAAGTGGCTTTGGGGCTTCCAAATCAGGTTTTAGGGCTTAAAAATGATGCTCTGAGCCCTTGAAATGCATCTTTGGTCTTAAAAGAACAAACCCTGGAACCTTGGACACCCCCAAATGAGGGCTTGGACCCTCCAGAGGCGGCTCGGTCCCTAAAAATGCATGTCTGGATGCTTAAAAAAGAGGCTTTGGAGCCTGAAATGAGACTATGCAAACTAACAGTGAGCCTTTGGCTGTAAAACGGTGGGGTTTGGAGCCTAAAATGAGGCATTGTAAGAGAAGAGTAAGACTTTGGAAAGTAGAAATGAGGCTCTGGACCCTAGAAATTCAGAGTTGGACTATAAAGTGGCTTTGGGGCTTGCAAATCAGGTTTTAGGGCTTATAAATGATGCTCTGGGCCCTTGAAATGCATCTTTGGACCTTGAAAGTGTGAACCCTGGAACTTTGGACACCCCCAAATGAGGGCTTGGACCCTCCAGAGCTGGCTCAGACCCTAAGGATGCCTGTCTGGATGCTAAAAAAAGAGGCTTGGACCCTGAAATTAGACTATGCAAACTAACAGTGAGCCTTTGGATGTAAAACGGTGGGGTTTGGAGCCTAAAATGAGGCATTGTAAGACAAGAGTAAGACTTTGGAAAGTAAAAATGAGGCTCTGGACCCTAGAAATTTACATTGGGACTCTATAAAGTGGCTTTGGGGCTTCCAAATCAGGTTTTAGGCCTTAAAAATGATGCTCTAGGCCCTTGAAATGCATATTTGAATCTTAAAAGCACAAACCCTGGAACTGTGGACACCCCCAAATGAGGGGTTGGACCCTCCAGAGGTGGCTGGGACCCTTCGTATACCTGTCTGGATGCTAAAAAAAGAGGCTTTGGAGCCTGAAATGAGACACTGCAAATTAACAGTGAGCCTTTAAGGCCCTAAACTGAGATATTGGAGCCTAAAATGAGGCATTGTAAGACAAGAGTAAGACTTTGGAAAGTAGAAATGAGGCTCTGGACCCTAGAAATTCAGAGTTGGACTATAAAGTGGCTTTGGGGCTTGCAAATCAGGTTTTAGGGCTTAAAAATGATGCTCTGGGCCCTTGAAATGCATCTTTGGACCTTCAAAGTGTGAACCCTGGAAATTTGGACACCCCCAAATGAGGGCTTGGACCCTCCCGAGGTGGCTCGGACCCTTTGTATACCTGTCTGGATGCTAAAAAAAGAGGCTTTGGAGCCTGAAATGAGACACTGCAAATTAACAGTGAGCCTTTAAGGCCCTAAACTGTGGGGTTTGGAGCCTAAAATGAGGCTTTGTAAGACAAGAGTAAGACTCTAGAAAGTAAAAATGAGGCTCTGGACACTAGAAATTTAGATTTGAACTATATGTAGCAGCTTTGGTTCTTCCAAATCAGGTTTTAGGGCTTAAAAATGATGCTCTGAACCCTTGAAATGCATCTTTGGACCTTAAAAGTGTGAACCGTGGAACATTGGACAGCCCCAAATGAGGGCTTGGACCCTCCAGAGCTGGCTCAGACCCTAAGGATGCCTGTCTGTATGCTAAAAAAAGAGGCTTGGACCCTGAAATGAGACTATGCAAACTAACAGTGAGCCTTTGGATGTAAAACGGTGGGGGTTGGAGCCTAAAATGAGGCATTGTAAGAGAAGAGTAAGATTTTGGAAAGTAAAAATGAGGCTCTGGACCCTAATAATTTACATTGGGACTCTATAAAGTGGCTTTGGGTCTTCCAAATCAGGTTTTAGGCCTTAAAAATGATGCTCTAGGCCCTTGAAATGCATATTTGAATCTTAAAAGCACAAACCCTGGAACTGTGGACACCCCCAAATGAGGGGTTGGACCCTCCAGAGGTGGCTGGGACCCTTCGTATACCTGTCTGGATGCTAAAAAAAGAGGTTTTGGAGCCTGAAATGAGACACTGCAAATTAACAGTGAGCCTTTAAGGCCCTAAACTGAGATATTGGAGCCTAAAATGAGGCATTGTAAGACAAGAGTAAGACTTTGGAAAGTAGAAATGAGGCTCTGGACCCTAGAAATTCAGAGTTGGACTATAAAGTGACTTTGGGGCTTGCAAATCAGGTTTTAGGGCTTAAAAATGATGCTCTGGGCCCTTGAAATGCATCTTTGGACCTTCAAAGTGTGAACCCTGGAAATTTGGACAGCCCGAAATGAGGGCTTGGACCCTCCAGAGGTGGCTCGGTCCCTAAGGATGCTTGTCTGGATGCTAAAAAATGAGGCTTTGGAGCCTGAAATGAGACTATGCCAACTAACAGTGAGCCTTTAGCCGTAAAACTGTGGGGTTTGGAGCCTAAAATGAGGCTTTGTAAGACAAGAGTAAGACTCTGGAAAGTAAAAATGAGGCTCTGGACCCTAGAAATTTAGATTTGAACTCTAAAAAGCAAATTTGGGTCTTCCAAATCAGGTTTTAGGGCTTAAAAATGATGCTCTGAGTCCTTGAAATGCATATTTGAATCTTAAAAGCACAAACCCTGGAACTCTGGACACCCCCAACTGAGGGCTTTGACCCTCCCGAGGTGGCTCGGACCCTTCGTATACCTGTCTGGATGCTAAAAAAAGAGGCTTTGGAGCCTGAAATGAGACACTGCAAATTAACAGTAAGCCTTTAAGGCCCTAAATTGTTGGGTTTGGAGCCTAAAATGAGGCCTTGTGAGACAAGAGTAAGACTCTAGAAAGTAAAAATGAGGCTCTGGACACTAGAAATTTAGATTTGAACTATATGTAGCAGCTTTGGTTCTTCCAAATCAGGTTTTAGGGCTTAAAAATGATGCTCTGAACCCTTGAAATGCATCTTTGGACCTTAAAAGTGTGAACCGTGGAACATTGGACAGCCCCAAATGAGGGCTTGGACCCTCCCGAGGTGGCTCGGACCCTTTGTATACCTGTCTGGATGCTAAAAAAAGAGGCTTTGGAGCCTGAAATGAGACACTGCAAATTAACAGTGAGCCTTTAAGGCCCTAAACTGTGGGGTTTGGAGCCTAAAATGAGGCTTTGTAAGACAAGAGTAAGACTCTAGAAAGTAAAAATGAGGCTCTGGACACTAGAAATTTAGATTTGAACTATATGTAGCAGCTTTGGTTCTTCCAAATCAGGTTTTAGGGCTTAAAAATGATGCTCTGAACCCTTGAAATGCATCTTTGGACCTTAAAAGTGTGAACCGTGGAACATTGGACAGCCCCAAATGAGGGCTTGGACCCTCCAGAGCTGGCTCAGACCCTAAGGATGCCTGTCTGGATGCTAAAAAAAGAGGCTTGGACCCTGAAATTAGACTATGCAAACTAACAGTGAGCCTTTGGATGTAAAACGGTGGGGTTTGGAGCCTAAAATGAGGCATTGTAAGACAAGAGTAAGACTTTGGAAAGTAAAAATGAGGCTCTGGACCCTAGAAATTTACACTGGGACTCTATAAAGTGGCTTTGGGTCTTCCAAATCAGGTTTTAGGCCTTAAAAATGATGCTCTAGGCCCTTGAAATGCATATTTGAATCTTAAAAGCACAAACCCTGGAACTGTGGACACCCCCAAATGAGGGGTTGGACCCTCCAGAGGTGGCTGGGACCCTTCGTATACCTGTCTGGATGCTAAAAAAAGAGGTTTTGGAGCCTGAAATGAGACACTGCAAATTAACAGTGAGCCTTTAAGGCCCTAAACTGAGATATTGGAGCCTAAAATGAGGCATTGTAAGACAAGAGTAAGACTTTGGAAAGTAGAAATGAGGCTCTGGACCCTAGAAATTCAGAGTTGGACTATAAAGTGGCTTTGGGGCTTGCAAATCAGGTTTTAGGGCTTAAAAATGATGCTCTGGGCCCTTGAAATGCATCTTTGGACCTTCAAAGTGTGAACCCTGGAAATTTGGACAGCCCGAAATGAGGGCTTGGACCCTCCAGAGGTGGCTCGGTCCCTAAGGATGCTTGTCTGGATGCTAAAAAATGAGGCTTTGGAGCCTGAAATGAGACTATGCCAACTAACAGTGAGCCTTTAGCCGTAAAACTGTGGGGTTTGGAGCCTAAAATGAGGCTTTGTAAGACAAGAGTAAGACTCTGGAAAGTAAAAATGAGGCTCTGGACCCTAGAAATTTAGATTTGAACTCTAAAAAGCAAATTTGGGTCTTCCAAATCAGGTTTTAGGGCTTAAAAATGATGCTCTGAGTCCTTGAAATGCATATTTGAATCTTAAAAGCACAAACCCTGGAACTCTGGACACCCCCAACTGAGGGCTTTGACCCTCCCGAGGTGGCTCGGACCCTTCGTATACCTGTCTGGATGCTAAAAAAAGAGGCTTTGGAGCCTGAAATGAGACACTGCAAATTAACAGTAAGCCTTTAAGGCCCTAAATTGTTGGGTTTGGAGCCTAAAATGAGGCCTTGTGAGACAAGAGTAAGACTCTAGAAAGTAAAAATGAGGCTCTGGACACTAGAAATTTAGATTTGAACTATATGTAGCAGCTTTGGTTCTTCCAAATCAGGTTTTAGGGCTTAAAAATGATGCTCTGAACCCTTGAAATGCATCTTTGGACCTTAAAAGTGTGAACCGTGGAACATTGGACAGCCCCAAATGAGGGCTTGGACCCTCCCGAGGTGGCTCGGACCCTTTGTATACCTGTCTGGATGCTAAAAAAAGAGGCTTTGGAGCCTGAAATGAGACACTGCAAATTAACAGTGAGCCTTTAAGGCCCTAAACTGTGGGGTTTGGAGCCTAAAATGAGGCTTTGTAAGACAAGAGTAAGACTCTAGAAAGTAAAAATGAGGCTCTGGACACTAGAAATTTAGATTTGAACTATATGTAGCAGCTTTGGTTCTTCCAAATCAGGTTTTAGGGCTTAAAAATGATGCTCTGAACCCTTGAAATGCATCTTTGGACCTTAAAAGTGTGAACCGTGGAACATTGGACAGCCCCAAATGAGGGCTTGGACCCTCCAGAGCTGGCTCAGACCCTAAGGATGCCTGTCTGGATGCTAAAAAAAGAGGCTTGGACCCTGAAATTAGACTATGCAAACTAACAGTGAGCCTTTGGATGTAAAACGGTGGGGGTTGGAGCCTAAAATGAGGCATTGTAAGAGAAGAGTAAGATTTTGGAAAGTAAAAATGAGGCTCTGGACCCTAATAATTTACATTGGGACTCTATAAAGTGGCTTTGGGTCTTCCAAATCAGGTTTTAGGCCTTAAAAATGATGCTCTAGGCCCTTGAAATGCATATTTGAATCTTAAAAGCACAAACCCTGGAACTGTGGACACCCCCAAATGAGGGGTTGGACCCTCCAGAGGTGGCTGGGACCCTTCGTATACCTGTCTGGATGCTAAAAAAAGAGGTTTTGGAGCCTGAAATGAGACACTGCAAATTAACAGTGAGCCTTTAAGGCCCTAAACTGAGATATTGGAGCCTAAAATGAGGCATTGTAAGACAAGAGTAAGACTTTGGAAAGTAGAAATGAGGCTCTGGACCCTAGAAATTCAGAGTTGGACTATAAAGTGACTTTGGGGCTTGCAAATCAGGTTTTAGGGCTTAAAAATGATGCTCTGGGCCCTTGAAATGCATCTTTGGACCTTCAAAGTGTGAACCCTGGAAATTTGGACAGCCCGAAATGAGGGCTTGGACCCTCCAGAGGTGGCTCGGTCCCTAAGGATGCTTGTCTGGATGCTAAAAAATGAGGCTTTGGAGCCTGAAATGAGACTATGCCAACTAACAGTGAGCCTTTAGCCGTAAAACTGTGGGGTTTGGAGCCTAAAATGAGGCTTTGTAAGACAAGAGTAAGACTCTGGAAAGTAAAAATGAGGCTCTGGACCCTAGAAATTTAGATTTGAACTCTAAAAAGCAAATTTGGGTCTTCCAAATCAGGTTTTAGGGCTTAAAAATGATGCTCTGAGTCCTTGAAATGCATATTTGAATCTTAAAAGCACAAACCCTGGAACTCTGGACACCCCCAACTGAGGGCTTTGACCCTCCCGAGGTGGCTCGGACCCTTCGTATACCTGTCTGGATGCTAAAAAAAGAGGCTTTGGAGCCTGAAATGAGACACTGCAAATTAACAGTAAGCCTTTAAGGCCCTAAATTGTTGGGTTTGGAGCCTAAAATGAGGCCTTGTGAGACAAGAGTAAGACTCTAGAAAGTAAAAATGAGGCTCTGGACACTAGAAATTTAGATTTGAACTATATGTAGCAGCTTTGGTTCTTCCAAATCAGGTTTTAGGGCTTAAAAATGATGCTCTGAACCCTTGAAATGCATCTTTGGACCTTAAAAGTGTGAACCGTGGAACATTGGACAGCCCCAAATGAGGGCTTGGACCCTCCCGAGGTGGCTCGGACCCTTTGTATACCTGTCTGGATGCTAAAAAAAGAGGCTTTGGAGCCTGAAATGAGACACTGCAAATTAACAGTGAGCCTTTAAGGCCCTAAACTGTGGGGTTTGGAGCCTAAAATGAGGCTTTGTAAGACAAGAGTAAGACTCTAGAAAGTAAAAATGAGGCTCTGGACACTAGAAATTTAGATTTGAACTATATGTAGCAGCTTTGGTTCTTCCAAATCAGGTTTTAGGGCTTAAAAATGATGCTCTGAACCCTTGAAATGCATCTTTGGACCTTAAAAGTGTGAACCGTGGAACATTGGACAGCCCCAAATGAGGGCTTGGACCCTCCAGAGCTGGCTCAGACCCTAAGGATGCCTGTCTGGATGCTAAAAAAAGAGGCTTGGACCCTGAAATTAGACTATGCAAACTAACAGTGAGCCTTTGGATGTAAAACGGTGGGGTTTGGAGCCTAAAATGAGGCATTGTAAGACAAGAGTAAGACTTTGGAAAGTAAAAATGAGGCTCTGGACCCTAGAAATTTACAATGGGACTCTATAAAGTGGCTTTGGGTCTTCCAAATCAGGTTTTAGGCCTTAAAAATGATGCTCTAGGCCCTTGAAATGCATATTTGAATCTTAAAAGCACAAACCCTGGAACTGTGGACACCCCCAAATGAGGGGTTGGACCCTCCAGAGGTGGCTGGGACCCTTCGTATACCTGTCTGGATGCTAAAAAAAGAGGTTTTGGAGCCTGAAATGAGACACTGCAAATTAACAGTGAGCCTTTAAGGCCCTAAACTGAGATATTGGAGCCTAAAATGAGGCATTGTAAGACAAGAGTAAGACTTTGGAAAGTAGAAATGAGGCTCTGGACCCTAGAAATTCAGAGTTGGACTATAAAGTGGCTTTGGGGCTTGCAAATCAGGTTTTAGGGCTTAAAAATGATGCTCTGGGCCCTTGAAATGCATCTTTGGACCTTCAAAGTGTGAACCCTGGAAATTTGGACACCCCGAAATGAGGGCTTGGACCCTCCAGAGGTGGCTCGGTCCCTAAGGATGCTTGTCTGGATGCTAAAAAATGAGGCTTTGGAGCCTGAAATGAGACTATGCCAACTAACAGTGAGCCTTTAGCCGTAAAACTGTGGGGTTTGGAGCCTAAAATGAGGCTTTGTAAGACAAGAGTAAGACTCTGGAAAGTAAAAATGAGGCTCTGGACCCTAGAAATTTAGATTTGAACTCTAAAAAGCAAATTTGGGGCTTCCAAATCAGGTTTTAGGGCTTAAAAATGATGCTCTGAGTCCTTGAAATGCATATTTGAATCTTAAAAGCACAAACCCTGGAACTCTGGACACCCCCAACTGAGGGCTTTGACCCTCCCGAGGTGGCTCGGACCCTTCGTATACCTGTCTGGATGCTAAAAAAAGAGGCTTTGGAGCCTGAAATGAGACACTGCAAATTAACAGTAAGCCTTTAAGGCCCTAAATTGTTGGGTTTGGAGCCTAAAATGAGGCCTTGTGAGACAAGAGTAAGACTCTAGAAAGTAAAAATGAGGCTCTGGACACTAGAAATTTAGATTTGAACTATATGTAGCAGCTTTGGTTCTTCCAAATCAGGTTTTAGGGCTTAAAAATGATGCTCTGAACCCTTGAAATGCATCTTTGGACCTTAAAAGTGTGAACCGTGGAACATTGGACAGCCCCAAATGAGGGCTTGGACCCTCCCGAGGTGGCTCGGACCCTTTGTATACCTGTCTGGATGCTAAAAAAAGAGGCTTTGGAGCCTGAAATGAGACACTGCAAATTAACAGTGAGCCTTTAAGGCCCTAAACTGTGGGGTTTGGAGCCTAAAATGAGGCTTTGTAAGACAAGAGTAAGACTCTAGAAAGTAAAAATGAGGCTCTGGACACTAGAAATTTAGATTTGAACTATATGTAGCAGCTTTGGTTCTTCCAAATCAGGTTTTAGGGCTTAAAAATGATGCTCTGAACCCTTGAAATGCATCTTTGGACCTTAAAAGTGTGAACCGTGGAACATTGGACACCCCCAAATGAGGGCTTGGACCCTCCAGAGCTGGCTCAGACCCTAAGGATGCCTGTCTGGATGCTAAAAAAAGAGGCTTGGACCCTGAAATTAGACTATGCAAACTAACAGTGAGCCTTTGGATGTAAAACGGTGGGGTTTGGAGCCTAAAATGAGGCATTGTAAGACAAGAGTAAGACTTTGAAAAGTAAAAATGAGGCTCTGGACCCTAGAAATTTACACTGGGACTCTATAAAGTGGCTTTGGGGCTTCCAAATCAGGTTTTAGGCCTTAAAAATGATGCTCTAGGCCCTTGAAATGCATATTTGAATCTTAAAAGCACAAACCCTGGAACTGTGGACACCCCCAAATGAGGGGTTGGACCCTCCAGAGGTGGCTGGGACCCTTCGTATACCTGTCTGGATGCTAAAAAAAGAGGTTTTGGAGCCTGAAATGAGACACTACAAATTAACAGTGAGCCTTTAAGGCCCTAAACTGAGATATTGGAGCCTAAAATGAGGCATTGTAAGACAAGAGTAAGACTTTGGAAAGTAGAAATGAGGCTCTGGACCCTAGAAATTCAGAGTTGGACTATAAAGCGGCTTTGGGGCTTGCAAATCAGGTTTTAGGGCTTAAAAATGATGCTCTGGGCCCTTGAAATGCATCTTTGGACCTTCAAAGTGTGAACCCTGGAAATTTGGACCCCCCAAATGAGGGCTTGGACCCTCCAGAGGCGGCTCGGACCCTAAAAATGCATGTCTGGATGCTAAAAAAAGAGGCTTTGGAGCCTGAAATGAGACTAGGAAAACTAACAGTGAGCCTTTGGCCGTAAAACCGTGGGGTTTGGAGCCTAAAATGAGGCTTTGTAAGACAAGAGTAAGACTTTGGAAAGTAAAAATGAGGCTCTGGACACTAGAAATTTACATTGGGACTCTATAAAGTGGCTTTGGGTCTTCCAAATCAGGTTTTAGGGCTTAAAAATGATGCTCTGAGCCCTTGAAATGCATCTTTGGTCCTAAAAGAACAAACCCTGGAAATGTGGACACCCCCAAATGAGGGCTTGGACCCTCCAGAGGCGGCTCGGACCCTAAAAATGCATGTCTGGATGCTAAAAAAAGAGGCTTTGGAGCCTGAAATGAGACACTGCAAACTAACAGTGAGCCTTTGGCCGTAAAACTGTGGGGTTTGGAGCCTAAAATGAGGCTTTGTAAGTCAAGAGTAGGACTTTGGAAAGAAAAAATGAGGCTCTGGACACTAGAAATTTACACTGGGACTCTAAAAGTGGCTTTGGGTCTTCCAAATCAGGTTTTAGGGCTTAAAAATGATGCTCTGGGCCCTTGAAATGCATCTTTGGTCTTAAAAGAACAAACCCTGGAAATGTGGACACCCCCAAATGAGGGCTTGGACCCTCCAGAGCTGGCTCAGACCCTAAGGATGCCTGTCTGGATGCTTAAAAATAGGCTTTGGACCCTGAAATGAGACTATGAAAACTAAAAGTGAGCCTTGGGGCCCTAAACTGAGGGGTTTGGAGCCTAAAATGAGGCTTTGTAAGACAAGAGTAAGACTCTGGAAAGTAAAAATGAGGCTCTGGACCCTAGAAATTTAGATTTGAACTCTAAGAAGCGAATTTGGGGCTTCCAAATCAGGTTTTAGGGCTTAAAAATGATGCTCTGAGTCCTTGAAATGCATATTTGAATCTTAAAAGCACAAACCCTGGAACTCTGGACACCCCCAACTGAGGGCTTTGACCCTCCCGAGGTGGCTCGGACCCTTCGTATACCTGTCTGGATGCTAAAAAAAGAGGCTTTGGACCCTGAAATGAGACACTGCAAATTAACAGTAAGCCTTTAAGGCCCTAAATTGTTGGGTTTGGAGCCTAAAATGAGGCCTTGTGAGACAAGAGTAAGACTCTAGAAAGTAAAAATGAGGCTCTGGACACTAGAAATTTAGATTTGAACTATATGTAGCAGCTTTGGTTCTTCCAAATCAGGTTTTAGGGCTTAAAAATGATGCTCTGAACCCTTGAAATGCATCTTTGGACCTTAAAAGTGTGAACCGTGGAACATTGGACAGCCCCAAATGAGGGCTTGGACCCTCCCGAGGTGGCTCGGACCCTTTGTATACCTGTCTGGATGCTAAAAAAAGAGGCTTTGGAGCCTGAAATGAGACACTGCAAATTAACAGTGAGCCTTTAAGGCCCTAAACTGTGGGGTTTGGAGCCTAAAATGAGGCTTTGTAAGACAAGAGTAAGACTCTAGAAAGTAAAAATGAGGCTCTGGACACTAGAAATTTAGATTTGAACTATATGTAGCAGCTTTGGTTCTTCCAAATCAGGTTTTAGGGCTTAAAAATGATGCTCTGAACCCTTGAAATGCATCTTTGGACCTTAAAAGTGTGAACCGTGGAACATTGGACACCCCCAAATGAGGGCTTGGACCCTCCAGAGCTGGCTCAGACCCTAAGGATGCCTGTCTGGATGCTAAAAAAAGAGGCTTGGACCCTGAAATTAGACTATGCAAACTAACAGTGAGCCTTTGGATGTAAAACGGTGGGGTTTGGAGCCTAAAATGAGGCATTGTAAGACAAGAGTAAGACTTTGAAAAGTAAAAATGAGGCTCTGGACCCTAGAAATTTACACTGGGACTCTATAAAGTGGCTTTGGGGCTTCCAAATCAGGTTTTAGGCCTTAAAAATGATGCTCTAGGCCCTTGAAATGCATATTTGAATCTTAAAAGCACAAACCCTGGAACTGTGGACACCCCCAAATGAGGGGTTGGACCCTCCAGAGGTGGCTGGGACCCTTCGTATACCTGTCTGGATGCTAAAAAAAGAGGTTTTGGAGCCTGAAATGAGACACTACAAATTAACAGTGAGCCTTTAAGGCCCTAAACTGAGATATTGGAGCCTAAAATGAGGCATTGTAAGACAAGAGTAAGACTTTGGAAAGTAGAAATGAGGCTCTGGACCCTAGAAATTCAGAGTTGGACTATAAAGCGGCTTTGGGGCTTGCAAATCAGGTTTTAGGGCTTAAAAATGATGCTCTGGGCCCTTGAAATGCATCTTTGGACCTTCAAAGTGTGAACCCTGGAAATTTGGACCCCCCAAATGAGGGCTTGGACCCTCCAGAGGCGGCTCGGACCCTAAAAATGCATGTCTGGATGCTAAAAAAAGAGGCTTTGGAGCCTGAAATGAGACTAGGAAAACTAACAGTGAGCCTTTGGCCGTAAAACCGTGGGGTTTGGAGCCTAAAATGAGGCTTTGTAAGACAAGAGTAAGACTTTGGAAAGTAAAAATGAGGCTCTGGACACTAGAAATTTACATTGGGACTCTATAAAGTGGCTTTGGGTCTTCCAAATCAGGTTTTAGGGCTTAAAAATGATGCTCTGAGCCCTTGAAATGCATCTTTGGTCCTAAAAGAACAAACCCTGGAAATGTGGACACCCCCAAATGAGGGCTTGGACCCTCCAGAGGCGGCTCGGACCCTAAAAATGCATGTCTGGATGCTAAAAAAAGAGGCTTTGGAGCCTGAAATGAGACACTGCAAACTAACAGTGAGCCTTTGGCCGTAAAACTGTGGGGTTTGGAGCCTAAAATGAGGCTTTGTAAGTCAAGAGTAGGACTTTGGAAAGAAAAAATGAGGCTCTGGACACTAGAAATTTACACTGGGACTCTAAAAGTGGCTTTGGGTCTTCCAAATCAGGTTTTAGGGCTTAAAAATGATGCTCTGGGCCCTTGAAATGCATCTTTGGTCTTAAAAGAACAAACCCTGGAAATGTGGACACCCCCAAATGAGGGCTTGGACCCTCCAGAGCTGGCTCAGACCCTAAGGATGCCTGTCTGGATGCTTAAAAATAGGCTTTGGACCCTGAAATGAGACTATGAAAACTAAAAGTGAGCCTTGGGGCCCTAAACTGAGGGGTTTGGAGCCTAAAATGAGGCTTTGTAAGACAAGAGTAAGACTCTGGAAAGTAAAAATGAGGCTCTGGACCCTAGAAATTTAGATTTGAACTCTAAGAAGCGAATTTGGGGCTTCCAAATCAGGTTTTAGGGCTTAAAAATGATGCTCTGAGTCCTTGAAATGCATATTTGAATCTTAAAAGCACAAACCCTGGAACTCTGGACACCCCCAACTGAGGGCTTTGACCCTCCCGAGGTGGCTCGGACCCTTCGTATACCTGTCTGGATGCTAAAAAAAGAGGCTTTGGACCCTGAAATGAGACACTGCAAATTAACAGTAAGCCTTTAAGGCCCTAAATTGTTGGGTTTGGAGCCTAAAATGAGGCCTTGTGAGACAAGAGTAAGACTCTAGAAAGTAAAAATGAGGCTCTGGACACTAGAAATTTAGATTTGAACTATATGTAGCAGCTTTGGTTCTTCCAAATCAGGTTTTAGGGCTTAAAAATGATGCTCTAGGCCCTTGAAATGCATCTTTGGACCTTAAAAGTGTGAACCGTGGAACATTGGACACCCCCAAATGAGGGCTTGGACCCTCCAGAGCTGGCTCAGACCCTAAGGATGCCTGTCTGGATGCTAAAAAAAGAGGCTTGGACCCTGAAATGAGACACTGCAAACTAACAGTGAGCCTTTGGATGTAAAACGGTGGGGTTTGGAGCCTAAAATGAGGCATTGTAAGACAAGAGTAAGACTTTGGAAAGTAGAAATGAGGCTCTGGACCCTAGAAATTCAGAGTTGGACTATAAAGTGGCTTTGGGGCTTGCAAATCAGGTTTTAGGGCTTATAAATGATGCTCTGAGCCCTTGAAATGCATCTTTGGACCTTGAAAGTGTGAACCCTGGAGCTTTGGACACCCCCAAATGAGGGCTTGGACCCTCCAGAGCTGGCTCGGACCCTTTGTATACCTGTCTGGATGCTAAAAAAAGAGGCTTGGACCCTGAAATTAGACTATGCAAACTAACAGTGAGCCTTTGGATGTAAAACGGTGGGGTTTGGAGCCTAAAATGAGGCATTGTAAGACAAGAGTAAGACTTTGGAAAGTAAAAATGAGGCTCTGGACCCTAGAAATTTACACTGGGACTCTATAAAGTGGCTTTGGGGCTTCCAAATCAGGTTTTAGGCCTTAAAAATGATGCTCTAGGCCCTTGAAATGCATATTTGAATCTTAAAAGCACAAACCCTGGAACTGTGGACACCCCCAAATGAGGGGTTGGACCCTCCAGAGGTGGCTGGGACCCTTCGTATACCTGTCTGGATGCTAAAAAAAGAGGTTTTGGAGCCTGAAATGAGACACTGCAAATTAACAGTGAGCCTTTAAGGCCCTAAACTGAGATATTGGAGCCTAAAATGAGGCATTGTAAGACAAGAGTAAGACTTTGGAAAGTAGAAATGAGGCTCTGGACCCTAGAAATTCAGAGTTGGACTATAAAGTGGCTTTGGGGCTTGCAAATCAGGTTTTAGGGCTTAAAAATGATGCTCTGGGCCCTTGAAATGCATCTTTGGACCTTCAAAGTGTGAACCCTGGAAATTTGGACACCCCGAAATGAGGGCTTGGACCCTCCAGAGGTGGCTCGGTCCCTAAGGATGCTTGTCTGGATGCTAAAAAATGAGGCTTTGGAGCCTGAAATGAGACTATGCCAACTAACAGTGAGCCTTTAGCCGTAAAACTGTGGGGTTTGGAGCCTAAAATGAGGCTTTGTAAGACAAGAGTAAGACTCTGGAAAGTAAAAATGAGGCTCTGGACCCTAGAAATTTAGATTTGAACTCTAAAAAGCGAATTTGGGTCTTCCAAATCAGGTTTTAGGGCTTAAAAATGATGCTCTGAGTCCTTGAAATGCATATTTGAATCTTAAAAGCACAAACCCTGGAACTGTGGACACCCCCAAATGAGGGGTTGGACCCTCCAGAGGTGGCTGGGACCCTTCGTATACCTGTCTGGATGCTAAAAAAAGAGGCTTTGGACCCTGAAATGAGACACTGCAAATTAACAGTAAGCCTTTAAGGCCCTAAATTGTTGGGTTTGGAGCCTAAAATGAGGCCTTGTGAGACAAGAGTAAGACTCTAGAAAGTAAAAATGAGGCTCTGGACACTAGAAATTTAGATTTGAACTATATGTAGCAGCTTTGGTTCTTCCAAATCAGGTTTTAGGGCTTAAAAATGATGCTCTGAACCCTTGAAATGCATCTTTGGACCTTCAAAGTGTGAACCGTGGAACATTGGACAGCCCCAAATGAGGGCTTGGACCCTCCCGAGGTGGCTCGGACCCTTTGTATACCTGTCTGGATGCTAAAAAAAGAGGCTTTGGAGCCTGAAATGAGACACTGCAAATTAACAGTGAGCCTTTAAGGCCCTAAACTGTGGGGTTTGGAGCCTAAAATGAGGCTTTGTAAGACAAGAGTAAGACTCTAGAAAGTAAAAATGAGGCTCTGGACACTAGAAATTTAGATTTGAACTATATGTAGCAGCTTTGGTTCTTCCAAATCAGGTTTTAGGGCTTAAAAATGATGCTCTGAACCCTTGAAATGCATCTTTGGACCTTAAAAGTGTGAACCGTGGAACATTGGACAGCCCCAAATGAGGGCTTGGACCCTCCCGAGGTGGCTCGGACCCTTTGTATACCTGTCTGGATGCTAAAAAAAGAGGCTTTGGAGCCTGAAATGAGACACTGCAAATTAACAGTGAGCCTTTAAGGCCCTAAACTGTGGGGTTTGGAGCCTAAAATGAGGCTTTGTAAGACAAGAGTAAGACTCTAGAAAGTAAAAATGAGGCTCTGGACACTAGAAATTTAGATTTGAACTATATGTAGCAGCTTTGGTTCTTCCAAATCAGGTTTTAGGGCTTAAAAATGATGCTCTGAACCCTTGAAATGCATCTTTGGACCTTCAAAGTGTGAACCGTGGAACATTGGACAGCCCCAAATGAGGGCTTGGACCCTCCCGAGGTGGCTCGGACCCTTTCTATACCTGTCTGGATGCTAAAAAAAGAGGCTTTGGAGCCTGAAATGAGACACTGCAAATTAACAGTGAGCCTTTAAGGCCCTAAACTGTGGGGTTTGGAGCCTAAAATGAGGCTTTGTAAGACAAGAGTAAGACTCTAGAAAGTAAAAATGAGGCTCTGGACACTAGAAATTTAGATTTGAACTATATGTAGCAGCTTTGGTTCTTCCAAATCAGGTTTTAGGGCTTAAAAATGATGCTCTAGGCCCTTGAAATGCATATTTGAATCTTAAAAGCACAAACCCTGGAACTGTGGACACCCCCAAATGAGGGGTTGGACCCTCCAGAGGTGGCTGGGACCCTTCGTATACCTGTCTGGATGCTAAAAAAAGAGGTTTTGGAGCCTGAAATGAGACACTGCAAATTAACAGTGAGCCTTTAAGGCCCTAAACGGAGATATTGGAGCCTAAAATGAGGCATTGTAAGACAAGAGTAAGACTTTGGAAAGTAGAAATGAGGCTCTGGACCCTAGAAATTCAGAGTTGGACTATAAAGCGGCTTTGGGGCTTCCAAATCAGGTTTTAGGGCTTAAAAATGGTGCTCTGGGCCCTTGAAATGCATCTTTGGACCTTCAAAGTGTGAACCCTGGAAATTTGGACCCCCCAAATGAGGGCTTGGACCCTCCAGAGGCGGCTCGGACGCTAAAAATGCATGTCTGGATGCTAAAAAAAGAGGCTTTGGAGCCTGAAATGAGACTAGGAAAACTAACAGTGAGCCTTTGGCCGTAAAACCGTGGGGTTTGGAGCCTAAAATGAGGCTTTGTAAGACAAGAGTAAGACTTTGGAAAGTAAAAATGAGGCTCTGGACACTAGAAATTTACATTGGGACTCTATAAAGTGGCTTTGGGTCTTCCAAATCAGGTTTTAGGGCTTAAAAATGATGCTCTGAGCCCTTGAAATGCATCCTTGGTTCTAAAAGAACAAACCCTGGAAATGTGGACACCCCCAAATGAGGGCTTGGACCCTCCAGAGGCGGCTCGGACCCTAAAAATGCATGTCTGGATGCTAAAAAAAGAGGCTTTGGACCCTGAAATGAGACTATGCAAACTAACAGTGAGCCTTGGGGCCCTAAACTGTGGGGTCTGGAGCCTAAAATGAGGCATTGTAAGAGAAAAGTAAGATTTTGGAAAGTAAAAATGAGGCTCTGGACCCTAATAATTTACATTGGGACTCTATAAAGTGGCTTTGGGTCTTCCAAATCAGGTTTTAGGGCTTAAAAATGATGCTCTGAACCCTTGAAATGCATCTTTGGACCTTAAAAGTGTGAACCGTGGAACATTGGACAGCCCCAAATGAGGGCTTGGACCCTCCCGAGGTGGCTCGGACCCTTTGTATACCTGTCTGGATGCTAAAAAAAGAGGCTTTGGAGCCTGAAATGAGACACTGCAAATTAACAGTGAGCCTTTAAGGCCCTAAACTGTGGGGTTTGGAGCCTAAAATGAGGCTTTGTAAGACAAGAGTAAGACTCTAGAAAGTAAAAATGAGGCTCTGGACACTAGAAATTTAGATTTGAACTATATGTAGCAGCTTTGGTTCTTCCAAATCAGGTTTTAGGGCTTAAAAATGATGCTCTGAACCCTTGAAATGCATCTTTGGACCTTAAAAGTGTGAACCGTGGAACATTGGACAGCCCCAAATGAGGGGTTGGACCCTCCCGAGGTGGCTCGGACCCTTTGTATACCTGTCTGGATGCTAAAAAAAGAGGCTTTGGAGCCTGAAATGAGACACTGCAAATTAACAGTGAGCCTTTAAGGCCCTAAACTGTGGGGTTTGGAGCCTAAAATGAGGCTTTGTAAGACAAGAGTAAGACTCTAGAAAGTAAAAATGAGGCTCTGGACACTAGAAATTTAGATTTGAACTATATGTAGCAGCTTTGGTTCTTCCAAATCAGGTTTTAGGGCTTAAAAATGATGCTCTGAACCCTTGAAATGCATCTTTGGACCTTCAAAGTGTGAACCGTGGAACATTGGACAGCCCCAAATGAGGGCTTGGACCCTCCCGAGGTGGCTCGGACCCTTTCTATACCTGTCTGGATGCTAAAAAAAGAGGCTTTGGAGCCTGAAATGAGACACTGCAAATTAACAGTGAGCCTTTAAGGCCCTAAACTGTGGGGTTTGGAGCCTAAAATGAGGCTTTGTAAGACAAGAGTAAGACTCTAGAAAGTAAAAATGAGGCTCTGGACACTAGAAATTTAGATTTGAACTATATGTAGCAGCTTTGGTTCTTCCAAATCAGGTTTTAGGGCTTAAAAATGATGCTCTAGGCCCTTGAAATGCATATTTGAATCTTAAAAGCACAAACCCTGGAACTGTGGACACCCCCAAATGAGGGGTTGGACCCTCCAGAGGTGGCTGGGACCCTTCGTATACCTGTCTGGATGCTAAAAAAAGAGGTTTTGGAGCCTGAAATGAGACACTGCAAATTAACAGTGAGCCTTTAAGGCCCTAAACTGAGATATTGGAGCCTAAAATGAGGCATTGTAAGACAAGAGTAAGACTTTGGAAAGTAGAAATGAGGCTCTGGACCCTAGAAATTCAGAGTTGGACTATAAAGCGGCTTTGGGGCTTCCAAATCAGGTTTTAGGGCTTAAAAATGGTGCTCTGGGCCCTTGAAATGCATCTTTGGACCTTCAAAGTGTGAACCCTGGAAATTTGGACCCCCCAAATGAGGGCTTGGACCCTCCAGAGGCGGCTCGGACGCTAAAAATGCATGTCTGGATGCTAAAAAAAGAGGCTTTGGAGCCTGAAATGAGACTAGGAAAACTAACAGTGAGCCTTTGGCCGTAAAACCGTGGGGTTTGGAGCCTAAAATGAGGCTTTGTAAGACAAGAGTAAGACTTTGGAAAGTAAAAATGAGGCTCTGGACACTAGAAATTTACATTGGGACTCTATAAAGTGGCTTTGGGTCTTCCAAATCAGGTTTTAGGGCTTAAAAATGATGCTCTGAGCCCTTGAAATGCATCCTTGGTTCTAAAAGAACAAACCCTGGAAATGTGGACACCCCCAAATGAGGGCTTGGACCCTCCAGAGGCGGCTCGGACCCTAAAAATGCATGTCTGGATGTTAAAAAAAGAGGCTTTGGACCCTGAAATGAGACTATGCAAACTAACAGTGAGCCTTGGGGCCCTAAACTGTGGGGTCTGGAGCCTAAAATGAGGCATTGTAAGAGAAAAGTAAGATTTTGGAAAGTAAAAATGAGGCTCTGGACCCTAATAATTTACATTGGGACTCTATAAAGTGGCTTTGGGTCTTCCAAATCAGGTTTTAGGGCTTAAAAATGATGCTCTGGGCCCTTGAAATGCATCTTTGGTCTTAAAAGAACAAACCCTGGAACCTTGGACACCCCCAAATGAGGGCTTGGACCCTCCAGAGGCGGCTCGGTCCCTAAAAATGCATGTCTGGATGCTAAAAAAAGAGGCTTTGGAGCCTGAAATGAGACTAGGAAAACTAACAGTGAGCCTTTGGCCTTAAAACCGTGGGGTTTGGAGCCTAAAATGAGGCTTTGTAAGACAAGAGTAAGACTTTGGAAAGTAAAAATGAGGCTCTGGACACTAGAAAATTAGATTTAAACTCTATGAAGTGGCTTTGGGGCTTCCAAATCAGGTTTTAGGGCTTAAAAATGATGCTCTGAGCCCTTGAAATGCATCTTTGGTCCTAAAAGAACAAACCCTGGAAATGTGGACACCCCCAAATGAGGGCTTGGACCCTCCAGAGGCGGCTCGGACCCTAAAAATGCATGTCTGGATGCTAAAAAAAGAGGCTTTGGACCCTGAAATGAGACTATGCAAACTAAAAGTGAGCCTTGGGGCCCTAAACTGTGGGGTCTGGAGCCTAAAATGAGGCATTGTAAGAGAAGAGTAAGAGTTTGGAAAGTAAAAATGAGGCTCTGGACACTAGAAATTTAGATTTGAACTCTATAAAGTGTCTTTGGGGCTTCCAAATCAGGTTTTAGGGCTTAAAAATGATGCTCTGAGCCCTTGAAATGCATCTTTGGTCTTAAAAGAACAAACCCTGGAACCTTGGACACCCCCAAATGAGGGCTTGGACCCTCCAGAGGCGGCTCGGTCCCTAAAAATGCATGTCTGGATGCTTAAAAAAGAGGCTTTGGAGCCTGAAATGAGACTATGCAAACTAACAGTGAGCCTTTGGCTGTAAAACGGTGGGGTTTGGAGCCTAAAATGAGGCTTTGTAAGACAAGAGTAAGACTTTGGAAAGTAAAAATGAGGCTCTGGACACTAGAAATTTAGATTTGAACTCTATAAAGTGTCTTTGGGGCTTCCAAATCAGGTTTTAGGGCTTAAAAATGATGCTCTGAGCCCTTGAAATGCATCTTTGGTCTTAAAAGAACAAACTCTGGAACCTTGGACACCCCCAAATGAGGGCTTGGACCCTCCCGAGGTGGCTCGGACCCTAAAAATGCCTGTCTGGATGCTAAAAAAAGAGGCTTTGGACCCTGAAATGAGACACTGCAAATTAACAGTAAGCCTTTAAGGCCCTAAATTGTTGGGTTTGGAGCCTAAAATGAGGCCTTGTGAGACAAGAGTAAGACTCTAGAAAGTAAAAATGAGGCTCTGGACACTAGAAATTTAGATTTGAACTATATGTAGCAGCTTTGGTTCTTCCAAATCAGGTTTTAGGGCTTAAAAATGATGCTCTAGGCCCTTGAAATGCATCTTTGGACCTTAAAAGTGTGAACCGTGGAACATTGGACACCCCCAAATGAGGGCTTGGACCCTCCAGAGCTGGCTCAGACCCTAAGGATGCCTGTCTGGATGCTAAAAAAAGAGGCTTGGACCCTGAAATTAGACTATGCAAACTAACAGTGAGCCTTTGGATGTAAAACGGTGGGGTTTGGAGCCTAAAATGAGGCATTGTAAGACAAGAGTAAGACTTTGGAAAGTAGAAATGAGGCTCTGGACACTAGAAATTCAGAGTTGGACTATAAAGTGGCTTTGGGGCTTGCAAATCAGGTTTTAGGGCTTATAAATGATGCTCTGAGCCCTTGAAATGCATCTTTGGACCTTGAAAGTGTGAACCCTGGAACTTTGGACACCCCCAAATGAGGGCTTGGACCCTCCAGAGCTGGCTCGGACCCTTTGTATACCTGTCTGGATGCTAAAAAAAGAGGCTTGGACCCTGAAATTAGACTATGCAAACTAACAGTGAGCCTTTGGATGTAAAACGGTGGGGTTTGGAGCCTAAAATGAGGCATTGTAAGACAAGAGTAAGACTTTGGAAAGTAAAAATGAGGCTCTGGACCCTAGAAATTTACACTGGGACTCTATAAAGTGGCTTTGGGGCTTCCAAATCAGGTTTTAGGCCTTAAAAATGATGCTCTAGGCCCTTGAAATGCATATTTGAATCTTAAAAGCACAAACCCTGGAACTGTGGACACCCCCAAATGAGGGGTTGGACCCTCCAGAGGTGGCTGGGACCCTTCGTATACCTGTCTGGATGCTAAAAAAAGAGGTTTTGGAGCCTGAAATGAGACACTGCAAATTAACAGTGAGCCTTTAAGGCCCTAAACTGAGATATTGGAGCCTAAAATGAGGCATTGTAAGACAAGAGTAAGACTTTGGAAAGTAGAAATGAGGCTCTGGACCCTAGAAATTCAGAGTTGGACTATAAAGTGGCTTTGGGGCTTGCAAATCAGGTTTTAGGGCTTAAAAATGATGCTCTGGGCCCTTGAAATGCATCTTTGGACCTTCAAAGTGTGAACCCTGGAAATTTGGACACCCCGAAATGAGGGCTTGGACCCTCCAGAGGTGGCTCGGTCCCTAAGGATGCTTGTCTGGATGCTAAAAAATGAGGCTTTGGAGCCTGAAATGAGACTATGCAAACTAACAGTGAGCCTTTAGCCGTAAAACTGTGGGGTTTGGAGCCTAAAATGAGGCTTTGTAAGACAAGAGTAAGACTCTGGAAAGTAAAAATGAGGCTCTGGACCCTAGAAATTTAGATTTGAACTCTAAAAAGCGAATTTGGGTCTTCCAAATCAGGTTTTAGGGCTTAAAAATGATGCTCTGAGTCCTTGAAATGCATATTTGAATCTTAAAAGCACAAACCCTGGAACTCTGGACACCCCCAACTGAGGGCTTTGACCCTCCCGAGGTGGCTCGGACCCTTCGTATACCTGTCTGGATGCTAAAAAAAGAGGCTTTGGACCCTGAAATGAGACACTGCAAATTAACAGTAAGCCTTTAAGGCCCTAAATTGTTGGGTTTGGAGCCTAAAATGAGGCCTTGTGAGACAAGAGTAAGACTCTAGAAAGTAAAAATGAGGCTCTGGACACTAGAAATTTAGATTTGAACTATATGTAGCAGCTTTGGTTCTTCCAAATCAGGTTTTAGGGCTTAAAAATGATGCTCTGAGCCCTTGAAATGCATCTTTGGACCTTAAAAGTGTGAACCGTGGAACATTGGACAGCCCCAAATGAGGGCTTGGACCCTCCCGAGGTGGCTCGGACCCTTTCTATACCTGTCTGGATGCTAAAAAAAGAGGCTTTGGAGCCTGAAATGAGACACTGCAAATTAACAGTGAGCCTTTAAGGCCCTAAACTGTGGGGTTTGGAGCCTAAAATGAGGCTTTGTAAGACAAGAGTAAGACTCTAGAAAGTAAAAATGAGGCTCTGGACACTAGAAATTTAGATTTGAACTATATGTAGCAGCTTTGGTTCTTCAAAATCAGGTTTTAGGGCTTAAAAATGATGCTCTGAACCCTTGAAATGCATCTTTGGACCTTAAAAGTGTGAACCGTGGAACATTGGACAGCCCCAAATGAGGGCTTGGACCCTCCAGAGCTGGCTCAGACCCTAAGGATGCCTGTCTGGATGCTAAAAAAAGAGGCTTGGACCCTGAAATTAGACTATGCAAACTAACAGTGAGCCTTTGGATGTAAAACGGTGGGGTTTGGAGCCTAAAATGAGGCATTGTAAGACAAGAGTAAGACTTTGGAAAGTAAAAATGAGGCTCTGGACCCTAGAAATTTACACTGGGACTCTATAAAGTGGCTTTGGGGCTTCCAAATCAGGTTTTAGGCCTTAAAAATGATGCTCTAGGCCCTTGAAATGCATATTTGAATCTTAAAAGCACAAACCCTGGAACTGTGGACACCCCCAAATGAGGGGTTGGACCCTCCAGAGGTGGCTGGGACCCTTCGTATACCTGTCTGGATGCTAAAAAAAGAGGTTTTGGAGCCTGAAATGAGACACTGCAAATTAACAGTGAGCCTTTAAGGCCCTAAACTGAGATATTGGAGCCTAAAATGAGGCATTGTAAGACAAGAGTAAGACTTTGGAAAGTAGAAATGAGGCTCTGGACCCTAGAAATTCAGAGTTGGACTATAAAGTGGCTTTGGGGCTTGCAAATCAGGTTTTAGGGCTTAAAAATGATGCTCTGGGCCCTTGAAATGCATCTTTGGACCTTCAAAGTGTGAACCCTGGAAATTTGGACACCCCGAAATGAGGGCTTGGACCCTCCAGAGGTGGCTCAGTCCCTAAGGATGCTTGTCTGGATGCTAAAAAATGAGGCTTTGGAGCCTGAAATGAGACTATGCCAACTAACAGTGAGCCTTTAGCCGTAAAACTGTGGGGTTTGGAGCCTAAAATGAGGCTTTGTAAGACAAGAGTAAGACTCTGGAAAGTAAAAATGAGGCTCTGGACCCTAGAAATTTAGATTTGAACTCTAAAAAGCAAATTTGGGTCTTCCAAATCAGGTTTTAGGGCTTAAAAATGATGCTCTGAGTCCTTGAAATGCATATTTGAATCTTAAAAGCACAAACCCTGGAACTCTGGACACCCCCAACTGAGGGCTTTGACCCTCCCGAGGTGGCTCGGACCCTTCGTATACCTGTCTGGATGCTAAAAAAAGAGGCTTTGGACCCTGAAATGAGACACTGCAAATTAACAGTAAGCCTTTAAGGCCCTAAATTGTTGGGTTTGGAGCCTAAAATGAGGCCTTGTGAGACAAGAGTAAGACTCTAGAAAGTAAAAATGAGGCTCTGGACACTAGAAATTTAGATTTGAACTATATGTAGCAGCTTTGGTTCTTCCAAATCAGGTTTTAGGGCTTAAAAATGATGCTCTGAACCCTTGAAATGCATCTTTGGACCTTAAAAGTGTGAACCGTGGAACATTGGACAGCCCCAAATGAGGGCTTGGACCCTCCCGAGGTGGCTCGGACCCTTTGTATACCTGTCTGGATGCTAAAAAAAGAGGCTTTGGAGCCTGAAATGAGACACTGCAAATTAACAGTGAGCCTTTAAGGCCCTAAACTGTGGGGTTTGGAGCCTAAAATGAGGCTTTGTAAGACAAGAGTAAGACTCTAGAAAGTAAAAATGAGGCTCTGGACACTAGAAATTTAGATTTGAACTATATGTAGCAGCTTTGGTTCTTCCAAATCAGGTTTTAGGGCTTAAAAATGATGCTCTGAACCCTTGAAATGCATCTTTGGACCTTAAAAGTGTGAACCGTGGAACATTGGACACCCCCAAATGAGGGCTTGGACCCTCCAGAGCTGGCTCAGACCCTAAGGAGGCCTGTCTGGATGCTAAAAAGAGGCTTGGACCCTGAAATTAGACTATGCAAACTAACAGTGAGCCTTTGGATGTAAAACGGTGGGGTTTGGAGCCTAAAATGAGGCATTGTAAGACAAGAGTAAGACTTTGGAAAGTAAAAATGAGGCTCTGGACCATAGAAATTTACACTGGGACTCTATAAAGTGGCTTTGGGGCTTCCAAATCAGGTTTTAGGCCTTAAAAATGATGCTCTAGGCCCTTGAAATGCATATTTGAATCTTAAAAGCACAAACCCTGGAACTGTGGACACCCCCAAATGAGGGGTTGGACCCTCCAGAGGTGGCTGGGACCCTTCGTATACCTGTCTGGATGCTAAAAAAAGAGGTTTTGGAGCCTGAAATGAGACACTGCAAATTAACAGTGAGCCTTTAAGGCCCTAAACTGAGATATTGGAGCCTAAAATGAGGCATTGTAAGACAAGAGTAAGACTTTGGAAAGTAGAAATGAGGCTCTGGACCCTAGAAATTCAGAGTTGGACTATAAAGCGGCTTTGGGGCTTGCAAATCAGGTTTTAGGGCTTAAAAATGATGCTCTGGGCCCTTGAAATGCATCTTTGGACCTTCAAAGTGTGAACCCTGGAAATTTGGACACCCCGAAATGAGGGCTTGGACCCTCCAGAGGTGGCTCAGTCCCTAAGGATGCTTGTCTGGATGCCAAAAAATGAGGCTTTGGAGCCTGAAATGAGACTATGCCAACTAACAGTGAGCCTTTAGCCGTAAAACTGTGGGGTTTGGAGCCTAAAATGAGGCTTTGTAAGACAAGAGTAAGACTCTGGAAAGTAAAAATGAGGCTCTGGACCCTAGAAATTTAGATTTGAACTCTAAAAAGCAAATTTGGGTCTTCCAAATCAGGTTTTAGGGCTTAAAAATGATGCTCTGAGTCCTTGAAATGCATATTTGAATCTTAAAAGCACAAACCCTGGAACTCTGGACACCCCCAACTGAGGGCTTTGACCCTCCCGAGGTGGCTCGGACCCTTCGTATACCTGTCTGGATGCTAAAAAAAGAGGCTTTGGACCCTGAAATGAGACACTGCAAATTAACAGTAAGCCTTTAAGGCCCTAAATTGTTGGGTTTGGAGCCTAAAATGAGGCCTTGTGAGACAAGAGTAAGACTCTAGAAAGTAAAAATGAGGCTCTGGACACTAGAAATTTAGATTTGAACTATATGTAGCAGCTTTGGTTCTTCCAAATCAGGTTTTAGGGCTTAAAAATGATGCTCTGAACCCTTGAAATGCATCTTTGGACCTTAAAAGTGTGAACCGTGGAACATTGGACAGCCCCAAATGAGGGCTTGGACCCTCCCGAGGTGGCTCGGACCCTTTGTATACCTGTCTGGATGCTAAAAAAAGAGGCTTTGGAGCCTGAAATGAGACACTGCAAATTAACAGTGAGCCTTTAAGGCCCTAAACTGTGGGGTTTGGAGCCTAAAATGAGGCTTTGTAAGACAAGAGTAAGACTCTAGAAAGTAAAAATGAGGCTCTGGACACTAGAAATTTAGATTTGAACTATATGTAGCAGCTTTGGTTCTTCCAAATCAGGTTTTAGGGCTTAAAAATGATGCTCTAGGCCCTTGAAATGCATCTTTGGACCTTAAAAGTGTGAACCGTGGAACATTGGACACCCCCAAATGAGGGCTTGGACCCTCCAGAGCTGGCTCAGACCCTAAGGAGGCCTGTCTGGATGCTAAAAAGAGGCTTGGACCCTGAAATTAGACTATGCAAACTAACAGTGAGCCTTTGGATGTAAAACGGTGGGGTTTGGAGCCTAAAATGAGGCATTGTAAGACAAGAGTAAGACTTTGGAAAGTAAAAATGAGGCTCTGGACCCTAGAAATTTACACTGGGACTCTATAAAGTGGCTTTGGGGCTTCCAAATCAGGTTTTAGGCCTTAAAAATGATGCTCTAGGCCCTTGAAATGCATATTTGAATCTTAAAAGCACAAACCCTGGAACTGTGGACACCCCCAAATGAGGGGTTGGACCCTCCAGAGGTGGCTGGGACCCTTCGTATACCTGTCTGGATGCTAAAAAAAGAGGTTTTGGAGCCTGAAATGAGACACTGCAAATTAACAGTGAGCCTTTAAGGCCCTAAACTGAGATATTGGAGCCTAAAATGAGGCATTGTAAGACAAGAGTAAGACTTTGGAAAGTAGAAATGAGGCTCTGGACCCTAGAAATTCAGAGTTGGACTATAAAGCGGCTTTGGGGCTTGCAAATCAGGTTTTAGGGCTTAAAAATGATGCTCTGGGCCCTTGAAATGCATCTTTGGACCTTCAAAGTGTGAACCCTGGAAATTTGGACCCCCCAAATGAGGGCTTGGACCCTCCAGAGGCGGCTCGGACCCTAAAAATGCATGTCTGGATGCTAAAAAAAGAGGCTTTGGAGCCTGAAATGAGACTAGGAAAACTAACAGTGAGCCTTTGGCCGTAAAACCGTGGGGTTTGGAGCCTAAAATGAGGCTTTGTAAGACAAGAGTAAGACTTTGGAAAGTAAAAATGAGGCTCTGGACACTAGAAATTTACATTGGGACTCTATAAAGTGGCTTTGGGTCTTCCAAATCAGGTTTTAGGGCTTAAAAATGATGCTCTGAGCCCTTGAAATGCATCTTTGGTCCTTAAAGAACAAACCCTGGAAATGTGGACACCCCCAAATGAGGGCTTGGACCCTCCAGAGGCGGCTCGGACCCTAAAAATGCATGTCTGGATGCTAAAAAAAGAGGCTTTGGACCCTGAAATGAGACTATGCAAACTAACAGTGAGCCTTGGGGCCCTAAACTGTGGGGTCTGGAGCCTAAAATGAGGCATTGTAAGAGAAGAGTAAGATTTTGGAAAGTAAAAATGAGTCTCTGGACCCTAATAATTTACATTGGGACTCTATAAAGTGGCTTTGGGTCTTCCAAATCAGGTTTTAGGGCTTAAAAATGATGCTCTGAGCCCTTGAAATGCATCTTTGGTCTTAAAAGAACAAACTCTGGAACCTTGGACACCCCCAAATGAGGGCTTGGACCCTCCAGAGGCGGCTCGGACCCTTCATATACATGTCTGGATGCTAAAAAAAGAGGCTTTGGAGCCTGAAATGAGACTAGGAAAACTAACAGTGAGCCTTTGGCCGTAAAACCGTGGGGTTTGGAGCCTAAAATGAGGCTTTGTAAGACAAGAGTAAGACTTTGGAAAGTAAAAATGAGGCTCTGGACACTAGAAATTTACATTGGGACTCTATAAAGTGGCTTTGGGTCTTCCAAATCAGGTTTTAGGGCTTAAAAATGATGCTCTGAGCCCTTGAAATGCATCTTTGGTCCTAAAAGAACAAACCCTGGAAATGTGGACACCCCCAAATGAGGGCTTGGACCCTCCAGAGGCGGCTCGGACCCTAAAAATGCATGTCTGGATGCTAAAAAAAGAGGCTTTGGACCCTGAAATGAGACTATGCAAACTAACAGTGAGCCTTGGGGCCCTAAACTGTGGGGTCTGGAGCCTAAAATGAGGCATTGTAAGAGAAGAGTAAGATTTTGGAAAGTAAAAATGAGTCTCTGGACCCTAATAATTTACATTGGGACTCTATAAAGTGGCTTTGGGTCTTCCAAATCAGGTTTTAGGGCTTAAAAATGATGCTCTGAGCCCTTGAAATGCATCTTTGGTCTTAAAAGAACAAACTCTGGAACCTTGGACACCCCCAAATGAGGGCTTGGACCCTCCAGAGGCGGCTCGGACCCTAAAAATGCATGTCTGGATGCTAAAAAAAGAGGCTTTGGAGCCTGAAATGAGACTATGTAAACTAACAGTGAGCCTTTGGACGTAAAACGGTGGGGTTTGGAGCCTAAAATGAGGCTTTGTAAGACAAGAGTAAGACTTTGGAAAGTAAAAATGAGGCTCTGGACACTAGAAAATTAGATTTAAACTCTATGAAGTGGCTTTGGGGCTTCCAAATGAGGTTTTAGGGCTTAAAAATGATGCTCTGAGCCCTTGAAATGCATCTTTGGACCTTGAAAGTGTGAACCCTGGAAGTTTGGACACCCCCAAATGAGGGCTTGGACCCTCCAGAGCTGGCTCAGACCCTAAGGATGCCTGTCTGGATGCTAAAAAAAGAGGCTTGGACCCTGAAATGAGACTATGCAAACTAACAGTGAGCCTTTGGATGTAAAACGGTGGGGTTTGGAGCCTAAAATGAGGCATTGTAAGTCAGGAGTAAGACTTTGGAAAGTAAAAATGAGGCTCTGGACACTAGAAATTTACATTGGGACTCTATAAAGTGGCTTTGGGTCTTCCAAAACAGGTTTTAGGGCTTAAAAATGATGCTCTGGGCCCTTGAAATTCATCTTTGGTCTTAAAGAACAAACCCTGGAAATGTGGACACCCCCAAATGAGGGCTTGGACCCTCCAGAGGCGGCTCGGACCCTAAAAATGCCTGTCTGGATGCTAAAAAAAGAGGCTTTGGACCCTGAAATGAGACTATGAAAACTAAAAGTGAGCCTTGGGGCCCTAAACTGAGGGGTTTGGAGCCTAAAATGAGGCTTTGTAAGACAAGAGTAAGACTCTGGAAAGTAAAAATGAGGCTCTGGACCCTAGAAATTTAGATTTGAACTCTAAGAAGCGAATTTGGGTCTTCCAAATCAGGTTTTAGGGCTTAAAAATGATGCTCTGAGTCCTTGAAATGCATATTTGAATCTTAAAAGCACAAACCCTGGAACTCTGGACACCCCCAACTGAGGGCTTTGACCCTCCCGAGGTGGCTCGGACCCTTCGTATACCTGTCTGGATGCTAAAAAAAGAGGCTTTGGACCCTGAAATGAGACACTGCAAATTAACAGTAAGCCTTTAAGGCCCTAAATTGTTGGGTTTGGAGCCTAAAATGAGGCCTTGTGAGACAAGAGTAAGACTCTAGAAAGTAAAAATGAGGCTCTGGACACTAGAAATTTAGATTTGAACTATATGTAGCAGCTTTGGTTCTTCCAAATCAGGTTTTAGGGCTTAAAAATGATGCTCTAGGCCCTTGAAATGCATCTTTGGACCTTAAAAGTGTGAACCGTGGAACATTGGACACCCCCAAATGAGGGCTTGGACCCTCCAGAGCTGGCTCAGACCCTAAGGATGCCTGTCTGGATGCTAAAAAAAGAGGCTTGGACCCTGAAATGAGACTATGCAAACTAACAGTGAGCCTTTAGATGTAAAACGGTGGGGTTTGGAGCCTAAAATGAGGCATTGTAAGTCAAGAGTAAGACTTTGGAAAGTAAAAATGAGGCTCTGGACCCTAGATATTTACATTGGGACTCTATAAAGTGGCTTTGGGTCTTCCAAATCAGGTTTTAGGGCTTAAAAATGATGCTCTGGGCCCTTGAAATGCATCTTTGTTCATAAAAGAACAAACCCTGGAAATGTGGACACCCCCAAATGAGGGCTTGGACCCTCCAGAGGCGGCTCGGACCCTAAAAATGCCTGTCTGGATGCTAAAAAAAGAGGCTTTGGACCCTGAAATGAGACTATGAAAACTAAAAGTGAGCCTTGGGGCCCTAAACTGAGGGGTTTGGAGCCTAAAATGAGGCTTTGTAAGACAAGAGTAAGACTCTGCAAAGTAAAAATGAGGCTCTGGACCCTAGAAATTTAGATTTGAACTCTAAGAAGCGAATTTGGGGCTTCCAAATCAGGTTTTAGGGCTTAAAAATGATGCTCTGAGTCCTTGAAATGCATATTTGAATCTTAAAAGCACAAACCCTGGGACTCTGGACACCCCCAACTGAGGGCTTTGACCCTCCCGAGGTGGCTCGGACCCTTCGTATACCTGTCTGGATGCTAAAAAAAGAGGCTTTGGACCCTGAAATGAGACACTGCAAATTAACAGTAAGCCTTTAAGGCCCTAAATTGTTGGGTTTGGAGCCTAAAATGAGGCCTTGTGAGACAAGAGTAAGACTCTAGAAAGTAAAAATGAGGCTCTGGACACTAGAAATTTAGATTTGAACTATATGTAGCAGCTTTGGTTCTTCCAAATCAGGTTTTAGGGCTTAAAAATGATGCTCTAGGCCCTTGAAATGCATCTTTGGACCTTAAAAGTGTGAACCGTGGAACATTGGACACCCCCAAATGAGGGCTTGGACCCTCCAGAGCTGGCTCAGACCCTAAGGATGCCTGTCTGGATGCTAAAAAAAGAGGCTTGGACCCTGAAATTAGACTATGCAAACTAACTGTGAGCCTTTGGATGTAAAACGGTGGGGTTTGGAGCCTAAAATGAGGCATTGTAAGACAAGAGTAAGACTTTGGAAAGTAGAAATGAGGCTCTGGACCCTAGAAATTCAGAGTTGGACTATAAAGTGGCTTTGGGGCTTGCAAATCAGGTTTTAGGGCTTATAAATGATGCTCTGAGTCCTTGAAATGCATCTTTGGACCTTGAAAGTGTGAACCCTGGAACATTGGACAGCCCCAAATGAGGGCTTGGACCCTCCAGAGCTGGCTCAGACCCTAAGGATGCCTGTCTGGATGCTAAAAAAAGAGGCTTGGACCCTGAAATTAGACTATGCAAACTAACAGTGAGCCTTTGGATGTAAAACGGTGGGGTTTGGAGCCTAAAATGAGGCATTGTAAGTCAGGAGTAAGACTTTGGAAAGTAAAAATGAGGCTCTGGACCCTAGATATTTACATTGGGACTCTATAAAGTGGCTTTGGGTCTTCCAAATCAGGTTTTAGGGCTTAAAAATGATGCTCTGGGCCCTTGAAATGCATCTTTGGTCCTAGAAGAACAAACCCTGGAAATGTGGACACCCCCAAATGAGGGCTTGGACCCTCCAGAGGCGGCTCGGACCCTAAAAATGCCTGTCTGGATGCTAAAAAAAGAGGCTTTGGACCCTGAAATGAGACTATGAAAACTAAAAGTGAGCCTTGGGGCCCTAAACTGAGGGGTTTGGAGCCTAAAATGAGGCTTTGTAAGACAAGAGTAAGACTCTGGAAAGTAAAAATGAGGCTCTGGACCCTAGAAATTTAGATTTGAACTCTAAGAAGCGAATTTGGGGCTTCCAAATCAGGTTTTAGGGCTTAAAAATGATGCTCTGAGTCCTTGAAATGCATATTTGAATCTTAAAAGCACAAACCCTGGAACTCTGGACACCCCCAACTGAGGGCTTTGACCCTCCCGAGGTGGCTCGGACCCTTCGTATACCTGTCTGGATGCTAAAAAAAGAGGCTTTGGACCCTGAAATGAGACACTGCAAATTAACAGTAAGCCTTTAAGGCCCTAAATTGTTGGGTTTGGAGCCTAAAATGAGGCCTTGTGAGACAAGAGTAAGACTCTAGAAAGTAAAAATGAGGCTCTGGACACTAGAAATTTAGATTTGAACTATATGTAGCAGCTTTGGTTCTTCCAAATCAGGTTTTAGGGCTTAAAAATGATGCTCTAGGCCCTTGAAATGCATCTTTGGACCTTAAAAGTGTGAACCGTGGAACATTGGACACCCCCAAATGAGGGCTTGGACCCTCCAGAGCTGGCTCAGACCCTAAGGATGCCTGTCTGGATGCTAAAAAAAGAGGCTTGGACCCTGAAATGAGACTATGCAAACTAACAGTGAGCCTTTGGATGTAAAACGGTGGGGTTTGGAGCCTAAAATGAGGCATTGTAAGTCAAGAGTAAGACTTTGGAAAGTAAAAATGAGGCTCTGGACCCTAGAAATTTACATTGGGACTCTATAAAGTGGCTTTGGGTCTTCCAAATCAGGTTTTAGGGCTTAAAAATGATGCTCTGGGCCCTTGAAATGCATCTTTGGTCCTAGAAGAACAAACCCTGGAAATGTGGACACCCCCAAATGAGGGCTTGGACCCTCCAGAGGCGGCTCGGACCCTAAAAATGCCTGTCTGGATGCTAAAAAAAGAGGCTTTGGACCCTGAAATGAGACTATGAAAACTAAAAGTGAGCCTTGGGGCCCTAAACTGAGGGGTTTGGAGCGTAAAATGAGGCTTTGTAAGACAAGAGTAAGACTCTGGAAAGTAAAAATGAGGCTCTGGACCCTAGAAATTTAGATTTGAACTCTAAGAAGCGAATTTGGGGCTTCCAAATCAGGTTTTAGGGCTTAAAAATGATGCTCTGAGTCCTTGAAATGCATATTTGAATCTTAAAAGCACAAACCCTGGAACTCTGGACACCCCCAACTGAGGGCTTTGACCCTCCCGAGGTGGCTCGGACCCTTCGTATACCTGTCTGGATGCTAAAAAAAGAGGCTTTGGACCCTGAAATGAGACACTGCAAATTAACAGTAAGCCTTTAAGGCCCTAAATTGTTGGGTTTGGAGCCTAAAATGAGGCCTTGTGAGACAAGAGTAAGACTCTAGAAAGTAAAAATGAGGCTCTGGACACTAGAAATTTAGATTTGAACTATATGTAGCAGCTTTGGTTCTTCCAAATCAGGTTTTAGGGCTTAAAAATGATGCTCTGAACCCTTGAAATGCATCTTTGGACCTTAAAAGTGTGAACCGTGGAACATTGGACAGCCCCAAATGAGGGCTTGGACCCTCCCGAGGTGGCTCGGACCCTTTGTATACCTGTCTGGATGCTAAAAAAAGAGGCTTTGGAGCCTGAAATGAGACACTGCAAATTAACAGTGAGCCTTTAAGGCCCTAAACTGTGGGGTTTGGAGCCTAAAATGAGGCTTTGTAAGACAAGAGTAAGACTCTAGAAAGTAAAAATGAGGCTCTGGACACTAGAAATTTAGATTTGAACTATATGTAGCAGCTTTGGTTCTTCCAAATCAGGTTTTAGGGCTTAAAAATGATGCTCTGAACCCTTGAAATGCATCTTTGGACCTTAAAAGTGTGAACCGTGGAACATTGGACAGCCCCAAATGAGGGCTTGGACCCTCCAGAGCTGGCTCAGACCCTAAGGATGCCTGTCTGGATGCTAAAAAAAGAGGCTTGGACCCTGAAATTAGACTATGCAAACTAACAGTGAGCCTTTGGATGTAAAACGGTGGGGTTTGGAGCCTAAAATGAGGCATTGTAAGACAAGAGTAAGACTTTGGAAAGTAAAAATGAGGCTCTGGACCCTAGAAATTTACACTGGGACTCTATAAAGTGGCTTTGGGGCTTCCAAATCAGGTTTTAGGCCTTAAAAATGATGCTCTAGGCCCTTGAAATGCATATTTGAATCTTAAAAGCACAAACCCTGGAACTGTGGACACCCCCAAATGAGGGGTTGGACCCTCCAGAGGTGGCTGGGACCCTTCGTATACCTGTCTGGATGCTAAAAAAAGAGGTTTTGGAGCCTGAAATGAGACACTGCAAATTAACAGTGAGCCTTTAAGGCCCTAAACTGAGATATTGGAGCCTAAAATGAGGCATTGTAAGACAAGAGTAAGACTTTGGAAAGTAGAAATGAGGCTCTGGACCCTAGAAATTCAGAGTTGGACTATAAAGTGGCTTTGGGGCTTGCAAATCAGGTTTTAGGGCTTAAAAATGATGCTCTGGGCCCTTGAAATGCATCTTTGGACCTTCAAAGTGTGAACCCTGGAAATTTGGACACCCCGAAATGAGGGCTTGGACCCTCCAGAGGTGGCTCGGTCCCTAAGGATGCTTGTCTGGATGCTAAAAAATGAGGCTTTGGAGCCTGAAATGAGACTATGCAAACTAACAGTGAGCCTTTAGCCGTAAAACTGTGGGGTTTGGAGCCTAAAATGAGGCTTTGTAAGACAAGAGTAAGACTCTGGAAAGTAAAAATGAGGCTCTGGACCCTAGAAATTTAGATTTGAACTCTAAAAAGCGAATTTGGGTCTTCCAAATCAGGTTTTAGGGCTTAAAAATGATGCTCTGAGTCCTTGAAATGCATATTTGAATCTTAAAAGCACAAACCCTGGAACTCTGGACACCCCCAACTGAGGGCTTTGACCCTCCCGAGGTGGCTCGGACCCTTCGTATACCTGTCTGGATGCTAAAAAAAGAGGCTTTGGACCCTGAAATGAGACACTGCAAATTAACAGTAAGCCTTTAAGGCCCTAAATTGTTGGGTTTGGAGCCTAAAATGAGGCCTTGTGAGACAAGAGTAAGACTCTAGAAAGTAAAAATGAGGCTCTGGACACTAGAAATTTAGATTTGAACTATATGTAGCAGCTTTGGTTCTTCCAAATCAGGTTTTAGGGCTTAAAAATGATGCTCTGAGCCCTTGAAATGCATCTTTGGACCTTAAAAGTGTGAACCGTGGAACATTGGACAGCCCCAAATGAGGGCTTGGACCCTCCCGAGGTGGCTCGGACCCTTTGTATACCTGTCTGGATGCTAAAAAAAGAGGCTTTGGAGCCTGAAATGAGACACTGCAAATTAACAGTGAGCCTTTAAGGCCCTAAACTGTGGGGTTTGGAGCCTAAAATGAGGCTTTGTAAGACAAGAGTAAGACTCTAGAAAGTAAAAATGAGGCTCTGGACACTAGAAATTTAGATTTGAACTATATGTAGCAGCTTTGGTTCTTCCAAATCAGGTTTTAGGGCTTAAAAATGATGCTCTGAACCCTTGAAATGCATCTTTGGACCTTAAAAGTGTGAACCGTGGAACATTGGACAGCCCCAAATGAGGGCTTGGACCCTCCAGAGCTGGCTCAGACCCTAAGGATGCCTGTCTGGATGCTAAAAAAAGAGGCTTGGACCCTGAAATTAGACTATGCAAACTAACAGTGAGCCTTTGGATGTAAAACGGTGGGGTTTGGAGCCTAAAATGAGGCATTGTAAGACAAGAGTAAGACTTTGGAAAGTAAAAATGAGGCTCTGGACCCTAGAAATTTACACTGGGACTCTATAAAGTGGCTTTGGGGCTTCCAAATCAGGTTTTAGGCCTTAAAAATGATGCTCTAGGCCCTTGAAATGCATATTTGAATCTTAAAAGCACAAACCCTGGAACTGTGGACACCCCCAAATGAGGGGTTGGACCCTCCAGAGGTGGCTGGGACCCTTCGTATACCTGTCTGGATGCTAAAAAAAGAGGTTTTGGAGCCTGAAATGAGACACTGCAAATTAACAGTGAGCCTTTAAGGCCCTAAACTGAGATATTGGAGCCTAAAATGAGGCATTGTAAGACAAGAGTAAGACTTTGGAAAGTAGAAATGAGGCTCTGGACCCTAGAAATTCAGAGTTGGACTATAAAGTGGCTTTGGGGCTTGCAAATCAGGTTTTAGGGCTTAAAAATGATGCTCTGGGCCCTTGAAATGCATCTTTGGACCTTCAAAGTGTGAACCCTGGAAATTTGGACACCCCGAAATGAGGGCTTGGACCCTCCAGAGGTGGCTCAGTCCCTAAGGATGCTTGTCTGGATGCTAAAAAATGAGGCTTTGGAGCCTGAAATGAGACTATGCCAACTAACAGTGAGCCTTTAGCCGTAAAACTGTGGGGTTTGGAGCCTAAAATGAGGCTTTGTAAGACAAGAGTAAGACTCTGGAAAGTAAAAATGAGGCTCTGGACCCTAGAAATTTAGATTTGAACTCTAAAAAGCAAATTTGGGTCTTCCAAATCAGGTTTTAGGGCTTAAAAATGATGCTCTGAGTCCTTGAAATGCATATTTGAATCTTAAAAGCACAAACCCTGGAACTCTGGACACCCCCAACTGAGGGCTTTGACCCTCCCGAGGTGGCTCGGACCCTTCGTATACCTGTCTGGATGCTAAAAAAAGAGGCTTTGGACCCTGAAATGAGACACTGCAAATTAACAGTAAGCCTTTAAGGCCCTAAATTGTTGGGTTTGGAGCCTAAAATGAGGCCTTGTGAGACAAGAGTAAGACTCTAGAAAGTAAAAATGAGGCTCTGGACACTAGAAATTTAGATTTGAACTATATGTAGCAGCTTTGGTTCTTCCAAATCAGGTTTTAGGGCTTAAAAATGATGCTCTGAACCCTTGAAATGCATCTTTGGACCTTAAAAGTGTGAACCGTGGAACATTGGACAGCCCCAAATGAGGGCTTGGACCCTCCCGAGGTGGCTCGGACCCTTTGTATACCTGTCTGGATGCTAAAAAAAGAGGCTTTGGAGCCTGAAATGAGACACTGCAAATTAACAGTGAGCCTTTAAGGCCCTAAACTGTGGGGTTTGGAGCCTAAAATGAGGCTTTGTAAGACAAGAGTAAGACTCTAGAAAGTAAAAATGAGGCTCTGGACACTAGAAATTTAGATTTGAACTATATGTAGCAGCTTTGGTTCTTCCAAATCAGGTTTTAGGGCTTAAAAATGATGCTCTGAACCCTTGAAATGCATCTTTGGACCTTAAAAGTGTGAACCGTGGAACATTGGACACCCCCAAATGAGGGCTTGGACCCTCCAGAGCTGGCTCAGACCCTAAGGAGGCCTGTCTGGATGCTAAAAAGAGGCTTGGACCCTGAAATTAGACTATGCAAACTAACAGTGAGCCTTTGGATGTAAAACGGTGGGGTTTGGAGCCTAAAATGAGGCATTGTAAGACAAGAGTAAGACTTTGGAAAGTAAAAATGAGGCTCTGGACCATAGAAATTTACACTGGGACTCTATAAAGTGGCTTTGGGGCTTCCAAATCAGGTTTTAGGCCTTAAAAATGATGCTCTAGGCCCTTGAAATGCATATTTGAATCTTAAAAGCACAAACCCTGGAACTGTGGACACCCCCAAATGAGGGGTTGGACCCTCCAGAGGTGGCTGGGACCCTTCGTATACCTGTCTGGATGCTAAAAAAAGAGGTTTTGGAGCCTGAAATGAGACACTGCAAATTAACAGTGAGCCTTTAAGGCCCTAAACTGAGATATTGGAGCCTAAAATGAGGCATTGTAAGACAAGAGTAAGACTTTGGAAAGTAGAAATGAGGCTCTGGACCCTAGAAATTCAGAGTTGGACTATAAAGCGGCTTTGGGGCTTGCAAATCAGGTTTTAGGGCTTAAAAATGATGCTCTGGGCCCTTGAAATGCATCTTTGGACCTTCAAAGTGTGAACCCTGGAAATTTGGACACCCCGAAATGAGGGCTTGGACCCTCCAGAGGTGGCTCAGTCCCTAAGGATGCTTGTCTGGATGCCAAAAAATGAGGCTTTGGAGCCTGAAATGAGACTATGCCAACTAACAGTGAGCCTTTAGCCGTAAAACTGTGGGGTTTGGAGCCTAAAATGAGGCTTTGTAAGACAAGAGTAAGACTCTGGAAAGTAAAAATGAGGCTCTGGACCCTAGAAATTTAGATTTGAACTCTAAAAAGCAAATTTGGGTCTTCCAAATCAGGTTTTAGGGCTTAAAAATGATGCTCTGAGTCCTTGAAATGCATATTTGAATCTTAAAAGCACAAACCCTGGAACTCTGGACACCCCCAACTGAGGGCTTTGACCCTCCCGAGGTGGCTCGGACCCTTCGTATACCTGTCTGGATGCTAAAAAAAGAGGCTTTGGACCCTGAAATGAGACACTGCAAATTAACAGTAAGCCTTTAAGGCCCTAAATTGTTGGGTTTGGAGCCTAAAATGAGGCCTTGTGAGACAAGAGTAAGACTCTAGAAAGTAAAAATGAGGCTCTGGACACTAGAAATTTAGATTTGAACTATATGTAGCAGCTTTGGTTCTTCCAAATCAGGTTTTAGGGCTTAAAAATGATGCTCTGAACCCTTGAAATGCATCTTTGGACCTTAAAAGTGTGAACCGTGGAACATTGGACAGCCCCAAATGAGGGCTTGGACCCTCCCGAGGTGGCTCGGACCCTTTGTATACCTGTCTGGATGCTAAAAAAAGAGGCTTTGGAGCCTGAAATGAGACACTGCAAATTAACAGTGAGCCTTTAAGGCCCTAAACTGTGGGGTTTGGAGCCTAAAATGAGGCTTTGTAAGACAAGAGTAAGACTCTAGAAAGTAAAAATGAGGCTCTGGACACTAGAAATTTAGATTTGAACTATATGTAGCAGCTTTGGTTCTTCCAAATCAGGTTTTAGGGCTTAAAAATGATGCTCTAGGCCCTTGAAATGCATCTTTGGACCTTAAAAGTGTGAACCGTGGAACATTGGACACCCCCAAATGAGGGCTTGGACCCTCCAGAGCTGGCTCAGACCCTAAGGAGGCCTGTCTGGATGCTAAAAAGAGGCTTGGACCCTGAAATTAGACTATGCAAACTAACAGTGAGCCTTTGGATGTAAAACGGTGGGGTTTGGAGCCTAAAATGAGGCATTGTAAGACAAGAGTAAGACTTTGGAAAGTAAAAATGAGGCTCTGGACCCTAGAAATTTACACTGGGACTCTATAAAGTGGCTTTGGGGCTTCCAAATCAGGTTTTAGGCCTTAAAAATGATGCTCTAGGCCCTTGAAATGCATATTTGAATCTTAAAAGCACAAACCCTGGAACTGTGGACACCCCCAAATGAGGGGTTGGACCCTCCAGAGGTGGCTGGGACCCTTCGTATACCTGTCTGGATGCTAAAAAAAGAGGTTTTGGAGCCTGAAATGAGACACTGCAAATTAACAGTGAGCCTTTAAGGCCCTAAACTGAGATATTGGAGCCTAAAATGAGGCATTGTAAGACAAGAGTAAGACTTTGGAAAGTAGAAATGAGGCTCTGGACCCTAGAAATTCAGAGTTGGACTATAAAGCGGCTTTGGGGCTTGCAAATCAGGTTTTAGGGCTTAAAAATGATGCTCTGGGCCCTTGAAATGCATCTTTGGACCTTCAAAGTGTGAACCCTGGAAATTTGGACCCCCCAAATGAGGGCTTGGACCCTCCAGAGGCGGCTCGGACCCTAAAAATGCATGTCTGGATGCTAAAAAAAGAGGCTTTGGAGCCTGAAATGAGACTAGGAAAACTAACAGTGAGCCTTTGGCCGTAAAACCGTGGGGTTTGGAGCCTAAAATGAGGCTTTGTAAGACAAGAGTAAGACTTTGGAAAGTAAAAATGAGGCTCTGGACACTAGAAATTTACATTGGGACTCTATAAAGTGGCTTTGGGTCTTCCAAATCAGGTTTTAGGGCTTAAAAATGATGCTCTGAGCCCTTGAAATGCATCTTTGGTCCTAAAAGAACAAACCCTGGAAATGTGGACACCCCCAAATGAGGGCTTGGACCCTCCAGAGGCGGCTCGGACCCTAAAAATGCATGTCTGGATGCTAAAAAAAGAGGCTTTGGACCCTGAAATGAGACTATGCAAACTAACAGTGAGCCTTGGGGCCCTAAACTGTGGGGTCTGGAGCCTAAAATGAGGCATTGTAAGAGAAGAGTAAGATTTTGGAAAGTAAAAATGAGTCTCTGGACCCTAATAATTTACATTGGGACTCTATAAAGTGGCTTTGGGTCTTCCAAATCAGGTTTTAGGGCTTAAAAATGATGCTCTGAGCCCTTGAAATGCATCTTTGGTCTTAAAAGAACAAACTCTGGAACCTTGGACACCCCCAAATGAGGGCTTGGACCCTCCAGAGGCGGCTCGGTCCCTAAAAATGCATGTCTGGATGCTAAAAAAAGAGGCTTTGGAGCCTGAAATGAGACTAGGAAAACTAACAGTGAGCCTTTGGCCGTAAAACCGTGGGGTTTGGAGCCTAAAATGAGGCTTTGTAAGACAAGAGTAAGACTTTGGAAAGTAAAAATGAGGCTCTGGACACTAGAAATTTACATTGGGACTCTATAAAGTGGCTTTGGGGCTTCCAAATCAGGTTTTAGGGCTTAAAAATGATGCTCTGAGCCCTTGAAATGCATCTTTGGTCCTAAAAGAACAAACCCTGGAAATGTGGACACCCCCAAATGAGGGCTTGGACCCTCCAGAGGCGGCTCGGACCCTAAAAATGCATGTCTGGATGCTAAAAAAAGAGGCTTTGGACCCTGAAATGAGACTATGCAAACTAACAGTGAGCCTTGGGGCCCTAAACTGTGGGGTCTGGAGCCTAAAATGAGGCATTGTAAGAGAAGAGTAAGATTTTGGAAAGTAAAAATGAGTCTCTGGACCCTAATAATTTACATTGGGACTCTATAAAGTGGCTTTGGGTCTTCCAAATCAGGTTTTAGGGCTTAAAAATGATGCTCTGAGCCCTTGAAATGCATCTTTGGTCTTAAAAGAACAAACTCTGGAACCTTGGACACCCCCAAATGAGGGCTTGGACCTTCTAGAGGCGGCTCGGACCCTAAAAATGCATGTCTGGATGCTAAAAAAAGAGGCTTTGGAGCCTGAAATGAGACTATGTAAACTAACAGTGAGCCTTTGGCCGTAAAACGGTGGGGTTTGGAGCCTAAAATGAGGCTTTGTAAGACAAGAGTAAGACTTTGGAAAGTAAAAATGAGGCTCTGGACACTAGAAAATTAGATTTAAACTCTATGAAGTGGCTTTGGGGCTTCCAAATGAGGTTTTAGGGCTTAAAAATGATGCTCTGAGCCCTTGAAATGCATCTTTGGACCTTGAAAGTGTGAAACCTTGAACTTTGGACACCCCCAAATGAGGGCTTGGACCCTCCAGAGCTGGCTCAGACCCTAAGGATGCCTGTCTGGATGCTAAAAAAAGAGGCTTGGACCCTGAAATGAGACTATGCAAACTAACAGTGAGCCTTTGGATGTAAAACGGTGGGGTTTGGAGCCTAAAATGAGGCATTGTAAGTCAGGAGTAAGACTTTGGAAAGTAAAAATGAGGCTCTGGACCCTAGATATTTACATTGGGACTCTATAAAGTGGCTTTGGGTCTTCCAAAACAGGTTTTAGGGCTTAAAAATGATGCTCTGGGCCCTTGAAATTCATCTTTGGTCTTAAAAGAACAAACCCTGGAAATGTGGACACCCCCAAATGAGGGCTTGGACCCTCCAGAGGCGGCTCGGACCCTAAAAATGCCTGTCTGGATGCTAAAAAAAGAGGCTTTGGAACCTGAAATGAGACTATGAAAACTAAAAGTGAGCCTTGGGGCCCTAAACTGAGGGGTTTGGAGCGTAAAATGAGGCTTTGTAAGACAAGAGTAAGACTCTGGAAAGTAAAAATGAGGCTCTGGACCCTAGAAATTTAGATTTGAACTCTAAGAAGCGAATTTGGGTCTTCCAAATCAGGTTTTAGGGCTTAAAAATGATGCTCTGAGTCCTTGAAATGCATATTTGAATCTTAAAAGCACAAACCCTGGAACTCTGGACACCCCCAACTGAGGGCTTTGACCCTCCCGAGGTGGCTCGGACCCTTCGTATACCTGTCTGGATGCTAAAAAAAGAGGCTTTGGACCCTGAAATGAGACACTGCAAATTAACAGTAAGCCTTTAAGGCCCTAAATTGTTGGGTTTGGAGCGTAAAATGAGGCCTTGTGAGACAAGAGTAAGACTCTAGAAAGTAAAAATGAGGCTCTGGACACTAGAAATTTAGATTTGAACTATATGTAGCAGCTTTGGTTCTTCCAAATCAGGTTTTAGGGCTTAAAAATGATGCTCTAGGCCCTTGAAATGCATCTTTGGACCTTAAAAGTGTGAACCGTGGAACATTGGACACCCCCAAATGAGGGCTTGGACCCTCCAGAGCTGGCTCAGACCCTAAGGATGCCTGTCTGGATGCTAAAAAAAGAGGCTTGGACCCTGAAATGAGACTATGCAAACTAACAGTGAGCCTTTAGATGTAAAACGGTGGGGTTTGGAGCCTAAAATGAGGCATTGTAAGTCAAGAGTAAGACTTTGGAAAGTAAAAATGAGGCTCTGGACCCTAGATATTTACATTGGGACTCTATAAAGTGGCTTTGGGTCTTCCAAATCAGGTTTTAGGGCTTAAAAATGATGCTCTGGGCCCTTGAAATGCATCTTTGGTCCTAAAAGAACAAACCCTGGAAATGTGGACACCCCCAAATGAGGGCTTGGACCCTCCAGAGGCGGCTCGGACCCTAAAAATGCCTGTCTGGATGCTAAAAAAAGAGGCTTTGGACCCTGAAATGAGACTATGAAAACTAAAAGTGAGCCTTGGGGCCCTAAACTGAGGGGTTTGGAGCCTAAAATGAGGCTTTGTAAGACAAGAGTAAGACTCTGGAAAGTAAAAATGAGGCTCTGGACCCTAGAAATTTAGATTTGAACTCTAAGAAGCGAATTTGGGGCTTCCAAATCAGGTTTTAGGGCTTAAAAATGATGCTCTGAGTCCTTGAAATGCATATTTGAATCTTAAAAGCACAAACCCTGGAACTCTGGACACCCCCAACTGAGGGCTTTGACCCTCCCGAGGTGGCTCGGACCCTTCGTATACCTGTCTGGATGCTAAAAAAAGAGGCTTTGGACCCTGAAATGAGACACTGCAAATTAACAGTAAGCCTTTAAGGCCCTAAATTGTTGGGTTTGGAGCCTAAAATGAGGCCTTGTGAGACAAGAGTAAGACTCTAGAAAGTAAAAATGAGGCTCTGGACACTAGAAATTTAGATTTGAACTATATGTAGCAGCTTTGGTTCTTCCAAATCAGGTTTTAGGGCTTAAAAATGATGCTCTAGGCCCTTGAAATGCATCTTTGGACCTTAAAAGTGTGAACCGTGGAACATTGGACACCCCCAAATGAGGGCTTGGACCCTCCAGAGCTGGCTCAGACCCTAAGGATGCCTGTCTGGATGCTAAAAAAAGAGGCTTGGACCCTGAAATTAGACTATGCAAACTAACTGTGAGCCTTTGGATGTAAAACGGTGGGGTTTGGAGCCTAAAATGAGGCATTGTAAGACAAGAGTAAGACTTTGGAAAGTAGAAATGAGGCTCTGGACCCTAGAAATTCAGAGTTGGACTATAAAGTGGCTTTGGGGCTTGCAAATCAGGTTTTAGGGCTTATAAATGATGCTCTGGGCCCTTGAAATGCATCTTTGGACCTTGAAAGTGTGAACCGTGGAACATTGGACAGCCCCAAATGAGGGCTTGGACCCTCCAGAGCTGGCTCAGACCCTAAGGAGGCCTGTCTGGATGCTAAAAAAAGAGGCTTGGACCCTGAAATTAGACTATGCAAACTAACAGTGAGCCTTTGGATGTAAAACGGTGGGGTTTGGAGCCTAAAATGAGGCATTGTAAGTCAGGAGTAAGACTTTGGAAAGTAAAAATGAGGCTCTGGACCCTAGATATTTACATTGGGACTCTATAAAGTGGCTTTGGGTCTTCCAAATCAGGTTTTAGGGCTTAAAAATGATGCTCTGGGCCCTTGAAATGCATCTTTGGTCCTAGAAGAACAAACCCTGGAAATGTGGACACCCCCAAATGAGGGCTTGGACCCTCCAGAGGCGGCTCGGACCCTAAAAATGCCTGTCTGGATGCTAAAAAAAGAGGCTTTGGACCCTGAAATGAGACTATGAAAACTAAAAGTGAGCCTTGGGGCCCTAAACTGAGGGGTTTGGAGCCTAAAATGAGGCTTTGTAAGACAAGAGTAAGACTCTGGAAAGTAAAAATGAGGCTCTGGACCCTAGAAATTTAGATTTGAACTCTAAGAAGCGAATTTGGGGCTTCCAAATCAGGTTTTAGGGCTTAAAAATGATGCTCTGAGTCCTTGAAATGCATATTTGAATCTTAAAAGCACAAACCCTGGAACTCTGGACACCCCCAACTGAGGGCTTTGACCCTCCCGAGGTGGCTCGGACCCTTCGTATACCTGTCTGGATGCTAAAAAAAGAGGCTTTGGACCCTGAAATGAGACACTGCAAATTAACAGTAAGCCTTTAAGGCCCTAAATTGTTGGGTTTGGAGCCTAAAATGAGGCCTTGTGAGACAAGAGTAAGACTCTAGAAAGTAAAAATGAGGCTCTGGACACTAGAAATTTAGATTTGAACTATATGTAGCAGCTTTGGTTCTTCCAAATCAGGTTTTAGGGCTTAAAAATGATGCTCTAGGCCCTTGAAATGCATCTTTGGACCTTAAAAGTGTGAACCGTGGAACATTGGACACCCCCAAATGAGGGCTTGGACCCTCCAGAGCTGGCTCAGACCCTAAGGATGCCTGTCTGGATGCTAAAAAAAGAGGCTTGGACCCTGAAATGAGACTATGCAAACTAACAGTGAGCCTTTGGATGTAAAACGGTGGGGTTTGGAGCCTAAAATGAGGCATTGTAAGTCAAGAGTAAGACTTTGGAAAGTAAAAATGAGGCTCTGGACACTAGAAATTTACATTGGGACTCTATAAAGTGGCTTTGGGTCTTCCAAAACAGGTTTTAGGGCTTAAAAATGATGCTCTGGGCCCTTGAAATGCATCTTTGGTCTTAAAAGAACAAACTCTGGAACCTTGGACACCCCCAAATGAGGGCTTGGACCCTCCAGAGGCGGCTCGGTCCCTAAAAATGCATGTCTGGATGCTAAAAAAAGAGGCTTTGGAGCCTGAAATGAGACTAGGAAAACTAACAGTGAGCCTTTGGCCGTAAAACGGTGGGGTTTGGAGCCTAAAATGAGGCTTTGTAAGACAAGAGTAAGACTTTGGAAAGTAAAAATGAGGCTCTGGACACTAGAAAATTAGATTTAAACTCTATGAAGTGGCTTTGGGGCTTCCAAATGAGGTTTTAGGGCTTAAAAATGATGCTCTGAGCCCTTGAAATGCATCTTTGGACCTTGAAAGTGTGAACCCTGGAAGTTTGGACACCCCCAAATGAGGGCTTGGACCCTCCAGAGCTGGCTCAGACCCTAAGGATGCCTGTCTGGATGCTAAAAAAAGAGGCTTGGACCCTGAAATGAGACTATGCAAACTAACAGTGAGCCTTTGGATGTAAAACGGTGGGGTTTGGAGCCTAAAATGAGGCATTGTAAGTCAGGAGTAAGACTTTGGAAAGTAAAAATGAGGCTCTGGACCCTAGATATTTACATTGGGACTCTATAAAGTGGCTTTGGGTCTTCCAAAACAGGTTTTAGGGCTTAAAAATGATGCTCTGGGCCCTTGAAATTCATCTTTGGTCTTAAAAGAACAAACCCTGGAAATGTGGACACCCCCAAATGAGGGCTTGGACCCTCCAGAGGCGGCTCGGACCCTAAAAATGCCTGTCTGGATGCTAAAAAAAGAGGCTTTGGACCCTGAAATGAGACTATGAAAACTAACTTTGAGCCTTGGGGCCCTAATCTGAGGGGTTTGGAGCCTAAAATGAGGCTTTGTAAGACAAGAGTAAGACTCTGGAAAGTAAAAATGAGGCTCTGGACCCTAGAAATTTAGATTTGAACTCTAAGAAGCGAATTTGGGGCTTCCAAATCAGGTTTTAGGGCTTAAAAATGATGCTCTGAGTCCTTGAAATGCATATTTGAATCTTAAAAGCACAAACCCTGGAACTCTGGACACCCCCAACTGAGGGCTTTGACCCTCCCGAGGTGGCTCGGACCCTTCGTATACCTGTCTGGATGCTAAAAAAAGAGGCTTTGGACCCTGAAATGAGACACTGCAAATTAACAGTAAGCCTTTAAGGCCCTAAATTGTTGGGTTTGGAGCCTAAAATGAGGCCTTGTGAGACAAGAGTAAGACTCTAGAAAGTAAAAATGAGGCTCTGGACACTAGAAATTTAGATTTGAACTATATGTAGCAGCTTTGGTTCTTCCAAATCAGGTTTTAGGGCTTAAAAATGATGCTCTAGGCCCTTGAAATGCATCTTTGGACCTTAAAAGTGTGAACCGTGGAACATTGGACACCCCCAAATGAGGGCTTGGACCCTCCAGAGCTGGCTCAGACCCTAAGGATGCCTGTCTGGATGCTAAAAAAAGAGGCTTGGACCCTGAAATGAGACTATGCAAACTAACAGTGAGCCTTTAGATGTAAAACGGTGGGGTTTGGAGCCTAAAATGAGGCATTGTAAGTCAAGAGTAAGACTTTGGAAAGTAAAAATGAGGCTCTGGACCCTAGATATTTACATTGGGACTCTATAAAGTGGCTTTGGGGCTTCCAAATCAGGTTTTAGGGCTTAAAAATGATGCTCTGGGCCCTTGAAATGCATCTTTGTTCATAAAAGAACAAACCCTGGAAATGTGGACACCCCCAAATGAGGGCTTGGACCCTCCAGAGGCGGCTCGGACCCTAAAAATGCCTGTCTGGATGCTAAAAAAAGAGGCTTTGGACCCTGAAATGAGACTATGAAAACTAAATGTGAGCCTTGGGGCCCTAAACTGAGGGGTTTGGAGCCTAAAATGAGGCTTTGTAAGACAAGAGTAAGACTCTGGAAAGTAAAAATGAGGCTCTGGACCCTAGAAATTTAGATTTGAACTCTAAGAAGCGAATTTGGGGCTTCCAAATCAGGTTTTAGGGCTTAAAAATGATGCTCTGAGTCCTTGAAATGCATATTTGAATCTTAAAAGCACAAACCCTGGAACTCTGGACACCCCCAACTGAGGGCTTTGACCCTCCCGAGGTGGCTCGGACCCTTCGTATACCTGTCTGGATGCTAAAAAAAGAGGCTTTGGACCCTGAAATGAGACACTGCAAATTAACAGTAAGCCTTTAAGGCCCTAAATTGTTGGGTTTGGAGCCTAAAATGAGGCCTTGTGAGACAAGAGTAAGACTCTAGAAAGTAAAAATGAGGCTCTGGACACTAGAAATTTAGATTTGAACTATATGTAGCAGCTTTGGTTCTTCCAAATCAGGTTTTAGGGCTTAAAAATGATGCTCTAGGCCCTTGAAATGCATCTTTGGACCTTAAAAGTGTGAACCGTGGAACATTGGACACCCCCAAATGAGGGCTTGGACCCTCCAGAGCTGGCTCAGACCCTAAGGATGCCTGTCTGGATGCTAAAAAAAGAGGCTTGGACCCTGAAATTAGACTATGCAAACTAACTGTGAGCCTTTGGATGTAAAACGGTGGGGTTTGGAGCCTAAAATGAGGCATTGTAAGACAAGAGTAAGACTTTGGAAAGTAGAAATGAGGCTCTGGACCCTAGAAATTCAGAGTTGGACTATAAAGTGGCTTTGGGGCTTGCAAATCAGGTTTTAGGGCTTATAAATGATGCTCTGAGCCCTTGAAATGCATCTTTGGACCTTGAAAGTGTGAACCCTGGAACATTGGACAGCCCCAAATGAGGGCTTGGACCCTCCAGAGCTGGCTCAGACCCTAAGGAGGCCTGTCTGGATGCTAAAAAAAGAGGCTTGGACCCTGAAATTAGACTATGCAAACTAACAGTGAGCCTTTGGATGTAAAACGGTGGGGTTTGGAGCCTAAAATGAGGCATTGTAAGTCAGGAGTAAGACTTTGGAAAGTAAAAATGAGGCTCTGGACCCTAGATATTTACATTGGGACTCTATAAAGTGGCTTTGGGTCTTCCAAATCAGGTTTTAGGGCTTAAAAATGATGCTCTGGGCCCTTGAAATGCATCTTTGGTCTTAAAAGAACAAACCCTGGAAATGTGGACACCCCCAAATGAGGGCTTGGACCCTCCAGAGGCGGCTCGGACCCTAAAAATGCCTGTCTGGATGCTAAAAAAAGAGGCTTTGGAACCTGAAATGAGACTATGAAAACTAAAAGTGAGCCTTGGGGCCCTAAACTGAGGGGTTTGGAGCGTAAAATGAGGCTTTGTAAGACAAGAGTAAGACTCTGGAAAGTAAAAATGAGGCTCTGGACCCTAGAAATTTAGATTTGAACTCTAAGAAGCGAATTTGGGGCTTCCAAATCAGGTTTTAGGGCTTAAAAATGATGCTCTGAGTCCTTGAAATGCATATTTGAATCTTAAAAGCACAAACCCTGGAACTCTGGACACCCCCAACTGAGGGCTTTGACCCTCCCGAGGTGGCTCGGACCCTTCGTATACCTGTCTGGATGCTAAAAAAAGAGGCTTTGGACCCTGAAATGAGACACTGCAAATTAACAGTAAGCCTTTAAGGCCCTAAATTGTTGGGTTTGGAGCCTAAAATGAGGCCTTGTGAGACAAGAGTAAGACTCTAGAAAGTAAAAATGAGGCTCTGGACACTAGAAATTTAGATTTGAACTATATGTAGCAGCTTTGGTTCTTCCAAATCAGGTTTTAGGGCTTAAAAATGATGCTCTAGGCCCTTGAAATGCATCTTTGGACCTTAAAAGTGTGAACCGTGGAACATTGGACACCCCCAAATGAGGGCTTGGACCCTCCAGAGCTGGCTCAGACCCTAAGGATGCCTGTCTGGATGCTAAAAAAAGAGGCTTGGACCCTGAAATGAGACTATGCAAACTAACAGTGAGCCTTTGGATGTAAAACGGTGGGGTTTGGAGCCTAAAATGAGGCATTGTAAGAGAAGAGTAAGACTTTGGAAAGTAAAAATGAGGCTCTGGACCCTAGAAATTTACATTGGGACTCTATAAAGTGGCTTTGGGTCTTCCAAATCAGGTTTTAGGGCTTAAAAATGATACTCTGGGCCCTTGAAATGCATCTTTGGTCCTTAAAGAACAAACCCTGGAAATGTGGACACCCCCAAATGAGGGCTTGGACCTTCTAGAGGCGGCTGGGACCCTTAAAATGACTGTCTGGATGCTAAAAAAAGAGGCTTTGGACCCTGAAATGAGACTATGAAAACTAAAAGTGAGCCTTGGGGCCCTAAACTGAGGGGTTTGGAGCGTAAAATGAGGCTTTGTAAGACAAGAGTAAGACTCTGGAAAGTAAAAATGAGGCTCTGGACCCTAGAAATTTAGATTTGAACTCTAAGAAGCGAATTTGGGGCTTCCAAATCAGGTTTTAGGGCTTAAAAATGATGCTCTGAGTCCTTGAAATGCATATTTGAATCTTAAAAGCACAAACCCTGGAACTCTGGACACCCCCAACTGAGGGCTTTGACCCTCCCGAGGTGGCTCGGACCCTTCGTATACCTGTCTGGATGCTAAAAAAAGAGGCTTTGGACCCTGAAATGAGACACTGCAAATTAACAGTAAGCCTTTAAGGCCCTAAATTGTTGGGTTTGGAGCCTAAAATGAGGCCTTGTGAGACAAGAGTAAGACTCTAGAAAGTAAAAATGAGGCTCTGGACACTAGAAATTTAGATTTGAACTATATGTAGCAGCTTTGGTTCTTCCAAATCAGGTTTTAGGGCTTAAAAATGATGCTCTGAACCCTTGAAATGCATCTTTGGACCTTCAAAGTGTGAACCGTGGAACATTGGACAGCCCCAAATGAGGGCTTGGACCCTCCCGAGGTGGCTCGGACCCTTTGTATACCTGTCTGGATGCTAAAAAAAGAGGCTTTGGAGCCTGAAATGAGACACTGCAAATTAACAGTGAGCCTTTAAGGCCCTAAACTGTGGGGTTTGGAGCCTAAAATGAGGCTTTGTAAGACAAGAGTAAGACTCTAGAAAGTAAAAATGAGGCTCTGGACACTAGAAATTTAGATTTGAACTATATGTAGCAGCTTTGGTTCTTCCAAATCAGGTTTTAGGGCTTAAAAATGATGCTCTGAACCCTTGAAATGCATCTTTGGACCTTAAAAGTGTGAACCGTGGAACATTGGACAGCCCCAAATGAGGGCTTGGACCCTCCAGAGCTGGCTCAGACCCTAAGGAGGCCTGTCTGGATGCTAAAAAAAGAGGCTTGGACCCTGAAATTAGACTATGCAAACTAACAGTGAGCCTTTGGATGTAAAACGGTGGGGTTTGGAGCCTAAAATGAGGCATTGTAAGACAAGAGTAAGACTTTGGAAAGTAAAAATGAGGCTCTGGACCCTAGAAATTTACACTGGGACTCTATAAAGTGGCTTTGGGGCTTCCAAATCAGGTTTTAGGCCTTAAAAATGATGCTCTAGGCCCTTGAAATGCATATTTGAATCTTAAAAGCACAAACCCTGGAACTGTGGACACCCCCAAATGAGGGGTTGGACCCTCCAGAGGTGGCTGGGACCCTTCGTATACCTGTCTGGATGCTAAAAAAAGAGGTTTTGGAGCCTGAAATGAGACACTGCAAATTAACAGTGAGCCTTTAAGGCCCTAAACTGAGATATTGGAGCCTAAAATGAGGCATTGTAAGACAAGAGTAAGACTTTGGAAAGTAGAAATGAGGCTCTGGACCCTAGAAATTCAGAGTTGGACTATAAAGTGGCTTTGGGGCTTGCAAATCAGGTTTTAGGGCTTAAAAATGATGCTCTGGGCCCTTGAAATGCATCTTTGGACCTTCAAAGTGTGAACCCTGGAAATTTGGACACCCCGAAATGAGGGCTTGGACCCTCCAGAGGTGGCTCGGTCCCTAAGGATGCTTGTCTGGATGCTAAAAAATGAGGCTTTGGAGCCTGAAATGAGACTATGCAAACTAACAGTGAGCCTTTAGCCGTAAAACTGTGGGGTTTGGAGCCTAAAATGAGGCTTTGTAAGACAAGAGTAAGACTCTGGAAAGTAAAAATGAGGCTCTGGACCCTAGAAATTTAGATTTGAACTCTAAAAAGCGAATTTGGGTCTTCCAAATCAGGTTTTAGGGCTTAAAAATGATGCTCTGAGTCCTTGAAATGCATATTTGAATCTTAAAAGCACAAACCCTGGAACTCTGGACACCCCCAACTGAGGGCTTTGACCCTCCCGAGGTGGCTCGGACCCTTCGTATACCTGTCTGGATGCTAAAAAAAGAGGCTTTGGACCCTGAAATGAGACACTGCAAATTAACAGTAAGCCTTTAAGGCCCTAAATTGTTGGGTTTGGAGCCTAAAATGAGGCCTTGTGAGACAAGAGTAAGACTCTAGAAAGTAAAAATGAGGCTCTGGACACTAGAAATTTAGATTTGAACTATATGTAGCAGCTTTGGTTCTTCCAAATCAGGTTTTAGGGCTTAAAAATGATGCTCTGAACCCTTGAAATGCATCTTTGGACCTTAAAAGTGTGAACCGTGGAACATTGGACAGCCCCAAATGAGGGCTTGGACCCTCCCGAGGTGGCTCGGACCCTTTGTATACCTGTCTGGATGCTAAAAAAAGAGGCTTTGGAGCCTGAAATGAGACACTGCAAATTAACAGTGAGCCTTTAAGGCCCTAAACTGTGGGGTTTGGAGCCTAAAATGAGGCTTTGTAAGACAAGAGTAAGACTCTAGAAAGTAAAAATGAGGCTCTGGACACTAGAAATTTAGATTTGAACTATATGTAGCAGCTTTGGTTCTTCCAAATCAGGTTTTAGGGCTTAAAAATGATGCTCTGAACCCTTGAAATGCATCTTTGGACCTTAAAAGTGTGAACCGTGGAACATTGGACAGCCCCAAATGAGGGCTTGGACCCTCCAGAGCTGGCTCAGACCCTAAGGATGCCTGTCTGGATGCTAAAAAAAGAGGCTTGGACCCTGAAATTAGACTATGCAAACTAACAGTGAGCCTTTGGATGTAAAACGGTGGGGTTTGGAGCCTAAAATGAGGCATTGTAAGACAAGAGTAAGACTTTGGAAAGTAAAAATGAGGCTCTGGACCCTAGAAATTTACACTGGGACTCTATAAAGTGGCTTTGGGGCTTCCAAATCAGGTTTTAGGCCTTAAAAATGATGCTCTAGGCCCTTGAAATGCATATTTGAATCTTAAAAGCACAAACCCTGGAACTGTGGACACCCCCAAATGAGGGGTTGGACCCTCCAGAGGTGGCTGGGACCCTTCGTATACCTGTCTGGATGCTAAAAAAAGAGGTTTTGGAGCCTGAAATGAGACACTGCAAATTAACAGTGAGCCTTTAAGGCCCTAAACTGAGATATTGGAGCCTAAAATGAGGCATTGTAAGACAAGAGTAAGACTTTGGAAAGTAGAAATGAGGCTCTGGACCCTAGAAATTCAGAGTTGGACTATAAAGTGGCTTTGGGGCTTGCAAATCAGGTTTTAGGGCTTAAAAATGATGCTCTGGGCCCTTGAAATGCATCTTTGGACCTTCAAAGTGTGAACCCTGGAAATTTGGACACCCCGAAATGAGGGCTTGGACCCTCCAGAGGTGGCTCGGTCCCTAAGGATGCTTGTCTGGATGCTAAAAAATGAGGCTTTGGAGCCTGAAATGAGACTATGCAAACTAACAGTGAGCCTTTAGCCGTAAAACTGTGGGGTTTGGAGCCTAAAATGAGGCTTTGTAAGACAAGAGTAAGACTCTGGAAAGTAAAAATGAGGCTCTGGACCCTAGAAATTTAGATTTGAACTCTAAAAAGCGAATTTGGGTCTTCCAAATCAGGTTTTAGGGCTTAAAAATGATGCTCTGAGTCCTTGAAATGCATATTTGAATCTTAAAAGCACAAACCCTGGAACTCTGGACACCCCCAACTGAGGGCTTTGACCCTCCCGAGGTGGCTCGGACCCTTCGTATACCTGTCTGGATGCTAAAAAAAGAGGCTTTGGACCCTGAAATGAGACACTGCAAATTAACAGTAAGCCTTTAAGGCCCTAAATTGTTGGGTTTGGAGCGTAAAATGAGGCCTTGTGAGACAAGAGTAAGACTCTAGAAAGTAAAAATGAGGCTCTGGACACTAGAAATTTAGATTTGAACTATATGTAGCAGCTTTGGTTCTTCCAAATCAGGTTTTAGGGCTTAAAAATGATGCTCTGAACCCTTGAAATGCATCTTTGGACCTTAAAAGTGTGAACCGTGGAACATTGGACAGCCCCAAATGAGGGCTTGGACCCTCCCGAGGTGGCTCGGACCCTTTGTATACCTGTCTGGATGCTAAAAAAAGAGGCTTTGGACCCTGAAATGAGACACTGCAAATTAACAGTGAGCCTTTAAGGCCCTAAACTGTGGGGTTTGGAGCCTAAAATGAGGCTTTGTAAGACAAGAGTAAGACTCTAGAAAGTAAAAATGAGGCTCTGGACACTAGAAATTTAGATTTGAACTATATGTAGCAGCTTTGGTTCTTCCAAATCAGGTTTTAGGGCTTAAAAATGATGCTCTGAACCCTTGAAATGCATCTTTGGACCTTAAAAGTGTGAACCGTGGAACATTGGACAGCCCCAAATGAGGGCTTGGACCCTCCAGAGCTGGCTCAGACCCTAAGGATGCCTGTCTGGATGCTAAAAAAAGAGGCTTGGACCCTGAAATTAGACTATGCAAACTAACAGTGAGCCTTTGGATGTAAAACGGTGGGGTTTGGAGCCTAAAATGAGGCATTGTAAGACAAGAGTAAGACTTTGGAAAGTAAAAATGAGGCTCTGGACCCTAGAAATTTACACTGGGACTCTATAAAGTGGCTTTGGGGCTTCCAAATCAGGTTTTAGGCCTTAAAAATGATGCTCTAGGCCCTTGAAATGCATATTTGAATCTTAAAAGCACAAACCCTGGAACTGTGGACACCCCCAAATGAGGGGTTGGACCCTCCAGAGGTGGCTGGGACCCTTCGTATACCTGTCTGGATGCTAAAAAAAGAGGTTTTGGAGCCTGAAATGAGACACTGCAAATTAACAGTGAGCCTTTAAGGCCCTAAACTGAGATATTGGAGCCTAAAATGAGGCATTGTAAGACAAGAGTAAGACTTTGGAAAGTAGAAATGAGGCTCTGGACCCTAGAAATTCAGAGTTGGACTATAAAGTGGCTTTGGGGCTTGCAAATCAGGTTTTAGGGCTTAAAAATGATGCTCTGGGCCCTTGAAATGCATCTTTGGACCTTCAAAGTGTGAATCCTGGAAATTTGGACACCCCGAAATGAGGGCTTGGACCCTCCAGAGGTGGCTCGGTCCCTAAGGATGCTTGTCTGGATGCTAAAAAATGAGGCTTTGGAGCCTGAAATGAGACTATGCAAACTAACAGTGAGCCTTTAGCCGTAAAACTGTGGGGTTTGGAGCCTAAAATGAGGCTTTGTAAGACAAGAGTAAGACTCTGGAAAGTAAAAATGAGGCTCTGGACCCTAGAAATTTAGATTTGAACTCTAAAAAGCGAATTTGGGTCTTCCAAATCAGGTTTTAGGGCTTAAAAATGATGCTCTGAGTCCTTGAAATGCATATTTGAATCTTAAAAGCACAAACCCTGGAACTCTGGACACCCCCAACTGAGGGCTTTGACCCTCCCGAGGTGGCTCGGACCCTTCGTATACCTGTCTGGATGCTAAAAAAAGAGGCTTTGGACCCTGAAATGAGACACTGCAAATTAACAGTAAGCCTTTAAGGCCCTAAATTGTTGGGTTTGGAGCGTAAAATGAGGCCTTGTGAGACAAGAGTAAGACTCTAGAAAGTAAAAATGAGGCTCTGGACACTAGAAATTTAGATTTGAACTATATGTAGCAGCTTTGGTTCTTCCAAATCAGGTTTTAGGGCTTAAAAATGATGCTCTGAACCCTTGAAATGCATCTTTGGACCTTAAAAGTGTGAACCGTGGAACATTGGACAGCCCCAAATGAGGGCTTGGACCCTCCCGAGGTGGCTCGGACCCTTTGTATACCTGTCTGGATGCTAAAAAAAGAGGTTTTGGACCCTGAAATGAGACACTGCAAATTAACAGTGAGCCTTTAAGGCCCTAAACTGTGGGGTTTGGAGCCTAAAATGAGGCTTTGTAAGACAAGAGTAAGACTCTAGAAAGTAAAAATGAGGCTCTGGACACTAGAAATTTAGATTTGAACTATATGTAGCAGCTTTGGTTCTTCCAAATCAGGTTTTAGGGCTTAAAAATGATGCTCTGAACCCTTGAAATGCATCTTTGGACCTTAAAAGTGTGAACCGTGGAACATTGGACAGCCCCAAATGAGGGCTTGGACCCTCCAGAGCTGGCTCAGACCCTAAGGATGCCTGTCTGGATGCTAAAAAAAGAGGCTTGGACCCTGAAATTAGACTATGCAAACTAACAGTGAGCCTTTGGATGTAAAACGGTGGGGTTTGGAGCCTAAAATGAGGCATTGTAAGTCAAGAGTAAGACTTTGGAAAGTAAAAATGAGGCTCTGGACCCTAGATATTTACATTGGGACTCTATAAAGTGGCTTTGGGTCTTCCAAATCAGGTTTTAGGGCTTAAAAATGATGCTCTGGGCCCTTGAAATGCATCTTTGGTCCTAGAAGAACAAACCCTGGAAATGTGGACACCCCCAAATGAGGGCTTGGACCCTCCAGAGGCGGCTCGGACCCTAAAAATGCCTGTCTGGATGCTAAAAAAAGAGGCTTTGGAACCTGAAATGAGACTATGAAAACTAAAAGTGAGCCTTGGGGCCCTAAACTGAGGGGTTTGGAGCGTAAAATGAGGCTTTGTAAGACAAGAGTAAGACTCTGCAAAGTAAAAATGAGGCTCTGGACCCTAGAAATTTAGATTTGAACTCTAAGAAGCGAATTTGGGGCTTCCAAATCAGGTTTTAGGGCTTAAAAATGATGCTCTGAGTCCTTGAAATGCATATTTGAATCTTAAAAGCACAAACCCTGGAACTCTGGACACCCCCAACTGAGGGCTTTGACCCTCCCGAGGTGGCTCGGACCCTTCGTATACCTGTCTGGATGCTAAAAAAAGAGGCTTTGGACCCTGAAATGAGACACTGCAAATTAACAGTAAGCCTTTAAGGCCCTAAATTGTTGGGTTTGGAGCGTAAAATGAGGCCTTGTGAGACAAGAGTAAGACTCTAGAAAGTAAAAATGAGGCTCTGGACACTAGAAATTTAGATTTGAACTATATGTAGCAGCTTTGGTTCTTCCAAATCAGGTTTTAGGGCTTAAAAATGATGCTCTAGGCCCTTGAAATGCATCTTTGGACCTTAAAAGTGTGAACTGTGGAACATTGGACACCCCCAAATGAGGGCTTGGACCCTCCAGAGCTGGCTCAGACCCTAAGGATGCCTGTCTGGATGCTAAAAAAAGAGGCTTGGACCCTGAAATTAGACTATGCAAACTAACTGTGAGCCTTTGGATGTAAAACGGTGGGGTTTGGAGCCTAAAATGAGGCATTGTAAGACAAGAGTAAGACTTTGGAAAGTAGAAATGAGGCTCTGGACCCTAGAAATTCAGAGTTGGACTATAAAGTGGCTTTGGGGCTTGCAAATCAGGTTTTAGGGCTTATAAATGATGCTCTGAGCCCTTGAAATGCATCTTTGGACCTTGAAAGTGTGAACCCTGGAACATTGGACAGCCCCAAATGAGGGCTTGGACCCTCCAGAGCTGGCTCAGACCCTAAGGATGCCTGTCTGGATGCTAAAAAAAGAGGCTTGGACCCTGAAATTAGACTATGCAAACTAACAGTGAGCCTTTGGATGTAAAACGGTGGGGTTTGGAGCCTAAAATGAGGCATTGTAAGACAAGAGTAAGACTTTGGAAAGTAAAAATGAGGCTCTGGACCCTAGAAATTTACACTGGGACTCTATAAAGTGGCTTTGGGGCTTCCAAATCAGGTTTTAGGGCTTAAAAATGATGCTCTAGGCCCTTGAAATGCATATTTGAATCTTAAAAGCACAAACCCTGGAACTGTGGACACCCCCAAATGAGGGGTTGGACCCTCCAGAGGTGGCTGGGACCCTTCGTATACCTGTCTGGATGCTAAAAAAAGAGGTTTTGGAGCCTGAAATGAGACACTGCAAATTAACAGTGAGCCTTTAAGGCCCTAAACTGAGATATTGGAGCCTAAAATGAGGCATTGTAAGACAAGAGTAAGACTTTGGAAAGTAGAAATGAGGCTCTGGACCCTAGAAATTCAGAGTTGGACTATAAAGTGGCTTTGGGGCTTGCAAATCAGGTTTTAGGGCTTAAAAATGATGCTCTGGGCCCTTGAAATGCATCTTTGGACCTTCAAAGTGTGAACCCTGGAAATTTGGACACCCCGAAATGAGGGCTTGGACCCTCCAGAGGTGGCTCGGTCCCTAAGGATGCTTGTCTGGATGCTAAAAAATGAGGCTTTGGAGCCTGAAATGAGACTATGCAAACTAACAGTGAGCCTTTAGCCGTAAAACTGTGGGGTTTGGAGCCTAAAATGAGGCTTTGTAAGACAAGAGTAAGACTCTGGAAAGTAAAAATGAGGCTCTGGACCCTAGAAATTTAGATTTGAACTCTAAAAAGCGAATTTGGGTCTTCCAAATCAGGTTTTAGGGCTTAAAAATGATGCTCTGAGTCCTTGAAATGCATATTTGAATCTTAAAAGCACAAACCCTGGAACTCTGGACACCCCCAACTGAGGGCTTTGACCCTCCCGAGGTGGCTCGGACCCTTCGTATACCTGTCTGGATGCTAAAAAAAGAGGCTTTGGACCCTGAAATGAGACACTGCAAATTAACAGTAAGCCTTTAAGGCCCTAAATTGTTGGGTTTGGAGCGTAAAATGAGGCCTTGTGAGACAAGAGTAAGACTCTAGAAAGTAAAAATGAGGCTCTGGACACTAGAAATTTAGATTTGAACTATATGTAGCAGCTTTGGTTCTTCCAAATCAGGTTTTAGGGCTTAAAAATGATGCTCTAGGCCCTTGAAATGCATCTTTGGACCTTAAAAGTGTGAACTGTGGAACATTGGACACCCCCAAATGAGGGCTTGGACCCTCCAGAGCTGGCTCAGACCCTAAGGATGCCTGTCTGGATGCTAAAAAAAGAGGCTTGGACCCTGAAATTAGACTATGCAAACTAACTGTGAGCCTTTGGATGTAAAACGGTGGGGTTTGGAGCCTAAAATGAGGCATTGTAAGACAAGAGTAAGACTTTGGAAAGTAGAAATGAGGCTCTGGACCCTAGAAATTCAGAGTTGGACTATAAAGTGGCTTTGGGGCTTGCAAATCAGGTTTTAGGGCTTATAAATGATGCTCTGAGCCCTTGAAATGCATCTTTGGACCTTGAAAGTGTGAACCCTGGAACATTGGACAGCCCCAAATGAGGGCTTGGACCCTCCAGAGCTGGCTCAGACCCTAAGGATGCCTGTCTGGATGCTAAAAAAAGAGGCTTGGACCCTGAAATTAGACTATGCAAACTAACAGTGAGCCTTTGGATGTAAAACGGTGGGGTTTGGAGCCTAAAATGAGGCATTGTAAGACAAGAGTAAGACTTTGGAAAGTAAAAATGAGGCTCTGGACCCTAGAAATTTACACTGGGACTCTATAAAGTGGCTTTGGGGCTTCCAAATCAGGTTTTAGGGCTTAAAAATGATGCTCTGAGTCCTTGAAATGCATATTTGAATCTTAAAAGCACAAACCCTGGAACTCTGGACACCCCCAACTGAGGGCTTTGACCCTCCCGAGGTGGCTCGGACCCTTCGTATACCTGTCTGGATGCTAAAAAAAGAGGCTTTGGACCCTGAAATGAGACACTGCAAATTAACAGTAAGCCTTTAAGGCCCTAAATTGTTGGGTTTGGAGCCTAAAATGAGGCCTTGTGAGACAAGAGTAAGACTCTAGAAAGTAAAAATGAGGCTCTGGACACTAGAAATTTAGATTTGAACTATATGTAGCAGCTTTGGTTCTTCCAAATCAGGTTTTAGGGCTTAAAAATGATGCTCTGAACCCTTGAAATGCATCTTTGGACCTTAAAAGTGTGAACCGTGGAACATTGGACAGCCCCAAATGAGGGCTTGGACCCTCCCGAGGTGGCTCGGACCCTTTGTATACCTGTCTGGATGCTAAAAAAAGAGGCTTTGGAGCCTGAAATGAGACACTGCAAATTAACAGTGAGCCTTTAAGGCCCTAAACTGTGGGGTTTGGAGCCTAAAATGAGGCTTTGTAAGACAAGAGTAAGACTCTAGAAAGTAAAAATGAGGCTCTGGACACTAGAAATTTAGATTTGAACTATATAGCAGCTTTGTTCTTCCAAATCAGGTTTTAGGGCTTAAAAATGATGCTCTGAACCCTTGAAATGCATCTTTGGACCTTAAAAGTGTGAACCGTGGAACATTGGACAGCCCCCAAATGAGGGCTTGGACCCTCCAGAGCTGGCTCAGACCCTAAGGATGCCTGTCTGGATGCTAAAAAAAAGAGGCTTGGACCCTGAAATTAGACTATGCAAACTAACAGTGAGCCTTTGGATGTAAAACGGTGGGGTTTGGAGCCTAAAATGAGGCATTGTAAGACAAGAGTAAGACTTTGGAAAGTAAAAATGAGGCTCTGGACCCTAGAAATTTACACTGGGACTCTATAAAGTGGCTTTGGGGCTTCCAAATCAGGTTTTAGGCCTTAAAAATGATGCTCTAGGCCCTTGAAATGCATATTTGAATCTTAAAAGCACAAACCCTGGAACTGTGGACACCCCCAAATGAGGGGTTGGACCCTCCAGAGGTGGCTGGGACCCTTCGTATACCTGTCTGGATGCTAAAAAAAGAGGTTTTGGAGCCTGAAATGAGACACTGCAAATTAACAGTGAGCCTTTAAGGCCCTAAACTGAGATATTGGGAGCCTAAAATGAGGCATTGTAAGACAAGAGTAAGAATTTGGAAAGTAGAAATGAGGCTCTGGACCCTAGAAATTCAGAGTTGGACTATAAAGTGGCTTTGGGGCTTGCAAATCAGGTTTTAGGGCTTAAAAATGATGCTCTGGGCCCTTGAAATGCATCTTTGGACCTTGAAAGTGTGAATCCTGGAACTTTGGACACCCCGAAATGAGGGCTTGGACCCTCCAGAGGTGGCTTGGACCTTAAGGATGCTTGTCTGGATGCTAAAAAATGAGGCTTTGGAGCCTGAAATGAGACTATGCAAACTAACAGTGAGCCTTTAGCCGTAAAACTGTGGGGTTTGGAGCCTAAAATGAGGCTTTGTAAGACAAGAGTAAGACTCTGGAAAGTAAAAATGAGGCTCTGGACCCTAGAAATTTAGATTTGAACTCTAAAAAGCGAATTTGGGTCTTCCAAATCAGGTTTTAGGGCTTAAAAATGATGCTCTGAGTCCTTGAAATGCATATTTGAATCTTAAAAGCACAAACCCTGGAACTCTGGACACCCCCAACTGAGGGCTTTGACCCTCCCGAGGTGGCTCGGACCCTTCGTATACCTGTCTGGATGCTAAAAAAAGAGGCTTTGGACCCTGAAATGAGACACTGCAAATTAACAGTAAGCCTTTAAGGCCCTAAATTGTTGGGTTTGGAGCCTAAAATGAGGCCTTGTGAGACAAGAGTAAGACTCTAGAAAGTAAAAATGAGGCTCTGGACACTAGAAATTTAGATTTGAACTATATGTAGCAGCTTTGGTTCTTCCAAATCAGGTTTTAGGGCTTAAAAAATGATGCTCTGAACCCTTGAAATGCATCTTTGGACCTTAAAAGTGTGAACCGTGGAACATTGGACAGCCCCAAATGAGGGCTTGGACCCTCCCGAGGTGGCTCGGACCCTTTGTATACCTGTCTGGATGCTAAAAAAAGAGGCTTTGGAGCCTGAAATGAGACACTGCAAATTAACAGTGAGCCTTTAAGGCCCTAAACTGTGGGGTTTGGAGCCTAAAATGAGGCTTTGTAAGACAAGAGTAAGACTCTAGAAAGTAAAAATGAGGCTCTGGACACTAGAAATTTAGATTTGAACTATATGTAGCAGCTTTGGTTCTTCCAAATCAGGTTTTAGGGCTTAAAAATGATGCTCTGAACCCTTGAAATGCATCTTTGGACCTTAAAAGTGTGAACCGTGGAACATTGGACAGCCCCAAATGAGGGCTTGGACCCTCCAGAGCTGGCTCAGACCCTAAGGATGCCTGTCTGGATGCTAAAAAAAGAGGCTTGGACCCTGAAATTAGACTATGCAAACTAACAGTGAGCCTTTGGATGTAAAACGGTGGGGTTTGGAGCCTAAAATGAGGCATTGTAAGTCAAGAGTAAGACTTTGGAAAGTAAAAATGAGGCTCTGGACCCTAGATATTTACATTGGGACTCTATAAAGTGGCTTTGGGTCTTCCAAATCAGGTTTTAGGGCTTAAAAATGATGCTCTGGGCCCTTGAAATGCATCTTTGGTCCTAAAAGAACAAACCCTGGAAATGTGGACACCCCCAAATGAGGGCTTGGACCCTCCAGAGGCGGCTCGGACCCCTAAAAATGCCTGTCTGGATGCTAAAAAAAGAGGCTTTGGACCCTGAAATGAGACTATGAAAACTAAAAGTGAGCCTTGGGGCCCTAAACTGAGGGGTTTGGAGCCTAAAATGAGGCTTTGTAAGACAAGAGTAAGACTCTGGAAAGTAAAAATGAGGCTCTGGACCCTAGAAATTTAGATTTGAACTCTAAGAAGCGAATTTGGGGCTTCCAAATCAGGTTTTAGGGCTTAAAAATGATGCTCTGAGTCCTTGAAATGCATATTTGAATCTTAAAAGCACAAACCCTGGAACTCTGGACACCCCCAACTGAGGGCTTTGACCCTCCCGAGGTGGCTCGGACCCTTCGTATACCTGTCTGGATGCTAAAAAAAAGAGGCTTTGGACCCTGAAATGAGACACTGCAAATTAACAGTAAGCCTTTAAGGCCCTAAATTGTTGGGTTTGGAGCCTAAAATGAGGCCTTGTGAGACAAGAGTAAGACTCTAGAAAGTAAAAATGAGGCTCTGGACACTAGAAATTTAGATTTGAACTATATGTAGCAGCTTTGGTTCTTCCAAATCAGGTTTTAGGGCTTAAAAAATGATGCTCTAGGCCCTTGAAATGCATCTTTGGACCTTAAAAGTGTGAACTGTGGAACATTGGACACCCCCAAATGAGGGCTTGGACCCTCCAGAGCTGGCTCAGACCCTAAGGATGCCTGTCTGGATGCTAAAAAAAAGAGGCTTGGACCCTGAAATTAGACTATGCAAACTAACTGTGAGCCTTTGGATGTAAAACGGTGGGGTTTGGAGCCTAAAATGAGGCATTGTAAGACAAGAGTAAGACTTTGGAAAGTAGAAATGAGGCTCTGGACCCTAGAAATTCAGAGTTGGACTATAAAGTGGCTTTGGGGCTTGCAAATCAGGTTTTAGGGCTTATAAATGATGCTCTGAGCCCTTGAAATGCATCTTTGGACCTTGAAAGTGTGAACCCTGGAACATTGGACAGCCCCAAATGAGGGCTTGGACCCTCCAGAGCTGGCTCAGACCCTAAGGATGCCTGTCTGGATGCTAAAAAAAGAGGCTTGGACCCTGAAATTAGACTATGCAAACTAACAGTGAGCCTTTGGATGTAAAACGGTGGGGTTTGGAGCCTAAAATGAGGCATTGTAAGACAAGAGTAAGACTTTGGAAAGTAAAAATGAGGCTCTGGACCCTAGAAATTTACACTGGGACTCTATAAAGTGGCTTTGGGGCTTCCAAATCAGGTTTTAGGGCTTAAAAATGATGCTCTAGGCCCTTGAAATGCATATTTGAATCTTAAAAGCACAAACCCTGGAACTGTGGACACCCCCAAATGAGGGGTTGGACCCTCCAGAGGTGGCTGGGACCCTTCGTATACCTGTCTGGATGCTAAAAAAAGAGGTTTTGGAGCCTGAAATGAGACACTGCAAATTAACAGTGAGCCTTTAAGGCCCTAAACTGAGATATTGGAGCCTAAAATGAGGCATTGTAAGACAAGAGTAAGACTTTGGAAAGTAGAAATGAGGCTCTGGACCCTAGAAATTCAGAGTTGGACTATAAAGTGGCTTTGGGGCTTGCAAATCAGGTTTTAGGGCTTAAAAATGATGCTCTGGGCCCTTGAAATGCATCTTTGGACCTTCAAAGTGTGAACCCTGGAAATTTGGACACCCCGAAATGAGGGCTTGGACCCTCCAGAGGTGGCTCGGTCCCTAAGGATGCTTGTCTGGATGCTAAAAAATGAGGCTTTGGAGCCTGAAATGAGACTATGCAAACTAACAGTGAGCCTTTAGCCGTAAAACTGTGGGGTTTGGAGCCTAAAATGAGGCTTTGTAAGACAAGAGTAAGACTCTGGAAAGTAAAAATGAGGCTCTGGACCCTAGAAATTTAGATTTGAACTCTAAAAAGCGAATTTGGGTCTTCCAAATCAGGTTTTAGGGCTTAAAAATGATGCTCTGAGTCCTTGAAATGCATATTTGAATCTTAAAAGCACAAACCCTGGAACTCTGGACACCCCCAACTGAGGGCTTTGACCCTCCCGAGGTGGCTCGGACCCTTCGTATACCTGTCTGGATGCTAAAAAAAGAGGCTTTGGACCCTGAAATGAGACACTGCAAATTAACAGTAAGCCTTTAAGGCCCTAAATTGTTGGGTTTGGAGCGTAAAATGAGGCCTTGTGAGACAAGAGTAAGACTCTAGAAAGTAAAAATGAGGCTCTGGACACTAGAAATTTAGATTTGAACTATATGTAGCAGCTTTGGTTCTTCCAAATCAGGTTTTAGGGCTTAAAAATGATGCTCTAGGCCCTTGAAATGCATCTTTGGACCTTAAAAGTGTGAACTGTGGAACATTGGACACCCCCAAATGAGGGCTTGGACCCTCCAGAGCTGGCTCAGACCCTAAGGATGCCTGTCTGGATGCTAAAAAAAGAGGCTTGGACCCTGAAATTAGACTATGCAAACTAACTGTGAGCCTTTGGATGTAAAACGGTGGGGTTTGGAGCCTAAAATGAGGCATTGTAAGACAAGAGTAAGACTTTGGAAAGTAGAAATGAGGCTCTGGACCCTAGAAATTCAGAGTTGGACTATAAAGTGGCTTTGGGGCTTGCAAATCAGGTTTTAGGGCTTATAAATGATGCTCTGAGCCCTTGAAATGCATCTTTGGACCTTGAAAGTGTGAACCCTGGAACATTGGACAGCCCCAAATGAGGGCTTGGACCCTCCAGAGCTGGCTCAGACCCTAAGGATGCCTGTCTGGATGCTAAAAAAAGAGGCTTGGACCCTGAAATTAGACTATGCAAACTAACAGTGAGCCTTTGGATGTAAAACGGTGGGGTTTGGAGCCTAAAATGAGGCATTGTAAGACAAGAGTAAGACTTTGGAAAGTAAAAATGAGGCTCTGGACCCTAGAAATTTACACTGGGACTCTATAAAGTGGCTTTGGGGCTTCCAAATCAGGTTTTAGGCCTTAAAAATGATGCTCTAGGCCCTTGAAATGCATATTTGAATCTTAAAAGCACAAACCCTGGAACTGTGGACACCCCCAAATGAGGGGTTGGACCCTCCAGAGGTGGCTGGGACCCTTCGTATACCTGTCTGGATGCTAAAAAAAGAGGTTTTGGAGCCTGAAATGAGACACTGCAAATTAACAGTGAGCCTTTAAGGCCCTAAACTGAGATATTGGAGCCTAAAATGAGGCATTGTAAGACAAGAGTAAGACTTTGGAAAGTAGAAATGAGGCTCTGGACCCTAGAAATTCAGAGTTGGACTATAAAGTGGCTTTGGGGCTTGCAAATCAGGTTTTAGGGCTTAAAAATGATGCTCTGGGCCCTTGAAATGCATCTTTGGACCTTCAAAGTGTGAACCCTGGAAATTTGGACACCCCGAAATGAGGGCTTGGACCCTCCAGAGGTGGCTCGGTCCCTAAGGATGCTTGTCTGGATGCTAAAAAATGAGGCTTTGGAGCCTGAAATGAGACTATGCAAACTAACAGTGAGCCTTTAGCCGTAAAACTGTGGGGTTTGGAGCCTAAAATGAGGCTTTGTAAGACAAGAGTAAGACTCTGGAAAGTAAAAATGAGGCTCTGGACCCTAGAAATTTAGATTTGAACTCTAAAAAGCGAATTTGGGTCTTCCAAATCAGGTTTTAGGGCTTAAAAATGATGCTCTGAGTCCTTGAAATGCATATTTGAATCTTAAAAGCACAAACCCTGGAACTGTGGACACCCCCAAATGAGGGGTTGGACCCTCCAGAGGTGGCTGGGACCCTTCGTATACCTGTCTGGATGCTAAAAAAAGAGGTTTTGGAGCCTGAAATGAGACACTGCAAATTAACAGTGAGCCTTTAAGGCCCTAAACTGAGATATTGGAGCCTAAAATGAGGCATTGTAAGACAAGAGTAAGACTTTGGAAAGTAGAAATGAGGCTCTGGACCCTAGAAATTCAGAGTTGGACTATAAAGTGGCTTTGGGGCTTGCAAATCAGGTTTTAGGGCTTAAAAATGATGCTCTGGGCCCTTGAAATGCATCTTTGGACCTTCAAAGTGTGAACCCTGGAAATTTGGACACCCCGAAATGAGGGCTTGGACCCTCCAGAGGTGGCTCGGTCCCTAAGGATGCTTGTCTGGATGCTAAAAAATGAGGCTTTGGAGCCTGAAATGAGACTATGCAAACTAACAGTGAGCCTTTAGCCGTAAAACTGTGGGGTTTGGAGCCTAAAATGAGGCTTTGTAAGACAAGAGTAAGACTCTGGAAAGTAAAAATGAGGCTCTGGACCCTAGAAATTTAGATTTGAACTCTAAAAAGCGAATTTGGGTCTTCCAAATCAGGTTTTAGGGCTTAAAAATGATGCTCTGAGTCCTTGAAATGCATATTTGAATCTTAAAAGCACAAACCCTGGAACTCTGGACACCCCCAACTGAGGGCTTTGACCCTCCCGAGGTGGCTCGGACCCTTTGTATACCTGTCTGGATGCTAAAAAAAGAGGCTTTGGACCCTGAAATGAGACACTGCAAATTAACAGTAAGCCTTTAAGGCCCTAAATTGTTGGGTTTGGAGCCTAAAATGAGGCCTTGTGAGACAAGAGTAAGACTCTAGAAAGTAAAAATGAGGCTCTGGACACTAGAAATTTAGATTTGAACTATATGTAGCAGCTTTGGTTCTTCCAAATCAGGTTTTAGGGCTTAAAAATGATGCTCTGAACCCTTGAAATGCATCTTTGGACCTTAAAAGTGTGAACCGTGGAACATTGGACAGCCCCAAATGAGGGCTTGGACCCTCCCGAGGTGGCTCGGACCCTTTGTATACCTGTCTGGATGCTAAAAAAAGAGGCTTTGGAGCCTGAAATGAGACACTGCAAATTAACAGTGAGCCTTTAAGGCCCTAAACTGTGGGGTTTGGAGCCTAAAATGAGGCTTTGTAAGACAAGAGTAAGACTCTAGAAAGTAAAAATGAGGCTCTGGACACTAGAAATTTAGATTTGAACTATATGTAGCAGCTTTGGTTCTTCCAAATCAGGTTTTAGGGCTTAAAAATGATGCTCTGAACCCTTGAAATGCATCTTTGGACCTTAAAAGTGTGAACCGTGGAACATTGGACAGCCCCAAATGAGGGCTTGGACCCTCCCGAGGTGGCTCGGACCCTTTGTATACCTGTCTGGATGCTAAAAAAAGAGGCTTTGGACCCTGAAATGAGACACTGCAAATTAACAGTGAGCCTTTAAGGCCCTAAACTGTGGGGTTTGGAGCCTAAAATGAGGCATTGTAAGTCAAGAGTAAGACTTTGGAAAGTAAAAATGAGGCTCTGGACCCTAGATATTTACATTGGGACTCTATAAAGTGGCTTTGGGTCTTCCAAATCAGGTTTTAGGGCTTAAAAATGATGCTCTGGGCCCTTGAAATGCATCTTTGGTCTTAAAAGAACAAACCCTGGAAATGTGGACACCCCCAAATGAGGGCTTGGACCCTCCAGAGGCGGCTCGGACCCTAAAAATGCCTGTCTGGATGCTAAAAAAAGAGGCTTTGGACCCTGAAATGAGACTATGAAAACTAAAAGTGAGCCTTGGGGCCCTAAACTGTGGGGTTTGGAGCCTAAAATGAGGCTTTGTAAGACAAGAGTAAGACTCTGCAAAGTAAAAATGAGGCTCTGGACCCTAGAAATTTAGATTTGAACTCTAAGAAGCGAATTTGGGGCTTCCAAATCAGGTTTTAGGGCTTAAAAATGATGCTCTGAGTCCTTGAAATGCATATTTGAATCTTAAAAGCACAAACCCTGGAACTCTGGACACCCCCAACTGAGGGCTTTGACCCTCCCGAGGTGGCTCGGACCCTTCGTATACCTGTCTGGATGCTAAAAAAAGAGGCTTTGGACCCTGAAATGAGACACTGCAAATTAACAGTAAGCCTTTAAGGCCCTAAATTGTTGGGTTTGGAGCGTAAAATGAGGCCTTGTGAGACAAGAGTAAGACTCTAGAAAGTAAAAATGAGGCTCTGGACACTAGAAATTTAGATTTGAACTATATGTAGCAGCTTTGGTTCTTCCAAATCAGGTTTTAGGGCTTAAAAATGATGCTCTAGGCCCTTGAAATGCATCTTTGGACCTTAAAAGTGTGAACTGTGGAACATTGGACACCCCCAAATGAGGGCTTGGACCCTCCAGAGCTGGCTCAGACCCTAAGGATGCCTGTCTGGATGCTAAAAAAAGAGGCTTGGACCCTGAAATTAGACTATGCAAACTAACTGTGAGCCTTTGGATGTAAAACGGTGGGGTTTGGAGCCTAAAATGAGGCATTGTAAGACAAGAGTAAGACTTTGGAAAGTAGAAATGAGGCTCTGGACCCTAGAAATTCAGAGTTGGACTATAAAGTGGCTTTGGGGCTTGCAAATCAGGTTTTAGGGCTTATAAATGATGCTCTGAGCCCTTGAAATGCATCTTTGGACCTTGAAAGTGTGAACCCTGGAACATTGGACAGCCCCAAATGAGGGCTTGGACCCTCCAGAGCTGGCTCAGACCCTAAGGATGCCTGTCTGGATGCTAAAAAAAGAGGCTTGGACCCTGAAATTAGACTATGCAAACTAACAGTGAGCCTTTGGATGTAAAACGGTGGGGTTTGGAGCCTAAAATGAGGCATTGTAAGACAAGAGTAAGACTTTGGAAAGTAAAAATGAGGCTCTGGACCCTAGAAATTTACACTGGGACTCTATAAAGTGGCTTTGGGGCTTCCAAATCAGGTTTTAGGGCTTAAAAATGATGCTCTAGGCCCTTGAAATGCATATTTGAATCTTAAAAGCACAAACCCTGGAACTGTGGACACCCCCAAATGAGGGGTTGGACCCTCCAGAGGTGGCTGGGACCCTTCGTATACCTGTCTGGATGCTAAAAAAAGAGGTTTTGGAGCCTGAAATGAGACACTGCAAATTAACAGTGAGCCTTTAAGGCCCTAAACTGAGATATTGGAGCCTAAAATGAGGCATTGTAAGACAAGAGTAAGACTTTGGAAAGTAGAAATGAGGCTCTGGACCCTAGAAATTCAGAGTTGGACTATAAAGTGGCTTTGGGGCTTGCAAATCAGGTTTTAGGGCTTAAAAATGATGCTCTGGGCCCTTGAAATGCATCTTTGGACCTTCAAAGTGTGAACCCTGGAAATTTGGACACCCCGAAATGAGGGCTTGGACCCTCCAGAGGTGGCTCGGTCCCTAAGGATGCTTGTCTGGATGCTAAAAAATGAGGCTTTGGAGCCTGAAATGAGACTATGCAAACTAACAGTGAGCCTTTAGCCGTAAAACTGTGGGGTTTGGAGCCTAAAATGAGGCTTTGTAAGACAAGAGTAAGACTCTGCAAAGTAAAAATGAGGCTCTGGACCCTAGAAATTTAGATTTGAACTCTAAAAAGCGAATTTGGGTCTTCCAAATCAGGTTTTAGGGCTTAAAAATGATGCTCTGAGTCCTTGAAATGCATATTTGAATCTTAAAAGCACAAACCCTGGAACTGTGGACACCCCCAAATGAGGGGTTGGACCCTCCAGAGGTGGCTGGGACCCTTCGTATACCTGTCTGGATGCTAAAAAAAGAGGTTTTGGAGCCTGAAATGAGACACTGCAAATTAACAGTGAGCCTTTAAGGCCCTAAACTGAGATATTGGAGCCTAAAATGAGGCATTGTAAGACAAGAGTAAGACTTTGGAAAGTAGAAATGAGGCTCTGGACCCTAGAAATTCAGAGTTGGACTATAAAGTGGCTTTGGGGCTTGCAAATCAGGTTTTAGGGCTTAAAAATGATGCTCTGGGCCCTTGAAATGCATCTTTGGACCTTCAAAGTGTGAACCCTGGAACTGTGGACAGCCCCAAATGAGGGCTTGGACCCTCCAGAGGCGGCTCGGTCCCTAAAAATGCATGTCTGGATGCTAACAAGAGAGGCTTTGGAGCCTGAAATGAGACTATGCCAACTAACAGTGAGCCTTTAGCCGTAAAACTGTGGGGTTTGGAGCCTAAAATGAGGCTTTGTAAGACAAGAGTAAGACTCTGGAAAGTAAAAATGAGGCTCTGGACCCTAGAAATTTAGATTTGAACTCTAAAAAGCAAATTTGGGTCTTCCAAATCAGGTTTTAGGGCTTAAAAATGATGCTCTGAGTCCTTGAAATGCATATTTGAATCTTAAAAGCACAAACCCTGGAACTCTGGACACCCCCAACTGAGGGCTTTGACCCTCCCGAGGTGGCTCGGACCCTTCGTATACCTGTCTGGATGCTAAAAAAAGAGGCTTTGGACCCTGAAATGAGACACTGCAAATTAACAGTAAGCCTTTAAGGCCCTAAATTGTTGGGTTTGGAGCCTAAAATGAGGCCTTGTGAGACAAGAGTAAGACTCTAGAAAGTAAAAATGAGGCTCTGGACACTAGAAATTTAGATTTGAACTATATGTAGCAGCTTTGGTTCTTCAAAATCAGGTTTTAGGGCTTAAAAATGATGCTCTGAACCCTTGAAATGCATCTTTGGACCTTAAAAGTGTGAACCGTGGAACATTGGACAGCCCCAAATGAGGGGTTGGACCCTCCAGAGGTGGCTGGGACCCTTCGTATACCTGTCTGGATGCTAAAAAAAGAGGTTTTGGAGCCTGAAATGAGACACTACAAATTAACAGTGAGCCTTTAAGGCCCTAAACTGAGATATTGGAGCCTAAAATGAGGCATTGTAAGACAAGAGTAAGACTTTGGAAAGTAGAAATGAGGCTCTGGACCCTAGAAATTCAGAGTTGGACTATAAAGTGGCTTTGGGGCTTGCAAATCAGGTTTTAGGGCTTAAAAATGATGCTCTGGGCCCTTGAAATGCATCTTTGGACCTTCAAAGTGTGAACCCTGGAAATTTGGACCCCCCAAATGAGGGCTTGGACCCTCCAGAGGCGGCTCGGACCCTAAAAATGCATGTCTGGATGCTAAAAAAAGAGGCTTTGGAGCCTGAAATGAGACTAGGAAAACTAACAGTGAGCCTTTGGCCGTAAAACGGTGGGGTTTGGAGCCTAAAATGAGGCTTTGTAAGACAAGAGTAAGACTTTGGAAAGTAAAAATGAGGCTCTGGACACTAGAAAATTAGATTTAAACTCTATAAAGTGGCTTTGGGGCTTCCAAATGAGGTTTTAGTGCTTAAAAATGATGCTCTGAGCCCTTGAAATGCATCTTTGGACCTTGAAAGTGTGAACCCTGGAAGTTTGGACACCCCCAAATGAGGGCTTGGACCCTCCAGAGCTGGCTCTGACCCTAAGGATGCCTGTCTGGATGCTAAAAAAAGAGGCTTGGACCCTGAAATGAGAGTATGCAAACTAACAGTGAGCCTTTGGATGTAAAACGGTGGGGTTTGGAGCCTAAAATGAGGCATTGTAAGACAAGAGTAAGACTCTGGAAAGTAGAAATGAGGCTCTGGACCCTAGAAATTCAGAGTTGGACTATAAAGTGGCTTTGGGGCTTGCAAATCAGGTTTTAGGGCTTAAAAATGATGCTCTGGGCCCTTGAAATGCATCTTTGGACCTTCAAAGTGTGAACCCTGGAAATTTGGACCCCCCAAATGAGGGCTTGGACACTCCAGAGGCGGCTCGGACCCTAAAAATGCATGTCTGGATGCTAAAAAAAGAGGCTTTGGAGCCTGAAATGAGACTAGGAAAACTAACAGTGAGCCTTTGGCCGTATAACCGTGGGGTTTGGAGCCTAAAATGAGGCTTTGTAAGACAAGAGTAAGACTTTGGAAAGTAAAAATGAGGCTCTGGACACTAGAAATTTACATTGGGACTCTATAAAGTGGCTTTGGGTCTTCCAAATCAGGTTTTAGGGCTTAAAAATGATGCTCTGAGCCCTTGAAATGCATCTTTGGTCCTAAAAGAACAAACCCTGGAAATGTGGACACCCCCAAATGAGGGCTTGGACCCTCCAGAGGCGGCTCAGACCCTAAAAATGCATGTCTGGATTATAAAAAAAGAGGCTTTGGAGCCTGAAATGAGACTATGCAAACTAACAGTGAGCCTTTAGCCGTAAAACTGTGGGGTTTGGAGCCTAAAATGAGGCTTTGTAAGACAAGAGTAAGACTCTGGAAAGTAAAAATGAGGCTCTGGACCCTAGAAATTTAGATTTGAACTCTAAAAAGCGAATTTGGGGCTTCCAAATCAGGTTTTAGGACTTAAAAATGATGCTCTGAGTCCTTGAAATGCATATTTGAATCTTAAAAGCACAAACCCTGGAACTCTGGACACCCCCAACTGAGGGCTTTGACCCTCCCGAGGTGGCTCGGACCCTTCGTATACCTGTCTGGATGCTAAAAAAAGAGGCTTTGGACCCTGAAATGAGACACTGCAAATTAACAGTAAGCCTTTAAGGCCCTAAATTGTTGGGTTTGGAGCCTAAAATGAGGCCTTGTGAGACAAGAGTAAGACTCTAGAAAGTAAAAATGAGGCTCTGGACACTAGAAATTTAGATTTGAACTATATGTAGCAGCTTTGGTTCTTCCAAATCAGGTTTTAGGGCTTAAAAATGATGCTCTGAACCCTTGAAATGCATCTTTGGACCTTAAAAGTGTGAACCGTGGAACATTGGACAGCCCCAAATGAGGGCTTGGACCCTCCCGAGGTGGCTCGGACCCTTTGTATACCTGTCTGGATGCTAAAAAAAGAGGCTTTGGAGCCTGAAATGAGACACTGCAAATTAACAGTGAGCCTTTAAGGCCCTAAACTGTGGGGTTTGGAGCCTAAAATGAGGCTTTGTAAGACAAGAGTAAGACTCTAGAAAGTAAAAATGAGGCTCTGGACACTAGAAATTTAGATTTGAACTATATGTAGCAGCTTTGGTTCTTCCAAATCAGGTTTTAGGGCTTAAAAATGATGCTCTAGGCCCTTGAAATGCATATTTGAATCTTAAAAGCACAAACCCTGGAACTGTGGACACCCCCAAATGAGGGGTTGGACCCTCCAGAGGTGGCTGGGACCCTTCGTATACCTGTCTGGATGCTAAAAAAAGAGGTTTTGGAGCCTGAAATGAGACACTGCAAATTAACAGTGAGCCTTTAAGGCCCTAAACTGAGATATTGGAGCCTAAAATGAGGCATTGTAAGACAAGAGTAAGACTTTGGAAAGTAGAAATGAGGCTCTGGACCCTAGAAATTCAGAGTTGGACTATAAAGTGGCTTTGGGGCTTGCAAATCAGGTTTTAGGGCTTAAAAATGATGCTCTGGGCCCTTGAAATGCATATTTGAATCTTAAAAGCACAAACCCTGGAACTGTGGACACCCCCAAATGAGGGGTTGGACCCTCCAGAGGTGGCTGGGACCCTTCGTATACCTGTCTGGATGCTAAAAAAAGAGGTTTTGGAGCCTGAAATGAGACACTGCAAATTAACAGTGAGCCTTTAAGGCCCTAAACTGAGATATTGGAGCCTAAAATGAGGCATTGTAAGACAAGAGTAAGACTTTGGAAAGTAGAAATGAGGCTCTGGACACTAGTAAATTAGATTTAAACTCTATAAAGTGGCTTTGGGGCTTCCAAATGAGTTTTTAGGGCTTAAAAATGATGCTCTGAGCCCTTGAAATGCATCTTTGGACCTTCAAAGTGTGAACCCTGGAAATTTGGACACCCCAAAATGAGGGCTTGGACCCTCCAGAGGTGGCTCAGTCCCTAAGGATGCTTGTCTGGATGCTAAAAAAAGAGGCTTTGGAGCCTGAAATGAGACTATGCCAACTAACAGTGAGCCTTTAGCCGTAAAACTGTGGGGTTTGGAGCCTAAAATGAGGCTTTGTAAGACAAGAGTAAGACTCTGGAAAGTAAAAATGAGGCTCTGGACCCTAGAAATTTAGATTTGAACTCTAAAAAGCAAATTTGGGTCTTCCAAATCAGGTTTTAGGGCTTAAAAATGATGCTCTAGGCCCTTGAAATGCATATTTGAATCTTAAAAGCACAAACCCTGGAACTCTGGACACCCCCAACTGAGGGCTTTGACCCTCCCGAGGTGGCTCGGACCCTTCGTATACCTGTCTGGATGCTAAAAAAAGAGGCTTTGGACCCTGAAATGAGACACTGCAAATTAACAGTAAGCCTTTAAGGCCCTAAATTGTTGGGTTTGGAGCCTAAAATGAGGCCTTGTGAGACAAGAGTAAGACTCTAGAAAGTAAAAATGAGGCTCTGGACACTAGAAATTTAGATTTGAACTATATGTAGCAGCTTTGGTTCTTCCAAATCAGGTTTTAGGGCTTAAAAATGATGCTCTGAACCCTTGAAATGCATCTTTGGACCTTAAAAGTGTGAACCGTGGAACATTGGACAGCCCCAAATGAGGGGTTGGACCCTCCAGAGGTGGCTGGGACCCTTCGTATACCTGTCTGGATGCTAAAAAAAGAGGTTTTGGAGCCTGAAATGAGACACTACAAATTAACAGTGAGCCTTTAAGGCCCTAAACTGAGATATTGGAGCCTAAAATGAGGCATTGTAAGACAAGAGTAAGACTTTGGAAAGTAGAAATGAGGCTCTGGACCCTAGAAATTCAGAGTTGGACTATAAAGTGGCTTTGGGGCTTGCAAATCAGGTTTTAGGGCTTAAAAATGATGCTCTGGGCCCTTGAAATGCATCTTTGGACCTTCAAAGTGTGAACCCTGGAAATTTGGACCCCCCAAATGAGGGCTTGGACCCTCCAGAGGCGGCTCGGACCCTAAAAATGCATGTCTGGATGCTAAAAAAAGAGGCTTTGGAGCCTGAAATGAGACTAGGAAAACTAACAGTGAGCCTTTGGCCGTAAAACCGTGGGGTTTGGAGCCTAAAATGAGGCTTTGTAAGACAAGAGTAAGACTTTGGAAAGTAAAAATGAGGCTCTGGACACTAGAAATTTACATTGGGACTCTATAAAGTGGCTTTGGGTCTTCCAAATCAGGTTTTAGGGCTTAAAAATGATTCTCTGAGCCCTTGAAATGCATCTTTGGTCCTAAAAGAACAAACCCTGGAAATGTGGACACCCCCAAATGAGGGCTTGGACCCTCCAGAGGCGGCTCAGACCCTAAAAATGCATGTCTGGATTATAAAAAAAGAGGCTTTGGAGCCTGAAATGAGACTATGCAAACTAACAGTGAGCCTTTAGCCGTAAAACTGTGGGGTTTGGAGCCTAAAATGAGGCTTTGTAAGACAAGAGTAAGACTCTGGAAAGTAAAAATGAGGCTCTGGACCCTAGAAATTTAGATTTGAACTCTAAAAAGCGAATTTGGGGCTTCCAAATCAGGTTTTAGGACTTAAAAATGATGCTCTGAGTCCTTGAAATGCATATTTGAATCTTAAAAGCACAAACCCTGGAACTCTGGACACCCCCAACTGAGGGCTTTGACCCTCCCGAGGTGGCTCGGACCCTTCGTATACCTGTCTGGATGCTAAAAAAAGAGGCTTTGGACCCTGAAATGAGACACTGCAAATTAACAGTAAGCCTTTAAGGCCCTAAATTGTTGGGTTTGGAGCCTAAAATGAGGCCTTGTGAGACAAGAGTAAGACTCTAGAAAGTAAAAATGAGGCTCTGGACACTAGAAATTTAGATTTGAACTATATGTAGCAGCTTTGGTTCTTCCAAATCAGGTTTTAGGGCTTAAAAATGATGCTCTGAACCCTTGAAATGCATCTTTGGACCTTAAAAGTGTGAACCGTGGAACATTGGACAGCCCCAAATGAGGGCTTGGACCCTCCCGAGGTGGCTCGGACCCTTTGTATACCTGTCTGGATGCTAAAAAAAGAGGCTTTGGAGCCTGAAATGAGACACTGCAAATTAACAGTGAGCCTTTAAGGCCCTAAACTGTGGGGTTTGGAGCCTAAAATGAGGCTTTGTAAGACAAGAGTAAGACTCTGCAAAGTAAAAATGAGGCTCTGGACACTAGAAATTTAGATTTGAACTATATGTAGCAGCTTTGGTTCTTCCAAATCAGGTTTTAGGGCTTAAAAATGATGCTCTAGGCCCTTGAAATGCATATTTGAATCTTAAAAGCACAAACCCTGGAACTGTGGACACCCCCAAATGAGGGGTTGGACCCTCCAGAGGTGGCTGGGACCCTTCGTATACCTGTCTGGATGCTAAAAAAAGAGGTTTTGGAGCCTGAAATGAGACACTGCAAATTAACAGTGAGCCTTTAAGGCCCTAAACTGAGATATTGGAGCCTAAAATGAGGCATTGTAAGACAAGAGTAAGACTTTGGAAAGTAGAAATGAGGCTCTGGACCCTAGAAATTCAGAGTTGGACTATAAAGTGGCTTTGGGGCTTGCAAATCAGGTTTTAGGGCTTAAAAATGATGCTCTGGGCCCTTGAAATGCATCTTTGGACCTTCAAAGTGTGAACCCTGGAAATTTGGACCCCCCAAATGAGGGCTTGGACCCTCCAGAGGCGGCTCGGACCCTAAAAATGCATGTCTGGATGCTAAAAAAAGAGGCTTTGGACCCTGAAATGAGACTAGGAAAACTAACAGTGAGCCTTTGGCCGTAAAACCGTGGGGTTTGGAGCCTAAAATGAGGCTTTGTAAGACAAGAGTAAGACTTTGGAAAGTAAAAATGAGGCTCTGGACACTAGAAATTTACATTGGGACTCTATAAAGTGGCTTTGGGTCTTCCAAATCAGGTTTTAGGGCTTAAAAATGATGCTCTGAGCCCTTGAAATGCATCTTTGGTCCTAAAAGAACAAACCCTGGAAATGTGGACACCCCCAAATGAGGGCTTGGACCCTCCAGAGGCGGCTCAGACCCTAAAAATGCATGTCTGGATTATAAAAAAAGAGGCTTTGGAGCCTGAAATGAGACTATGCAAACTAACAGTGAGCCTTTAGCCGTAAAACTGTGGGGTTTGGAGCCTAAAATGAGGCTTTGTAAGACAAGAGTAAGACTCTGGAAAGTAAAAATGAGGCTCTGGACCCTAGAAATTTAGATTTGAACTCTAAAAAGCGAATTTGGGGCTTCCAAATCAGGTTTTAGGGCTTAAAAATGATGCTCTGAGTCCTTGAAATGCATATTTGAATCTTAAAAGCACAAACCCTGGAACTCTGGACACCCCCAACTGAGGGCTTTGACCCTCCCGAGGTGGCTCGGACCCTTCGTATACCTGTCTGGATGCTAAAAAAAGAGGCTTTGGACCCTGAAATGAGACACTGCAAATTAACAGTAAGCCTTTAAGGCCCTAAATTGTTGGGTTTGGAGCCTAAAATGAGGCCTTGTGAGACAAGAGTAAGACTCTAGAAAGTAAAAATGAGGCTCTGGACACTAGAAATTTAGATTTGAACTATATGTAGCAGCTTTGGTTCTTCCAAATCAGGTTTTAGGGCTTAAAAATGATGCTCTGAACCCTTGAAATGCATCTTTGGACCTTAAAAGTGTGAACCGTGGAACATTGGACAGCCCCAAATGAGGGCTTGGACCCTCCCGAGGTGGCTCGGACCCTTTGTATACCTGTCTGGATGCTAAAAAAAGAGGCTTTGGAGCCTGAAATGAGACACTGCAAATTAACAGTGAGCCTTTAAGGCCCTAAACTGTGGGGTTTGGAGCCTAAAATGAGGCTTTGTAAGACAAGAGTAAGACTCTAGAAAGTAAAAATGAGGCTCTGGACACTAGAAATTTAGATTTGAACTATATGTAGCAGCTTTGGTTCTTCCAAATCAGGTTTTAGGGCTTAAAAATGATGCTCTAGGCCCTTGAAATGCATATTTGAATCTTAAAAGCACAAACCCTGGAACTGTGGACACCCCCAAATGAGGGGTTGGACCCTCCAGAGGTGGCTGGGACCCTTCGTATACCTGTCTGGATGCTAAAAAAAGAGGTTTTGGAGCCTGAAATGAGACACTGCAAATTAACAGTGAGCCTTTAAGGCCCTAAACTGAGATATTGGAGCCTAAAATGAGGCATTGTAAGACAAGAGTAAGACTTTGGAAAGTAGAAATGAGGCTCTGGACACTAGAAAATTAGATTTAAACTCTATAAAGTGGCTTTGGGGCTTCCAAATGAGTTTTTAGGGCTTAAAAATGATGCTCTGAGCCCTTGAAATGCATCTTTGGACCTTCAAAGTGTGAACCCTGGAAATTTGGACACCCCAAAATGAGGGCTTGGACCCTCCAGAGGTGGCTCAGACCCTAAGGATGCTTGTCTGGATGCTAAAAAAAGAGGCTTTGGAGCCTGAAATGAGACTATGCCAACTAACAGTGAGCCTTTAGCCGTAAAACTGTGGGGTTTGGAGCCTAAAATGAGGCTTTGTAAGACAAGAGTAAGACTCTGGAAAGTAAAAATGAGGCTCTGGACCCTAGAAATTTAGATTTGAACTCTAAAAAGCGAATTTGGGTCTTCCAAATCAGGTTTTAGGGCTTAAAAATGATGCTCTGAGTCCTTGAAATGCATATTTGAATCTTAAAAGCACAAACCCTGGAACTCTGGACACCCCCAACTGAGGGCTTTGACCCTCCCGAGGTGGCTCGGACCCTTCGTATACCTGTCTGGATGCTAAAAAAAGAGGCTTTGGACCCTGAAATGAGACACTGCAAATTAACAGTAAGCCTTTAAGGCCCTAAATTGTTGGGTTTGGAGCCTAAAATGAGGCCTTGTGAGACAAGAGTAAGACTCTAGAAAGTAAAAATGAGGCTCTGGACACTAGAAATTTAGATTTGAACTATATGTAGCAGCTTTGGTTCTTCCAAATCAGGTTTTAGGGCTTAAAAATGATGCTCTGAACCCTTGAAATGCATCTTTGGACCTTAAAAGTGTGAACCGTGGAACATTGGACAGCCCCAAATGAGGGCTTGGACCCTCCCGAGGTGGCTCGGACCCTTTGTATACCTGTCTGGATGCTAAAAAAAGAGGCTTTGGAGCCTGAAATGAGACACTGCAAATTAACAGTGAGCCTTTAAGGCCCTAAACTGTGGGGTTTGGAGCCTAAAATGAGGCTTTGTAAGACAAGAGTAAGACTCTAGAAAGTAAAAATGAGGCTCTGGACACTAGAAATTTAGATTTGAACTATATGTAGCAGCTTTGGTTCTTCCAAATCAGGTTTTAGGGCTTAAAAATGATGCTCTAGGCCCTTGAAATGCATATTTGAATCTTAAAAGCACAAACCCTGGAACTGTGGACACCCCCAAATGAGGGGTTGGACCCTCCAGAGGTGGCTGGGACCCTTCGTATACCTGTCTGGATGCTAAAAAAAAGAGGTTTTGGAGCCTGAAATGAGACACTGCAAATTAACAGTGAGCCTTTAAGGCCCTAAACTGAGATATTGGAGCCTAAAATGAGGCATTGTAAGACAAGAGTAAGACTTTGGAAAGTAGAAATGAGGCTCTGGACCCTAGAAATTCAGAGTTGGACTATAAAGTGGCTTTGGGGCTTGCAAATCAGGTTTTAGGGCTTAAAAATGATGCTCTGGGCCCTTGAAATGCATCTTTGGACCTTCAAAGTGTGAACCCTGGAAATTTGGACCCCCCAAATGAGGGCTTGGACCCTCCAGAGGCGGCTCGGACCCTAAAAATGCATGTCTGGATGCTAAAAAAAGAGGCTTTGGAGCCTGAAATGAGACTAGGAAAACTAACAGTGAGCCTTTGGCCGTAAAACCGTGGGGTTTGGAGCCTAAAATGAGGCTTTGTAAGACAAGAGTAAGACTTTGGAAAGTAAAAATGAGGCTCTGGACACTAGAAATTTACATTGGGACTCTATAAAGTGGCTTTGGGTCTTCCAAATCAGGTTTTAGGGCTTAAAAATGATGCTCTGAGCCCTTGAAATGCATCTTTGGTCCTAAAAGAACAAACCCTGGAAATGTGGACACCCCCAAATGAGGGCTTGGACCCTCCAGAGGCGGCTCGGACCCTAAAAATGCATGTCTGGATGCTAAAAAAAGAGGCTTTGGACCCTGAAATGAGACTATGCAAAATAACAGTGAGCCTTGGGGCCCTAAACTGTGGGGTTTGGAGCCTAAAATGAGGCATTGTAAGACAAGAGTAAGACTCTAGAAAGTAAAAATGAGGCTCTGGACCCTAATAATTTACATTGGGACTCTATAAAGTGGCTTTGGGTCTTCCAAATCAGGTTTTAGGGCTTAAAAATGATGCTCTGAGCCCTTGAAATGCATCTTTGGTCTTAAAAGAACAAACCCTGGAACCTTGGACACCCCCAAATGAGGGCTTGGACCCTCCAGAGCTGGCTCAGACCCTAAGGATGCCTGTCTGGATGCTAAAAAAAGAGGCTTGGACCCTGAAATTAGACTATGCAAACTAACAGTGAGCCTTTGGATGTAAAACGGTGGGGTTTGGAGCCTAAAATGAGGCATTGTAAGACAAGAGTAAGACTTTGGAAAGTAGAAATGAGGCTCTGGACCCTAGAAATTCAGAGTTGGACTATAAAGTGGCTTTGGGGCTTGCAAATCAGGTTTTAGGGCTTAAAAATGATGCTCTGGGCCCTTGAAATGCATCTTTGGACCTTCAAAGTGTGAACCCTGGAAATTTGGACACCCCGAAATGAGGGCTTGGACCCTCCAGAGGTGGCTCAGTCCCTAAGGATGCTTGTCTGGATGCTAAAAAATGAGGCTTTGGAGCCTGAAATGAGACTATGCCAACTAACAGTGAGCCTTTAGCCGTAAAACTGTGGGGTTTGGAGCCTAAAATGAGGCTTTGTAAGACAAGAGTAAGACTCTGGAAAGTAAAAATGAGGCTCTGGACCCTAGAAATTTAGATTTGAACTCTAAAAAGCGAATTTGGGTCTTCCAAATCAGGTTTTAGGGCTTAAAAATGATGCTCTGAGTCCTTGAAATGCATATTTGAATCTTAAAAGCACAAACCCTGGAACTCTGGACACCCCCAACTGAGGGCTTTGACCCTCCCGAGGTGGCTCGGACCCTTCGTATACCTGTCTGGATGCTAAAAAAAGAGGCTTTGGACCCTGAAATGAGACACTGCAAATTAACAGTAAGCCTTTAAGGCCCTAAATTGTTGGGTTTGGAGCCTAAAATGAGGCCTTGTGAGACAAGAGTAAGAATCTAGAAAGTAAAAATGAGGCTCTGGACACTAGAAATTTAGATTTGAACTATATGTAGCAGCTTTGGTTCTTCCAAATCAGGTTTTAGGGCTTAAAAATGATGCTCTGAACCCTTGAAATGCATCTTTGGACCTTAAAAGTGTGAACCGTGGAACATTGGACAGCCCCAAATGAGGGGTTGGACCCTCCAGAGGTGGCTGGGACCCTTCGTATACCTGTCTGGATGATAAAAAAAGAGGTTTTGGAGCCTGAAATGAGACACTACAAATTAACAGTGAGCCTTTAAGGCCCTAAACTGAGATATTGGAGCCTAAAATGAGGCATTGTAAGACAAGAGTAAGACTTTGGAAAGTAGAAATGAGGCTCTGGACCCTAGAAATTCAGAGTTGGACTATAAAGTGGCTTTGGGGCTTGCAAATCAGGTTTTAGGGCTTAAAAATGATGCTCTGGGCCCTTGAAATGCATCTTTGGACCTTCAAAGTGTGAACCCTGGAAATTTGGACCCCCCAAATGAGGGCTTGGACCCTCCAGAGGCGGCTCGGACCCTAAAAATGCATGTCTGGATGCTAAAAAAAGAGGCTTTGGAGCCTGAAATGAGACTAGGAAAACTAACAGTGAGCCTTTGGCCGTAAAACCGTGGGGTTTGGAGCCTAAAATGAGGCTTTGTAAGACAAGAGTAAGACTTTAGAAAGTAAAAATGATGCTCTGGACCCTAGAAAATTAGATTTAAACTCTATAAAGTGGCTTTGGGTCTTCCAAATGAGGTTTTAGTGCTTAAAAATGATGCTCTGAGCCCTTGAAATGCATCTTTGGACCTTGAAAGTGTGAACCCTGGAAGTTTGGACAACCCCAAATGAGGGCTTGGACCCTCCAGAGCTGGCTCTGACCCTAAGGATGCCTGTCTGGATGCTAAAAAAAGAGGCTTGGACCCTGAAATGAGAGTATGCAAACTAACAGTGAGCCTTTGGATGTAAAACGGTGGGGTTTGGAGCCTAAAATGAGGCATTGTAAGACAAGAGTAAGACTCTGGAAAGTAGAAATGAGGCTCTGGACCCTAGAAATTCAGAGTTGGACTATAAAGTGGCTTTGGGGCTTGCAAATCAGGTTTTAGGGCTTAAAAATGATGCTCTGGGCCCTTGAAATGCATCTTTGGACCTTCAAAGTGTGAACCCTGGAAATTTGGACCCCCCAAATGAGGGCTTGGACCCTCCAGAGGCGGCTCGGACCCTAAAAATGCATGTCTGGATGCTAAAAAAAGAGGCTTTGGAGCCTGAAATGAGACTAGGAAAACTAACAGTGAGCCTTTGGCCGTAAAACCGTGGGGTTTGGAGCCTAAAATGAGGCTTTGTAAGACAAGAGTAAGACTTTGGAAAGTAAAAATGAGGCTCTGGACACTAGAAATTTACATTGGGACTCTATAAAGTGGCTTTGGGTCTTCCAAATCAGGTTTTAGGGCTTAAAAATGATGCTCTGAGCCCTTGAAATGCATCTTTGGTCCTAAAAGAACAAACCCTGGAAATGTGGACACCCCCAAATGAGGGCTTGGACCCTCCAGAGGCGGCTCAGACCCTAAAAATGCATGTCTGGATTATAAAAAAAGAGGCTTTGGAGCCTGAAATGAGACTATGCAAACTAACAGTGAGCCTTTACCCGTAAAACTGTGGGGTTTGGAGCCTAAAATGAGGCTTTGTAAGACAAGAGTAAGACTCTGGAAAGTAAAAATGAGGCTCTGGACCCTAGAAATTTAGATTTGAACTCTAAAAAGCGAATTTGGGGCTTCCAAATCAGGTTTTAGGGCTTAAAAATGATGCTCTGAACCCTTGAAATGCATCTTTGGACCTTAAAAGTGTGAACCGTGGAACATTGGACAGCCCCAAATGAGGGGTTGGACCCTCCAGAGGTGGCTGGGACCCTTCGTATACCTGTCTGGATGCTAAAAAAAGAGGTTTTGGAGCCTGAAATGAGACACTGCAAATTAACAGTGAGCCTTTAAGGCCCTAAACTGAGATATTGGAGCCTAAAATGAGGCATTGTAAGACAAGAGTAAGACTTTGGAAAGTAGAAATGAGGCTCTGGACCCTAGAAATTCAGAGTTGGACTATAAAGTGGCTTTGGGGCTTGCAAATCAGGTTTTAGGGCTTAAAAATGATGCTCTGGGCCCTTGAAATGCATCTTTGGACCTTCAAAGTGTGAACCCTGGAAATTTGGACCCCCCAAATGAGGGCTTGGACCCTCCAGAGGCGGCTCGGACCCTAAAAATGCATGTCTGGATGCTAAAAAAAGAGGCTTTGGAGCCTGAAATGAGACTAGGAAAACTAACAGTGAGCCTTTGGCCGTAAAACCGTGGGGTTTGGAGCCTAAAATGAGGCTTTGTAAGACAAGAGTAAGACTTTGGAAAGTAAAAATGAGGCTCTGGACACTAGAAATTTACATTGGGACTCTATAAAGTGGCTTTGGGTCTTCCAAATCAGGTTTTAGGGCTTAAAAATGATGCTCTGAGCCCTTGAAATGCATCTTTGGTCCTAAAAGAACAAACCCTGGAAATGTGGACACCCCCAAATGAGGGCTTGGACCCTCCAGAGGCGGCTCGGACCCTAAAAATGCATGTCTGGATGCTAAAAAAAGAGGCTTTGGACCCTGAAATGAGACTATGCAAACTAACAGTGAGCCTTTGGCCGTAAAACGGTGGGGTTTGGAGCCTAAAATGAGGCTTTGTAAGACAAGAGTAAGACTCTGGAAAGTAAAAATGAGGCTCTGGACCCTAGAAATTTAGATTTGAACTCTAAAAAGCGAATTTGGGGCTTCCAAATCAGGTTTTAGGACTTAAAAATGATGCTCTGAGTCCTTGAAATGCATATTTGAATCTTAAAAGCACAAACCCTGGAACTCTGGACACCCCCAACTGAGGGCTTTGACCCTCCCGAGGTGGCTCGGACCCTTCGTATACCTGTCTGGATGCTAAAAAAAGAGGCTTTGGACCCTGAAATGAGACACTGCAAATTAACAGTAAGCCTTTAAGGCCCTAAATTGTTGGGTTTGGAGCCTAAAATGAGGCCTTGTGAGACAAGAGTAAGACTCTAGAAAGTAAAAATGAGGCTCTGGACACTAGAAATTTAGATTTGAACTATATGTAGCAGCTTTGGTTCTTCCAAATCAGGTTTTAGGGCTTAAAAATGATGCTCTGAACCCTTGAAATGCATCTTTGGACCTTCAAAGTGTGAACCGTGGAACATTGGACAGCCCCAAATGAGGGCTTGGACCCTCCCGAGGTGGCTCGGACCCTTTGTATACCTGTCTGGATGCTAAAAAAAGAGGCTTTGGAGCCTGAAATGAGACACTGCAAATTAACAGTGAGCCTTTAAGGCCCTAAACTGTGGGGTTTGGAGCCTAAAATGAGGCTTTGTAAGACAAGAGTAAGACTCTAGAAAGTAAAAATGAGGCTCTGGACACTAGAAATTTAGATTTGAACTATATGTAGCAGCTTTGGTTCTTCCAAATCAGGTTTTAGGGCTTAAAAATGATGCTCTGAACCCTTGAAATGCATCTTTGGACCTTAAAAGTGTGAACCGTGGAACATTGGACAGCCCCAAATGAGGGCTTGGACCCTCCCGAGGTGGCTCGGACCCTTCGTATACCTGTCTGGATGCTAAAAAAAGAGGCTTTGGACCCTGAAATGAGACACTGCAAATTAACAGTAAGCCTTTAAGGCCCTAAATTGTTGGGTTTGGAGCCTAAAATGAGGCCTTGTGAACAAGAGTAAGACTCTAGAAAGTAAAAATGAGGCTCTGGACACTAGAAATTTAGATTTGAACTATATGTAGCAGCTTTGGTTCTTCCAAATCAGGTTTTAGGGCTTAAAAATGATGCTCTGAACCCTTGAAATGCATCTTTGGACCTTAAAAGTGTGAACCGTGGAACATTGGACAGCCCCAAATGAGGGCTTGGACCCTCCCGAGGTGGCTCGGACCCTTTTTATACCTGTCTGGATGCTAAAAAAAGAGGCTTTGGAGCCTGAAATGAGACACTGCAAATTAACAGTGAGCCTTTAAGGCCCTAAACTGTGGGGTTTGGAGCCTAAAATGAGGCTTTGTAAGACAAGAGTAAGACTCTAGAAAGTAAAAATGAGGCTCTGGACACTAGAAATTTAGATTTGAACTATATGTAGCAGCTTTGGTTCTTCCAAATCAGGTTTTAGGGCTTAAAAATGATGCTCTAGGCCCTTGAAATGCATATTTGAATCTTAAAAGCACAAACCCTGGAACTGTGGACACCCCCAAATGAGGGGTTGGACCCTCCAGAGGTGGCTGGGACCCTTCGTATACCTGTCTGGATGCTAAAAAAAGAGGTTTTGGAGCCTGAAATGAGACACTGCAAATTAACAGTGAGCCTTTAAGGCCCTAAACTGAGATATTGGAGCCTAAAATGAGGCATTGTAAGACAAGAGTAAGACTTTGGAAAGTAGAAATGAGGCTCTGGACCCTAGAAATTCAGAGTTGGACTATAAAGTGGCTTTGGGGCTTGCAAATCAGGTTTTAGGGCTTAAAAATGATGCTCTGGGCCCTTGAAATGCATCTTTGGACCTTCAAAGTGTGAACCCTGGAAATTTGGACCCCCCAAATGAGGGCTTGGACCCTCCAGAGGCGGCTCGGACCCTAAAAATGCATGTCTGGATGCTAAAAAAAGAGGCTTTGGAGCCTGAAATGAGACTAGGAAAACTAACAGTGAGCCTTTGGCCGTAAAACCGTGGGGTTTGGAGCCTAAAATGAGGCTTTGTAAGACAAGAGTAAGACTTTGGAAAGTAAAAATGAGGCTCTGGACACTAGAAATTTACATTGGGACTCTATAAAGTGGCTTTGGGTCTTCCAAATCAGGTTTTAGGGCTTAAAAATGATGCTCTGAGCCCTTGAAATGCATCTTTGGTCCTAAAAGAACAAACCCTGGAAATGTGGACACCCCCAAATGAGGGCTTGGACCCTCCAGAGGCGGCTCAGACCCTAAAAATGCATGTCTGGATTATAAAAAAAGAGGCTTTGGAGCCTGAAATGAGACTATGCCAACTAACAGTGAGCCTTTAGCCGTAAAACTGTGGGGTTTGGAGCCTAAAATGAGGCTTTGTAAGACAAGAGTAAGACTCTGGAAAGTAAAAATGAGGCTCTGGACCCTAGAAATTTAGATTTGAACTCTAAAAAGCGAATTTGGGGCTTCCAAATCAGGTTTTAGGGCTTAAAAATGATGCTCTGAGTCCTTGAAATGCATATTTGAATCTTAAAAGCACAAACCCTGGAACTCTGGACACCCCCAACTGAGGGCTTTGACCCTCCCGAGGTGGCTCGGACCCTTCGTATACCTGTCTGGATGCTAAAAAAAGAGGCTTTGGACCCTGAAATGAGACACTGCAAATTAACAGTAAGCCTTTAAGGCCCTAAATTGTTGGGTTTGGAGCCTAAAATGAGGCCTTGTGAGACAAGAGTAAGACTCTAGAAAGTAAAAATGAGGCTCTGGACACTAGAAATTTAGATTTGAACTATATGTAGCAGCTTTGGTTCTTCCAAATCAGGTTTTAGGGCTTAAAAATGATGCTCTGAACCCTTGAAATGCATCTTTGGACCTTAAAAGTGTGAACCGTGGAACATTGGACAGCCCCAAATGAGGTCTTGGACCCTCCAGAGGAGGCTGGGACCCTTCGTATACCTGTCTGGATGCTAAAAAAAGAGGCTTTGGAGCCTGAAATGAGACACTGCAAATTAACAGTGAGCCTTTAAGGCCCTAAACTGAGATATTGGAGCCTAAAATGAGGCATTGTAAGACAAGAGTAAGACTTTGGAAAGTAGAAATGAGGCTCTGGACCCTAGAAATTCAGAGTTGGACTATAAAGTGGCTTTGGGGCTTGCAAATCAGGTTTTAGGGCTTAAAAATGATGCTCTGGGCCCTTGAAATGCATCTTTGGACCTTCAAAGTGTGAACCCTGGAAATTTGGACCCCCCAAATGAGGGCTTGGACCCTCCAGAGGCGGCTCGGACCCTAAAAATGCATGTCTGGATGCTAAAAAAAGAGGCTTTGGACCCTGAAATGAGACTAGGAAAACTAACAGTGAGCCTTTGGCCGTAAAACAGTGGGGTTTGGTGCCTAAAATGAGGCTTTGTAAGACAAGAGTAAGACTTTGGAAAGTAAAAATGAGGCTCTGGACACTAGAAATTTACATTGGGACTCTATAAAGTGGCTTTGGGTCTTCCAAATCAGGTTTTAGGGCTTAAAAATGATGCTCTGAGCCCTTGAAATGCATCTTTGGTCCTAAAAGAACAAACCCTGGAAATGTGGACACCCCCAAATGAGGGCTTGGACCCTCCAGAGGCGGCTCAGACCCTAAAAATGCATGTCTGGATTATAAAAAAAGAGGCTTTGGAGCCTGAAATGAGACTATGCAAACTAACAGTGAGCCTTTAGCCGTAAAACTGTGGGGTTTGGAGCCTAAAATGAGGCTTTGTAAGACAAGAGTAAGACTCTGGAAAGTAAAAATGAGGCTCTGGACCCTAGAAATTTAGATTTGAACTCTAAAAAGCGAATTTGGGGCTTCCAAATCAGGTTTTAGGACTTAAAAATGATGCTCTGAGTCCTTGAAATGCATATTTGAATCTTAAAAGCACAAACCCTGGAACTCTGGACACCCCCAACTGAGGGCTTTGACCCTCCCGAGGTGGCTCGGACCCTTCGTATACCTGTCTGGATGCTAAAAAAAGAGGCTTTGGACCCTGAAATGAGACACTGCAAATTAACAGTAAGCCTTTAAGGCCCTAAATTGTTGGGTTTGGAGCCTAAAATGAGGCCTTGTGAGACAAGAGTAAGACTCTAGAAAGTAAAAATGAGGCTCTGGACACTAGAAATTTAGATTTGAACTATATGTAGCAGCTTTGGTTCTTCCAAATCAGGTTTTAGGGCTTAAAAATGATTCTCTGAACCCTTGAAATGCATCTTTGGACCTTAAAAGTGTGAACCGTGGAACATTGGACAGCCCCAAATGAGGGGTTGGACCCTCCAGAGGTGGCTGGGACCCTTCGTATACCTGTCTGGATGCTAAAAAAAGAGGTTTTGGAGCCTGAAATGAGACACTGCAAATTAACAGTGAGCCTTTAAGGCCCTAAACTGAGATATTGGAGCCTAAAATGAGGCATTGTAAGACAAGAGTAAGACTTTGGAAAGTAGAAATGAGGCTCTGGACCCTAGAAATTCAGAGTTGGACTATAAAGTGGCTTTGGGGCTTGCAAATCAGGTTTTAGGGCTTAAAAATGATGCTCTGGGCCCTTGAAATGCATCTTTGGACCTTCAAAGTGTGAACCCTGGAAATTTGGACCCCCCAAATGAGGGCTTGGACCCTCCAGAGGCGGCTCGGACCCTAAAAATGCATGTCTGGATGCTAAAAAAAGAGGCTTTGGACCCTGAAATGAGACTAGGAAAACTAACAGTGAGCCTTTGGCCGTAAAACCGTGGGGTTTGGAGCCTAAAATGAGGCTTTGTAAGACAAGAGTAAGACTTTGGAAAGTAAAAATGAGGCTCTGGACACTAGAAATTTACATTGGGACTCTATAAAGTGGCTTTGGGTCTTCCAAATCAGGTTTTAGGGCTTAAAAATGATGCTCTGAGCCCTTGAAATGCATCTTTGGTCCTAAAAGAACAAACCCTGGAAATGTGGACACCCCCAAATGAGGGCTTGGACCCTCCAGAGGCGGCTCAGACCCTAAAAATGCATGTCTGGATTATAAAAAAAGAGGCTTTGGAGCCTGAAATGAGACTATGCAAACTAACAGTGAGCCTTTAGCCGTAAAACTGTGGGGTTTGGAGCCTAAAATGAGGCTTTGTAAGACAAGAGTAAGACTCTGGAAAGTAAAAATGAGGCTCTGGACCCTAGAAATTTAGATTTGAACTCTAAAAAGCGAATTTGGGGCTTCCAAATCAGGTTTTAGGACTTAAAAATGATGCTCTGAGTCCTTGAAATGCATATTTGAATCTTAAAAGCACAAACCCTGGAACTCTGGACACCCCCAACTGAGGGCTTTGACCCTCCCGAGGTGGCTCGGACCCTTCGTATACCTGTCTGGATGCTAAAAAAAGAGGCTTTGGACCCTGAAATGAGACACTGCAAATTAACAGTAAGCCTTTAAGGCCCTAAATTGTTGGGTTTGGAGCCTAAAATGAGGCCTTGTGAGACAAGAGTAAGACTCTAGAAAGTAAAAATGAGGCTCTGGACACTAGAAATTTAGATTTGAACTATATGTAGCAGCTTTGGTTCTTCCAAATCAGGTTTTAGGGCTTAAAAATGATGCTCTGAACCCTTGAAATGCATCTTTGGACCTTAAAAGTGTGAACCGTGGAACATTGGACAGCCCCAAATGAGGGGTTGGACCCTCCAGAGGTGGCTGGGACCCTTCGTATACCTGTCTGGATGCTAAAAAAAGAGGTTTTGGAGCCTGAAATGAGACACTGCAAATTAACAGTGAGCCTTTAAGGCCCTAAACTGAGATATTGGAGCCTAAAATGAGGCATTGTAAGACAAGAGTAAGACTTTGGAAAGTAGAAATGAGGCTCTGGACCCTAGAAATTCAGAGTTGGACTATAAAGTGGCTTTGGGGCTTGCAAATCAGGTTTTAGGGCTTAAAAATGATGCTCTGGGCCCTTGAAATGCATCTTTGGACCTTCAAAGTGTGAACCCTGGAAATTTGGACCCCCCAAATGAGGGCTTGGACCCTCCAGAGGCGGCTCGGACCCTAAAAATGCATGTCTGGATGCTAAAAAAAGAGGCTTTGGACCCTGAAATGAGACTAGGAAAACTAACAGTGAGCCTTTGGCCGTAAAACTGTGGGGTTTGGAGCCTAAAATGAGGCTTTGTAAGACAAGAGTAAGACTTTGGAAAGTAAAAATGAGGCTCTGGACACTAGAAATTTACATTGGGACTCTATAAAGTGGCTTTGGGTCTTCCAAATCAGGTTTTAGGGCTTAAAAATGATGCTCTGAGCCCTTGAAATGCATCTTTGGTCCTAAAAGAACAAACCCTGGAAATGTGGACACCCCCAAATGAGGGCTTGGACCCTCCAGAGGCGGCTCAGACCCTAAAAATGCATGTCTGGATTATAAAATGAGGCTTTGGAGCCTGAAATGAGACTATGCCAACTAACAGTGAGCCTTTAGCCGTAAAACTGTGGGGTTTGGAGCCTAAAATGAGGCTTTGTAAGACAAGAGTAAGACTCTGGAAAGTAAAAATGAGGCTCTGGACCCTAGAAATTTAGATTTGAACTCTAAAAAGCGAATTTGGGTCTTCCAAATCAGGTTTTAGGGCTTAAAAATGATGCTCTGAGTCCTTGAAATGCATATTTGAATCTTAAAAGCACAAACCCTGGAACTCTGGACACCCCCAACTGAGGGCTTTGACCCTCCCGAGGTGGCTCGGACCCTTCGTATACCTGTCTGGATGCTAAAAAAAGAGGCTTTGGACCCTGAAATGAGACACTGCAAATTAACAGTAAGCCTTTAAGGCCCTAAATTGTTGGGTTTGGAGCCTAAAATGAGGCCTTGTGAGACAAGAGTAAGACTCTAGAAAGTAAAAATGAGGCTCTGGACACTAGAAATTTAGATTTGAACTATATGTAGCAGCTTTGGTTCTTCCAAATCAGGTTTTAGGGCTTAAAAATGATGCTCTGAACCCTTGAAATGCATCTTTGGACCTTAAAAGTGTGAACCGTGGAACATTGGACAGCCCCAAATGAGGGGTTGGACCCTCCAGAGGTGGCTGGGACCCTTCGTATACCTGTCTGGATGCTAAAAAAAGAGGTTTTGGAGCCTGAAATGAGACACTGCAAATTAACAGTGAGCCTTTAAGGCCCTAAACTGAGATATTGGAGCCTAAAATGAGGCATTGTAAGACAAGAGTAAGACTTTGGAAAGTAGAAATGAGGCTCTGGACCCTAGAAATTCAGAGTTGGACTATAAAGTGGCTTTGGGGCTTGCAAATCAGGTTTTAGGGCTTAAAAATGATGCTCTGGGCCCTTGAAATGCATCTTTGGACCTTCAAAGTGTGAACCCTGGAAATTTGGACCCCCCAAATGAGGGCTTGGACCCTCCAGAGGCGGCTCGGACCCTAAAAATGCATGTCTGGATGGTTAAAAAAGAGGCTTTGGACCCTGAAATGAGACTATGCAAACTAACAGTGAGCCTTTGGCCGTAAGACGGTGGGGTTTGGAGCCTAAAATGAGGCTTTGTAAGACAAGAGTAAGACTTTGGAAAGTAAAAATGAGGCTCTGGACACTAGAAATTTACATTGGGACTCTATAAAGTGGCTTTGGGTCTTCCAAATCAGGTTTTAGGGCTTAAAAATGATGCTCTGAGCCCTTGAAATGCATCTTTGGTCCTAAAAGAACAAACCCTGGAAATGTGGACACCCCCAAATGAGGGCTTGGACCCTCCAGAGGCGGCTCAGACCCTAAAAATGCATGTCTGGATTATAAAAAAAGAGGCTTTGGAGCCTGAAATGAGACTATGCAAACTAACAGTGAGCCTTTGGATGTAAAACGGTGGGGTTTGGAGCCTAAAATGAGGCTTTGTAAGACAAGAGTAAGACTCTGGAAAGTAAAAATGAGGCTCTGGACCCTAGAAATTTAGATTTGAACTCTAAAAAGCGAATTTGGGGCTTCCAAATCAGGTTTTAGGACTTAAAAATGATGCTCTGAGTCCTTGAAATGCATATTTGAATCTTAAAAGCACAAACCCTGGAACTCTGGACACCCCCAACTGAGGGCTTTGACCCTCCCGAGGTGGCTCGGACCCTTCGTATACCTGTCTGGATGCTAAAAAAAGAGGCTTTGGACCCTGAAATGAGACACTGCAAATTAACAGTAAGCCTTTAAGGCCCTAAATTGTTGGGTTTGGAGCCTAAAATGAGGCCTTGTGAGACAAGAGTAAGACTCTAGAAAGTAAAAATGAGGCTCTGGACACTAGAAATTTAGATTTGAACTATATGTAGCAGCTTTGGTTCTTCCAAATCAGGTTTTAGGGCTTAAAAATGATTCTCTGAACCCTTGAAATGCATCTTTGGACCTTAAAAGTGTGAACCGTGGAACATTGGACAGCCCCAAATGAGGGCTTGGACCCTCCCGAGGTGGCTCGGACCCTTTGTATACCTGTCTGGATGCTAAAAAAAGAGGCTTTGGAGCCTGAAATGAGACACTGCAAATTAACAGTGAGCCTTTAAGGCCCTAAACTGTGGGGTTTGGAGCCTAAAATGAGGCTTTGTAAGACAAGAGTAAGACTCTAGAAAGTAAAAATGAGGCTCTGGACACTAGAAATTTAGATTTGAACTATATGTAGCAGCTTTGGTTCTTCCAAATCAGGTTTTAGGGCTTAAAAATGATGCTCTAGGCCCTTGAAATGCATATTTGAATCTTAAAAGCACAAACCCTGGAACTGTGGACACCCCCAAATGAGGGGTTGGACCCTCCAGAGGTGGCTGGGACCCTTCGTATACCTGTCTGGATGCTAAAAAAAGAGGTTTTGGAGCCTGAAATGAGACACTGCAAATTAACAGTGAGCCTTTAAGGCCCTAAACTGAGATATTGGAGCCTAAAATGAGGCATTGTAAGACAAGAGTAAGACTTTGGAAAGTAGAAATGAGGCTCTGGACCCTAGAAATTCAGAGTTGGACTATAAAGTGGCTTTGGGGCTTGCAAATCAGGTTTTAGGGCTTAAAAATGATGCTCTGGGCCCTTGAAATGCATCTTTGGACCTTCAAAGTGTGAACCCTGGAAATTTGGACCCCCCAAATGAGGGCTTGGACCCTCCAGAGGCGGCTCGGACCCTAAAAATGCATGTCTGGATGCTAAAAAAAGAGGCTTTGGACCCTGAAATGAGACTATGCAAAATAACAGTGAGCCTTGGGGCCCTAAACTGTGGGGTTTGGAGCCTAAAATGAGGCATTGTAAGACAAGAGTAAGACTCTAGAAAGTAAAAATGAGGCTCTGGACCCTAATAATTTACATTGGGACTCTATAAAGTGGCTTTGGGTCTTCCAAATCAGGTTTTAGGGCTTAAAAATGATGCTCTGAGCCCTTGAAATGCATCTTTGGTCTTAAAAGAACAAACCCTGGAACCTTGGACACCCCCAAATGAGGGCTTGGACCCTCCAGAGCTGACACAGACCCTAAGGATGCCTGTCTGGATGCTAAAAAAAGAGGCTTGGACCCTGAAATTAGACTATGCAAACTAACAGTGAGCCTTTGGATGTAAAACGGTGGGGTTTGGAGCCTAAAATGAGGCATTGTAAGACAAGAGTAAGACTTTGGAAAGTAGAAATGAGGCTCTGGACCCTAGAAATTCAGAGTTGGACTATAAAGTGGCTTTGGGGCTTGCAAATCAGGTTTTAGGGCTTAAAAATGATGCTCTGGGCCCTTGAAATGCATCTTTGGACCTTCAAAGTGTGAACCCTGGAAATTTGGACACCCCGAAATGAGGGCTTGGACCCTCCAGAGGTGGCTCAGTCCCTAAGGATGCTTGTCTGGATGCTAAAAAATGAGGCTTTGGAGCCTGAAATGAGACTATGCCAACTAACAGTGAGCCTTTAGCCGTAAAACTGTGGGGTTTGGAGCCTAAAATGAGGCTTTGTAAGACAAGAGTAAGACTCTGGAAAGTAAAAATGAGGCTCTGGACCCTAGAAATTTAGATTTGAACTCTAAAAAGCAAATTTGGGTCTTCCAAATCAGGTTTTAGGGCTTAAAAATGATGCTCTGAGTCCTTGAAATGCATATTTGAATCTTAAAAGCACAAACCCTGGAACTCTGGACACCCCCAACTGAGGGCTTTGACCCTCCCGAGGTGGCTCGGACCCTTCGTATACCTGTCTGGATGCTAAAAAAAGAGGCTTTGGACCCTGAAATGAGACACTGCAAATTAACAGTAAGCCTTTAAGGCCCTAAATTGTTGGGTTTGGAGCCTAAAATGAGGCCTTGTGAGACAAGAGTAAGACTCTAGAAAGTAAAAATGAGGCTCTGGACACTAGAAATTTAGATTTGAACTATATGTAGCAGCTTTGGTTCTTCCAAATCAGGTTTTAGGGCTTAAAAATGATGCTCTGAACCCTTGAAATGCATCTTTGGACCTTAAAAGTGTGAACCGTGGAACATTGGACACCCCCAAATGAGGGCTTGGACCCTCCAGAGGTGGCTGGGACCCTTCGTATACCTGTCTGGATGCTAAAAAAAGAGGTTTTGGAGCCTGAAATGAGACACTGCAAATTAACAGTGAGCCTTTAAGGCCCTAAACTGAGATATTGGAGCCTAAAATGAGGCATTGTAAGACAAGAGTAAGACTTTGGAAAGTAGAAATGAGGCTCTGGACCCTAGAAATTCAGAGTTGGACTATAAAGTGGCTTTGGGGCTTGCAAATCAGGTTTTAGGGCTTAAAAATGATGCTCTGGGCCCTTGAAATGCATCTTTGGACCTTCAAAGTGTGAACCCTGGAAATTTGGACCCCCCAAATGAGGGCTTGGACCCTCCAGAGGCGGCTCGGACCCTAAAAATGCATGTCTGGATGCTAAAAAAAGAGGCTTTGGAGCCTGAAATGAGACTAGGAAAACTAACAGTGAGCCTTTGGCCGTAAAACCGTGGGGTTTGGAGCCTAAAATGAGGCTTTGTAAGACAAGAGTAAGACTTTGGAAAGTAAAAATGAGGCTCTGGACACTAGAAATTTACATTGGGACTCTATAAAGTGGCTTTGGGTCTTCCAAATCAGGTTTTAGGGCTTAAAAATGATGCTCTGAGCCCTTGAAATGCATCTTTGGTCCTAAAAGAACAAACCCTGGAAATGTGGACACCCCCAAATGAGGGCTTGGACCCTCCAGAGGCGGCTCAGACCCTAAAAATGCATGTCTGGATTATAAAAAAAGAGGCTTTGGAGCCTGAAATGAGACTATGCAAACTAACAGTGAGCCTTTAGCCGTAAAACTGTGGGGTTTGGAGCCTAAAATGAGGCTTTGTAAGACAAGAGTAAGACTCTGGAAAGTAAAAATGAGGCTCTGGACCCTAGAAATTTAGATTTGAACTCTAAAAAGCAAATTTGGGTCTTCCAAATCAGGTTTTAGGGCTTAAAAATGATGCTCTGAGTCCTTGAAATGCATATTTGAATCTTAAAAGCACAAACCCTGGAACTCTGGACACCCCCAACTGAGGGCTTTGACCCTCCCGAGGTGGCTCGGACCCTTCGTATACCTGTCTGGATGCTAAAAAAAGAGGCTTTGGACCCTGAAATGAGACACTGCAAATTAACAGTAAGCCTTTAAGGCCCTAAATTGTTGGGTTTGGAGCCTAAAATGAGGCCTTGTGAGACAAGAGTAAGACTCTAGAAAGTAAAAATGAGGCTCTGGACACTAGAAATTTAGATTTGAACTATATGTAGCAGCTTTGGTTCTTCCAAATCAGGTTTTAGGGCTTAAAAATGATTCTCTGAACCCTTGAAATGCATCTTTGGACCTTAAAAGTGTGAACCGTGGAACATTGGACAGCCCCAAATGAGGGCTTGGACCCTCCCGAGGTGGCTCGGACCCTTTTTATACCTGTCTGGATGCTAAAAAAAGAGGCTTTGGAGCCTGAAATGAGACACTGCAAATTAACAGTGAGCCTTTAAGGCCCTAAACTGTGGGGTTTGGAGCCTAAAATGAGGCTTTGTAAGACAAGAGTAAGACTCTAGAAAGTAAAAATGAGGCTCTGGACACTAGAAATTTAGATTTGAACTATATGTAGCAGCTTTGGTTCTTCCAAATCAGGTTTTAGGGCTTAAAAATGATGCTCTGAACCCTTGAAATGCATCTTTGGACCTTAAAAGTGTGAACCGTGGAACATTGGACAGCCCCAAATGAGGGGTTGGACCCTCCAGAGGTGGCTGGGACCCTTCGTATACCTGTCTGGATGCTAAAAAAAGAGGTTTTGGAGCCTGAAATGAGACACTGCAAATTAACAGTGAGCCTTTAAGGCCCTAAACTGAGATATTGGAGCCTAAAATGAGGCATTGTAAGACAAGAGTAAGACTTTGGAAAGTAGAAATGAGGCTCTGGACCCTAGAAATTCAGAGTTGGACTATAAAGTGGCTTTGGGGCTTGCAAATCAGGTTTTAGGGCTTAAAAATGATGCTCTGGGCCCTTGAAATGCATCTTTGGACCTTCAAAGTGTGAACCCTGGAAATTTGGACCCCCCAAATGAGGGCTTGGACCCTCCAGAGGCGGCTCGGACCCTAAAAATGCATGTCTGGAGGCTAAAAAAAGAGGCTTTGGAGCCTGAAATGAGACTAGGAAAACTAACAGTGAGCCTTTGGCCGTAAAACCGTGGGGTTTGGAGCCTAAAATGAGGCTTTGTAAGACAAGAGTAAGACTTTGGAAAGTAAAAATGAGGCTCTGGACACTAGAAATTTACATTGGGACTCTATAAAGTGGCTTTGGGTCTTCCAAATCAGGTTTTAGGGCTTAAAAATGATGCTCTGAGCCCTTGAAATGCATCTTTGGTCCTAAAAGAACAAACCCTGGAAATGTGGACACCCCCAAATGAGGGCTTGGACCCTCCAGAGGCGGCTCGGACCCTAAAAATGCATGTCTGGATGCTAAAAAAAGAGGCTTTGGAGCCTGAAATGAGACTATGCAAAATAACAGTGAGCCTTGGGGCCCTAAACTGTGGGGTCTGGAGCCTAAAATGAGGCATTGTAAGACAAGAGTAAGACTCTAGAAAGTAAAAATGAGGCTCTGGACCCTAATAATTTACATTGGGACTCTATAAAGTGGCTTTGGGTCTTCCAAATCAGGTTTTAGGGCTTAAAAATGATGCTCTGAGCCCTTGAAATGCATCTTTGGTCTTAAAAGAACAAACCCTGGAACTGTGGACACCCCCAAATGAGGGGTTGGACCCTCCAGAGCTGGCTCAGACCCTAAGGATGCCTGTCTGGATGCTAAAAAAAGAGGCTTGGACCCTGAAATTAGACTATGCAAACTAACAGTGAGCCTTTGGATGTAAAACGGTGGGGTTTGGAGACTAAAATGAGGCATTGTAAGACAAGAGTAAGACTTTGGAAAGTAGAAATGAGGCTCTGGACCCTAGAAATTCAGAGTTGGACTATAAAGTGGCTTTGGGGCTTGCAAATCAGGTTTTAGGGCTTAAAAATGATGCTCTGGGCCCTTGAAATGCATCTTTGGACCTTCAAAGTGTGAACCCTGGAAATTTGGACACCCCGAAATGAGGGCTTGGACCCTCCAGAGGTGGCTCAGTCCCTAAGGATGCTTGTCTGGATGCTAAAAAATGAGGCTTTGGAGCCTGAAATGAGACTATGCCAACTAACAGTGAGCCTTTAGCCGTAAAACTGTGGGGTTTGGAGCCTAAAATGAGGCTTTGTAAGACAAGAGTAAGACTCTGGAAAGTAAAAATGAGGCTCTGGACCCTAGAAATTTAGATTTGAACTCTAAAAAGCAAATTTGGGTCTTCCAAATCAGGTTTTAGGGCTTAAAAATGATGCTCTGAGTCCTTGAAATGCATATTTGAATCTTAAAAGCACAAACCCTGGAACTCTGGACACCCCCAACTGAGGGCTTTGACCCTCCCGAGGTGGCTCGGACCCTTCGTATACCTGTCTGGATGCTAAAAAAAGAGGCTTTGGACCCTGAAATGAGACACTGCAAATTAACAGTAAGCCTTTAAGGCCCTAAATTGTTGGGTTTGGAGCCTAAAATGAGGCCTTGTGAGACAAGAGTAAGACTCTAGAAAGTAAAAATGAGGCTCTGGACACTAGAAATTTAGATTTGAACTATATGTAGCAGCTTTGGTTCTTCCAAATCAGGTTTTAGGGCTTAAAAATGATGCTCTGAACCCTTGAAATGCATCTTTGGACCTTAAAAGTGTGAACCGTGGAACATTGGACAGCCCCAAATGAGGGGTTGGACCCTCCAGAGGTGGCTGGGACCCTTCGTATACCTGTCTGGATGCTAAAAAAAGAGGTTTTGGAGCCTGAAATGAGACACTGCAAATTAACAGTGAGCCTTTAAGGCCCTAAACTGAGATATTGGAGCCTAAAATGAGGCATTGTAAGACAAGAGTAAGACTTTGGAAAGTAGAAATGAGGCTCTGGACCCTAGAAATTCAGAGTTGGACTATAAAGTGGCTTTGGGGCTTGCAAATCAGGTTTTAGGGCTTAAAAATGATGCTCTGGGCCCTTGAAATGCATCTTTGGACCTTCAAAGTGTGAACCCTGGAAATTTGGACCCCCCAAATGAGGGCTTGGACCCTCCAGAGGCGGCTCGGACCCTAAAAATGCATGTCTGGATGCTAAAAAAAGAGGCTTTGGAGCCTGAAATGAGACTAGGAAAACTAACAGTGAGCCTTTGGCCGTAAAACGGTGGGGTTTGGAGCCTAAAATGAGGCTTTGTAAGACAAGAGTAAGACTTTGGAAAGTAAAAATGAGGCTCTGGACACTAGAAAATTAGATTTAAACTCTATAAAGTGGCTTTGGGGCTTCCAAATGAGGTTTTAGGGCTTAAAAATGATGCTCTGAGCCCTTGAAATGCATCTTTGGACCTTGAAAGTGTGAAACCTTGAACTTTGGACACCCCCAAATGAGGGCTTGGACCCTCCAGAGCTGGCTCAGACCCTAAGGATGCCTGTCTGGATGCTAAAAAAAGAGGCTTGGACCCTGAAATGAGACTATGCAAACTAACAGTGAGCCTTTGGCCGTAAAACGGTGGGGTTTGGAGCCTAAAATGAGGCTTTGTAAGACAAGAGTAAGACTCTGGAAAGTAAAAATGAGGCTCTGGACCCTAGAAATTTAGATTTGAACTCTAAAAAGCAAATTTGGGGCTTCCAAATCAGGTTTTAGGACTTAAAAATGATGCTCTGAGTCCTTGAAATGCATATTTGAATCTTAAAAGCACAAACCCTGGAACTCTGGACACCCCCAACTGAGGGCTTTGACCCTCCCGAGGTGGCTCGGACCCTTCGTATACCTGTCTGGATGCTAAAAAAAGAGGCTTTGGACCCTGAAATGAGACACTGCAAATTAACAGTAAGCCTTTAAGGCCCTAAATTGTTGGGTTTGGAGCCTAAAATGAGGCCTTGTGAGACAAGAGTAAGACTCTAGAAAGTAAAAATGAGGCTCTGGACACTAGAAATTTAGATTTGAACTATATGTAGCAGCTTTGGTTCTTCCAAATCAGGTTTTAGGGCTTAAAAATGATGCTCTGAACCCTTGAAATGCATCTTTGGACCTTAAAAGTGTGAACCGTGGAACATTGGACACCCCCAAATGAGGGCTTGGACCCTCCAGAGGTGGCTGGGACCCTTCGTATACCTGTCTGGATGATAAAAAAAGAGGTTTTGGAGCCTGAAATGAGACACTGCAAATTAACAGTGAGCCTTTAAGGCCCTAAACTGAGATATTGGAGCCTAAAATGAGGCATTGTAAGACAAGAGTAAGACTTTGGAAAGTAGAAATGAGGCTCTGGACCCTAGAAATTCAGAGTTGGACTATAAAGTGGCTTTGGGGCTTGCAAATCAGGTTTTAGGGCTTAAAAATGATGCTCTGGGCCCTTGAAATGCATCTTTGGACCTTCAAAGTGTGAACCCTGGAAATTTGGACCCCCCAAATGAGGGCTTGGACCCTCCAGAGGCGGCTCGGACCCTAAAAATGCATGTCTGGATGCTAAAAAAAGAGGCTTTGGAGCCTGAAATGAGACTAGGAAAACTAACAGTGAGCCTTTGGCCGTAAAACCGTGGGGTTTGGAGCCTAAAATGAGGCTTTGTAAGACAAGAGTAAGACTTTGGAAAGTAAAAATGAGGCTCTGGACACTAGAAATTTACATTGGGACTCTATAAAGTGGCTTTGGGTCTTCCAAATCAGGTTTTAGGGCTTAAAAATGATGCTCTGAGCCCTTGAAATGCATCTTTGGTCCTAAAAGAACAAACCCTGGAAATGTGGACACCCCCAAATGAGGGCTTGGACCCTCCAGAGGCGGCTCAGACCCTAAAAATGCATGTCTGGATTATAAAAAAAGAGGCTTTGGAGCCTGAAATGAGACTATGCAAACTAACAGTGAGCCTTTAGCCGTAAAACTGTGGGGTTTGGAGCCTAAAATGAGGCTTTGTAAGACAAGAGTAAGACTCTGGAAAGTAAAAATGAGGCTCTGGACCCTAGAAATTTAGATTTGAACTCTAAAAAGCAAATTTGGGTCTTCCAAATCAGGTTTTAGGGCTTAAAAATGATGCTCTGAGTCCTTGAAATGCATATTTGAATCTTAAAAGCACAAACCCTGGAACTCTGGACACCCCCAACTGAGGGCTTTGACCCTCCCGAGGTGGCTCGGACCCTTCGTATACCTGTCTGGATGCTAAAAAAAGAGGCTTTGGACCCTGAAATGAGACACTGCAAATTAACAGTAAGCCTTTAAGGCCCTAAATTGTTGGGTTTGGAGCCTAAAATGAGGCCTTGTGAGACAAGAGTAAGACTCTAGAAAGTAAAAATGAGGCTCTGGACACTAGAAATTTAGATTTGAACTATATGTAGCAGCTTTGGTTCTTCCAAATCAGGTTTTAGGGCTTAAAAATGATTCTCTGAACCCTTGAAATGCATCTTTGGACCTTAAAAGTGTGAACCGTGGAACATTGGACAGCCCCAAATGAGGGCTTGGACCCTCCCGAGGTGGCTCGGACCCTTTTTATACCTGTCTGGATGCTAAAAAAAGAGGCTTTGGAGCCTGAAATGAGACACTGCAAATTAACAGTGAGCCTTTAAGGCCCTAAACTGTGGGGTTTGGAGCCTAAAATGAGGCTTTGTAAGACAAGAGTAAGACTCTAGAAAGTAAAAATGAGGCTCTGGACACTAGAAATTTAGATTTGAACTATATGTAGCAGCTTTGGTTCTTCCAAATCAGGTTTTAGGGCTTAAAAATGATGCTCTGAACCCTTGAAATGCATCTTTGGACCTTAAAAGTGTGAACCGTGGAACATTGGACAGCCCCAAATGAGGGGTTGGACCCTCCAGAGGTGGCTGGGACCCTTCGTATACCTGTCTGGATGCTAAAAAAAGAGGTTTTGGAGCCTGAAATGAGACACTGCAAATTAACAGTGAGCCTTTAAGGCCCTAAACGGAGATATTGGAGCCTAAAATGAGGCATTGTAAGACAAGAGTAAGACTTTGGAAAGTAGAAATGAGGCTCTGGACCCTAGAAATTCAGAGTTGGACTATAAAGTGGCTTTGGGGCTTGCAAATCAGGTTTTAGGGCTTAAAAATGATGCTCTGGGCCCTTGAAATGCATCTTTGGACCTTCAAAGTGTGAACCCTGGAAATTTGGACCCCCCAAATGAGGGCTTGGACCCTCCAGAGGCGGCTCGGACCCTAAAAATGCATGTCTGGATGCTAAAAAAAGAGGCTTTGGAGCCTGAAATGAGACTAGGAAAACTAACAGTGAGCCTTTGGCCGTAAAACCGTGGGGTTTGGAGCCTAAAATGAGGCTTTGTAAGACAAGAGTAAGACTTTGGAAAGTAAAAATGAGGCTCTGGACACTAGAAATTTACATTGGGACTCTATAAAGTGGCTTTGGGTCTTCCAAATCAGGTTTTAGGGCTTAAAAATGATGCTCTGAGCCCTTGAAATGCATCTTTGGTCCTAAAAGAACAAACCCTGGAAATGTGGACACCCCCAAATGAGGGCTTGGACCCTCCAGAGGCGGCTCGGACCCTAAAAATGCATGTCTGGATGCTAAAAAAAGAGGCTTTGGAGCCTGAAATGAGACTATGCAAAATAACAGTGAGCCTTGGGGCCCTAAACTGTGGGGTCTGGAGCCTAAAATGAGGCATTGTAAGACAAGAGTAAGACTCTAGAAAGTAAAAATGAGGCTCTGGACCCTAATAATTTACATTGGGACTCTATAAAGTGGCTTTGGGTCTTCCAAATCAGGTTTTAGGGCTTAAAAATGATGCTCTGAGCCCTTGAAATGCATCTTTGGTCTTAAAAGAACAAACCCTGGAACCTTGGACACCCCCAAATGAGGGGTTGGACCCTCCAGAGCTGGCTCAGACCCTAAGGATGCCTGTCTGGATGCTAAAAAAAGAGGCTTGGACCCTGAAATTAGACTATGCAAACTAACAGTGAGCCTTTGGATGTAAAACGGTGGGGTTTGGAGCCTAAAATGAGGCATTGTAAGACAAGAGTAAGACTTTGGAAAGTAGAAATGAGGCTCTGGACCCTAGAAATTCAGAGTTGGACTATAAAGTGGCTTTGGGGCTTGCAAATCAGGTTTTAGGGCTTAAAAATGATGCTCTGGGCCCTTGAAATGCATCTTTGGACCTTCAAAGTGTGAACCCTGGAAATTTGGACACCCCGAAATGAGGGCTTGGACCCTCCAGAGGTGGCTCAGTCCCTAAGGATGCTTGTCTGGATGCTAAAAAATGAGGCTTTGGAGCCTGAAATGAGACTATGCCAACTAACAGTGAGCCTTTAGCCGTAAAACTGTGGGGTTTGGAGCCTAAAATGAGGCTTTGTAAGACAAGAGTAAGACTCTGGAAAGTAAAAATGAGGCTCTGGACCCTAGAAATTTAGATTTGAACTCTAAAAAGCAAATTTGGGTCTTCCAAATCAGGTTTTAGGGCTTAAAAATGATGCTCTGAGTCCTTGAAATGCATATTTGAATCTTAAAAGCACAAACCCTGGAACTCTGGACACCCCCAACTGAGGGCTTTGACCCTCCCGAGGTGGCTCGGACCCTTCGTATACCTGTCTGGATGCTAAAAAAAGAGGCTTTGGACCCTGAAATGAGACACTGCAAATTAACAGTAAGCCTTTAAGGCCCTAAATTGTTGGGTTTGGAGCCTAAAATGAGGCCTTGTGAGACAAGAGTAAGACTCTAGAAAGTAAAAATGAGGCTCTGGACACTAGAAATTTAGATTTGAACTATATGTAGCAGCTTTGGTTCTTCCAAATCAGGTTTTAGGGCTTAAAAATGATGCTCTGAACCCTTGAAATGCATCTTTGGACCTTAAAAGTGTGAACCGTGGAACATTGGACAGCCCCAAATGAGGGGTTGGACCCTCCAGAGGTGGCTGGGACCCTTCGTATACCTGTCTGGATGCTAAAAAAAGAGGTTTTGGAGCCTGAAATGAGACACTGCAAATTAACAGTGAGCCTTTAAGGCCCTAAACTGAGATATTGGAGCCTAAAATGAGGCATTGTAAGACAAGAGTAAGACTTTGGAAAGTAGAAATGAGGCTCTGGACCCTAGAAATTCAGAGTTGGACTATAAAGTGGCTTTGGGGCTTGCAAATCAGGTTTTAGGGCTTAAAAATGATGCTCTGGGCCCTTGAAATGCATCTTTGGACCTTCAAAGTGTGAACCCTGGAAATTTGGACCCCCCAAATGAGGGCTTGGACCCTCCAGAGGCGGCTCGGACCCTAAAAATGCATGTCTGGATGCTAAAAAAAGAGGCTTTGGAGCCTGAAATGAGACTAGGAAAACTAACAGTGAGCCTTTGGCCGTAAAACCGTGGGGTTTGGAGCCTAAAATGAGGCTTTGTAAGACAAGAGTAAGACTTTGGAAAGTAAAAATGAGGCTCTGGACACTAGAAATTTACATTGGGACTCTATAAAGTGGCTTTGGGTCTTCCAAATCAGGTTTTAGGGCTTAAAAATGATGCTCTGAGCCCTTGAAATGCATCTTTGGTCCTAAAAGAACAAACCCTGGAAATGTGGACACCCCCAAATGAGGGCTTGGACCCTCCAGAGGCGGCTCAGACCCTAAAAATGCATGTCTGGATTATAAAAAAAGAGGCTTTGGAGCCTGAAATGAGACTATGCAAACTAACAGTGAGCCTTTAGCCGTAAAACTGTGGGGTTTGGAGCCTAAAATGAGGCTTTGTAAGACAAGAGTAAGACTCTGGAAAGTAAAAATGAGGCTCTGGACCCTAGAAATTTAGATTTGAACTCTAAAAAGCAAATTTGGGTCTTCCAAATCAGGTTTTAGGGCTTAAAAATGATGCTCTGAGTCCTTGAAATGCATATTTGAATCTTAAAAGCACAAACCCTGGAACTCTGGACACCCCCAACTGAGGGCTTTGACCCTCCCGAGGTGGCTCGGACCCTTCGTATACCTGTCTGGATGCTAAAAAAAGAGGCTTTGGACCCTGAAATGAGACACTGCAAATTAACAGTAAGCCTTTAAGGCCCTAAATTGTTGGGTTTGGAGCCTAAAATGAGGCCTTGTGAGACAAGAGTAAGACTCTAGAAAGTAAAAATGAGGCTCTGGACACTAGAAATTTAGATTTGAACTATATGTAGCAGCTTTGGTTCTTCCAAATCAGGTTTTAGGGCTTAAAAATGATTCTCTGAACCCTTGAAATGCATCTTTGGACCTTAAAAGTGTGAACCGTGGAACATTGGACAGCCCCAAATGAGGGCTTGGACCCTCCCGAGGTGGCTCGGACCCTTTTTATACCTGTCTGGATGCTAAAAAAAGAGGCTTTGGAGCCTGAAATGAGACACTGCAAATTAACAGTGAGCCTTTAAGGCCCTAAACTGTGGGGTTTGGAGCCTAAAATGAGGCTTTGTAAGACAAGAGTAAGACTCTAGAAAGTAAAAATGAGGCTCTGGACACTAGAAATTTAGATTTGAACTATATGTAGCAGCTTTGGTTCTTCCAAATCAGGTTTTAGGGCTTAAAAATGATGCTCTGAACCCTTGAAATGCATCTTTGGACCTTAAAAGTGTGAACCGTGGAACATTGGACAGCCCCAAATGAGGGGTTGGACCCTCCAGAGGTGGCTGGGACCCTTCGTATACCTGTCTGGATGCTAAAAAAAGAGGTTTTGGAGCCTGAAATGAGACACTGCAAATTAACAGTGAGCCTTTAAGGCCCTAAACTGAGATATTGGAGCCTAAAATGAGGCATTGTAAGACAAGAGTAAGACTTTGGAAAGTAGAAATGAGGCTCTGGACCCTAGAAATTCAGAGTTGGACTATAAAGTGGCTTTGGGGCTTGCAAATCAGGTTTTAGGGCTTAAAAATGATGCTCTGGGCCCTTGAAATGCATCTTTGGACCTTCAAAGTGTGAACCCTGGAAATTTGGACCCCCCAAATGAGGGCTTGGACCCTCCAGAGGCGGCTCGGACCCTAAAAATGCATGTCTGGATGCTAAAAAAAGAGGCTTTGGAGCCTGAAATGAGACTAGGAAAACTAACAGTGAGCCTTTGGCCGTAAAACCGTGGGGTTTGGAGCCTAAAATGAGGCTTTGTAAGACAAGAGTAAGACTTTGGAAAGTAAAAATGAGGCTCTGGACACTAGAAATTTACATTGGGACTCTATAAAGTGGCTTTGGGTCTTCCAAATCAGGTTTTAGGGCTTAAAAATGATGCTCTGAGCCCTTGAAATGCATCTTTGGTCCTAAAAGAACAAACCCTGGAAATGTGGACACCCCCAAATGAGGGCTTGGACCCTCCAGAGGCGGCTCGGACCCTAAAAATGCATGTCTGGATGCTAAAAAAAGAGGCTTTGGAGCCTGAAATGAGACTATGCAAAATAACAGTGAGCCTTGGGGCCCTAAACTGTGGGGTCTGGAGCCTAAAATGAGGCATTGTAAGACAAGAGTAAGACTCTAGAAAGTAAAAATGAGGCTCTGGACCCTAATAATTTACATTGGGACTCTATAAAGTGGCTTTGGGTCTTCCAAATCAGGTTTTAGGGCTTAAAAATGATGCTCTGAGCCCTTGAAATGCATCTTTGGTCTTAAAAGAACAAACCCTGGAACCTTGGACACCCCCAAATGAGGGGTTGGACCCTCCAGAGCTGGCTCAGACCCTAAGGATGCCTGTCTGGATGCTAAAAAAAGAGGCTTGGACCCTGAAATTAGACTATGCAAACTAACAGTGAGCCTTTGGATGTAAAACGGTGGGGTTTGGAGCCTAAAATGAGGCATTGTAAGACAAGAGTAAGACTTTGGAAAGTAGAAATGAGGCTCTGGACCCTAGAAATTCAGAGTTGGACTATAAAGTGGCTTTGGGGCTTGCAAATCAGGTTTTAGGGCTTAAAAATGATGCTCTGGGCCCTTGAAATGCATCTTTGGACCTTCAAAGTGTGAACCCTGGAAATTTGGACACCCCGAAATGAGGGCTTGGACCCTCCAGAGGTGGCTCAGTCCCTAAGGATGCTTGTCTGGATGCTAAAAAATGAGGCTTTGGAGCCTGAAATGAGACTATGCCAACTAACAGTGAGCCTTTAGCCGTAAAACTGTGGGGTTTGGAGCCTAAAATGAGGCTTTGTAAGACAAGAGTAAGACTCTGGAAAGTAAAAATGAGGCTCTGGACCCTAGAAATTTAGATTTGAACTCTAAAAAGCAAATTTGGGTCTTCCAAATCAGGTTTTAGGGCTTAAAAATGATGCTCTGAGTCCTTGAAATGCATATTTGAATCTTAAAAGCACAAACCCTGGAACTCTGGACACCCCCAACTGAGGGCTTTGACCCTCCCGAGGTGGCTCGGACCCTTCGTATACCTGTCTGGATGCTAAAAAAAGAGGCTTTGGACCCTGAAATGAGACACTGCAAATTAACAGTAAGCCTTTAAGGCCCTAAATTGTTGGGTTTGGAGCCTAAAATGAGGCCTTGTGAGACAAGAGTAAGACTCTAGAAAGTAAAAATGAGGCTCTGGACACTAGAAATTTAGATTTGAACTATATGTAGCAGCTTTGGTTCTTCCAAATCAGGTTTTAGGGCTTAAAAATGATGCTCTGAACCCTTGAAATGCATCTTTGGACCTTAAAAGTGTGAACCGTGGAACATTGGACAGCCCCAAATGAGGGGTTGGACCCTCCAGAGGTGGCTGGGACCCTTCGTATACCTGTCTGGATGCTAAAAAAAGAGGTTTTGGAGCCTGAAATGAGACACTGCAAATTAACAGTGAGCCTTTAAGGCCCTAAACTGAGATATTGGAGCCTAAAATGAGGCATTGTAAGACAAGAGTAAGACTTTGGAAAGTAGAAATGAGGCTCTGGACCCTAGAAATTCAGAGTTGGACTATAAAGTGGCTTTGGGGCTTGCAAATCAGGTTTTAGGGCTTAAAAATGATGCTCTGGGCCCTTGGAATGCATCTTTGGACCTTCAAAGTGTGAACCCTGGAAATTTGGACCCCCCAAATGAGGGCTTGGACCCTCCAGAGGCGGCTCGGACCCTAAAAATGCATGTCTGGATGCTAAAAAAAGAGGCTTTGGAGCCTGAAATGAGACTATGCAAACTAACAGTGAGCCTTTGGCCGTAAAACGGTGGGGTTTGGAGCCTAAAATGAGGCTTTGTAAGACAAGAGTAAGACTTTGGAAAGTAAAAATGAGGCTCTGGACACTAGAAAATTAGATTTAAACTCTATAAAGTGGCTTTGGGGCTTCCAAATGAGGTTTTAGGGCTTAAAAATGATGCTCTGAGCCCTTGAAATGCATCTTTGGACCTTGAAAGTGTGAACCCTGGATCTTTGGACACCCCCAAATGAGGGCTTGGACCCTCCAGAGCTGGCTCAGACCCTAAGGATGCCTGTCTGGATGCTAAAAAAAGAGGCTTGGACCCTGAAATGAGAGTATGCAAACTAACAGTGAGCCTTTGGATGTAAAACGGTGGGGTTTGGAGCCTAAAATGAGGCTTTGTAAGACAAGAGTAAGACTCTGGAAAGTAAAAATGAGGCTCTGGACCCTAGAAATTTAGATTTGAACTCTAAAAAGCAAATTTGGGGCTTCCAAATCAGGTTTTAGGACTTAAAAATGATGCTCTGAGTCCTTGAAATGCATATTTGAATCTTAAAAGCACAAACCCTGGAACTCTGGACACCCCCAACTGAGGGCTTTGACCCTCCCGAGGTGGCTCGGACCCTTCGTATACCTGTCTGGATGCTAAAAAAAGAGGCTTTGGACCCTGAAATGAGACACTGCAAATTAACAGTAAGCCTTTAAGGCCCTAAATTGTTGGGTTTGGAGCCTAAAATGAGGCCTTGTGAGACAAGAGTAAGACTCTAGAAAGTAAAAATGAGGCTCTGGACACTAGAAATTTAGATTTGAACTATATGTAGCAGCTTTGGTTCTTCCAAATCAGGTTTTAGGGCTTAAAAATGATGCTCTGAACCCTTGAAATGCATCTTTGGACCTTAAAAGTGTGAACCGTGGAACATTGGACAGCCCCAAATGAGGGGTTGGACCCTCCAGAGGTGGCTGGGACCCTTCGTATACCTGTCTGGATGCTAAAAAAAGAGGTTTTGGAGCCTGAAATGAGACACTGCAAATTAACAGTGAGCCTTTAAGGCCCTAAACTGAGATATTGGAGCCTAAAATGAGGCATTGTAAGACAAGAGTAAGACTTTGGAAAGTAGAAATGAGGCTCTGGACCCTAGAAATTCAGAGTTGGACTATAAAGTGGCTTTGGGGCTTGCAAATCAGGTTTTAGGGCTTAAAAATGATGCTCTGGGCCCTTGAAATGCATCTTTGGACCTTCAAAGTGTGAACCCTGGAAATTTGGACCCCCCAAATGAGGGCTTGGACCCTCCAGAGGCGGCTCGGACCCTAAAAATGCATGTCTGGATGCTAAAAAAAGAGGCTTTGGAGCCTGAAATGAGACTAGGAAAACTAACAGTGAGCCTTTGGCCGTAAAACCGTGGGGTTTGGAGCCTAAAATGAGGCTTTGTAAGACAAGAGTAAGACTTTGGAAAGTAAAAATGAGGCTCTGGACACTAGAAATTTACATTGGGACTCTATAAAGTGGCTTTGGGTCTTCCAAATCAGGTTTTAGGGCTTAAAAATGATGCTCTGAGCCCTTGAAATGCATCTTTGGTCCTAAAAGAACAAACCCTGGAAATGTGGACACCCCCAAATGAGGGCTTGGACCCTCCAGAGGCGGCTCAGACCCTAAAAATGCATGTCTGGATTATAAAAAAAGAGGCTTTGGAGCCTGAAATGAGACTATGCAAACTAACAGTGAGCCTTTAGCCGTAAAACTGTGGGGTTTGGAGCCTAAAATGAGGCTTTGTAAGACAAGAGTAAGACTCTGGAAAGTAAAAATGAGGCTCTGGACCCTAGAAATTTAGATTTGAACTCTAAAAAGCAAATTTGGGTCTTCCAAATCAGGTTTTAGGGCTTAAAAATGATGCTCTGAGTCCTTGAAATGCATATTTGAATCTTAAAAGCACAAACCCTGGAACTCTGGACACCCCCAACTGAGGGCTTTGACCCTCCCGAGGTGGCTCGGACCCTTCGTATACCTGTCTGGATGCTAAAAAAAGAGGCTTTGGACCCTGAAATGAGACACTGCAAATTAACAGTAAGCCTTTAAGGCCCTAAATTGTTGGGTTTGGAGCCTAAAATGAGGCCTTGTGAGACAAGAGTAAGACTCTAGAAAGTAAAAATGAGGCTCTGGACACTAGAAATTTAGATTTGAACTATATGTAGCAGCTTTGGTTCTTCCAAATCAGGTTTTAGGGCTTAAAAATGATTCTCTGAACCCTTGAAATGCATCTTTGGACCTTAAAAGTGTGAACCGTGGAACATTGGACAGCCCCAAATGAGGGCTTGGACCCTCCCGAGGTGGCTCGGACCCTTTTTATACCTGTCTGGATGCTAAAAAAAGAGGCTTTGGAGCCTGAAATGAGACACTGCAAATTAACAGTGAGCCTTTAAGGCCCTAAACTGTGGGGTTTGGAGCCTAAAATGAGGCTTTGTAAGACAAGAGTAAGACTCTAGAAAGTAAAAATGAGGCTCTGGACACTAGAAATTTAGATTTGAACTATATGTAGCAGCTTTGGTTCTTCCAAATCAGGTTTTAGGGCTTAAAAATGATGCTCTGAACCCTTGAAATGCATCTTTGGACCTTAAAAGTGTGAACCGTGGAACATTGGACAGCCCCAAATGAGGGGTTGGACCCTCCAGAGGTGGCTGGGACCCTTCGTATACCTGTCTGGATGCTAAAAAAAGAGGTTTTGGAGCCTGAAATGAGACACTGCAAATTAACAGTGAGCCTTTAAGGCCCTAAACTGAGATATTGGAGCCTAAAATGAGGCATTGTAAGACAAGAGTAAGACTTTGGAAAGTAGAAATGAGGCTCTGGACCCTAGAAATTCAGAGTTGGACTATAAAGTGGCTTTGGGGCTTGCAAATCAGGTTTTAGGGCTTAAAAATGATGCTCTGGGCCCTTGAAATGCATCTTTGGACCTTCAAAGTGTGAACCCTGGAAATTTGGACCCCCCAAATGAGGGCTTGGACCCTCCAGAGGCGGCTCGGACCCTAAAAATGCATGTCTGGATGCTAAAAAAAGAGGCTTTGGAGCCTGAAATGAGACTAGGAAAACTAACAGTGAGCCTTTGGCCGTAAAACCGTGGGGTTTGGAGCCTAAAATGAGGCTTTGTAAGACAAGAGTAAGACTTTGGAAAGTAAAAATGAGGCTCTGGACACTAGAAATTTACATTGGGACTCTATAAAGTGGCTTTGGGTCTTCCAAATCAGGTTTTAGGGCTTAAAAATGATGCTCTGAGCCCTTGAAATGCATCTTTGGTCCTAAAAGAACAAACCCTGGAAATGTGGACACCCCCAAATGAGGGCTTGGACCCTCCAGAGGCGGCTCGGACCCTAAAAATGCATGTCTGGATGCTAAAAAAAGAGGCTTTGGAGCCTGAAATGAGACTATGCAAAATAACAGTGAGCCTTGGGGCCCTAAACTGTGGGGTCTGGAGCCTAAAATGAGGCATTGTAAGACAAGAGTAAGACTCTAGAAAGTAAAAATGAGGCTCTGGACCCTAATAATTTACATTGGGACTCTATAAAGTGGCTTTGGGTCTTCCAAATCAGGTTTTAGGGCTTAAAAATGATGCTCTGAGCCCTTGAAATGCATCTTTGGTCTTAAAAGAACAAACCCTGGAACCTTGGACACCCCCAAATGAGGGGTTGGACCCTCCAGAGCTGGCTCAGACCCTAAGGATGCCTGTCTGGATGCTAAAAAAAGAGGCTTGGACCCTGAAATTAGACTATGCAAACTAACAGTGAGCCTTTGGATGTAAAACGGTGGGGTTTGGAGCCTAAAATGAGGCATTGTAAGACAAGAGTAAGACTTTGGAAAGTAGAAATGAGGCTCTGGACCCTAGAAATTCAGAGTTGGACTATAAAGTGGCTTTGGGGCTTGCAAATCAGGTTTTAGGGCTTAAAAATGATGCTCTGGGCCCTTGAAATGCATCTTTGGACCTTCAAAGTGTGAACCCTGGAAATTTGGACACCCCGAAATGAGGGCTTGGACCCTCCAGAGGTGGCTCAGTCCCTAAGGATGCTTGTCTGGATGCTAAAAAATGAGGCTTTGGAGCCTGAAATGAGACTATGCCAACTAACAGTGAGCCTTTAGCCGTAAAACTGTGGGGTTTGGAGCCTAAAATGAGGCTTTGTAAGACAAGAGTAAGACTCTGGAAAGTAAAAATGAGGCTCTGGACCCTAGAAATTTAGATTTGAACTCTAAAAAGCAAATTTGGGTCTTCCAAATCAGGTTTTAGGGCTTAAAAATGATGCTCTGAGTCCTTGAAATGCATATTTGAATCTTAAAAGCACAAACCCTGGAACTCTGGACACCCCCAACTGAGGGCTTTGACCCTCCCGAGGTGGCTCGGACCCTTCGTATACCTGTCTGGATGCTAAAAAAAGAGGCTTTGGACCCTGAAATGAGACACTGCAAATTAACAGTAAGCCTTTAAGGCCCTAAATTGTTGGGTTTGGAGCCTAAAATGAGGCCTTGTGAGACAAGAGTAAGACTCTAGAAAGTAAAAATGAGGCTCTGGACACTAGAAATTTAGATTTGAACTATATGTAGCAGCTTTGGTTCTTCCAAATCAGGTTTTAGGGCTTAAAAATGATGCTCTGAACCCTTGAAATGCATCTTTGGACCTTAAAAGTGTGAACCGTGGAACATTGGACAGCCCCAAATGAGGGGTTGGACCCTCCAGAGGTGGCTGGGTCCCTTCGTATACCTGTCTGGATGCTAAAAAAAGAGGTTTTGGAGCCTGAAATGAGACACTGCAAATTAACAGTGAGCCTTTAAGGCCCTAAACTGAGATATTGGAGCCTAAAATGAGGCATTGTAAGACAAGAGTAAGACTTTGGAAAGTAGAAATGAGGCTCTGGACCCTAGAAATTCAGAGTTGGACTATAAAGTGGCTTTGGGGCTTGCAAATCAGGTTTTAGGGCTTAAAAATGATGCTCTGGGCCCTTGAAATGCATCTTTGGACCTTCAAAGTGTGAACCCTGGAAATTTGGACCCCCCAAATGAGGGCTTGGACCCTCCAGAGGCGGCTCGGACCCTAAAAATGCATGTCTGGATGCTAAAAAAAGAGGCTTTGGAGCCTGAAATGAGACTAGGAAAACTAACAGTGAGCCTTTGGCCGTAAAACGGTGGGGTTTGGAGCCTAAAATGAGGCTTTGTAAGACAAGAGTAAGACTTTGGAAAGTAAAAATGAGGCTCTGGACACTAGAAAATTAGATTTAAACTCTATAAAGTGGCTTTGGGGCTTCCAAATGAGGTTTTAGGGCTTAAAAATGATGCTCTGAGCCCTTGAAATGCATCTTTGGACCTTGAAAGTGTGAACCCTGGAAGTTTGGACACCCCCAAATGAGGGCTTGGACCCTCCAGAGCTGGCTCAGACCCTAAGGATGCCTGTCTGGATGCTAAAAAAAGAGGCTTGGACCCTGAAATGAGACTATGCAAACTAACAGTGAGCCTTTGGCCGTAAAACGGTGGGGTTTGGAGCCTAAAATGAGGCTTTGTAAGACAAGAGTAAGACTCTGGAAAGTAAAAATGAGGCTCTGGACCCTAGAAATTTAGATTTGAACTCTAAAAAGCAAATTTGGGGCTTCCAAATCAGGTTTTAGGACTTAAAAATGATGCTCTGAGTCCTTGAAATGCATATTTGAATCTTAAAAGCACAAACCCTGGAACTCTGGACACCCCCAACTGAGGGCTTTGACCCTCCCGAGGTGGCTCGGACCCTTCGTATACCTGTCTGGATGCTAAAAAAAGAGGCTTTGGACCCTGAAATGAGACACTGCAAATTAACAGTAAGCCTTTAAGGCCCTAAATTGTTGGGTTTGGAGCCTAAAATGAGGCCTTGTGAGACAAGAGTAAGACTCTAGAAAGTAAAAATGAGGCTCTGGACACTAGAAATTTAGATTTGAACTATATGTAGCAGCTTTGGTTCTTCCAAATCAGGTTTTAGGGCTTAAAAATGATGCTCTGAACCCTTGAAATGCATCTTTGGACCTTAAAAGTGTGAACCGTGGAACATTGGACAGCCCCAAATGAGGGCTTGGACCCTCCCGAGGTGGCTCGGACCCTTTGTATACCTGTCTGGATGCTAAAAAAAGAGGCTTTGGAGCCTGAAATGAGACACTGCAAATTAACAGTGAGCCTTTAAGGCCCTAAACTGTGGGGTTTGGAGCCTAAAATGAGGCTTTGTAAGACAAGAGTAAGACTCTAGAAAGTAAAAATGAGGCTCTGGACACTAGAAATTTAGATTTGAACTATATGTAGCAGCTTTGGTTCTTCCAAATCAGGTTTTAGGGCTTAAAAATGATGCTCTAGGCCCTTGAAATGCATATTTGAATCTTAAAAGCACAAACCCTGGAACTGTGGACACCCCCAAATGAGGGGTTGGACCCTCCAGAGGTGGCTGGGACCCTTCGTATACCTGTCTGGATGCTAAAAAAAGAGGTTTTGGAGCCTGAAATGAGACACTGCAAATTAACAGTGAGCCTTTAAGGCCCTAAACTGAGATATTGGAGCCTAAAATGAGGCATTGTAAGACAAGAGTAAGACTTTGGAAAGTAGAAATGAGGCTCTGGACCCTAGAAATTCAGAGCTGGACTATAAAGTGGCTTTGGGGCTTGCAAATCAGGTTTTAGGGCTTAAAAATGATGCTCTGGGCCCTTGAAATGCATCTTTGGACCTTCAAAGTGTGAACCCTGGAAATTTGGACCCCCCAAATGAGGGCTTGGACCCTCCAGAGGCGGCTCGGACCCTAAAAATGCATGTCTGGATGCTAAAAAAAGAGGCTTTGGAGCCTGAAATGAGACTAGGAAAACTAACAGTGAGCCTTTGGCCGTAAAACCGTGGGGTTTGGAGCCTAAAATGAGGCTTTGTAAGACAAGAGTAAGACTTTGGAAAGTAAAAATGAGGCTCTGGACACTAGAAAATTAGATTTAAACTCTATAAAGTGGCTTTGGGGCTTCCAAATGAGGTTTTAGTGCTTAAAAATGATGCTCTGAGCCCTTGAAATGCATCTTTGGACCTTGAAAGTGTGAACCCTGGAAGTTTGGACACCCCCAAATGAGGGCTTGGACCCTCCAGAGCTGGCTCAGACCCTAAGGATGCCTGTCTGGATGCTAAAAAAAGAGGCTTGGACCCTGAAATGAGAGTATGCAAACTAACAGTGAGCCTTTGGATGTAAAACGGTGGGGTTTGGAGCCTAAAATGAGGCTTTGTAAGACAAGAGTAAGACTCTGGAAAGTAAAAATGAGGCTCTGGACCCTAGAAATTTAGATTTGAACTCTAAAAAGCAAATTTGGGGCTTCCAAATCAGGTTTTAGGACTTAAAAATGATGCTCTGAGTCCTTGAAATGCATATTTGAATCTTAAAAGCACAAACCCTGGAACTCTGGACACCCCCAACTGAGGGCTTTGACCCTCCCGAGGTGGCTCGGACCCTTCGTATACCTGTCTGGATGCTAAAAAAAGAGGCTTTGGACCCTGAAATGAGACACTGCAAATTAACAGTAAGCCTTTAAGGCCCTAAATTGTTGGGTTTGGAGCCTAAAATGAGGCCTTGTGAGACAAGAGTAAGACTCTAGAAAGTAAAAATGAGGCTCTGGACACTAGAAATTTAGATTTGAACTATATGTAGCAGCTTTGGTTCTTCCAAATCAGGTTTTAGGGCTTAAAAATGATGCTCTGAACCCTTGAAATGCATCTTTGGACCTTAAAAGTGTGAACCGGTGAACATTGGACAGCCCCAAATGAGGGCTTGGACCCTCCCGAGGTGGCTCGGACCCTTTGTATACCTGTCTGGATGCTAAAAAAAGAGGCTTTGGAGCCTGAAATGAGACACTGCAAATTAACAGTGAGCCTTTAAGGCCCTAAACTGTGGGGTTTGGAGCCTAAAATGAGGCTTTGTAAGACAAGAGTAAGACTCTAGAAAGTAAAAATGAGGCTCTGGACACTAGAAATTTAGATTTGAACTATATGTAGCAGCTTTGGTTCTTCCAAATCAGGTTTTAGGGCTTAAAAATGATGCTCTAGGCCCTTGAAATGCATATTTGAATCTTAAAAGCACAAACCCTGGAACTGTGGACACCCCCAAATGAGGGGTTGGACCCTCCAGAGGTGGCTGGGACCCTTCGTATACCTGTCTGGATGCTAAAAAAAGAGGTTTTGGAGCCTGAAATGAGACACTGCAAATTAACAGTGAGCCTTTAAGGCCCTAAACTGAGATATTGGAGCCTAAAATGAGGCATTGTAAGACAAGAGTAAGACTTTGGAAAGTAGAAATGAGGCTCTGGACCCTAGAAATTCAGAGTTGGACTATAAAGTGGCTTTGGGGCTTGCAAATCAGGTTTTAGGGCTTAAAAATGATGCTCTGGGCCCTTGAAATGCATCTTTGGACCTTCAAAGTGTGAACCCTGGAAATTTGGACCCCCCAAATGAGGGCTTGGACCCTCCAGAGGCGGCTCGGACCCTAAAAATGCATGTCTGGATGCTAAAAAAAGAGGCTTTGGAGCCTGAAATGAGACTAGGAAAACTAACAGTGAGCCTTTGGCCGTAAAACGGTGGGGTTTGGAGCCTAAAATGAGGCATTGTAAGACAAGAGTAAGACTTTGGAAAGTAAAAATGAGGCTCTGGACCCTAGAAATTTACATTGGGACTCTATAAAGTGGCTTTGGGTCTTCCAAATCAGGTTTTAGGGCTTAAAAATGATGCTCTGAGCCCTTGAAATGCATCTTTGGTCCTAAAAGAACAAACCCTGGAAATGTGGACACCCCCAAATGAGGGCTTGGACCCTCCAGAGGCGGCTCGGACCCTAAAAATGCATGTCTGGATTATAAAAAAAGAGGCTTTGGACCCTGAAATGAGACACTGCAAAATAACAGTGAGCCTTGGGGCCCTAAACTGTGGGGTTTGGAGCCTAAAATGAGGCATTGTAAGACAAGAGTAAGACTCTAGAAAGTAAAAATGAGGCTCTGGACCCTAATAATTTACATTGGGACTCTATAAAGTGGCTTTGGGTCTTCCAAATCAGGTTTTAGGGCTTAAAAATGATGCTCTGAGCCCTTGAAATGCATCTTTGGTCTTAAAAGAACAAACCCTGGAACCTTGGACACCCCCAAATGAGGGCTTGGACCCTCCAGAGCTGGCTCAGACCCTAAGGATGCCTGTCTGGATGCTAAAAAAAGAGGCTTGGACCCTGAAATTAGACTATGCAAACTAACAGTGAGCCTTTGGATGTAAAACGGTGGGGTTTGGAGCCTAAAATGAGGCATTGTAAGACAAGAGTAAGACTTTGGAAAGTAGAAATGAGGCTCTGGACCCTAGAAATTCAGAGTTGGACTATAAAGTGGCTTTGGGGCTTGCAAATCAGGTTTTAGGGCTTAAAAATGATGCTCTGGGCCCTTGAAATGCATCTTTGGACCTTCAAAGTGTGAACCCTGGAAATTTGGACACCCCGAAATGAGGGCTTGGACCCTCCAGAGGTGGCTCAGTCCCTAAGGATGCTTGTCTGGATGCTAAAAAATGAGGCTTTGGAGCCTGAAATGAGACTATGCCAACTAACAGTGAGCCTTTAGCCGTAAAACTGTGGGGTTTGGAGCCTAAAATGAGGCTTTGTAAGACAAGAGTAAGACTCTGGAAAGTAAAAATGAGGCTCTGGACCCTAGAAATTTAGATTTGAACTCTAAAAAGCAAATTTGGGTCTTCCAAATCAGGTTTTAGGGCTTAAAAATGATGCTCTGAGTCCTTGAAATGCATATTTGAATCTTAAAAGCACAAACCCTGGAACTCTGGACACCCCCAACTGAGGGCTTTGACCCTCCCGAGGTGGCTCGGACCCTTCGTATACCTGTCTGGATGCTAAAAAAAGAGGCTTTGGACCCTGAAATGAGACACTGCAAATTAACAGTAAGCCTTTAAGGCCCTAAATTGTTGGGTTTGGAGCCTAAAATGAGGCCTTGTGAGACAAGAGTAAGACTCTAGAAAGTAAAAATGAGGCTCTGGACACTAGAAATTTAGATTTGAACTATATGTAGCAGCTTTGGTTCTTCCAAATCAGGTTTTAGGGCTTAAAAATGATTCTCTGAACCCTTGAAATGCATCTTTGGACCTTAAAAGTGTGAACCGTGGAACATTGGACAGCCCCAAATGAGGGCTTGGACCCTCCCGAGGTGGCTCGGACCCTTTTTATACCTGTCTGGATGCTAAAAAAAGAGGCTTTGGAGCCTGAAATGAGACACTGCAAATTAACAGTGAGCCTTTAAGGCCCTAAACTGTGGGGTTTGGAGCCTAAAATGAGGCTTTGTAAGACAAGAGTAAGACTCTAGAAAGTAAAAATGAGGCTCTGGACACTAGAAATTTAGATTTGAACTATATGTAGCAGCTTTGGTTCTTCCAAATCAGGTTTTAGGGCTTAAAAATGATGCTCTGAACCCTTGAAATGCATCTTTGGACCTTAAAAGTGTGAACCGTGGAACATTGGACAGCCCCAAATGAGGGCTTGGACCCTCCAGAGCTGGCTCAGACCCTAAGGATGCCTGTCTGGATGCTAAAAAAAGAGGCTTGGACCCTGAAATTAGACTATGCAAACTAACAGTGAGCCTTTGGATGTAAAACGGTGGGGTTTGGAGCCTAAAATGAGGCATTGTAAGACAAGAGTAAGACTTTGGAAAGTAAAAATGAGGCTCTGGACCCTAGAAATTTACACTGGGACTCTATAAAGTGGCTTTGGGGCTTCCAAATCAGGTTTTAGGCCTTAAAAATGATGCTCTAGGCCCTTGAAATGCATATTTGAATCTTAAAAGCACAAACCCTGGAACTGTGGACACCCCCAAATGAGGGGTTGGACCCTCCAGAGGTGGCTGGGACCCTTCGTATACCTGTCTGGATGCTAAAAAAAGAGGTTTTGGAGCCTGAAATGAGACACTGCAAATTAACAGTGAGCCTTTAAGGCCCTAAACTGAGATATTGGAGCCTAAAATGAGGCATTGTAAGACAAGAGTAAGACTTTGGAAAGTAGAAATGAGGCTCTGGACCCTAGAAATTCAGAGTTGGACTATAAAGTGGCTTTGGGGCTTGCAAATCAGGTTTTAGGGCTTAAAAATGATGCTCTGGGCCCTTGAAATGCATCTTTGGACCTTCAAAGTGTGAACCCTGGAAATTTGGACACCCCGAAATGAGGGCTTGGACCCTCCAGAGGTGGCTCAGTCCCTAAGGATGCTTGTCTGGATGCTAAAAAATGAGGCTTTGGAGCCTGAAATGAGACTATGCCAACTAACAGTGAGCCTTTAGCCGTAAAACTGTGGGGTTTGGAGCCTAAAATGAGGCATTGTAAGACAAGAGTAAGACTCTAGAAAGTAAAAATGAGGCTCTGGACCCTAATAATTTACATTGGGACTCTATAAAGTGGCTTTGGGTCTTCCAAATCAGGTTTTAGGGCTTAAAAATGATGCTCTGAGCCCTTGAAATGCATCTTTGGTCTTAAAAGAACAAACCCTGGAACCTTGGACACCCCCAAATGAGGGCTTGGACCCTCCAGAGCTGGCTCAGACCCTAAGGATGCCTGTCTGGATGCTAAAAAAAGAGGCTTGGACCCTGAAATTAGACTATGCAAACTAACAGTGAGCCTTTGGATGTAAAACGGTGGGGTTTGGAGCCTAAAATGAGGCATTGTAAGACAAGAGTAAGACTTTGGAAAGTAAAAATGAGGCTCTGGACCCTAGAAATTTACACTGGGACTCTATAAAGTGGCTTTGGGGCTTCCAAATCAGGTTTTAGGCCTTAAAAATGATGCTCTAGGCCCTTGAAATGCATATTTGAATCTTAAAAGCACAAACCCTGGAACTGTGGACACCCCCAAATGAGGGGTTGGACCCTCCAGAGGTGGCTGGGACCCTTCGTATACCTGTCTGGATGCTAAAAAAAGAGGTTTTGGAGCCTGAAATGAGACACTGCAAATTAACAGTGAGCCTTTAAGGCCCTAAACTGAGATATTGGAGCCTAAAATGAGGCATTGTAAGACAAGAGTAAGACTTTGGAAAGTAGAAATGAGGCTCTGGACCCTAGAAATTCAGAGTTGGACTATAAAGTGGCTTTGGGGCTTGCAAATCAGGTTTTAGGGCTTAAAAATGATGCTCTGGGCCCTTGAAATGCATCTTTGGACCTTCAAAGTGTGAACCCTGGAAATTTGGACACCCCGAAATGAGGGCTTGGACCCTCCAGAGGTGGCTCAGTCCCTAAGGATGCTTGTCTGGATGCTAAAAAATGAGGCTTTGGAGCCTGAAATGAGACTATGCCAACTAACAGTGAGCCTTTAGCCGTAAAACTGTGGGGTTTGGAGCCTAAAATGAGGCTTTGTAAGACAAGAGTAAGACTCTGGAAAGTAAAAATGAGGCTCTGGACCCTAGAAATTTAGATTTGAACTCTAAAAAGCAAATTTGGGTCTTCCAAATCAGGTTTTAGGGCTTAAAAATGATGCTCTGAGTCCTTGAAATGCATATTTGAATCTTAAAAGCACAAACCCTGGAACTCTGGACACCCCCAACTGAGGGCTTTGACCCTCCCGAGGTGGCTCGGACCCTTCGTATACCTGTCTGGATGCTAAAAAAAGAGGCTTTGGACCCTGAAATGAGACACTGCAAATTAACAGTAAGCCTTTAAGGCCCTAAATTGTTGGGTTTGGAGCCTAAAATGAGGCCTTGTGAGACAAGAGTAAGACTCTAGAAAGTAAAAATGAGGCTCTGGACACTAGAAATTTAGATTTGAACTATATGTAGCAGCTTTGGTTCTTCAAAATCAGGTTTTAGGGCTTAAAAATGATGCTCTGAACCCTTGAAATGCATCTTTGGACCTTAAAAGTGTGAACCGTGGAACATTGGACAGCCCCAAATGAGGGCTTGGACCCTCCCGAGGTGGCTCGGACCCTTTGTATACCTGTCTGGATGCTAAAAAAAGAGGCTTTGGAGCCTGAAATGAGACACTGCAAATTAACAGTGAGCCTTTAAGGCCCTAAACTGTGGGGTTTGGAGCCTAAAATGAGGCTTTGTAAGACAAGAGTAAGACTCTAGAAAGTAAAAATGAGGCTCTGGACACTAGAAATTTAGATTTGAACTATATGTAGCAGCTTTGGTTCTTCCAAATCAGGTTTTAGGGCTTAAAAATGATGCTCTGAACCCTTGAAATGCATCTTTGGACCTTAAAAGTGTGAACCGTGGAACATTGGACAGCCCCAAATGAGGGCTTGGACCCTCCAGAGCTGGCTCAGACCCTAAGGATGCCTGTCTGGATGCTAAAAAAAGAGGCTTGGACCCTGAAATTAGACTATGCAAACTAACAGTGAGCCTTTGGATGTAAAACGGTGGGGTTTGGTTCCTAAAATGAGGCATTGTAAGACAAGAGTAAGACTTTGGAAAGTAAAAATGAGGCTCTGGACCCTAGAAATTTACACTGGGACTCTATAAAGTGGCTTTGGGGCTTCCAAATCAGGTTTTAGGCCTTAAAAATGATGCTCTAGGCCCTTGAAATGCATATTTGAATCTTAAAAGCACAAACCCTGGAACTGTGGACACCCCCAAATGAGGGGTTGGACCCTCCAGAGGTGGCTGGGACCCTTCGTATACCTGTCTGGATGCTAAAAAAAGAGGTTTTGGAGCCTGAAATGAGACACTGCAAATTAACAGTGAGCCTTTAAGGCCCTAAACTGAGATATTGGAGCCTAAAATGAGGCATTGTAAGACAAGAGTAAGACTTTGGAAAGTAGAAATGAGGCTCTGGACCCTAGAAATTCAGAGTTGGACTATAAAGTGGCTTTGGGGCTTGCAAATCAGGTTTTAGGGCTTAAAAATGATGCTCTGGGCCCTTGAAATGCATCTTTGGACCTTCAAAGTGTGAACCCTGGAAATTTGGACACCCCGAAATGAGGGCTTGGACCCTCCAGAGGTGGCTCAGTCCCTAAGGATGCTTGTCTGGATGCTAAAAAATGAGGCTTTGGAGCCTGAAATGAGACTATGCCAACTAACAGTGAGCCTTTAGCCGTAAAACTGTGGGGTTTGGAGCCTAAAATGAGGCATTGTAAGACAAGAGTAAGACTCTAGAAAGTAAAAATGAGGCTCTGGACCCTAATAATTTACATTGGGACTCTATAAAGTGGCTTTGGGTCTTCCAAATCAGGTTTTAGGGCTTAAAAATGATGCTCTGAGCCCTTGAAATGCATCTTTGGTCTTAAAAGAACAAACCCTGGAACCTTGGACACCCCCAAATGAGGGCTTGGACCCTCCAGAGCTGGCTCAGACCCTAAGGATGCCTGTCTGGATGCTAAAAAAAGAGGCTTGGACCCTGAAATTAGACTATGCAAACTAACAGTGAGCCTTTGGATGTAAAACGGTGGGGTTTGGAGCCTAAAATGAGGCATTGTAAGACAAGAGTAAGACTTTGGAAAGTAGAAATGAGGCTCTGGACCCTAGAAATTCAGAGTTGGACTATAAAGTGGCTTTGGGGCTTGCAAATCAGGTTTTAGGGCTTAAAAATGATGCTCTGGGCCCTTGAAATGCATCTTTGGACCTTCAAAGTGTGAACCCTGGAAATTTGGACACCCCGAAATGAGGGCTTGGACCCTCCAGAGGTGGCTCAGTCCCTAAGGATGCTTGTCTGGATGCTAAAAAATGAGGCTTTGGAGCCTGAAATGAGACTATGCCAACTAACAGTGAGCCTTTAGCCGTAAAACTGTGGGGTTTGGAGCCTAAAATGAGGCATTGTAAGACAAGAGTAAGACTTTGGAAAGTAAAAATGAGGCTCTGGACCCTAGAAATTTACACTGGGACTCTATAAAGTGGCTTTGGGGCTTCCAAATCAGGTTTTAGGCCTTAAAAATGATGCTCTAGGCCCTTGAAATGCATATTTGAATCTTAAAAGCACAAACCCTGGAACTGTGGACACCCCCAAATGAGGGGTTGGACCCTCCAGAGGTGGCTGGGACCCTTCGTATACCTGTCTGGATGCTAAAAAAAGAGGTTTTGGAGCCTGAAATGAGACACTGCAAATTAACAGTGAGCCTTTAAGGCCCTAAACTGAGATATTGGAGCCTAAAATGAGGCATTGTAAGACAAGAGTAAGACTTTGGAAAGTAGAAATGAGGCTCTGGACCCTAGAAATTCAGAGTTGGACTATAAAGTGGCTTTGGGGCTTGCAAATCAGGTTTTAGGGCTTAAAAATGATGCTCTGGGCCCTTGAAATGCATCTTTGGACCTTCAAAGTGTGAACCCTGGAAATTTGGACACCCCGAAATGAGGGCTTGGACCCTCCAGAGGCGGCTCGGACCCTAAAAATGCATGTCTGGATGCTAAAAAATGAGGCTTTGGAGCCTGAAATGAGACTATGCCAACTAACAGTGAGCCTTTAGCCGTAAAACTGTGGGGTTTGGAGCCTAAAATGAGGCTTTGTAAGACAAGAGTAAGACTCTAGAAAGTAAAAATGAGGCTCTGGACCCTAATAATTTACATTGGGACTCTATAAAGTGGCTTTGGGTCTTCCAAATCAGGTTTTAGGGCTTAAAAATGATGCTCTGAGCCCTTGAAATGCATCTTTGGTCTTAAAAGAACAAACCCTGGAACCTTGGACACCCCCAAATGAGGGCTTGGACCCTCCAGAGCTGGCTCAGACCCTAAGGATGCCTGTCTGGATGCTAAAAAAAGAGGCTTGGACCCTGAAATTAGACTATGCAAACTAACAGTGAGCCTTTGGATGTAAAACGGTGGGGTTTGGAGCCTAAAATGAGGCATTGTAAGACAAGAGTAAGACTTTGGAAAGTAGAAATGAGGCTCTGGACCCTAGAAATTCAGAGTTGGACTATAAAGTGGCTTTGGGGCTTGCAAATCAGGTTTTAGGGCTTAAAAATGATGCTCTGGGCCCTTGAAATGCATCTTTGGACCTTCAAAGTGTGAACCCTGGAAATTTGGACACCCCGAAATGAGGGCTTGGACCCTCCAGAGGTGGCTCAGTCCCTAAGGATGCTTGTCTGGATGCTAAAAAATGAGGCTTTGGAGCCTGAAATGAGACTATGCCAACTAACAGTGAGCCTTTAGCCGTAAAACTGTGGGGTTTGGAGCCTAAAATGAGGCTTTGTAAGACAAGAGTAAGACTCTGGAAAGTAAAAATGAGGCTCTGGACCCTAGAAATTTAGATTTGAACTCTAAAAAGCAAATTTGGGTCTTCCAAATCAGGTTTTAGGGCTTAAAAATGATGCTCTGAGTCCTTGAAATGCATATTTGAATCTTAAAAGCACAAACCCTGGAACTCTGGACACCCCCAACTGAGGGCTTTGACCCTCCCGAGGTGGCTCGGACCCTTCGTATACCTGTCTGGATGCTAAAAAAAGAGGCTTTGGACCCTGAAATGAGACACTGCAAATTAACAGTAAGCCTTTAAGGCCCTAAATTGTTGGGTTTGGAGCCTAAAATGAGGCCTTGTGAGACAAGAGTAAGACTCTAGAAAGTAAAAATGAGGCTCTGGACACTAGAAATTTAGATTTGAACTATATGTAGCAGCTTTGGTTCTTCAAAATCAGGTTTTAGGGCTTAAAAATGATGCTCTGAACCCTTGAAATGCATCTTTGGACCTTAAAAGTGTGAACCGTGGAACATTGGACAGCCCCAAATGAGGGCTTGGACCCTCCCGAGGTGGCTCGGACCCTTTGTATACCTGTCTGGATGCTAAAAAAAGAGGCTTTGGAGCCTGAAATGAGACACTGCAAATTAACAGTGAGCCTTTAAGGCCCTAAACTGTGGGGTTTGGAGCCTAAAATGAGGCTTTGTAAGACAAGAGTAAGACTCTAGAAAGTAAAAATGAGGCTCTGGACACTAGAAATTTAGATTTGAACTATATGTAGCAGCTTTGGTTCTTCCAAATCAGGTTTTAGGGCTTAAAAATGATGCTCTGAACCCTTGAAATGCATCTTTGGACCTTAAAAGTGTGAACCGTGGAACATTGGACAGCCCCAAATGAGGGCTTGGACCCTCCAGAGCTGACACAGACCCTAAGGATGCCTGTCTGGATGCTAAAAAAAGAGGCTTGGACCCTGAAATTAGACTATGCAAACTAACAGTGAGCCTTTGGATGTAAAACGGTGGGGTTTGGAGCCTAAAATGAGGCATTGTAAGACAAGAGTAAGACTTTGGAAAGTAAAAATGAGGCTCTGGACCCTAGAAATTTACACTGGGACTCTATAAAGTGGCTTTGGGGCTTCCAAATCAGGTTTTAGGCCTTAAAAATGATGCTCTAGGCCCTTGAAATGCATATTTGAATCTTAAAAGCACAAACCCTGGAACTGTGGACACCCCCAAATGAGGGGTTGGACCCTCCAGAGGTGGCTGGGACCCTTCGTATACCTGTCTGGATGCTAAAAAAAGAGGTTTTGGAGCCTGAAATGAGACACTGCAAATTAACAGTGAGCCTTTAAGGCCCTAAACTGAGATATTGGAGCCTAAAATGAGGCATTGTAAGACAAGAGTAAGACTTTGGAAAGTAGAAATGAGGCTCTGGACCCTAGAAATTCAGAGTTGGACTATAAAGTGGCTTTGGGGCTTGCAAATCAGGTTTTAGGGCTTAAAAATGATGCTCTGGGCCCTTGAAATGCATCTTTGGACCTTCAAAGTGTGAACCCTGGAAATTTGGACACCCCGAAATGAGGGCTTGGACCCTCCAGAGGTGGCTCAGTCCCTAAGGATGCTTGTCTGGATGCTAAAAAAAGAGGCTTTGGAGCCTGAAATGAGACTATGCCAACTAACAGTGAGCCTTTAGCCGTAAAACTGTGGGGTTTGGAGCCTAAAATGAGGCATTGTAAGACAAGAGTAAGACTCTAGAAAGTAAAAATGAGGCTCTGGACCCTAATAATTTACATTGGGACTCTATAAAGTGGCTTTGGGTCTTCCAAATCAGGTTTTAGGGCTTAAAAATGATGCTCTGAGCCCTTGAAATGCATCTTTGGTCTTAAAAGAACAAACCCTGGAACCTTGGACACCCCCAAATGAGGGCTTGGACCCTCCAGAGCTGGCTCAGACCCTAAGGATGCCTGTCTGGATGCTAAAAAAAGAGGCTTGGACCCTGAAATTAGACTATGCAAACTAACAGTGAGCCTTTGGATGTAAAACGGTGGGGTTTGGAGCCTAAAATGAGGCATTGTAAGACAAGAGTAAGACTTTGGAAAGTAGAAATGAGGCTCTGGACCCTAGAAATTCAGAGTTGGACTATAAAGTGGCTTTGGGGCTTGCAAATCAGGTTTTAGGGCTTAAAAATGATGCTCTGGGCCCTTGAAATGCATCTTTGGACCTTCAAAGTGTGAACCCTGGAAATTTGGACACCCCGAAATGAGGGCTTGGACCCTCCAGAGGTGGCTCAGTCCCTAAGGATGCTTGTCTGGATGCTAAAAAATGAGGCTTTGGAGCCTGAAATGAGACTATGCCAACTAACAGTGAGCCTTTAGCCGTAAAACTGTGGGGTTTGGAGCCTAAAATGAGGCATTGTAAGACAAGAGTAAGACTTTGGAAAGTAAAAATGAGGCTCTGGACCCTAGAAATTTACACTGGGACTCTATAAAGTGGCTTTGGGGCTTCCAAATCAGGTTTTAGGCCTTAAAAATGATGCTCTAGGCCCTTGAAATGCATATTTGAATCTTAAAAGCACAAACCCTGGAACTGTGGACACCCCCAAATGAGGGGTTGGACCCTCCAGAGGTGGCTGGGACCCTTCGTATACCTGTCTGGATGCTAAAAAAAGAGGTTTTGGAGCCTGAAATGAGACACTGCAAATTAACAGTGAGCCTTTAAGGCCCTAAACTGAGATATTGGAGCCTAAAATGAGGCATTGTAAGACAAGAGTAAGACTTTGGAAAGTAGAAATGAGGCTCTGGACCCTAGAAATTCAGAGTTGGACTATAAAGTGGCTTTGGGGCTTGCAAATCAGGTTTTAGGGCTTAAAAATGATGCTCTGGGCCCTTGAAATGCATCTTTGGACCTTCAAAGTGTGAACCCTGGAAATTTGGACACCCCGAAATGAGGGCTTGGACCCTCCAGAGGCGGCTCGGACCCTAAAAATGCATGTCTGGATGCTAAAAAATGAGGCTTTGGAGCCTGAAATGAGACTATGCCAACTAACAGTGAGCCTTTAGCCGTAAAACTGTGGGGTTTGGAGCCTAAAATGAGGCATTGTAAGACAAGAGTAAGACTCTAGAAAGTAAAAATGAGGCTCTGGACCCTAATAATTTACATTGGGACTCTATAAAGTGGCTTTGGGTCTTCCAAATCAGGTTTTAGGGCTTAAAAATGATGCTCTGAGCCCTTGAAATGCATCTTTGGTCTTAAAAGAACAAACCCTGGAACCTTGGACACCCCCAAATGAGGGCTTGGACCCTCCAGAGCTGGCTCAGACCCTAAGGATGCCTGTCTGGATGCTAAAAAAAGAGGCTTGGACCCTGAAATTAGACTATGCAAACTAACAGTGAGCCTTTGGATGTAAAACGGTGGGGTTTGGAGCCTAAAATGAGGCATTGTAAGACAAGAGTAAGACTTTGGAAAGTAGAAATGAGGCTCTGGACCCTAGAAATTCAGAGTTGGACTATAAAGTGGCTTTGGGGCTTGCAAATCAGGTTTTAGGGCTTAAAAATGATGCTCTGGGCCCTTGAAATGCATCTTTGGACCTTCAAAGTGTGAACCCTGGAAATTTGGACACCCCGAAATGAGGGCTTGGACCCTCCAGAGGTGGCTCAGTCCCTAAGGATGCTTGTCTGGATGCTAAAAAATGAGGCTTTGGAGCCTGAAATGAGACTATGCCAACTAACAGTGAGCCTTTAGCCGTAAAACTGTGGGGTTTGGAGCCTAAAATGAGGCATTGTAAGACAAGAGTAAGACTTTGGAAAGTAGAAATGAGGCTCTGGACCCTAGAAATTTACACTGGGACTCTATAAAGTGGCTTTGGGGCTTCCAAATCAGGTTTTAGGCCTTAAAAATGATGCTCTAGGCCCTTGAAATGCATATTTGAATCTTAAAAGCACAAACCCTGGAACTGTGGACACCCCCAAATGAGGGGTTGGACCCTCCAGAGGTGGCTGGGACCCTTCGTATACCTGTCTGGATGCTAAAAAAAGAGGTTTTGGAGCCTGAAATGAGACACTGCAAATTAACAGTGAGCCTTTAAGGCCCTAAACTGAGATATTGGAGCCTAAAATGAGGCATTGTAAGACAAGAGTAAGACTTTGGAAAGTAGAAATGAGGCTCTGGACCCTAGAAATTCAGAGTTGGACTATAAAGTGGCTTTGGGGCTTGCAAATCAGGTTTTAGGGCTTAAAAATGATGCTCTGGGCCCTTGAAATGCATCTTTGGACCTTCAAAGTGTGAACCCTGGAAATTTGGACCCCCCAAATGAGGGCTTGGACCCTCCAGAGGCGGCTCGGACCCTAAAAATGCATGTCTGGATGCTAAAAAAAGAGGCTTTGGAGCCTGAAATGAGACTAGGAAAACTAACAGTGAGCCTTTGGCCGTAAAACCGTGGGGTTTGGAGCCTAAAATGAGGCTTTGTAAGACAAGAGTAAGACTTTGGAAAGTAAAAATGAGGCTCTGGACACTAGAAATTTACATTGGGACTCTATAAAGTGGCTTTGGGTCTTCCAAATCAGGTTTTAGGGCTTAAAAATGATGCTCTGAGCCCTTGAAATGCATCTTTGGTCCTAAAAGAACAAACCCTGGAAATGTGGACACCCCCAAATGAGGGCTTGGACCCTCCAGAGGCGGCTCGGACCCTAAAAATGCATGTCTGGATGCTAAAAAAAGAGGCTTTGGAGCCTGAAATGAGACTATGCAAAATAACAGTGAGCCTTGGGGCCCTAAACTGTGGGGTTTGGAGCCTAAAATGAGGCATTGTAAGACAAGAGTAAGACTCTAGAAAGTAAAAATGAGGCTCTGGACCCTAATAATTTACATTGGGACTCTATAAAGTGGCTTTGGGTCTTCCAAATCAGGTTTTAGGGCTTAAAAATGATGCTCTGAGCCCTTGAAATGCATCTTTGGTCTTAAAAGAACAAACCCTGGAACCTTGGACACCCCCAAATGAGGGCTTGGACCCTCCAGAGCTGGCTCAGACCCTAAGGATGCCTGTCTGGATGCTAAAAAAAGAGGCTTGGACCCTGAAATTAGACTATGCAAACTAACAGTGAGCCTTTGGATGTAAAACGGTGGGGTTTGGAGCCTAAAATGAGGCATTGTAAGACAAGAGTAAGACTTTGGAAAGTAGAAATGAGGCTCTGGACCCTAGAAATTCAGAGTTGGACTATAAAGTGGCTTTGGGGCTTGCAAATCAGGTTTTAGGGCTTAAAAATGATGCTCTGGGCCCTTGAAATGCATCTTTGGACCTTCAAAGTGTGAACCCTGGAAATTTGGACACCCCGAAATGAGGGCTTGGACCCTCCAGAGGTGGCTCAGTCCCTAAGGATGCTTGTCTGGATGCTAAAAAATGAGGCTTTGGAGCCTGAAATGAGACTATGCCAACTAACAGTGAGCCTTTAGCCGTAAAACTGTGGGGTTTGGAGCCTAAAATGAGGCTTTGTAAGACAAGAGTAAGACTCTGGAAAGTAAAAATGAGGCTCTGGACCCTAGAAATTTAGATTTGAACTCTAAAAAGCAAATTTGGGTCTTCCAAATCAGGTTTTAGGGCTTAAAAATGATGCTCTGAGTCCTTGAAATGCATATTTGAATCTTAAAAGCACAAACCCTGGAACTCTGGACACCCCCAACTGAGGGCTTTGACCCTCCCGAGGTGGCTCGGACCCTTCGTATACCTGTCTGGATGCTAAAAAAAGAGGCTTTGGACCCTGAAATGAGACACTGCAAATTAACAGTAAGCCTTTAAGGCCCTAAATTGTTGGGTTTGGAGCCTAAAATGAGGCCTTGTGAGACAAGAGTAAGACTCTAGAAAGTAAAAATGAGGCTCTGGACACTAGAAATTTAGATTTGAACTATATGTAGCAGCTTTGGTTCTTCCAAATCAGGTTTTAGGGCTTAAAAATGATGCTCTGAACCCTTGAAATGCATCTTTGGACCTTAAAAGTGTGAACCGTGGAACATTGGACAGCCCCAAATGAGGGGTTGGACCCTCCAGAGGTGGCTGGGACCCTTCGTATACCTGTCTGGATGCTAAAAAAAGAGGTTTTGGAGCCTGAAATGAGACACTGCAAATTAACAGTGAGCCTTTAAGGCCCTAAACTGAGATATTGGAGCCTAAAATGAGGCATTGTAAGACAAGAGTAAGACTTTGGAAAGTAGAAATGAGGCTCTGGACCCTAGAAATTCAGAGTTGGACTATAAAGTGGCTTTGGGGCTTGCAAATCAGGTTTTAGGGCTTAAAAATGATGCTCTGGGCCCTTGAAATGCATCTTTGGACCTTCAAAGTGTGAACCCTGGAAATTTGGACACCCCGAAATGAGGGCTTGGACCCTCCATAGGTGGCTCAGTCCCTAAGGATGCTTGTCTGGATGCTAAAAAATGAGGCTTTGGAGCCTGAAATGAGACTATGCCAACTAACAGTGAGCCTTTAGCCGTAAAACTGTGGGGTTTGGAGCCTAAAATGAGGCATTGTAAGACAAGAGTAAGACTCTAGAAAGTAAAAATGAGGCTCTGGACCCTAATAATTTACATTGGGACTCTATAAAGTGGCTTTGGGTCTTCCAAATCAGGTTTTAGGGCTTAAAAATGATGCTCTGAGCCCTTGAAATGCATCTTTGGTCTTAAAAGAACAAACCCTGGAACCTTGGACACCCCCAAATGAGGGCTTGGACCCTCCAGAGCTGGCTCAGACCCTAAGGATGCCTGTCTGGATGCTAAAAAAAGAGGCTTGGACCCTGAAATTAGACTATGCAAACTAACAGTGAGCCTTTGGATGTAAAACGGTGGGGTTTGGAGCCTAAAATGAGGCATTGTAAGACAAGAGTAAGACTTTGGAAAGTAGAAATGAGGCTCTGGACCCTAGAAATTCAGAGTTGGACTATAAAGTGGCTTTGGGGCTTGCAAATCAGGTTTTAGGGCTTAAAAATGATGCTCTGGGCCCTTGAAATGCATCTTTGGACCTTCAAAGTGTGAACCCTGGAAATTTGGACACCCCGAAATGAGGGCTTGGACCCTCCAGAGGTGGCTCAGTCCCTAAGGATGCTTGTCTGGATGCTAAAAAATGAGGCTTTGGAGCCTGAAATGAGACTATGCCAACTAACAGTGAGCCTTTAGCCGTAAAACTGTGGGGTTTGGAGCCTAAAATGAGGCTTTGTAAGACAAGAGTAAGACTCTGGAAAGTAAAAATGAGGCTCTGGACCCTAGAAATTTAGATTTGAACTCTAAAAAGCAAATTTGGGTCTTCCAAATCAGGTTTTAGGGCTTAAAAATGATGCTCTGAGTCCTTGAAATGCATATTTGAATCTTAAAAGCACAAACCCTGGAACTCTGGACACCCCCAACTGAGGGCTTTGACCCTCCCGAGGTGGCTCGGACCCTTCGTATACCTGTCTGGATGCTAAAAAAAGAGGCTTTGGACCCTGAAATGAGACACTGCAAATTAACAGTAAGCCTTTAAGGCCCTAAATTGTTGGGTTTGGAGCCTAAAATGAGGCCTTGTGAGACAAGAGTAAGACTCTAGAAAGTAAAAATGAGGCTCTGGACACTAGAAATTTAGATTTGAACTATATGTAGCAGCTTTGGTTCTTCAAAATCAGGTTTTAGGGCTTAAAAATGATGCTCTGAACCCTTGAAATGCATCTTTGGACCTTAAAAGTGTGAACCGTGGAACATTGGACAGCCCCAAATGAGGGCTTGGACCCTCCCGAGGTGGCTCGGACCCTTTGTATACCTGTCTGGATGCTAAAAAAAGAGGCTTTGGAGCCTGAAATGAGACACTGCAAATTAACAGTGAGCCTTTAAGGCCCTAAACTGTGGGGTTTGGAGCCTAAAATGAGGCTTTGTAAGACAAGAGTAAGACTCTAGAAAGTAAAAATGAGGCTCTGGACACTAGAAATTTAGATTTGAACTATATGTAGCAGCTTTGGTTCTTCAAAATCAGGTTTTAGGGCTTAAAAATGATGCTCTGAACCCTTGAAATGCATCTTTGGACCTTAAAAGTGTGAACCGTGGAACATTGGACAGCCCCAAATGAGGGCTTGGACCCTCCAGAGCTGGCTCAGACCCTAAGGATGCCTGTCTGGATGCTAAAAAAAGAGGCTTGGACCCTGAAATTAGACTATGCAAACTAACAGTGAGCCTTTGGATGTAAAACGGTGGGGTTTGGAGCCTAAAATGAGGCATTGTAAGACAAGAGTAAGACTTTGGAAAGTAAAAATGAGGCTCTGGACCCTAGAAATTTACACTGGGACTCTATAAAGTGGCTTTGGGGCTTCCAAATCAGGTTTTAGGCCTTAAAAATGATGCTCTAGGCCCTTGAAATGCATATTTGAATCTTAAAAGCACAAACCCTGGAACTGTGGACACCCCCAAATGAGGGGTTGGACCCTCCAGAGGTGGCTGGGACCCTTCGTATACCTGTCTGGATGCTGAAAAAAGAGGTTTTGGAGCCTGAAATGAGACACTGCAAATTAACAGTGAGCCTTTAAGGCCCTAAACTGAGATATTGGAGCCTAAAATGAGGCATTGTAAGACAAGAGTAAGACTTTGGAAAGTAGAAATGAGGCTCTGGACCCTAGAAATTCAGAGTTGGACTATAAAGTGGCTTTGGGGCTTGCAAATCAGGTTTTAGGGCTTAAAAATGATGCTCTGGGCCCTTGAAATGCATCTTTGGACCTTCAAAGTGTGAACCCTGGAAATTTGGACACCCCGAAATGAGGGCTTGGACCCTCCAGAGGTGGCTCAGTCCCTAAGGATGCTTGTCTGGATGCTAAAAAAAGAGGCTTTGGAGCCTGAAATGAGACTATGCCAACTAACAGTGAGCCTTTAGCCGTAAAACTGTGGGGTTTGGAGCCTAAAATGAGGCATTGTAAGACAAGAGTAAGACTCTAGAAAGTAAAAATGAGGCTCTGGACCCTAATAATTTACATTGGGACTCTATAAAGTGGCTTTGGGTCTTCCAAATCAGGTTTTAGGGCTTAAAAATGATGCTCTGAGCCCTTGAAATGCATCTTTGGTCTTAAAAGAACAAACCCTGGAACCTTGGACACCCCCAAATGAGGGCTTGGACCCTCCAGAGCTGGCTCTGACCCTAAGGATGCCTGTCTGGATGCTAAAAAAAGAGGCTTGGACCCTGAAATTAGACTATGCAAACTAACAGTGAGCCTTTGGATGTAAAACGGTGGGGTTTGGAGCCTAAAATGAGGCATTGTAAGACAAGAGTAAGACTCTGGAAAGTAGAAATGAGGTTCTGGACCCTAGAAATTCAGAGTTGGACTATAAAGTGGCTTTGGGGCTTGCAAATCAGGTTTTAGGGCTTAAAAATGATGCTCTGGGCCCTTGAAATGCATCTTTGGACCTTCAAAGTGTGAACCCTGGAAATTTGGACCCCCCAAATGAGGGCTTGGACCCTCCAGAGGCGGCTCGGACCCTAAAAATGCATGTCTGGATGCTAAAAAAAGAGGCTTTGGAGCCTGAAATGAGACTAGGAAAACTAACAGTGAGCCTTTGGCCGTAAAACCGTGGGGTTTGGAGCCTAAAATGAGGCTTTGTAAGACAAGAGTAAGACTTTGGAAAGTAAAAATGAGGCTCTGGACACTAGAAATTTACATTGGGACTCTATAAAGTGGCTTTGGGTCTTCCAAATCAGGTTTTAGGGCTTAAAAATGATGCTCTGAGCCCTTGAAATGCATCTTTGGTCCTAAAAGAACAAACCCTGGAAATGTGGACACCCCCAAATGAGGGCTTGGACCCTCCAGAGGCGGCTCAGACCCTAAAAATGCATGTCTGGATTATAAAAAAAGAGGCTTTGGAGCCTGAAATGAGACTATGCAAACTAACAGTGAGCCTTTAGCCGTAAAACTGTGGGGTTTGGAGCCTAAAATGAGGCTTTGTAAGACAAGAGTAAGACTTTGGAAAGTAAAAATGAGGCTCTGGACCCTAGAAATTTAGATTTGAACTCTAAAAAGCGAATTTGGGGCTTGCAAATCAGGTTTTAGGGCTTAAAAATGATGCTCTGAGTCCTTGAAATGCATATTTGAATCTTAAAAGCACAAACCCTGGAACTCTGGACACCCCCAACTGAGGGCTTTGACCCTCCCGAGGTGGCTCGGACCCTTCGTATACCTGTCTGGATGCTAAAAAAAGAGGCTTTGGACCCTGAAATGAGACACTGCAAATTAACAGTAAGCCTTTAAGGCCCTAAATTGTTGGGTTTGGAGCCTAAAATGAGGCCTTGTGAGACAAGAGTAAGACTCTAGAAAGTAAAAATGAGGCTCTGGACACTAGAAATTTAGATTTGAACTGTATGTAGCAGCTCTGGTTCTTCCAAATCAGGTTTTAGGGCTTAAAAATGATGCTCTGAACCCTTGAAATGCATCTTTGGACCTTAAAAGTGTGAACCGTGGAACATTGGACAGCCCCAAATGAGGGCTTGGACCCTCCCGAGGTGGCTCGGACCCTTTGTATACCTGTCTGGATGCTAAAAAAAGAGGCTTTGGAGCCTGAAATGAGACACTGCAAATTAACAGTGAGCCTTTAAGGCCCTAAACTGTGGGGTTTGGAGCCTAAAATGAGGCTTTGTAAGACAAGAGTAAGACTCTAGAAAGTAAAAATGAGGCTCTGGACACTAGAAATTTAGATTTGAACTATATGTAGCAGCTTTGGTTCTTCCAAATCAGGTTTTAGGCCTTAAAAATGATGCTCTAGGCCCTTGAAATGCATATTTGAATCTTAAAAGCACAAACCCTGGAACTGTGGACACCCCCAAATGAGGGGTTGGACCCTCCAGAGGTGGCTGGGACCCTTCGTATACCTGTCTGGATGCTAAAAAAAGAGGTTTTGGAGCCTGAAATGAGACACTGCAAATTAACAGTGAGCCTTTAAGGCCCTAAACTGAGATATTGGAGCCTAAAATGAGGCATTGTAAGACAAGAGTAAGACTTTGGAAAGTAGAAATGAGGCTCTGGACCCTAGAAATTCAGAGTTGGACTATAAAGTGGCTTTGGGGCTTGCAAATCAGGTTTTAGGGCTTAAAAATGATGCTCTGGGCCCTTGAAATGCATCTTTGGACCTTCAAAGTGTGAACCCTGGAAATTTGGACCCCCCAAATGAGGGCTTGGACCCTCCAGAGGCGGCTCGGACCCTAAAAATGCATGTCTGGATGCTAAAAAAAGAGGCTTTGGAGCCTGAAATGAGACTAGGAAAACTAACAGTGAGCCTTTGGCCGTAAAACCGTGGGGTTTGGAGCCTAAAATGAGGCATTGTAAGACAAGAGTAAGACTTTGGAAAGTAAAAATGAGGCTCTGGACACTAGAAATTTACATTGGGACTCTATAAAGTGGCTTTGGGGCTTCCAAATCAGGTTTTAGGGCTTAAAAATGATGCTCTGAGCCCTTGAAATGCATCTTTGGTCCTAAAAGAACAAACCCTGGAAATGTGGACACCCCCAAATGAGGGCTTGGACCCTCCAGAGGCGGCTCGGACCCTAAAAATGCATGTCTGGATTATAAAAAAAGAGGCTTTGGACCCTGAAATGAGACTATGCAAAATAACAGTGAGCCTTGGGGCCCTAAACTGTGGGGTTTGGAGCCTAAAATGAGGCATTGTAAGACAAGAGTAAGACTCTAGAAAGTAAAAATGAGGCTCTGGACCCTAATAATTTACATTGGGACTCTATAAAGTGGCTTTGGGTCTTCCAAATCAGGTTTTAGGGCTTAAAAATGATGCTCTGAGCCCTTGAAATGCATCTTTGGTCTTAAAAGAACAAACCCTGGAACCTTGGACACCCCCAAATGAGGGCTTGGACCCTCCAGAGCTGGCTCAGACCCTAAGGATGCCTGTCTGGATGCTAAAAAAAGAGGCTTGGACCCTGAAATTAGACTATGCAAACTAACAGTGAGCCTTTGGATGTAAAACGGTGGGGTTTGGAGCCTAAAATGAGGCATTGTAAGACAAGAGTAAGACTTTGGAAAGTAGAAATGAGGCTCTGGACCCTAGAAATTCAGAGTTGGACTATAAAGTGGCTTTGGGGCTTGCAAATCAGGTTTTAGGGCTTAAAAATGATGCTCTGGGCCCTTGAAATGCATCTTTGGACCTTCAAAGTGTGAACCCTGGAAATTTGGACACCCCGAAATGAGGGCTTGGACCCTCCAGAGGTGGCTCAGACCCTAAGGATGCCTGTCTGGATGCTAAAAAAAGAGGCTTGGACCCTGAAATTAGACTATGCCAACTAACAGTGAGCCTTTGGATGTAAAACTGTGGGGTTTGGAGCCTAAAATGAGGCTTTGTAAGACAAGAGTAAGACTCTAGAAAGTAAAAATGAGGCTCTGGACCCTAGAAATTTAGATTTGAACTCTAAAAAGCGAATTTGGGGCTTGCAAATCAGGTTTTAGGGCTTAAAAATGATGCTCTGAGTCCTTGAAATGCATATTTGAATCTTAAAAGCACAAACCCTGGAACTCTGGACACCCCCAACTGAGGGCTTTGACCCTCCCGAGGTGGCTCGGACCCTTCGTATACCTGTCTGGATGCTAAAAAAAGAGGCTTTGGACCCTGAAATGAGACACTGCAAATTAACAGTAAGCCTTTAAGGCCCTAAATTGTTGGGTTTGGAGCCTAAAATGAGGCCTTGTGAGACAAGAGTAAGACTCTAGAAAGTAAAAATGAGGCTCTGGACACTAGAAATTTAGATTTGAACTGTATGTAGCAGCTCTGGTTCTTCCAAATCAGGTTTTAGGGCTTAAAAATGATGCTCTGAACCCTTGAAATGCATCTTTGGACCTTAAAAGTGTGAACCGTGGAACATTGGACAGCCCCAAATGAGGGCTTGGACCCTCCCGAGGTGGCTCGGACCCTTTGTATACCTGTCTGGATGCTAAAAAAAGAGGCTTTGGAGCCTGAAATGAGACACTGCAAATTAACAGTGAGCCTTTAAGGCCCTAAACTGTGGGGTTTGGAGCCTAAAATGAGGCTTTGTAAGACAAGAGTAAGACTCTAGAAAGTAAAAATGAGGCTCTGGACACTAGAAATTTAGATTTGAACTATATGTAGCAGCTTTGGTTCTTCCAAATCAGGTTTTAGGCCTTAAAAATGATGCTCTAGGCCCTTGAAATGCATATTTGAATCTTAAAAGCACAAACCCTGGAACTGTGGACACCCCCAAATGAGGGGTTGGACCCTCCAGAGGTGGCTGGGACCCTTCGTATACCTGTCTGGATGCTAAAAAAAGAGGTTTTGGAGCCTGAAATGAGACACTGCAAATTAACAGTGAGCCTTTAAGGCCCTAAACTGAGATATTGGAGCCTAAAATGAGGCATTGTAAGACAAGAGTAAGACTTTGGAAAGTAGAAATGAGGCTCTGGACCCTAGAAATTCAGAGTTGGACTATAAAGTGGCTTTGGGGCTTGCAAATCAGGTTTTAGGGCTTAAAAATGATGCTCTGGGCCCTTGAAATGCATCTTTGGACCTTCAAAGTGTGAACCCTGGAAATTTGGACCCCCCAAATGAGGGCTTGGACCCTCCAGAGGCGGCTCGGACCCTAAAAATGCATGTCTGGATGCTAAAAAAAGAGGCTTTGGAGCCTGAAATGAGACTAGGAAAACTAACAGTGAGCCTTTGGCCGTAAAACCGTGGGGTTTGGAGCCTAAAATGAGGCATTGTAAGACAAGAGTAAGACTTTGGAAAGTAAAAATGAGGCTCTGGACACTAGAAATTTACATTGGGACTCTATAAAGTGGCTTTGGGTCTTCCAAATCAGGTTTTAGGGCTTAAAAATGATGCTCTGAGCCCTTGAAATGCATCTTTGGTCCTAAAAGAACAAACCCTGGAAATGTGGACACCCCCAAATGAGGGCTTGGACCCTCCAGAGGCGGCTCGGACCCTAAAAATGCATGTCTGGATTATAAAAAAAGAGGCTTTGGAACCTGAAATGAGACTATGCAAAATAACAGTGAGCCTTGGGGCCCTAAACTGTGGGGTTTGGAGCCTAAAATGAGGCATTGTAAGACAAGAGTAAGACTCTAGAAAGTAAAAATGAGGCTCTGGACCCTAATAATTTACATTGGGACTCTATAAAGTGGCTTTGGGTCTTCCAAATCAGGTTTTAGGGCTTAAAAATGATGCTCTGAGCCCTTGAAATGCATCTTTGGTCTTAAAAGAACAAACCCTGGAACCTTGGACACCCCCAAATGAGGGCTTGGACCCTCCAGAGCTGGCTCAGACCCTAAGGATGCCTGTCTGGATGCTAAAAAAAGAGGCTTGGACCCTGAAATTAGACTATGCAAACTAACAGTGAGCCTTTGGATGTAAAACGGTGGGGTTTGGAGCCTAAAATGAGGCATTGTAAGACAAGAGTAAGACTTTGGAAAGTAGAAATGAGGCTCTGGACCCTAGAAATTCAGAGTTGGACTATAAAGTGGCTTTGGGGCTTGCAAATCAGGTTTTAGGGCTTAAAAATGATGCTCTGGGCCCTTGAAATGCATCTTTGGACCTTCAAAGTGTGAACCCTGGAAATTTGGACACCCCGAAATGAGGGCTTGGACCCTCCAGAGGTGGCTCAGACCCTAAGGATGCCTGTCTGGATGCTAAAAAAAGAGGCTTGGACCCTGAAATTAGACTATGCCAACTAACAGTGAGCCTTTAGCCGTAAAACTGTGGGGTTTGGAGCCTAAAATGAGGCTTTGTAAGACAAGAGTAAGACTCTAGAAAGTAAAAATGAGGCTCTGGACCCTAGAAATTTAGATTTGAACTCTAAAAAGCAAATTTGGGTCTTCCAAATCAGGTTTTAGGGCTTAAAAATGATGCTCTGAGTCCTTGAAATGCATATTTGAATCTTAAAAGCACAAACCCTGGAACTCTGGACACCCCCAACTGAGGGCTTTGACCCTCCCGAGGTGGCTCGGACCCTTCGTATACCTGTCTGGATGCTAAAAAAAGAGGCTTTGGACCCTGAAATGAGACACTGCAAATTAACAGTAAGCCTTTAAGGCCCTAAATTGTTGGGTTTGGAGCCTAAAATGAGGCCTTGTGAGACAAGAGTAAGACTCTAGAAAGTAAAAATGAGGCTCTGGACACTAGAAATTTAGATTTGAACTATATGTAGCAGCTTTGGTTCTTCCAAATCAGGTTTTAGGGCTTAAAAATGATGCTCTGAACCCTTGAAATGCATCTTTGGACCTTAAAAGTGTGAACCGTGGAACATTGGACAGCCCCAAATGAGGGCTTGGACCCTCCCGAGGTGGCTCGGACCCTTTGTATACCTGTCTGGATGCTAAAAAAAGAGGCTTTGGAGCCTGAAATGAGACACTGCAAATTAACAGTGAGCCTTTAAGGCCCTAAACTGTGGGGTTTGGAGCCTAAAATGAGGCTTTGTAAGACAAGAGTAAGACTCTAGAAAGTAAAAATGAGGCTCTGGACACTAGAAATTTAGATTTGAACTATATGTAGCAGCTTTGGTTCTTCCAAATCAGGTTTTAGGGCTTAAAAATGATGCTCTGAACCCTTGAAATGCATCTTTGGACCTTAAAAGTGTGAACCGTGGAACATTGGACAGCCCCAAATGAGGGCTTGGACCCTCCAGAGCTGGCTCAGACCCTAAGGATGCCTGTCTGGATGCTAAAAAAAGAGGCTTGGACCCTGAAATTAGACTATGCAAACTAACAGTGAGCCTTTGGATGTAAAACGGTGGGGTTTGGAGCCTAAAATGAGGCATTGTAAGACAAGAGTAAGACTTTGGAAAGTAAAAATGAGGCTCTGGACCCTAGAAATTTACACTGGGACTCTATAAAGTGGCTTTGGGGCTTCCAAATCAGGTTTTAGGCCTTAAAAATGATGCTCTAGGCCCTTGAAATGCATATTTGAATCTTAAAAGCACAAACCCTGGAACTGTGGACACCCCCAAATGAGGGGTTGGACCCTCCAGAGGTGGCTGGGACCCTTCGTATACCTGTCTGGATGCTAAAAAAAGAGGTTTTGGAGCCTGAAATGAGACACTGCAAATTAACAGTGAGCCTTTAAGGCCCTAAACTGAGATATTGGAGCCTAAAATGAGGCATTGTAAGACAAGAGTAAGACTTTGGAAAGTAGAAATGAGGCTCTGGACCCTAGAAATTCAGAGTTGGACTATAAAGTGGCTTTGGGGCTTGCAAATCAGGTTTTAGGGCTTAAAAATGATGCTCTGGGCCCTTGAAATGCATCTTTGGACCTTCAAAGTGTGAACCCTGGAAATTTGGACACCCCGAAATGAGGGCTTGGACCCTCCAGAGGTGGCTCAGTCCCTAAGGATGCTTGTCTGGATGCTAAAAAATGAGGCTTTGGAGCCTGAAATGAGACTATGCCAACTAACAGTGAGCCTTTAGCCGTAAAACTGTGGGGTTTGGAGCCTAAAATGAGGCATTGTAAGACAAGAGTAAGACTCTAGAAAGTAAAAATGAGGCTCTGGACCCTAATAATTTACATTGGGACTCTATAAAGTGGCTTTGGGTCTTCCAAATCAGGTTTTAGGGCTTAAAAATGATGCTCTGAACCCTTGAAATGCATCTTTGGTCTTAAAAGAACAAACCCTGGAACCTTGGACACCCCCAAATGAGGGCTTGGACCCTCCAGAGCTGGCTCAGACCCTAAGGATGCCTGTCTGGATGCTAAAAAAAGAGGCTTGGACCCTGAAATTAGACTATGCAAACTAACAGTGAGCCTTTGGATGTAAAACGGTGGGGTTTGGAGCCTAAAATGAGGCATTGTAAGACAAGAGTAAGACTTTGGAAAGTAGAAATGAGGCTCTGGACCCTAGAAATTCAGAGTTGGACTATAAAGTGGCTTTGGGGCTTGCAAATCAGGTTTTAGGGCTTAAAAATGATGCTCTGGGCCCTTGAAATGCATCTTTGGACCTTCAAAGTGTGAACCCTGGAAATTTGGACACCCCGAAATGAGGGCTTGGACCCTCCAGAGGTGGCTCAGTCCCTAAGGATGCTTGTCTGGATGCTAAAAAAAGAGGCTTTGGAGCCTGAAATGAGACTATGCCAACTAACAGTGAGCCTTTAGCCGTAAAACTGTGGGGTTTGGAGCCTAAAATGAGGCTTTGTAAGACAAGAGTAAGACTCTGGAAAGTAAAAATGAGGCTCTGGACCCTAGAAATTTAGATTTGAACTCTAAAAAGCAAATTTGGGTCTTCCAAATCAGGTTTTAGGGCTTAAAAATGATGCTCTGAGTCCTTGAAATGCATATTTGAATCTTAAAAGCACAAACCCTGGAACTCTGGACACCCCCAACTGAGGGCTTTGACCCTCCCGAGGTGGCTCGGACCCTTCGTATACCTGTCTGGATGCTAAAAAAAGAGGCTTTGGACCCTGAAATGAGACACTGCAAATTAACAGTAAGCCTTTAAGGCCCTAAATTGTTGGGTTTGGAGCCTAAAATGAGGCCTTGTGAGACAAGAGTAAGACTCTAGAAAGTAAAAATGAGGCTCTGGACACTAGAAATTTAGATTTGAACTATATGTAGCAGCTTTGGTTCTTCCAAATCAGGTTTTAGGGCTTAAAAATGATGCTCTGAACCCTTGAAATGCATCTTTGGACCTTAAAAGTGTGAACCGTGGAACATTGGACAGCCCCAAATGAGGGCTTGGACCCTCCCGAGGTGGCTCGGACCCTTTGTATACCTGTCTGGATGCTAAAAAAAGAGGCTTTGGAGCCTGAAATGAGACACTGCAAATTAACAGTGAGCCTTTAAGGCCCTAAACTGTGGGGTTTGGAGCCTAAAATGAGGCTTTGTAAGACAAGAGTAAGACTCTAGAAAGTAAAAATGAGGCTCTGGACACTAGAAATTTAGATTTGAACTATATGTAGCAGCTTTGGTTCTTCAAAATCAGGTTTTAGGGCTTAAAAATGATGCTCTGAACCCTTGAAATGCATCTTTGGACCTTAAAAGTGTGAACCGTGGAACATTGGACAGCCCCAAATGAGGGCTTGGACCCTCCAGAGCTGGCTCAGACCCTAAGGATGCCTGTCTGGATGCTAAAAAAAGAGGCTTGGACCCTGAAATGAGACTATGCAAACTAACAGTGAGCCTTTGGATGTAAAACGGTGGGGTTTGGAGCCTAAAATGAGGCATTGTAAGACAAGAGTAAGACTTTGGAAAGTAAAAATGAGGCTCTGGACCCTAGAAATTTACACTGGGACTCTATAAAGTGGCTTTGGGGCTTCCAAATCAGGTTTTAGGCCTTAAAAATGATGCTCTAGGCCCTTGAAATGCATATTTGAATCTTAAAAGCACAAACCCTGGAACTGTGGACACCCCCAAATGAGGGGTTGGACCCTCCAGAGGTGGCTGGGACCCTTCGTATACCTGTCTGGATGCTAAAAAAAGAGGTTTTGGAGCCTGAAATGAGACACTGCAAATTAACAGTGAGCCTTTAAGGCCCTAAACTGAGATATTGGAGCCTAAAATGAGGCATTGTAAGACAAGAGTAAGACTTTGGAAAGTAGAAATGAGGCTCTGGACCCTAGAAATTCAGAGTTGGACTATAAAGTGGCTTTGGGGCTTGCAAATCAGGTTTTAGGGCTTAAAAATGATGCTCTGGGCCCTTGAAATGCATCTTTGGACCTTCAAAGTGTGAACCCTGGAAATTTGGACCCCCCAAATGAGGGCTTGGACCCTCCAGAGGCGGCTCGGACCCTAAAAATGCATGTCTGGATGCTAAAAAAAGAGGCTTTGGAGCCTGAAATGAGACTAGGAAAACTAACAGTGAGCCTTTGGCCGTAAAACCGTGGGGTTTGGAGCCTAAAATGAGGCTTTGTAAGACAAGAGTAAGACTTTGGAAAGTAAAAATGAGGCTCTGGACACTAGAAATTTACATTGGGACTCTATAAAGTGGCTTTGGGTCTTCCAAATCAGGTTTTAGGGCTTAAAAATGATGCTCTGAGCCCTTGAAATGCATCTTTGGTCCTAAAAGAACAAACCCTGGAAATGTGGACACCCCCAAATGAGGGCTTGGACCCTCCAGAGGCGGCTCGGACCCTAAAAATGCATGTCTGGATGCTAAAAAAAGAGGCTTTGGACCCTGAAATGAGACTATGCAAAATAACAGTGAGCCTTGGGGCCCTAAACTGTGGGGTTTGGAGCCTAAAATGAGGCATTGTAAGACAAGAGTAAGACTCTAGAAAGTAAAAATGAGGCTCTGGACCCTAATAATTTACATTGGGACTCTATAAAGTGGCTTTGGGTCTTCCAAATCAGGTTTTAGGGCTTAAAAATGATGCTCTGAGCCCTTGAAATGCATCTTTGGTCTTAAAAGAACAAACCCTGGAACCTTGGACACCCCCAAATGAGGGCTTGGACCCTCCAGAGCTGGCTCAGACCCTAAGGATGCCTGTCTGGATGCTAAAAAAAGAGGCTTGGACCCTGAAATTAGACTATGCAAACTAACAGTGAGCCTTTGGATGTAAAACGGTGGGGTTTGGAGCCTAAAATGAGGCATTGTAAGACAAGAGTAAGACTTTGGAAAGTAGAAATGAGGCTCTGGACCCTAGAAATTCAGAGTTGGACTATAAAGTGGCTTTGGGGCTTGCAAATCAGGTTTTAGGGCTTAAAAATGATGCTCTGGGCCCTTGAAATGCATCTTTGGACCTTCAAAGTGTGAACCCTGGAAATTTGGACACCCCCAAATGAGGGCTTGGACCCTCCAGAGGTGGCTCAGTCCCTAAGGATGCTTGTCTGGATGCTAAAAAATGAGGCTTTGGAGCCTGAAATGAGACTATGCCAACTAACAGTGAGCCTTTAGCCGTAAAACTGTGGGGTTTGGAGCCTAAAATGAGGCTTTGTAAGACAAGAGTAAGACTCTGGAAAGTAAAAATGAGGCTCTGGACCCTAGAAATTTAGATTTGAACTCTAAAAAGCAAATTTGGGTCTTCCAAATCAGGTTTTAGGGCTTAAAAATGATGCTCTGAGTCCTTGAAATGCATATTTGAATCTTAAAAGCACAAACCCTGGAACTCTGGACACCCCCAACTGAGGGCTTTGACCCTCCCGAGGTGGCTCGGACCCTTCGTATACCTGTCTGGATGCTAAAAAAAGAGGCTTTGGACCCTGAAATGAGACACTGCAAATTAACAGTAAGCCTTTAAGGCCCTAAATTGTTGGGTTTGGAGCCTAAAATGAGGCCTTGTGAGACAAGAGTAAGACTCTAGAAAGTAAAAATGAGGCTCTGGACACTAGAAATTTAGATTTGAACTATATGTAGCAGCTTTGGTTCTTCAAAATCAGGTTTTAGGGCTTAAAAATGATGCTCTGAACCCTTGAAATGCATCTTTGGACCTTAAAAGTGTGAACCGTGGAACATTGGACAGCCCCAAATGAGGGCTTGGACCCTCCCGAGGTGGCTCGGACCCTTTGTATACCTGTCTGGATGCTAAAAAAAGAGGCTTTGGAGCCTGAAATGAGACACTGCAAATTAACAGTGAGCCTTTAAGGCCCTAAACTGTGGGGTTTGGAGCCTAAAATGAGGCTTTGTAAGACAAGAGTAAGACTCTAGAAAGTAAAAATGAGGCTCTGGACACTAGAAATTTAGATTTGAACTATATGTAGCAGCTTTGGTTCTTCAAAATCAGGTTTTAGGGCTTAAAAATGATGTTCTGAACCCTTGAAATGCATCTTTGGACCTTAAAAGTGTGAACCGTGGAACATTGGACAGCCCCAAATGAGGGCTTGGACCCTCCAGAGCTGGCTCAGACCCTAAGGATGCCTGTCTGGATGCTAAAAAAAGAGGCTTGGACCCTGAAATTAGACTATGCAAACTAACAGTGAGCCTTTGGATGTAAAACGGTGGGGTTTGGAGCCTAAAATGAGGCATTGTAAGACAAGAGTAAGACTTTGGAAAGTAAAAATGAGGCTCTGGACCCTAGAAATTTACACTGGGACTCTATAAAGTGGCTTTGGGGCTTCCAAATCAGGTTTTAGGCCTTAAAAATGATGCTCTAGGCCCTTGAAATGCATATTTGAATCTTAAAAGCACAAACCCTGGAACTGTGGACACCCCCAAATGAGGGGTTGGACCCTCCAGAGGTGGCTGGGACCCTTCGTATACCTGTCTGGATGCTAAAAAAAGAGGTTTTGGAGCCTGAAATGAGACACTGCAAATTAACAGTGAGCCTTTAAGGCCCTAAACTGAGATATTGGAGCCTAAAATGAGGCATTGTAAGACAAGAGTAAGACTTTGGAAAGTAGAAATGAGGCTCTGGACCCTAGAAATTCAGAGTTGGACTATAAAGTGGCTTTGGGGCTTGCAAATCAGGTTTTAGGGCTTAAAAATGATGCTCTGGGCCCTTGAAATGCATCTTTGGACCTTCAAAGTGTGAACCCTGGAAATTTGGACACCCCGAAATGAGGGCTTGGACCCTCCAGAGGTGGCTCAGTCCCTAAGGATGCTTGTCTGGATGCTAAAAAAAGAGGCTTTGGAGCCTGAAATGAGACTATGCCAACTAACAGTGAGCCTTTAGCCGTAAAACTGTGGGGTTTGGAGCCTAAAATGAGGCATTGTAAGACAAGAGTAAGACTCTAGAAAGTAAAAATGAGGCTCTGGACCCTAATAATTTACATTGGGACTCTATAAAGTGGCTTTGGGTCTTCCAAATCAGGTTTTAGGGCTTAAAAATGATGCTCTGAGCCCTTGAAATGCATCTTTGGTCTTAAAAGCACAAACCCTGGAACCTTGGACACCCCCAAATGAGGGCTTGGACCCTCCAGAGCTGGCTCAGACCCTAAGGATGCCTGTCTGGATGCTAAAAAAAGAGGCTTGGACCCTGAAATTAGACTATGCAAACTAACAGTGAGCCTTTGGATGTAAAACGGTGGGGTTTGGAGCCTAAAATGAGGCATTGTAAGACAAGAGTAAGACTTTGGAAAGTAGAAATGAGGCTCTGGACCCTAGAAATTCAGAGTTGGACTATAAAGTGGCTTTGGGGCTTGCAAATCAGGTTTTAGGGCTTAAAAATGATGCTCTGGGCCCTTGAAATGCATCTTTGGACCTTCAAAGTGTGAACCCTGGAAATTTGGACACCCCCAAATGAGGGCTTGGACCCTCCAGAGGAGGCTCAGTCCCTAAGGATGCTTGTCTGGATGCTAAAAAATGAGGCTTTGGAGCCTGAAATGAGACTATGCCAACTAACAGTGAGCCTTTAGCCGTAAAACTGTGGGGTTTGGAGCCTAAAATGAGGCTTTGTAAGACAAGAGTAAGACTCTGGAAAGTAAAAATGAGGCTCTGGACCCTAGAAATTTAGATTTGAACTCTAAAAAGCAAATTTGGGTCTTCCAAATCAGGTTTTAGGGCTTAAAAATGATGCTCTGAGTCCTTGAAATGCATATTTGAATCTTAAAAGCACAAACCCTGGAACTCTGGACACCCCCAACTGAGGGCTTTGACCCTCCCGAGGTGGCTCGGACCCTTCGTATACCTGTCTGGATGCTAAAAAAAGAGGCTTTGGACCCTGAAATGAGACACTGCAAATTAACAGTAAGCCTTTAAGGCCCTAAATTGTTGGGTTTGGAGCCTAAAATGAGGCCTTGTGAGACAAGAGTAAGACTCTAGAAAGTAAAAATGAGGCTCTGGACACTAGAAATTTAGATTTGAACTATATGTAGCAGCTTTGGTTCTTCCAAATCAGGTTTTAGGGCTTAAAAATGATGCTCTGATCCCTTGAAATGCATCTTTGGACCTTAAAAGTGTGAACCGTGGAACATTGGACAGCCCCAAATGAGGGCTTGGACCCTCCCGAGGTGGCTCGGACCCTTTGTATACCTGTCTGGATGCTAAAAAAAGAGGCTTTGGAGCCTGAAATGAGACACTGCAAATTAACAGTGAGCCTTTAAGGCCCTAAACTGTGGGGTTTGGAGCCTAAAATGAGGCTTTGTAAGACAAGAGTAAGACTCTAGAAAGTAAAAATGAGGCTCTGGACACTAGAAATTTAGATTTGAACTATATGTAGCAGCTTTGGTTCTTCAAAATCAGGTTTTAGGGCTTAAAAATGATGCTCTGAACCCTTGAAATGCATCTTTGGACCTTAAAAGTGTGAACCGTGGAACATTGGACAGCCCCAAATGAGGGCTTGGACCCTCCAGAGCTGGCTCAGACCCTAAGGATGCCTGTCTGGATGCTAAAAAAAGAGGCTTGGACCCTGAAATGAGACTATGCAAACTAACAGTGAGCCTTTGGATGTAAAACGGTGGGGTTTGGAGCCTAAAATGAGGCATTGTAAGACAAGAGTAAGACTTTGGAAAGTAAAAATGAGGCTCTGGACCCTAGAAATTTACACTGGGACTCTATAAAGTGGCTTTGGGGCTTCCAAATCAGGTTTTAGGCCTTAAAAATGATGCTCTAGGCCCTTGAAATGCATATTTGAATCTTAAAAGCACAAACCCTGGAACTGTGGACACCCCCAAATGAGGGGTTGGACCCTCCAGAGGTGGCTGGGACCCTTCGTATACCTGTCTGGATGCTAAAAAAAGAGGTTTTGGAGCCTGAAATGAGACACTGCAAATTAACAGTGAGCCTTTAAGGCCCTAAACTGAGATATTGGAGCCTAAAATGAGGCATTGTAAGACAAGAGTAAGACTTTGGAAAGTAGAAATGAGGCTCTGGACACTAGAAATTTACATTGGGACTCTATAAAGTGGCTTTGGGTCTTCCAAATCAGGTTTTAGGGCTTAAAAATGATGCTCTGAGCCCTTGAAATGCATCTTTGGTCCTAAAAGAACAAACCCTGGAAATGTGGACACCCCCAAATGAGGGCTTGGACCCTCCAGAGGCGGCTCGGACCCTAAAAATGCATGTCTGGATGCTAAAAAAAGAGGCTTTGGAGCCTGAAATGAGACTAGGAAAACTAACAGTGAGCCTTTGGCCGTAAAACCGTGGGGTTTGGAGCCTAAAATGAGGCTTTGTAAGACAAGAGTAAGACTTTGGAAAGTAAAAATGAGGCTCTGGACACTAGAAATTTACATTGGGACTCTATAAAGTGGCTTTGGGGCTTCCAAATCAGGTTTTAGGCCTTAAAAATGATGCTCTAGGCCCTTGAAATGCATATTTGAATCTTAAAAGCACAAACCCTGGAACTGTGGACACCCCCAAATGAGGGGTTGGACCCTCCAGAGGTGGCTGGGACCCTTCGTATACCTGTCTGGATGCTAAAAAAAGAGGTTTTGGAGCCTGAAATGAGACACTGCAAATTAACAGTGAGCCTTTAAGGCCCTAAACTGAGATATTGGAGCCTAAAATGAGGCATTGTAAGACAAGAGTAAGACTTTGGAAAGTAGAAATGAGGCTCTGGACACTAGAAATTTACATTGGGACTCTATAAAGTGGCTTTGGGTCTTCCAAATCAGGTTTTAGGGCTTAAAAATGATGCTCTGAGCCCTTGAAATGCATCTTTGGTCCTAAAAGAACAAACCCTGGAACTGTGGACACCCCCAAATGAGGGCTTGGACCCTCCAGAGGCGGCTCGGACCCTAAAAATGCATGTCTGGATGCTAAAAAAAGAGGCTTTGGAGCCTGAAATGAGACTAGGAAAACTAACAGTGAGCCTTTGGATGTAAAACGGTGGGGTTTGGAGACTAAAATGAGGCATTGTAAGACAAGAGTAAGACTTTGGAATGTAGAAATGAGGCTCTGGACCCTAGAAATTCAGAGTTGGACTATAAAGTGGCTTTGGGGCTTGCAAATCAGGTTTTAGGGCTTAAAAATGATGCTCTGGGCCCTTGAAATGCATCTTTGGACCTTCAAAGTGTGAACCCTGGAAATTTGGACACCCCGAAATGAGGGCTTGGACCCTCCAGAGGTGGCTCAGTCCCTAAGGATGCTTGTCTGGATGCTAAAAAATGAGGCTTTGGAGCCTGAAATGAGACTATGCCAACTAACAGTGAGCCTTTAGCCGTAAAACTGTGGGGTTTGGAGCCTAAAATGAGGCTTTGTAAGACAAGAGTAAGACTCTGGAAAGTAAAAATGAGGCTCTGGACCCTAGAAATTTAGATTTGAACTCTAAAAAGCGAATTTGGGTCTTCCAAATCAGGTTTTAGGGCTTAAAAATGATGCTCTGAGTCCTTGAAATGCATATTTGAATCTTAAAAGCACAAACCCTGGAACTCTGGACACCCCCAACTGAGGGCTTTGACCCTCCCGAGGTGGCTCGGACCCTTCGTATACCTGTCTGGATGCTAAAAAAAGAGGCTTTGGACCCTGAAATGAGACACTGCAAATTAACAGTAAGCCTTTAAGGCCCTAAATTGTTGGGTTTGGAGCCTAAAATGAGGCCTTGTGAGACAAGAGTAAGACTCTAGAAAGTAAAAATGAGGCTCTGGACACTAGAAATTTAGATTTGAACTATATGTAGCAGCTTTGGTTCTTCCAAATCAGGTTTTAGGGCTTAAAAATGATGCTCTGAACCCTTGAAATGCATCTTTGGACCTTAAAAGTGTGAACCGTGGAACATTGGACAGCCCCAAATGAGGGCTTGGACCCTCCCGAGGTGGCTCGGACCCTTTGTATACCTGTCTGGATGCTAAAAAAAGAGGCTTTGGAGCCTGAAATGAGACACTGCAAATTAACAGTGAGCCTTTAAGGCCCTAAACTGTGGGGTTTGGAGCCTAAAATGAGGCTTTGTAAGACAAGAGTAAGACTCTAGAAAGTAAAAATGAGGCTCTGGACACTAGAAATTTAGATTTGAACTATATGTAGCAGCTTTGGTTCTTCCAAATCAGGTTTTAGGGCTTAAAAATGATGCTCTGAACCCTTGAAATGCATCTTTGGACCTTAAAAGTGTGAACCGTGGAACATTGGACAGCCCCAAATGAGGGCTTGGACCCTCCAGAGCTGGCTCAGACCCTAAGGATGCCTGTCTGGATGCTAAAAAAAGAGGCTTGGACCCTGAAATTAGACTATGCAAACTAACAGTGAGCCTTTGGATGTAAAACGGTGGGGTTTGGAGCCTAAACTGAGGCATTGTAAGACAAGAGTAAGACTTTGGAAAGTAAAAATGAGGCTCTGGACCCTAGAAATTTACACTGGGACTCTATAAAGTGGCTTTGGGGCTTCCAAATCAGGTTTTAGGCCTTAAAAATGATGCTCTAGGCCCTTGAAATGCATATTTGAATCTTAAAAGCACAAACCCTGGAACTGTGGACACCCCCAAATGAGGGGTTGGACCCTCCAGAGGTGGCTGGGACCCTTCGTATACCTGTCTGGATGCTAAAAAAAGAGGTTTTGGAGCCTGAAATGAGACACTGCAAATTAACAGTGAGCCTTTAAGGCCCTAAACTGAGATATTGGAGCCTAAAATGAGGCATTGTAAGACAAGAGTAAGACTTTGGAAAGTAGAAATGAGGCTCTGGACCCTAGAAATTCAGAGTTGGACTATAAAGTGGCTTTGGGGCTTGCAAATCAGGTTTTAGGGCTTAAAAATGATGCTCTGGGCCCTTGAAATGCATCTTTGGACCTTCAAAGTGTGAACCCTGGAAATTTGGACACCCCGAAATGAGGGCTTGGACCCTCCAGAGGTGGCTCAGTCCCTAAGGATGCTTGTCTGGATGCTAAAAAAAGAGGCTTTGGAGCCTGAAATGAGACTATGCCAACTAACAGTGAGCCTTTAGCCGTAAAACTGTGGGGTTTGGAGCCTAAAATGAGGCATTGTGAGACAAGAGTAAGACTCTAGAAAGTAAAAATGAGGCTCTGGACACTAGAAATTTAGATTTGAACTATATGTAGCAGCTTTGGTTCTTCCAAATCAGGTTTTAGGGCTTAAAAATGATGCTCTGAACCCTTGAAATGCATCTTTGGACCTTAAAAGTGTGAACCGTGGAACATTGGACAGCCCCAAATGAGGGCTTGGACCCTCCCGAGGTGGCTCGGACCCTTTGTATACCTGTCTGGATGCTAAAAAAAGAGGCTTTGGAGCCTGAAATGAGACACTGCAAATTAACAGTGAGCCTTTAAGGCCCTAAACTGTGGGGTTTGGAGCCTAAAATGAGGCTTTGTAAGACAAGAGTAAGACTCTAGAAAGTAAAAATGAGGCTCTGGACACTAGAAATTTAGATTTGAACTATATGTAGCAGCTTTGGTTCTTCAAAATCAGGTTTTAGGGCTTAAAAATGATGCTCTGAACCCTTGAAATGCATCTTTGGACCTTAAAAGTGTGAACCGTGGAACATTGGACAGCCCCAAATGAGGGCTTGGACCCTCCAGAGCTGGCTCAGACCCTAAGGATGCCTGTCTGGATGCTAAAAAAAGAGGCTTGGACCCTGAAATGAGACTATGCAAACTAACAGTGAGCCTTTGGATGTAAAACGGTGGGGTTTGGAGCCTAAAATGAGGCATTGTAAGACAAGAGTAAGACTTTGGAAAGTAAAAATGAGGCTCTGGACCCTAGAAATTTACACTGGGACTCTATAAAGTGGCTTTGGGGCTTCCAAATCAGGTTTTAGGCCTTAAAAATGATGCTCTAGGCCCTTGAAATGCATATTTGAATCTTAAAAGCACAAACCCTGGAACTGTGGACACCCCCAAATGAGGGGTTGGACCCTCCAGAGGTGGCTGGGACCCTTCGTATACCTGTCTGGATGCTAAAAAAAGAGGTTTTGGAGCCTGAAATGAGACACTGCAAATTAACAGTGAGCCTTTAAGGCCCTAAACTGAGATATTGGAGCCTAAAATGAGGCATTGTAAGACAAGAGTAAGACTTTGGAAAGTAGAAATGAGGCTCTGGACCCTAGAAATTCAGAGTTGGACTATAAAGTGGCTTTGGGGCTTGCAAATCAGGTTTTAGGGCTTAAAAATGATGCTCTGGGCCCTTGAAATGCATCTTTGGACCTTCAAAGTGTGAACCCTGGAAATTTGGACCCCCCAAATGAGGGCTTGGACCCTCCAGAGGCGGCTCGGACCCTAAAAATGCATGTCTGGATGCTAAAAAAAGAGGCTTTGGAGCCTGAAATGAGACTAGGAAAACTAACAGTGAGCCTTTGGCCGTAAAACCGTGGGGTTTGGAGCCTAAAATGAGGCTTTGTAAGACAAGAGTAAGACTTTGGAAAGTAAAAATGAGGCTCTGGACACTAGAAATTTACATTGGGACTCTATAAAGTGGCTTTGGGTCTTCCAAATCAGGTTTTAGGGCTTAAAAATGATGCTCTGAGCCCTTGAAATGCATCTTTGGTCCTAAAAGAACAAACCCTGGAAATGTGGACACCCCCAAATGAGGGCTTGGACCCTCCAGAGGCGGCTCGGACCCTAAAAATGCATGTCTGGATGCTAAAAAAAGAGGCTTTGGACCCTGAAATGAGACTATGCAAAATAACAGTGAGCCTTGGGGCCCTAAACTGTGGGGTTTGGAGCCTAAAATGAGGCATTGTAAGACAAGAGTAAGACTCTAGAAAGTAAAAATGAGGCTCTGGACCCTAATAATTTACATTGGGACTCTATAAAGTGGCTTTGGGTCTTCCAAATCAGGTTTTAGGGCTTAAAAATGATGCTCTGAGCCCTTGAAATGCATCTTTGGTCTTAAAAGAACAAACCCTGGAACCTTGGACACCCCCAAATGAGGGCTTGGACCCTCCAGAGCTGGCTCAGACCCTAAGGATGCCTGTCTGGATGCTAAAAAAAGAGGCTTGGACCCTGAAATTAGACTATGCAAACTAACAGTGAGCCTTTGGATGTAAAACGGTGGGGTTTGGAGCCTAAAATGAGGCATTGTAAGACAAGAGTAAGACTCTGGAAAGTAGAAATGAGGCTCTGGACCCTAGAAATTCAGAGTTGGACTATAAAGTGGCTTTGGGGCTTGCAAATCAGGTTTTAGGGCTTAAAAATGATGCTCTGGGCCCTTGAAATGCATCTTTGGACCTTCAAAGTGTGAACCCTGGAAATTTGGACACCCCGAAATGAGGGCTTGGACCCTCCAGAGGTGGCTCAGTCCCTAAGGATGCTTGTCTGGATGCTAAAAAATGAGGCTTTGGAGCCTGAAATGAGACTATGCCAACTAACAGTGAGCCTTTAGCCGTAAAACTGTGGGGTTTGGAGCCTAAAATGAGGCTTTGTAAGACAAGAGTAAGACTCTGGAAAGTAAAAATGAGGCTCTGGACCCTAGAAATTTAGATTTGAACTCTAAAAAGCAAATTTGGGTCTTCCAAATCAGGTTTTAGGGCTTAAAAATGATGCTCTGAGTCCTTGAAATGCATATTTGAATCTTAAAAGCACAAACCCTGGAACTCTGGACACCCCCAACTGAGGGCTTTGACCCTCCCGAGGTGGCTCGGACCCTTCGTATACCTGTCTGGATGCTAAAAAAAGAGGCTTTGGACCCTGAAATGAGACACTGCAAATTAACAGTAAGCCTTTAAGGCCCTAAATTGTTGGGTTTGGAGCCTAAAATGAGGCCTTGTGAGACAAGAGTAAGACTCTAGAAAGTAAAAATGAGGCTCTGGACACTAGAAATTTAGATTTGAACTATATGTAGCAGCTTTGGTTCTTCAAAATCAGGTTTTAGGGCTTAAAAATGATGCTCTGAACCCTTGAAATGCATCTTTGGACCTTAAAAGTGTGAACCGTGGAACATTGGACAGCCCCAAATGAGGGGTTGGACCCTCCAGAGGTGGCTGGGACCCTTCGTATACCTGTCTGGATGCTAAAAAAAGAGGTTTTGGAGCCTGAAATGAGACACTGCAAATTAACAGTGAGCCTTTAAGGCCCTAATCTGAGATATTGGAGCCTAAAATGAGGCATTGTAAGACAAGAGTAAGACTTTTGAAAGTATAAATGAGGCTCTGGACCCTAGAAATTCAGAGTTGGACTATAAAGTGGCTTTGGGGCTTGCAAATCAGGTTTTAGGGCTTAAAAATGATGCTCTGGGCCCTTGAAATGCATCTTTGGACCTTCAAAGTGTGAACCCTGGAAATTTGGACACCCCGAAATGAGGGCTTGGACCCTCCAGAGGTGGCTCAGTCCCTAAGGATGCTTGTCTGGATGCTAAAAAAAGAGGCTTTGGAGCCTGAAATGAGACTATGCCAACTAACAGTGAGCCTTTAGCCGTAAAACTGTGGGGTTTGGAGCCTAAAATGAGGCATTGTAAGACAAGAGTAAGACTCTAGAAAGTAAAAATGAGGCTCTGGACCCTAATAATTTACATTGGGACTCTATAAAGTGGCTTTGGGTCTTCCAAATCAGGTTTTAGGGCTTAAAAATGATGCTCTGAGCCCTTGAAATGCATCTTTGGTCTTAAAAGAACAAACCCTGGAACCTTGGACACCCCCAAATGAGGGCTTGGACCCTCCAGAGCTGGCTCAGACCCTAAGGATGCCTGTCTGGATGCTAAAAAAAGAGGCTTGGACCCTGAAATTAGACTATGCAAACTAACTGTGAGCCTTTGGATGTAAAACGGTGGGGTTTGGAGCCTAAAATGAGGCATTGTAAGACAAGAGTAAGACTTTGGAAAGTAGAAATGAGGCTCTGGACCCTAGAAATTCAGAGTTGGACTATAAAGTGGCTTTGGGGCTTGCAAATCAGGTTTTAGGGCTTATAAATGATGCTCTGGGCCCTTGAAATGCATCTTTGGACCTTCAAAGTGTGAACCCTGGAAATTTGGACACCCCGAAATGAGGGCTTGGACCCTCCAGAGGTGGCTCAGTCCCTAAGGATGCTTGTCTGGATGCTAAAAAATGAGGCTTTGGAGCCTGAAATGAGACTATGCCAACTAACAGTGAGCCTTTAGCCGTAAAACTGTGGGGTTTGGAGCCTAAAATGAGGCTTTGTAAGACAAGAGTAAGACTCTGGAAAGTAAAAATGAGGCTCTGGACCCTAGAAATTTAGATTTGAACTCTAAAAAGCGAATTTGGGTCTTCCAAATCAGGTTTTAGGGCTTAAAAATGATGCTCTGAGTCCTTGAAATGCATATTTGAATCTTAAAAGCACAAACCCTGGAACTCTGGACACCCCCAACTGAGGGCTTTGACCCTCCCGAGGTGGCTCGGACCCTTCGTATACCTGTCTGGATGCTAAAAAAAGAGGCTTTGGACCCTGAAATGAGACACTGCAAATTAACAGTAAGCCTTTAAGGCCCTAAATTGTTGGGTTTGGAGCCTAAAATGAGGCCTTGTGAGACAAGAGTAAGACTCTAGAAAGTAAAAATGAGGCTCTGGACACTAGAAATTTAGATTTGAACTATATGTAGCAGCTTTGGTTCTTCCAAATCAGGTTTTAGGGCTTAAAAATGATGCTCTGAACCCTTGAAATGCATCTTTGGACCTTAAAAGTGTGAACCGTGGAACATTGGACAGCCCCAAATGAGGGCTTGGACCCTCCCGAGGTGGCTCGGACCCTTTGTATACCTGTCTGGATGCTAAAAAAAGAGGCTTTGGAGCCTGAAATGAGACACTGCAAATTAACAGTGAGCCTTTAAGGCCCTAAACTGTGGGGTTTGGAGCCTAAAATGAGGCTTTGTAAGACAAGAGTAAGACTCTAGAAAGTAAAAATGAGGCTCTGGACACTAGAAATTTAGATTTGAACTATATGTAGCAGCTTTGGTTCTTCCAAATCAGGTTTTAGGGCTTAAAAATGATGCTCTGAACCCTTGAAATGCATCTTTGGACCTTAAAAGTGTGAACCGTGGAACATTGGACAGCCCCAAATGAGGGCTTGGACCCTCCAGAGCTGGCTCAGACCCTAAGGATGCCTGTCTGGATGCTAAAAAAAGAGGCTTGGACCCTGAAATTAGACTATGCAAACTAACAGTGAGCCTTTGGATGTAAAACGGTGGGGTTTGGAGCCTAAAATGAGGCATTGTAAGACAAGAGTAAGACTTTGGAAAGTAAAAATGAGGCTCTGGACCCTAGAAATTTACACTGGGACTCTATAAAGTGGCTTTGGGGCTTCCAAATCAGGTTTTAGGCCTTAAAAATGATGCTCTAGGCCCTTGAAATGCATATTTGAATCTTAAAAGCACAAACCCTGGAACTGTGGACACCCCCAAATGAGGGGTTGGACCCTCCAGAGGTGGCTGGGACCCTTCGTATACCTGTCTGGATGCTAAAAAAAGAGGTTTTGGAGCCTGAAATGAGACACTGCAAATTAACAGTGAGCCTTTAAGGCCCTAAACTGAGATATTGGAGCCTAAAATGAGGCATTGTAAGACAAGAGTAAGACTTTGGAAAGTAGAAATGAGCCTCTGGACCCTAGAAATTCAGAGTTGGACTATAAAGTGGCTTTGGGGCTTGCAAATCAGGTTTTAGGGCTTAAAAATGATGCTCTGGGCCCTTGAAATGCATCTTTGGACCTTCAAAGTGTGAACCCTGGAAATTTGGACACCCCGAAATGAGGGCTTGGACCCTCCAGAGGTGGCTCAGTCCCTAAGGATGCTTGTCTGGATGCTAAAAAAAGAGGCTTTGGAGCCTGAAATGAGACTATGCCAACTAACAGTGAGCCTTTAGCCGTAAAACTGTGGGGTTTGGAGCCTAAAATGAGGCATTGTAAGACAAGAGTAAGACTCTAGAAAGTAAAAATGAGGCTCTGGACCCTAATAATTTACATTGGGACTCTATAAAGTGGCTTTGGGTCTTCCAAATCAGGTTTTAGGGCTTAAAAATGATGCTCTGAGCCCTTGAAATGCATCTTTGGTCTTAAAAGAACAAACCCTGGAACCTTGGACACCCCCAAATGAGGGCTTGGACCCTCCAGAGCTGGCTCAGACCCTAAGGATGCCTGTCTGGATGCTAAAAAAAGAGGCTTGGACCCTGAAATTAGACTATGCAAACTAACTGTGAGCCTTTGGATGTAAAACGGTGGGGTTTGGAGCCTAAAATGAGGCATTGTAAGACAAGAGTAAGACTTTGGAAAGTAGAAATGAGGCTCTGGACCCTAGAAATTCAGAGTTGGACTATAAAGTGGCTTTGGGGCTTGCAAATCAGGTTTTAGGGCTTAAAAATGATGCTCTGTGCCCTTGAAATGCATCTTTGGACCTTCAAAGTGTGAACCCTGGAAATTTGGACACCCCGAAATGAGGGCTTGGACCCTCCAGAGGTGGCTCAGTCCCTAAGGATGCTTGTCTGGATGCTAAAAAATGAGGCTTTGGAGCCTGAAATGAGACTATGCCAACTAACAGTGAGCCTTTAGCCGTAAAACTGTGGGGTTTGGAGCCTAAAATGAGGCTTTGTAAGACAAGAGTAAGACTCTGGAAAGTAAAAATGAGGCTCTGGACCCTAGAAATTTAGATTTGAACTCTAAAAAGCAAATTTGGGTCTTCCAAATCAGGTTTTAGGGCTTAAAAATGATGCTCTGAGTCCTTGAAATGCATATTTGAATCTTAAAAGCACAAACCCTGGAACTCTGGACACCCCCAACTGAGGGCTTTGACCCTCCCGAGGTGGCTCGGACCCTTCGTATACCTGTCTGGATGCTAAAAAAAGAGGCTTTGGACCCTGAAATGAGACACTGCAAATTAACAGTAAGCCTTTAAGGCCCTAAATTGTTGGGTTTGGAGCCTAAAATGAGGCCTTGTGAGACAAGAGTAAGACTCTAGAAAGTAAAAATGAGGCTCTGGACACTAGAAATTTAGATTTGAACTATATGTAGCAGCTTTGGTTCTTCCAAATCAGGTTTTAGGGCTTAAAAATGATGCTCTGAACCCTTGAAATGCATCTTTGGACCTTCAAAGTGTGAACCGTGGAACATTGGACAGCCCCAAATGAGGGCTTGGACCCTCCCGAGGTGGCTCGGACCCTTCGTATACCTGTCTGGATGCTAAAAAAAGAGGTTTTGGAGCCTGAAATGAGACACTACAAATTAACAGTGAGCCTTTAAGGCCCTAAACTGAGATATTGGAGCCTAAAATGAGGCATTGTAAGACAAGAGTAAGACTTTGGAAAGTAGAAATGAGGCTCTGGACCCTAGAAATTCAGAGTTGGACTATAAAGTGGCTTTGGGGCTTGCAAATCAGGTTTTAGGGCTTAAAAATGATGCTCTGGGCCCTTGAAATGCATCTTTGGACCTTCAAAGTGTGAACCCTGGAAATTTGGACCCCCCAAATGAGGGCTTGGACCCTCCAGAGGCGGCTCGGACCCTAAAAATGCATGTCTGGATGCTAAAAAAAGAGGCTTTGGAGCCTGAAATGAGACTAGGAAAACTAACAGTGAGCCTTTGGCCGTAAAACCGTGGGGTTTGGAGCCTAAAATGAGGCTTTGTAAGACAAGAGTAAGACTTTGGAAAGTAAAAATGAGGCTCTGGACACTAGAAATTTACATTGGGACTCTATAAAGTGGCTTTGGGTCTTCCAAATCAGGTTTTAGGGCTTAAAAATGATGCTCTGAGCCCTTGAAATGCATCTTTGGTCCTTAAAGAACAAACCCTGGAAATGTGGACACCCCCAAATGAGGGCTTGGACCCTCCAGAGGCGGCTCGGACCCTAAAAATGCATGTCTGGATGCTAAAAAAAGAGGCTTTGGAGCCTGAAATGAGACTATGCAAAATAACAGTGAGCCTTGGGGCCCTAAACTGTGGGGTTTGGAGCCTAAAATGAGGCATTGTAAGACAAGAGTAAGACTCTAGAAAGTAAAAATGAGGCTCTGGACCCTAATAATTTACATTGGGACTCTATAAAGTGGCTTTGGGTCTTCCAAATCAGGTTTTAGGGCTTAAAAATGATGCTCTGAGCCCTTGAAATGCATCTTTGGTCTTAAAAGAACAAACCCTGGAACCTTGGACACCCCCAAATGAGGGCTTGGACCCTCCAGAGCTGGCTCAGACCCTAAGGATGCCTGTCTGGATGCTAAAAAAAGAGGCTTGGACCCTGAAATTAGACTATGCAAACTAACAGTGAGCCTTTGGATGTAAAACGGTGGGGTTTGGAGCCTAAAATGAGGCATTGTAAGACAAGAGTAAGACTTTGGAAAGTAGAAATGAGGCTCTGGACCCTAGAAATTCAGAGTTGGACTATAAAGTGGCTTTGGGGCTTGCAAATCAGGTTTTAGGGCTTAAAAATGATGCTCTGGGCCCTTGAAATGCATCTTTGGACCTTCAAAGTGTGAACCCTGGAAATTTGGACACCCCGAAATGAGGGCTTGGACCCTCCAGAGGTGGCTCAGTCCCTAAGGATGCTTGTCTGGATGCTAAAAAATGAGGCTTTGGAGCCTGAAATGAGACTATGCCAACTAACAGTGAGCCTTTAGCCGTAAAACTGTGGGGTTTGGAGCCTAAAATGAGGCTTTGTAAGACAAGAGTAAGACTCTGGAAAGTAAAAATGAGGCTCTGGACCCTAGAAATTTAGATTTGAACTCTAAAAAGCGAATTTGGGTCTTCCAAATCAGGTTTTAGGGCTTAAAAATGATGCTCTGAGTCCTTGAAATGCATATTTGAATCTTAAAAGCACAAACCCTGGAACTCTGGACACCCCCAACTGAGGGCTTTGACCCTCCCGAGGTGGCTCGGACCCTTCGTATACCTGTCTGGATGCTAAAAAAAGAGGCTTTGGACCCTGAAATGAGACACTGCAAATTAACAGTAAGCCTTTAAGGCCCTAAATTGTTGGGTTTGGAGCCTAAAATGAGGCCTTGTGAGACAAGAGTAAGACTCTAGAAAGTAAAAATGAGGCTCTGGACACTAGAAATTTAGATTTGAACTATATGTAGCAGCTTTGGTTCTTCCAAATCAGGTTTTAGGGCTTAAAAATGATGCTCTGAGTCCTTGAAATGCATCTTTGGACCTTAAAAGTGTGAACCGTGGAACATTGGACACCCCGAAATGAGGGCTTGGACCCTCCCGAGGTGGCTGGGACCCTTCGTATACCTGTCTGGATGCTAAAAAAAGAGGTTTTGGAGCCTGAAATGAGACACTACAAATTAACAGTGAGCCTTTAAGGCCCTAAACTGAGATATTGGAGCCTAAAATGAGGCATTGTAAGACAAGAGTAAGACTTTGGAAAGTAGAAATGAGGCTCTGGACCCTAGAAATTCAGAGTTGGACTATAAAGTGGCTTTGGGGCTTGCAAATCAGGTTTTAGGGCTTAAAAATGATGCTCTGGGCCCTTGAAATGCATCTTTGGACCTTCAAAGTGTGAACCCTGGAAATTTGGACCCCCCAAATGAGGGCTTGGACCCTCCAGAGGCGGCTCGGACCCTAAAAATGCATGTCTGGATGCTAAAAAAAGAGGCTTTGGAGCCTGAAATGAGACTAGGAAAACTAACAGTGAGCCTTTGGCCGTAAAACCGTGGGGTTTGGAGCCTAAAATGAGGCTTTGTAAGACAAGAGTAAGACTTTGGAAAGTAAAAATGAGGCTCTGGACACTAGAAATTTACATTGGGACTCTATAAAGTGGCTTTGGGTCTTCCAAATCAGGTTTTAGGGCTTAAAAATGATGCTCTGAGCCCTTGAAATGCATTTTTGGTCCTAAAAGAACAAACCCTGGAAATTTGGACACCCCGAAATGAGGGCTTGGACCCTCCAGAGGTGGCTCAGTCCCTAAGGATGCTTGTCTGGATGCTAAAAAATGAGGCTTTGGAGCCTGAAATGAGACTATGCCAACTAACAGTGAGCCTTTAGCCGTAAAACTGTGGGGTTTGGAGCCTAAAATGAGGCTTTGTAAGACAAGAGTAAGACTCTGGAAAGTAAAAATGAGGCTCTGGACCCTAGAAATTTAGATTTGAACTCTAAAAAGCGAATTTGGGTCTTCCAAATCAGGTTTTAGGGCTTAAAAATGATGCTCTGAGTCCTTGAAATGCATATTTGAATCTTAAAAGCACAAACCCTGGAACTCTGGACACCCCCAACTGAGGGCTTTGACCCTCCCGAGGTGGCTCGGACCCTTCGTATACCTGTCTGGATGCTAAAAAAAGAGGCTTTGGACCCTGAAATGAGACACTGCAAATTAACAGTAAGCCTTTAAGGCCCTAAATTGTTGGGTTTGGAGCCTAAAATGAGGCCTTGTGAGACAAGAGTAAGACTCTAGAAAGTAAAAATGAGGCTCTGGACACTAGAAATTTAGATTTGAACTATATGTAGCAGCTTTGGTTCTTCCAAATCAGGTTTTAGGGCTTAAAAATGATGCTCTGAACCCTTGAAATGCATCTTTGGACCTTAAAAGTGTGAACCGTGGAACATTGGACACCCCGAAATGAGGGCTTGGACCCTCCCGAGGTGGCTGGGACCCTTCGTATACCTGTCTGGATGCTAAAAAAAGAGGTTTTGGAGCCTGAAATGAGACACTACAAATTAACAGTGAGCCTTTAAGGCCCTAAACTGAGATATTGGAGCCTAAAATGAGGCATTGTAAGACAAGAGTAAGACTTTGGAAAGTAGAAATGAGGCTCTGGACCCTAGAAATTCAGAGTTGGACTATAAAGTGGCTTTGGGGCTTGCAAATCAGGTTTTAGGGCTTAAAAATGATGCTCTGGGCCCTTGAAATGCATCTTTGGACCTTCAAAGTGTGAACCCTGGAAATTTGGACCCCCCAAATGAGGGCTTGGACCCTCCAGAGGCGGCTCGGACCCTAAAAATGCATGTCTGGGATGCTAAAAAAAGAGGCTTTGGAGCCTGAAATGAGACTATGAAAACTAACAGTGAGCCTTTGGCCGTAAAACGGTGGGGTTTGGAGCCTAAAATGAGGCTTTGTAAGACAAGAGTAAGACTTTGGAAAGTAAAAATGAGGCTCTGGACCCTAGAAATTTACATTGGGACTCTATAAAGTGGCTTTGGGGCTTCCAAATCAGGTTTTAGGGCTTAAAAATGATGCTCTGAGCCCTTGAAATGCATCTTTGGTCCTAAAAGAACAAACCCTGGAAATGTGGACACCCCCAAATGAGGGCTTGGACCCTCCAGAGGCGGCTCAGACCCTAAAAATGCATGTCTGGATGCTAAAAAAAGAGGCTTTGGAGCCTGAAATGAGACTATGCCAACTAACAGTGAGCCTTTAGCCGTAAAACTGTGGGGTTTGGAGCCTAAAATGAGGCTTTGTAAGACAAGAGTAAGACTCTGGAAAGTAAAAATGAGGCTCTGGACCCTAGAAATTTAGATTTGAACTCTAAAAAGCGAATTTGGGTCTTCCAAATCAGGTTTTAGGGCTTAAAAATGATGCTCTGAGTCCTTGAAATGCATATTTGAATCTTAAAAGCACAAACCCTGGAACTCTGGACACCCCCAACTGAGGGCTTTGACCCTCCCGAGGTGGCTCGGACCCTTCGTATACCTGTCTGGATGCTAAAAAAAGAGGCTTTGGACCCTGAAATGAGACACTGCAAATTAACAGTAAGCCTTTAAGGCCCTAAATTGTTGGGTTTGGAGCCTAAAATGAGGCCTTGTGAGACAAGAGTAAGACTCTAGAAAGTAAAAATGAGGCTCTGGACACTAGAAATTTAGATTTGAACTATATGTAGCAGCTTTGGTTCTTCCAAATCAGGTTTTAGGGCTTAAAAATGATGCTCTGAACCCTTGAAATGCATCTTTGGACCTTAAAAGTGTGAACCGTGGAACATTGGACACCCCGAAATGAGGGCTTGGACCCTCCCGAGGTGGCTGGGACCCTTCGTATACCTGTCTGGATGCTAAAAAAAGAGGTTTTGGAGCCTGAAATGAGACACTACAAATTAACAGTGAGCCTTTAAGGCCCTAAACTGAGATATTGGAGCCTAAAATGAGGCATTGTAAGACAAGAGTAAGACTTTGGAAAGTAGAAATGAGGCTCTGGACCCTAGAAATTCAGAGTTGGACTATAAAGTGGCTTTGGGGCTTGCAAATCAGGTTTTAGGGCTTAAAAATGATGCTCTGGGCCCTTGAAATGCATCTTTGGACCTTCAAAGTGTGAACCCTGGAAATTTGGACCCCCCAAATGAGGGCTTGGACCCTCCAGAGGCGGCTCGGACCCTAAAAATGCATGTCTGGATGCTAAAAAAAGAGGCTTTGGAGCCTGAAATGAGACACTGCAAATTAACAGTGAGCCTTTAAGGCCCTAAACTGTGGGGTTTGGAGCCTAAAATGAGGCATTGTAAGACAAGAGTAAGACTCTAGAAAGTAAAAATGAGGCTCTGGACACTAGAAATTTAGATTTGAACTATATGTAGCAGCTTTGGTTCTTCCAAATCAGGTTTTAGGGCTTAAAAATGATGCTCTAGGCCCTTGAAATGCATATTTGAATCTTAAAAGCACAAACCCTGGAACTGTGGACACCCCCAAATGAGGGGTTGGACCCTCCAGAGGTGGCTGGGACCCTTCGTATACCTGTCTGGATGCTAAAAAAAGAGGCTTTGGACCCTGAAATGAGACACTGCAAATTAACAGTAAGCCTTTAAGGCCCTAAATTGTTGGGTTTGGAGCCTAAAATGAGGCCTTGTGAGACAAGAGTAAGACTCTAGAAAGTAAAAATGAGGCTCTGGACACTAGAAATTTAGATTTGAACTATATGTAGCAGCTTTGGTTCTTCCAAATCAGGTTTTAGGGCTTAAAAATGATGCTCTGAACCCTTGAAATGCATCTTTGGACCTTAAAAGTGTGAACCGTGGAACATTGGACACCCGGAAATGAGGGCTTGGACCCTCCCGAGGTGGCTGGGACCCTTCGTATACCTGTCTGGATGCTAAAAAAAGAGGTTTTGGAGCCTGAAATGAGACACTACAAATTAACAGTGAGCCTTTAAGGCCCTAAACTGAGATATTGGAGCCTAAAATGAGGCATTGTAAGACAAGAGTAAGACTTTGGAAAGTAGAAATGAGGCTCTGGACCCTAGAAATTCAGAGTTGGACTATAAAGTGGCTTTGGGGCTTGCAAATCAGGTTTTAGGGCTTAAAAATGATGCTCTGGGCCCTTGAAATGCATCTTTGGACCTTCAAAGTGTGAACCCTGGAAATTTGGACCCCCCAAATGAGGGCTTGGACCCTCCAGAGGCGGCTCGGACCCTAAAAATGCATGTCTGGATGCTAAAAAAAGAGGCTTTGGAGCCTGAAATGAGACACTGCAAATTAACAGTGAGCCTTTAAGGCCCTAAACTGTGGGGTTTGGAGCCTAAAATGAGGCATTGTAAGACAAGAGTAAGACTCTAGAAAGTAAAAATGAGGCTCTGGACACTAGAAATTTAGATTTGAACTATATGTAGCAGCTTTGGTTCTTCCAAATCAGGTTTTAGGGCTTAAAAATGATGCTCTAGGCCCTTGAAATGCATATTTGAATCTTAAAAGCACAAACCCTGGAACTGTGGACACCCCCAAATGAGGGGTTGGACCCTCCCGAGGTGGCTGGGACCCTTCGTATACCTGTCTGGATGCTAAAAAAAGAGGCTTTGGACCCTGAAATGAGACACTGCAAATTAACAGTAAGCCTTTAAGGCCCTAAATTGTTGGGTTTGGAGCCTAAAATGAGGCCTTGTGAGACAAGAGTAAGACTCTAGAAAGTAAAAATGAGGCTCTGGACACTAGAAATTTAGATTTGAACTATATGTAGCAGCTTTGGTTCTTCCAAATCAGGTTTTAGGGCTTAAAAATGATGCTCTGAACCCTTGAAATGCATCTTTGGACCTTAAAAGTGTGAACCGTGGAACATTGGACACCCGGAAATGAGGGCTTGGACCCTCCCGAGGTGGCTGGGACCCTTCGTATACCTGTCTGGATGCTAAAAAAAGAGGTTTTGGAGCCTGAAATGAGACACTACAAATTAACAGTGAGCCTTTAAGGCCCTAAACTGAGATATTGGAGCCTAAAATGAGGCATTGTAAGACAAGAGTAAGACTTTGGAAAGTAGAAATGAGGCTCTGGACCCTAGAAATTCAGAGTTGGACTATAAAGTGGCTTTGGGGCTTGCAAATCAGGTTTTAGGGCTTAAAAATGATGCTCTGGGCCCTTGAAATGCATCTTTGGACCTTCAAAGTGTGAACCCTGGAAATTTGGACCCCCCAAATGAGGGCTTGGACCCTCCAGAGGCGGCTCGGACCCTAAAAATGCATGTCTGGATGCTAAAAAAAGAGGCTTTGGAGCCTGAAATGAGACTAGGAAAACTAACAGTGAGCCTTTGGCCGTAAAACCGTGGGGTTTGGAGCCTAAAATGAGGCTTTGTAAGACAAGAGTAAGACTTTGGAAAGTAAAAATGAGGCTCTGGACACTAGAAATTTACATTGGGACTCTATAAAGTGGCTTTGGGTCTTCCAAATCAGGTTTTAGGGCTTAAAAATGATGCTCTGAGCCCTTGAAATGCATTTTTGGTCCTAAAAGAACAAACCCTGGAAATGTGGACACCCCCAAATGAGGGCTTGGACCCTCCAGAGGCGGCTCAGACCCTAAAAATGCATGTCTGGATGCTAAAAAAAGAGGCTTTGGAGCCTGAAATGAGACTATGCCAACTAACAGTGAGCCTTTAGCCGTAAAACTGTGGGGTTTGGAGCCTAAAATGAGGCTTTGTAAGACAAGAGTAAGACTCTGGAAAGTAAAAATGAGGCTCTGGACCCTAGAAATTTAGATTTGAACTCTAAAAAGCGAATTTGGGTCTTCCAAATCAGGTTTTAGGGCTTAAAAATGATGCTCTGAGTCCTTGAAATGCATATTTGAATCTTAAAAGCACAAACCCTGGAACTCTGGACACCCCCAACTGAGGGCTTTGACCCTCCCGAGGTGGCTCGGACCCTTCGTATACCTGTCTGGATGCTAAAAAAAGAGGCTTTGGACCCTGAAATGAGACACTGCAAATTAACAGTAAGCCTTTAAGGCCCTAAATTGTTGGGTTTGGAGCCTAAAATGAGGCCTTGTGAGACAAGAGTAAGACTCTAGAAAGTAAAAATGAGGCTCTGGACACTAGAAATTTAGATTTGAACTATATGTAGCAGCTTTGGTTCTTCCAAATCAGGTTTTAGGGCTTAAAAATGATGCTCTGAGTCCTTGAAATGCATCTTTGGACCTTAAAAGTGTGAACCGTGGAACATTGGACACCCCGAAATGAGGGCTTGGACCCTCCCGAGGTGGCTGGGACCCTTCGTATACCTGTCTGGATGCTAAAAAAAGAGGTTTTGGAGCCTGAAATGAGACACTACAAATTAACAGTGAGCCTTTAAGGCCCTAAACTGAGATATTGGAGCCTAAAATGAGGCATTGTAAGACAAGAGTAAGACTTTGGAAAGTAGAAATGAGGCTCTGGACCCTAGAAATTCAGAGTTGGACTATAAAGTGGCTTTGGGGCTTGCAAATCAGGTTTTAGGGCTTAAAAATGATGCTCTGGGCCCTTGAAATGCATCTTTGGACCTTCAAAGTGTGAACCCTGGAAATTTGGACCCCCCAAATGAGGGCTTGGACCCTCCAGAGGCGGCTCGGACCCTAAAAATGCATGTCTGGGATGCTAAAAAAAGAGGCTTTGGAGCCTGAAATGAGACTAGGAAAACTAACAGTGAGCCTTTGGCCGTAAAACGGTGGGGTTTGGAGCCTAAAATGAGGCATTGTAAGAGAAGAGTAAGACTTTGGAAAGTAAAAATGAGGCTCTGGACCCTAGAAATTTACATTGGGACTCTATAAAGTGGCTTTGGGTCTTCCAAATCAGGTTTTAGGGCTTAAAAATGATGCTCTGGGCCCTTGAAATGCATCTTTGGTCCTAAAAGAACAAACCCTGGAAATGTGGACACCCCCAAATGAGGGCTTGGACCCTCCAGAGGCGGCTCAGACCCTAAAAATGCATGTCTGGATGCTAAAAAAAGAGGCTTTGGAGCCTGAAATGAGACTATGCCAACTAACAGTGAGCCTTTAGCCGTAAAACTGTGGGGTTTGGAGCCTAAAATGAGGCTTTGTAAGACAAGAGTAAGACTCTGGAAAGTAAAAATGAGGCTCTGGACCCTAGAAATTTAGATTTGAACTCTAAAAAGCGAATTTGGGTCTTCCAAATCAGGTTTTAGGGCTTAAAAATGATGCTCTGAGTCCTTGAAATGCATATTTGAATCTTAAAAGCACAAACCCTGGAACTCTGGACACCCCCAACTGAGGGCTTTGACCCTCCCGAGGTGGCTCGGACCCTTCGTATACCTGTCTGGATGCTAAAAAAAGAGGCTTTGGACCCTGAAATGAGACACTGCAAATTAACAGTAAGCCTTTAAGGCCCTAAATTGTTGGGTTTGGAGCCTAAAATGAGGCCTTGTGAGACAAGAGTAAGACTCTAGAAAGTAAAAATGAGGCTCTGGACACTAGAAATTTAGATTTGAACTATATGTAGCAGCTTTGGTTCTTCCAAATCAGGTTTTAGGGCTTAAAAATGATGCTCTGAACCCTTGAAATGCATCTTTGGACCTTAAAAGTGTGAACCGTGGAACATTGGACACCCCGAAATGAGGGCTTGGACCCTCCCGAGGTGGCTGGGACCCTTCGTATACCTGTCTGGATGCTAAAAAAAGAGGTTTTGGAGCCTGAAATGAGACACTACAAATTAACAGTGAGCCTTTAAGGCCCTAAACTGAGATATTGGAGCCTAAAATGAGGCATTGTAAGACAAGAGTAAGACTTTGGAAAGTAGAAATGAGGCTCTGGACCCTAGAAATTCAGAGTTGGACTATAAAGTGGCTTTGGGGCTTGCAAATCAGGTTTTAGGGCTTAAAAATGATGCTCTGGGCCCTTGAAATGCATCTTTGGACCTTCAAAGTGTGAACCCTGGAAATTTGGACCCCCCAAATGAGGGCTTGGACCCTCCAGAGGCGGCTCGGACCCTAAAAATGCATGTCTGGATGCTAAAAAAAGAGGCTTTGGAGCCTGAAATGAGACACTGCAAATTAACAGTGAGCCTTTAAGGCCCTAAACTGTGGGGTTTGGAGCCTAAAATGAGGCATTGTAAGACAAGAGTAAGACTCTAGAAAGTAAAAATGAGGCTCTGGACACTAGAAATTTAGATTTGAACTATATGTAGCAGCTTTGGTTCTTCCAAATCAGGTTTTAGGGCTTAAAAATGATGCTCTAGGCCCTTGAAATGCATATTTGAATCTTAAAAGCACAAACCCTGGAACTGTGGACACCCCCAAATGAGGGGTTGGACCCTCCAGAGGTGGCTGGGACCCTTCGTATACCTGTCTGGATGCTAAAAAAAGAGGCTTTGGACCCTGAAATGAGACACTGCAAATTAACAGTAAGCCTTTAAGGCCCTAAATTGTTGGGTTTGGAGCCTAAAATGAGGCCTTGTGAGACAAGAGTAAGACTCTAGAAAGTAAAAATGAGGCTCTGGACACTAGAAATTTAGATTTGAACTATATGTAGCAGCTTTGGTTCTTCCAAATCAGGTTTTAGGGCTTAAAAATGATGCTCTGAACCCTTGAAATGCATCTTTGGACCTTAAAAGTGTGAACCGTGGAACATTGGACACCCGGAAATGAGGGCTTGGACCCTCCCGAGGTGGCTGGGACCCTTCGTATACCTGTCTGGATGCTAAAAAAAGAGGTTTTGGAGCCTGAAATGAGACACTACAAATTAACAGTGAGCCTTTAAGGCCCTAAACTGAGATATTGGAGCCTAAAATGAGGCATTGTAAGACAAGAGTAAGACTTTGGAAAGTAGAAATGAGGCTCTGGACCCTAGAAATTCAGAGTTGGACTATAAAGTGGCTTTGGGGCTTGCAAATCAGGTTTTAGGGCTTAAAAATGATGCTCTGGGCCCTTGAAATGCATCTTTGGACCTTCAAAGTGTGAACCCTGGAAATTTGGACCCCCCAAATGAGGGCTTGGACCCTCCAGAGGCGGCTCGGACCCTAAAAATGCATGTCTGGATGCTAAAAAAAGAGGCTTTGGAGCCTGAAATGAGACACTGCAAATTAACAGTGAGCCTTTAAGGCCCTAAACTGTGGGGTTTGGAGCCTAAAATGAGGCATTGTAAGACAAGAGTAAGACTCTAGAAAGTAAAAATGAGGCTCTGGACACTAGAAATTTAGATTTGAACTATATGTAGCAGCTTTGGTTCTTCCAAATCAGGTTTTAGGGCTTAAAAATGATGCTCTAGGCCCTTGAAATGCATATTTGAATCTTAAAAGCACAAACCCTGGAACTGTGGACACCCCCAAATGAGGGGTTGGACCCTCCAGAGGTGGCTGGGACCCTTCGTATACCTGTCTGGATGCTAAAAAAAGAGGCTTTGGACCCTGAAATGAGACACTGCAAATTAACAGTAAGCCTTTAAGGCCCTAAATTGTTGGGTTTGGAGCCTAAAATGAGGCCTTGTGAGACAAGAGTAAGACTCTAGAAAGTAAAAATGAGGCTCTGGACACTAGAAATTTAGATTTGAACTATATGTAGCAGCTTTGGTTCTTCCAAATCAGGTTTTAGGGCTTAAAAATGATGCTCTGAACCCTTGAAATGCATCTTTGGACCTTAAAAGTGTGAACCGTGGAACATTGGACACCCGGAAATGAGGGCTTGGACCCTCCCGAGGTGGCTGGGACCCTTCGTATACCTGTCTGGATGCTAAAAAAAGAGGTTTTGGAGCCTGAAATGAGACACTACAAATTAACAGTGAGCCTTTAAGGCCCTAAACTGAGATATTGGAGCCTAAAATGAGGCATTGTAAGACAAGAGTAAGACTTTGGAAAGTAGAAATGAGGCTCTGGACCCTAGAAATTCAGAGTTGGACTATAAAGTGGCTTTGGGGCTTGCAAATCAGGTTTTAGGGCTTAAAAATGATGCTCTGGGCCCTTGAAATGCATCTTTGGACCTTCAAAGTGTGAACCCTGGAAATTTGGACCCCCCAAATGAGGGCTTGGACCCTCCAGAGGCGGCTCGGACCCTAAAAATGCATGTCTGGATGCTAAAAAAAGAGGCTTTGGAGCCTGAAATGAGACTAGGAAAACTAACAGTGAGCCTTTGGCCGTAAAACCGTGGGGTTTGGAGCCTAAAATGAGGCTTTGTAAGACAAGAGTAAGACTTTGGAAAGTAAAAATGAGGCTCTGGACACTAGAAATTTACATTGGGACTCTATAAAGTGGCTTTGGGTCTTCCAAATCAGGTTTTAGGGCTTAAAAATGATGCTCTGAGCCCTTGAAATGCATTTTTGGTCCTAAAAGAACAAACCCTGGAAATGTGGACACCCCCAAATGAGGGCTTGGACCCTCCAGAGGCGGCTCAGACCCTAAAAATGCATGTCTGGATGCTAAAAAAAGAGGCTTTGGAGCCTGAAATGAGACTATGCCAACTAACAGTGAGCCTTTAGCCGTAAAACTGTGGGGTTTGGAGCCTAAAATGAGGCTTTGTAAGACAAGAGTAAGACTCTGGAAAGTAAAAATGAGGCTCTGGACCCTAGAAATTTAGATTTGAACTCTAAAAAGCGAATTTGGGTCTTCCAAATCAGGTTTTAGGGCTTAAAAATGATGCTCTGAGTCCTTGAAATGCATATTTGAATCTTAAAAGCACAAACCCTGGAACTCTGGACACCCCCAACTGAGGGCTTTGACCCTCCCGAGGTGGCTCGGACCCTTCGTATACCTGTCTGGATGCTAAAAAAAGAGGCTTTGGACCCTGAAATGAGACACTGCAAATTAACAGTAAGCCTTTAAGGCCCTAAATTGTTGGGTTTGGAGCCTAAAATGAGGCCTTGTGAGACAAGAGTAAGACTCTAGAAAGTAAAAATGAGGCTCTGGACACTAGAAATTTAGATTTGAACTATATGTAGCAGCTTTGGTTCTTCCAAATCAGGTTTTAGGGCTTAAAAATGATGCTCTGAGTCCTTGAAATGCATCTTTGGACCTTAAAAGTGTGAACCGTGGAACATTGGACACCCCGAAATGAGGGCTTGGACCCTCCCGAGGTGGCTGGGACCCTTCGTATACCTGTCTGGATGCTAAAAAAAGAGGTTTTGGAGCCTGAAATGAGACACTACAAATTAACAGTGAGCCTTTAAGGCCCTAAACTGAGATATTGGAGCCTAAAATGAGGCATTGTAAGACAAGAGTAAGACTTTGGAAAGTAGAAATGAGGCTCTGGACCCTAGAAATTCAGAGTTGGACTATAAAGTGGCTTTGGGGCTTGCAAATCAGGTTTTAGGGCTTAAAAATGATGCTCTGGGCCCTTGAAATGCATCTTTGGACCTTCAAAGTGTGAACCCTGGAAATTTGGACCCCCCAAATGAGGGCTTGGACCCTCCAGAGGCGGCTCGGACCCTAAAAATGCATGTCTGGGATGCTAAAAAAAGAGGCTTTGGAGCCTGAAATGAGACTAGGAAAACTAACAGTGAGCCTTTGGCCGTAAAACGGTGGGGTTTGGAGCCTAAAATGAGGCTTTGTAAGACAAGAGTAAGACTTTGGAAAGTAAAAATGAGGCTCTGGACCCTAGAAATTTACATTGGGACTCTATAAAGTGGCTTTGGGTCTTCCAAATCAGGTTTTAGGGCTTAAAAATGATGCTCTGAGCCCTTGAAATGCATTTTTGGTCCTAAAAGAACAAACCCTGGAAATGTGGACACCCCCAAATGAGGGCTTGGACCCTCCAGAGGCGGCTCAGACCCTAAAAATGCATGTCTGGATGCTAAAAAAAGAGGCTTTGGAGCCTGAAATGAGACTATGCCAACTAACAGTGAGCCTTTAGCCGTAAAACTGTGGGGTTTGGAGCCTAAAATGAGGCTTTGTAAGACAAGAGTAAGACTCTGGAAAGTAAAAATGAGGCTCTGGACCCTAGAAATTTAGATTTGAACTCTAAAAAGCGAATTTGGGTCTTCCAAATCAGGTTTTAGGGCTTAAAAATGATGCTCTGAGTCCTTGAAATGCATATTTGAATCTTAAAAGCACAAACCCTGGAACTCTGGACACCCCCAACTGAGGGCTTTGACCCTCCCGAGGTGGCTCGGACCCTTCGTATACCTGTCTGGATGCTAAAAAAAGAGGCTTTGGACCCTGAAATGAGACACTGCAAATTAACAGTAAGCCTTTAAGGCCCTAAATTGTTGGGTTTGGAGCCTAAAATGAGGCCTTGTGAGACAAGAGTAAGACTCTAGAAAGTAAAAATGAGGCTCTGGACACTAGAAATTTAGATTTGAACTATATGTAGCAGCTTTGGTTCTTCCAAATCAGGTTTTAGGGCTTAAAAATGATGCTCTGAACCCTTGAAATGCATCTTTGGACCTTAAAAGTGTGAACCGTGGAACATTGGACACCCCGAAATGAGGGCTTGGACCCTCCCGAGGTGGCTGGGACCCTTCGTATACCTGTCTGGATGCTAAAAAAAGAGGTTTTGGAGCCTGAAATGAGACACTACAAATTAACAGTGAGCCTTTAAGGCCCTAAACTGAGATATTGGAGCCTAAAATGAGGCATTGTAAGACAAGAGTAAGACTTTGGAAAGTAGAAATGAGGCTCTGGACCCTAGAAATTCAGAGTTGGACTATAAAGTGGCTTTGGGGCTTGCAAATCAGGTTTTAGGGCTTAAAAATGATGCTCTGGGCCCTTGAAATGCATCTTTGGACCTTCAAAGTGTGAACCCTGGAAATTTGGACCCCCCAAATGAGGGCTTGGACCCTCCAGAGGCGGCTCGGAAGCTAAAAATGCATGTCTGGATGCTAAAAAAAGAGGCTTTGGAGCCTGAAATGAGACACTGCAAATTAACAGTGAGCCTTTAAGGCCCTAAATTGTTGGGTTTGGAGCCTAAAATGAGGCATTGTAAGACAAGAGTAAGACTCTAGAAAGTAAAAATGAGGCTCTGGACACTAGAAATTTAGATTTGAACTATATGTAGCAGCTTTGGTTCTTCCAAATCAGGTTTTAGGGCTTAAAAATGATGCTCTAGGCCCTTGAAATGCATATTTGAATCTTAAAAGCACAAACCCTGGAACTGTGGACACCCCCAAATGAGGGCTTGGACCCTCCAGAGGTGGCTGGGACCCTTCGTATACCTGTCTGGATGCTAAAAAAAGAGGCTTTGGACCCTGAAATGAGACACTGCAAATTAACAGTAAGCCTTTAAGGCCCTAAATTGTTGGGTTTGGAGCCTAAAATGAGGCCTTGTGAGACAAGAGTAAGACTCTAGAAAGTAAAAATGAGGCTCTGGACACTAGAAATTTAGATTTGAACTATATGTAGCAGCTTTGGTTCTTCCAACTCAGGTTTTAGGGCTTAAAAATGATGCTCTGAACCCTTGAAATGCATCTTTGGACCTTAAAAGTGTGAACCGTGGAACATTGGACAGCCCCAAATGAGGGCTTGGACCCTCCCGAGGTGGCTCGGACCCTTTGTATACCTGTCTGGATGCTAAAAAAAGAGGCTTTGGAGCCTGAAATGAGACACTGCAAATTAACAGTGAGCCTTTAAGGCCCTAAACGGAGATATTGGAGCCTAAAATGAGGCATTGTAAGACAAGAGTAAGACTTTGGAAAGTAGAAATGAGGCTCTGGACCCTAGAAATTCAGAGTTGGACTATAAAGTGGCTTTGGGGCTTGCAAATCAGGTTTTAGGGCTTAAAAATGATGCTCTGGGCCCTTGAAATGCATCTTTGGACCTTCAAAGTGTGAACCCTGGAAATTTGGACCCCCCAAATGAGGGCTTGGACCCTCCAGAGGCGGCTCGGACCCTAAAAATGCATGTCTGGATGCTAAAAAAAGAGGCTTTGGAGCCTGAAATGAGACTAGGAAAACTAACAGTGAGCCTTTGGCCGTAAAACCGTGGGGTTTGGAGCCTAAAATGAGGCTTTGTAAGACAAGAGTAAGACTTTGGAAAGTAAAAATGAGGCTCTGGACACTAGAAATTTACATTGGGACTCTATAAAGTGGCTTTGGGTCTTCCAAATCAGGTTTTAGGGCTTAAAAATGATGCTCTGAGCCCTTGAAATGCATCTTTGGTCCTAAAAGAACAAACCCTGGAAATGTGGACACCCCCAAATGAGGGCTTGGACCCTCCAGAGGCGGCTCGGACCCTAAAAATGCATGTCTGGATGCTAAAAAAAGAGGCTTTGGACCCTGAAATGAGACTATGCAAAATAACAGTGAGCCTTGGGGCCCTAAACTGTGGGGTTTGGAGCCTAAAATGAGGCATTGTAAGACAAGAGTAAGACTCTAGAAAGTAAAAATGAGGCTCTGGACCCTAATAATTTACATTGGGACTCTATAAAGTGGCTTTGGGTCTTCCAAATCAGGTTTTAGGGCTTAAAAATGATGCTCTGAGCCCTTGAAATGCATCTTTGGTCTTAAAAGAACAAACCCTGGAACCTTGGACACCCCCAAATGAGGGCTTGGACCCTCCAGAGCTGGCTCAGACCCTAAGGATGCCTGTCTGGATGCTAAAAAAAGAGGCTTGGACCCTGAAATTAGACTATGCAAACTAACAGTGAGCCTTTGGATGTAAAACGGTGGGGTTTGGAGCCTAAAATGAGGCATTGTAAGACAAGAGTAAGACTTTGGAAAGTAGAAATGAGGCTCTGGACCCTAGAAATTCAGAGTTGGACTATAAAGTGGCTTTGGGGCTTGCAAATCAGGTTTTAGGGCTTAAAAATGATGCTCTGGGCCCTTGAAATGCATCTTTGGACCTTCAAAGTGTGAACCCTGGAAATTTGGACCCCCCAAATGAGGGCTTGGACCCTCCAGAGGCGGCTCGGACCCTAAAAATGCATGTCTGGATGCTAAAAAAAGAGGCTTTGGAGCCTGAAATGAGACTAGGAAAACTAACAGTGAGCCTTTGGCCGTAAAACCGTGGGGTTTGGAGCCTAAAATGAGGCTTTGTAAGACAAGAGTAAGACTTTGGAAAGTAAAAATGAGGCTCTGGACACTAGAAATTTACATTGGGACTCTATAAAGTGGCTTTGGGTCTTCCAAATCAGGTTTTAGGGCTTAAAAATGATGCTCTGAGCCCTTGAAATGCATCTTTGGTCCTAAAAGAACAAACCCTGGAAATGTGGACACCCCCAAATGAGGGCTTGGACCCTCCAGAGGCGGCTCGGACCCTAAAAATGCATGTCTGGATGCTAAAAAAAGAGGCTTTGGACCCTGAAATGAGACTATGCAAAATAACAGTGAGCCTTGGGGCCCTAAACTGTGGGGTTTGGAGCCTAAAATGAGGCATTGTAAGACAAGAGTAAGACTCTAGAAAGTAAAAATGAGGCTCTGGACCCTAATAATTTACATTGGGACTCTATAAAGTGGCTTTGGGTCTTCCAAATCAGGTTTTAGGGCTTAAAAATGATGCTCTGAGCCCTTGAAATGCATCTTTGGTCTTAAAAGAACAAACCCTGGAACCTTGGACACCCCCAAATGAGGGCTTGGACCCTCCAGAGCTGGCTCAGACCCTAAGGATGCCTGTCTGGATGCTAAAAAAAGAGGCTTGGACCCTGAAATTAGACTATGCAAACTAACAGTGAGCCTTTGGATGTAAAACGGTGGGGTTTGGAGCCTAAAATGAGGCATTGTAAGACAAGAGTAAGACTTTGGAAAGTAGAAATGAGGCTCTGGACCCTAGAAATTCAGAGTTGGACTATAAAGTGGCTTTGGGGCTTGCAAATCAGGTTTTAGGGCTTAAAAATGATGCTCTGGGCCCTTGAAATGCATCTTTGGACCTTCAAAGTGTGAACCCTGGAAATTTGGACACCCCGAAATGAGGGCTTGGACCCTCCAGAGGTGGCTCAGTCCCTAAGGATGCTTGTCTGGATGCTAAAAAATGAGGCTTTGGAGCCTGAAATGAGACTATGCCAACTAACAGTGAGCCTTTAGCCGTAAAACTGTGGGGTTTGGAGCCTAAAATGAGGCTTTGTAAGACAAGAGTAAGACTCTGGAAAGTAAAAATGAGGCTCTGGACCCTAGAAATTTAGATTTGAACTCTAAAAAGCAAATTTGGGTCTTCCAAATCAGGTTTTAGGGCTTAAAAATGATGCTCTGAGTCCTTGAAATGCATATTTGAATCTTAAAAGCACAAACCCTGGAACTCTGGACACCCCCAACTGAGGGCTTTGACCCTCCCGAGGTGGCTCGGACCCTTCGTATACCTGTCTGGATGCTAAAAAAAGAGGCTTTGGACCCTGAAATGAGACACTGCAAATTAAAAGTAAGCCTTTAAGGCCCTAAATTGTTGGGTTTGGAGCCTAAAATGAGGCCTTGTGAGACAAGAGTAAGACTCTAGAAAGTAAAAATGAGGCTCTGGACACTAGAAATTTAGATTTGAACTATATGTAGCAGCTTTGGTTCTTCCAAATCAGGTTTTAGGGCTTAAAAATGATGCTCTGAACCCTTGAAATGCATCTTTGGACCTTAAAAGTGTGAACCGTGGAACATTGGACACCCCGAAATGAGGGCTTGGACCCTCCCGAGGTGGCTGGGACCCTTCGTATACCTGTCTGGATGCTAAAAAAAGAGGTTTTGGAGCCTGAAATGAGACACTACAAATTAACAGTGAGCCTTTAAGGCCCTAAACTGAGATATTGGAGCCTAAAATGAGGCATTGTAAGACAAGAGTAAGACTTTGGAAAGTAGAAATGAGGCTCTGGACCCTAGAAATTCAGAGTTGGACTATAAAGTGGCTTTGGGGCTTGCAAATCAGGTTTTAGGGCTTAAAAATGATGCTCTGGGCCCTTGAAATGCATCTTTGGACCTTCAAAGTGTGAACCCTGGAAATTTGGACCCCCCAAATGAGGGCTTGGACCCTCCAGAGGCGGCTCGGACCCTAAAAATGCATGTCTGGATGCTAAAAAAAGAGGCTTTGGAGCCTGAAATGAGACTAGGAAAACTAACAGTGAGCCTTTGGCCGTAAAACCGTGGGGTTTGGAGCCTAAAATGAGGCTTTGTAAGACAAGAGTAAGACTTTGGAAAGTAAAAATGAGGCTCTGGACACTAGAAATTTACATTGGGACTCTATAAAGTGGCTTTGGGTCTTCCAAATCAGGTTTTAGGGCTTAAAAATGATGCTCTGAGCCCTTGAAATGCATCTTTGGTCCTAAAAGAACAAACCCTGGAAATGTGGACACCCCCAAATGAGGGCTTGGACCCTCCAGAGGCGGCTCGGACCCTAAAAATGCATGTCTGGATGCTAAAAAAAGAGGCTTTGGACCCTGAAATGAGACTATGCAAAATAACAGTGAGCCTTGGGGCCCTAAACTGTGGGGTTTGGAGCCTAAAATGAGGCATTGTAAGACAAGAGTAAGACTCTAGAAAGTAAAAATGAGGCTCTGGACCCTAATAATTTACATTGGGACTCTATAAAGTGGCTTTGGGTCTTCCAAATCAGGTTTTAGGGCTTAAAAATGATGCTCTGAGCCCTTGAAATGCATCTTTGGTCTTAAAAGAACAAACCCTGGAACCTTGGACACCCCCAAATGAGGGCTTGGACCCTCCAGAGCTGGCTCAGACCCTAAGGATGCCTGTCTGGATGCTAAAAAAAGAGGCTTGGACCCTGAAATTAGACTATGCAAACTAACAGTGAGCCTTTGGATGTAAAACGGTGGGGTTTGGAGCCTAAAATGAGGCATTGTAAGACAAGAGTAAGACTTTGGAAAGTAGAAATGAGGCTCTGGACCCTAGAAATTCAGAGTTGGACTATAAAGTGGCTTTGGGGCTTGCAAATCAGGTTTTAGGGCTTAAAAATGATGCTCTGGGCCCTTGAAATGCATCTTTGGACCTTCAAAGTGTGAACCCTGGAAATTTGGACACCCCGAAATGAGGGCTTGGACCCTCCAGAGGTGGCTCAGTCCCTAAGGATGCTTGTCTGGATGCTAAAAAATGAGGCTTTGGAGCCTGAAATGAGACTATGCCAACTAACAGTGAGCCTTTAGCCGTAAAACTGTGGGGTTTGGAGCCTAAAATGAGGCTTTGTAAGACAAGAGTAAGACTCTGGAAAGTAAAAATGAGGCTCTGGACCCTAGAAATTTAGATTTGAACTCTAAAAAGCAAATTTGGGTCTTCCAAATCAGGTTTTAGGGCTTAAAAATGATGCTCTGAGTCCTTGAAATGCATATTTGAATCTTAAAAGCACAAACCCTGGAACTCTGGACACCCCCAACTGAGGGCTTTGACCCTCCCGAGGTGGCTCGGACCCTTCGTATACCTGTCTGGATGCTAAAAAAAGAGGCTTTGGACCCTGAAATGAGACACTGCAAATTAAAAGTAAGCCTTTAAGGCCCTAAATTGTTGGGTTTGGAGCCTAAAATGAGGCCTTGTGAGACAAGAGTAAGACTCTAGAAAGTAAAAATGAGGCTCTGGACACTAGAAATTTAGATTTGAACTATATGTAGCAGCTTTGGTTCTTCCAAATCAGGTTTTAGGGCTTAAAAATGATGCTCTGAACCCTTGAAATGCATCTTTGGACCTTAAAAGTGTGAACCGTGGAACATTGGACACCCCGAAATGAGGGCTTGGACCCTCCCGAGGTGGCTGGGACCCTTCGTATACCTGTCTGGATGCTAAAAAAAGAGGTTTTGGAGCCTGAAATGAGACACTACAAATTAACAGTGAGCCTTTAAGGCCCTAAACTGAGATATTGGAGCCTAAAATGAGGCATTGTAAGACAAGAGTAAGACTTTGGAAAGTAGAAATGAGGCTCTGGACCCTAGAAATTCAGAGTTGGACTATAAAGTGGCTTTGGGGCTTGCAAATCAGGTTTTAGGGCTTAAAAATGATGCTCTGGGCCCTTGAAATGCATCTTTGGACCTTCAAAGTGTGAACCCTGGAAATTTGGACCCCCCAAATGAGGGCTTGGACCCTCCAGAGGCGGCTCGGACCCTAAAAATGCATGTCTGGATGCTAAAAAAAGAGGCTTTGGAGCCTGAAATGAGACTAGGAAAACTAACAGTGAGCCTTTGGCCGTAAAACCGTGGGGTTTGGAGCCTAAAATGAGGCTTTGTAAGACAAGAGTAAGACTCTGGAAAGTAAAAATGAGGCTCTGGACCCTAGAAATTTAGATTTGAACTCTAAAAAGCAAATTTGGGTCTTCCAAATCAGGTTTTAGGGCTTAAAAATGATGCTCTGAGTCCTTGAAATGCATATTTGAATCTTAAAAGCACAAACCCTGGAACTCTGGACACCCCCAACTGAGGGCTTTGACCCTCCCGAGGTGGCTCGGACCCTTCGTATACCTGTCTGGATGCTAAAAAAAGAGGCTTTGGACCCTGAAATGAGACACTGCAAATTAACAGTAAGCCTTTAAGGCCCTAAATTGTTGGGTTTGGAGCCTAAAATGAGGCCTTGTGAGACAAGAGTAAGACTCTAGAAAGTAAAAATGAGGCTCTGGACCCTAGAAATTTAGATTTGAACTATATGTAGCAGCTTTGGTTCTTCCAAATCAGGTTTTAGGGCTTAAAAATGATGCTCTGAGTCCTTGAAATGCATATTTGAATCTTAAAAGCACAAACCCTGGAACTCTGGACACCCCCAACTGAGGGCTTTGACCCTCCCGAGGTGGCTCGGACCCTTCGTATACCTGTCTGGATGCTAAAAAAAGAGGCTTTGGACCCTGAAATGAGACACTGCAAATTAACAGTAAGCCTTTAAGGCCCTAAATTGTTGGGTTTGGAGCCTAAAATGAGGCCTTGTGAGACAAGAGTAAGACTCTAGAAAGTAAAAATGAGGCTCTGGACACTAGAAATTTAGATTTGAACTATATGTAGCAGCTTTGGTTCTTCCAAATCAGGTTTTAGGGCTTAAAAATGATGCTCTGAACCCTTGAAATGCATCTTTGGACCTTAAAAGTGTGAACCGTGGAACATTGGACAGCCCCAAATGAGGGCTTGGACCCTCCCGAGGTGGCTCGGACCCTTTGTATACCTGTCTGGAGGCTAAAAAAAGAGGCTTTGGAGCCTGAAATGAGACACTGCAAATTAACAGTGAGCCTTTAAGGCCCTAAACTGAGATATTGGAGCCTAAAATGAGGCATTGTAAGACAAGAGTAAGACTCTAGAAAGTAAAAATGAGGCTCTGGACACTAGAAATTTAGATTTGAACTATATGTAGCAGCTTTGGTTCTTCCAAATCAGGTTTTAGGGCTTAAAAATGATGCTCTAGGCCCTTGAAATGCATATTTGAATCTTAAAAGCACAAACCCTGGAACTGTGGACACCCCCAAATGAGGGGTTGGACCCTCCAGAGGTGGCTGGGACCCTTCGTATACCTGTCTGGATGCTAAAAAAAGAGGCTTTGGACCCTGAAATGAGACACTGCAAATTAACAGTAAGCCTTTAAGGCCCTAAATTGTTGGGTTTGGAGACTAAAATGAGGCCTTGTGAGACAAGAGTAAGACTCTAGAAAGTAAAAATGAGGCTCTGGACACTAGAAATTTAGATTTGAACTATATGTAGCAGCTTTGGTTCTTCCAAATCAGGTTTTAGGGCTTAAAAATGATGCTCTGAACCCTTGAAATGCATCTTTGGACCTTAAAAGTGTGAACCGTGGAACATTGGACAGCCCCAAATGAGGGCTTGGACCCTCCCGAGGTGGCTCGGACCCTTTGTATACCTGTCTGGATGCTAAAAAAAGAGGCTTTGGACCCTGAAATGAGACACTGCAAATTAACAGTAAGCCTTTAAGGCCCTAAATTGTTGGGTTTGGAGCCTAAAATGAGGCCTTGTGAGACAAGAGTAAGACTCTAGAAAGTAAAAATGAGGCTCTGGACACTAGAAATTTAGATTTGAACTATATGTAGCAGCTTTGGTTCTTCCAAATCAGGTTTTAGGGCTTAAAAATGATGCTCTGAACCCTTGAAATGCATCTTTGGACCTTAAAAGTGTGAACCGTGGAACATTGGACACCCCCAAATGAGGGCTTGGACCCTCCAGAGCTGGCTCAGACCCTAAGGATGCCTGTCTGGATGCTAAAAAAAGAGGCTTTGGAGCCTGAAATGAGACACTGCAAATTAACAGTGAGCCTTTAAGGCCCTAAACTGTGGGGGTTGGAGCCTAAAATGAGGCTTTGTAAGACAAGAGTAAGACTCTAGAAAGTAAAAATGAGGCTCTGGACACTAGAAATTTAGATTTGAACTATATGTAGCAGCTTTGGTTCTTCCAAATCAGGTTTTAGGGCTTAAAAATGATGCTCTAGGCCCTTGAAATGCATATTTGAATCTTAAAAGCACAAACCCTGGAACTGTGGACACCCCCAAATGAGGGCTTGGACCCTCCCGAGGTGGCTGGGACCCTTCGTATACCTGTCTGGATGCTAAAAAAAGAGGCTTTGGACCCTGAAATGAGACACTGCAAATTAACAGTAAGCCTTTAAGGCCCTAAATTGTTGGGTTTGGAGCCTAAAATGAGGCCTTGTGAGACAAGAGTAAGACTCTAGAAAGTAAAAATGAGGCTCTGGACACTAGAAATTTAGATTTGAACTATATGTAGCAGCTTTGGTTCTTCCAAATCAGGTTTTAGGGCTTAAAAATGATGCTCTGAACCCTTGAAATGCATCTTTGGACCTTAAAAGTGTGAACCATGGAACATTGGACAGCCCCAAATGAGGGCTTGGACCCTCCCGAGGTGGCTCGGACCCTTTGTATACCTGTCTGGATGCTAAAAAAAGAGGCTTTGGACCCTGAAATGAGACACTGCAAATTAACAGTAAGCCTTTAAGGCCCTAAATTGTTGGGGTTTGGAGCCTAAAATGAGGCCTTGTGAGACAAGAGTAAGACTCTAGAAAGTAAAAATGAGGCTCTGGACACTAGAAATTTAGATTTGAACTATATGTAGCAGCTTTGGTTCTTCCAAATCAGGTTTTAGGGCTTAAAAATGATGCTCTGAACCCTTGAAATGCATCTTTGGACCTTAAAAGTGTGAACCGTGGAACATTGGACAGCCCCAAATGAGGGCTTGGACCCTCCCGAGGTGGCTCGGACCCTTTGTATACCTGTCTGGATGCTAAAAAAAGAGGCTTTGGAGCCTGAAATGAGACACTGCAAATTAACAGTGAGCCTTTAAGGCCCTAAACTGTGGGGGTTGGAGCCTAAAATGAGGCTTTGTAAGACAAGAGTAAGACTCTAGAAAGTAAAAATGAGGCTCTGGACACTAGAAATTTAGATTTGAACTATATGTAGCAGCTTTGGTTCTTCCAAATCAGGTTTTAGGGCTTAAAAATGATGCTCTAGGCCCTTGAAATGCATATTTGAATCTTAAAAGCACAAACCCTGGAACTGTGGACACACCCAAATGAGGGCTTGGACCCTCCCGAGGTGGCTGGGACCCTTCGTATACCTGTCTGGATGCTAAAAAAAGAGGCTTTGGACCCTGAAATGAGACACTGCAAATTAACAGTAAGCCTTTAAGGCCCTAAATTGTTGGGTTTGGAGCCTAAAATGAGGCCTTGTGAGACAAGAGTAAGACTCTAGAAAGTAAAAATGAGGCTCTGGACACTAGAAATTTAGATTTGAACTATATGTAGCAGCTTTGGTTCTTCCAAATCAGGTTTTAGGGCTTAAAAATGATGCTCTGAACCCTTGAAATGCATCTTTGGACCTTAAAAGTGTGAACCGTGGAACATTGGACAGCCCCAAATGAGGGGTTGGACCCTCCCGAGGTGGCTCGGACCCTTTGTATACCTGTCTGGATGCTAAAAAAAGAGGCTTTGGAGCCTGAAATGAGACACTGCAAATTAACAGTGAGCCTTTAAGGCCCTAAACTGAGATATTGGAGCCTAAAATGAGGCATTGTAAGACAAGAGTAAGACTTTGGAAAGTAGAAATGAGGCTCTGGACCCTAGAAATTCAGAGTTGGACTATAAAGTGGCTTTGGTTCTTCCAAATCAGGTTTTAGGGCTTAAAAATGATGCTCTGAACCCTTGAAATGCATCTTTGGACCTTAAAAGTGTGAACCGTGGAACATTGGACACCCCCAAATGAGGGCTTGGACCCTCCAGAGCTGGCTCAGACCCTAAGGATGCCTGTCTGGATGCTAAAAAAAGAGGCTTTGGAGCCTGAAATGAGACACTGCAAATTAACAGTGAGCCTTTAAGGCCCTAAACTGTGGGGGTTGGAGCCTAAAATGAGGCTTTGTAAGACAAGAGTAAGACTCTAGAAAGTAAAAATGAGGCTCTGGACACTAGAAATTTAGATTTGAACTATATGTAGCAGCTTTGGTTCTTCCAAATCAGGTTTTAGGGCTTAAAAATGATGCTCTAGGCCCTTGAAATGCATATTTGAATCTTAAAAGCACAAACCCTGGAACTGTGGACACCCCCAAATGAGGGGTTGGACCCTCCCGAGGTGGCTGGGACCCTTCGTATACCTGTCTGGATGCTAAAAAAAGAGGCTTTGGACCCTGAAATGAGACACTGCAAATTAACAGTAAGCCTTTAAGGCCCTAAATTGTTGGGTTTGGAGCCTAAAATGAGGCCTTGTGAGACAAGAGTAAGACTCTAGAAAGTAAAAATGAGGCTCTGGACACTAGAAATTTAGATTTGAACTATATGTAGCAGCTTTGGTTCTTCCAAATCAGGTTTTAGGGCTTAAAAATGATGCTCTGAACCCTTGAAATGCATCTTTGGACCTTAAAAGTGTGAACCGTGGAACATTGGACAGCCCCAAATGAGGGCTTGGACCCTCCCGAGGTGGCTCGGACCCTTTGTATACCTGTCTGGATGCTAAAAAAAGAGGCTTTGGAGCCTGAAATGAGACACTGCAAATTAACAGTGAGCCTTTAAGGCCCTAAACTGAGATATTGGAGCCTAAAATGAGGCATTGTAAGACAAGAGTAAGACTCTAGAAAGTAAAAATGAGGCTCTGGACACTAGAAATTTAGATTTGAACTATATGTAGCAGCTTTGGTTCTTCCAAATCAGGTTTTAGGGCTTAAAAATGATGCTCTAGGCCCTTGAAATGCATATTTGAATCTTAAAAGCACAAACCCTGGAACTGTGGACACCCCCAAATGAGGGGTTGGACCCTCCAGAGGTGGCTGGGACCCTTCGTATACCTGTCTGGATGCTAAAAAAAGAGGCTTTGGACCCTGAAATGAGACACTGCAAATTAACAGTAAGCCTTTAAGGCCCTAAATTGTTGGGTTTGGAGCCTAAAATGAGGCCTTGTGAGACAAGAGTAAGACTCTAGAAAGTAAAAATGAGGCTCTGGACACTAGAAATTTAGATTTGAACTATATGTAGCAGCTTTGGTTCTTCCAAATCAGGTTTTAGGGCTTAAAAATGATGCTCTGAGTCCTTGAAATGCATCTTTGGACCTTAAAAGTGTGAACCGTGGAACATTGGACAGCCCCAAATGAGGGCTTGGACCCTCCCGAGGTGGCTCGGACCCTTTGTATACCTGTCTGGATGCTAAAAAAAGAGGCTTTGGACCCTGAAATGAGACACTGCAAATTAACAGTAAGCCTTTAAGGCCCTAAATTGTTGGGGTTTGGAGCCTAAAATGAGGCCTTGTGAGACAAGAGTAAGACTCTAGAAAGTAAAAATGAGGCTCTGGACACTAGAAATTTAGATTTGAACTATATGTAGCAGCTTTGGTTCTTCCAAATCAGGTTTTAGGGCTTAAAAATGATGCTCTGAACCCTTGAAATGCATCTTTGGACCTTAAAAGTGTGAACCGTGGAACATTGGACAGCCCCAAATGAGGGCTTGGACCCTCCCGAGGTGGCTCGGACCCTTTGTATACCTGTCTGGATGCTAAAAAAAGAGGCTTTGGAGCCTGAAATGAGAAACTGCAAATTAACAGTGAGCCTTTAAGGCCCTAAACTGTGGGGGTTGGAGCCTAAAATGAGGCTTTGTAAGACAAGAGTAAGACTCTAGAAAGTAAAAATGAGGCTCTGGACACTAGAAATTTAGATTTGAACTATATGTAGCAGCTTTGGTTCTTCCAAATCAGGTTTTAGGGCTTAAAAATGATGCTCTAGGCCCTTGAAATGCATATTTGAATCTTAAAAGCACAAACCCTGGAACTGTGGACACCCCCAAATGAGGGGTTGGACCCTCCAGAGGTGGCTGGGACCCTTCGTATACCTGTCTGGATGCTAAAAAAAGAGGCTTTGGACCCTGAAATGAGACACTGCAAATTAACAGTAAGCCTTTAAGGCCCTAAATTGTTGGGTTTGGAGCCTAAAATGAGGCCTTGTGAGACAAGAGTAAGACTCTAGAAAGTAAAAATGAGGCTCTGGACACTAGAAATTTAGATTTGAACTATATGTAGCAGCTTTGGTTCTTCCAAATCAGGTTTTAGGGCTTAAAAATGATGCTCTGAACCCTTGAAATGCATCTTTGGACCTTAAAAGTGTGAACCGTGGAACATTGGACAGCCCCAAATGAGGGGTTGGACCCTCCCGAGGTGGCTCGGACCCTTTGTATACCTGTCTGGATGCTAAAAAAAGAGGCTTTGGAGCCTGAAATGAGACACTGCAAATTAACAGTGAGCCTTTAAGGCCCTAAACTGAGATATTGGAGCCTAAAATGAGGCATTGTAAGACAAGAGTAAGACTTTGGAAAGTAGAAATGAGGCTCTGGACCCTAGAAATTCAGAGTTGGACTATAAAGTGGCTTTGGGGCTTGCAAATCAGGTTTTAGGGCTTAAAAATGATGCTCTGGGCCCTTGAAATGCATCTTTGGACCTTCAAAGTGTGAACCCTGGAAATTTGGACCCCCCAAATGAGGGCTTGGACCCTCCAGAGGCGGCTCGGACCCTAAAAATGCATGTCTGGATGCTAAAAAAAGAGGCTTTGGAGCCTGAAATGAGACTAGGAAAACTAACAGTGAGCCTTTGGCCGTAAAACCGTGGGGTTTGGAGCCTAAAATGAGGCTTTGTAAGACAAGAGTAAGACTCTAGAAAGTAAAAATGAGGCTCTGGACACTAGAAATTTACATTGGGACTCTATAAAGTGGCTTTGGGTCTTCCAAATCAGGTTTTAGGGCTTAAAAATGATGCTCTGAGCCCTTGAAATGCATCTTTGGTCCTAAAAGAACAAACCCTGGAAATGTGGACACCCCCAAATGAGGGCTTGGACCCTCCAGAGGCGGCTCGGACCCTAAAAATGCATGTCTGGATGCTAAAAAAAGAGGCTTTGGACCCTGAAATGAGACTATGCAAAATAACAGTGAGCCTTGGGGCCCTAAACTGTGGGGTTTGGAGCCTAAAATGAGGCATTGTAAGACAAGAGTAAGACTCTAGAAAGTAAAAATGAGGCTCTGGACCCTAATAATTTACATTGGGACTCTATAAAGTGGCTTTGGGTCTTCCAAATCAGGTTTTAGGGCTTAAAAATGATGCTCTGAGCCCTTGAAATGCATCTTTGGTCTTAAAAGAACAAACCCTGGAACCTTGGACACCCCCAAATGAGGGCTTGGACCCTCCAGAGCTGGCTCAGACCCTAAGGATGCCTGTCTGGATGCTAAAAAAAGAGGCTTGGACCCTGAAATTAGACTATGCAAACTAACAGTGAGCCTTTGGATGTAAAACGGTGGGGTTTGGAGCCTAAAATGAGGCATTGTAAGACAAGAGTAAGACTTTGGAAAGTAGAAATGAGGCTCTGGACCCTAGAAATTCAGAGTTGGACTATAAAGTGGCTTTGGGGCTTGCAAATCAGGTTTTAGGGCTTAAAAATGATGCTCTGGGCCCTTGAAATGCATCTTTGGACCTTCAAAGTGTGAACCCTGGAAATTTGGACACCCCGAAATGAGGGCTTGGACCCTCCAGAGGTGGCTCAGTCCCTAAGGATGCTTGTCTGGATGCTAAAAAATGAGGCTTTGGAGCCTGAAATGAGACTATGCCAACTAACAGTGAGCCTTTAGCCGTAAAACTGTGGGGTTTGGAGCCTAAAATGAGGCTTTGTAAGACAAGAGTAAGACTCTGGAAAGTAAAAATGAGGCTCTGGACCCTAGAAATTTAGATTTGAACTCTAAAAAGCAAATTTGGGTCTTCCAAATCAGGTTTTAGGGCTTAAAAATGATGCTCTGAGTCCTTGAAATGCATATTTGAATCTTAAAAGCACAAACCCTGGAACTCTGGACACCCCCAACTGAGGGCTTTGACCCTCCCGAGGTGGCTCGGACCCTTCGTATACCTGTCTGGATGCTAAAAAAAGAGGCTTTGGACCCTGAAATGAGACACTGCAAATTAACAGTAAGCCTTTAAGGCCCTAAATTGTTGGGTTTGGAGCCTAAAATGAGGCCTTGTGAGACAAGAGTAAGACTCTAGAAAGTAAAAATGAGGCTCTGGACACTAGAAATTTAGATTTGAACTATATGTAGCAGCTTTGGTTCTTCCAAATCAGGTTTTAGGGCTTAAAAATGATGCTCTAGGCCCTTGAAATGCATATTTGAATCTTAAAAGCACAAACCCTGGAACTGTGGACACCCCCAAATGAGGGCTTTGACCCTCCCGAGGTGGCTCGGACCCTTCGTATACCTGTCTGGATGCTAAAAAAAGAGGCTTTGGACCCTGAAATGAGACACTGCAAATTAACAGTAAGCCTTTAAGGCCCTAAATTGTTGGGTTTGGAGCCTAAAATGAGGCCTTGTGAGACAAGAGTAAGACTCTAGAAAGTAAAAATGAGGCTCTGGACACTAGAAATTTAGATTTGAACTATATGTAGCAGCTTTGGTTCTTCCAAATCAGGTTTTAGGGCTTAAAAATGATGCTCTGAACCCTTGAAATGCATCTTTGGACCTTAAAAGTGTGAACCGTGGAACATTGGACAGCCCCAAATGAGGGCTTGGACCCTCCCGAGGTGGCTCGGACCCTTTGTATACCTGTCTGGATGCTAAAAAATGAGGCTTTGGAGCCTGAAATGAGACACTGCAAATTAACAGTGAGCCTTTAAGGCCCTAAACTGAGATATTGGAGCCTAAAATGAGGCATTGTAAGACAAGAGTAAGACTTTGGAAAGTAGAAATGAGGCTCTGGACCCTAGAAATTCAGAGTTGGACTATAAAGTGGCTTTGGGGCTTGCAAATCAGGTTTTAGGGCTTAAAAATGATGCTCTGGGCCCTTGAAATGCATCTTTGGACCTTCAAAGTGTGAACCCTGGAAATTTGGACCCCCCAAATGAGGGCTTGGACCCTCCAGAGGCGGCTCGGACCCTAAAAATGCATGTCTGGATGCTAAAAAAAGAGGCTTTGGAGCCTGAAATGAGACTAGGAAAACTAACAGTGAGCCTTTGGCCGTAAAACCGTGGGGTTTGGAGCCTAAAATGAGGCTTTGTAAGACAAGAGTAAGACTTTGGAAAGTAAAAATGAGGCTCTGGACACTAGAAATTTACATTGGGACTCTATAAAGTGGCTTTGGGTCTTCCAAATCAGGTTTTAGGGCTTAAAAATGATGCTCTGAGCCCTTGAAATGCATCTTTGGTCCTAAAAGAACAAACCCTGGAAATGTGGACACCCCCAAATGAGGGCTTGGACCCTCCAGAGGCGGCTCGGACCCTAAAAATGCATGTCTGGATGCTAAAAAAAGAGGCTTTGGACCCTGAAATGAGACTATGCAAAATAACAGTGAGCCTTGGGGCCCTAAACTGTGGGGTTTGGAGCCTAAAATGAGGCATTGTAAGACAAGAGTAAGACTCTAGAAAGTAAAAATGAGGCTCTGGACCCTAATAATTTACATTGGGACTCTATAAAGTGGCTTTGGGTCTTCCAAATCAGGTTTTAGGGCTTAAAAATGATGCTCTGAGCCCTTGAAATGCATCTTTGGTCTTAAAAGAACAAACCCTGGAACCTTGGACACCCCCAAATGAGGGCTTGGACCCTCCAGAGCTGGCTCAGACCCTAAGGATGCCTGTCTGGATGCTAAAAAAAGAGGCTTGGACCCTGAAATTAGACTATGCAAACTAACAGTGAGCCTTTGGATGTAAAACGGTGGGGTTTGGAGCCTAAAATGAGGCATTGTAAGACAAGAGTAAGACTTTGGAAAGTAGAAATGAGGCTCTGGACCCTAGAAATTCAGAGTTGGACTATAAAGTGGCTTTGGGGCTTGCAAATCAGGTTTTAGGGCTTAAAAATGATGCTCTGGGCCCTTGAAATGCATCTTTGGACCTTCAAAGTGTGAACCCTGGAAATTTGGACACCCCGAAATGAGGGCTTGGACCCTCCAGAGGTGGCTCAGTCCCTAAGGATGCTTGTCTGGATGCTAAAAAATGAGGCTTTGGAGCCTGAAATGAGACTATGCCAACTAACAGTGAGCCTTTAGCCGTAAAACTGTGGGGTTTGGAGCCTAAAATGAGGCTTTGTAAGACAAGAGTAAGACTCTGGAAAGTAAAAATGAGGCTCTGGACCCTAGAAATTTAGATTTGAACTCTAAAAAGCAAATTTGGGTCTTCCAAATCAGGTTTTAGGGCTTAAAAATGATGCTCTGAGTCCTTGAAATGCATATTTGAATCTTAAAAGCACAAACCCTGGAACTGTGGACACCCCCAAATGAGGGGTTGGACCCTCCAGAGGTGGCTGGGACCCTTCGTATACCTGTCTGGATGCTAAAAAAAGAGGTTTTGGAGCCTGAAATGAGACACTGCAAATTAACAGTGAGCCTTTAAGGCCCTAAACTGAGATATTGGAGCCTAAAATGAGGCATTGTAAGACAAGAGTAAGACTTTGGAAAGTAGAAATGAGGCTCTGGACCCTAGAAATTCAGAGTTGGACTATAAAGTGGCTTTGGGGCTTGCAAATCAGGTTTTAGGGCTTAAAAATGATTCTCTGAACCCTTGAAATGCATCTTTGGACCTTAAAAGTGTGAACCGTGGAACATTGGACACCCCCAAATGAGGGCTTGGACCCTCCCGAGGTGGCTGGGACCCTTCGTATACCTGTCTGGATGCTAAAAAAAGAGGTTTTGGAGCCTGAAATGAGACACTACAAATTAACAGTGAGCCTTTAAGGCCCTAAACTGAGATATTGGAGCCTAAAATGAGGCATTGTAAGACAAGAGTAAGACTTTGGAAAGTAGAAATGAGGCTCTGGACCCTAGAAATTCAGAGTTGGACTATAAAGTGGCTTTGGGGCTTGCAAATCAGGTTTTAGGGCTTAAAAATGATGCTCTGAGCCCTTGAAATGCATCTTTGGTCCTAAAAGAACAAACCCTGGAAATGTGGACACCCCCAAATGAGGGCTTGGACCCTACAGAGGCGGCTCAGACCCTAAAAATGCATGTCTGGATGCTAAAAAAAGAGGCTTTGGAGCCTGAAATGAGACTATGCAAACTAACAGTGAGCCTTTAGCCGTAAAACTGTGGGGTTTGGAGCCTAAAATGAGGCTTTGTAAGACAAGAGTAAGACTCTGGAAAGTAAAAATGAGGCTCTGGACACTAGAAATTTAGATTTGAACTCTATGAAGTGGCTTTGGGGCTTCCAAATCAGGTTTTAGGACTTAAAAATGATGCTCTGAGTCCTTGAAATGCATATTTGAATCTTAAAAGCACAAACCCTGGAACTCTGGACACCCCCAACTGAGGGCTTTGACCCTCCCGAGGTGGCTCGGACCCTTCGTATACCTGTCTGGATGCTAAAAAAAGAGGCTTTGGACCCTGAAATGAGACACTGCAAATTAACAGTGAGCCTTTAAGGCCCTAAACTGTGGGGTTTGGAGCCTAAAATGAGGCTTTGTAAGACAAGAGTAAGACTCTGGAAAGTAAAAATGAGGCTCTGGACCCTAGAAATTTAGATTTGAACTCTAAAAAGCAAATTTGGTTCTTCCAAATCAGGTTTTAGGGCTTAAAAATGATGCTCTGAGTCCTTGAAATGCATATTTGAATCTTAAATCACAAACCCTGGAACTCTGGACACCCCCAACTGAGGGCTTTGACCCTCCCGAGGTGGCTCGGACCCTAAAAATGCATGTCTGGATGCTAAAAAAAGAGGCTTTGGAGCCTGAAATGAGACACTGCAAATTAACAGTAAGCCTTTAAGGCCCTAAATTGTTGGGTTTGGAGCCTAAAATGAGGCCTTGTGAGACAAGAGTAAGACTCTAGAAAGTAAAAATGAGGCTCTGGACACTAGAAATTTAGATTTGAACTATATGTAGCAGCTTTGGTTCTTCCAAATCAGGTTTTAGGGCTTAAAAATGATGCTCTGAACCCTTGAAATGCATCTTTGGACCTTCAAAGTGTGAACCGTGGAACATTGGACAGCCCCAAATGAGGGCTTGGACCCTCCCGAGGTGGCTCGGACCCTTTGTATACCTGTCTGGATGCTAAAAAAAGAGGCTTTGGAGCCTGAAATGAGACACTGCAAATTAACAGTGAGCCTTTAAGGCCCTAAACTGTGGGGGTTGGAGCCTAAAATGAGGCTTTGTAAGACAAGAGTAAGACTCTAGAAAGTAAAAATGAGGCTCTGGACACTAGAAATTTAGATTTGAACTATATGTAGCAGCTTTGGTTCTTCCAAATCAGGTTTTAGGGCTTAAAAATGATGCTCTAGGCCCTTGAAATGCATCTTTGGACCTTAAAAGTGTGAACCGTGGAACATTGGACACCCCCAAATGAGGGCTTGGACCCTCCAGAGCTGGCTCAGACCCTAAGGATGCCTGTCTGGATGCTAAAAAAAGAGGCTTGGACCCTGAAATTAGACTATGCAAACTAACAGTGAGCCTTTGGATGTAAAACGGTGGGGTTTGGAGCCTAAAATGAGGCTTTGTAAGACAAGAGTAAGACTCTAGAAAGTAAAAATGAGGCTCTGGACACTAGAAATTTAGATTTGAACTATATGTAGCAGCTTTGGTTCTTCCAAATCAGGTTTTAGGGCTTAAAAATGATGCTCTAGGCCCTTGAAATGCATATTTGAATCTTAAAAGCACAAACCCTGGAACTGTGGACACCCCCAAATGAGGGGTTGGACCCTCCAGAGGTGGCTGGGACCCTTCGTATACCTGTCTGGATGCTAAAAAAAGAGGCTTTGGACCCTGAAATGAGACACTGCAAATTAACAGTAAGCCTTTAAGGCCCTAAATTGTTGGGTTTGGAGCCTAAAATGAGGCCTTGTGAGACAAGAGTAAGACTCTAGAAAGTAAAAATGAGGCTCTGGACACTAGAAATTTAGATTTGAACTATATGTAGCAGCTTTGGTTCTTCCAAATCAGGTTTTAGGGCTTAAAAATGATGCTCTGAACCCTTGAAATGCATCTTTGGACCTTAAAAGTGTGAACCGTGGAACATTGGACAGCCCCAAATGAGGGCTTGGACCCTCCCGAGGTGGCTCGGACCCTTTGTATACCTGTCTGGATGCTAAAAAAAGAGGCTTTGGAGCCTGAAATGAGACACTGCAAATTAACAGTGAGCCTTTAAGGCCCTAAACTGAGATATTGGAGCCTAAAATGAGGCATTGTAAGACAAGAGTAAGACTTTGGAAAGTAGAAATGAGGCTCTGGACCCTAGAAATTCAGAGTTGGACTATAAAGTGGCTTTGGGGCTTGCAAATCAGGTTTTAGGGCTTAAAAATGATGCTCTGAGCCCTTGAAATGCATCTTTGGACCTTCAAAGTGTGAACCCTGGAAATTTGGACACCCCGAAATGAGGGCTTGGACCCTCCAGAGGTGGCTCGGTCCCTAAGGATGCCTGTCTGGATGCTAAAAAATGAGGCTTTGGAGCCTGAAATGAGACTATGCAAACTAACAGTGAGCCTTTAGCCGTAAAACTGTGGGGTTTGGAGCCTAAAATGAGGCTTTGTAAGACAAGAGTAAGACTCTGGAAAGTAAAAATGAGGCTCTGGACCCTAGAAATTTAGATTTGAACTCTAAAAAGCGAATTTGGGTCTTCCAAATCAGGTTTTAGGACTTAAAAATGATGCTCTGAGTCCTTGAAATGCATATTTGAATCTTAAAAGCACAAACCCTGGAACTCTGGACACCCCCAACTGAGGGCTTTGACCCTCCCGAGGTGGCTCGGACCCTTCGTATACCTGTCTGGATGCTAAAAAAAGAGGCTTTGGACCCTGAAATGAGACACTGCAAATTAACAGTAAGCCTTTAAGGCCCTAAATTGTTGGGTTTGGAGCCTAAAATGAGGCCTTGTGAGACAAGAGTAAGACTCTAGAAAGTAAAAATGAGGCTCTGGACACTAGAAATTTAGATTTGAACTATATGTAGCAGCTTTGGTTCTTCCAAATCAGGTTTTAGGGCTTAAAAATGATGCTCTGAGTCCTTGAAATGCATCTTTGGACCTTAAAAGTGTGAACCGTGGAACATTGGACAGCCCCAAATGAGGGCTTGGACCCTCCCGAGGTGGCTCGGACCCTTTGTATACCTGTCTGGATGCTAAAAAAAGAGGCTTTGGAGCCTGAAATGAGACACTGCAAATTAACAGTGAGCCTTTAAGGCCCTAAACTGTGGGGGTTGGAGCCTAAAATGAGGCTTTGTAAGACAAGAGTAAGACTCTAGAAAGTAAAAATGAGGCTCTGGACACTAGAAATTTAGATTTGAACTATATGTAGCAGCTTTGGTTCTTCCAAATCAGGTTTTAGGGCTTAAAAATGATGCTCTAGGCCCTTGAAATGCATATTTGAATCTTTAAAGCACAAACCCTGGAACTGTGGACACCCCCAAATGAGGGGTTGGACCCTCCAGAGGTGGCTGGGACCCTTCGTATACCTGTCTGGATGCTAAAAAAAGAGGTTTTGGAGCCTGAAATGAGACACTACAAATTAACAGTGAGCCTTTAAGGCCCTAAACTGAGATATTGGAGCCTAAAATGAGGCATTGTAAGACAAGAGTAAGACTTTGGAAAGTAGAAATGAGGCTCTGGACCCTAGAAATTCAGAGTTGGACTATAAAGTGGCTTTGGGGCTTGCAAATCAGGTTTTAGGGCTTAAAAATGATGCTCTGGGCCCTTGAAATGCATCTTTGTTCCTAAAAGAACAAACCCTGGAAATGTGGACACCCCCAAATGAGGGCTTGGACCCTCCAGAGGCGGCTCAGACCCTAAAAATGCATGTCTGGATGCTAAAAAAAGAGGCTTTGGAGCCTGAAATGAGACTATGCAAACTAACAGTGAGCCTTTAGCCGTAAAACTGTGGGGTTTGGAGCCTAAAATGAGGCTTTGTAAGACAAGAGTAAGACTCTGGAAAGTAAAAATGAGGCTCTGGACCCTAGAAATTTAGATTTGAACTCTAAAAAGCAAATTTGGGTCTTCCAAATCAGGTTTTAGGGCTTAAAAATGATGCTCTGAGTCCTTGAAATGCATCTTTGAATCTTAAATCACAAACCCTGGAACTCTGGACACCCCCAACTGAGGGCTTTGACCCTCCCGAGGTGGCTCGGACCCTTCGTATACCTGTCTGGATGCTAAAAAAAGAGGCTTTGGACCCTGAAATGAGACACTGCAAATTAACAGTAAGCCTTTAAGGCCCTAAATTGTTGGGTTTGGAGCCTAAAATGAGGCCTTGTGAGACAAGAGTAAGACTCTAGAAAGTAAAAATGAGGCTCTGGACACTAGAAATTTAGATTTGAACTATATGTAGCAGCTTTGGTTCTTCCAAATCAGGTTTTAGGGCTTAAAAATGATGCTCTGAACCCTTGAAATGCATCTTTGGACCTTCAAAGTGTGAACCGTGGAACATTGGACACCCCCAAATGAGGGCTTGGACCCTCCCGAGGTGGCTCGGACCCTTTCTATACCTGTCTGGATGCTAAAAAAAGAGGCTTTGGAGCCTGAAATGAGACACTGCAAATTAACAGTGAGCCTTTAAGGCCCTAAACTGTGGGGTTTGGAGCCTAAAATGAGGCTTTGTAAGACAAGAGTAAGACTCTAGAAAGTAAAAATGAGGCTCCGGACACTAGAAATTTAGATTTGAACTATATGTAGCAGCTTTGGTTCTTCCAAATCAGGTTTTAGGCCTTAAAAATGATGCTCTAGGCCCTTGAAATGCATATTTGAATCTTAAAAGCACAAACCCTGGAACTGTGGACACCCCCAAATGAGGGGTTGGACCCTCCAGAGGTGGCTGGGACCCTTCCTATACCTGTCTGGATGCTAAAAAAAGAGGTTTTGGAGCCTGAAATGAGACACTGCAAATTAACAGTGAGCCTTTAAGGCCCTAAACTGAGATATTGGAGCTTAAAATGAGGCATTGTAAGACAAGAGTAAGACTTTGGAAAGTAGAAATGAGGCTCTGGACCCTAGAAATTCAGAGTTGGACTATAAAGCGGCTTTGGGGCTTGCAAATCAGGTTTTAGGGCTTAAAAATGATGCTCTGGGCCCTTGAAATGCATCTTTGGACCTTCAAAGTGTGAACCCTGGAAATTTGGACCCCCCAAATGAGGGCTTGGACCCTCCAGAGGCGGCTCGGACCCTAAAAATGCATGTCTGGATGCTAAAAAAAGAGGCTTTGGAGCCTGAAATGAGACTAGGAAAACTAACAGTGAGCCTTTGGCCGTAAAACCGTGGGGTTTGGAGCCTAAAATGAGGCTTTGTAAGACAAGAGTAAGACTTTGGAAAGTAAAAATGAGGCTCTGGACACTAGAAATTTAGATTTGAACTCTAAAAAGCAAATTTGGGTCTTCCAAATCAGGTTTTAGGGCTTAAAAATGATGCTCTGAGTCCTTGAAATGCATCTTTGAATCTTAAATCACAAACCCTGGAACTCTGGACACCCCCAACTGAGGGCTTTGACCCTCCCGAGGTGGCTCGGACCCTTCGTATACCTGTCTGGATGCTAAAAAAAGAGGCTTTGGACCCTGAAATGAGACACTGCAAATTAACAGTAAGCCTTTAAGGCCCTAAATTGTTGGGTTTGGAGCCTAAAATGAGGCCTTGTGAGACAAGAGTAAGACTCTAGAAAGTAAAAATGAGGCTCTGGACACTAGAAATTTAGATTTGAACTATATGTAGCAGCTTTGGTTCTTCCAAATCAGGTTTTAGGGCTTAAAAATGATGCTCTGAACCCTTGAAATGCATCTTTGGACCTTAAAAGTGTGAACCGTGGAACATTGGACACCCCCAAATGAGGGCTTGGACCCTCCCGAGGTGGCTCGGACCCTTTGTATACCTGTCTGGATGCTAAAAAAAGAGGCTTTGGAGCCTGAAATGAGACACTGCAAATTAACAGTGAGCCTTTAAGGCCCTAAACTGTGGGGTTTGGAGCCTAAAATGAGGCTTTGTAAGACAAGAGTAAGACTCTAGAAAGTAAAAATGAGGCTCCGGACACTAGAAATTTAGATTTGAACTATATGTAGCAGCTTTGGTTCTTCCAAATCAGGTTTTAGGCCTTAAAAATGATGCTCTAGGCCCTTGAAATGCATATTTGAATCTTAAAAGCACAAACCCTGGAACTGTGGACACCCCCAAATGAGGGGTTGGACCCTCCAGAGGTGGCTGGGACCCTTCGTATACCTGTCTGGATGCTAAAAAAAGAGGTTTTGGAGCCTGAAATGAGACACTGCAAATTAACAGTGAGCCTTTAAGGCCCTAAACTGAGATATTGGAGCTTAAAATGAGGCATTGTAAGACAAGAGTAAGACTTTGGAAAGTAGAAATGAGGCTCTGGACCCTAGAAATTCAGAGTTGGACTATAAAGCGGCTTTGGGGCTTCCAAATCAGGTTTTAGGGCTTAAAAATGATGCTCTGGGCCCTTGAAATGCATCTTTGGACCTTCAAAGTGTGAACCCTGGAAATTTGGACCCCCCAAATGAGGGCTTGGACCCTCCAGAGGCGGCTCGGACCCTAAAAATGCATGTCTGGATGCTAAAAAAAGAGGCTTTGGAGCCTGAAATGAGACTAGGAAAACTAACAGTGAGCCTTTGGCCGTAAAACCGTGGGGTTTGGAGCCTAAAATGAGGCTTTGTAAGACAAGAGTAAGACTTTGGAAAGTAAAAATGAGGCTCTGGACACTAGAAATTTACATTGGGACTCTATAAAGTGGCTTTGGGTCTTCCAAATCAGGTTTTAGGGCTTAAAAATGATGCTCTGAGCCCTTGAAATGCATCTTTGGTCTTAAAAGAACAAACCCTGGAACCTTGGACACCCCCAAATGAGGGCTTGGACCCTCCAGAGCTGGCTCAGACCCTAAGGATGCCTGTCTGGATGCTAAAAAAAGAGGCTTGGACCCTGAAATTAGACTATGCAAACTAACAGTGAGCCTTTGGATGTAAAACGGTGGGGTTTGGAGCCTAAAATGAGGCATTGTAAGACAAGAGTAAGACTTTGGAAAGTAAAAATGAGGCTCTGGACCCTAGAAATTTACACTGGGACTCTATAAAGTGGCTTTGGTTCTTCCAAATCAGGTTTTAGGGCTTAAAAATGATGCTCTAGGCCCTTGAAATGCATATTTGAATCTTAAAAGCACAAACCCTGGAACTGTGGACACCCCGAAATGAGGGGTTGGACCCTCCAGAGGTGGCTGGGACCCTTCGTATACCTGTCTGGATGCTAAAAAAAGAGGTTTTGGAGCCTGAAATGAGACACTGCAAATTAACAGTGAGCCTTTAAGGCCCTAAACTGAGATATTGGAGCCTAAAATGAGGCATTGTAAGACAAGAGTAAGACTTTGGAAAGTAGAAATGAGGCTCTGGACCCTAGAAATTCAGAGTTGGACTATAAAGCGGCTTTGGGGCTTGCAAATCAGGTTTTAGGGCTTAAAAATGATGCTCTGGGCCCTTGAAATGCATCTTTGGACCTTCAAAGTGTGAACCCTGGAAATTTGGACACCACGAAATGAGGGCTTGGACCCTCCAGAGGTGGCTCAGTCCCTAAGGATGCTTGTCTGGATGCTAAAAAATGAGGCTTTGGAGCCTGAAATGAGACTATGCCAACTAACAGTGAGCCTTTAGCCGTAAAACTGTGGGGTTTGGAGCCTAAAATGAGGCTTTGTAAGACAAGAGTAAGACTCTGGAAAGTAAAAATGAGGCTCCGGACCCTAGAAATTTAGATTTGAACTCTAAAAAGCAAATTTGGGTCTTCCAAATCAGGTTTTAGGGCTTAAAAATGATGCTCTGAGTCCTTGAAATGCATATTTGAATCTTAAAAGCACAAACCCTGGAACTCTGGACACCCCCAACTGAGGGCTTTGACCCTCCCGAGGTGGCTCGGACCCTTCGTATACCTGTCTGGATGCTAAAAAAAGAGGCTTTGGACCCTGAAATGAGACACTGCAAATTAACAGTAAGCCTTTAAGGCCCTAAATTGTTGGGTTTGGAGCCTAAAATGAGGCCTTGTGAGACAAGAGTAAGACTCTAGAAAGTAAAAATGAGGCTCTGGACACTAGAAATTTAGATTTGAACTATATGTAGCAGCTTTGGTTCTTCCAAATCAGGTTTTAGGGCTTAAAAATGATGCTCTGAACCCTTGAAATGCATCTTTGGACCTTAAAAGTGTGAACCGTGGAACATTGGACAGCCCCAAATGAGGGCTTGGACCCTCCCGAGGTGGCTCGGACCCTTTGTATACCTGTCTGGATGCTAAAAAAAGAGGCTTTGGAGCCTGAAATGAGACACTGCAAATTAACAGTGAGCCTTTAAGGCCCTAAACTGTGGGGTTTGGAGCCTAAAATGAGGCTTTGTAAGACAAGAGTAAGACTCTAGAAAGTAAAAATGAGGCTCCGGACACTAGAAATTTAGATTTGAACTATATGTAGCAGCTTTGGTTCTTCCAAATCAGGTTTTAGGCCTTAAAAATGATGCTCTAGGCCCTTGAAATGCATATTTGAATCTTAAAAGCACAAACCCTGGAACTGTGGACACCCCCAAATGAGGGGTTGGACCCTCCAGAGGTGGCTGGGACCCTTCGTATACCTGTCTGGATGCTAAAAAAAGAGGTTTTGGAGCCTGAAATGAGACACTGCAAATTAACAGTGAGCCTTTAAGGCCCTAAACTGAGATATTGGAGCTTAAAATGAGGCATTGTAAGACAAGAGTAAGACTTTGGAAAGTAGAAATGAGGCTCTGGACCCTAGAAATTCAGAGTTGGACTATAAAGCGGCTTTGGGGCTTCCAAATCAGGTTTTAGGGCTTAAAAATGATGCTCTGGGCCCTTGAAATGCATCTTTGGACCTTCAAAGTGTGAACCCTGGAAATTTGGACCCCCCAAATGAGGGCTTGGACCCTCCAGAGGCGGCTCGGACCCTAAAAATGCATGTCTGGATGCTAAAAAAAGAGGCTTTGGAGCCTGAAATGAGACTAGGAAAACTAACAGTGAGCCTTTGGCCGTAAAACCGTGGGGTTTGGAGCCTAAAATGAGGCTTTGTAAGACAAGAGTAAGACTTTGGAAAGTAAAAATGAGGCTCTGGACACTAGAAATTTACATTGGGACTCTATAAAGTGGCTTTGGGTCTTCCAAATCAGGTTTTAGGGCTTAAAAATGATGCTCTGAGCCCTTGAAATGCATCTTTGGTCCTAAAAGAACAAACCCTGGAAATGTGGACACCCCCAAATGAGGGCTTGGACCCTCCAGAGGCGGCTCGGACCCTAAAAATGCATGTCTGGATGCTAAAAAAAGAGGCTTTGGAGCCTGAAATGAGACTATGCAAAATAACAGTGAGCCTTGGGGCCCTAAACGGTGGGGGTTGGAGCCTAAAATGAGGCATTGTAAGAGAAGAGTAAGATTTTGGAAAGTAAAAATGAGGCTCTGGACCCTAATAATTTACATTGGGACTCTATAAAGTGGCTTTGGGTCTTCCAAATCAGGTTTTAGGGCTTAAAAATGATGCTCTGAGCCCTTGAAATGCATCTTTGGTCTTAAAAGAACAAACCCTGGAACCTTGGACACCCCCAAATGAGGGCTTGGACCCTCCAGAGCTGGCTCAGACCCTAAGGATGCCTGTCTGGATGCTAAAAAAAGAGGCTTGGACCCTGAAATTAGACTATGCAAACTAACAGTGAGCCTTTGGATGTAAAACGGTGGGGTTTGGAGCCTAAAATGAGGCATTGTAAGACAAGAGTAAGACTTTGGAAAGTAAAAATGAGGCTCTGGACCCTAGAAATTTACACTGGGACTCTATAAAGTGGCTTTGGGGCTTCCAAATCAGGTTTTAGGCCTTAAAAATGATGCTCTAGGCCCTTGAAATGCATATTTGAATCTTAAAAGCACAAACCCTGGAACTGTGGACACCCCCAAATGAGGGCTTGGACCCTCCAGAGGTGGCTGGGACCCTTCGTATACCTGTCTGGATGCTAAAAAAAGAGGTTTTGGAGCCTGAAATGAGACACTGCAAATTAACAGTGAGCCTTTAAGGCCCTAAACTGAGATATTGGAGCCTAAAATGAGGCATTGTAAGACAAGAGTAAGACTTTGGAAAGTAGAAATGAGGCTCTGGACCCTAGAAATTCAGAGTTGGACTATAAAGCGGCTTTGGGGCTTGCAAATCAGGTTTTAGGGCTTAAAAATGATGCTCTGGGCCCTTGAAATGCATCTTTGGACCTTCAAAGTGTGAACCCTGGAAATTTGGACACCCCGAAATGAGGGCTTGGACCCTCCAGAGGTGGCTCAGTCCCTAAGGATGCTTGTCTGGATGCTAAAAAATGAGGCTTTGGAGCCTGAAATGAGACTATGCCAACTAACAGTGAGCCTTTAGCCGTAAAACTGTGGGGTTTGGAGCCTAAAATGAGGCTTTGTAAGACAAGAGTAAGACTCTGGAAAGTAAAAATGAGGCTCTGGACCCTAGAAATTTAGATTTGAACTCTAAAAAGCAAATTTGGGTCTTCCAAATCAGGTTTTAGGGCTTAAAAATGATGCTCTGAGTCCTTGAAATGCATATTTGAATCTTAAAAGCACAAACCCTGGAACTCTGGACACCCCCAACTGAGGGCTTTGACCCTCCCGAGGTGGCTCGGACCCTTCGTATACCTGTCTGGATGCTAAAAAAAGAGGCTTTGGACCCTGAAATGAGACACTGCAAATTAACAGTAAGCCTTTAAGGCCCTAAATTGTTGGGTTTGGAGCCTAAAATGAGGCCTTGTGAGACAAGAGTAAGACTCTAGAAAGTAAAAATGAGGCTCTGGACACTAGAAATTTAGATTTGAACTATATGTAGCAGCTTTGGTTCTTCCAAATCAGGTTTTAGGGCTTAAATATGATGCTCTGAACCCTTGAAATGCATCTTTGGACCTTAAAAGTGTGAACCGTGGAACATTGGACACCCCCAAATGAGGGCTTGGACCCTCCCGAGGTGGCTCGGACCCTTTGTATACCTGTCTGGATGCTAAAAAAAGAGGCTTTGGAGCCTGAAATGAGACACTGCAAATTAACAGTGAGCCTTTAAGGCCCTAAACTGTGGGGGTTGGAGCCTAAAATGAGGCTTTGTAAGACAAGAGTAAGACTCTAGAAAGTAAAAATGAGGCTCTGGACACTAGAAATTTAGATTTGGACTATATGTAGCAGCTTTGGTTCTTCCAAATCAGGTTTTAGGGCTTAAAAATGATGCTCTAGGCCCTTGAAATGCATATTTGAATCTTAAAAGCACAAACCCTGGAACTGTGGACACCCCCAAATGAGGGGTTGGACCCTCCAGAGGTGGCTGGGACCCTTCGTATACCTGTCTGGATGCTAAAAAAAGAGGTTTTGGAGCCTGAAATGAGACACTGCAAATTAACAGTGAGCCTTTAAGGCCCTAAACTGAGATATTGGAGCCTAAAATGAGGCATTGTAAGACAAGAGTAAGACTTTGGAAAGTAGAAATGAGGCTCTGGACCCTAGAAATTCAGAGTTGGACTATAAAGCGGCTTTGGGGCTTCCAAATCAGGTTTTAGGGCTTAAAAATGATGCTCTGGGCCCTTGAAATGCATCTTTGGACCTTCAAAGTGTGAACCCTGGAAATTTGGACCCCCCAAATGAGGGCTTGGACCCTCCAGAGGCGGCTCGGACCCTAAAAATGCATGTCTGGATGCTAAAAAAAGAGGCTTTGGAGCCTGAAATGAGACTAGGAAAACTAACAGTGAGCCTTTGGCCGTAAAACCGTGGGGTTTGGAGCCTAAAATGAGGCTTTGTAAGACAAGAGTAAGACTTTGGAAAGTAAAAATGAGGCTCTGGACACTAGAAATTTACATTGGGACTCTATAAAGTGGCTTTGGGTCTTCCAAATCAGGTTTTAGGGCTTAAAAATGATGCTCTGAGCCCTTGAAATGCATCTTTGGTCCTAAAAGAACAAACCCTGGAAATGTGGACACCCCCAAATGAGGGCTTGGACCCTCCAGAGGCGGCTCGGACCCTAAAAATGCATGTCTGGATGCTAAAAAAAGAGGCTTTGGAGCCTGAAATGAGACTATGCAAAATAACAGTGAGCCTTGGGGCCCTAAACTGTGGGGTCTGGAGCCTAAAATGAGGCATTGTAAGAGAAGAGTAAGATTTTGGAAAGTAAAAATGAGGCTCTGGACCCTAATAATTTACATTGGGACTCTATAAAGTGGCTTTGGGTCTTCCAAATCAGGTTTTAGGGCTTAAAAATGATGCTCTGAGCCCTTGAAATGCATCTTTGGTCTTAAAAGAACAAACCCTGGAACCTTGGACACCCCCAAATGAGGGCTTGGACCCTCCAGAGCTGGCTCAGACCCTAAGGATGCCTGTCTGGATGCTAAAAAAAGAGGCTTGGACCCTGAAATGAGACTATGCAAACTAACAGTGAGCCTTTGGATGTAAAACGGTGGGGGTTGGAGCCTAAAATGAGGCATTGTAAGAGAAGAGTAAGATTTTGGAAAGTAAAAATGAGGCTCTGGACCCTAGAAATTTACACTGGGACTCTATAAAGTGGCTTTGGGGCTTCCAAATCAGGTTTTAGGCCTTAAAAATGATGCTCTAGGCCCTTGAAATGCATATTTGAATCTTAAAAGCACAAACCCTGGAACTGTGGACACCCCCAAATGAGGGGTTGGACCCTCCAGAGGTGGCTGGGACCCTTCGTATACCTGTCTGGATGCTAAAAAAAGAGGTTTTGGAGCCTGAAATGAGACACTGCAAATTAACAGTGAGCCTTTAAGGCCCTAAACTGAGATATTGGAGCCTAAAATGAGGCATTGTAAGACAAGAGTAAGACTTTGGAAAGTAAAAATGAGGCTCTGGACACAAGAAATTCAGAGTTGGACTATAAAGTGGCTTTGGGGCTTGCAAATCAGGTTTTAGGGCTTAAAAATGATGCTCTGGGCCCTTGAAATGCATCTTTGGACCTTCAAAGTGTGAACCCTGGAAATTTGGACACCCCGAAATGAGGGCTTGGACCCTCCAGAGGTGGCTCAGTCCCTAAGGATGCTTGTCTGGATGCTAAAAAATGAGGCTTTGGAGCCTGAAATGAGACTATGCAAACTAACAGTGAGCCTTTAGCCGTAAAACTGTGGGGTTTGGAGCCTAAAATGAGGCTTTGTAAGACAAGAGTAAGACTCTGGAAAGTAAAAATGAGGCTCTGGACCCTAGAAATTTAGATTTGAACTCTAAAAAGCAAATTTGGGTCTTCCAAATCAGGTTTTAGGGCTTAAAAATGATGCTCTGAGTCCTTGAAATGCATATTTGAATCTTAAATCACAAACCCTGGAACTCTGGACACCCCCAACTGAGGGCTTTGACCCTCCCGAGGTGGCTCGGACCCTTCGTATACCTGTCTGGATGCTAAAAAAAGAGGCTTTGGACCCTGAAATGAGACACTGCAAATTAACAGTAAGCCTTTAAGGCCCTAAATTGTTGGGTTTGGAGCCTAAAATGAGGCCTTGTGAGACAAGAGTAAGACTCTAGAAAGTAAAAATGAGGCTCTGGACACTAGAAATTTAGATTTGAACTATATGTAGCAGCTTTGGTTCTTCCAAATCAGGTTTTAGGGCTTAAAAATGATGCTCTGAACCCTTGAAATGCATCTTTGGACCTTAAAAGTGTGAACCGTGGAACATTGGACAGCCCCAAATGAGGGCTTGGACCCTCCCGAGGTGGCTCGGACCCTTTGTATACCTGTCTGGATGCTAAAAAAAGAGGCTTTGGAGCCTGAAATGAGACACTGCAAATTAACAGTGAGCCTTTAAGGCCCTAAACTGTGGGGGTTGGAGCCTAAAATGAGGCTTTGTAAGACAAGAGTAAGACTCTAGAAAGTAAAAATGAGGCTCTGGACACTAGAAATTTAGATTTGGACTATATGTAGCAGCTTTGGTTCTTCCAAATCAGGTTTTAGGGCTTAAAAATGATGCTCTAGGCCCTTGAAATGCATATTTGAATCTTAAAAGCACAAACCCTGGAACTGTGGACACCCCCAAATGAGGGGTTGGACCCTCCAGAGGTGGCTGGGACCCTTCGTATACCTGTCTGGATGCTAAAAAAAGAGGTTTTGGAGCCTGAAATGAGACACTGCAAATTAACAGTGAGCCTTTAAGGCCCTAAACTGAGATATTGGAGCCTAAAATGAGGCATTGTAAGACAAGAGTAAGACTTTGGAAAGTAGAAATGAGGCTCTGGACCCTAGAAATTCAGAGTTGGACTATAAAGCGGCTTTGGGGCTTCCAAATCAGGTTTTAGGGCTTAAAAATGATGCTCTGGGCCCTTGAAATGCATCTTTGGACCTTCAAAGTGTGAACCCTGGAAATTTGGACCCCCCAAATGAGGGCTTGGACCCTCCAGAGGCGGCTCGGACCCTAAAAATGCATGTCTGGATGCTAAAAAAAGAGGCTTTGGAGCCTGAAATGAGACTAGGAAAACTAACAGTGAGCCTTTGGCCGTAAAACCGTGGGGTTTGGAGCCTAAAATGAGGCTTTGTAAGACAAGAGTAAGACTTTGGAAAGTAAAAATGAGGCTCTGGACACTAGAAATTTACATTGGGACTCTATAAAGTGGCTTTGGGTCTTCCAAATCAGGTTTTAGGGCTTAAAAATGATGCTCTGAGCCCTTGAAATGCATCTTTGGTCCTAAAAGAACAAACCCTGGAAATGTGGACACCCCCAAATGAGGGCTTGGACCCTCCAGAGGCGGCTCGGACCCTAAAAATGCATGTCTGGATGCTAAAAAAAGAGGCTTTGGAGCCTGAAATGAGACTATGCAAAATAACAGTGAGCCTTGGGGCCCTAAACTGTGGGGTCTGGAGCCTAAAATGAGGCATTGTAAGAGAAGAGTAAGATTTTGGAAAGTAAAAATGAGGCTCTGGACCCTAGAAATTTACACTGGGACTCTATAAAGTGGCTTTGGGGCTTCCAAATCAGGTTTTAGGGCTTAAAAATGATGCTCTGAGCCCTTGAAATGCATCTTTGGTCTTAAAAGAACAAACCCTGGAACCTTGGACACCCCCAAATGAGGGCTTGGACCCTCCAGAGCTGGCTCAGACCCTAAGGATGCCTGTCTGGATGCTAAAAAAAGAGGCTTGGACCCTGAAATGAGACTATGCAAACTAACAGTGAGCCTTTGGATGTAAAACGGTGGGGTTTGGAGCCTAAAATGAGGCATTGTAAGACAAGAGTAAGACTTTAGAAAGTAAAAATGAGGCTCTGGACCCTAGAAATTTACACTGGGACTCTATAAAGTGGCTTTGGGGCTTCCAAATCAGGTTTTAGGCCTTAAAAATGATGCTCTAGGCCCTTGAAATGCATATTTGAATCTTAAAAGCACAAACCCTGGAACTGTGGACACCCCCAAATGAGGGGTTGGACCCTCCAGAGGTGGCTGGGACCCTTCGTATACCTGTCTGGATGCTAAAAAAAGAGGTTTTGGAGCCTGAAATGAGACACTGCAAATTAACAGTGAGCCTTTAAGGCCCTAAACTGAGATATTGGAGCCTAAAATGAGGCATTGTAAGACAAGAGTAAGACTTTGGAAAGTAAAAATGAGGCTCTGGACACAAGAAATTCAGAGTTGGACTATAAAGTGGCTTTGGGGCTTGCAAATCAGGTTTTAGGGCTTAAAAATGATGCTCTGGGCCCTTGAAATGCATCTTTGGACCTTCAAAGTGTGAACCCTGGAAATTTGGACACCCCGAAATGAGGGCTTGGACCCTCCAGAGGTGGCTCAGTCCCTAAGGATGCTTGTCTGGATGCTAAAAAATGAGGCTTTGGAGCCTGAAATGAGACTATGCAAACTAACAGTGAGCCTTTAGCCGTAAAACTGTGGGGTTTGGAGCCTAAAATGAGGCTTTGTAAGACAAGAGTAAGACTCTGGAAAGTAAAAATGAGGCTCTGGACCCTAGAAATTTAGATTTGAACTCTAAAAAGCAAATTTGGGTCTTCCAAATCAGGTTTTAGGGCTTAAAAATGATGCTCTGAGTCCTTGAAATGCATATTTGAATCTTAAATCACAAACCCTGGAACTCTGGACACCCCCAACTGAGGGCTTTGACCCTCCCGAGGTGGCTCGGACCCTTCGTATACCTGTCTGGATGCTAAAAAAAGAGGTTTTGGAGCCTGAAATGAGACACTGCAAATTAACAGTGAGCCTTTAAGGCCCTAAACTGAGATATTGGAGCCTAAAATGAGGCATTGTAAGACAAGAGTAAGACTTTGGAAAGTAGAAATGAGGCTCTGGACCCTAGAAATTCAGAGTTGGACTATAAAGCGGCTTTGGGGCTTCCAAATCAGGTTTTAGGGCTTAAAAATGATGCTCTGGGCCCTTGAAATGCATCTTTGGACCTTCAAAGTGTGAACCCTGGAAATTTGGACCCCCCAAATGAGGGCTTGGACCCTCCAGAGGCGGCTCGGACCCTAAAAATGCATGTCTGGATGCTAAAAAAAGAGGCTTTGGAGCCTGAAATGAGACTAGGAAAACTAACAGTGAGCCTTTGGCCGTAAAACCGTGGGGTTTGGAGCCTAAAATGAGGCTTTGTAAGACAAGAGTAAGACTTTGGAAAGTAAAAATGAGGCTCTGGACACTAGAAATTTACATTGGGACTCTATAAAGTGGCTTTGGGTCTTCCAAATCAGGTTTTAGGGCTTAAAAATGATGCTCTGAGCCCTTGAAATGCATCTTTGGTCCTAAAAGAACAAACCCTGGAAATGTGGACACCCCCAAATGAGGGCTTGGACCCTCCAGAGGCGGCTCGGACCCTAAAAATGCATGTCTGGATGCTAAAAAAAGAGGCTTTGGAGCCTGAAATGAGACTATGCAAAATAACAGTGAGCCTTGGGGCCCTAAACTGTGGGGTCTGGAGCCTAAAATGAGGCATTGTAAGAGAAGAGTAAGATTTTGGAAAGTACAAATGAGGCTCTGGACCCTAGAAATTTACACTGGGACTCTATAAAGTGGCTTTGGGGCTTCCAAATCAGGTTTTAGGGCTTAAAAATGATGCTCTGAGCCCTTGAAATGCATCTTTGGTCCTAAAAGAACAAACCCTGGAACCTTGGACACCCCCAAATGAGGGCTTGGACCCTCCAGAGCTGGCTCAGACCCTAAGGATGCCTGTCTGGATGCTAAAAAAAGAGGCTTGGACCCTGAAATGAGACTATGCAAACTAACAGTGAGCCTTTGGATGTAAAACGGTGGGGTTTGGAGCCTAAAATGAGGCATTGTAAGACAAGAGTAAGACTTTAGAAAGTAAAAATGAGGCTCTGGACCCTAGAAATTTACACTGGGACTCTATAAAGTGGCTTTGGGGCTTCCAAATCAGGTTTTAGGCCTTAAAAATGATGCTCTAGGCCCTTGAAATGCATATTTGAATCTTAAAAGCACAAACCCTGGAACTGTGGACACCCCCAAATGAGGGGTTGGACCCTCCAGAGGTGGCTGGGACCCTTCGTATACCTGTCTGGATGCTAAAAAAAGAGGTTTTGGAGCCTGAAATGAGACACTGCAAATTAACAGTGAGCCTTTAAGGCCCTAAACTGAGATATTGGAGCCTAAAATGAGGCATTGTAAGACAAGAGTAAGACTTTGGAAAGTAAAAATGAGGCTCTGGACACAAGAAATTCAGAGTTGGACTATAAAGTGGCTTTGGGGCTTGCAAATCAGGTTTTAGGGCTTAAAAATGATGCTCTGGGCCCTTGAAATGCATCTTTGGACCTTCAAAGTGTGAACCCTGGAAATTTGGACACCCCGAAATGAGGGCTTGGACCCTCCAGAGGTGGCTCAGTCCCTAAGGATGCTTGTCTGGATGCTAAAAAATGAGGCTTTGGAGCCTGAAATGAGACTATGCAAACTAACAGTGAGCCTTTAGCCGTAAAACTGTGGGGTTTGGAGCCTAAAATGAGGCTTTGTAAGACAAGAGTAAGACTCTGGAAAGTAAAAATGAGGCTCTGGACCCTAGAAATTTAGATTTGAACTCTAAAAAGCAAATTTGGGTCTTCCAAATCAGGTTTTAGGGCTTAAAAATGATGCTCTGAGTCCTTGAAATGCATATTTGAATCTTAAATCACAAACCCTGGAACTCTGGACACCCCCAACTGAGGGCTTTGACCCTCCCGAGGTGGCTCGGACCCTTCGTATACCTGTCTGGATGCTAAAAAAAGAGGCTTTGGACCCTGAAATGAGACACTGCAAATTAACAGTAAGCCTTTAAGGCCCTAAATTGTTGGGTTTGGAGCCTAAAATGAGGCCTTGTGAGACAAGAGTAAGACTCTAGAAAGTAAAAATGAGGCTCTGGACACTAGAAATTTAGATTTGAACTATATGTAGCAGCTTTGGTTCTTCCAAATCAGGTTTTAGGGCTTAAAAATGATGCTCTGAACCCTTGAAATGCATCTTTGGACCTTAAAAGTGTGAACCGTGGAACATTGGACAGCCCCAAATGAGGGCTTGGACCCTCCCGAGGTGGCTCGGACCCTTTGTATACCTGTCTGGATGCTAAAAAAAGAGGCTTTGGAGCCTGAAATGAGACACTGCAAATTAACAGTGAGCCTTTAAGGCCCTAAACTGTGGGGGTTGGAGCCTAAAATGAGGCTTTGTAAGACAAGAGTAAGACTCTAGAAAGTAAAAATGAGGCTCTGGACACTAGAAATTTAGATTTGGACTATATGTAGCAGCTTTGGTTCTTCCAAATCAGGTTTTAGGGCTTAAAAATGATGCTCTAGGCCCTTGAAATGCATATTTGAATCTTAAAAGCACAAACCCTGGAACTGTGGACACCCCCAAATGAGGGGTTGGACCCTCCAGAGGTGGCTGGGACCCTTCGTATACCTGTCTGGATGCTAAAAAAAGAGGTTTTGGAGCCTGAAATGAGACACTGCAAATTAACAGTGAGCCTTTAAGGCCCTAAACTGAGATATTGGAGCCTAAAATGAGGCATTGTAAGACAAGAGTAAGACTTTGGAAAGTAGAAATGAGGCTCTGGACCCTAGAAATTCAGAGTTGGACTATAAAGCGGCTTTGGGGCTTCCAAATCAGGTTTTAGGGCTTAAAAATGATGCTCTGGGCCCTTGAAATGCATCTTTGGACCTTCAAAGTGTGAACCCTGGAAATTTGGACCCCCCAAATGAGGGCTTGGACCCTCCAGAGGCGGCTCGGACCCTAAAAATGCATGTCTGGATGCTAAAAAAAGAGGCTTTGGAGCCTAAAATGAGACTAGGAAAACTAACAGTGAGCCTTTGGCCGTAAAACCGTGGGGTTTGGAGCCTAAAATGAGGCTTTGTAAGACAAGAGTAAGACTTTGGAAAGTAAAAATGAGGCTCTGGACACTAGAAATTTACATTGGGACTCTATAAAGTGGCTTTGGGTCTTCCAAATCAGGTTTTAGGGCTTAAAAATGATGCTCTGAGCCCTTGAAATGCATCTTTGGTCCTAAAAGAACAAACCCTGGAAATGTGGACACCCCCAAATGAGGGCTTGGACCCTCCAGAGGCGGCTCGGACCCTAAAAATGCATGTCTGGATGCTAAAAAAAGAGGCTTTGGAGCCTGAAATGAGACTATGCAAAATAACAGTGAGCCTTGGGGCCCTAAACTGTGGGGTCTGGAGCCTAAAATGAGGCATTGTAAGAGAAGAGTAAGATTTTGGAAAGTAAAAATGAGGCTCTGGACCCTAATAATTTACATTGGGACTCTATAAAGTGGCTTTGGGTCTTCCAAATCAGGTTTTAGGGCTTAAAAATGATGCTCTGAGCCCTTGAAATGCATCTTTGGTCTTAAAAGAACAAACCCTGGAACCTTGGACACCCCCAAATGAGGGCTTAGACACTCCAGAGCTGGCTCAGACCCTAAGGATGCCTGTCTGGATGCTAAAAAAAGAGGCTTGGACCCTGAAATTAGACTATGCAAACTAACAGTGAGCCTTTGGATGTAAAACGGTGGGGTTTGGAGCCTAAAATGAGGCATTGTAAGACAAGAGTAAGACTTTAGAAAGTAAAAATGAGGCTCTGGACCCTAGAAATTTACACTGGGACTCTATAAAGTGGCTTTGGGGCTTCCAAATCAGGTTTTAGGCCTTAAAAATGATGCTCTAGGCCCTTGAAATGCATATTTGAATCTTAAAAGCACAAACCCTGGAACTGTGGACACCCCCAAATGAGGGGTTGGACCCTCCAGAGGTGGCTGGGACCCTTCTTATACCTGTCTGGATGCTAAAAAAAGAGGTTTTGGAGCCTGAAATGAGACACTGCAAATTAACAGTGAGCCTTTAAGGCCCTAAACTGAGATATTGGAGCCTAAAATGAGGCATTGTAAGACAAGAGTAAGACTTTGGAAAGTAAAAATGAGGCTCTGGACACAAGAAATTCAGAGTTGGACTATAAAGTGGCTTTGGGGCTTGCAAATCAGGTTTTAGGGCTTAAAAATGATGCTCTGGGCCCTTGAAATGCATCTTTGGACCTTCAAAGTGTGAACCCTGGAAATTTGGACACCCCGAAATGAGGGCTTGGACCCTCCAGAGGTGGCTCAGTCCCTAAGGATGCTTGTCTGGATGCTAAAAAATGAGGCTTTGGAGCCTGAAATGAGACTATGCAAACTAACAGTGAGCCTTTAGCCGTAAAACTGTGGGGTTTGGAGCCTAAAATGAGGCTTTGTAAGACAAGAGTAAGACTCTGGAAAGTAAAAATGAGGCTCTGGACCCTAGAAATTTAGATTTGAACTCTAAAAAGCAAATTTGGTTCTTCCAAATCAGGTTTTAGGGCTTAAAAATGATGCTCTGAGTCCTTGAAATGCATATTTGAATCTTAAATCACAAACCCTGGAACTCTGGACACCCCCAACTGAGGGCTTTGACCCTCCCGAGGTGGCTCGGACCCTTCGTATACCTGTCTGGATGCTAAAAAAAGAGGCTTTGGACCCTGAAATGAGACACTGCAAATTAACAGTAAGCCTTTAAGGCCCTAAATTGTTGGGTTTGGAGCCTAAAATGAGGCCTTGTGAGACAAGAGTAAGACTCTAGAAAGTAAAAATGAGGCTCTGCACACTAGAAATTTAGATTTGAACTATATGTAGCAGCTTTGGTTCTTCCAAATCAGGTTTTAGGGCTTAAAAATGATGCTCTGAACCCTTGAAATGCATCTTTGGACCTTAAAAGTGTGAACCGTGGAACATTGGACAGCCCCAAATGAGGGCTTGGACCCTCCCGAGGTGGCTCGGACCCTTTGTATACCTGTCTGGATGCTAAAAAAAGAGGCTTTGGAGCCTGAAATGAGACACTGCAAATTAACAGTGAGCCTTTAAGGCCCTAAACTGTGGGGTTTGGAGCCTAAAATGAGGCTTTGTAAGACAAGAGTAAGACTCTAGAAAGTAAAAATGAGGCTCTGGACACTAGAAATTTAGATTTGGACTATATGTAGCAGCTTTGGTTCTTCCAAATCAGGTTTTAGGGCTTAAAAATGATGCTCTAGGCCCTTGAAATGCATATTTGAATCTTAAAAGCACAAACCCTGGAACTGTGGACACCCCCAAATGAGGGGTTGGACCCTCCAGAGGTGGCTGGGACCCTTCGTATACCTGTCTGGATGCTAAAAAAAGAGGTTTTGGAGCCTGAAATGAGACACTGCAAATTAACAGTGAGCCTTTAAGGCCCTAAACTGAGATATTGGAGCCTAAAATGAGGCATTGTAAGACAAGAGTAAGACTTTGGAAAGTAGAAATGAGGCTCTGGACCCTAGAAATTCAGAGTTGGACTATAAAGCGGCTTTGGGGCTTCCAAATCAGGTTTTAGGGCTTAAAAATGATGCTCTGGGCCCTTGAAATGCATCTTTGGACCTTCAAAGTGTGAACCCTGGAAATTTGGACCCCCCAAATGAGGGCTTGGACCCTCCAGAGGCGGCTCGGACCCTAAAAATGCATGTCTGGATGCTAAAAAAAGAGGCTTTGGAGCCTAAAATGAGACTAGGAAAACTAACAGTGAGCCTTTGGCCGTAAAACCGTGGGGTTTGGAGCCTAAAATGAGGCTTTGTAAGACAAGAGTAAGACTTTGGAAAGTAAAAATGAGGCTCTGGACACTAGAAATTTACATTGGGACTCTATAAAGTGGCTTTGGGTCTTCCAAATCAGGTTTTAGGGCTTAAAAATGATGCTCTGAGCCCTTGAAATGCATCTTTGGTCCTAAAAGAACAAACCCTGGAAATGTGGACACCCCCAAATGAGGGCTTGGACCCTCCAGAGGCGGCTCGGACCCTAAAAATGCATGTCTGGATGCTAAAAAAAGAGGCTTTGGAGCCTGAAATGAGACTATGCAAAATAACAGTGAGCCTTGGGGCCCTAAAATGTGGGGTCTGGAGCCTAAAATGAGGCATTGTAAGAGAAGAGTAAGATTTTGGAAAGTAAAAATGAGGCTCTGGACCCTAATAATTTACATTGGGACTCTATAAAGTGGCTTTGGGTCTTCCAAATCAGGTTTTAGGGCTTAAAAATGATGCTCTGAGCCCTTGAAATGCATCTTTGGTCTTAAAAGAACAAACCCTGGAACCTTGGACACCCCCAAATGAGGGCTTAGACACTCCAGAGCTGGCTCAGACCCTAAGGATGCCTGTCTGGATGCTAAAAAAAGAGGCTTGGACCCTGAAATTAGACTATGCAAACTAACAGTGAGCCTTTGGATGTAAAACGGTGGGGTTTGGAGCCTAAAATGAGGCATTGTAAGACAAGAGTAAGACTTTAGAAAGTAAAAATGAGGCTCTGGACCCTAGAAATTTACACTGGGACTCTATAAAGTGGCTTTGGGGCTTCCAAATCAGGTTTTAGGCCTTAAAAATGATGCTCTAGGCCCTTGAAATGCATATTTGAATCTTAAAAGCACAAACCCTGGAACTGTGGACACCCCCAAATGAGGGCTCGGACCCTCCAGAGGTGGCTGGGACCCTTCGTATACCTGTCTGGATGCTAAAAAAAGAGGTTTTGGAGCCTGAAATGAGACACTGCAAATTAACAGTGAGCCTTTAAGGCCCTAAACTGAGATATTGGAGCCTAAAATGAGGCATTGTAAGACAAGAGTAAGACTTTGGAAAGTAAAAATGAGGCTCTGGACACAAGAAATTCAGAGTTGGACTATAAAGTGGCTTTGGGGCTTGCAAATCAGGTTTTAGGGCTTAAAAATGATGCTCTGGGCCCTTGAAATGCATCTTTGGACCTTCAAAGTGTGAACCCTGGAAATTTGGACACCCCGAAATGAGGGCTTGGACCCTCCAGAGGTGGCTCAGTCCCTAAGGATGCTTGTCTGGATGCTAAAAAATGAGGCTTTGGAGCCTGAAATGAGACTATGCAAACTAACAGTGAGCCTTTAGCCGTAAAACTGTGGGGTTTGGAGCCTAAAATGAGGCTTTGTAAGACAAGAGTAAGACTCTGGAAAGTAAAAATGAGGCTCTGGACCCTAGAAATTTAGATTTGAACTCTAAAAAGCAAATTTGGTTCTTCCAAATCAGGTTTTAGGGCTTAAAAATGATGCTCTGAGTCCTTGAAATGCATATTTGAATCTTAAATCACAAACCCTGGAACTCTGGACACCCCCAACTGAGGGCTTTGACCCTCCCGAGGTGGCTCGGACCCTTCGTATACCTGTCTGGATGCTAAAAAAAGAGGCTTTGGACCCTGAAATGAGACACTGCAAATTAACAGTAAGCCTTTAAGGCCCTAAATTGTTGGGTTTGGAGCCTAAAATGAGGCCTTGTGAGACAAGAGTAAGACTCTAGAAAGTAAAAATGAGGCTCTGCACACTAGAAATTTAGATTTGAACTATATGTAGCAGCTTTGGTTCTTCCAAATCAGGTTTTAGGGCTTAAAAATGATGCTCTGAACCCTTGAAATGCATCTTTGGACCTTAAAAGTGTGAACCGTGGAACATTGGACAGCCCCAAATGAGGGCTTGGACCCTCCCGAGGTGGCTCGGACCCTTTGTATACCTGTCTGGATGCTAAAAAAAGAGGCTTTGGAGCCTGAAATGAGACACTGCAAATTAACAGTGAGCCTTTAAGGCCCTAAACTGTGGGGTTTGGAGCCTAAAATGAGGCTTTGTAAGACAAGAGTAAGACTCTAGAAAGTAAAAATGAGGCTCTGGACACTAGAAATTTAGATTTGGACTATATGTAGCAGCTTTGGTTCTTCCAAATCAGGTTTTAGGGCTTAAAAATGATGCTCTAGGCCCTTGAAATGCATATTTGAATCTTAAAAGCACAAACCCTGGAACTGTGGACACCCCCAAATGAGGGGTTGGACCCTCCAGAGGTGGCTGGGACCCTTCGTATACCTGTCTGGATGCTAAAAAAAGAGGTTTTGGAGCCTGAAATGAGACACTGCAAATTAACAGTGAGCCTTTAAGGCCCTAAACTGAGATATTGGAGCCTAAAATGAGGCATTGTAAGACAAGAGTAAGACTTTGGAAAGTAGAAATGAGGCTCTGGACCCTAGAAATTCAGAGTTGGACTATAAAGCGGCTTTGGGGCTTCCAAATCAGGTTTTAGGGCTTAAAAATGATGCTCTGGGCCCTTGAAATGCATCTTTGGACCTTCAAAGTGTGAACCCTGGAAATTTGGACCCCCCAAATGAGGGCTTGGACCCTCCAGAGGCGGCTCGGACCCTAAAAATGCATGTCTGGATGCTAAAAAAAGAGGCTTTGGAGCCTAAAATGAGACTAGGAAAACTAACAGTGAGCCTTTGGCCGTAAAACCGTGGGGTTTGGAGCCTAAAATGAGGCTTTGTAAGACAAGAGTAAGACTTTGGAAAGTAAAAATGAGGCTCTGGACACTAGAAATTTACATTGGGACTCTATAAAGTGGCTTTGGGTCTTCCAAATCAGGTTTTAGGGCTTAAAAATGATGCTCTGAGCCCTTGAAATGCATCTTTGGTCCTAAAAGAACAAACCCTGGAAATGTGGACACCCCCAAATGAGGGCTTGGACCCTCCAGAGGCGGCTCGGACCCTAAAAATGCATGTCTGGATGCTAAAAAAAGAGGCTTTGGAGCCTGAAATGAGACTATGCAAAATAACAGTGAGCCTTGGGGCCCTAAAATGTGGGGTCTGGAGCCTAAAATGAGGCATTGTAAGAGAAGAGTAAGATTTTGGAAAGTAAAAATGAGGCTCTGGACCCTAATAATTTACATTGGGACTCTATAAAGTGGCTTTGGGTCTTCCAAATCAGGTTTTAGGGCTTAAAAATGATGCTCTGAGCCCTTGAAATGCATCTTTGGTCTTAAAAGAACAAACCCTGGAACCTTGGACACCCCCAAATGAGGGCTTAGACACTCCAGAGCTGGCTCAGACCCTAAGGATGCCTGTCTGGATGCTAAAAAAAGAGGCTTGGACCCTGAAATTAGACTATGCAAACTAACAGTGAGCCTTTGGATGTAAAACGGTGGGGTTTGGAGCCTAAAATGAGGCATTGTAAGACAAGAGTAAGACTTTAGAAAGTAAAAATGAGGCTCTGGACCCTAGAAATTTACACTGGGACTCTATAAAGTGGCTTTGGGGCTTCCAAATCAGGTTTTAGGCCTTAAAAATGATGCTCTAGGCCCTTGAAATGCATATTTGAATCTTAAAAGCACAAACCCTGGAACTGTGGACACCCCCAAATGAGGGGTTGGACCCTCCAGAGGTGGCTGGGACCCTTCGTATACCTGTCTGGATGCTAAAAAAAGAGGTTTTGGAGCCTGAAATGAGACACTGCAAATTAACAGTGAGCCTTTAAGGCCCTAAACTGAGATATTGGAGCCTAAAATGAGGCATTGTAAGACAAGAGTAAGACTTTGGAAAGTAAAAATGAGGCTCTGGACACAAGAAATTCAGAGTTGGACTATAAAGTGGCTTTGGGGCTTGCAAATCAGGTTTTAGGGCTTAAAAATGATGCTCTGGGCCCTTGAAATGCATCTTTGGACCTTCAAAGTGTGAACCCTGGAAATTTGGACACCCCGAAATGAGGGCTTGGACCCTCCAGAGGTGGCTCAGTCCCTAAGGATGCTTGTCTGGATGCTAAAAAATGAGGCTTTGGAGCCTGAAATGAGACTATGCAAACTAACAGTGAGCCTTTAGCCGTAAAACTGTGGGGTTTGGAGCCTAAAATGAGGCTTTGTAAGACAAGAGTAAGACTCTGGAAAGTAAAAATGAGGCTCTGGACCCTAGAAATTTAGATTTGAACTCTAAAAAGCAAATTTGGTTCTTCCAAATCAGGTTTTAGGGCTTAAAAATGATGCTCTGAGTCCTTGAAATGCATATTTGAATCTTAAATCACAAACCCTGGAACTCTGGACACCCCCAACTGAGGGCTTTGACCCTCCCGAGGTGGCTCGGACCCTTCGTATACCTGTCTGGATGCTAAAAAAAGAGGCTTTGGACCCTGAAATGAGACACTGCAAATTAACAGTAAGCCTTTAAGGCCCTAAATTGTTGGGTTTGGAGCCTAAAATGAGGCCTTGTGAGACAAGAGTAAGACTCTAGAAAGTAAAAATGAGGCTCTGCACACTAGAAATTTAGATTTGAACTATATGTAGCAGCTTTGGTTCTTCCAAATCAGGTTTTAGGGCTTAAAAATGATGCTCTGAACCCTTGAAATGCATCTTTGGACCTTAAAAGTGTGAACCGTGGAACATTGGACACCCCCAAATGAGGGCTTGGACCCTCCCGAGGTGGCTGGGACCCTTTGTATACCTGTCTGGATGCTAAAAAAAGAGGCTTTGGAGCCTGAAATGAGACACTGCAAATTAACAGTGAGCCTTTAAGGCCCTAAACTGTGGGGTTTGGAGCCTAAAATGAGGCTTTGTAAGACAAGAGTAAGACTCTAGAAAGTAAAAATGAGGCTCTGGACACTAGAAATTTAGATTTGAACTATATGTAGCAGCTTTGGTTCTTCCAAATCAGGTTTTAGGGCTTAAAAATGATGCTCTAGGCCCTTGAAATGCATATTTGAATCTTAAAAGCACAAACCCTGGAACTGTGGACACCCCCAAATGAGGGGTTGGACCCTCCAGAGGTGGCTGGGACCCTTCGTATACCTGTCTGGATGCTAAAAAAAGAGGTTTTGGAGCCTGAAATGAGACACTGCAAATTAACAGTGAGCCTTTAAGGCCCTAAACTGAGATATTGGAGCCTAAAATGAGGCATTGTAAGACAAGAGTAAGACTTTGGAAAGTAGAAATGAGGCTCTGGACCCTAGAAATTCAGAGTTGGACTATAAAGCGGCTTTGGGGCTTCCAAATCAGGTTTTAGGGCTTAAAAATGATGCTCTGGGCCCTTGAAATGCATCTTTGGACCTTCAAAGTGTGAACCCTGGAAATTTGGACCCCCCAAATGAGGGCTTGGACCCTCCAGAGGCGGCTCGGACCCTAAAAATGCATGTCTGGATGCTAAAAAAAGAGGCTTTGGAGCCTGAAATGAGACTAGGAAAACTAACAGTGAGCCTTTGGCCGTAAAACCGTGGGGTTTGGAGCCTAAAATGAGGCTTTGTAAGACAAGAGTAAGACTTTGGAAAGTAAAAATGAGGCTCTGGACACTAGAAATTTACATTGGGACTCTATAAAGTGGCTTTGGGTCTTCCAAATCAGGTTTTAGGGCTTAAAAATGATGCTCTGAGCCCTTGAAATGCATCTTTGGTCCTAAAAGAACAAACCCTGGAAATGTGGACACCCCCAAATGAGGGCTTGGACCCTCCAGAGGCGGCTCGGACCCTAAAAATGCATGTCTGGATGCTAAAAAAAGAGGCTTTGGAGCCTGAAATGAGACACTGCAAACTAACAGTGAGCCTTGGGGCCCTAAACTGTGGGGTCTGGAGCCTAAAATGAGGCATTGTAAGAGAAGAGTAAGATTTTGGAAAGTAAAAATGAGGCTCTGGACCCTAATAATTTACATTGGGACTCTATAAAGTGGCTTTGGGTCTTCCAAATCAGGTTTTAGGGCTTGAAAATGATGCTCTGAGCCGTTGAAATGCATCTTTGGTCTTAAAAGAACAAACCCTGGAACCTTGGACACCCCCAAATGAGGGCTTGGACCCTCCAGAGCTGGCTCAGACCCTAAGGATGCCTGTCTGGATGCTAAAAAAAGAGGCTTGGACCCTGAAATTAGACTATGCAAACTAACAGTGAGCCTTTGGATGTAAAACGGTGGGGTTTGGAGCCTAAAATGAGGCATTGTAAGACAAGAGTAAGACTTTAGAAAGTAAAAATGAGGCTCTGGACCCTAGAAATTTACACTGGGACTCTATAAAGTGGCTTTGGGGCTTCCAAATCAGGTTTTAGGCCTTAAAAATGATGCTCTAGGCCCTTGAAATGCATATTTGAATCTTAAAAGCACAAACCCTGGAACTGTGGACACCCCCAAATGAGGGGTTGGACCCTCCAGAGGTGGCTGGGACCCTTCGTATACCTGTCTGGATGCTAAAAAAAGAGGTTTTGGAGCCTGAAATGAGACACTGCAAATTAACAGTGAGCCTTTAAGGCCCTAAACTGAGATATTGGAGCCTAAAATGAGGCATTGTAAGACAAGAGTAAGACTTTGGAAAGTAAAAATGAGGCTCTGGACACAAGAAATTCAGAGTTGGACTATAAAGTGGCTTTGGGGCTTGCAAATCAGGTTTTAGGGCTTAAAAATGATGCTCTGGGCCCTTGAAATGCATCTTTGGACCTTCAAAGTGTGAACCCTGGAAATTTGGACACCCCGAAATGAGGGCTTGGACCCTCCAGAGGTGGCTCAGTCCCTAAGGATGCTTGTCTGGATGCTAAAAAATGAGGCTTTGGAGCCTGAAATGAGACTATGCCAACTAACAGTGAGCCTTTAGCCGTAAAACTGTGGGGTTTGGAGCCTAAAATGAGGCTTTGTAAGACAAGAGTAAGACTCTGGAAAGTAAAAATGAGGCTCTGGACCCTAGAAATTTAGATTTGAACTCTAAAAAGCAAATTTGGTTCTTCCAAATCAGGTTTTAGGGCTTAAAAATGATGCTCTGAGTCCTTGAAATGCATATTTGAATCTTAAATCACAAACCCTGGAACTCTGGACACCCCCAACTGAGGGCTTTGACCCTCCCGAGGTGGCTCGGACCCTTCGTATACCTGTCTGGATGCTAAAAAAAGAGGCTTTGGACCCTGAAATGAGACACTGCAAATTAACAGTAAGCCTTTAAGGCCCTAAATTGTTGGGTTTGGAGCCTAAAATGAGGCCTTGTGAGACAAGAGTAAGACTCTAGAAAGTAAAAATGAGGCTCTGCACACTAGAAATTTAGATTTGAACTATATGTAGCAGCTTTGGTTCTTCCAAATCAGGTTTTAGGGCTTAAAAATGATGCTCTGAACCCTTGAAATGCATCTTTGGACCTTAAAAGTGTGAACCGTGGAACATTGGACAGCCCCAAATGAGGGCTTGGACCCTCCCGAGGTGGCTCGGACCCTTTGTATACCTGTCTGGATGCTAAAAAAAGAGGCTTTGGAGCCTGAAATGAGACACTGCAAATTAACAGTGAGCCTTTAAGGCCCTAAACTGTGGGGTTTGGAGCCTAAAATGAGGCTTTGTAAGACAAGAGTAAGACTCTAGAAAGTAAAAATGAGGCTCTGGACACTAGAAATTTAGATTTGGACTATATGTAGCAGCTTTGGTTCTTCCAAATCAGGTTTTAGGGCTTAAAAATGATGCTCTAGGCCCTTGAAATGCATATTTGAATCTTAAAAGCACAAACCCTGGAACTGTGGACACCCCCAAATGAGGGGTTGGACCCTCCAGAGGTGGCTGGGACCCTTCGTATACCTGTCTGGATGCTAAAAAAAGAGGTTTTGGAGCCTGAAATGAGACACTGCAAATTAACAGTGAGCCTTTAAGGCCCTAAACTGAGATATTGGAGCCTAAAATGAGGCATTGTAAGACAAGAGTAAGACTTTGGAAAGTAGAAATGAGGCTCTGGACCCTAGAAATTCAGAGTTGGACTATAAAGCGGCTTTGGGGCTTCCAAATCAGGTTTTAGGGCTTAAAAATGATGCTCTGGGCCCTTGAAATGCATCTTTGGACCTTCAAAGTGTGAACCCTGGAAATTTGGACCCCCCAAATGAGGGCTTGGACCCTCCAGAGGCGGCTCGGACCCTAAAAATGCATGTCTGGATGCTAAAAAAAGAGGCTTTGGAGCCTAAAATGAGACTAGGAAAACTAACAGTGAGCCTTTGGCCGTAAAACCGTGGGGTTTGGAGCCTAAAATGAGGCTTTGTAAGACAAGAGTAAGACTTTGGAAAGTAAAAATGAGGCTCTGGACACTAGAAATTTACATTGGGACTCTATAAAGTGGCTTTGGGTCTTCCAAATCAGGTTTTAGGGCTTAAAAATGATGCTCTGAGCCCTTGAAATGCATCTTTGGTCCTAAAAGAACAAACCCTGGAAATGTGGACACCCCCAAATGAGGGCTTGGACCCTCCAGAGGCGGCTCGGACCCTAAAAATGCATGTCTGGATGCTAAAAAAAGAGGCTTTGGAGCCTGAAATGAGACTATGCAAAATAACAGTGAGCCTTGGGGCCCTAAACTGTGGGGTCTGGAGCCTAAAATGAGGCATTGTAAGAGAAGAGTAAGATTTTGGAAAGTAAAAATGAGGCTCTGGACCCTAATAATTTACATTGGGACTCTATAAAGTGGCTTTGGGTCTTCCAAATCAGGTTTTAGGGCTTAAAAATGATGCTCTGAGCCCTTGAAATGCATCTTTGGTCTTAAAAGAACAAACCCTGGAACCTTGGACACCCCCAAATGAGGGCTTAGACACTCCAGAGCTGGCTCAGACCCTAAGGATGCCTGTCTGGATGCTAAAAAAAGAGGCTTGGACCCTGAAATTAGACTATGCAAACTAACAGTGAGCCTTTGGATGTAAAACGGTGGGGTTTGGAGCCTAAAATGAGGCATTGTAAGACAAGAGTAAGACTTTAGAAAGTAAAAATGAGGCTCTGGACCCTAGAAATTTACACTGGGACTCTATAAAGTGGCTTTGGGGCTTCCAAATCAGGTTTTAGGCCTTAAAAATGATGCTCTAGGCCCTTGAAATGCATATTTGAATCTTAAAAGCACAAACCCTGGAACTGTGGACACCCCCAAATGAGGGGTTGGACCCTCCAGAGGTGGCTGGGACCCTTCGTATACCTGTCTGGATGCTAAAAAAAGAGGTTTTGGAGCCTGAAATGAGACACTGCAAATTAACAGTGAGCCTTTAAGGCCCTAAACTGAGATATTGGAGCCTAAAATGAGGCATTGTAAGACAAGAGTAAGACTTTGGAAAGTAAAAATGAGGCTCTGGACACAAGAAATTCAGAGTTGGACTATAAAGTGGCTTTGGGGCTTGCAAATCAGGTTTTAGGGCTTAAAAATGATGCTCTGGGCCCTTGAAATGCATCTTTGGACCTTCAAAGTGTGAACCCTGGAAATTTGGACACCCCGAAATGAGGGCTTGGACCCTCCAGAGGTGGCTCAGTCCCTAAGGATGCTTGTCTGGATGCTAAAAAATGAGGCTTTGGAGCCTGAAATGAGACTATGCAAACTAACAGTGAGCCTTTAGCCGTAAAACTGTGGGGTTTGGAGCCTAAAATGAGGCTTTGTAAGACAAGAGTAAGACTCTGGAAAGTAAAAATGAGGCTCTGGACCCTAGAAATTTAGATTTGAACTCTAAAAAGCAAATTTGGTTCTTCCAAATCAGGTTTTAGGGCTTAAAAATGATGCTCTGAGTCCTTGAAATGCATATTTGAATCTTAAATCACAAACCCTGGAACTCTGGACACCCCCAACTGAGGGCTTTGACCCTCCCGAGGTGGCTCGGACCCTTCGTATACCTGTCTGGATGCTAAAAAAAGAGGCTTTGGACCCTGAAATGAGACACTGCAAATTAACAGTAAGCCTTTAAGGCCCTAAATTGTTGGGTTTGGAGCCTAAAATGAGGCCTTGTGAGACAAGAGTAAGACTCTAGAAAGTAAAAATGAGGCTCTGCACACTAGAAATTTAGATTTGAACTATATGTAGCAGCTTTGGTTCTTCCAAATCAGGTTTTAGGGCTTAAAAATGATGCTCTGAACCCTTGAAATGCATCTTTGGACCTTAAAAGTGTGAACCGTGGAACATTGGACACCCCCAAATGAGGGCTTGGACCCTCCCGAGGTGGCTCGGACCCTTTGTATACCTGTCTGGATGCTAAAAAAAGAGGCTTTGGAGCCTGAAATGAGACACTGCAAATTAACAGTGAGCCTTTAAGGCCCTAAACTGTGGGGTTTGGAGCCTAAAATGAGGCTTTGTAAGACAAGAGTAAGACTCTAGAAAGTAAAAATGAGGCTCTGGACACTAGAAATTTAGATTTGAACTATATGTAGCAGCTTTGGTTCTTCCAAATCAGGTTTTAGGGCTTAAAAATGATGCTCTAGGCCCTTGAAATGCATATTTGAATCTTAAAAGCACAAACCCTGGAACTGTGGACACCCCCAAATGAGGGGTTGGACCCTCCAGAGGTGGCTGGGACCCTTCGTATACCTGTCTGGATGCTAAAAAAAGAGGTTTTGGAGCCTGAAATGAGACACTGCAAATTAACAGTGAGCCTTTAAGGCCCTAAACTGAGATATTGGAGCCTAAAATGAGGCATTGTAAGACAAGAGTAAGACTTTGGAAAGTAGAAATGAGGCTCTGGACCCTAGAAATTCAGAGTTGGACTATAAAGCGGCTTTGGGGCTTCCAAATCAGGTTTTAGGGCTTAAAAATGATGCTCTGGGCCCTTGAAATGCATCTTTGGACCTTCAAAGTGTGAACCCTGGAAATTTGGACCCCCCAAATGAGGGCTTGGACCCTCCAGAGGCGGCTCGGACCCTAAAAATGCATGTCTGGATGCTAAAAAAAGAGGCTTTGGAGCCTGAAATGAGACTAGGAAAACTAACAGTGAGCCTTTGGCCGTAAAACCGTGGGGTTTGGAGCCTAAAATGAGGCTTTGTAAGACAAGAGTAAGACTTTGGAAAGTAAAAATGAGGCTCTGGACACTAGAAATTTACATTGGGACTCTATAAAGTGGCTTTGGGTCTTCCAAATCAGGTTTTAGGGCTTAAAAATGATGCTCTGAGCCCTTGAAATGCATCTTTGGTCCTAAAAGAACAAACCCTGGAAATGTGGACACCCCCAAATGAGGGCTTGGACCCTCCAGAGGCGGCTCGGACCCTAAAAATGCATGTCTGGATGCTAAAAAAAGAGGCTTTGGAGCCTGAAATGAGACACTGCAAACTAACAGTGAGCCTTGGGGCCCTAAACTGTGGGGTCTGGAGCCTAAAATGAGGCATTGTAAGAGAAGAGTAAGATTTTGGAAAGTAAAAATGAGGCTCTGGACCCTAATAATTTACATTGGGACTCTATAAAGTGGCTTTGGGTCTTCCAAATCAGGTTTTAGGGCTTGAAAATGATGCTCTGAGCCGTTGAAATGCATCTTTGGTCTTAAAAGAACAAACCCTGGAACCTTGGACACCCCCAAATGAGGGCTTGGACCCTCCAGAGCTGGCTCAGACCCTAAGGATGCCTGTCTGGATGCTAAAAAAAGAGGCTTGGACCCTGAAATTAGACTATGCAAACTAACAGTGAGCCTTTGGATGTAAAACGGTGGGGTTTGGAGCCTAAAATGAGGCATTGTAAGACAAGAGTAAGACTTTAGAAAGTAAAAATGAGGCTCTGGACCCTAGAAATTTACACTGGGACTCTATAAAGTGGCTTTGGGGCTTCCAAATCAGGTTTTAGGCCTTAAAAATGATGCTCTAGGCCCTTGAAATGCATATTTGAATCTTAAAAGCACAAACCCTGGAACTGTGGACACCCCCAAATGAGGGGTTGGACCCTCCAGAGGTGGCTGGGACCCTTCGTATACCTGTCTGGATGCTAAAAAAAGAGGTTTTGGAGCCTGAAATGAGACACTGCAAATTAACAGTGAGCCTTTAAGGCCCTAAACTGAGATATTGGAGCCTAAAATGAGGCATTGTAAGACAAGAGTAAGACTTTGGAAAGTAGAAATGAGGCTCTGGACCCTAGAAATTCAGAGTTGGACTATAAAGCGGCTTTGGGGCTTCCAAATCAGGTTTTAGGGCTTAAAAATGATGCTCTGGGCCCTTGAAATGCATCTTTGGACCTTCAAAGTGTGAACCCTGGAAATTTGGACCCCCCAAATGAGGGCTTGGACCCTCCAGAGGCGGCTCGGACCCTAAAAATGCATGTCTGGATGCTAAAAAAAGAGGCTTTGGAGCCTAAAATGAGACTAGGAAAACTAACAGTGAGCCTTTGGCCGTAAAACCGTGGGGTTTGGAGCCTAAAATGAGGCTTTGTAAGACAAGAGTAAGACTTTGGAAAGTAAAAATGAGGCTCTGGACACTAGAAATTTACATTGGGACTCTATAAAGTGGCTTTGGGTCTTCCAAATCAGGTTTTAGGGCTTAAAAATGATGCTCTGAGCCCTTGAAATGCATCTTTGGTCCTAAAAGAACAAACCCTGGAAATGTGGACACCCCCAAATGAGGGCTTGGACCCTCCAGAGGCGGCTCGGACCCTAAAAATGCATGTCTGGATGCTAAAAAAAGAGGCTTTGGAGCCTGAAATGAGACACTGCAAACTAACAGTGAGCCTTGGGGCCCTAAACTGTGGGGTCTGGAGCCTAAAATGAGGCATTGTAAGAGAAGAGTAAGATTTTGGAAAGTAAAAATGAGGCTCTGGACCCTAATAATTTACATTGGGACTCTATAAAGTGGCTTTGGGTCTTCCAAATCAGGTTTTAGGGCTTGAAAATGATGCTCTGAGCCGTTGAAATGCATCTTTGGTCTTAAAAGAACAAACCCTGGAACCTTGGACACCCCCAAATGAGGGCTTGGACCCTCCAGAGCTGGCTCAGACCCTAAGGATGCCTGTCTGGATGCTAAAAAAAGAGGCTTGGACCCTGAAATTAGACTATGCAAACTAACAGTGAGCCTTTGGATGTAAAACGGTGGGGTTTGGAGCCTAAAATGAGGCATTGTAAGACAAGAGTAAGACTTTAGAAAGTAAAAATGAGGCTCTGGACCCTAGAAATTTACACTGGGACTCTATAAAGTGGCTTTGGGGCTTCCAAATCAGGTTTTAGGCCTTAAAAATGATGCTCTAGGCCCTTGAAATGCATATTTGAATCTTAAAAGCACAAACCCTGGAACTGTGGACACCCCCAAATGAGGGGTTGGACCCTCCAGAGGTGGCTGGGACCCTTCGTATACCTGTCTGGATGCTAAAAAAAGAGGTTTTGGAGCCTGAAATGAGACACTGCAAATTAACAGTGAGCCTTTAAGGCCCTAAACTGAGATATTGGAGCCTAAAATGAGGCATTGTAAGACAAGAGTAAGACTTTGGAAAGTAGAAATGAGGCTCTGGACCCTAGAAATTCAGAGTTGGACTATAAAGCGGCTTTGGGGCTTCCAAATCAGGTTTTAGGGCTTAAAAATGATGCTCTGGGCCCTTGAAATGCATCTTTGGACCTTCAAAGTGTGAACCCTGGAAATTTGGACCCCCCAAATGAGGGCTTGGACCCTCCAGAGGCGGCTCGGACCCTAAAAATGCATGTCTGGATGCTAAAAAAAGAGGCTTTGGAGCCTAAAATGAGACTAGGAAAACTAACAGTGAGCCTTTGGCCGTAAAACCGTGGGGTTTGGAGCCTAAAATGAGGCTTTGTAAGACAAGAGTAAGACTTTGGAAAGTAAAAATGAGGCTCTGGACACTAGAAATTTACATTGGGACTCTATAAAGTGGCTTTGGGTCTTCCAAATCAGGTTTTAGGGCTTAAAAATGATGCTCTGAGCCCTTGAAATGCATCTTTGGTCCTAAAAGAACAAACCCTGGAAATGTGGACACCCCCAAATGAGGGCTTGGACCCTCCAGAGGCGGCTCGGACCCTAAAAATGCATGTCTGGATGCTAAAAAAAGAGGCTTTGGAGCCTGAAATGAGACTATGCAAAATAACAGTGAGCCTTGGGGCCCTAAACTGTGGGGTCTGGAGCCTAAAATGAGGCATTGTAAGAGAAGAGTAAGATTTTGGAAAGTAAAAATGAGGCTCTGGACCCTAATAATTTACATTGGGACTCTATAAAGTGGCTTTGGGTCTTCCAAATCAGGTTTTAGGGCTTAAAAATGATGCTCTGAGCCCTTGAAATGCATCTTTGGTCTTAAAAGAACAAACCCTGGAACCTTGGACACCCCCAAATGAGGGCTTAGACACTCCAGAGCTGGCTCAGACCCTAAGGATGCCTGTCTGGATGCTAAAAAAAGAGGCTTGGACCCTGAAATTAGACTATGCAAACTAACAGTGAGCCTTTGGATGTAAAACGGTGGGGTTTGGAGCCTAAAATGAGGCATTGTAAGACAAGAGTAAGACTTTAGAAAGTAAAAATGAGGCTCTGGACCCTAGAAATTTACACTGGGACTCTATAAAGTGGCTTTGGGGCTTCCAAATCAGGTTTTAGGCCTTAAAAATGATGCTCTAGGCCCTTGAAATGCATATTTGAATCTTAAAAGCACAAACCCTGGAACTGTGGACACCCCCAAATGAGGGGTTGGACCCTCCAGAGGTGGCTGGGACCCTTCGTATACCTGTCTGGATGCTAAAAAAAGAGGTTTTGGAGCCTGAAATGAGACACTGCAAATTAACAGTGAGCCTTTAAGGCCCTAAACTGAGATATTGGAGCCTAAAATGAGGCATTGTAAGACAAGAGTAAGACTTTGGAAAGTAAAAATGAGGCTCTGGACACAAGAAATTCAGAGTTGGACTATAAAGTGGCTTTGGGGCTTGCAAATCAGGTTTTAGGGCTTAAAAATGATGCTCTGGGCCCTTGAAATGCATCTTTGGACCTTCAAAGTGTGAACCCTGGAAATTTGGACACCCCGAAATGAGGGCTTGGACCCTCCAGAGGTGGCTCAGTCCCTAAGGATGCTTGTCTGGATGCTAAAAAATGAGGCTTTGGAGCCTGAAATGAGACTATGCAAACTAACAGTGAGCCTTTAGCCGTAAAACTGTGGGGTTTGGAGCCTAAAATGAGGCTTTGTAAGACAAGAGTAAGACTCTGGAAAGTAAAAATGAGGCTCTGGACCCTAGAAATTTAGATTTGAACTCTAAAAAGCAAATTTGGTTCTTCCAAATCAGGTTTTAGGGCTTAAAAATGATGCTCTGAGTCCTTGAAATGCATATTTGAATCTTAAATCACAAACCCTGGAACTCTGGACACCCCCAACTGAGGGCTTTGACCCTCCCGAGGTGGCTCGGACCCTTCGTATACCTGTCTGGATGCTAAAAAAAGAGGCTTTGGACCCTGAAATGAGACACTGCAAATTAACAGTAAGCCTTTAAGGCCCTAAATTGTTGGGTTTGGAGCCTAAAATGAGGCCTTGTGAGACAAGAGTAAGACTCTAGAAAGTAAAAATGAGGCTCTGGACACTAGAAATTTAGATTTGAACTATATGTAGCAGCTTTGGTTCTTCCAAATCAGGTTTTAGGGCTTAAAAATGATGCTCTGAACCCTTGAAATGCATCTTTGGACCTTAAAAGTGTGAACCGTGGAACATTGGACAGCCCCAAATGAGGGCTTGGACCCTCCCGAGGTGGCTCGGACCCTTTGTATACCTGTCTGGATGCTAAAAAAAGAGGCTTTGGAGCCTGAAATGAGACACTGCAAATTAACAGTGAGCCTTTAAGGCCCTAAACTGTGGGGTTTGGAGCCTAAAATGAGGCTTTGTAAGACAAGAGTAAGACTCTAGAAAGTAAAAATGAGGCTCTGGACACTAGAAATTTAGATTTGGACTATATGTAGCAGCTTTGGTTCTTCCAAATCAGGTTTTAGGGCTTAAAAATGATGCTCTAGGCCCTTGAAATGCATATTTGAATCTTAAAAGCACAAACCCTGGAACTGTGGACACCCCCAAATGAGGGGTTGGACCCTCCAGAGGTGGCTGGGACCCTTCGTATACCTGTCTGGATGCTAAAAAAAGAGGTTTTGGAGCCTGAAATGAGACACTGCAAATTAACAGTGAGCCTTTAAGGCCCTAAACTGAGATATTGGAGCCTAAAATGAGGCATTGTAAGACAAGAGTAAGACTTTGGAAAGTAGAAATGAGGCTCTGGACCCTAGAAATTCAGAGTTGGACTATAAAGCGGCTTTGGGGCTTCCAAATCAGGTTTTAGGGCTTAAAAATGATGCTCTGGGCCCTTGAAATGCATCTTTGGACCTTCAAAGTGTGAACCCTGGAAATTTGGACCCCCCAAATGAGGGCTTGGACCCTCCAGAGGCGGCTCGGACCCTAAAAATGCATGTCTGGATGCTAAAAAAAGAGGCTTTGGAGCCTAAAATGAGACTAGGAAAACTAACAGTGAGCCTTTGGCCGTAAAACCGTGGGGTTTGGAGCCTAAAATGAGGCTTTGTAAGACAAGAGTAAGACTTTGGAAAGTAAAAATGAGGCTCTGGACACTAGAAATTTACATTGGGACTCTATAAAGTGGCTTTGGGTCTTCCAAATCAGGTTTTAGGGCTTAAAAATGATGCTCTGAGCCCTTGAAATGCATCTTTGGTCCTAAAAGAACAAACCCTGGAAATGTGGACACCCCCAAATGAGGGCTTGGACCCTCCAGAGGCGGCTCGGACCCTAAAAATGCATGTCTGGATGCTAAAAAAAGAGGCTTTGGAGCCTGAAATGAGACACTGCAAACTAACAGTGAGCCTTGGGGCCCTAAACTGTGGGGTCTGGAGCCTAAAATGAGGCATTGTAAGAGAAGAGTAAGATTTTGGAAAGTAAAAATGAGGCTCTGGACCCTAATAATTTACATTGGGACTCTATAAAGTGGCTTTGGGTCTTCCAAATCAGGTTTTAGGGCTTAAAAATGATGCTCTGAGCCCTTGAAATGCATCTTTGGTCTTAAAAGAACAAACCCTGGAACCTTGGACACCCCCAAATGAGGGCTTAGACACTCCAGAGCTGGCTCAGACCCTAAGGATGCCTGTCTGGATGCTAAAAAAAGAGGCTTGGACCCTGAAATTAGACTATGCAAACTAACAGTGAGCCTTTGGATGTAAAACGGTGGGGTTTGGAGCCTAAAATGAGGCATTGTAAGACAAGAGTAAGACTTTAGAAAGTAAAAATGAGGCTCTGGACCCTAGAAATTTACACTGGGACTCTATAAAGTGGCTTTGGGGCTTCCAAATCAGGTTTTAGGCCTTAAAAATGATGCTCTAGGCCCTTGAAATGCATATTTGAATCTTAAAAGCACAAACCCTGGAACTGTGGACACCCCCAAATGAGGGGTTGGACCCTCCAGAGGTGGCTGGGACCCTTCGTATACCTGTCTGGATGCTAAAAAAAGAGGTTTTGGAGCCTGAAATGAGACACTGCAAATTAACAGTGAGCCTTTAAGGCCCTAAACTGAGATATTGGAGCCTAAAATGAGGCATTGTAAGACAAGAGTAAGACTTTGGAAAGTAAAAATGAGGCTCTGGACACAAGAAATTCAGAGTTGGACTATAAAGTGGCTTTGGGGCTTGCAAATCAGGTTTTAGGGCTTAAAAATGATGCTCTGGGCCCTTGAAATGCATCTTTGGACCTTCAAAGTGTGAACCCTGGAAATTTGGACACCCCGAAATGAGGGCTTGGACCCTCCAGAGGTGGCTCAGTCCCTAAGGATGCTTGTCTGGATGCTAAAAAATGAGGCTTTGGAGCCTGAAATGAGACTATGCAAACTAACAGTGAGCCTTTAGCCGTAAAACTGTGGGGTTTGGAGCCTAAAATGAGGCTTTGTAAGACAAGAGTAAGACTCTGGAAAGTAAAAATGAGGCTCTGGACCCTAGAAATTTAGATTTGAACTCTAAAAAGCAAATTTGGTTCTTCCAAATCAGGTTTTAGGGCTTAAAAATGATGCTCTGAGTCCTTGAAATGCATATTTGAATCTTAAATCACAAACCCTGGAACTCTGGACACCCCCAACTGAGGGCTTTGACCCTCCCGAGGTGGCTCGGACCCTTCGTATACCTGTCTGGATGCTAAAAAAAGAGGCTTTGGACCCTGAAATGAGACACTGCAAATTAACAGTAAGCCTTTAAGGCCCTAAATTGTTGGGTTTGGAGCCTAAAATGAGGCCTTGTGAGACAAGAGTAAGACTCTAGAAAGTAAAAATGAGGCTCTGGACACTAGAAATTTAGATTTGAACTATATGTAGCAGCTTTGGTTCTTCCAAATCAGGTTTTAGGGCTTAAAAATGATGCTCTGAACCCTTGAAATGCATCTTTGGACCTTAAAAGTGTGAACCGTGGAACATTGGACAGCCCCAAATGAGGGCTTGGACCCTCCCGAGGTGGCTCGGACCCTTTGTATACCTGTCTGGATGCTAAAAAAAGAGGCTTTGGAGCCTGAAATGAGACACTGCAAATTAACAGTGAGCCTTTAAGGCCCTAAACTGTGGGGTTTGGAGCCTAAAATGAGGCTTTGTAAGACAAGAGTAAGACTCTAGAAAGTAAAAATGAGGCTCTGGACACTAGAAATTTAGATTTGGACTATATGTAGCAGCTTTGGTTCTTCCAAATCAGGTTTTAGGGCTTAAAAATGATGCTCTAGGCCCTTGAAATGCATATTTGAATCTTAAAAGCACAAACCCTGGAACTGTGGACACCCCCAAATGAGGGGTTGGACCCTCCAGAGGTGGCTGGGACCCTTCGTATACCTGTCTGGATGCTAAAAAAAGAGGTTTTGGAGCCTGAAATGAGACACTGCAAATTAACAGTGAGCCTTTAAGGCCCTAAACTGAGATATTGGAGCCTAAAATGAGGCATTGTAAGACAAGAGTAAGACTTTGGAAAGTAGAAATGAGGCTCTGGACCCTAGAAATTCAGAGTTGGACTATAAAGCGGCTTTGGGGCTTCCAAATCAGGTTTTAGGGCTTAAAAATGATGCTCTGGGCCCTTGAAATGCATCTTTGGACCTTCAAAGTGTGAACCCTGGAAATTTGGACCCCCCAAATGAGGGCTTGGACCCTCCAGAGGCGGCTCGGACCCTAAAAATGCATGTCTGGATGCTAAAAAAAGAGGCTTTGGAGCCTAAAATGAGACTAGGAAAACTAACAGTGAGCCTTTGGCCGTAAAACCGTGGGGTTTGGAGCCTAAAATGAGGCTTTGTAAGACAAGAGTAAGACTTTGGAAAGTAAAAATGAGGCTCTGGACACTAGAAATTTACATTGGGACTCTATAAAGTGGCTTTGGGTCTTCCAAATCAGGTTTTAGGGCTTAAAAATGATGCTCTGAGCCCTTGAAATGCATCTTTGGTCCTAAAAGAACAAACCCTGGAAATGTGGACACCCCCAAATGAGGGCTTGGACCCTCCAGAGGCGGCTCGGACCCTAAAAATGCATGTCTGGATGCTAAAAAAAGAGGCTTTGGAGCCTGAAATGAGACACTGCAAACTAACAGTGAGCCTTGGGGCCCTAAACTGTGGGGTCTGGAGCCTAAAATGAGGCATTGTAAGAGAAGAGTAAGATTTTGGAAAGTAAAAATGAGGCTCTGGACCCTAATAATTTACATTGGGACTCTATAAAGTGGCTTTGGGTCTTCCAAATCAGGTTTTAGGGCTTGAAAATGATGCTCTGAGCCCTTGAAATGCATCTTTGGTCTTAAAAGAACAAACCCTGGAACCTTGGACACCCCCAAATGAGGGCTTGGACCCTCCAGAGCTGGCTCAGACCCTAAGGATGCCTGTCTGGATGCTAAAAAAAGAGGCTTGGACCCTGAAATTAGACTATGCAAACTAACAGTGAGCCTTTGGATGTAAAACGGTGGGGTTTGGAGCCTAAAATGAGGCATTGTAAGACAAGAGTAAGACTTTAGAAAGTAAAAATGAGGCTCTGGACCCTAGAAATTTACACTGGGACTCTATAAAGTGGCTTTGGGGCTTCCAAATCAGGTTTTAGGCCTTAAAAATGATGCTCTAGGCCCTTGAAATGCATATTTGAATCTTAAAAGCACAAACCCTGGAACTGTGGACACCCCCAAATGAGGGCTTGGACCCTCCAGAGGTGGCTGGGACCCTTCGTATACCTGTCTGGATGCTAAAAAAAGAGGTTTTGGAGCCTGAAATGAGACACTGCAAATTAACAGTGAGCCTTTAAGGCCCTAAACTGAGATATTGGAGCCTAAAATGAGGCATTGTAAGACAGGAGTAAGACTTTGGAAAGTAAAAATGAGGCTCTGGACACAAGAAATTCAGAGTTGGACTATAAAGTGGCTTTGGGGCTTGCAAATCAGGTTTTAGGGCTTAAAAATGATGCTCTGGGCCCTTGAAATGCATCTTTGGACCTTCAAAGTGTGAACCCTGGAAATTTGGACACCCCGAAATGAGGGCTTGGACCCTCCAGAGGTGGCTCAGTCCCTAAGGATGCTTGTCTGGATGCTAAAAAATGAGGCTTTGGAGCCTGAAATGAGACTATGCAAACTAACAGTGAGCCTTTAGCCGTAAAACTGTGGGGTTTGGAGCCTAAAATGAGGCTTTGTAAGACAAGAGTAAGACTCTGGAAAGTAAAAATGAGGCTCTGGACCCTAGAAATTTAGATTTGAACTCTAAAAAGCAAATTTGGGTCTTCCAAATCAGGTTTTAGGGCTTAAAAATGATGCTCTGAGTCCTTGAAATGCATATTTGAATCTTAAATCACAAACCCTGGAACTCTGGACACCCCCAACTGAGGGCTTTGACCCTCCCGAGGTGGCTCGGACCCTTCGTATACCTGTCTGGATGCTAAAAAAAGAGGCTTTGGACCCTGAAATGAGACACTGCAAATTAACAGTAAGCCTTTAAGGCCCTAAATTGTTGGGTTTGGAGCCTAAAATGAGGCCTTGTGAGACAAGAGTAAGACTCTAGAAAGTAAAAATGAGGCTCTGGACACTAGAAATTTAGATTTGAACTATATGTAGCAGCTTTGGTTCTTCCAAATCAGGTTTTAGGGCTTAAAAATGATGCTCTGAGTCCTTGAAATGCATATTTGAATCTTAAAAGCACAAACCCTGGAACTCTGGACACCCCCAACTGAGGGCTTTGACCCTCCCGAGGTGGCTCGGACCCTTTGTATACCTGTCTGGATGCTAAAAAAAGAGGCTTTGGAGCCTGAAATGAGACACTGCAAATTAACAGTGAGCCTTTAAGGCCCTAAACTGTGGGGTTTGGAGCCTAAAATGAGGCTTTGTAAGACAAGAGTAAGACTCTAGAAAGTAAAAATGAGGCTCTGGACACTAGAAATTTAGATTTGAACTATATGTAGCAGCTTTGGTTCTTCCAAATCAGGTTTTAGGCCTTAAAAATGATGCTCTAGGCCCTTGAAATGCATATTTGAATCTTAAAAGCACAAACCCTGGAACTGTGGACACCCCCAAATGAGGGGTTGGACCCTCCAGAGGTGGCTGGGACCCTTCGTATACCTGTCTGGATGCTAAAAAAAGAGGTTTTGGAGCCTGAAATGAGACACTGCAAATTAACAGTGAGCCTTTAAGGCCCTAAACTGAGATATTGGAGCCTAAAATGAGGCATTGTAAGACAAGAGTAAGACTTTGGAAAGTAGAAATGAGGCTCTGGACCCTAGAAATTCAGAGTTGGACTATAAAGCGGCTTTGGGGCTTGCAAATCAGGTTTTAGGGCTTAAAAATGATGCTCTGGGCCCTTGAAATGCATCTTTGGACCTTCAAAGTGTGAACCCTGGAAATTTGGACCCCCCAAATGAGGGCTTGGACCCTCCAGAGGCGGCTCGGACCCTAAAAATGCATGTCTGGATGCTAAAAAAAGAGGCTTTGGAGCCTGAAATGAGACTAGGAAAACTAACAGTGAGCCTTTGGCCGTAAAACCGTGGGGTTTGGAGCCTAAAATGAGGCTTTGTAAGTCAAGAGTAAGACTTTGGAAAGTAAAAATGAGGCTCTGGACACTAGAAATTTACATTGGGACTCTATAAAGTGGCTTTGGGTCTTCCAAATCAGGTTTTAGGGCTTAAAAATGATGCTCTGAGCCCTTGAAATGCATCTTTGGTCCTAAAAGAACAAACCCTGGAAATGTGGACACCCCCAAATGAGGGCTTGGACCCTCCAGAGGCGGCTCGGACCCTAAAAATGCATGTCTGGATGCTAAAAAAAGAGGCTTTGGAGCCTGAAATGAGACACTGCAAACTAACAGTGAGCCTTGGGGCCCTAAACTGTGGTGTCTGGAGCCTAAAATGAGGCATTGTAAGAGAAGAGTAAGATTTTGGAAAGTAAAAATGAGGCTCTGGACCCTAATAATTTACATTGGGACTCTATAAAGTGGCTTTGGGTCTTCCAAATCAGGTTTTAGGGCTTAAAAATGATGCTCTGAGCCCTTGAAATGCATCTTTGGTCTTAAAAGAACAAACCCTGGAACCTTGGACACCCCCAAATGAGGGCTTGGACCCTCCAGAGCTGGCTCAGACCCTAAGGATGCCTGTCTGGATGCTAAAAAAAGAGGCTTGGACCCTGAAATTAGACTATGCAAACTAACAGTGAGCCTTTGGATGTAAAACGGTGGGGTTTGGAGCCTAAAATGAGGCATTGTAAGACAAGAGTAAGACTTTAGAAAGTAAAAATGAGGCTCTGGACCCTAGAAATTTACACTGGGACTCTATAAAGTGGCTTTGGGGCTTCCAAATCAGGTTTTAGGCCTTAAAAATGATGCTCTAGGCCCTTGAAATGCATATTTGAATCTTAAAAGCACAAACCCTGGAACTGTGGACACCCCCAAATGAGGGCTTGGACCCTCCAGAGGTGGCTGGGACCCTTCGTATACCTGTCTGGATGCTAAAAAAAGAGGTTTTGGAGCCTGAAATGAGACACTGCAAATTAACAGTGAGCCTTTAAGGCCCTAAACTGAGATATTGGAGCCTAAAATGAGGCATTGTAAGACAGGAGTAAGACTTTGGAAAGTAAAAATGAGGCTCTGGACACAAGAAATTCAGAGTTGGACTATAAAGTGGCTTTGGGGCTTGCAAATCAGGTTTTAGGGCTTAAAAATGATGCTCTGGGCCCTTGAAATGCATCTTTGGACCTTCAAAGTGTGAACCCTGGAAATTTGGACACCCCGAAATGAGGGCTTGGACCCTCCAGAGGTGGCTCAGTCCCTAAGGATGCTTGTCTGGATGCTAAAAAATGAGGCTTTGGAGCCTGAAATGAGACTATGCAAACTAACAGTGAGCCTTTAGCCGTAAAACTGTGGGGTTTGGAGCCTAAAATGAGGCTTTGTAAGACAAGAGTAAGACTCTGGAAAGTAAAAATGAGGCTCTGGACCCTAGAAATTTAGATTTGAACTCTAAAAAGCAAATTTGGGGCTTCCAAATCAGGTTTTAGGGCTTAAAAATGATGCTCTGAGTCCTTGAAATGCATATTTGAATCTTAAAAGCACAAACCCTGGAACTCTGGACACCCCCAACTGAGGGCTTTGACCCTCCCGAGGTGGCTCGGACCCTTCGTATACCTGTCTGGATGCTAAAAAAAGAGGCTTTGGACCCTGAAATGAGATACTGCAAATTAACAGTAAGCCTTTAAGGCCCTAAATTGTTGGGTTTGGAGCCTAAAATGAGGCCTTGTGAGACAAGAGTAAGACTCTAGAAAGTAAAAATGAGGCTCTGGACACTAGAAATTTAGATTTGAACTATATGTAGCAGCTTTGGTTCTTCCAAATCAGGTTTTAGGGCTTAAAAATGATGCTCTGAACCCTTGAAATGCATCTTTGGACCTTAAAAGTGTGAACCGTGGAACATTGGACACCCCCAAATGAGGGCTTGGACCCTCCCGAGGTGGCTCGGACCCTTTGTATACCTGTCTGGATGCTAAAAAAAGAGGCTTTGGAGCCTGAAATGAGACACTGCAAATTAACAGTGAGCCTTTAAGGCCCTAAACTGTGGGGTTTGGAGCCTAAAATGAGGCTTTGTAAGACAAGAGTAAGACTCTAGAAAGTAAAAATGAGGCTCTGGACACTAGAAATTTAGATTTGAACTATATGTAGCAGCTTTGGTTCTTCCAAATCAGGTTTTAGGCCTTAAAAATGATGCTCTAGGCCCTTGAAATGCATATTTGAATCTTAAAAGCACAAACCCTGGAACTGTGGACACCCCCAAATGAGGGGTTGGACCCTCCAGAGGTGGCTGGGACCCTTCGTATACCTGTCTGGATGCTAAAAAAAGAGGTTTTGGAGCCTGAAATGAGACACTACAAATTAACAGTGAGCCTTTAAGGCCCTAAACTGAGATATTGGAGCCTAAAATGAGGCATTGTAAGACAAGAGTAAGACTTTGGAAAGTAGAAATGAGGCTCTGGACCCTAGAAATTCAGAGTTGGACTATAAAGCGGCTTTGGGGCTTGCAAATCAGGTTTTAGGGCTTAAAAATGATGCTCTGGGCCCTTGAAATGCATCTTTGGACCTTCAAAGTGTGAACCCTGGAAATTTGGACCCCCCAAATGAGGGCTTGGACCCTCCAGAGGCGGCTCGGACCCTAAAAATGCATGTCTGGATGCTAAAAAAAGAGGCTTTGGAGCCTGAAATGAGACTAGGAAAACTAACAGTGAGCCTTTGGCCGTAAAACCGTGGGGTTTGGAGCCTAAAATGAGGCTTTGTAAGACAAGAGTAAGACTTTGGAAAGTAAAAATGAGGCTCTGGACACTAGAAATTTACATTGGGACTCTATAAAGTGGCTTTGGGTCTTCCAAATCAGGTTTTAGGGCTTAAAAATGATGCTCTGAGCCCTTGAAATGCATCTTTGGTCCTAAAAGAACAAACCCTGGAAATGTGGACACCCCCAAATGAGGGCTTGGACCCTCCAGAGGCGGCTCGGACCCTAAAAATGCATGTCTGGATGCTAAAAAAAGAGGCTTTGGAGCCTGAAATGAGACACTGCAAACTAACAGTGAGCCTTGGGGCCCTAAACTGTGGGGTCTGGAGCCTAAAATGAGGCATTGTAAGAGAAGAGTAAGATTTTGGAAAGTAAAAATGAGGCTCTGGACCCTAATAATTTACATTGGGACTCTATAAAGTGGCTTTGGGTCTTCCAAATCAGGTTTTAGGGCTTAAAAATGATGCTCTGAGCCCTTGAAATGCATCTTTGGTCTTAAAAGAACAAACCCTGGAACCTTGGACACCCCCAAATGAGGGCTTGGACCCTCCAGAGCTGGCTCAGACCCTAAGGATGCCTGTCTGGATGCTAAAAAAAGAGGCTTGGACCCTGAAATTAGACTATGCAAACTAACAGTGAGCCTTTGGATGTAAAACGGTGGGGTTTGGAGCCTAAAATGAGGCATTGTAAGACAAGAGTAAGACTTTAGAAAGTAAAAATGAGGCTCTGGACCCTAGAAATTTACACTGGGACTCTATAAAGTGGCTTTGGGGCTTCCAAATCAGGTTTTAGGCCTTAAAAATGATGCTCTAGGCCCTTGAAATGCATATTTGAATCTTAAAAGCACAAACCCTGGAACTGTGGACACCCCCAAATGAGGGCTCGGACCCTCCAGAGGTGGCTGGGACCCTTCGTATACCTGTCTGGATGCTAAAAAAAGAGGTTTTGGAGCCTGAAATGAGACACTGCAAATTAACAGTGAGCCTTTAAGGCCCTAAACTGAGATATTGGAGCCTAAAATGAGGCATTGTAAGACAGGAGTAAGACTTTGGAAAGTAAAAATGAGGCTCTGGACACAAGAAATTCAGAGTTGGACTATAAAGTGGCTTTGGGGCTTGCAAATCAGGTTTTAGGGCTTAAAAATGATGCTCTGGGCCCTTGAAATGCATCTTTGGACCTTCAAAGTGTGAACCCTGGAAATTTGGACACCCCGAAATGAGGGCTTGGACCCTCCAGAGGTGGCTCAGTCCCTAAGGATGCTTGTCTGGATGCTAAAAAATGAGGCTTTGGAGCCTGAAATGAGACTATGCAAACTAACAGTGAGCCTTTAGCCGTAAAACTGTGGGGTTTGGAGCCTAAAATGAGGCTTTGTAAGACAAGAGTAAGACTCTGGAAAGTAAAAATGAGGCTCTGGACCCTAGAAATTTAGATTTGAACTCTAAAAAGCAAATTTGGGTCTTCCAAATCAGGTTTTAGGGCTTAAAAATGATGCTCTGAGTCCTTGAAATGCATATTTGAATCTTAAATCACAAACCCTGGAACTCTGGACACCCCCAACTGAGGGCTTTGACCCTCCCGAGGTGGCTCGGACCCTTCGTATACCTGTCTGGATGCTAAAAAAAGAGGCTTTGGACCCTGAAATGAGACACTGCAAATTAACAGTAAGCCTTTAAGGCCCTAAATTGTTGGGTTTGGAGCCTAAAATGAGGCCTTGTGAGACAAGAGTAAGACTCTAGAAAGTAAAAATGAGGCTCTGGACACTAGAAATTTAGATTTGAACTATATGTAGCAGCTTTGGTTCTTCCAAATCAGGTTTTAGGGCTTAAAAATGATGCTCTGAACCCTTGAAATGCATCTTTGGACCTTAAAAGTGTGAACCGTGGAACATTGGACAGCCCCAAATGAGGGCTTGGACCCTCCCGAGGTGGCTCGGACCCTTTGTATACCTGTCTGGATGCTAAAAAAAGAGGCTTTGGAGCCTGAAATGAGACACTGCAAATTAACAGTGAGCCTTTAAGGCCCTAAACTGTGGGGTTTGGAGCCTAAAATGAGGCTTTGTAAGACAAGAGTAAGACTCTAGAAAGTAAAAATGAGGCTCTGGACACTAGAAATTTAGATTTGAACTATATGTAGCAGCTTTGGTTCTTCCAAATCAGGTTTTAGGCCTTAAAAATGATGCTCTAGGCCCTTGAAATGCATATTTGAATCTTAAAAGCACAAACCCTGGAACTGTGGACACCCCCAAATGAGGGGTTGGACCCTCCAGAGGTGGCTGGGACCCTTCGTATACCTGTCTGGATGCTAAAAAAAGAGGTTTTGGAGCCTGAAATGAGACACTACAAATTAACAGTGAGCCTTTAAGGCCCTAAACTGAGATATTGGAGCCTAAAATGAGGCATTGTAAGACAAGAGTAAGACTTTGGAAAGTAGAAATGAGGCTCTGGACCCTAGAAATTCAGAGTTGGACTATAAAGCGGCTTTGGGGCTTGCAAATCAGGTTTTAGGGCTTAAAAATGATGCTCTGGGCCCTTGAAATGCATCTTTGGACCTTCAAAGTGTGAACCCTGGAAATTTGGACCCCCCAAATGAGGGCTTGGACCCTCCAGAGGCGGCTCGGACCCTAAAAATGCATGTCTGGATGCTAAAAAAAGAGGCTTTGGAGCCTGAAATGAGACTAGGAAAACTAACAGTGAGCCTTTGGCCGTAAAACCGTGGGGTTTGGAGCCTAAAATGAGGCTTTGTAAGACAAGAGTAAGACTTTGGAAAGTAAAAATGAGGCTCTGGACACTAGAAATTTACATTGGGACTCTATAAAGTGGCTTTGGGTCTTCCAAATCAGGTTTTAGGGCTTAAAAATGATGCTCTGAGCCCTTGAAATGCATCTTTGGTCCTAAAAGAACAAACCCTGGAAATGTGGACACCCCCAAATGAGGGCTTGGACCCTCCAGAGGCGGCTCGGACCCTAAAAATGCATGTCTGGATGCTAAAAAAAGAGGCTTTGGAGCCTGAAATGAGACACTGCAAACTAACAGTGAGCCTTGGGGCCCTAAACTGTGGTGTCTGGAGCCTAAAATGAGGCATTGTAAGAGAAGAGTAAGATTTTGGAAAGTAAAAATGAGGCTCTGGACCCTAATAATTTACATTGGGACTCTATAAAGTGGCTTTGGGTCTTCCAAATCAGGTTTTAGGGCTTAAAAATGATGCTCTGAGCCCTTGAAATGCATCTTTGGTCTTAAAAGAACAAACCCTGGAACCTTGGACACCCCCAAATGAGGGCTTGGACCCTCCAGAGCTGGCTCAGACCCTAAGGATGCCTGTCTGGATGCTAAAAAAAGAGGCTTGGACCCTGAAATTAGACTATGCAAACTAACAGTGAGCCTTTGGATGTAAAACGGTGGGGTTTGGAGCCTAAAATGAGGCATTGTAAGACAAGAGTAAGACTTTGGAAAGTAAAAATGAGGCTCTGGACCCTAGAAATTTACACTGGGACTCTATAAAGTGGCTTTGGGGCTTCCAAATCAGGTTTTAGGCCTTAAAAATGATGCTCTAGGCCCTTGAAATGCATATTTGAATCTTAAAAGCACAAACCCTGGAACTGTGGACACCCCCAAATGAGGGCTTGGACCCTCCAGAGGTGGCTGGGACCCTTCGTATACCTGTCTGGATGCTAAAAAAAGAGGTTTTGGAGCCTGAAATGAGACACTGCAAATTAACAGTGAGCCTTTAAGGCCCTAAACTGAGATATTGGAGCCTAAAATGAGGCATTGTAAGACAGGAGTAAGACTTTGGAAAGTAAAAATGAGGCTCTGGACACAAGAAATTCAGAGTTGGACTATAAAGTGGCTTTGGGGCTTGCAAATCAGGTTTTAGGGCTTAAAAATGATGCTCTGGGCCCTTGAAATGCATCTTTGGACCTTCAAAGTGTGAACCCTGGAAATTTGGACACCCCGAAATGAGGGCTTGGACCCTCCAGAGGTGGCTCAGTCCCTAAGGATGCTTGTCTGGATGCTAAAAAATGAGGCTTTGGAGCCTGAAATGAGACTATGCAAACTAACAGTGAGCCTTTAGCCGTAAAACTGTGGGGTTTGGAGCCTAAAATGAGGCTTTGTAAGACAAGAGTAAGACTCTGGAAAGTAAAAATGAGGCTCTGGACCCTAGAAATTTAGATTTGAACTCTAAAAAGCAAATTTGGGGCTTCCAAATCAGGTTTTAGGGCTTAAAAATGATGCTCTGAGTCCTTGAAATGCATATTTGAATCTTAAAAGCACAAACCCTGGAACTCTGGACACCCCCAACTGAGGGCTTTGACCCTCCCGAGGTGGCTCGGACCCTTCGTATACCTGTCTGGATGCTAAAAAAAGAGGCTTTGGACCCTGAAATGAGATACTGCAAATTAACAGTAAGCCTTTAAGGCCCTAAATTGTTGGGTTTGGAGCCTAAAATGAGGCCTTGTGAGACAAGAGTAAGACTCTAGAAAGTAAAAATGAGGCTCTGGACACTAGAAATTTAGATTTGAACTATATGTAGCAGCTTTGGTTCTTCCAAATCAGGTTTTAGGGCTTAAAAATGATGCTCTGAACCCTTGAAATGCATCTTTGGACCTTAAAAGTGTGAACCGTGGAACATTGGACACCCCCAAATGAGGGCTTGGACCCTCCCGAGGTGGCTCGGACCCTTTGTATACCTGTCTGGATGCTAAAAAAAGAGGCTTTGGAGCCTGAAATGAGACACTGCAAATTAACAGTGAGCCTTTAAGGCCCTAAACTGTGGGGTTTGGAGCCTAAAATGAGGCTTTGTAAGACAAGAGTAAGACTCTAGAAAGTAAAAATGAGGCTCTGGACACTAGAAATTTAGATTTGAACTATATGTAGCAGCTTTGGTTCTTCCAAATCAGGTTTTAGGCCTTAAAAATGATGCTCTAGGCCCTTGAAATGCATATTTGAATCTTAAAAGCACAAACCCTGGAACTGTGGACACCCCCAAATGAGGGGTTGGACCCTCCAGAGGTGGCTGGGACCCTTCGTATACCTGTCTGGATGCTAAAAAAAGAGGTTTTGGAGCCTGAAATGAGACACTACAAATTAACAGTGAGCCTTTAAGGCCCTAAACTGAGATATTGGAGCCTAAAATGAGGCATTGTAAGACAAGAGTAAGACTTTGGAAAGTAGAAATGAGGCTCTGGACCCTAGAAATTCAGAGTTGGACTATAAAGCGGCTTTGGGGCTTGCAAATCAGGTTTTAGGGCTTAAAAATGATGCTCTGGGCCCTTGAAATGCATCTTTGGACCTTCAAAGTGTGAACCCTGGAAATTTGGACCCCCCAAATGAGGGCTTGGACCCTCCAGAGGCGGCTCGGACCCTAAAAATGCATGTCTGGATGCTAAAAAAAGAGGCTTTGGAGCCTGAAATGAGACTAGGAAAACTAACAGTGAGCCTTTGGCCGTAAAACCGTGGGGTTTGGAGCCTAAAATGAGGCTTTGTAAGACAAGAGTAAGACTTTGGAAAGTAAAAATGAGGCTCTGGACACTAGAAATTTACATTGGGACTCTATAAAGTGGCTTTGGGTCTTCCAAATCAGGTTTTAGGGCTTAAAAATGATGCTCTGAGCCCTTGAAATGCATCTTTGGTCCTAAAAGAACAAACCCTGGAAATGTGGACACCCCCAAATGAGGGCTTGGACCCTCCAGAGGCGGCTCGGACCCTAAAAATGCATGTCTGGATGCTAAAAAAAGAGGCTTTGGAGCCTGAAATGAGACACTGCAAACTAACAGTGAGCCTTGGGGCCCTAAACTGTGGGGTCTGGAGCCTAAAATGAGGCATTGTAAGAGAAGAGTAAGATTTTGGAAAGTAAAAATGAGGCTCTGGACCCTAATAATTTACATTGGGACTCTATAAAGTGGCTTTGGGTCTTCCAAATCAGGTTTTAGGGCTTAAAAATGATGCTCTGAGCCCTTGAAATGCATCTTTGGTCTTAAAAGAACAAACCCTGGAACCTTGGACACCCCCAAATGAGGGCTTGGACCCTCCAGAGCTGGCTCAGACCCTAAGGATGCCTGTCTGGATGCTAAAAAAAGAGGCTTGGACCCTGAAATTAGACTATGCAAACTAACAGTGAGCCTTTGGATGTAAAACGGTGGGGTTTGGAGCCTAAAATGAGGCATTGTAAGACAAGAGTAAGACTTTAGAAAGTAAAAATGAGGCTCTGGACCCTAGAAATTTACACTGGGACTCTATAAAGTGGCTTTGGGGCTTCCAAATCAGGTTTTAGGCCTTAAAAATGATGCTCTAGGCCCTTGAAATGCATATTTGAATCTTAAAAGCACAAACCCTGGAACTGTGGACACCCCCAAATGAGGGCTCGGACCCTCCAGAGGTGGCTGGGACCCTTCGTATACCTGTCTGGATGCTAAAAAAAGAGGTTTTGGAGCCTGAAATGAGACACTGCAAATTAACAGTGAGCCTTTAAGGCCCTAAACTGAGATATTGGAGCCTAAAATGAGGCATTGTAAGACAGGAGTAAGACTTTGGAAAGTAAAAATGAGGCTCTGGACACAAGAAATTCAGAGTTGGACTATAAAGTGGCTTTGGGGCTTGCAAATCAGGTTTTAGGGCTTAAAAATGATGCTCTGGGCCCTTGAAATGCATCTTTGGACCTTCAAAGTGTGAACCCTGGAAATTTGGACACCCCGAAATGAGGGCTTGGACCCTCCAGAGGTGGCTCAGTCCCTAAGGATGCTTGTCTGGATGCTAAAAAATGAGGCTTTGGAGCCTGAAATGAGACTATGCAAACTAACAGTGAGCCTTTAGCCGTAAAACTGTGGGGTTTGGAGCCTAAAATGAGGCTTTGTAAGACAAGAGTAAGACTCTGGAAAGTAAAAATGAGGCTCTGGACCCTAGAAATTTAGATTTGAACTCTAAAAAGCAAATTTGGGTCTTCCAAATCAGGTTTTAGGGCTTAAAAATGATGCTCTGAGTCCTTGAAATGCATATTTGAATCTTAAATCACAAACCCTGGAACTCTGGACACCCCCAACTGAGGGCTTTGACCCTCCCGAGGTGGCTCGGACCCTTCGTATACCTGTCTGGATGCTAAAAAAAGAGGCTTTGGACCCTGAAATGAGACACTGCAAATTAACAGTAAGCCTTTAAGGCCCTAAATTGTTGGGTTTGGAGCCTAAAATGAGGCCTTGTGAGACAAGAGTAAGACTCTAGAAAGTAAAAATGAGGCTCTGGACACTAGAAATTTAGATTTGAACTATATGTAGCAGCTTTGGTTCTTCCAACTCAGGTTTTAGGGCTTAAAAATGATGATCTGAACCCTTGAAATGCATCTTTGGACCTTAAAAGTGTGAACCGTGGAACATTGGACAGCCCCAAATGAGGGCTTGGACCCTCCCGAGGTGGCTCGGACCCTTTGTATACCTGTCTGGATGCTAAAAAAAGAGGCTTTGGAGCCTGAAATGAGACACTGCAAATTAACAGTGAGCCTTTAAGGCCCTAAACTGTGGGGTTTGGAGCCTAAAATGAGGCTTTGTAAGACAAGAGTAAGACTCTAGAAAGTAAAAATGAGGCTCTGGACACTAGAAATTTAGATTTGAACTATATGTAGCAGCTTTGGTTCTTCCAAATCAGGTTTTAGGCCTTAAAAATGATGCTCTAGGCCCTTGAAATGCATATTTGAATCTTAAAAGCACAAACCCTGGAACTGTGGACACCCCCAAATGAGGGGTTGGACCCTCCAGAGGTGGCTGGGACCCTTCGTATACCTGTCTGGATGCTAAAAAAAGAGGTTTTGGAGCCTGAAATGAGACACTACAAATTAACAGTGAGCCTTTAAGGCCCTAAACTGAGATATTGGAGCCTAAAATGAGGCATTGTAAGACAAGAGTAAGACTTTGGAAAGTAGAAATGAGGCTCTGGACCCTAGAAATTCAGAGTTGGACTATAAAGCGGCTTTGGGGCTTGCAAATCAGGTTTTAGGGCTTAAAAATGATGCTCTGGGCCCTTGAAATGCATCTTTGGACCTTCAAAGTGTGAACCCTGGAAATTTGGACCCCCCAAATGAGGGCTTGGACCCTCCAGAGGCGGCTCGGACCCTAAAAATGCATGTCTGGATGCTAAAAAAAGAGGCTTTGGAGCCTGAAATGAGACTAGGAAAACTAACAGTGAGCCTTTGGCCGTAAAACCGTGGGGTTTGGAGCCTAAAATGAGGCTTTGTAAGACAAGAGTAAGACTTTGGAAAGTAAAAATGAGGCTCTGGACACTAGAAATTTACATTGGGACTCTATAAAGTGGCTTTGGGTCTTCCAAATCAGGTTTTAGGGCTTAAAAATGATGCTCTGAGCCCTTGAAATGCATCTTTGGTCCTAAAAGAACAAACCCTGGAAATGTGGACACCCCCAAATGAGGGCTTGGACCCTCCAGAGGCGGCTCGGACCCTAAAAATGCATGTCTGGATGCTAAAAAAAGAGGCTTTGGAGCCTGAAATGAGACACTGCAAACTAACAGTGAGCCTTGGGGCCCTAAACTGTGGTGTCTGGAGCCTAAAATGAGGCATTGTAAGAGAAGAGTAAGATTTTGGAAAGTAAAAATGAGGCTCTGGACCCTAATAATTTACATTGGGACTCTATAAAGTGGCTTTGGGTCTTCCAAATCAGGTTTTAGGGCTTAAAAATGATGCTCTGAGCCCTTGAAATGCATCTTTGGTCTTAAAAGAACAAACCCTGGAACCTTGGACACCCCCAAATGAGGGCTTGGACCCTCCAGAGCTGGCTCAGACCCTAAGGATGCCTGTCTGGATGCTAAAAAAAGAGGCTTGGACCCTGAAATTAGACTATGCAAACTAACAGTGAGCCTTTGGATGTAAAACGGTGGGGTTTGGAGCCTAAAATGAGGCATTGTAAGACAAGAGTAAGACTTTGGAAAGTAAAAATGAGGCTCTGGACCCTAGAAATTTACACTGGGACTCTATAAAGTGGCTTTGGGGCTTCCAAATCAGGTTTTAGGCCTTAAAAATGATGCTCTAGGCCCTTGAAATGCATATTTGAATCTTAAAAGCACAAACCCTGGAACTGTGGACACCCCCAAATGAGGGCTTGGACCCTCCAGAGGTGGCTGGGACCCTTCGTATACCTGTCTGGATGCTAAAAAAAGAGGTTTTGGAGCCTGAAATGAGACACTGCAAATTAACAGTGAGCCTTTAAGGCCCTAAACTGAGATATTGGAGCCTAAAATGAGGCATTGTAAGACAAGAGTAAGACTTTGGAAAGTAAAAATGAGGCTCTGGACCCTAGAAATTCAGAGTTGGACTATAAAGTGGCTTTGGGGCTTGCAAATCAGGTTTTAGGGCTTAAAAATGATGCTCTGGGCCCTTGAAATGCATCTTTGGACCTTCAAAGTGTGAACCCTGGAAATTTGGACACCACGAAATGAGGGCTTGGACCCTCCAGAGGTGGCTCAGTCCCTAAGGATGCTTGTCTGGATGCTAAAAAATGAGGCTTTGGAGCCTGAACTGAGACTATGCAAACTAACAGTGAGCCTTTAGCCGTAAAACTGTGGGGTTTGGAGCCTAAAATGAGGCTTTGTAAGACAAGAGTAAGACTCTGGAAAGTAAAAATGAGGCTCTGGACCCTAGAAATTTAGATTTGAACTCTAAAAAGCAAATCTGGGTCTTCCAAATCAGGTTTTAGGGCTTAAAAATGATGCTCTGAGTCCTTGAAATGCATATTTGAATCTTAAAAGCACAAACCCTGGAACTCTGGACACCCCCAACTGAGGGCTTTGACCCTCCCGAGGTGGCTCGGACCCTTCGTATACCTGTCTGGATGCTAAAAAAAGAGGCTTTGGACCCTGAAATGAGACACTGCAAATTAACAGTAAGCCTTTAAGGCCCTAAATTGTTGGGTTTGGAGCCTAAAATGAGGCCTTGTGAGACAAGAGTAAGACTCTAGAAAGTAAAAATGAGGCTCTGGACACTAGAAATTTAGATTTGAACTATATGTAGCAGCTTTGGTTCTTCCAACTCAGGTTTTAGGGCTTAAAAATGATGCTCTGAACCCTTGAAATGCATCTTTGGACCTTAAAAGTGTGAACCGTGGAACATTGGACAGCCCCAAATGAGGGCTTGGACCCTCCCGAGGTGGCTCGGACCCTTTGTATACCTGTCTGGATGCTAAAAAAAGAGGCTTTGGAGCCTGAAATGAGACACTGCAAATTAACAGTGAGCCTTTAAGGCCCTAAACTGTGGGGTTTGGAGCCTAAAATGAGGCTTTGTAAGACAAGAGTAAGACTCTAGAAAGTAAAAATGAGGCTCTGGACACTAGAAATTTAGATTTGAACTATATGTAGCAGCTTTGGTTCTTCCAAATCAGGTTTTAGGCCTTAAAAATGATGCTCTAGGCCCTTGAAATGCATATTTGAATCTTAAAAGCACAAACCCTGGAACTGTGGACACCCCCAAATGAGGGGTTGGACCCTCCAGAGGTGGCTGGGACCCTTCGTATACCTGTCTGGATGCTAAAAAAAGAGGTTTTGGAGCCTGAAATGAGACACTACAAATTAACAGTGAGCCTTTAAGGCCCTAAACTGAGATATTGGAGCCTAAAATGAGGCATTGTAAGACAAGAGTAAGACTTTGGAAAGTAGAAATGAGGCTCTGGACCCTAGAAATTCAGAGTTGGACTATAAAGCGGCTTTGGGGCTTCCAAATCAGGTTTTAGGGCTTAAAAATGATGCTCTGGGCCCTTGAAATGCATCTTTGGACCTTCAAAGTGTGAACCCTGGAAATTTGGACCCCCCAAATGAGGGCTTGGACCCTCCAGAGGCGGCTCGGACCCTAAAAATGCATGTCTGGATGCTAAAAAAAGAGGCTTTGGAGCCTGAAATGAGACTAGGAAAACTAACAGTGAGCCTTTGGCCGTAAAACCGTGGGGTTTGGAGCCTAAAATGAGGCTTTGTAAGACAAGAGTAAGACTTTGGAAAGTAAAAATGAGGCTCTGGACACTAGAAATTTACATTGGGACTCTATAAAGTGGCTTTGGGTCTTCCAAATCAGGTTTTAGGGCTTAAAAATGATGCTCTGAGCCCTTGAAATGCATCTTTGGTCCTAAAAGAACAAACCCTGGAAATGTGGACACCCCCAAATGAGGGCTTGGACCCTCCAGAGGCGGCTCGGACCCTAAAAATGCATGTCTGGATGCTAAAAAAAGAGGCTTTGGAGCCTGAAATGAGACACTGCAAACTAACAGTGAGCCTTGGGGCCCTAAACTGTGGTGTCTGGAGCCTAAAATGAGGCATTGTAAGAGAAGAGTAAGATTTTGGAAAGTAAAAATGAGGCTCTGGACCCTAATAATTTACATTGGGACTCTATAAAGTGGCTTTGGGTCTTCCAAATCAGGTTTTAGGGCTTAAAAATGATGCTCTGAGCCCTTGAAATGCATCTTTGGTCTTAAAAGAACAAACCCTGGAACCTTGGACACCCCCAAATGAGGGCTTGGACCCTCCAGAGCTGGCTCAGACCCTAAGGATGCCTGTCTGGATGCTAAAAAAAGAGGCTTGGACCCTGAAATTAGACTATGCAAACTAACAGTGAGCCTTTGGATGTAAAACGGTGGGGTTTGGAGCCTAAAATGAGGCATTGTAAGACAAGAGTAAGACTTTGGAAAGTAAAAATGAGGCTCTGGACCCTAGAAATTTACACTGGGACTCTATAAAGTGGCTTTGGGGCTTCCAAATCAGGTTTTAGGCCTTAAAAATGATGCTCTAGGCCCTTGAAATGCATATTTGAATCTTAAAAGCACAAACCCTGGAACTGTGGACACCCCCAAATGAGGGCTTGGACCCTCCAGAGGTGGCTGGGACCCTTCGTATACCTGTCTGGATGCTAAAAAAAGAGGTTTTGGAGCCTGAAATGAGACACTGCAAATTAACAGTGAGCCTTTAAGGCCCTAAACTGAGATATTGGAGCCTAAAATGAGGCATTGTAAGACAAGAGTAAGACTTTGGAAAGTAAAAATGAGGCTCTGGACCCTAGAAATTCAGAGTTGGACTATAAAGTGGCTTTGGGGCTTGCAAATCAGGTTTTAGGGCTTAAAAATGATGCTCTGGGCCCTTGAAATGCATCTTTGGACCTTCAAAGTGTGAACCCTGGAAATTTGGACACCACGAAATGAGGGCTTGGACCCTCCAGAGGTGGCTCAGTCCCTAAGGATGCTTGTCTGGATGCTAAAAAATGAGGCTTTGGAGCCTGAACTGAGACTATGCAAACTAACAGTGAGCCTTTAGCCGTAAAACTGTGGGGTTTGGAGCCTAAAATGAGGCTTTGTAAGACAAGAGTAAGACTCTGGAAAGTAAAAATGAGGCTCTGGACCCTAGAAATTTAGATTTGAACTCTAAAAAGCAAATTTGGGTCTTCCAAATCAGGTTTTAGGGCTTAAAAATGATGCTCTGAGTCCTTGAAATGCATATTTGAATCTTAAAAGCACAAACCCTGGAACTCTGGACACCCCCAACTGAGGGCTTTGACCCTCCCGAGGTGGCTCGGACCCTTCGTATACCTGTCTGGATGCTAAAAAAAGAGGCTTTGGACCCTGAAATGAGACACTGCAAATTAACAGTAAGCCTTTAAGGCCCTAAATTGTTGGGTTTGGAGCCTAAAATGAGGCCTTGTGAGACAAGAGTAAGACTCTAGAAAGTAAAAATGAGGCTCTGGACACTAGAAATTTAGATTTGAACTATATGTAGCAGCTTTGGTTCTTCCAAATCAGGTTTTAGGGCTTAAAAATGATGCTCTGAACCCTTGAAATGCATCTTTGGACCTTAAAAGTGTGAACCGTGGAACATTGGACAGCCCCAAATGAGGGCTTGGACCCTCCCGAGGTGGCTCGGACCCTTTGTATACCTGTCTGGATGCTAAAAAAAGAGGCTTTGGAGCCTGAAATGAGACACTGCAAATTAACAGTGAGCCTTTAAGGCCCTAAACTGTGGGGTTTGGAGCCTAAAATGAGGCTTTGTAAGACAAGAGTAAGACTCTAGAAAGTAAAAATGAGGCTCTGGACACTAGAAATTTAGATTTGAACTATATGTAGCAGCTTTGGTTCTTCCAAATCAGGTTTTAGGCCTTAAAAATGATGCTCTAGGCCCTTGAAATGCATATTTGAATCTTAAAAGCACAAACCCTGGAACTGTGGACACCCCCAAATGAGGGGTTGGACCCTCCAGAGGTGGCTGGGACCCTTCGTATACCTGTCTGGATGCTAAAAAAAGAGGTTTTGGAGCCTGAAATGAGACACTGCAAATTAACAGTGAGCCTTTAAGGCCCTAAACTGAGATATTGGAGCCTAAAATGAGGCATTGTAAGACAAGAGTAAGACTTTGGAAAGTAGAAATGAGGCTCTGGACCCTAGAAATTCAGAGTTGGACTATAAAGCGGCTTTGGGGCTTCCAAATCAGGTTTTAGGGCTTAAAAATGATGCTCTGGGCCCTTGAAATGCATCTTTGGACCTTCAAAGTGTGAACCCTGGAAATTTGGACCCCCCAAATGAGGGCTTGGACCCTCCAGAGGCGGCTCGGACCCTAAAAATGCATGTCTGGATGCTAAAAAAAGAGGCTTTGGAGCCTGAAATGAGACTATGCAAACTAACAGTGAGCCTTTGGCCGTAAAACGGTGGGGTTTGGAGCCTAAAATGAGGCTTTGTAAGACAAGAGTAAGACTTTGGAAAGTAAAAATGAGGCTCTGGACCCTAGAAATTTACATTGGGACTCTATAAAGTGGCTTTGGGTCTTCCAAATCAGGTTTTAGGGCTTAAAAATGATGCTCTGAGCCCTTGAAATGCATCTTTGGTCCTAAAAGAACAAACCCTGGAACTGTGGACACCCCCAAATGAGGGCTTGGACCCTCCAGAGGCGGCTCGGACCCTAAAAATGCATGTCTGGATGCTAAAAAAAGAGGCTTTGGAGCCTGAAATGAGACTATGCAAACTAACAGTGAGCCTTGGGGCCCTAAACTGTGGGGTCTGGAGCCTAAAATGAGGCATTGTAAGAGAAGAGTAAGATTTTGGAAAGTAAAAATGAGGCTCTGGACACTAGAAATTTACATTGGGACTCTATAAAGTGGCTTTGGGTCTTCCAAATCAGGTTTTAGGGCTTAAAAATGATGCTCTGAGCCCTTGAAATGCATCTTTGGTCTTAAAAGAACAAACCCTGGAACCTTGGACACCCCCAAATGAGGGCTTAGACACTCCAGAGCTGGCTCAGACCCTAAGGATGCCTGTCTGGATGCTAAAAAAAGAGGCTTGGACCCTGAAATTAGACTATGCAAACTAACAGTGAGCCTTTGGATGTAAAACGGTGGGGTTTGGAGCCTAAAATGAGGCATTGTAAGACAAGAGTAAGACTTTAGAAAGTAAAAATGAGGCTCTGGACCCTAGAAATTTACACTGGGACTCTATAAAGTGGCTTTGGGGCTTCCAAATCAGGTTTTAGGCCTTAAAAATGATGCTCTAGGCCCTTGAAATGCATATTTGAATCTTAAAAGCACAAACCCTGGAACTGTGGACACCCCCAAATGAGGGGTTGGACCCTCCAGAGGTGGCTGGGACCCTTCGTATACCTGTCTGGATGCTAAAAAAAGAGGTTTTGGAGCCTGAAATGAGACACTGCAAATTAACAGTGAGCCTTTAAGGCCCTAAACTGAGATATTGGAGCCTAAAATGAGGCATTGTAAGACAAGAGTAAGACTTTGGAAAGTAAAAATGAGGCTCTGGACACAAGAAATTCAGAGTTGGACTATAAAGTGGCTTTGGGGCTTGCAAATCAGGTTTTAGGGCTTAAAAATGATGCTCTGGGCCCTTGAAATGCATCTTTGGACCTTCAAAGTGTGAACCCTGGAAATTTGGACACCCCGAAATGAGGGCTTGGACCCTCCAGAGGTGGCTCAGTCCCTAAGGATGCTTGTCTGGATGCTAAAAAATGAGGCTTTGGAGCCTGAAATGAGACTATGCAAACTAACAGTGAGCCTTTAGCCGTAAAACTGTGGGGTTTGGAGCCTAAAATGAGGCTTTGTAAGACAAGAGTAAGACTCTGGAAAGTAAAAATGAGGCTCTGGACCCTAGAAATTTAGATTTGAACTCTAAAAAGCAAATTTGGGTCTTCCAAATCAGGTTTTAGGGCTTAAAAATGATGCTCTGAGTCCTTGAAATGCATATTTGAATCTTAAATCACAAACCCTGGAACTCTGGACACCCCCAACTGAGGGCTTTGACCCTCCCGAGGTGGCTCGGACCCTTCGTATACCTGTCTGGATGCTAAAAAAAGAGGCTTTGGACCCTGAAATGAGACACTGCAAATTAACAGTAAGCCTTTAAGGCCCTAAATTGTTGGGTTTGGAGCCTAAAATGAGGCCTTGTGAGACAAGAGTAAGACTCTAGAAAGTAAAAATGAGGCTCTGGACACTAGAAATTTAGATTTGAACTATATGTAGCAGCTTTGGTTCTTCCAAATCAGGTTTTAGGGCTTAAAAATGATGCTCTGAACCCTTGAAATGCATCTTTGGACCTTAAAAGTGTGAACCGTGGAACATTGGACAGCCCCAAATGAGGGCTTGGACCCTCCCGAGGTGGCTCGGACCCTTTGTATACCTGTCTGGATGCTAAAAAAAGAGGCTTTGGAGCCTGAAATGAGACACTGCAAATTAACAGTGAGCCTTTAAGGCCCTAAACTGTGGGGTTTGGAGCCTAAAATGAGGCTTTGTAAGACAAGAGTAAGACTCTAGAAAGTAAAAATGAGGCTCTGGACACTAGAAATTTAGATTTGAACTATATGTAGCAGCTTTGGTTCTTCCAAATCAGGTTTTAGGCCTTAAAAATGATGCTCTAGGCCCTTGAAATGCATATTTGAATCTTAAAAGCACAAACCCTGGAACTGTGGACACCCCCAAATGAGGGGTTGGACCCTCCAGAGGTGGCTGGGACCCTTCGTATACCTGTCTGGATGCTAAAAAAAGAGGTTTTGGAGCCTGAAATGAGACACTACAAATTAACAGTGAGCCTTTAAGGCCCTAAACTGAGATATTGGAGCCTAAAATGAGGCATTGTAAGACAAGAGTAAGACTTTGGAAAGTAGAAATGAGGCTCTGGACCCTAGAAATTCAGAGTTGGACTATAAAGCGGCTTTGGGGCTTCCAAATCAGGTTTTAGGGCTTAAAAATGATGCTCTGGGCCCTTGAAATGCATCTTTGGACCTTCAAAGTGTGAACCCTGGAAATTTGGACCCCCCAAATGAGGGCTTGGACCCTCCAGAGGCGGCTCGGACCCTAAAAATGCATGTCTGGATGCTAAAAAAAGAGGCTTTGGAGCCTGAAATGAGACTAGGAAAACTAACAGTGAGCCTTTGGCCGTAAAACGGTGGGGTTTGGAGCGTAAAATGAGGCTTTGTAAGACAAGAGTAAGACTTTGGAAAGTAAAAATGAGGCTCTGGACACTAGAAATTTACATTGGGACTCTATAAAGTGGCTTTGGGGCTTCCAAATCAGGTTTTAGGGCTTAAAAATGATGCTCTGAGCCCTTGAAATGCATCTTTGGTCCTAAAAGAACAAACCCTGGAACTGTGGACACCCCCAAATGAGGGCTTGGACCCTCCAGAGGCGGCTCGGACCCTAAAAATGCATGTCTGGATGCTAAAAAAAGAGGCTTTGGAGCCTGAAATGAGACACTGCAAACTAACAGTGAGCCTTGGGGCCCTAAACTGTGGTGTCTGGAGCCTAAAATGAGGCATTGTAAGAGAAGAGTAAGATTTTGGAAAGTAAAAATGAGGCTCTGGACCCTAATAATTTACATTGGGACTCTATAAAGTGGCTTTGGGTCTTCCAAATCAGGTTTTAGGGCTTAAAAATGATGCTCTGAGCCCTTGAAATGCATCTTTGGTCTTAAAAGAACAAACCCTGGAACCTTGGACACCCCCAAATGAGGGCTTGGACCCTCCAGAGCTGGCTCAGACCCTAAGGATGCCTGTCTGGATGCTAAAAAAAGAGGCTTGGACCCTGAAATTAGACTATGCAAACTAACAGTGAGCCTTTGGATGTAAAACGGTGGGGTTTGGAGCCTAAAATGAGGCATTGTAAGACAAGAGTAAGACTTTGGAAAGTAAAAATGAGGCTCTGGACCCTAGAAATTTACACTGGGACTCTATAAAGTGGCTTTGGGGCTTCCAAATCAGGTTTTAGGCCTTAAAAATGATGCTCTAGGCCCTTGAAATGCATATTTGAATCTTAAAAGCACAAACCCTGGAACTGTGGACACCCCCAAATGAGGGCTTGGACCCTCCAGAGGTGGCTGGGACCCTTCGTATACCTGTCTGGATGCTAAAAAAAGAGGTTTTGGAGCCTGAAATGAGACACTGCAAATTAACAGTGAGCCTTTAAGGCCCTAAACTGAGATATTGGAGCCTAAAATGAGGCATTGTAAGACAAGAGTAAGACTTTGGAAAGTAAAAATGAGGCTCTGGACCCTAGAAATTCAGAGTTGGACTATAAAGTGGCTTTGGGGCTTGCAAATCAGGTTTTAGGGCTTAAAAATGATGCTCTGGGCCCTTGAAATGCATCTTTGGACCTTCAAAGTGTGAACCCTGGAAATTTGGACACCACGAAATGAGGGCTTGGACCCTCCAGAGGTGGCTCAGTCCCTAAGGATGCTTGTCTGGATGCTAAAAAATGAGGCTTTGGAGCCTGAACTGAGACTATGCAAACTAACAGTGAGCCTTTAGCCGTAAAACTGTGGGGTTTGGAGCCTAAAATGAGGCTTTGTAAGACAAGAGTAAGACTCTGGAAAGTAAAAATGAGGCTCTGGACCCTAGAAATTTAGATTTGAACTCTAAAAAGCAAATTTGGGTCTTCCAAATCAGGTTTTAGGGCTTAAAAATGATGCTCTGAGTCCTTGAAATGCATATTTGAATCTTAAAAGCACAAACCCTGGAACTCTGGACACCCCCAACTGAGGGCTTTGACCCTCCCGAGGTGGCTCGGACCCTTCGTATACCTGTCTGGATGCTAAAAAAAGAGGCTTTGGACCCTGAAATGAGACACTGCAAATTAACAGTAAGCCTTTAAGGCCCTAAATTGTTGGGTTTGGAGCCTAAAATGAGGCCTTGTGAGACAAGAGTAAGACTCTAGAAAGTAAAAATGAGGCTCTGGACACTAGAAATTTAGATTTGAACTATATGTAGCAGCTTTGGTTCTTCCAAATCAGGTTTTAGGGCTTAAAAATGATGCTCTGAACCCTTGAAATGCATCTTTGGACCTTAAAAGTGTGAACCGTGGAACATTGGACAGCCCCAAATGAGGGCTTGGACCCTCCCGAGGTGGCTCGGACCCTTTGTATACCTGTCTGGATGCTAAAAAAAGAGGCTTTGGAGCCTGAAATGAGACACTGCAAATTAACAGTGAGCCTTTAAGGCCCTAAACTGTGGGGTTTGGAGCCTAAAATGAGGCTTTGTAAGACAAGAGTAAGACTCTAGAAAGTAAAAATGAGGCTCTGGACACTAGAAATTTAGATTTGAACTATATGTAGCAGCTTTGGTTCTTCCAAATCAGGTTTTAGGCCTTAAAAATGATGCTCTAGGCCCTTGAAATGCATATTTGAATCTTAAAAGCACAAACCCTGGAACTGTGGACACCCCCAAATGAGGGGTTGGACCCTCCAGAGGTGGCTGGGACCCTTCGTATACCTGTCTGGATGCTAAAAAAAGAGGTTTTGGAGCCTGAAATGAGACACTACAAATTAACAGTGAGCCTTTAAGGCCCTAAACTGAGATATTGGAGCCTAAAATGAGGCATTGTAAGACAAGAGTAAGACTTTGGAAAGTAGAAATGAGGCTCTGGACCCTAGAAATTCAGAGTTGGACTATAAAGCGGCTTTGGGGCTTCCAAATCAGGTTTTAGGGCTTAAAAATGATGCTCTGGGCCCTTGAAATGCATCTTTGGACCTTCAAAGTGTGAACCCTGGAAATTTGGACCCCCCAAATGAGGGCTTGGACCCTCCAGAGGCGGCTCGGACCCTAAAAATGCATGTCTGGATGCTAAAAAAAGAGGCTTTGGAGCCTGAAATGAGACTAGGAAAACTAACAGTGAGCCTTTGGCCGTAAAACCGTGGGGTTTGGAGCCTAAAATGAGGCTTTGTAAGACAAGAGTAAGACTTTGGAAAGTAAAAATGAGGCTCTGGACACTAGAAATTTACATTGGGACTCTATAAAGTGGCTTTGGGTCTTCCAAATCAGGTTTTAGGGCTTAAAAATGATGCTCTGAGCCCTTGAAATGCATCTTTGGTCCTAAAAGAACAAACCCTGGAAATGTGGACACCCCCAAATGAGGGCTTGGACCCTCCAGAGGCGGCTCGGACCCTAAAAATGCATGTCTGGATGCTAAAAAAAGAGGCTTTGGAGCCTGAAATGAGACACTGCAAACTAACAGTGAGCCTTGGGGCCCTAAACTGTGGTGTCTGGAGCCTAAAATGAGGCATTGTAAGAGAAGAGTAAGATTTTGGAAAGTAAAAATGAGGCTCTGGACCCTAATAATTTACATTGGGACTCTATAAAGTGGCTTTGGGTCTTCCAAATCAGGTTTTAGGGCTTAAAAATGATGCTCTGAGCCCTTGAAATGCATCTTTGGTCTTAAAAGAACAAACCCTGGAACCTTGGACACCCCCAAATGAGGGCTTGGACCCTCCAGAGCTGGCTCAGACCCTAAGGATGCCTGTCTGGATGCTAAAAAAAGAGGCTTGGACCCTGAAATTAGACTATGCAAACTAACAGTGAGCCTTTGGATGTAAAACGGTGGGGTTTGGAGCCTAAAATGAGGCATTGTAAGACAAGAGTAAGACTTTGGAAAGTAAAAATGAGGCTCTGGACCCTAGAAATTTACACTGGGACTCTATAAAGTGGCTTTGGGGCTTCCAAATCAGGTTTTAGGCCTTAAAAATGATGCTCTAGGCCCTTGAAATGCATATTTGAATCTTAAAAGCACAAACCCTGGAACTGTGGACACCCCCAAATGAGGGCTTGGACCCTCCAGAGGTGGCTGGGACCCTTCGTATACCTGTCTGGATGCTAAAAAAAGAGGTTTTGGAGCCTGAAATGAGACACTGCAAATTAACAGTGAGCCTTTAAGGCCCTAAACTGAGATATTGGAGCCTAAAATGAGGCATTGTAAGACAAGAGTAAGACTTTGGAAAGTAAAAATGAGGCTCTGGACCCTAGAAATTCAGAGTTGGACTATAAAGTGGCTTTGGGGCTTGCAAATCAGGTTTTAGGGCTTAAAAATGATGCTCTGGGCCCTTGAAATGCATCTTTGGACCTTCAAAGTGTGAACCCTGGAAATTTGGACACCACGAAATGAGGGCTTGGACCCTCCAGAGGTGGCTCAGTCCCTAAGGATGCTTGTCTGGATGCTAAAAAATGAGGCTTTGGAGCCTGAACTGAGACTATGCAAACTAACAGTGAGCCTTTAGCCGTAAAACTGTGGGGTTTGGAGCCTAAAATGAGGCTTTGTAAGACAAGAGTAAGACTCTGGAAAGTAAAAATGAGGCTCTGGACCCTAGAAATTTAGATTTGAACTCTAAAAAGCAAATTTGGGTCTTCCAAATCAGGTTTTAGGGCTTAAAAATGATGCTCTGAGTCCTTGAAATGCATATTTGAATCTTAAAAGCACAAACCCTGGAACTCTGGACACCCCCAACTGAGGGCTTTGACCCTCCCGAGGTGGCTCGGACCCTTCGTATACCTGTCTGGATGCTAAAAAAAGAGGCTTTGGACCCTGAAATGAGACACTGCAAATTAACAGTAAGCCTTTAAGGCCCTAAATTGTTGGGTTTGGAGCCTAAAATGAGGCCTTGTGAGACAAGAGTAAGACTCTAGAAAGTAAAAATGAGGCTCTGGACACTAGAAATTTAGATTTGAACTATATGTAGCAGCTTTGGTTCTTCCAAATCAGGTTTTAGGGCTTAAAAATGATGCTCTGAACCCTTGAAATGCATCTTTGGACCTTAAAAGTGTGAACCGTGGAACATTGGACAGCCCCAAATGAGGGCTTGGACCCTCCCGAGGTGGCTCGGACCCTTTGTATACCTGTCTGGATGCTAAAAAAAGAGGCTTTGGAGCCTGAAATGAGACACTGCAAATTAACAGTGAGCCTTTAAGGCCCTAAACTGTGGGGTTTGGAGCCTAAAATGAGGCTTTGTAAGACAAGAGTAAGACTCTAGAAAGTAAAAATGAGGCTCTGGACACTAGAAATTTAGATTTGAACTATATGTAGCAGCTTTGGTTCTTCCAAATCAGGTTTTAGGCCTTAAAAATGATGCTCTAGGCCCTTGAAATGCATATTTGAATCTTAAAAGCACAAACCCTGGAACTGTGGACACCCCCAAATGAGGGGTTGGACCCTCCAGAGGTGGCTGGGACCCTTCGTATACCTGTCTGGATGCTAAAAAAAGAGGTTTTGGAGCCTGAAATGAGACACTGCAAATTAACAGTGAGCCTTTAAGGCCCTAAACTGAGATATTGGAGCCTAAAATGAGGCATTGTAAGACAAGAGTAAGACTTTGGAAAGTAGAAATGAGGCTCTGGACCCTAGAAATTCAGAGTTGGACTATAAAGCGGCTTTGGGGCTTCCAAATCAGGTTTTAGGGCTTAAAAATGATGCTCTGGGCCCTTGAAATGCATCTTTGGACCTTCAAAGTGTGAACCCTGGAAATTTGGACCCCCCAAATGAGGGCTTGGACCCTCCAGAGGCGGCTCGGACCCTAAAAATGCATGTCTGGATGCTAAAAAAAGAGGCTTTGGAGCCTGAAATGAGACTAGGAAAACTAACAGTGAGCCTTTGGCCGTAAAACCGTGGGGTTTGGAGCCTAAAATGAGGCTTTGTAAGACAAGAGTAAGACTTTGGAAAGTAAAAATGAGGCTCTGGACACTAGAAATTTACATTGGGACTCTATAAAGTGGCTTTGGGTCTTCCAAATCAGGTTTTAGGGCTTAAAAATGATGCTCTGAGCCCTTGAAATGCATCTTTGGTCCTAAAAGAACAAACCCTGGAACTGTGGACACCCCCAAATGAGGGCTTGGACCCTCCAGAGGCGGCTCGGACCCTAAAAATGCATGTCTGGATGCTAAAAAAAGAGGCTTTGGAGCCTGAAATGAGACTATGCAAAATAACAGTGAGCCTTGGGGCCCTAAACTGTGGGGTCTGGAGCCTAAAATGAGGCATTGTAAGAGAAGAGTAAGATTTTGGAAAGTAAAAATGAGGCTCTGGACACTAGAAATTTACATTGGGACTCTATAAAGTGGCTTTGGGTCTTCCAAATCAGGTTTTAGGGCTTAAAAATGATGCTCTGAGCCCTTGAAATGCATCTTTGGTCTTAAAAGAACAAACCCTGGAACCTTGGACACCCCCAAATGAGGGCTTAGACACTCCAGAGCTGGCTCAGACCCTAAGGATGCCTGTCTGGATGCTAAAAAAAGAGGCTTGGACCCTGAAATTAGACTATGCAAACTAACAGTGAGCCTTTGGATGTAAAACGGTGGGGTTTGGAGCCTAAAATGAGGCATTGTAAGACAAGAGTAAGACTTTAGAAAGTAAAAATGAGGCTCTGGACCCTAGAAATTTACACTGGGACTCTATAAAGTGGCTTTGGGGCTTCCAAATCAGGTTTTAGGCCTTAAAAATGATGCTCTAGGCCCTTGAAATGCATATTTGAATCTTAAAAGCACAAACCCTGGAACTGTGGACACCCCCAAATGAGGGGTTGGACCCTCCAGAGGTGGCTGGGACCCTTCGTATACCTGTCTGGATGCTAAAAAAAGAGGTTTTGGAGCCTGAAATGAGACACTGCAAATTAACAGTGAGCCTTTAAGGCCCTAAACTGAGATATTGGAGCCTAAAATGAGGCATTGTAAGACAAGAGTAAGACTTTGGAAAGTAAAAATGAGGCTCTGGACACAAGAAATTCAGAGTTGGACTATAAAGTGGCTTTGGGGCTTGCAAATCAGGTTTTAGGGCTTAAAAATGATGCTCTGGGCCCTTGAAATGCATCTTTGGACCTTCAAAGTGTGAACCCTGGAAATTTGGACACCCCGAAATGAGGGCTTGGACCCTCCAGAGGTGGCTCAGTCCCTAAGGATGCTTGTCTGGATGCTAAAAAATGAGGCTTTGGAGCCTGAAATGAGACTATGCAAACTAACAGTGAGCCTTTAGCCGTAAAACTGTGGGGTTTGGAGCCTAAAATGAGGCTTTGTAAGACAAGAGTAAGACTCTGGAAAGTAAAAATGAGGCTCTGGACCCTAGAAATTTAGATTTGAACTCTAAAAAGCAAATTTGGTTCTTCCAAATCAGGTTTTAGGGCTTAAAAATGATGCTCTGAGTCCTTGAAATGCATATTTGAATCTTAAATCACAAACCCTGGAACTCTGGACACCCCCAACTGAGGGCTTTGACCCTCCCGAGGTGGCTCGGACCCTTCGTATACCTGTCTGGATGCTAAAAAAAGAGGCTTTGGACCCTGAAATGAGACACTGCAAATTAACAGTAAGCCTTTAAGGCCCTAAATTGTTGGGTTTGGAGCCTAAAATGAGGCCTTGTGAGACAAGAGTAAGACTCTAGAAAGTAAAAATGAGGCTCTGGACACTAGAAATTTAGATTTGAACTATATGTAGCAGCTTTGGTTCTTCCAAATCAGGTTTTAGGGCTTAAAAATGATGCTCTGAACCCTTGAAATGCATCTTTGGACCTTAAAAGTGTGAACCGTGGAACATTGGACAGCCCCAAATGAGGGCTTGGACCCTCCCGAGGTGGCTCGGACCCTTTGTATACCTGTCTGGATGCTAAAAAAAGAGGCTTTGGAGCCTGAAATGAGACACTGCAAATTAACAGTGAGCCTTTAAGGCCCTAAACTGTGGGGTTTGGAGCCTAAAATGAGGCTTTGTAAGACAAGAGTAAGACTCTAGAAAGTAAAAATGAGGCTCTGGACACTAGAAATTTAGATTTGAACTATATGTAGCAGCTTTGGTTCTTCCAAATCAGGTTTTAGGCCTTAAAAATGATGCTCTAGGCCCTTGAAATGCATATTTGAATCTTAAAAGCACAAACCCTGGAACTGTGGACACCCCCAAATGAGGGGTTGGACCCTCCAGAGGTGGCTGGGACCCTTCGTATACCTGTCTGGATGCTAAAAAAAGAGGTTTTGGAGCCTGAAATGAGACACTGCAAATTAACAGTGAGCCTTTAAGGCCCTAAACTGAGATATTGGAGCCTAAAATGAGGCATTGTAAGACAAGAGTAAGACTTTGGAAAGTAGAAATGAGGCTCTGGACCCTAGAAATTCAGAGTTGGACTATAAAGCGGCTTTGGGGCTTCCAAATCAGGTTTTAGGGCTTAAAAATGATGCTCTGGGCCCTTGAAATGCATCTTTGGACCTTCAAAGTGTGAACCCTGGAAATTTGGACCCCCCAAATGAGGGCTTGGACCCTCCAGAGGCGGCTCGGACCCTAAAAATGCATGTCTGGATGCTAAAAAAAGAGGCTTTGGAGCCTGAAATGAGACTAGGAAAACTAACAGTGAGCCTTTGGCCGTAAAACCGTGGGGTTTGGAGCCTAAAATGAGGCTTTGTAAGACAAGAGTAAGACTTTGGAAAGTAAAAATGAGGCTCTGGACACTAGAAATTTACATTGGGACTCTATAAAGTGGCTTTGGGTCTTCCAAATCAGGTTTTAGGGCTTAAAAATGATGCTCTGAGCCCTTGAAATGCATCTTTGGTCCTAAAAGAACAAACCCTGGAAATGTGGACACCCCCAAATGAGGGCTTGGACCCTCCAGAGGCGGCTCGGACCCTAAAAATGCATGTCTGGATGCTAAAAAAAGAGGCTTTGGAGCCTGAAATGAGACACTGCAAACTAACAGTGAGCCTTGGGGCCCTAAACTGTGGGGTCTGGAGCCTAAAATGAGGCATTGTAAGAGAAGAGTAAGATTTTGGAAAGTAAAAATGAGGCTCTGGACCCTAATAATTTACATTGGGACTCTATAAAGTGGCTTTGGGTCTTCCAAATCAGGTTTTAGGGCTTAAAAATGATGCTCTGAGCCCTTGAAATGCATCTTTGGTCTTAAAAGAACAAACCCTGGAACCTTGGACACCCCCAAATGAGGGCTTGGACCCTCCAGAGCTGGCTCAGACCCTAAGGATGCCTGTCTGGATGCTAAAAAAAGAGGCTTGGACCCTGAAATTAGACTATGCAAACTAACAGTGAGCCTTTGGATGTAAAACGGTGGGGTTTGGAGCCTAAAATGAGGCATTGTAAGACAAGAGTAAGACTTTGGAAAGTAAAAATGAGGCTCTGGACCCTAGAAATTTACACTGGGACTCTATAAAGTGGCTTTGGGGCTTCCAAATCAGGTTTTAGGCCTTAAAAATGATGCTCTAGGCCCTTGAAATGCATATTTGAATCTTAAAAGCACAAACCCTGGAACTGTGGACACCCCCAAATGAGGGCTTGGACCCTCCAGAGGTGGCTGGGACCCTTCGTATACCTGTCTGGATGCTAAAAAAAGAGGTTTTGGAGCCTGAAATGAGACACTGCAAATTAACAGTGAGCCTTTAAGGCCCTAAACTGAGATATTGGAGCCTAAAATGAGGCATTGTAAGACAAGAGTAAGACTTTGGAAAGTAAAAATGAGGCTCTGGACCCTAGAAATTCAGAGTTGGACTATAAAGTGGCTTTGGGGCTTGCAAATCAGGTTTTAGGGCTTAAAAATGATGCTCTGGGCCCTTGAAATGCATCTTTGGACCTTCAAAGTGTGAACCCTGGAAATTTGGACACCACGAAATGAGGGCTTGGACCCTCCAGAGGTGGCTCAGTCCCTAAGGATGCTTGTCTGGATGCTAAAAAATGAGGCTTTGGAGCCTGAAATGAGACTATGCAAACTAACAGTGAGCCTTTAGCCGTAAAACTGTGGGGTTTGGAGCCTAAAATGAGGCTTTGTAAGACAAGAGTAAGACTCTGGAAAGTAAAAATGAGGCTCTGGACCCTAGAAATTTAGATTTGAACTCTAAAAAGCAAATTTGGGTCTTCCAAATCAGGTTTTAGGGCTTAAAAATGATGCTCTGAGTCCTTGAAATGCATATTTGAATCTTAAAAGCACAAACCCTGGAACTCTGGACACCCCCAACTGTGGGCTTTGACCCTCCCGAGGTGGCTCGGACCCTTCGTATACCTGTCTGGATGCTAAAAAAAGAGGCTTTGGACCCTGAAATGAGACACTGCAAATTAACAGTAAGCCTTTAAGGCCCTAAATTGTTGGGTTTGGAGCCTAAAATGAGGCCTTGTGAGACAAGAGTAAGACTCTAGAAAGTAAAAATGAGGCTCTGGACACTAGAAATTTAGATTTGAACTATATGTAGCAGCTTTGGTTCTTCCAAATCAGGTTTTAGGGCTTAAAAATGATGCTCTGAACCCTTGAAATGCATCTTTGGACCTTAAAAGTGTGAACCGTGGAACATTGGACAGCCCCAAATGAGGGCTTGGACCCTCCCGAGGTGGCTCGGACCCTTTGTATACCTGTCTGGATGCTAAAAAAAGAGGCTTTGGAGCCTGAAATGAGACACTGCAAATTAACAGTGAGCCTTTAAGGCCCTAAACTGTGGGGTTTGGAGCCTAAAATGAGGCTTTGTAAGACAAGAGTAAGACTCTAGAAAGTAAAAATGAGGCTCTGGACACTAGAAATTTAGATTTGAACTATATGTAGCAGCTTTGGTTCTTCCAAATCAGGTTTTAGGCCTTAAAAATGATGCTCTAGGCCCTTGAAATGCATATTTGAATCTTAAAAGCACAAACCCTGGAACTGTGGACACCCCCAAATGAGGGGTTGGACCCTCCAGAGGTGGCTGGGACCCTTCGTATACCTGTCTGGATGCTAAAAAAAGAGGTTTTGGAGCCTGAAATGAGACACTGCAAATTAACAGTGAGCCTTTAAGGCCCTAAACTGAGATATTGGAGCCTAAAATGAGGCATTGTAAGACAAGAGTAAGACTTTGGAAAGTAGAAATGAGGCTCTGGACCCTAGAAATTCAGAGATGGACTATAAAGCGGCTTTGGGGCTTCCAAATCAGGTTTTAGGGCTTAAAAATGATGCTCTGGGCCCTTGAAATGCATCTTTGGACCTTCAAAGTGTGAACCCTGGAAATTTGGACCCCCCAAATGAGGGCTTGGACCCTCCAGAGGCGGCTCGGACCCTAAAAATGCATGTCTGGATGCTAAAAAAAGAGGCTTTGGAGCCTGAAATGAGACTAGGAAAACTAACAGTGAGCCTTTGGCCGTAAAACCGTGGGGTTTGGAGCCTAAAATGAGGCTTTGTAAGACAAGAGTAAGACTTTGGAAAGTAAAAATGAGGCTCTGGACACTAGAAATTTACATTGGGACTCTATAAAGTGGCTTTGGGTCTTCCAAATCAGGTTTTAGGGCTTAAAAATGATGCTCTGAGCCCTTGAAATGCATCTTTGGTCCTAAAAGAACAAACCCTGGAACTGTGGACACCCCCAAATGAGGGCTTGGACCCTCCAGAGGCGGCTCGGACCCTAAAAATGCATGTCTGGATGCTAAAAAAAGAGGCTTTGGAGCCTGAAATGAGACTATGCAAAATAACAGTGAGCCTTGGGGCCCTAAACTGTGGGGTTTGGAGCCTAAAATGAGGCATTGTAAGAGAAGAGTAAGATTTTGGAAAGTAAAAATGAGGCTCTGGACCCTAATAATTTACATTGGGACTCTATAAAGTGGCTTTGGGTCTTCCAAATCAGGTTTTAGGGCTTAAAAATGATGCTCTGAGCCCTTGAAATGCATCTTTGGTCTTAAAAGAACAAACCCTGGAACCTTGGACACCCCCAAATGAGGGCTTGGACCCTCCAGAGCTGGCTCAGACCCTAAGGATGCCTGTCTGGATGCTAAAAAAAGAGGCTTGGACCCTGAAATTAGACTATGCAAACTAACAGTGAGCCTTTGGATGTAAAACGGTGGGGTTTGGAGCCTAAAATGAGGCATTGTAAGACAAGAGTAAGACTTTGGAAAGTAAAAATGAGGCTCTGGACCCTAGAAATTTACACTGGGACTCTATAAAGTGGCTTTGGGGCTTCCAAATCAGGTTTTAGGCCTTAAAAATGATGCTCTAGGCCCTTGAAATGCATATTTGAATCTTAAAAGCACAAACCCTGGAACTGTGGACACCCCCAAATGAGGGGTTGGACCCTCCAGAGGTGGCTGGGACCCTTCGTATACCTGTCTGGATGCTAAAAAAAGAGGTTTTGGAGCCTGAAATGAGACACTGCAAATTAACAGTGAGCCTTTAAGGCCCTAAACTGAGATATTGGAGCCTAAAATGAGGCATTGTAAGACAAGAGTAAGACTTTGGAAAGTAGAAATGAGGCTCTGGACCCTAGAAATTCAGAGTTGGACTATAAAGTGGCTTTGGGGCTTGCAAATCAGGTTTTAGGGCTTAAAAATGATGCTCTGGGCCCTTGAAATGCATCTTTGGACCTTCAAAGTGTGAACCCTGGAAATTTGGACACCCCGAAATGAGGGCTTGGACCCTCCAGAGGTGGCTCAGTCCCTAAGGATGCTTGTCTGGATGCTAAAAAATGAGGCTTTGGAGCCTGAAATGAGACTATGCAAACTAACAGTGAGCCTTTAGCCGTAAAACTGTGGGGTTTGGAGCCTAAAATGAGGCTTTGTAAGACAAGAGTAAGACTCTGGAAAGTAAAAATGAGGCTCTGGACCCTAGAAATTTAGATTTGAACTCTAAAAAGCAAATTTGGGGCTTCCAAATCAGGTTTTAGGGCTTAAAAATGATGCTCTGAGTCCTTGAAATGCATATTTGAATCTTAAAAGCACAAACCCTGGAACTCTGGACACCCCCAACTGAGGGCTTTGACCCTCCCGAGGTGGCTCGGACCCTTCGTATACCTGTCTGGATGCTAAAAAAAGAGGCTTTGGACCCTGAAATGAGACACTGCAAATTAACAGTAAGCCTTTAAGGCCCTAAATTGTTGGGTTTGGAGCCTAAAATGAGGCCTTGTGAGACAAGAGTAAGACTCTAGAAAGTAAAAATGAGGCTCTGGACACTAGAAATTTAGATTTGAACTATATGTAGCAGCTTTGGTTCTTCCAAATCAGGTTTTAGGGCTTAAAAATGATGCTCTGAACCCTTGAAATGCATCTTTGGACCTTAAAAGTGTGAACCGTGGAACATTGGACACCCCCAAATGAGGGCTTGGACCCTCCAGAGGCGGCTCGGACCCTTCGTATACCTGTCTGGATGCTAAAAAAAGAGGCTTTGGAGCCTGAAATGAGACACTGCAAATTAACAGTGAGCCTTTAAGGCCCTAAACTGTGGGGTTTGGAGCCTAAAATGAGGCTTTGTAAGACAAGAGTAAGACTCTAGAAAGTAAAAATGAGGCTCTGGACACTAGAAATTTAGATTTGAACTATATGTAGCAGCTTTGGTTCTTCCAAATCAGGTTTTAGGGCTTAAAAATGATGCTCTAGGCCCTTGAAATGCATATTTGAATCTTAAAAGCACAAACCCTGGAACTGTGGACACCCCCAAATGAGGGGTTGGACCCTCCAGAGGTGGCTGGGACCCTTCGTATACCTGTCTGGATGCTAAAAAAAGAGGTTTTGGAGCCTGAAATGAGACACTGCAAATTAACAGTGAGCCTTTAAGGCCCTAAACGGAGATATTGGAGCCTAAAATGAGGCATTGTAAGACAAGAGTAAGACTTTGGAAAGTAGAAATGAGGCTCTGGACCCTAGAAATTCAGAGTTGGACTATAAAGCGGCTTTGGGGCTTGCAAATCAGGTTTTAGGGCTTAAAAATGATGCTCTGGGCCCTTGAAATGCATCTTTGGACCTTCAAAGTGTGAACCCTGGAAATTTGGACCCCCCAAATGAGGGCTTGGACCCTCCAGAGGCGGCTCGGACCCTAAAAATGCATGTCTGGATGCTAAAAAAAGAGGCTTTGGAGCCTGAAATGAGACTAGGAAAACTAACAGTGAGCCTTTGGCCGTAAAACCGTGGGGTTTGGAGCCTAAAATGAGGCTTTGTAAGACAAGAGTAAGACTTTGGAAAGTAAAAATGAGGCTCTGGACACTAGAAATTTACATTGGGACTCTATAAAGTGGCTTTGGGTCTTCCAAATCAGGTTTTAGGGCTTAAAAATGATGCTCTGAGCCCTTGAAATGCATCTTTGGTCCTAAAAGAACAAACCCTGGAACTGTGGACACCCCCAAATGAGGGCTTGGACCCTCCAGAGGCGGCTCGGACCCTAAAAATGCATGTCTGGATGCTAAAAAAAGAGGCTTTGGACCCTGAAATGAGACTATGCAAAGTAACAGTGAGCCTTGGGGCCCTAAACTGTGGGGTCTGGAGCCTAAAATGAGGCATTGTAAGAGAAGAGTAAGATTTTGGAAAGTAAAAATGAGGCTCTGGACCCTAATAATTTACATTGGGACTCTATAAAGTGGCTTTGGGTCTTCCAAATCAGGTTTTAGGGCTTAAAAATGATGCTCTGAGCCCTTGAAATGCATCTTTGGTCTTAAAAGAACAAACCCTGGAACCTTGGACACCCCCAAATGAGGGCTTGGACCCTCCAGAGCTGGCTCAGACCCTAAGGATGCTTGTCTGGATGCTAAAAAAAGAGGCTTGGACCCTGAAATTAGACTATGCAAACTAACAGTGAGCCTTTGGATGTAAAACGGTGGGGTTTGGAGCCTAAAATGAGGCATTGTAAGACAAGAGTAAGACTTTGGAAAGTAAAAATGAGGCTCTGGACCCTAGAAATTTACACTGGGACTCTATAAAGTGGCTTTGGGGCTTCCAAATCAGGTTTTAGGCCTTAAAAATGATGCTCTAGGCCCTTGAAATGCATATTTGAATCTTAAAAGCACAAACCCTGGAACTGTGGACACCCCCAAATGAGGGGTTGGACCCTCCAGAGGTGGCTGGGACCCTTCGTATACCTGTCTGGATGCTAAAAAAAGAGGTTTTGGAGCCTGAAATGAGACACTGCGAATTAACAGTGAGCCTTTAAGGCCCTAAACTGAGATATTGGAGCCTAAAATGAGGCATTGTAAGACAAGAGTAAGACTTTGGAAAGTAGAAATGAGGCTCTGGACCCTAGAAATTCAGAGTTGGACTATAAAGTGGCTTTGGGGCTTGCAAATCAGGTTTTAGGGCTTAAAAATGATGCTCTGGGCCCTTGAAATGCATCTTTGGACCTTCAAAGTGTGAACCCTGGAAATTTGGACACCCCGAAATGAGGGCTTGGACCCTCCAGAGGTGGCTCAGTCCCTAAGGATGCTTGTCTGGATGCTAAAAAATGAGGCTTTGGAGCCTGAAATGAGACTATGCAAACTAACAGTGAGCCTTTAGCCGTAAAACTGTGGGGTTTGGAGCCTAAAATGAGGCTTTGTAAGACAAGAGTAAGACTCTGGAAAGTAAAAATGAGGCTCTGGACCCTAGAAATTTAGATTTGAACTCTAAAAAGCAAATTTGGGGCTTCCAAATCAGGTTTTAGGGCTTAAAAATGATGCTCTGAGTCCTTGAAATGCATATTTGAATCTTAAAAGCACAAACCCTGGAACTCTGGACACCCCCAACTGAGGGCTTTGACCCTCCCGAGGTGGCTCGGACCCTTCGTATACCTGTCTGGATGCTAAAAAAAGAGGCTTTGGACCCTGAAATGAGACACTGCAAATTAACAGTAAGCCTTTAAGGCCCTAAATTGTTGGGTTTGGAGCCTAAAATGAGGTCTTGTGAGACAAGAGTAAGACTCTAGAAAGTAAAAATGAGGCTCTGGACACTAGAAATTTAGATTTGAACTATATGTAGCAGCTTTGGTTCTTCCAAATCAGGTTTTAGGGCTTAAAAATGATGCTCTGAACCCTTGAAATGCATCTTTGGACCTTAAAAGTGTGAACCGTGGAACATTGGACACCCCCAAATGAGGGCTTGGACCCTCCAGAGGCGGATCGGACCCTTCGTATACCTGTCTGGATGCTAAAAAAAGAGGCTTTGGAGCCTGAAATGAGACACTGCAAATTAACAGTGAGCCTTTAAGGCCCTAAACTGTGGGGTTTGGAGCCTAAAATGAGGCTTTGTAAGACAAGAGTAAGACTCTAGAAAGTAAAAATGAGGCTCTGGACACTAGAAATTTAGATTTGAACTATATGTAGCAGCTTTGGTTCTTCCAAATCAGGTTTTAGGGCTTAAAAATGATGCTCTAGTCCCTTGAAATGCATATTTGAATCTTAAAAGCACAAACCCTGGAACTGTGGACACCCCCAAATGAGGGGTTGGACCCTCCAGAGGTGGCTGGGACCCTTCGTATACCTGTCTGGATGCTAAAAAAAGAGGTTTTGGAGCCTGAAATGAGACACTGCAAATTAACAGTGAGCCTTTAAGGCCCTAAACTGAGATATTGGAGCCTAAAATGAGGCATTGTAAGACAAGAGTAAGACTTTGGAAAGTAGAAATGAGGCTCTGGACCCTAGAAATTCAGAGTTGGACTATAAAGCGGCTTTGGGGCTTCCAAATCAGGTTTTAGGGCTTAAAAATGATGCTCTGGGCCCTTGAAATGCATCTTTGGACCTTCAAAGTGTGAACCCTGGAAATTTGGACCCCCCAAATGAGGGCTTGGACCCTCCAGAGGCGGCTCGGACCCTAAAAATGCATGTCTGGATGCTAAAAAAAGAGGCTTTGGAGCCTAAAATGAGACTAGGAAAACTAACAGTGAGCCTTTGGCCGTAAAACCGTGGGGTTTGGAGCCTAAAATGAGGCTTTGTAAGACAAGAGTAAGACTTTGGAAAGTAAAAATGAGGCTCTGGACACTAGAAATTTACATTGGGACTCTATAAAGTGGCTTTGGGTCTTCCAAATCAGGTTTTAGGGCTTAAAAATGATGCTCTGAGCCCTTGAAATGCATCTTTGGTCCTAAAAGAACAAACCCTGGAACTGTGGACACCCCCAAATGAGGGCTTGGACCCTCCAGAGGCGGCTCGGACCCTAAAAATGCATGTCTGGATGCTTAAAAAAGAGGCTTTGGACCCTGAAATGAGACTATGCAAAATAACAGTGAGCCTTGGGGCCCTAAACTGTGGGGTTTGGAGCCTAAAATGAGGCATTGTAAGAGAAGAGTAAGATTTTGGAAAGTAAAAATGAGGCTCTGGACCCTAATAATTTACATTGGGACTCTATAAAGTGGCTTTGGGTCTTCCAAATCAGGTTTTAGGGCTTAAAAATGATGCTCTGAGCCCTTGAAATGCATCTTTGGTCTTAAAAGAACAAACCCTGGAACCTTGGACACCCCCAAATGAGGGCTTGGACCCTCCAGAGCTGGCTCAGACCCTAAGGATGCTTGTCTGGATGCTAAAAAAAGAGGCTTGGACCCTGAAATTAGACTATGCAAACTAACAGTGAGCCTTTGGATGTAAAACGGTGGGGTTTGGAGCCTAAAATGAGGCATTGTAAGACAAGAGTAAGACTTTGGAAAGTAAAAATGAGGCTCTGGACCCTAGAAATTTACACTGGGACTCTATAAAGTGGCTTTGGGGCTTCCAAATCAGATTTTAGGCCTTAAAAATGATGCTCTAGGCCCTTGAAATGCATATTTGAATCTTAAAAGCACAAACCCTGGAACTGTGGACACCCCCAAATGAGGGGTTGGACCCTCCAGAGGTGGCTGGGACCCTTCGTATACCTGTCTGGATGCTAAAAAAAGAGGTTTTGGAGCCTGAAATGAGACACTGCAAATTAACAGTGAGCCTTTAAGGCCCTAAACTGAGATATTGGAGCCTAAAATGAGGCATTGTAAGACAAGAGTAAGACTTTGGAAAGTAGAAATGAGGCTCTGGACCCTAGAAATTCAGAGTTGGACTATAAAGTGGCTTTGGGGCTTGCAAATCAGGTTTTAGGGCTTAAAAATGATGCTCTGGGCCCTTGAAATGCATCTTTGGACCTTCAAAGTGTGAACCCTGGAAATTTGGACACCCCGAAATGAGGGCTTGGACCCTCCAGAGGTGGCTCAGTCCCTAAGGATGCTTGTCTGGATGCTAAAAAATGAGGCTTTGGAGCCTGAAATGAGACTATGCAAACTAACAGTGAGCCTTTAGCCGTAAAACTGTGGGGTTTGGAGCCTAAAATGAGGCTTTGTAAGACAAGAGTAAGACTCTGGAAAGTAAAAATGAGGCTCTGGACCCTAGAAATTTAGATTTGAACTCTAAAAAGCGAATTTGGGGCTTCCAAATCAGGTTTTAGGGCTTAAAAATGATGCTCTGAGTCCTTGAAATGCATATTTGAATCTTAAAAGCACAAACCCTGGAACTCTGGACACCCCCAACTGAGGGCTTTGACCCTCCCGAGGTGGCTCGGACCCTTCGTATACCTGTCTGGATGCTAAAAAAAGAGGCTTTGGACCCTGAAATGAGACACTGCAAATTAACAGTAAGCCTTTAAGGCCCTAAATTGTTGGGTTTGGAGCCTAAAATGAGGCCTTGTGAGACAAGAGTAAGACTCTAGAAAGTAAAAATGAGGCTCTGGACACTAGAAATTTAGATTTGAACTATATGTAGCAGCTTTGGTTCTTCCAAATCAGGTTTTAGGGCTTAAAAATGATGCTCTGAACCCTTGAAATGCATCTTTGGACCTTAAAAGTGTGAACCGTGGAACATTGGACAGCCCCAAATGAGGGCTTGGACCCTCCCGAGGTGGCTCGGACCCTTCGTATACCTGTCTGGATGCTAAAAAAAGAGGCTTTGGAGCCTGAAATGAGACACTGCAAATTAACAGTGAGCCTTTAAGGCCCTAAACTGTGGGGTTTGGAGCCTAAAATGAGGCTTTGTAAGACAAGAGTAAGACTCTAGAAAGTAAAAATGAGGCTCTGGACACTAGAAATTTAGATTTGAACTATATGTAGCAGCTTTGGTTCTTCCAAATCAGGTTTTAGGGCTTAAAAATGATGCTCTAGGCCCTTGAAATGCATATTTGAATCTTAAAAGCACAAACCCTGGAACTGTGGACACCCCCAAATGAGGGGTTGGACCCTCCAGAGGTGGCTGGGACCCTTCGTATACCTGTCTGGATGCTAAAAAAAGAGGTTTTGGAGCCTGAAATGAGACACTGCAAATTAACAGTGAGCCTTTAAGGCCCTAAACTGAGATATTGGAGCCTAAAATGAGGCATTGTAAGACAAGAGTAAGACTTTGGAAAGTAGAAATGAGGCTCTGGACCCTAGAAATGCAGAGTTGGACTATAAAGTGGCTTTGGGGCTTGCAAATCAGGTTTTAGGGCTTAAAAATGATGCTCTGGGCCCTTGAAATGCATCTTTGGACCTTCAAAGTGTGAACCCTGGAAATTTGGACCCCCCAAATGAGGGCTTGGACCCTCCAGAGGCGGCTCGGACCCTAAAAATGCATGTCTGGATGCTAAAAAAAGAGGCTTTGGAGCCTGAAATGAGACTAGGAAAACTAACAGTGAGCCTTTGGCCGTAAAACCGTGGGGTTTGGAGCCTAAAATGAGGCTTTGTAAGACAAGAGTAAGACTTTGGAAAGTAAAAATGAGGCTCTGGACACTAGAAATTTACATTGGGACTCTATAAAGTGGCTTTGGGTCTTCCAAATCAGGTTTTAGGGCTTAAAAATGATGCTCTGAGCCCTTGAAATGCATCTTTGGTCCTAAAAGAACAAACCCTGGAACTGTGGACACCCCCAAATGAGGGCTTGGACCCTCCAGAGGCGGCTCAGACCCTAAAAATGCATGTCTGGATGCTAAAAAAAGAGGCTTTGGAGCCTGAAATGAGACTATGCAAACTAACAGTGAGCCTTTAGCCGTAAAACTGTGGGGTTTGGAGCCTAAAATGAGGCTTTGTAAGACAAGAGTAAGACTCTGGAAAGTAAAAATGAGGCTCTGGACCCTAGAAATTTAGATTTGAACTCTAAAAAGCGAATTTGGGGCTTCCAAATCAGGTTTTAGGGCTTAAAAATGATGCTCTGAGTCCTTGAAATGCATATTTGAATCTTAAAAGCACAAACCCTGGAACTCTGGACACCCCCAACTGAGGGCTTTGACCCTCCCGAGGTGGCTCGGACCCTTCGTATACCTGTCTGGATGCTAAAAAAAGAGGCTTTGGACCCTGAAATGAGACACTGCAAATTAACAGTAAGCCTTTAAGGCCCTAAATTGTTGGGTTTGGAGCCTAAAATGAGGCCTTGTGAGACAAGAGTAAGACTCTAGAAAGTAAAAATGAGGCTCTGGACACTAGAAATTTAGATTTGAACTATATGTAGCAGCTTTGGTTCTTCCAAATCAGGTTTTAGGGCTTAAAAATGATGCTCTGAACCCTTGAAATGCATCTTTGGACCTTAAAAGTGTGAACCGTGGAACATTGGACAGCCCCAAATGAGGGCTTGGACCCTCCCGAGGTGGCTCGGACCCTTTGTATACCTGTCTGGATGCTAAAAAAAGAGGCTTTGGAGCCTGAAATGAGACACTGCAAATTAACAGTGAGCCTTTAAGGCCCTAAACTGTGGGGTTTGGAGCCTAAAATGAGGCTTTGTAAGACAAGAGTAAGACTCTAGAAAGTAAAAATGAGGCTCTGGACACTAGAAATTTAGATTTGAACTATATGTAGCAGCTTTGGTTCTTCCAAACCAGGTTTTAGGGCTTAAAAATGATGCTCTGAACCCTTGAAATGCATCTTTGGACCTTAAAAGTGTGAACCGTGGAACATTGGACACCCCCAAATGAGGGCTTGGACCCTCCAGAGCTGGCTCAGACCCTAAGGATGCCTGTCTGGATGCTAAAAAAAGAGGCTTGGACCCTGAAATGAGACTATGCAAACTAACAGTGAGCCTTTGGATGTAAAACGGTGGGGTTTGGAGCCTAAAATGAGGCATTGTAAGACAAGAGTAAGACTTTGGAAAGTAAAAATGAGGCTCTGGACCCTAGAAATTTACATTGGGACTCTAAAAGTGGCTTTGGGTCTTCCAAATCAGGTTTTAGGGCTTAAAAATGATGCTCTGAGCCCTTGAAATGCATCTTTGGTCCTAAAAGAACAAACCCTGGAAATGTGGACACCCCCAAATGAGGGCTTGGACCCTCCAGAGGCGGCTCGGACCCTAAAAATGCATGTCTGGATGCTAAAAAAAGAGGCTTTGGACCCTGAAATGAGACTATGCAAAATAACAGTGAGCCTAGGGGCCCTAAACTGTGGGGTCTGGAGCCTAAAATGAGGCATTGTAAGAGAAGAGTAAGATTTTGGAAAGTAAAAATGAGGCTCTGGACACTAGAAATTTACATTGGGACTCTATAAAGTGGCTTTGGGTCTTCCAAATCAGGTTTTAGGGCTTAAAAATGATGCTCTGAGCCCTTGAAATGCATCTTTGGTCTTAAAAGAACAAACCCTGGAACCTTGGACACCCCCAAATGAGGGCTTGGACCCTCCAGAGCTGGCTCAGACCCTAAGGATGCCTGTCTGGATGCTAAAAAAAGAGGCTTGGACCCTGAAATTAGACTATGCAAACTAACAGTGAGCCTTTGGATGTAAAACGGTGGGGTTTGGAGCCTAAAATGAGGCATTGTAAGACAAGAGTAAGACTTTGGAAAGTAAAAATGAGGCTCTGGACCCTAGAAATTTACACTGGGACTCTATAAAGTGGCTTTGGGGCTTCCAAATCAGGTTTTAGGCCTTAAAAATGATGCTCTAGGCCCTTGAAATGCATATTTGAATCTTAAAAGCACAAACCCTGGAACTGTGGACACCCCCAAATGAGGGGTTGGACCCTCCAGAGGTGGCTGGGACCCTTCGTATACCTGTCTGGATGCTAAAAAAAGAGGTTTTGGAGCCTGAAATGAGACACTGCGAATTAACAGTGAGCCTTTAAGGCCCTAAACTGAGATATTGGAGCCTAAAATGAGGCATTGTAAGACAAGAGTAAGACTTTGGAAAGTAGAAATGAGGCTCTGGACCCTAGAAATTCAGAGTTGGACTATAAAGTGGCTTTGGGGCTTGCAAATCAGGTTTTAGGGCTTAAAAATGATGCTCTGGGCCCTTGAAATGCATCTTTGGACCTTCAAAGTGTGAACCCTGGAAATTTGGACACCACGAAATGAGGGCTTGGACCCTCCAGAGGTGGCTCAGTCCCTAAGGATGCTTGTCTGGATGCTAAAAAATGAGGCTTTGGAGCCTGAAATGAGACTATGCAAACTAACAGTGAGCCTTTAGCCGTAAAACTGTGGGGTTTGGAGCCTAAAATGAGGCTTTGTAAGACAAGAGTAAGACTCTGGAAAGTAAAAATGAGGCTCTGGACCCTAGAATTTTACATTGGGACTCTATAAAGTGGCTTTGGGTCTTCCAAATCAGGTTTTAGGGCTTAAAAATGATGCTCTGAGCCCTTGAAATGCATCTTTGGTCCTAAAAGAACAAACCCTGGAAATGTGGACACCCCCAAATGAGGGCTTGGACCCTCCAGAGGCGGCTCAGACCCTAAAAATGCATGTCTGGATGCTAAAAAAAGAGGCTTTGGAGCCTGAAATGAGACTAGGAAAACTAACAGTGAGCCTTTAGCCGTAAAACTGTGGGGTTTGGAGCCTAAAATGAGGCTTTGTAAGACAAGAGTAAGACTCTGGAAAGTAAAAATGAGGCTCTGGACCCTAGAAATTTAGATTTGAACTCTAAAAAGCGAATTTGGGGCTTCCAAATCAGGTTTTAGGGCTTAAAAATGATGCTCTGAGTCCTTGAAATGCATATTTGAATCTTAAAAGCACAAACCCTGGAACTCTGGACACCCCCAACTGAGGGCTTTGACCCTCCCGAGGTGGCTCGGACCCTTCGTATACCTGTCTGGATGCTAAAAAAAGAGGCTTTGGACCCTGAAATGAGACACTGCAAATTAACAGTAAGCCTTTAAGGCCCTAAATTGTTGGGTTTGGAGCCTAAAATGAGGCCTTGTGAGACAAGAGTAAGACTCTAGAAAGTAAAAATGAGGCTCTGGACACTAGAAATTTAGATTTGAACTATATGTAGCAGCTTTGGTTCTTCCAAATCAGGTTTTAGGGCTTAAAAATGATGCTCTGAACCCTTGAAATGCATCTTTGGACCTTAAAAGTGTGAACCGTGGAACATTGGACAGCCCCAAATGAGGGCTTGGACCCTCCCGAGGTGGCTCGGACCCTTTGTATACCTGTCTGGATGCTAAAAAAAGAGGCTTTGGAGCCTGAAATGAGACACTGCAAATTAACAGTGAGCCTTTAAGGCCCTAAACTGTGGGGTTTGGAGCCTAAAATGAGGCTTTGTAAGACAAGAGTAAGACTCTAGAAAGTAAAAATGAGGCTCTGGACACTAGAAATTTAGATTTGAACTATATGTAGCAGCTTTGGTTCTTCCAAACCAGGTTTTAGGGCTTAAAAATGATGCTCTGAACCCTTGAAATGCATCTTTGGACCTTAAAAGTGTGAACCGTGGAACATTGGACACCCCCAAATGAGGGCTTGGACCCTCCAGAGCTGGCTCAGACCCTAAGGATGCCTGTCTGGATGCTAAAAAAAGAGGCTTGGACCCTGAAATTAGACTATGCAAACTAACAGTGAGCCTTTGGATGTAAAACGGTGGGGTTTGGAGCCTAAAATGAGGCATTGTAAGACAAGAGTAAGACTTTGGAAAGTAAAAATGAGGCTCTGGACCCTAGAAATTTACACTGGGACTCTAAAAGTGGCTTTGGGTCTTCCAAATCAGGTTTTAGGGCTTAAAAATGATGCTCTGAGCCCTTGAAATGCATCTTTGGTCCTAAAAGAACAAACCCTGGAAATGTGGACACCCCCAAATGAGGGCTTGGACCCTCCAGAGGCGGCTCGGACCCTAAAAATGCATGTCTGGATGCTAAAAAAAGAGGCTTTGGACCCTGAAATGAGACTATGCAAAATAACAGTGAGCCTAGGGGCCCTAAACTGTGGGGTCTGGAGCCTAAAATGAGGCATTGTAAGAGAAGAGTAAGATTTTGGAAAGTAAAAATGAGGCTCTGGACCCTAATAATTTACATTGGGACTCTATAAAGTGGCTTTGGGTCTTCCAAATCAGGTTTTAGGGCTTAAAAATGATGCTCTGAGCCCTTGAAATGCATCTTTGGTCTTAAAAGAACAAACCCTGGAACCTTGGACACCCCCAAATGAGGGCTTGGACCCTCCAGAGCTGGCTCAGACCCTAAGGATGCCTGTCTGGATGCTAAAAAAAGAGGCTTGGACCCTGAAATTAGACTATGCAAACTAACAGTGAGCCTTTGGATGTAAAACGGTGGGGTTTGGAGCCTAAAATGAGGCATTGTAAGACAAGAGTAAGACTTTGGAAAGTAAAAATGAGGCTCTGGACCCTAGAAATTTACACTGGGACTCTATAAAGTGGCTTTGGGGCTTCCAAATCAGGTTTTAGGCCTTAAAAATGATGCTCTAGGCCCTTGAAATGCATATTTGAATCTTAAAAGCACAAACCCTGGAACTGTGGACACCCCCAAATGAGGGGTTGGACCCTCCAGAGGTGGCTGGGACCCTTCGTATACCTGTCTGGATGCTAAAAAAAGAGGCTTTGGAGCCTGAAATGAGACACTGCAAATTAACAGTAAGCCTTTAAGGCCCTAAATTGTTGGGTTTGGAGCCTAAAATGAGGCCTTGTGAGACAAGAGTAAGACTCTAGAAAGTAAAAATGAGGCTCTGGACACTAGAAATTTAGATTTGAACTATATGTAGCAGCTTTGGTTCTTCCAAATCAGGTTTTAGGGCTTAAAAATGATGCTCTGAACCCTTGAAATGCATCTTTGGACCTTAAAAGTGTGAACCGTGGAACATTGGACACCCCCAAATGAGGGCTTGGACCCTCCAGAGCTGGCTCAGACCCTAAGGATGCCTGTCTGGATGCTAAAAAAAGAGGCTTGGACCCTGAAATTAGACTATGCAAACTAACAGTGAGCCTTTGGATGTAAAACGGTGGGGTTTGGAGCCTAAAATGAGGCATTGTAAGACAAGAGTAAGACTTTGGAAAGTAAAAATGAGGCTCTGGACCCTAGAAATTTACACTGGGACTCTATAAAGTGGCTTTGGGGCTTCCAAATCAGGTTTTAGGGCTTAAAAATGATGCTCTAGGCCCTTGAAATGCATATTTGAATCTTAAAAGCACAAACCCTGGAACTGTGGACACCCCCAAATGAGGGGTTGGACCCTCCAGAGGTGGCTGGGACCCTTCGTATACCTGTCTGGATGCTAAAAAAAGAGGTTTTGGAGCCTGAAATGAGACACTGCAAATTAACAGTGAGCCTTTAAGGCCCTAAACTGAGATATTGGAGCCTAAAATGAGGCATTGTAAGACAAGAGTAAGACTTTGGAAAGTAGAAATGAGGCTCTGGACCCTAGAAATTCAGAGTTGGACTATAAAGTGGCTTTGGGGCTTGCAAATCAGGTTTTAGGGCTTAAAAATGATGCTCTGGGCCCTTGAAATGCATCTTTGGACCTTCAAAGTGTGAACCCTGGAAATTTGGACCCCCCAAATGAGGGCTTGGACCCTCCAGAGGCGGCTCGGACCCTAAAAATGCATGTCTGGATGCTAACAAAAGAGGCTTTGGAGCCTGAAATGAGACTAGGAAAACTAACAGTGAGCCTTTGGCCGTAAAACCGTGGGGTTTGGAGCCTAAAATGAGGCTTTGTAAGACAAGAGTAAGACTTTGGAAAATAAAAATGAGGCTCTGGACACTAGAAATTTACATTGGGACTCTATAAAGTGGCTTTGGGTCTTCCAAATCAGGTTTTAGGGCTTAAAAATGATGCTCTGAGCCCTTGAAATGCATCTTTGGTCCTAAAAGAACAAACCCTGGAAATGTGGACACCCCCAAATGAGGGCTTGGACCCTCCAGAGGCGGCTCGGACCCTAAAAATGCATGTCTGGATGCTAAAAAAAGAGGCTTTGGACCCTGAAATGAGACTATGCAAAATAACAGTGAGCCTAGGGGCCCTAAACTGTGGGGTCTGGAGCCTAAAATGAGGCATTGTAAGAGAAGAGTAAGATTTTGGAAAGTAAAAATGAGGCTCTGGACCCTAATAATTTACATTGGGACTCTATAAAGTGGCTTTGGGTCTTCCAAATCAGGTTTTAGGGCTTAAAAATGATGCTCTGAGCCCTTGAAATGCATCTTTGGTCTTAAAAGAACAAACCCTGGAACCTTTGACACCCCCAAATGAGGGCTTGGACCCTCCAGAGCTGGCTCAGACCCTAAGGATGCCTGTCTGGATGCTAAAAAAAGAGGCTTGGACCCTGAAATTAGACTATGCAAACTAACAGTGAGCCTTTGGATGTAAAACGGTGGGGTTTGGAGCCTAAAATGAGGCATTGTAAGACAAGAGTAAGACTTTGGAAAGTAAAAATGAGGCTCTGGACCCTAGAAATTTACACTGGGACTCTATAAAGTGGCTTTGGGGCTTCCAAATCAGGTTTTAGGGCTTAAAAATGATGCTCTAGGCCCTTGAAATGCATATTTGAATCTTAAAAGCACAAACCCTGGAACTGTGGACACCCCCAAATGAGGGGTTGGACCCTCCAGAGGTGGCTGGGACCCTTCGTATACCTGTCTGGATGCTAAAAAAAGAGGTTTTGGAGCCTGAAATGAGACACTGCGAATTAACAGTGAGCCTTTAAGGCCCTAAACTGAGATATTGGAGCCTAAAATGAGGCATTGTAAGACAAGAGTAAGACTTTGGAAAGTAGAAATGAGGCTCTGGACCCTAGAAATTCAGAGTTGGACTATAAAGTGGCTTTGGGGCTTGCAAATCAGGTTTTAGGGCTTAAAAATGATGCTCTGGGCCCTTGAAATGCATCTTTGGACCTTCAAAGTGTGAACCCTGGAAATTTGGACCCCCCAAATGAGGGCTTGGACCCTCCAGAGGCGGCTCGGACCCTAAAAATGCATGTCTGGATGCTAACAAAAGAGGCTTTGGAGCCTGAAATGAGACTAGGAAAACTAACAGTGAGCCTTTGGCCGTAAAACCGTGGGGTTTGGAGCCTAAAATGAGGCTTTGTAAGACAAGAGTAAGACTTTGGAAAATAAAAATGAGGCTCTGGACACTAGAAATTTACATTGGGACTCTATAAAGTGGCTTTGGGTCTTCCAAATCAGGTTTTAGGGCTTAAAAATGATGCTCTGAGCCCTTGAAATGCATCTTTGGTCCTAAAAGAACAAACCCTGGAAATGTGGACACCCCCAAATGAGGGCTTGGACCCTCCAGAGGCGGCTCGGACCCTAAAAATGCATGTCTGGATGCTAAAAAAAGAGGCTTTGGACCCTGAAATGAGACTATGCAAAATAACAGTGAGCCTAGGGGCCCTAAACTGTGGGGTCTGGAGCCTAAAATGAGGCATTGTAAGAGAAGAGTAAGATTTTGGAAAGTAAAAATGAGGCTCTGGACCCTAATAATTTACATTGGGACTCTATAAAGTGGCTTTGGGTCTTCCAAATCAGGTTTTAGGGCTTAAAAATGATGCTCTGAGCCCTTGAAATGCATCTTTGGTCTTAAAAGAACAAACCCTGGAACCTTTGACACCCCCAAATGAGGGCTTGGACCCTCCAGAGCTGGCTCAGACCCTAAGGATGCCTGTCTGGATGCTAAAAAAAGAGGCTTGGACCCTGAAATTAGACTATGCAAACTAACAGTGAGCCTTTGGATGTAAAACGGTGGGGTTTGGAGCCTAAAATGAGGCATTGTAAGACAAGAGTAAGACTTTGGAAAGTAAAAATGAGGCTCTGGACCCTAGAAATTTACACTGGGACTCTATAAAGTGGCTTTGGGGCTTCCAAATCAGGTTTTAGGCCTTAAAAATGATGCTCTAGGCCCTTGAAATGCATATTTGAATCTTAAAAGCACAAACCCTGGAACTGTGGACACCCCCAAATGAGGGGTTGGACCCTCCAGAGGTGGCTGGGACCCTTCGTATACCTGTCTGGATGCTAAAAAAAGAGGTTTTGGAGCCTGAAATGAGACACTGCGAATTAACAGTGAGCCTTTAAGGCCCTAAACTGAGATATTGGAGCCTAAAATGAGGCATTGTAAGACAAGAGTAAGACTTTGGAAAGTAGAAATGAGGCTCTGGACCCTAGAAATTCAGAGTTGGACTATAAAGTGGCTTTGGGGCTTGCAAATCAGGTTTTAGGGCTTAAAAATGATGCTCTGGGCCCTTGAAATGCATCTTTGGACCTTCAAAGTGTGAACCCTGGAAATTTGGACACCACGAAATGAGGGCTTGGACCCTCCAGAGGTGGCTCAGTCCCTAAGGATGCTTGTCTGGATGCTAAAAAATGAGGCTTTGGAGCCTGAAATGAGACTATGCAAACTAACAGTGAGCCTTTAGCCGTAAAACTGTGGGGTTTGGAGCCTAAAATGAGGCTTTGTAAGACAAGAGTAAGACTCTGGAAAGTAAAAATGAGGCTCTGGACACTAGAAATTTAGATTTGAACTCTAAAAAGCAAATTTGGGTCTTCCAAATCAGGTTTTAGGGCTTAAAAATGATGCTCTGAGTCCTTGAAATGCATATTTGAATCTTAAAAGCACAAACCCTGGAACTCTGGACACCCCCAACTGAGGGCTTTGACCCTCCCGAGGTGGCTCGGACCCTTCGTATACCTGTCTGGATGCTAAAAAAAGAGGCTTTGGACCCTGAAATGAGACACTGCAAATTAACAGTAAGCCTTTAAGGCCCTAAATTGTTGGGTTTGGAGCCTAAAATGAGGCCTTGTGAGACAAGAGTAAGACTCTAGAAAGTAAAAATGAGGCTCTGGACACTAGAAATTTAGATTTGAACTATATGTAGCAGCTTTGGTTCTTCCAAATCAGGTTTTAGGGCTTAAAAATGATGCTCTGAACCCTTGAAATGCATCTTTGGACCTTAAAAGTGTGAACCGTGGAACATTGGACAGCCCCAAATGAGGGCTTGGACCCTCCCGAGGTGGCTCGGACCCTTTGTATACCTGTCTGGATGCTAAAAAAAGAGGCTTTGGAGCCTGAAATGAGACACTGCAAATTAACAGTGAGCCTTTAAGGCCCTAAACTGTGGGGTTTGGAGCCTAAAATGAGGCTTTGTAAGACAAGAGTAAGACTCTAGAAAGTAAAAATGAGGCTCTGGACACTAGAAATTTAGATTTGAACTATATGTAGCAGCTTTGGTTCTTCCAAATCAGGTTTTAGGCCTTAAAAATGATGCTCTAGGCCCTTGAAATGCATATTTGAATCTTAAAAGCACAAACCCTGGAACTGTGGACACCCCCAAATGAGGGGTTGGACCCTCCAGAGGTGGCTGGGACCCTTCGTATACCTGTCTGGATGCTAAAAAAAGAGGTTTTGGAGCCTGAAATGAGACACTGCAAATTAACAGTGAGCCTTTAAGGCCCTAAACTGAGATATTGGAGCCTAAAATGAGGCATTGTAAGACAAGAGTAAGACTTTGGAAAGTAGAAATGAGGCTCTGGACCCTAGAAATTCAGAGTTGGACTATAAAGCGGCTTTGGGGCTTCCAAATCAGGTTTTAGGGCTTAAAAATGATGCTCTGGGCCCTTGAAATGCATCTTTGGACCTTCAAAGTGTGAACCCTGGAAATTTGGACCCCCCAAATGAGGGCTTGGACCCTCCAGAGGCGGCTCGGACCCTAAAAATGCATGTCTGGATGCTAAAAAAAGAGGCTTTGGAGCCTAAAATGAGACTAGGAAAACTAACAGTGAGCCTTTGGCCGTAAAACCGTGGGGTTTGGAGCCTAAAATGAGGCTTTGTAAGACAAGAGTAAGACTTTGGAAAGTAAAAATGAGGCTCTGGACACTAGAAATTTACATTGGGACTCTATAAAGTGGCTTTGGGTCTTCCAAATCAGGTTTTAGGGCTTAAAAATGATGCTCTGAGCCCTTGAAATGCATCTTTGGTCCTAAAAGAACAAACCCTGGAAATGTGGACACCCCCAAATGAGGGCTTGGACCCTCCAGAGGCGGCTCGGACCCTAAAAATGCATGTCTGGATGCTAAAAAAAGAGGCTTTGGACCCTGAAATGAGACTATGCAAAATAACAGTGAGCCTTGGGGCCCTAAAATGTGGGGTCTGGAGCCTAAAATGAGGCATTGTAAGAGAAGAGTAAGATTTTGGAAAGTAAAAATGAGGCTCTGGACCCTAATAATTTACATTGGGACTCTATAAAGTGGCTTTGGGTCTTCCAAATCAGGTTTTAGGGCTTAAAAATGATGCTCTGAGCCCTTGAAATGCATCTTTGGTCTTAAAAGAACAAACCCTGGAACCTTGGACACCCCCAAATGAGGGCTTGGACCCTCCAGAGCTGGCTCAGACCCTAAGGATGCCTGTCTGGATGCTAAAAAAAGAGGCTTGGACCCTGAAATTAGACTATGCAAACTAACAGTGAGCCTTTGGATGTAAAACGGTGGGGTTTGGAGCCTAAAATGAGGCATTGTAAGACAAGAGTAAGACTTTGGAAAGTAAAAATGAGGCTCTGGACCCTAGAAATTTACACTGGGACTCTATAAAGTGGCTTTGGGGCTTCCAAATCAGGTTTTAGGGCTTAAAAATGATGCTCTAGGCCCTTGAAATGCATATTTGAATCTTAAAAGCACAAACCCTGGAACTGTGGACACCCCCAAATGAGGGGTTGGACCCTCCAGAGGTGGCTGGGACCCTTCGTATACCTGTCTGGATGCTAAAAAAAGAGGTTTTGGAGCCTGAAATGAGACACTGCAAATTAACAGTGAGCCTTTAAGGCCCTAAACTGAGATATTGGAGCCTAAAATGAGGCATTGTAAGACAAGAGTAAGACTTTGGAAAGTAAAAATGAGGCTCTGGACACAAGAAATTCAGAGTTGGACTATAAAGTGGCTTTGGGGCTTGCAAATCAGGTTTTAGGGCTTAAAAATGATGCTCTGGGCCCTTGAAATGCATCTTTGGACCTTCAAAGTGTGAACCCTGGAAATTTGGACCCCCCAAATGAGGGCTTGGACCCTCCAGAGGCGGCTCGGACCCTAAAAATGCATGTCTGGATGCTAAAAAAAGAGGCTTTGGAGCCTGAAATGAGACTAGGAAAACTAACAGTGAGCCTTTGGCCGTAAAACCGTGGGGTTTGGAGCCTAAAATGAGGCTTTGTAAGACAAGAGTAAGACTTTGGAAAGTAAAAATGAGGCTCTGGACACTAGAAATTTACATTGGGACTCTATAAAGTGGCTTTGGGTCTTCCAAATCAGGTTTTAGGGCTTAAAAATGATGCTCTGAGCCCTTGAAATGCATCTTTGGTCCTAAAAGAACAAACCCTGGAACTGTGGACACCCCCAAATGAGGGCTTGGACCCTCCAGAGGCGGCTCGGAACCTAAAAATGCATGTCTGGATGCTAACAAAAGAGGCTTTGGAGCCTGAAATGAGACTATGCAAACTAACAGTGAGCCTTTGGCCGTAAAACGGTGGGGTTTGGAGCCTAAAATGAGGCTTTGTAAGAGAAGAGTAAGACTCTGGAAAGTAAAAATGAGGCTCTGGACCCTAGAAATTTAGATTTGAACTCTAAAAAGCGAATTTGGGGCTTCCAAATCAGGTTTTAGGGCTTAAAAATGATGCTCTGAGTCCTTGAAATGCATATTTGAATCTTAAAAGCACAAACCCTGGAACTCTGGACACCCCCAACTGAGGGCTTTGACCCTCCCGAGGTGGCTCGGACCCTTCGTATACCTGTCTGGATGCTAAAAAAAGAGGCTTTGGACCCTGAAATGAGACACTGCAAATTAACAGTAAGCCTTTAAGGCCCTAAATTGTTGGGTTTGGAGCCTAAAATGAGGCCTTGTGAGACAAGAGTAAGACTCTAGAAAGTAAAAATGAGGCTCTGGACACTAGAAATTTAGATTTGAACTATATGTAGCAGCTTTGGTTCTTCCAAATCAGGTTTTAGGGCTTAAAAATGATGCTCTGAACCCTTGAAATGCATCTTTGGACCTTAAAAGTGTGAACCGTGGAACATTGGACAGCCCCAAATGAGGGCTTGGACCCTCCCGAGGTGGCTCGGACCCTTTGTATACCTGTCTGGATGCTAAAAAAAGAGGCTTTGGAGCCTGAAATGAGACACTGCAAATTAACAGTGAGCCTTTAAGGCCCTAAACTGTGGGGTTTGGAGCCTAAAATGAGGCTTTGTAAGACAAGAGTAAGACTCTAGAAAGTAAAAATGAGGCTCTGGACACTAGAAATTTAGATTTGAACTATATGTAGCAGCTTTGGTTCTTCCAAATCAGGTTTTAGGGCTTAAAAATGATGCTCTAGGCCCTTGAAATGCATATTTGAATCTTAAAAGCACAAACCCTGGAACTGTGGACACCCCCAAATGAGGGGTTGGACCCTCCAGAGGTGGCTGGGACCCTTCGTATACCTGTCTGGATGCTAAAAAAAGAGGTTTTGGAGCCTGAAATGAGACACTGCAAATTAACAGTGAGCCTTTAAGGCCCTAAACTGAGATATTGGAGCCTAAAATGAGGCATTGTAAGACAAGAGTAAGACTTTGGAAAGTAGAAATGAGGCTCTGGACCCTAGAAATTCAGAGTTGGACTATAAAGCGGCTTTGGGGCTTCCAAATCAGGTTTTAGGGCTTAAAAATGATGCTCTGGGCCCTTGAAATGCATCTTTGGACCTTCAAAGTGTGAACCCTGGAAATTTGGACCCCCCAAATGAGGGCTTGGACCCTCCAGAGGCGGCTCGGACCCTAAAAATGCATGTCTGGATGCTAAAAAAAGAGGCTTTGGAGCCTGAAATGAGACTAGGAAAACTAACAGTGAGCCTTTGGCCGTAAAACCGTGGGGTTTGGAGCCTAAAATGAGGCTTTGTAAGACAAGAGTAAGACTTTGGAAAGTAAAAATGAGGCTCTGGACACTAGAAATTTACATTGGGACTCTATAAAGTGGCTTTGGGTCTTCCAAATCAGGTTTTAGGGCTTAAAAATGATGCTCTGAGCCCTTGAAATGCATCTTTGGTCCTAAAAGAACAAACCCTGGAAATGTGGACACCCCCAAATGAGGGCTTGGACCCTCCAGAGGCGGCTCAGACCCTAAAAATGCATGTCTGGATGCTAACAAAAGAGGCTTTGGAGCCTGAAATGAGACTATGCAAAATAACAGTGAGCCTTGGGGCCCTAAAATGTGGGGTCTGGAGCCTAAAATGAGGCATTGTAAGAGAAGAGTAAGATTTTGGAAAGTAAAAATGAGGCTCTGGACCCTAATAATTTACATTGGGACTCTATAAAGTGGCTTTGGGTCTTCCAAATCAGGTTTTAGGGCTTAAAAATGATGCTCTGAGCCCTTGAAATGCATCTTTGGTCTTAAAAGAACAAACCCTGGAACCTTGGACACCCCCAAATGAGGGCTTGGACCCTCCAGAGCTGGCTCAGACCCTAAGGATGCCTGTCTGGATGCTAAAAAAAGAGGCTTGGACCCTGAAATGAGACTATGCAAACTAACAGTGAGCCTTTGGATGTAAAACGGTGGGGTTTGGAGCCTAAAATGAGGCATTGTAAGACAAGAGTAAGACTTTGGAAAGTAAAAATGAGGCTCTGGACCCTAGAAATTTACACTGGGACTCTATAAAGTGGCTTTGGGGCTTCCAAATCAGGTTTTAGGGCTTAAAAATGATGCTCTAGGCCCTTGAAATGCATATTTGAATCTTAAAAGCACAAACCCTGGAACTGTGGACACCCCCAAATGAGGGGTTGGACCCTCCAGAGGTGGCTGGGACCCTTCGTATACCTGTCTGGATGCTAAAAAAAGAGGTTTTGGAGCCTGAAATGAGACACTGCAAATTAACAGTGAGCCTTTAAGGCCCTAAACTGAGATATTGGAGCCTAAAATGAGGCATTGTAAGACAAGAGTAAGACTTTGGAAAGTAGAAATGAGGCTCTGGACACAAGAAATTCAGAGTTGGACTATAAAGTGGCTTTGGGGCTTGCAAATCAGGTTTTAGGGCTTAAAAATGATGCTCTGGGCCCTTGAAATGCATCTTTGGACCTTCAAAGTGTGAACCCTGGAAATTTGGACCCCCCAAATGAGGGCTTGGACCCTCCAGAGGCGGCTCGGACCCTAAAAATGCATGTCTGGATGCTAAAAAAAGAGGCTTTGGAGCCTGAAATGAGACTAGGAAAACTAACAGTGAGCCTTTGGCCGTAAAACCGTGGGGTTTGGAGCCTAAAATGAGGCTTTGTAAGACAAGAGTAAGACTTTGGATAATAAAAATGAGGCTCTGGACACTAGAAATTTACATTGGGACTCTATAAAGTGGCTTTGGGTCTTCCAAATCAGGTTTTAGGGCTTAAAAATGATGCTCTGAGCCCTTGAAATGCATCTTTGGTCCTAAAAGAACAAACCCTGGAAATGTGGACACCCCCAAATGAGGGCTTGGACCCTCCAGAGGCGGCTCGGACCCTAAAAATGCATGTCTGGATGCTAAAAAAAGAGGCTTTGGACCCTGAAATGAGACTATGCAAAATAACAGTGAGCCTAGGGGCCCTAAACTGTGGGGTCTGGAGCCTAAAATGAGGCATTGTAAGAGAAGAGTAAGATTTTGGAAAGTAAAAATGAGGCTCTGGACCCTAATAATTTACATTGGGACTCTATAAAGTGGCTTTGGGTCTTCCAAATCAGGTTTTAGGGCTTAAAAATGATGCTCTGAGCCCTTGAAATGCATCTTTGGTCTTAAAAGAACAAACCCTGGAACCTTGGACACCCCCAAATGAGGGCTTGGACCCTCCAGAGCTGGCTCAGACCCTAAGGATGCTTGTCTGGATGCTAAAAAAAGAGGCTTGGACCCTGAAATTAGACTATGCAAACTAACAGTGAGCCTTTGGATGTAAAACGGTGGGGTTTGGAGCCTAAAATGAGGCATTGTAAGACAAGAGTAAGACTTTGGAAAGTAAAAATGAGGCTCTGGACCCTAGAAATTTACACTGGGACTCTATAAAGTGGCTTTGGGGCTTCCAAATCAGGTTTTAGGCCTTAAAAATGATGCTCTAGGCCCTTGAAATGCATATTTGAATCTTAAAAGCACAAACCCTGGAACTGTGGACACCCCCAAATGAGGGCTTGGACCCTCCAGAGGTGGCTGGGACCCTTCGTATACCTGTCTGGATGCTAAAAAAAGAGGTTTTGGAGCCTGAAATGAGACACTGCGAATTAACAGTGAGCCTTTAAGGCCCTAAACTGAGATATTGGAGCCTAAAATGAGGCATTGTAAGACAAGAGTAAGACTTTGGAAAGTAGAAATGAGGCTCTGGACCCTAGAAATTCAGAGTTGGACTATAAAGTGGCTTTGGGGCTTGCAAATCAGGTTTTAGGGCTTAAAAATGATGCTCTGGGCCCTTGAAATGCATCTTTGGACCTTCAAAGTGTGAACCCTGGAAATTTGGACACCACGAAATGAGGGCTTGGACCCTCCAGAGGTGGCTCAGACCCTAAAAATGCATGTCTGGATGCTAAAAAAAGAGGCTTTGGAGCCTGAAATGAGACTATGCAAACTAACAGTGAGCCTTTAGCCGTAAAACTGTGGGGTTTGGAGCCTAAAATGAGGCTTTGTAAGACAAGAGTAAGACTCTGGAAAGTAAAAATGAGGCTCTGGACACTAGAAATTTAGATTTGAACTCTAAAAAGCAAATTTGGGTCTTCCAAATCAGGTTTTAGGGCTTAAAAATGATGCTCTGAGTCCTTGAAATGCATATTTGAATCTTAAAAGCACAAACCCTGGAACTCTGGACACCCCCAACTGAGGGCTTTGACCCTCCCGAGGTGGCTCGGACCCTTCGTATACCTGTCTGGATGCTAAAAAAAGAGGCTTTGGACCCTGAAATGAGACACTGCAAATTAACAGTAAGCCTTTAAGGCCCTAAATTGTTGGGTTTGGAGCCTAAAATGAGGCCTTGTGAGACAAGAGTAAGACTCTAGAAAGTAAAAATGAGGCTCTGGACACTAGAAATTTAGATTTGAACTATATGTAGCAGCTTTGGTTCTTCCAAATCAGGTTTTAGGGCTTAAAAATGATGCTCTGAACCCTTGAAATGCATCTTTGGACCTTAAAAGTGTGAACCGTGGAACATTGGACAGCCCCAAATGAGGGCTTGGACCCTCCCGAGGTGGCTCGGACCCTTTGTATACCTGTCTGGATGCTAAAAAAAGAGGCTTTGAAGCCTGAAATGAGACACTGCAAATTAACAGTGAGCCTTTAAGGCCCTAAACTGTGGGGTTTGGAGCCTAAAATGAGGCTTTGTAAGACAAGAGTAAGACTCTAGAAAGTAAAAATGAGGCTCTGGACACTAGAAATTTAGATTTGAACTATATGTAGCAGCTTTGGTTCTTCCAAATCAGGTTTTAGGGCTTAAAAATGATGCTCTAGGCCCTTGAAATGCATATTTGAATCTTAAAAGCACAAACCCTGGAACTGTGGACACCCCCAAATGAGGGGTTGGACCCTCCAGAGGTGGCTGGGACCCTTCGTATACCTGTCTGGATGCTAAAAAAAGAGGTTTTGGAGCCTGAAATGAGACACTGCAAATTAACAGTGAGCCTTTAAGGCCCTAAACTGAGATATTGGAGCCTAAAATGAGGCATTGTAAGACAAGAGTAAGACTTTGGAAAGTAGAAATGAGGCTCTGGACCCTAGAAATTCAGAGTTGGACTATAAAGTGGCTTTGGGGCTTGCAAATCAGGTTTTAGGGCTTAAAAATGATGCTCTGGGCCCTTGAAATGCATCTTTGGACCTTCAAAGTGTGAACCCTGGAAATTTGGACCCCCCAAATGAGGGCTTGGACCCTCCAGAGGCGGCTCGGACCCTAAAAATGCATGTCTGGATGCTAAAAAAAGAGGCTTTGGAGCCTGAAATGAGACTAGGAAAACTAACAGTGAGCCTTTGGCCGTAAAACCGTGGGGTTTGGAGCCTAAAATGAGGCTTTGTAAGACAAGAGTAAGACTTTGGAAAGTAAAAATGAGGCTCTGGACACTAGAAATTTACATTGGGACTCTATAAAGTGGCTTTGGGTCTTCCAAATCAGGTTTTAGGGCTTAAAAATGATGCTCTGAGCCCTTGAAATGCATCTTTGGTCCTAAAAGAACAAACCCTGGAAATGTGGACACCCCCAAATGAGGGCTTGGACCCTCCAGAGGCGGCTCGGACCCTAAAAATGCATGTCTGGATGCTAAAAAAAGAGGCTTTGGACCCTGAAATGAGACTATGCAAAATAACAGTGAGCCTTGGGGCCCTAAAATGTGGGGTCTGGAGCCTAAAATGAGGCATTGTAAGAGAAGAGTAAGATTTTGGAAAGTAAAAATGAGGCTCTGGACCCTAATAATTTACATTGGGACTCTATAAAGTGGCTTTGGGTCTTCCAAATCAGGTTTTAGGGCTTAAAAATGATGCTCTGAGCCCTTGAAATGCATCTTTGGTCTTAAAAGAACAAACCCTGGAACCTTGGACACCCCCAAATGAGGGCTTGGACCCTCCAGAGCTGGCTCAGACCCTAAGGATGCCTGTCTGGATGCTAAAAAAAGAGGCTTGGACCCTGAAATTAGACTATGCAAACTAACAGTGAGCCTTTGGATGTAAAACGGTGGGGTTTGGAGCCTAAAATGAGGCATTGTAAGACAAGAGTAAGACTTTGGAAAGTAAAAATGAGGCTCTGGACCCTAGAAATTTACACTGGGACTCTATAAAGTGGCTTTGGGGCTTCCAAATCAGGTTTTAGGGCTTAAAAATGATGCTCTAGGCCCTTGAAATGCATATTTGAATCTTAAAAGAACAAACCCTGGAAATGTGGACACCCCCAAATGAGGGCTTGGACCCTCCAGAGGCGGCTCAGACCCTAAAAATGCATGTCTGGATGCTAAAAAAAGAGGCTTTGGAGCCTGAAATGAGACTATGCAAACTAACAGTGAGCCTTTAGCCGTAAAACGGTGGGGTTTGGAGCCTAAAATGAGGCATTGTAAGACAAGAGTAAGACTCTGGAAAGTAAAAATGAGGCTCTGGACCCTAGAAATTTAGATTTGAACTCTAAAAAGCGAATTTGGGTCTTCCAAATCAGGTTTTAGGGCTTAAAAATGATGCTCTGAGTCCTTGAAATGCATATTTGAATCTTAAAAGCACAAACCCTGGAACTCTGGACACCCCCAACTGAGGGCTTTGACCCTCCCGAGGTGGCTCGGACCCTTCGTATACCTGTCTGGATGCTAAAAAAAGAGGCTTTGGACCCTGAAATGAGACACTGCAAATTAACAGTAAGCCTTTAAGGCCCTAAATTGTTGGGTTTGGAGCCTAAAATGAGGCCTTGTGAGACAAGAGTAAGACTCTAGAAAGTAAAAATGAGGCTCTGGACACTAGAAATTTAGATTTGAACTATATGTAGCAGCTTTGGTTCTTCCAAATCAGGTTTTAGGGCTTAAAAATGATGCTCTGAACCCTTGAAATGCATCTTTGGACCTTAAAAGTGTGAACCGTGGAACATTGGACACCCCCAAATGAGGGCTTGGACCCTCCAGAGCTGGCTCAGACCCTAAGGATGCCTGTCTGGATGCTAAAAAAAGAGGCTTGGACCCTGAAATTAGACTATGCAAACTAACAGTGAGCCTTTGGATGTAAAACGGTGGGGTTTGGAGCCTAAAATGAGGCATTGTAAGACAAGAGTAAGACTTTGGAAAGTAAAAATGAGGCTCTGGACCCTAGAAATTTACACTGGGACTCTATAAAGTGGCTTTGGGGCTTCCAAATCAGGTTTTAGGGCTTAAAAATGATGCTCTAGGCCCTTGAAATGCATATTTGAATCTTAAAAGCACAAACCCTGGAACTGTGGACACCCCCAAATGAGGGGTTGGACCCTCCAGAGGTGGCTGGGACCCTTCGTATACCTGTCTGGATGCTAAAAAAAGAGGTTTTGGAGCCTGAAATGAGACACTGCAAATTAACAGTGAGCCTTTAAGGCCCTAAACTGAGATATTGGAGCCTAAAATGAGGCATTGTAAGACAAGAGTAAGACTTTGGAAAGTAGAAATGAGGCTCTGGACCCTAGAAATTCAGAGTTGGACTATAAAGTGGCTTTGGGGCTTGCAAATCAGGTTTTAGGGCTTAAAAATGATGCTCTGGGCCCTTGAAATGCATCTTTGGACCTTCAAAGTGTGAACCCTGGAAATTTGGACCCCCCAAATGATGGCTTGGACCCTCCAGAGGCGGCTCGGACCCTAAAAATGCATGTCTGGATGCTAAAAAAAGAGGCTTTGGAGCCTGAAATGAGACTAGGAAAACTAACAGTGAGCCTTTGGCCGTAAAACCGTGGGGTTTGGAGCCTAAAATGAGGCTTTGTAAGACAAGAGTAAGACTTTGGAAAATAAAAATGAGGCTCTGGACACTAGAAATTTACATTGGGACTCTATAAAGTGGCTTTGGGTCTTCCAAATCAGGTTTTAGGGCTTAAAAATGATGCTCTGAGCCCTTGAAATGCATCTTTGGTCCTAAAAGAACAAACCCTGGAAATGTGGACACCCCCAAATGAGGGCTTGGACCCTCCAGAGGCGGCTCGGACCCTAAAAATGCATGTCTGGATGCTAAAAAAAGAGGCTTTGGACCCTGAAATGAGACTATGCAAAATAACAGTGAGCCTAGGGGCCCTAAACTGTGGGGTCTGGAGCCTAAAATGAGGCATTGTAAGAGAAGAGTAAGATTTTGGAAAGTAAAAATGAGGCTCTGGACCCTAATAATTTACATTGGGACTCTATAAAGTGGCTTTGGGTCTTCCAAATCAGGTTTTAGGGCTTAAAAATGATGCTCTGAGCCCTTGAAATGCATCTTTGGTCTTAAAAGAACAAACCCTGGAACCTTGGACACCCCCAAATGAGGGCTTGGACCCTCCAGAGCTGGCTCAGACCCTAAGGATGCTTGTCTGGATGCTAAAAAAAGAGGCTTGGACCCTGAAATTAGACTATGCAAACTAACAGTGAGCCTTTGGATGTAAAACGGTGGGGTTTGGAGCCTAAAATGAGGCATTGTAAGACAAGAGTAAGACTTTGGAAAGTAAAAATGAGGCTCTGGACCCTAGAAATTTACACTGGGACTCTATAAAGTGGCTTTGGGGCTTCCAAATCAGGTTTTAGGCCTTAAAAATGATGCTCTAGGCCCTTGAAATGCATATTTGAATCTTAAAAGCACAAACCCTGGAACTGTGGACACCCCCAAATGAGGGCTTGGACCCTCCAGAGGTGGCTGGGACCCTTCGTATACCTGTCTGGATGCTAAAAAAAGAGGTTTTGGAGCCTGAAATGAGACACTGCGAATTAACAGTGAGCCTTTAAGGCCCTAAACTGAGATATTGGAGCCTAAAATGAGGCATTGTAAGACAAGAGTAAGACTTTGGAAAGTAGAAATGAGGCTCTGGACCCTAGAAATTCAGAGTTGGACTATAAAGTGGCTTTGGGGCTTGCAAATCAGGTTTTAGGGCTTAAAAATGATGCTCTGGGCCCTTGAAATGCATCTTTGGACCTTCAAAGTGTGAACCCTGGAAATTTGGACACCACGAAATGAGGGCTTGGACCCTCCAGAGGTGGCTCAGTCCCTAAGGATGCTTGTCTGGATGCTAAAAAATGAGGCTTTGGAGCCTGAAATGAGACTATGCAAACTAACAGTGAGCCTTTAGCCGTAAAACTGTGGGGTTTGGAGCCTAAAATGAGGCTTTGTAAGACAAGAGTAAGACTCTGGAAAGTAAAAATGAGGCTCTGGACACTAGAAATTTAGATTTGAACTCTAAAAAGCAAATTTGGGTCTTCCAAATCAGGTTTTAGGGCTTAAAAATGATGCTCTGAGTCCTTGAAATGCATATTTGAATCTTAAAAGCACAAACCCTGGAACTCTGGACACCCCCAACTGAGGGCTTTGACCCTCCCGAGGTGGCTCGGACCCTTCGTATACCTGTCTGGATGCTAAAAAAAGAGGCTTTGGACCCTGAAATGAGACACTGCAAATTAACAGTAAGCCTTTAAGGCCCTAAATTGTTGGGTTTGGAGCCTAAAATGAGGCCTTGTGAGACAAGAGTAAGACTCTAGAAAGTAAAAATGAGGCTCTGGACACTAGAAATTTAGATTTGAACTATATGTAGCAGCTTTGGTTCTTCCAAATCAGGTTTTAGGGCTTAAAAATGATGCTCTGAACCCTTTAAATGCATCTTTGGACCTTAAAAGTGTGAACCGTGGAACATTGGACACCCCCAAATGAGGGCTTGGACCCTCCCGAGGTGGCTCGGACCCTTTGTATACCTGTCTGGATGCTAAAAAAAGAGGCTTTGGAGCCTGAAATGAGACACTGCAAATTAACAGTGAGCCTTTAAGGCCCTAAACTGTGGGGTTTGGAGCCTAAAATGAGGCTTTGTAAGACAAGAGTAAGACTCTAGAAAGTAAAAATGAGGCTCTGGACACTAGAAATTTAGATTTGAACTATATGTAGCAGCTTTGGTTCTTCCAAATCAGGTTTTAGGGCTTAAAAATGATGCTCTAGGCCCTTGAAATGCATATTTGAATCTTAAAAGCACAAACCCTGGAACTGTGGACACCCCCAAATGAGGGGTTGGACCCTCCAGAGGTGGCTGGGACCCTTCGTATACCTGTCTGGATGCTAAAAAAAGAGGTTTTGGAGCCTGAAATGAGACACTGCAAATTAACAGTGAGCCTTTAAGGCCCTAAACTGAGATATTGGAGCCTAAAATGAGGCATTGTAAGACAAGAGTAAGACTTTGGAAAGTAGAAATGAGGCTCTGGACCCTAGAAATTCAGAGTTGGACTATAAAGCGGCTTTGGGGCTTCCAAATCAGGTTTTAGGGCTTAAAAATGATGCTCTGGGCCCTTGAAATGCATCTTTGGACCTTCAAAGTGTGAACCCTGGAAATTTGGACCCCCCAAATGAGGGCTTGGACCCTCCAGAGGCGGCTCGGACCCTAAAAATGCATGTCTGGATGCTAAAAAAAGAGGCTTTGGAGCCTAAAATGAGACTAGGAAAACTAACAGTGAGCCTTTGGCCGTAAAACCGTGGGGTTTGGAGCCTAAAATGAGGCTTTGTAAGACAAGAGTAAGACTTTGGAAAGTAAAAATGAGGCTCTGGACACTAGAAATTTACATTGGGTCTCTATAAAGTGGCTTTGGGGCTTCCAAATCAGGTTTTAGGGCTTAAAAATGATGCTCTGAGCCCTTGAAATGCATCTTTGGTCCTAAAAGAACAAACCCTGGAAATGTGGACACCCCCAAATGAGGGCTTGGACCCTCCAGAGGCGGCTCGGACCCTAAAAATGCATGTCTGGATGCTAAAAAAAGAGGCTTTGGACCCTGAAATGAGACTGCAAAATAACAGTGAGCCTTGGGGCCGTAAAATGAGGGGTCTGGAGCCTAAAATGAGGCATTGTAAGAGAAGAGTAAGATTTTGGAAAGTAAAAATGAGGCTCTGGACCCTAATAATTTACATTGGGACTCTATAAAGTGGCTTTGGGTCTTCCAAATCAGGTTTTAGGGCTTAAAAATGATGCTCTGAGCCCTTGAAATGCATCTTTGGTCCTAAAAGAACAAACCCTGGAACCTTGGACACCCCCAAATGAGGGCTTGGACCCTCCAGAGCTGGCTCAGACCCTAAGGATGCCTGTCTGGATGCTAAAAAAAGAGGCTTGGACCCTGAAATTAGACTATGCAAACTAACAGTGAGCCTTTGGATGTAAAACGGTGGGGTTTGGAGCCTAAAATGAGGCATTGTAAGACAAGAGTAAGACTTTGGAAAGTAAAAATGAGGCTCTGGACCCTAGAAATTTACACTGGGACTCTATAAAGTGGCTTTGGGGCTTCCAAATCAGGTTTTAGGCCTTAAAAATGATGCTCTAGGCCCTTGAAATGCATATTTGAATCTTAAAAGCACAAACCCTGGAACTGTGGACACCCCCAAATGAGGGGTTGGACCCTCCAGAGGTGGCTGGGACCCTTCGTATACCTGTCTGGATGCTAAAAAAAGAGGTTTTGGAGCCTGAAATGAGACACTGCGAATTAACAGTGAGCCTTTAAGGCCCTAAACTGAGATATTGGAGCCTAAAATGAGGCATTGTAAGACAAGAGTAAGACTTTGGAAAGTAGAAATGAGGCTCTGGACCCTAGAAATTCAGAGTTGGACTATAAAGTGGCTTTGGGGCTTGCAAATCAGGTTTTAGGGCTTAAAAATGATGCTCTGGGCCCTTGAAATGCATCTTTGGACCTTCAAAGTGTGAACCCTGGAAATTTGGACACCACGAAATGAGGGCTTGGACCCTCCAGAGGTGGCTCAGTCCCTAAGGATGCTTGTCTGGATGCTAAAAAATGAGGCTTTGGAGCCTGAAATGAGACTATGCAAACTAACAGTGAGCCTTTAGCCGTAAAACTGTGGGGTTTGGAGCCTAAAATGAGGCTTTGTAAGACAAGAGTAAGACTCTGGAAAGTAAAAATGAGGCTCTGGACCCTAGAAATTTAGATTTGAACTCTAAAAAGCAAATTTGGGTCTTCCAAATAAGGTTTTAGGGCTTAAAAATGATGCTCTGAGTCCTTGAAATGCATATTTGAATCTTAAAAGCACAAACCCTGGAACTCTGGACACCCCCAACTGAGGGCTTTGACCCTCCCGAGGTGGCTCGGACCCTTCGTATACCTGTCTGGATGCTAAAAAAAGAGGCTTTGGACCCTGAAATGAGACACTGCAAATTAACAGTAAGCCTTTAAGGCCCTAAATTGTTGGGTTTGGAGCCTAAAATGAGGCCTTGTGAGACAAGAGTAAGACTCTAGAAAGTAAAAATGAGGCTCTGGACACTAGAAATTTAGATTTGAACTATATGTAGCAGCTTTGGTTCTTCCAAATCAGGTTTTAGGGCTTAAAAATGATGCTCTGAACCCTTGAAATGCATCTTTGGACCTTAAAAGTGTGAACCGTGGAACATTGGACAGCCCCAAATGAGGGCTTGGACCCTCCCGAGGTGGCTCGGACCCTTTGTATACCTGTCTGGATGCTAAAAAAAGAGGCTTTGGAGCCTGAAATGAGACACTGCAAATTAACAGTGAGCCTTTAAGGCCCTAAACTGTGGGGTTTGGAGCCTAAAATGAGGCTTTGTAAGACAAGAGTAAGACTCTAGAAAGTAAAAATGAGGCTCTGGACACTAGAAATTTAGATTTGAACTATATGTAGCAGCTTTGGTTCTTCCAAATCAGGTTTTAGGGCTTAAAAATGATGCTCTAGTCCCTTGAAATGCATATTTGAATCTTAAAAGCACAAACCCTGGAACTGTGGACACCCCCAAATGAGGGCTTGGACCCTCCAGAGGTGGCTGGGACCCTTCGTATACCTGTCTGGATGCTAAAAAAAGAGGTTTTGGAGCCTGAAATGAGACACTGCAAATTAACAGTGAGCCTTTAAGGCCCTAAACTGAGATATTGGAGCCTAAAATGAGGCATTGTAAGACAAGAGTAAGACTTTGGAAAGTAGAAATGAGGCTCTGGACCCTAGAAATTCAGAGTTGGACTATAAAGCGGCTTTGGGGCTTCCAAATCAGGTTTTAGGGCTTAAAAATGATGCTCTGGGCCCTTGAAATGCATCTTTGGACCTTCAAAGTGTGAACCCTGGAAATTTGGACCCCCCAAATGAGGGCTTGGACCCTCCAGAGGCGGCTCGGACCCTAAAAATGCATGTCTGGATGCTAAAAAAAGAGGCTTTGGAGCCTAAAATGAGACTAGGAAAACTAACAGTGAGCCTTTAGCCGTAAAACCGTGGGGTTTGGACCCTAAAATGAGGCTTTGTAAGACAAGAGTAAGACTTTGGAAAGTAAAAATGAGGCTCTGGACACTAGAAATTTACATTGGGACTCTATAAAGTGGCTTTGGGTCTTCCAAATCAGGTTTTAGGGCTTAAAAATGATGCTCTGAGCCCTTGAAATGCATCTTTGGTCCTAAAAGAACAAACCCTGGAACTGTGGACACCCCCAAATGAGGGCTTGGACCCTCCAGAGGCGGCTCGGACCCTAAAAATGCATGTCTGGATGCTAAAAAAAGAGGCTTTGGAGCCTGAAATGAGACTATGCAAAATAACAGTGAGCCTTGGGGCCCTAAACTGTGGGGTCTGGAGCCTAAAATGAGGCATTGTAAGAGAAGAGTAAGATTTTGGAAAGTAAAAATGAGGCTCTGGACCCTAATAATTTACATTGGGACTCTATAAAGTGGCTTTGGGTCTTCCAAATCAGGTTTTAGGGCTTAAAAATGATGCTCTGAGCCCTTGAAATGCATCTTTGGTCTTAAAAGAACAAACCCTGGAACCTTGGACACCCCCAAATGAGGGCTTGGACCCTCCAGAGCTGGCTCAGACCCTAAGGATGCTTGTCTGGATGCTAAAAAAAGAGGCTTGGACCCTGAAATTAGACTATGCAAACTAACAGTGAGCCTTTGGATGTAAAACGGTGGGGTTTGGAGCCTAAAATGAGGCATTGTAAGACAAGAGTAAGACTTTGGAAAGTAAAAATGAGGCTCTGGACCCTAGAAATTTACACTGGGACTCTATAAAGTGGCTTTGGTTCTTCCAAATCAGGTTTTAGGCCTTAAAAATGATGCTCTAGGCCCTTGAAATGCATATTTGAATCTTAAAAGCACAAACCCTGGAACTGTGGACACCCCCAAATGAGGGGTTGGACCCTCCAGAGGTGGCTGGGACCCTTCGTATACCTGTCTGGATGCTAAAAAAAGAGGTTTTGGAGCCTGAAATGAGACACTGCAAATTAACAGTGAGCCTTTAAGGCCCTAAACTGAGATATTGGAGCCTAAAATGAGGCATTGTAAGACAAGAGTAAGACTTTGGAAAGTAGAAATGAGGCTCTGGACCCTAGAAATTCAGAGTTGGACTATAAAGTGGCTTTGGGGCTTGCAAATCAGGTTTTAGGGCTTAAAAATGATGCTCTGGGCCCTTGAAATGCATCTTTGGACCTTCAAAGTGTGAACCCTGGAAATTTGGACACCCCGAAATGAGGGCTTGGACCCTCCAGAGGTGGCTCAGTCCCTAAGGATGCTTGTCTGGATGCTAAAAATGAGGCTTTGGAGCCTGAAATGAGACTATGCCAACTAACAGTGAGCCTTTAGCCGTAAAACTGTGGGGTTTGGAGCCTAAAATGAGGCTTTGTAAGACAAGAGTAAGACTTTGGAAAGTAAAAATGAGGCTCTGGACACTAGAAATTTACATTGGGACTCTATAAAGTGGCTTTGGGTCTTCCAAATCAGGTTTTAGGGCTTAAAAATGATGCTCTGAGCCCTTGAAATGCATCTTTGGTCCTAAAAGAACAAACTCTGGAAATGTGGACACCCCCAAATGAGGGCTTGGACCCTCCAGAGGCGGCTCGGACCCTAAAAATGCATGTCTGGATGCTAAAAAAAGAGGCTTTGGACCCTGAAATGAGACTATGCAAAATAACAGTGAGCCTTGGGGCCGTAAACTGTGGGGTCTGGAGCCTAAAATGAGGCATTGTAAGACAAGAGTAAGACTCTAGAAAGTAAAAATGAGGCTCTGGACCCTAATAATTTACATTGGGACTCTACAAAGTGGCTTTGGGTCTTCCAAATCAGGTTTTAGGGCTTAAAAATGATGCTCTGAGCCCTTGAAATGCATCTTTGGTCTTAAAAGAACAAACCCTGGAACCTTGGACACCCCCAAATGAGGGCTTGGACCCTCCAGAGCTGGCTCAGACCCTAAGGATGCCTGTCTGGATGCTAAAAAAAGAGGCTTGGACCCTGAAATTAGACTATGCAAACTAACAGTGAGCCTTTGGATGTAAAACGGTGGGGTTTGGAGCCTAAAATGAGGCATTGTAAGACAAGAGTAAGACTTTGGAAAGTAAAAATGAGGCTCTGGACCCTAGAAATTTACACTGGGACTCTATAAAGTGGCTTTGGGGCTTCCAAATCAGGTTTTAGGGCTTAAAAATGATGCTCTAGGCCCTTGAAATGCATATTTGAATCTTAAAAGCACAAACCCTGGAACTGTGGACACCCCCAAATGAGGGGTTGGACCCTCCAGAGGTGGCTGGGACCCTTCGTATACCTGTCTGGATGCTAAAAAAAGAGGTTTTGGAGCCTGAAATGAGACACTGCAAATTAACAGTGAGCCTTTAAGGCCCTAAACTGAGATATTGGAGCCTAAAATGAGGCATTGTAAGACAAGAGTAAGACTTGGAAAGTAGAAATGAGGCTCTGGACCCTAGAAATTCAGAGTTGGACTATAAAGTGGCTTTGGGGCTTGCAAATCAGGTTTTAGGGCTTAAAAATGATGCTCTGGGCCCTTGAAATGCATCTTTGGACCTTCAAAGTGTGAACCCTGGAAATTTGGACACCCCGAAATGAGGGCTTGGACCCTCCAGAGGTGGCTCAGTCCCTAAGGATGCTTGTCTGGATGCTAAAAAATGAGGCTTTGGAGCCTGAAATGAGACTATGCAAACTAACAGTGAGCCTTTAGCCGTAAAACTGTGGGGTTTGGAGCCTAAAATGAGGCTTTGTAAGACAAGAGTAAGACTCTGGAAAGTAAAAATGAGGCTCTGGACACTAGAAATTTAGATTTGAACTCTAAAAAGCGAATTTGGGGCTTCCAAATCAGGTTTTAGGGCTTAAAAATGATGCTCTGAGTCCTTGAAATGCATATTTGAATCTTAAAAGCACAAACCCTGGAACTCTGGACACCCCCAACTGAGGGCTTTGACCCTCCCGAGGTGGCTCGGACCCTTCGTATACCTGTCTGGATGCTAAAAAAAGAGGCTTTGGACCCTGAAATGAGACTATGCAAACTAACAGTGAGCCTTTAAGGCCCTAAATTGTTGGGTTTGGAGCCTAAAATGAGGCCTTGTGAGACAAGAGTAAGACTCTAGAAAGTAAAAATGAGGCTCTGGACACTAGAAATTTAGATTTGAACTATATGTAGCAGCTTTGGTTCTTCCAAATCAGGTTTTAGGGCTTAAAAATGATGCTCTGAACCCTTGAAATGCATCTTTGGACCTTAAAAGTGTGAACCGTGGAACATTGGACAGCCCCAAATGAGGGCTTGGACCCTCCCGAGGTGGCTCGGACCCTTTGTATACCTGTCTGGATGCTAAAAAAAGAGGCTTTGGAGCCTGAAATGAGACACTGCAAATTAACAGTGAGCCTTTAAGGCCCTAAACTGTGGGGTTTGGAGCCTAAAATGAGGCTTTGTAAGACAAGAGTAAGACTCTAGAAAGTAAAAATGAGGCTCTGGACACTAGAAATTTAGATTTGAACTATATGTAGCAGCTTTGGTTCTTCCAAATCAGGTTTTAGGGCTTAAAAATGATGCTCTAGGCCCTTGAAATGCATATTTGAATCTTAAAAGCACAAACCCTGGAACTGTGGACACCCCCAAATGAGGGGTTGGACCCTCCAGAGGTGGCTGGGACCCTTCGTATACCTGTCTGGATGCTAAAAAAAGAGGTTTTGGAGCCTGAAATGAGACACTACAAATTAACAGTGAGCCTTTAAGGCCCTAAACTGAGATATTGGAGCCTAAAATGAGGCATTGTAAGACAAGAGTAAGACTTTGGAAAGTAGAAATGAGGCTCTGGACCCTAGAAATTCAGAGTTGGACTATAAAGTGGCTTTGGGGCTTCCAAATCAGGTTTTAGGGCTTAAAAATGATGCTCTGGGCCCTTGAAATGCATCTTTGGACCTTCAAAGTGTGAACCCTGGAAATTTGGACCCCCCAAATGAGGGCTTGGACCCTCCAGAGGCGGCTCGGACCCTAAAAATGCATGTCTGGATGCTAAAAAAAGAGGCTTTGGAGCCTGACATGAGACTATGCAAACTAACAGTGAGCCTTTGGCCGTAAAACTGTGGGGTTTGGAGCCTAAAATGAGGCTTTGTAAGACAAGAGTAAGACTTTGGAAAGTAAAAATGAGGCTCTGGACACTAGAAATTTACATTGGGACTCTATAAAGTGGCTTTGGGTCTTCCAAATCAGGTTTTAGGGCTTAAAAATGATGCTCTGAGCCCTTGAAATGCATCTTTGGTCCTAAAAGAACAAACCCTGGAAATGTGGACACCCCCAAATGAGGGCTTGGACCCTCCAGAGGCGGCTCAGACCCTAAAAATGCATGTCTGGATGCTAACAAAAGAGGCTTTGGAGCCTGAAATGAGACTATGCAAACTAACAGTGAGCCTTTAGCCGTAAAACTGTGGGGTTTGGAGCCTAAAATGAGGCTTTGTAAGACAAGAGTAAGACTCTGGAAAGTAAAAATGAGGCTCTGGACCCTAGAAATTTAGATTTGAACTCTAAAAAGCGAATTTGGGGCTTCCAAATCAGGTTTTAGGGCTTAAAAATGATGCTCTGAGTCCTTGAAATGCATATTTGAATCTTAAAAGCACAAACCCTGGAACTCTGGACACCCCCAACTGAGGGCTTTGACCCTCCCGAGGTGGCTCGGACCCTTCGTATACCTGTCTGGATGCTAAAAAAAGAGGCTTTGGACCCTGAAATGAGACACTGCAAATTAACAGTAAGCCTTTAAGGCCCTAAATTGTTGGGTTTGGAGCCTAAAATGAGGCCTTGTGAGACAAGAGTAAGACTCTAGAAAGTAAAAATGAGGCTCTGGACACTAGAAATTTAGATTTGAACTATATGTAGCAGCTTTGGTTCTTCCAAATCAGGTTTTAGGGCTTAAAAATGATGCTCTGAACCCTTGAAATGCATCTTTGGACCTTAAAAGTGTGAACCGTGGAACATTGGACAGCCCCAAATGAGGGCTTGGACCCTCCCGAGGTGGCTCGGACCCTTTGTATACCTGTCTGGATGCTAAAAAAAGAGGCTTTGGAGCCTGAAATGAGACACTGCAAATTAACAGTGAGCCTTTAAGGCCCTAAACTGTGGGGTTTGGAGCCTAAAATGAGGCTTTGTAAGACAAGAGTAAGACTCTAGAAAGTAAAAATGAGGCTCTGGACACTAGAAATTTAGATTTGAACTATATGTAGCAGCTTTGGTTCTTCCAAATCAGGTTTTAGGGCTTAAAAATGATGCTCTGAACCCTTGAAATGCATCTTTGGACCTTAAAAGTGTGAACCGTGGAACATTGGACAGCCCCAAATGAGGGCTTGGACCCTCCAGAGCTGGCTCAGACCCTAAGGATGCCTGTCTGGATGCTAAAAAAAGAGGCTTGGACCCTGAAATTAGACTATGCAAACTAACAGTGAGCCTTTGGATGTAAAACGGTGGGGTTTGGAGCCTAAAATGAGGCATTGTAAGACAAGAGTAAGACTTTGGAAAGTAAAAATGAGGCTCTGGACCCTAGAAATTTACACTGGGACTCTATAAAGTGGCTTTGGGGCTTCCAAATCAGGTTTTAGGGCTTAAAAATGATGCTCTAGGCCCTTGAAATGCATATTTGAATCTTAAAAGCACAAACCCTGGAACTGTGGACACCCCCAAATGAGGGGTTGGACCCTCCAGAGGTGGCTGGGACCCTTCGTATACCTGTCTGGATGCTAAAAAAAGAGGTTTTGGAGCCTGAAATGAGACACTGCAAATTAACAGTGAGCCTTTAAGGCCCTAAACTGAGATATTGGAGCCTAAAATGAGGCATTGTAAGACAAGAGTAAGACTTTGGAAAGTAGAAATGAGGCTCTGGACCCTAGAAATTCAGAGTTGGACTATAAAGTGGCTTTGGGGCTTGCAAATCAGGTTTTAGGGCTTAAAAATGATGCTCTGGGCCCTTGAAATGCATCTTTGGACCTTCAAAGTGTGAACCCTGGAAATTTGGACCCCCGAAATGAGGGCTTGGACCCTCCAGAGGCGGCTCGGACCCTAAAAATGCATGTCTGGATGCTAAAAAAAGAGGCTTTGGAGCCTGAAATGAGACTAGGAAAACTAACAGTGAGCCTTTGGCCGTAAAACCGTGGGGTTTGGAGCCTAAAATGAGGCTTTGTAAGACAAGAGTAAGACTTTGGAAAGTAAAAATGAGGCTCTGGACACTAGAAATTTACATTGGGACTCTATAAAGTGGCTTTGGGTCTTCCAAATCAGGTTTTAGGGCTTAAAAATGATGCTCTGAGCCCTTGAAATGCATCTTTGGTCCTAAAAGAACAAACCCTGGAACTGTGGACACCCCCAACTGAGGGCTTTGACCCTCCCGAGGTGGCTCGGACCCTTCGTATACCTGTCTGGATGCTAAAAAAAGAGGCTTTGGACCCTGAAATGAGACACTGCAAATTAACAGTGAGCCTTTAAGGCCCTAAATTGTTGGGTTTGGAGCCTAAAATGAGGCCTTGTGAGACAAGAGTAAGACTCTAGAAAGTAAAAATGAGGCTCTGGACACTAGAAATTTAGATTTGAACTATATGTAGCAGCTTTGGTTCTTCCAAATCAGGTTTTAGGGCTTAAAAATGATGCTCTGAACCCTTGAAATGCATCTTTGGACCTTAAAAGTGTGAACCGTGGAACATTGGACAGCCCCAAATGAGGGCTTGGACCCTCCCGAGGTGGCTCGGACCCTTTGTATACCTGTCTGGATGCTAAAAAAAGAGGCTTTGGAGCCTGAAATGAGACACTGCAAATTAACAGTGAGCCTTTAAGGCCCTAAACTGTGGGGTTTGGAGCCTAAAATGAGGCTTTGTAAGACAAGAGTAAGACTCTAGAAAGTAAAAATGAGGCTCTGGACACTAGAAATTTAGATTTGAACTATATGTAGCAGCTTTGGTTCTTCCAAATCAGGTTTTAGGGCTTAAAAATGATGCTCTAGGCCCTTGAAATGCATATTTGAATCTTAAAAGCACAAACCCTGGAACTGTGGACACCCCCAAATGAGGGGTTGGACCCTCCAGAGGTGGCTGGGACCCTTCGTATACCTGTCTGGATGCTAAAAAAAGAGGTTTTGGAGCCTGAAATGAGACACTACAAATTAACAGTGAGCCTTTAAGGCCCTAAACTGAGATATTGGAGCCTAAAATGAGGCATTGTAAGACAAGAGTAAGACTTTGGAAAGTAGAAATGAGGCTCTGGACCCTAGAAATTCAGAGTTGGACTATAAAGTGGCTTTGGGGCTTCCAAATCAGGTTTTAGGGCTTAAAAATGATGCTCTGGGCCCTTGAAATGCATCTTTGGACCTTCAAAGTGTGAACCCTGGAAATTTGGACCCCCCAAATGAGGGCTTGGACCCTCCAGAGGCGGCTCGGACCCTAAAAATGCATGTCTGGATGCTAAAAAAAGAGGCTTTGGAGCCTGAAATGAGACTAGGAAAACTAACAGTGAGCCTTTGGCCGTAAAACTGTGGGGTTTGGAGCCTAAAATGAGGCTTTGTAAGACAAGAGTAAGACTTTGGAAAGTAAAAATGAGGCTCTGGACACTAGAAATTTACATTGGGACTCTATAAAGTGGCTTTGGGTCTTCCAAATCAGGTTTTAGGGCTTAAAAATGATGCTCTGAGCCCTTGAAATGCATCTTTGGTCCTAAAAGAACAAACCCTGGAAATGTGGACACCCCCAAATGAGGGCTTGGACCCTCCAGAGGCGGCTCAGACCCTAAAAATGCATGTCTGGATGCTAACAAAAGAGGCTTTGGAGCCTGAAATGAGACTATGCAAACTAACAGTGAGCCTTTAGCCGTAAAACTGTGGGGTTTGGAGCCTAAAATGAGGCTTTGTAAGACAAGAGTAAGACTCTGGAAAGTAAAAATGAGGCTCTGGACCCTAGAAATTTAGATTTGAACTCTAAAAAGCGAATTTGGGGCTTCCAAATCAGGTTTTAGGGCTTAAAAATGATGCTCTGAGTCCTTGAAATGCATATTTGAATCTTAAAAGCACAAACCCTGGAACTCTGGACACCCCCAACTGAGGGCTTTGACCCTCCCGAGGTGGCTCGGACCCTTCGTATACCTGTCTGGATGCTAAAAAAAGAGGCTTTGGACCCTGAAATGAGACACTGCAAATTAACAGTAAGCCTTTAAGGCCCTAAATTGTTGGGTTTGGAGCCTAAAATGAGGCCTTGTGAGACAAGAGTAAGACTCTAGAAAGTAAAAATGAGGCTCTGGACACTAGAAATTTAGATTTGAACTATATGTAGCAGCTTTGGTTCTTCCAAATCAGGTTTTAGGGCTTAAAAATGATGCTCTGAACCCTTGAAATGCATCTTTGGACCTTAAAAGTGTGAACCGTGGAACATTGGACAGCCCCAAATGAGGGCTTGGACCCTCCCGAGGTGGCTCGGACCCTTTGTATACCTGTCTGGATGCTAAAAAAAGAGGCTTTGGAGCCTGAAATGAGACACTGCAAATTAACAGTGAGCCTTTAAGGCCCTAAACTGTGGGGTTTGGAGCCTAAAATGAGGCTTTGTAAGACAAGAGTAAGACTCTAGAAAGTAAAAATGAGGCTCTGGACACTAGAAATTTAGATTTGAACTATATGTAGCAGCTTTGGTTCTTCCAAATCAGGTTTTAGGGCTTAAAAATGATGCTCTGAACCCTTGAAATGCATCTTTGGACCTTAAAAGTGTGAACCGTGGAACATTGGACAGCCCCAAATGAGGGCTTGGACCCTCCAGAGCTGGCTCAGACCCTAAGGATGCCTGTCTGGATGCTAAAAAAAGAGGCTTGGACCCTGAAATTAGACTATGCAAACTAACAGTGAGCCTTTGGATGTAAAACGGTGGGGTTTGGAGCCTAAAATGAGGCATTGTAAGACAAGAGTAAGACTTTGGAAAGTAAAAATGAGGCTCTGGACCCTAGAAATTTACACTGGGACTCTATAAAGTGGCTTTGGGGCTTCCAAATCAGGTTTTAGGCCTTAAAAATGATGCTCTAGGCCCTTGAAATGCATATTTGAATCTTAAAAGCACAAACCCTGGAACTGTGGACACCCCCAAATGAGGGGTTGGACCCTCCAGAGGTGGCTGGGACCCTTCGTATACCTGTCTGGATGCTAAAAAAAGAGGTTTTGGAGCCTGAAATGAGACACTGCAAATTAACAGTGAGCCTTTAAGGCCCTAAACTGAGATATTGGAGCCTAAAATGAGGCATTGTAAGACAAGAGTAAGACTTTGGAAAGTAGAAATGAGGCTCTGGACCCTAGAAATTCAGAGTTGGACTATAAAGTGGCTTTGGGGCTTGCAAATCAGGTTTTAGGGCTTAAAAATGATGCTCTGGGCCCTTGAAATGCATCTTTGGACCTTCAAAGTGTGAACCCTGGAAATTTGGACCCCCCAAATGAGGGCTTGGACCCTCCAGAGGCGGCTCGGACCCTAAAAATGCATGTCTGGATGCTAAAAAAAGAGGCTTTGGAGCCTGAAATGAGACTAGGAAAACTAACAGTGAGCCTTTGGCCGTAAAACCGTGGGGTTTGGAGCCTAAAATGAGGCTTTGTAAGACAAGAGTAAGACTTTGGAAAGTAAAAATGAGGCTCTGGACCCTAGAAATTTACATTGGGACTCTATAAAGTGGCTTTGGGTCTTCCAAATCAGGTTTTAGGGCTTAAAAATGATGCTCTGAGCCCTTGAAATGCATCTTTGGTCCTAAAAGAACAAACCCTGGAACTGTGGACACCCCCAAATGAGGGCTTGGACCCTCCAGAGGCGGCTCGGACCCTAAAAATGCATGTCTGGATGCTAAAAAAAGAGGCTTTGGACCCTGAAATGAGACTATGCAAAATAACAGTGAGCCTTGGGGCCCTAAACTGTGGGGTCTGGAGCCTAAAATGAGGCATTGTAAGAGAAGAGTAAGATTTTGGGAAGTAAAAATGAGGCTCTGGACCCTAATAATTTACATTGGGACTCTATAAAGTGGCTTTGGGTCTTCCAAATCAGGTTTTAGGGCTTAAAAATGATGCTCTGAGCCCTTGAAATGCATCTTTGGTCTTAAAAGAACAAACCCTGGAACCTTGGACACCCCCAAATGAGGGCTTGGACCCTCCAGAGCTGGCTCAGACCCTAAGGATGCTTGTCTGGATGCTAAAAAAAGAGGCTTGGACCCTGAAATTAGACTATGCAAACTAACAGTGAGCCTTTGGATGTAAAACGGTGGGGTTTGGAGCCTAAAATGAGGCATTGTAAGACAAGAGTAAGACTTTGGAAAGTAAAAATGAGGCTCTGGACCCTAGAAATTTACACTGGGACTCTATAAAGTGGCTTTGGGGCTTCCAAATCAGGTTTTAGGGCTTAAAAATGATGCTCTAGGCCCTTGAAATGCATATTTGAATCTTAAAAGCACAAACCCTGGAACTGTGGACACCCCCAAATGAGGGGTTGGACCCTCCAGAGGTGGCTGGGACCCTTCGTATACCTGTCTGGATGCTAAAAAAAGAGGTTTTGGAGCCTGAAATGAGACACTGCAAATTAACAGTGAGCCTTTAAGGCCCTAAACTGAGATATTGGAGCCTAAAATGAGGCATTGTAAGACAAGAGTAAGACTTTGGAAAGTAGAAATGAGGCTCTGGACCCTAGAAATTCAGAGTTGGACTATAAAGTGGCTTTGGGGCTTGCAAATCAGGTTTTAGGGCTTAAAAATGATGCTCTGGGCCCTTGAAATGCATCTTTGGACCTTCAAAGTGTGAACCCTGGAAATTTGGACCCCCCAAATGAGGGCTTGGACCCTCCAGAGGCGGCTCGGACCCTAAAAATGCATGTCTGGATGCTAAAAAAAGAGGCTTTGGAGCCTGAAATGAGACTAGGAAAACTAACAGTGAGCCTTTGGCCGTAAAACCGTGGGGTTTGGAGCCTAAAATGAGGCTTTGTAAGACAAGAGTAAGACTTTGGAAAGTAAAAATGAGGCTCTGGACACTAGAAATTTACATTGGGACTCTATAAAGTGGCTTTGGGTCTTCCAAATCAGGTTTTAGGGCTTAAAAATGATGCTCTGAGCCCTTGAAATGCATCTTTGGTCCTAAAAGAACAAACCCTGGAAATGTGGACACCCCCAAATGAGGGCTTGGACCCTCCAGAGGCGGCTCGGACCCTAAAAATGCATGTCTGGATGCTAAAAAAAGAGGCTTTGGACCCTGAAATGAGACTATGCAAAATAACAGTGAGCCTTGGGGCCCTAAACTGTGGGGTCTGGAGCCTAAAATGAGGCATTGTAAGAGAAGAGTAAGATTTTTGGAAAGTAAAAATGAGGCTCTGGACACTAGAAATTTAGATTTGAACTATATGTAGCAGCTTTGGTTCTTCCAAATCAGGTTTTAGGGCTTAAAAATGATGCTCTGAACCCTTGAAATGCATCTTTGGACCTTAAAAGTGTGAACCGTGGAACATTGGACAGCCCCAAATGAGGGCTTGGACCCTCCCGAGGTGGCTCGGACCCTTTCTATACCTGTCTGGATGCTAAAAAAAGAGGCTTTGGAGCCTGAAATGAGACACTGCAAATTAACAGTGAGCCTTTAAGGCCCTAAACTGTGGGGTTTGGAGCCTAAAATGAGGCTTTGTAAGACAAGAGTAAGACTCTAGAAAGTAAAAATGAGGCTCTGGACACTAGAAATTTAGATTTGAACTATATGTAGCAGCTTTGGTTCTTCCAAATCAGGTTTTAGGCCTTAAAAATGATGCTCTGAACCCTTGAAATGCATCTTTGGACCTTAAAAGTGTGAACCGTGGAACATTGGACAGCCCCAAATGAGGGCTTGGACCCTCCAGAGCTGGCTCAGACCCTAAGGATGCCTGTCTGGATGCTAAAAAAAGAGGCTTGGACCCTGAAATGAGACTATGCAAACTAACAGTGAGCCTTTGGATGTAAAACGGTGGGGTTTGGAGCCTAAAATGAGGCATTGTAAGACAAGAGTAAGACTTTGGAAAGTAGAAATGAGGCTCTGGACCCTAGAAATTCAGAGTTGGACTATAAAGCGGCTTTGGGGCTTCCAAATCAGGTTTTAGGGCTTAAAAATGATGCTCTGAACCCTTGAAATGCATATTTGAATCTTAAAAGCACAAACCCTGGAACTGTGGACACCCCCAAATGAGGGGTTGGACCCTCCAGAGGTGGCTGGGACCCTTCGTATACCTGTCTGGATGCTAAAAAAAGAGGTTTTGGAGCCTGAAATGAGACACTGCAAATTAACAGTGAGCCTTTAAGGCCCTAAACTGAGATATTGGAGCCTAAAATGAGGCATTGTAAGACAAGAGTAAGACTTTGGAAAGTAGAAATGAGGCTCTGGACCCTAGAAATTCAGAGTTGGACTATAAAGCGGCTTTGGGGCTTCCAAATCAGGTTTTAGGGCTTAAAAATGATGCTCTGAGCCCTTGAAATGCATCTTTGGTCCTAAAAGAACAAACCCTGGAAATGTGGACACCCCCAAATGAGGGCTTGGACCCTCCAGAGGCGGCTCAGACCCTAAAAATGCATGTCTGGATGCTAAAAAAAGAGGCTTTGGAGCCTGAAATGAGACTATGCAAACTAGCAGTGAGCCTTTAGCCGTAAAACTGTGGGGTTTGGAGCCTAAAATGAGGCTTTGTAAGACAAGAGTAAGACTCTGGAAAGTAAAAATGAGGCTCTGGACCCTAGAAATTTAGATTTGAACTCTAAAAAGCGAATTTGGGGCTTCCAAATCAGGTTTTAGGGCTTAAAAATGATGCTCTGAGTCCTTGAAATGCATATTTGAATCTTAAAAGCACAAACCCTGGAACTCTGGACACCCCCAACTGAGGGCTTTGACCCTCCCGAGGTGGCTCGGACCCTTCGTATACCTGTCTGGATGCTAAAAAAAGAGGCTTTGGACCCTGAAATGAGACACTGCAAATTAACAGTAAGCCTTTAAGGCCCTAAATTGTTGGGTTTGGAGCCTAAAATGAGGCCTTGTGAGACAAGAGTAAGACTCTAGAAAGTAAAAATGAGGCTCTGGACACTAGAAATTTAGATTTGAACTATATGTAGCAGCTTTGGTTCTTCCAAATCAGGTTTTAGGGCTTAAAAATGATGCTCTGAACCCTTGAAATGCATCTTTGGACCTTCAAAGTGTGAACCGTGGAACATTGGACAGCCCCAAATGAGGGCTTGGACCCTCCCGAGGTGGCTCGGACCCTTTGTATACCTGTCTGGATGCTAAAAAAAGAGGCTTTGGAGCCTGAAATGAGACACTGCAAATTAACAGTGAGCCTTTAAGGCCCTAAACTGTGGGGTTTGGAGCCTAAAATGAGGCTTTGTAAGACAAGAGTAAGACTCTAGAAAGTAAAAATGAGGCTCTGGACACTAGAAATTTAGATTTGAACTATATGTAGCAGCTTTGGTTCTTCCAAATCAGGTTTTAGGGCTTAAAAATGATGCTCTAGGCCCTTGAAATGCATATTTGAATCTTAAAAGCACAAACCCTGGAACTGTGGACACCCCCAAATGAGGGGTTGGACCCTCCAGAGGTGGCTGGGACCCTTCGTATACCTGTCTGGATGCTAAAAAAAGAGGTTTTGGAGCCTGAAATGAGACACTGCAAATTAACAGTGAGCCTTTAAGGCCCTAAACTGAGATATTGGAGCCTAAAATGAGGCATTGTAAGACAAGAGTAAGACTTTGGAAAGTAGAAATGAGGCTCTGGACCCTAGAAATTCAGAGTTGGACTATAAAGTGGCTTTGGGGCTTGCAAATCAGGTTTTAGGGCTTAAAAATGATGCTCTGGGCCCTTGAAATGCATCTTTGGACCTTCAAAGTGTGAACCCTGGAAATTTGGACCCCCCAAATGAGGGCTTGGACCCTCCAGAGGCGGCTCGGACCCTAAAAATGCATGTCTGGATGCTAAAAAAAGAGGCTTTGGAGCCTGAAATGAGACTAGGAAAACTAACAGTGAGCCTTTGGCCGTAAAACCGTGGGGTTTGGAGCCTAAAATGAGGCTTTGTAAGACAAGAGTAAGACTTTGGAAAGTAAAAATGAGGCTCTGGACACTAGAAATTTACATTGGGACTCTATAAAGTGGCTTTGGGTCTTCCAAATCAGGTTTTAGGGCTTAAAAATGATGCTCTGAGCCCTTGAAATGCATCTTTGGTCCTAAAAGAACAAACCCTGGAAATGTGGACACCCCCAAATGAGGGCTTGGACCCTCCAGAGGCGGCTCAGACCCTAAAAATGCATGTCTGGATGCTAAAAAAAGAGGCTTTGGAGCCTGAAATGAGACTATGCAAACTAACAGTGAGCCTTTAGCCGTAAAACTGTGGGGTTTGGAGCCTAAAATGAGGCTTTGTAAGACAAGAGTAAGACTCTGGAAAGTAAAAATGAGGCTCTGGACCCTAGAAATTTAGATTTGAACTCTAAAAAGCGAATTTGGGGCTTCCAAATCAGGTTTTAGGGCTTAAAAATGATGCTCTGAGTCCTTGAAATGCATATTTGAATCTTAAAAGCACAAACCCTGGAACTCTGGACACCCCCAACTGAGGGCTTTGACCCTCCCGAGGTGGCTCGGACCCTTCGTATACCTGTCTGGATGCTAAAAAAAGAGGCTTTGGACCCTGAAATGAGACACTGCAAATTAACAGTAAGCCTTTAAGGCCCTAAACTGTGCGGTTTGGAGCCTAAAATGAGGCCTTGTGAGACAAGAGTAAGACTCTAGAAAGTAAAAATGAGGCTCTGGACACTAGAAATTTAGATTTGAACTATATGTAGCAGCTTTGGTTCTTCCAAATCAGGTTTTAGGGCTTAAAAATGATGCTCTGAACCCTTGAAATGCATCTTTGGACCTTAAAAGTGTGAACCGTGGAACATTGGACAGCCCCAAATGAGGGCTTGGACCCTCCCGAGGTGGCTCGGACCCTTTGTATACCTGTCTGGATGCTAAAAAAAGAGGCTTTGGAGCCTGAAATGAGACACTGCAAATTAACAGTGAGCCTTTAAGGCCCTAAACTGTGGGGTTTGGAGCCTAAAATGAGGCTTTGTAAGACAAGAGTAAGACTCTAGAAAGTAAAAATGAGGCTCTGGACACTAGAAATTTAGATTTGAACTATATGTAGCAGCTTTGGTTCTTCCAAATCAGGTTTTAGGCCTTAAAAATGATGCTCTGAACCCTTGAAATGCATCTTTGGACCTTAAAAGTGTGAACCGTGGAACATTGGACAGCCCCAAATGAGGGCTTGGACCCTCCTGAGGTGGCTCGGACCCTTTGTATACCTGTCTGGATGCTAAAAAAAGAGGCTTTGGAGCCTGAAATGAGACACTGCAAATTAACAGTGAGCCTTTAAGGCCCTAAACTGTGGGGTTTGGAGCCTAAAATGAGGCTTTGTAAGACAAGAGTAAGACTCTAGAAAGTAAAAATGAGGCTCTGGACACTAGAAATTTAGATTTGAACTATATGTAGCAGCTTTGGTTCTTCCAAATCAGGTTTTAGGGCTTAAAAATGATGCTCTAGGCCCTTGAAATGCATCTTTGGACCTTAAGAGTGTGAACCGTGGAACATTGGACACCCCCAAATGAGGGCTTGGACCCTCCAGAGCTGGCTCAGACCCTAAGGATGCCTGTCTGGATGCTAAAAAAAGAGGCTTGGACCCTGAAATTAGACTATGCAAACTAACAGTGAGCCTTTGGATGTAAAACGGTGGGGTTTGGAGCCTAAAATGAGGCATTGTAAGACAAGAGTAAGACTTTGGAAAGTAGAAATGAGGCTCTGGACCCTAGAAATTCAGAGTTGGACTATAAAGTGGCTTTGGGGCTTGCAAATCAGGTTTTAGGGCTTAAAAATGATGCTCTGGGCCCTTGAAATGCATCTTTGGACCTTCAAAGTGTGAACCCTGGAAATTTGGACACCCCGAAATGAGGGCTTGGACCCTCCAGAGGTGGCTCAGTCCCTAAGGATGCTTGTCTGGATGCTAAAAAATGAGGCTTTGGAGCCTGAAATGAGACTATGCCAACTAACAGTGAGCCTTTAGCCGTAAAACTGTGGGGTTTGGAGCCTAAAATGAGGCTTTGTAAGACAAGAGTAAGACTCTGGAAAGTAAAAATGAGGCTCTGGACCCTAGAAATTTAGATTTGAACTCTAAAAAGCGAATTTGGGTCTTCCAAATCAGGTTTTAGGGCTTAAAAATGATGCTCTGAGTCCTTGAAATGCATATTTGAATCTTAAAAGCACAAACCCTGGAACTCTGGACACCCCCAACTGAGGGCTTTGACCCTCCCGAGGTGGCTCGGACCCTTCGTATACCTGTCTGGATGCTAAAAAAAGAGGCTTTGGACCCTGAAATGAGACACTGCAAATTAACAGTAAGCCTTTAAGGCCCTAAATTGTTGGGTTTGGAGCCTAAAATGAGGCCTTGTGAGACAAGAGTAAGACTCTAGAAAGTAAAAATGAGGCTCTGGACACTAGAAATTTAGATTTGAACTATATGTAGCAGCTTTGGTTCTTCCAAATCAGGTTTTAGGGCTTAAAAATGATGCTCTGAACCCTTGAAATGCATCTTTGGACCTTAAAAGTGTGAACCGTGGAACATTGGACAGCCCCAAATGAGGGCTTGGACCCTCCCGAGGTGGCTCGGACCCTTTGTATACCTGTCTGGATGCTAAAAAAAGAGGCTTTGGAGCCTGAAATGAGACACTGCAAATTAACAGTGAGCCTTTAAGGCCCTAAACTGTGGGGTTTGGAGCCTAAAATGAGGCTTTGTAAGACAAGAGTAAGACTCTAGAAAGTAAAAATGAGGCTCTGGACACTAGAAATTTAGATTTGAACTATATGTAGCAGCTTTGGTTCTTCCAAATCAGGTTTCGGGGCTTAAAAATGATGCTCTAGGCCCTTGAAATGCATATTTGAATCTTAAAAGCACAAACCCTGGAACTGTGGACACCCCCAAATGAGGGGTTGGACCCTCCAGAGGTGGCTGGGACCCTTCGTATACCTGTCTGGATGCTAAAAAAAGAGGTTTTGGAGCCTGAAATGAGACACTACAAATTAACAGTGAGCCTTTAAGGCCCTAAACTGAGATATTGGAGCCTAAAATGAGGCATTGTAAGACAAGAGTAAGACTTTGGAAAGTAGAAATGAGGCTCTGGACCCTAGAAATTCAGAGTTGGACTATAAAGCGGCTTTGGGGCTTCCAAATCAGGTTTTAGGGCTTAAAAATGATGCTCTGGGCCCTTGAAATGCATCTTTGGACCTTCAAAGTGTGAACCCTGGAAATTTGGACCCCCCAAATGAGGGCTTGGACCCTCCAGAGGCGGCTCGGACCCTAAAAATGCATGTCTGGATGCTAAAAAAAGAGGCTTTGGAGCCTGAAATGAGACTAGGAAAACTAACAGTGAGCCTTTGGCCGTAAAACCGTGGGGTTTGGAGCCTAAAATGAGGCTTTGTAAGACAAGAGTAAGACTTTGGAAAGTAAAAATGAGGCTCTGGACACTAGAAATTTACATTGGGACTCTATAAAGTGGCTTTGGGTCTTCCAAATCAGGTTTTAGGGCTTAAAAATGATGCTCTGAGCCCTTGAAATGCATCTTTGGTCCTAAAAGAACAAACCCTGGAAATGTGGACACCCCCAAATGAGGGCTTGGACCCTCCAGAGGCGGCTCAGACCCTAAAAATGCATGTCTGGATGCTAAAAAAAGAGGCTTTGGAGCCTGAAATGAGACTAGGAAAACTAACAGTGAGCCTTTAGCCGTAAAACTGTGGGGTTTGGAGCCTAAAATGAGGCTTTGTAAGACAAGAGTAAGACTCTGGAAAGTAAAAATGAGGCTCTGGACCCTAGAAATTTAGATTTGAACTCTAAAAAGCGAATTTGGGTCTTCCAAATCAGGTTTTAGGGCTTAAAAATGATGCTCTGAGTCCTTGAAATGCATATTTGAATCTTAAAAGCACAAACCCTGGAACTCTGGACACCCCCAACTGAGGGCTTTGACCCTCCCGAGGTGGCTCGGACCCTTCGTATACCTGTCTGGATGCTAAAAAAAGAGGCTTTGGACCCTGAAATGAGACACTGCAAATTAACAGTAAGCCTTTAAGGCCCTAAATTGTTGGGTTTGGAGCCTAAAATGAGGCCTTGTGAGACAAGAGTAAGACTCTAGAAAGTAAAAATGAGGCTCTGGACACTAGAAATTTAGATTTGAACTATATGTAGCAGCTTTGGTTCTTCCAAATCAGGTTTTAGGGCTTAAAAATGATGCTCTGAACCCTTGAAATGCATCTTTGGACCTTAAAAGTGTGAACCGTGGAACATTGGACAGCCCCAAATGAGGGCTTGGACCCTCCCGAGGTGGCTCGGACCCTTTGTATACCTGTCTGGATGCTAAAAAAAGAGGCTTTGGACCCTGAAATGAGACACTGCAAATTAACAGTGAGCCTTTAAGGCCCTAAACTGTGGGGTTTGGAGCCTAAAATGAGGCTTTGTAAGACAAGAGTAAGACTCTAGAAAGTAAAAATGAGGCTCTGGACACTAGAAATTTAGATTTGAACTATATGTAGCAGCTTTGGTTCTTCCAAATCAGGTTTTAGGGCTTAAAAATGATGCTCTAGGCCCTTGAAATGCATCTTTGGACCTTAAAAGTGTGAACCGTGGAACATTGGACACCCCCAAATGAGGGCTTGGACCCTCCAGAGCTGGCTCAGACCCTAAGGATGCCTGTCTGGATGCTAAAAAAAGAGGCTTGGACCCTGAAATTAGACTATGCAAACTAACAGTGAGCCTTTGGATGTAAAACGGTGGGGTTTGGAGCCTAAAATGAGGCATTGTAAGACAAGAGTAAGACTTTGGAAAGTAAAAATGAGGCTCTGGACCCTAGAAATTTACACTGGGACTCTATAAAGTGGCTTTGGGGCTTCCAAATCAGGTTTTAGGCCTTAAAAATGATGCTCTAGGCCCTTGAAATGCATATTTGAATCTTAAAAGCACAAACCCTGGAACTGTGGACACCCCCAAATGAGGGGTTGGACCCTCCAGAGGTGGCTGGGACCCTTCGTATACCTGTCTGGATGCTAAAAAAAGAGGTTTTGGAGCCTGAAATGAGACACTGCAAATTAACAGTGAGCCTTTAAGGCCCTAAACTGAGATATTGGAGCCTAAAATGAGGCATTGTAAGACAAGAGTAAGACTTTGGAAAGTAGAAATGAGGCTCTGGACCCTAGAAATTCAGAGTTGGACTATAAAGTGGCTTTGGGGCTTGCAAATCAGGTTTTAGGGCTTAAAAATGATGCTCTGGGCCCTTGAAATGCATCTTTGGACCTTCAAAGTGTGAACCCTGGAAATTTGGACACCCCGAAATGAGGGCTTGGACCCTCCAGAGGTGGCTCAGTCCCTAAGGATGCTTGTCTGGATGCTAAAAATGAGGCTTTGGAGCCTGAAATGAGACTATGCCAACTAACAGTGAGCCTTTAGCCGTAAAACTGTGGGGTTTGGAGCCTAAAATGAGGCTTTGTAAGACAAGAGTAAGACTTTGGAAAGTAAAAATGAGGCTCTGGACACTAGAAATTTACATTGGGACTCTATAAAGTGGCTTTGGGTCTTCCAAATCAGGTTTTAGGGCTTAAAAATGATGCTCTGAGCCCTTGAAATGCATCTTTGGTCCTAAAAGAACAAACCCTGGAAATGTGGACACCCCCAAATGAGGGCTTGGACCCTCCAGAGGCGGCTCGGACCCTAAAAATGCATGTCTGGATGCTAAAAAAAGAGGCTTTGGACCCTGAAATGAGACTATGCAAAATAACAGTGAGCCTTGGGGCCCTAAACTGTGGGGTCTGGAGCCTAAAATGAGGCATTGTAAGACAAGAGTAAGACTCTAGAAAGTAAAAATGAGGCTCTGGACCCTAATAATTTACATTGGGACTCTACAAAGTGGCTTTGGGTCTTCCAAATCAGGTTTTAGGGCTTAAAAATGATGCTCTGAGCCCTTGAAATGCATCTTTGGTCTTAAAAGAACAAACCCTGGAACCTTGGACACCCCCAAATGAGGGCTTGGACCCTCCAGAGCTGGCTCAGACCCTAAGGATGCCTGTCTGGATGCTAAAAAAAGAGGCTTGGACCCTGAAATTAGACTATGCAAACTAACAGTGAGCCTTTGGATGTAAAACGGTGGGGTTTGGAGCCTAAAATGAGGCATTGTAAGACAAGAGTAAGACTTTGGAAAGTAAAAATGAGGCTCTGGACCCTAGAAATTTACACTGGGACTCTATAAAGTGGCTTTGGGGCTTCCAAATCAGGTTTTAGGGCTTAAAAATGATGCTCTAGGCCCTTGAAATGCATATTTGAATCTTAAAAGCACAAACCCTGGAACTGTGGACACCCCCAAATGAGGGGTTGGACCCTCCAGAGGTGGCTGGGACCCTTCGTATACCTGTCTGGATGCTAAAAAAAGAGGTTTTGGAGCCTGAAATGAGACACTGCAAATTAACAGTGAGCCTTTAAGGCCCTAAACTGAGATATTGGAGCCTAAAATGAGGCATTGTAAGACAAGAGTAAGACTTGGAAAGTAGAAATGAGGCTCTGGACACAAGAAATTCAGAGTTGGACTATAAAGTGGCTTTGGGGCTTGCAAATCAGGTTTTAGGGCTTAAAAATGATGCTCTGGGCCCTTGAAATGCATCTTTGGACCTTCAAAGTGTGAACCCTGGAAATTTGGACCCCCCAAATGAGGGCTTGGACCCTCCAGAGGTGGCTCAGTCCCTAAGGATGCTTGTCTGGATGCTAAAAAATGAGGCTTTGGAGCCTGAAATGAGACTATGCCAACTAACAGTGAGCCTTTAGCCGTAAAACTGTGGGGTTTGGAGCCTAAAATGAGGCTTTGTAAGACAAGAGTAAGACTCTGGAAAGTAAAAATGAGGCTCTGGACCCTAGAAATTTAGATTTGAACTCTAAAAAGCGAATTTGGGTCTTCCAAATCAGGTTTTAGGGCTTAAAAATGATGCTCTGAGTCCTTGAAATGCATATTTGAATCTTAAAAGCACAAACCCTGGAACTCTGGACACCCCCAACTGAGGGCTTTGACCCTCCCGAGGTGGCTGGGACCCTTCGTATACCTGTCTGGATGCTAAAATAGAGGCTTTGGACCCTGAAATGAGACACTGCAAATTAACAGTAAGCCTTTAAGGCCCTAAATTGTTGGGTTTGGAGCCTAAAATGAGGCCTTGTGAGACAAGAGTAAGACTCTAGAAAGTAAAAATGAGGCTCTGGACACTAGAAATTTAGATTTGAACTATATGTAGCAGCTTTGGTTCTTCCAAATCAGGTTTTAGGGCTTAAAAATGATGCTCTGAACCCTTGAAATGCATCTTTGGACCTTAAAAGTGTGAACCGTGGAACATTGGACAGCCCCAAATGAGGGCTTGGACCCTCCCGAGGTGGCTCGGACCCTTTGTATACCTGTCTGGATGCTAAAAAAAGAGGCTTTGGAGCCTGAAATGAGACACTGCAAATTAACAGTGAGCCTTTAAGGCCCTAAACTGTGGGGTTTGGAGCCTAAAATGAGGCTTTGTAAGACAAGAGTAAGACTCTAGAAAGTAAAAATGAGGCTCTGGACACTAGAAATTTAGATTTGAACTATATGTAGCAGCTTTGGTTCTTCCAAATCAGGTTTTAGGGCTTAAAAATGATGCTCTAGGCCCTTGAAATGCATCTTTGGACCTTAAAAGTGTGAACCGTGGAACATTGGACACCCCCAAATGAGGGCTTGGACCCTCCAGAGCTGGCTCAGACCCTAAGGATGCCTGTCTGGATGCTAAAAAAAGAGGCTTGGACCCTGAAATTAGACTATGCAAACTAACAGTGAGCCTTTGGATGTAAAACGGTGGGGTTTGGAGCCTAAAATGAGGCATTGTAAGACAAGAGTAAGACTTTGGAAAGTAAAAATGAGGCTCTGGACCCTAGAAATTTACACTGGGACTCTATAAAGTGGCTTTGGGGCTTCCAAATCAGGTTTTAGGCCTTAAAAATGATGCTCTAGGCCCTTGAAATGCATATTTGAATCTTAAAAGCACAAACCCTGGAACTGTGGACACCCCCAAATGAGGGGTTGGACCCTCCAGAGGTGGCTGGGACCCTTCGTATACCTGTCTGGATGCTAAAAAAAGAGGTTTTGGAGCCTGAAATGAGACACTGCAAATTAACAGTGAGCCTTTAAGGCCCTAAACTGTGGGGTTTGGAGCCTAAAATGAGGCATTGTAAGACAAGAGTAAGACTTTGGAAAGTAGAAATGAGGCTCTGGACCCTAGAAATTCAGAGTTGGACTATAAAGCGGCTTTGGGGCTTCCAAATCAGGTTTTAGGGCTTAAAAATGATGCTCTGGGCCCTTGAAATGCATCTTTGGACCTTCAAAGTGTGAACCCTGGAAATTTGGACCCCCCAAATGAGGGCTTGGACCCTCCAGAGGCGGCTCGGACCCTAAAAATGCATGTCTGGATGCTAAAAAAAGAGGCTTTGGAGCCTGAAATGAGACTAGGAAAACTAACAGTGAGCCTTTGGCCGTAAAACCGTGGGGTTTGGAGCCTAAAATGAGGCTTTGTAAGACAAGAGTAAGACTTTGGAAAGTAAAAATGAGGCTCTGGACCCTAGAAATTTAGATTTGAACTCTAAAAAGCAAATTTGGGTCTTCCAAATCAGGTTTTAGGGCTTAAAAATGATGCTCTGAGTCCTTGAAATGCATATTTGAATCTTAAAAGCACAAACCCTGGAACTCTGGACACCCCCAACTGAGGGCTTTGACCCTCCCGAGGTGGCTCGGACCCTTCGTATACCTGTCTGGATGCTAAAAAAAGAGGCTTTGGACCCTGAAATGAGACACTGCAAATTAACAGTAAGCCTTTAAGGCCCTAAATTGTTGGGTTTGGAGCCTAAAATGAGGCCTTGTGAGACAAGAGTAAGACTCTAGAAAGTAAAAATGAGGCTCTGGACACTAGAAATTTAGATTTGAACTATATGTAGCAGCTTTGGTTCTTCCAAATCAGGTTTTAGGGCTTAAAAATGATGCTCTGAACCCTTGAAATGCATCTTTGGACCTTAAAAGTGTGAACCGTGGAACATTGGACACCCCCAAATGAGGGCTTGGACCCTCCCGAGGTGGCTCGGACCCTTTGTATACCTGTCTGGATGCTAAAAAAAGAGGCTTTGGAGCCTGAAATGAGACACTGCAAATTAACAGTGAGCCTTTAAGGCCCTAAACTGTGGGGGTTGGAGCCTAAAATGAGGCTTTGTAAGACAAGAGTAAGACTCTAGAAAGTAAAAATGAGGCTCTGGACACTAGAAATTTAGATTTGAACTATATGTAGCAGCTTTGGTTCTTCCAAATCAGGTTTTAGGCCTTAAAAATGATGCTCTAGGCCCTTGAAATGCATATTTGAATCTTAAAAGCACAAACCCTGGAACTGTGGACACCCCCAAATGAGGGGTTGGACCCTCCAGAGGTGGCTGGGACCCTTCGTATACCTGTCTGGATGCTAAAAAAAGAGGTTTTGGAGCCTGAAATGAGACACTGCAAATTAACAGTGAGCCTTTAAGGCCCTAAACTGAGATATTGGAGCCTAAAATGAGGCATTGTAAGACAAGAGTAAGACTTTGGAAAGTAGAAATGAGGCTCTGGACCCTAGAAATTCAGAGTTGGACTATAAAGCGGCTTTGGGGCTTCCAAGTCAGGTTTTAGGGCTTAAAAATGATGCTCTGGGCCCTTGAAATGCATCTTTGGACCTTCAAAGTGTGAACCCTGGAAATTTGGACCCCCCAAATGAGGGCTTGGACCCTCCAGAGGCGGCTCGGACCCTAAAAATGCATGTCTGGATGCTAAAAAAAGAGGCTTTGGAGCCTGAAATGAGAGTAGGAAAACTAACAGTGAGCCTTTGGCCGTAAAACCGTGGGGTTTGGAGCCTAAAATGAGGCTTTGTAAGACAAGAGTAAGACTTTGGAAAGTAAAAATGAGGCTCTGGACACTAGAAATTTACATTGGGACTCTATAAAGTGGCTTTGGGTCTTCCAAATCAGGTTTTAGGGCTTAAAAATGATGCTCTGAGCCCTTGAAATGCATCTTTGGTCCTAAAAGAACAAACCCTGGAAATGTGGACACCCCCAAATGAGGGCTTGGACCCTCCAGAGGCGGCTCGGACCCTAAAAATGCATGTCTGGATGCTAAAAAAAGAGTCTTTGGACCCTGAAATGAGACTATGCAAAAAAACAGTGAGCCTTGGGGCCCTAAACTGTGGGGTCTGGAGCCTAAAATGAGGCATTGTAAGAGAAGAGTAAGATTTTGGAAAGTAAAAATGAGGCTCTGGACCCTAATAATTTACATTGGGACTCTATAAAGTGGCTTTGGGGCTTCCAAATCAGGTTTTAGGGCTTAAAAATGATGCTCTAGGCCCTTGAAATGCATATTTGAATCTTAAAAGCACAAACCCTGGAACTGTGGACACCCCCAAATGAGGGGTTGGACCCTCCAGAGGTGGCTGGGACCCTTCGTATACCTGTCTGGATGCTAAAAAAAGAGGTTTTGGAGCCTGAAATGAGACACTGCAAATTAACAGTGAGCCTTTAAGGCCCTAAACTGAGATATTGGAGCCTAAAATGAGGCATTGTAAGACAAGAGTAAGACTTTGGAAAGTAGAAATGAGGCTCTGGACCCTAGAAAGTCAGAGTTGGACTATAAAGTGGCTTTGGGGCTTGCAAATCAGGTTTTAGGGCTTAAAAATGATGCTCTGGGCCCTTGAAATGCATCTTTGGACCTTCAAAGTGTGAACCCTGGAAATTTGGACACCCCGAAATGAGGGCTTGGACCCTCCAGAGGTGGCTCAGTCCCTAAGGATGCTTGTCTGGATGCTAAAAAATGAGGCTTTGGAGCCTGAAATGAGACTAGGAAAACTAACAGTGAGCCTTTAGCCGTAAAACTGTGGGGTTTGGAGCCTAAAATGAGGCTTTGTAAGACAAGAGTAAGACTCTGGAAAGTAAAAATGAGGCTCTGGACCCTAGAAATTTAGATTTGAACTCTAAAAAGCGAATTTGGGGCTTCCAAATCAGGTTTTAGGGCTTAAAAATGATGCTCTGAGTCCTTGAAATGCATATTTGAATCTTAAAAGCACAAACCCTGGAACTCTGGACACCCCCAACTGAGGGCTTTGACCCTCCCGAGGTGGCTCGGACCCTTCGTATACCTGTCTGGATGCTAAAAAAAGAGGCTTTGGACCCTGAAATGAGACACTGCAAATTAACAGTAAGCCTTTAAGGCCCTAAATTGTTGGGTTTGGAGCCTAAAATGAGGCCTTGTGAGACAAGAGTAAGACTCTAGAAAGTAAAAATGAGGCTCTGCACACTAGAAATTTAGATTTGAACTATATGTAGCAGCTTTGGTTCTTCCAAATCAGGTTTTAGGGCTTAAAAATGATGCTCTGAACCCTTGAAATGCATCTTTGGACCTTAAAAGTGTGAACCGTGGAACATTGGACACCCCCAAATGAGGGCTTGGACCCTCCCGAGGTGGCTCGGACCCTTTGTATACCTGTCTGGATGCTAAAAAAAGAGGCTTTGGAGCCTGAAATGAGACACTGCAAATTAACAGTGAGCCTTTAAGGCCCTAAACTGTGGGGTTTGGAGCCTAAAATGAGGCTTTGTAAGACAAGAGTAAGACTCTAGAAAGTAAAAATGAGGCTCTGGACACTAGAAATTTAGATTTGAACTATATGTAGCAGCTTTGGTTCTTCCAAATCAGGTTTCGGGGCTTAAAAATGATGCTCTAGGCCCTTGAAATGCATATTTGAATCTTAAAAGCACAAACCCTGGAACTGTGGACACCCCCAAATGAGGGGTTGGACCCTCCAGAGGTGGCTGGGACCCTTCGTATACCTGTCTGGATGCTAAAAAAAGAGGTTTTGGAGCCTGAAATGAGACACTACAAATTAACAGTGAGCCTTTAAGGCCCTAAACTGAGATATTGGAGCCTAAAATGAGGCATTGTAAGACAAGAGTAAGACTTTGGAAAGTAGAAATGAGGCTCTGGACCCTAGAAATTCAGAGTTGGACTATAAAGCGGCTTTGGGGCTTCCAAATCAGGTTTTAGGGCTTAAAAATGATGCTCTGGGCCCTTGAAATGCATCTTTGGACCTTCAAAGTGTGAACCCTGGAAATTTGGACCCCCCAAATGAGGGCTTGGACCCTCCAGAGGCGGCTCGGACCCTAAAAATGCATGTCTGGATGCTAAAAAAAGAGGCTTTGGAGCCTGAAATGAGACTAGGAAAACTAACAGTGAGTCTTTGGCCGTAAAACCGTGGGGTTTGGAGCCTAAAATGAGGCTTTGTAAGACAAGAGTAAGACTTTGGAAAGTAAAAATGAGGCTCTGGACACTAGAAATTTACATTGGGACTCTATAAAGTGGCTTTGGGTCTTCCAAATCAGGTTTTAGGGCTTAAAAATGATGCTCTGAGCCCTTGAAATGCATCTTTGGTCCTAAAAGAACAAACCCTGGAAATGTGGACACCCCCAAATGAGGGCTTGGACCCTCCAGAGGCGGCTCGGACCCTAAAAATGCATGTCTGGATGCTAAAAAAAGAGGCTTTGGAGCCTGAAATGAGACTAGGAAAACTAACAGTGAGCCTTTAGCCGTAAAACTGTGGGGTTTGGAGCCTAAAATGAGGCTTTGTAAGACAAGAGTAAGACTCTGGAAAGTAAAAATGAGGCTCTGGACCCTAGAAATTTAGATTTGAACTCTAAAAAGCGAATTTGGGTCTTCCAAATCAGGTTTTAGGGCTTAAAAATGATGCTCTGAGTCCTTGAAATGCATATTTGAATCTTAAAAGCACAAACCCTGGAACTCTGGACACCCCCAACTGAGGGCTTTGACCCTCCCGAGGTGGCTCGGACCCTTCGTATACCTGTCTGGATGCTAAAAAAAGAGGCTTTGGACCCTGAAATGAGACACTGCAAATTAACAGTAAGCCTTTAAGGCCCTAAATTGTTGGGTTTGGAGCCTAAAATGAGGCCTTGTGAGACAAGAGTAAGACTCTAGAAAGTAAAAATGAGGCTCTGGACACTAGAAATTTAGATTTGAACTATATGTAGCAGCTTTGGTTCTTCCAAATCAGGTTTTAGGGCTTAAAAATGATGCTCTGAACCCTTGAAATGCATCTTTGGACCTTAAAAGTGTGAACCGTGGAACATTGGACAGCCCCAAATGAGGGCTTGGACCCTCCCGAGGTGGCTCGGACCCTTTGTATACCTGTCTGGATGCTAAAAAAAGAGGCTTTGGAGCCTGAAATGAGACACTGCAAATTAACAGTGAGCCTTTAAGGCCCTAAACTGTGGGGTTTGGAGCCTAAAATGAGGCTTTGTAAGACAAGAGTAAGACTCTAGAAAGTAAAAATGAGGCTCTGGACACTAGAAATTTAGATTTGAACTATATGTAGCAGCTTTGGTTCTTCCAAATCAGGTTTTAGGGCTTAAAAATGATGCTCTAGGCCCTTGAAATGCATCTTTGGACCTTAAAAGTGTGAACCGTGGAACATTGGACACCCCCAAATGAGGGCTTGGACCCTCCAGAGCTGGCTCAGACCCTAAGGATGCCTGTCTGGATGCTAAAAAAAGAGGCTTGGACCCTGAAATTAGACTATGCAAACTAACAGTGAGCCTTTGGATGTAAAACGGTGGGGTTTGGAGCCTAAAATGAGGCATTGTAAGACAAGAGTAAGACTTTGGAAAGTAAAAATGAGGCTCTGGACCCTAGAAATTTACACTGGGACTCTATAAAGTGGCTTTGGGGCTTCCAAATCAGGTTTTAGGCCTTAAAAATGATGCTCTAGGCCCTTGAAATGCATATTTGAATCTTAAAAGCACAAACCCTGGAACTGTGGACACCCCCAAATGAGGGGTTGGACCCTCCAGAGGTGGCTGGGACCCTTCGTATACCTGTCTGGATGCTAAAAAAAGAGGTTTTGGAGCCTGAAATGAGACACTGCAAATTAACAGTGAGCCTTTAAGGCCCTAAACTGAGATATTGGAGCCTAAAATGAGGCATTGTAAGACAAGAGTAAGACTTTGGAAAGTAGAAATGAGGCTCTGGACCCTAGAAATTCAGAGTTGGACTATAAAGTGGCTTTGGGGCTTGCAAATCAGGTTTTAGGGCTTAAAAATGATGCTCTGGGCCCTTGAAATGCATCTTTGGACCTTCAAAGTGTGAACCCTGGAAATTTGGACACCCCGAAATGAGGGCTTGGACCCTCCAGAGGTGGCTCAGTCCCTAAGGATGCTTGTCTGGATGCTAAAAATGAGGCTTTGGAGCCTGAAATGAGACTATGCCAACTAACAGTGAGCCTTTAGCCGTAAAACTGTGGGGTTTGGAGCCTAAAATGAGGCTTTGTAAGACAAGAGTAAGACTTTGGAAAGTAAAAATGAGGCTCTGGACACTAGAAATTTACATTGGGACTCTATAAAGTGGCTTTGGGTCTTCCAAATCAGGTTTTAGGGCTTAAAAATGATGCTCTGAGCCCTTGAAATGCATCTTTGGTCCTAAAAGAACAAACCCTGGAAATGTGGACACCCCCAAATGAGGGCTTGGACCCTCCAGAGGCGGCTCGGACCCTAAAAATGCATGTCTGGATGCTAAAAAAAGAGGCTTTGGACCCTGAAATGAGACTATGCAAAATAACAGTGAGCCTTGGGGCCCTAAACTGTGGGGTCTGGAGCCTAAAATGAGGCATTGTAAGACAAGAGTAAGACTCTAGAAAGTAAAAATGAGGCTCTGGACCCTAATAATTTACATTGGGACTCTACAAAGTGGCTTTGGGTCTTCCAAATCAGGTTTTAGGGCTTAAAAATGATGCTCTGAGCCCTTGAAATGCATCTTTGGTCTTAAAAGAACAAACCCTGGAACCTTGGACACCCCCAAATGAGGGCTTGGACCCTCCAGAGCTGGCTCAGACCCTAAGGATGCCTGTCTGGATGCTAAAAAAAGAGGCTTGGACCCTGAAATTAGACTATGCAAACTAACAGTGAGCCTTTGGATGTAAAACGGTGGGGTTTGGAGCCTAAAATGAGGCATTGTAAGACAAGAGTAAGACTTTGGAAAGTAAAAATGAGGCTCTGGACCCTAGAAATTTACACTGGGACTCTATAAAGTGGCTTTGGGGCTTCCAAATCAGGTTTTAGGCCTTAAAAATGATGCTCTAGGCCCTTGAAATGCATATTTGAATCTTAAAAGCACAAACCCTGGAACTGTGGACACCCCCAAATGAGGGGTTGGACCCTCCAGAGGTGGCTGGGACCCTTCGTATACCTGTCTGGATGCTAAAAAAAGAGGTTTTGGAGCCTGAAATGAGACACTGCAAATTAACAGTGAGCCTTTAAGGCCCTAAACTGAGATATTGGAGCCTAAAATGAGGCATTGTAAGACAATAGTAAGACTTTGGAAAGTAGAAATGAGGCTCTGGACCCTAGAAATTCAGAGTTGGACTATAAAGTGGCTTTGGGGCTTGCAAATCAGGTTTTAGGGCTTAAAAATGATGCTCTGGGCCCTTGAAATGCATCTTTGGACCTTCAAAGTGTGAACCCTGGAAATTTGGACACCCCGAAATGAGGGCTTGGACCCTCCAGAGGTGGCTCAGTCCCTAAGGATGCTTGTCTGGATGCTAAAAATGAGGCTTTGGAGCCTGAAATGAGACTATGCCAACTAACAGTGAGCCTTTAGCCGTAAAACTGTGGGGTTTGGAGCCTAAAATGAGGCTTTGTAAGACAAGAGTAAGACTTTGGAAAGTAAAAATGAGGCTCTGGACACTAGAAATTTACATTGGGACTCTATAAAGTGGCTTTGGGTCTTCCAAATCAGGTTTTAGGGCTTAAAAATGATGCTCTGAGCCCTTGAAATGCATCTTTGGTCCTAAAAGAACAAACCCTGGAAATGTGGACACCCCCAAATGAGGGCTTGGACCCTCCAGAGGCGGCTCGGACCCTAAAAATGCATGTCTGGATGCTAAAAAAAGAGGCTTTGGACCCTGAAATGAGACTATGCAAAATAACAGTGAGCCTTGGGGCCCTAAACTGTGGGGTCTGGAGCCTAAAATGAGGCATTGTAAGACAAGAGTAAGACTCTAGAAAGTAAAAATGAGGCTCTGGACCCTAATAATTTACATTGGGACTCTACAAAGTGGCTTTGGGTCTTCCAAATCAGGTTTTAGGGCTTAAAAATGATGCTCTGAGCCCTTGAAATGCATCTTTGGTCTTAAAAGAACAAACCCTGGAACCTTGGACACCCCCAAATGAGGGCTTGGACCCTCCAGAGCTGGCTCAGACCCTAAGGATGCCTGTCTGGATGCTAAAAAAAGAGGCTTGGACCCTGAAATTAGACTATGCAAACTAACAGTGAGCCTTTGGATGTAAAACGGTGGGGTTTGGAGCCTAAAATGAGGCATTGTAAGACAAGAGTAAGACTTTGGAAAGTAAAAATGAGGCTCTGGACCCTAGAAATTTACACTGGGACTCTATAAAGTGGCTTTGGGGCTTCCAAATCAGGTTTTAGGCCTTAAAAATGATGCTCTAGGCCCTTGAAATGCATATTTGAATCTTAAAAGCACAAACCCTGGAACTGTGGACACCCCCAAATGAGGGGTTGGACCCTCCAGAGGTGGCTGGGACCCTTCGTATACCTGTCTGGATGCTAAAAAAAGAGGTTTTGGAGCCTGAAATGAGACACTGCAAATTAACAGTGAGCCTTTAAGGCCCTAAACTGAGATATTGGAGCCTAAAATGAGGCATTGTAAGACAAGAGTAAGACTTGGAAAGTAGAAATGAGGCTCTGGACCCTAGAAATTCAGAGTTGGACTATAAAGTGGCTTTGGGGCTTGCAAATCAGGTTTTAGGGCTTAAAAATGATGCTCTGGGCCCTTGAAATGCATCTTTGGACCTTCAAAGTGTGAACCCTGGAAATTTGGACACCCCGAAATGAGGGCTTGGACCCTCCAGAGGTGGCTCAGTCCCTAAGGATGCTTGTCTGGATGCTAAAAAATGAGGCTTTGGAGCCTGAAATGAGACTATGCCAACTAACAGTGAGCCTTTAGCCGTAAAACTGTGGGGTTTGGAGCCTAAAATGAGGCTTTGTAAGACAAGAGTAAGACTCTGGAAAGTAAAAATGAGGCTCTGGACCCTAGAAATTTAGATTTGAACTCTAAAAAGCGAATTTGGGTCTTCCAAATCAGGTTTTAGGGCTTAAAAATGATGCTCTGAGTCCTTGAAATGCATATTTGAATCTTAAAAGCACAAACCCTGGAACTCTGGACACCCCCAACTGAGGGCTTTGACCCTCCCGAGGTGGCTCGGACCCTTCGTATACCTGTCTGGATGCTAAAAATAGAGGCTTTGGACCCTGAAATGAGACACTGCAAATTAACAGTAAGCCTTTAAGGCCCTAAATTGTTGGGTTTGGAGCCTAAAATGAGGCCTTGTGAGACAAGAGTAAGACTCTAGAAAGTAAAAATGAGGCTCTGGACACTAGAAATTTAGATTTGAACTATATGTAGCAGCTTTGGTTCTTCCAAATCAGGTTTTAGGGCTTAAAAATGATGATCTGAACCCTTGAAATGCATCTTTGGACCTTAAAAGTGTGAACCGTGGAACATTGGACAGCCCCAAATGAGGGCTTGGACCCTCCCGAGGTGGCTCGGACCCTTTGTATACCTGTCTGGATGCTAAAAAAAGAGGCTTTGGAGCCTGAAATGAGACACTGCAAATTAACAGTGAGCCTTTAAGGCCCTAAACTGAGATATTGGAGCCTAAAATGAGGCATTGTAAGACAAGAGTAAGACTTTGGAAAGTAGAAATGAGGCTCTGGACCCTAGAAATTCAGAGTTGGACTATAAAGTGGCTTTGGGGCTTGCAAATCAGGTTTTAGGGCTTAAAAATGATGCTCTGGGCCCTTGAAATGCATCTTTGGACCTTCAAAGTGTGAACCCTGGAAATTTGGACACCCCGAAATGAGGGCTTGGACCCTCCAGAGGTGGCTCAGTCCCTAAGGATGCTTGTCTGGATGCTAAAAATGAGGCTTTGGAGCCTGAAATGAGACTATGCCAACTAACAGTGAGCCTTTAGCCGTAAAACTGTGGGGTTTGGAGCCTAAAATGAGGCTTTGTAGGACAAGAGTAAGACTTTGGAAAGTAAAAATGAGGCTCTGGACACTAGAAATTTACATTGGGACTCTATAAAGTGGCTTTGGGTCTTCCAAATGAGGTTTTAGGGCTTAAAAATGATACTCTGAGCCAATGAAATGCATCTTTGGTCCTTAAAGAACAAACCCTCGAACTGTGGACACCACCAAATGAGGGCTTGGACCTTCTAGAGGCGGCTGGGACCCTTAAAATGACTGTCTGGATGCTAAAAAAAGAGGCTTTGGACCCTGAAATGAGACTATGCAAAATAACAGTGAGCCTTGGGGCCCTAAACTGTGGGGTCTGGAGCCTAAAATGAGGCATTGTAAGACAAGAGTAAGACTCTAGAAAGTAAAAATGAGGCTCTGGACCCTAATAATTTACATTGGGACTCTACAAAGTGGCTTTGGGTCTTCCAAATCAGGTTTTAGGGCTTAAAAATGATGCTCTGAGCCCTTGAAATGCATCTTTGGTCTTAAAAGAACAAACCCTGGAACCTTGGACACCCCCAAATGAGGGCTTGGACCCTCCAGAGCTGGCTCAGACCCTAAGGATGCCTGTCTGGATGCTAAAAAAAGAGGCTTGGACCCTGAAATTAGACTATGCAAACTAACAGTGAGCCTTTGGATGTAAAACGGTGGGGTTTGGAGCCTAAAATGAGGCATTGTAAGACAAGAGTAAGACTTTGGAAAGTAAAAATGAGGCTCTGGACCCTAGAAATTTACACTGGGACTCTATAAAGTGGCTTTGGGGCTTCCAAATCAGGTTTTAGGCCTTAAAAATGATGCTCTAGGCCCTTGAAATGCATATTTGAATCTTAAAAGCACAAACCCTGGAACTGTGGACACCCCCAAATGAGGGGTTGGACCCTCCAGAGGTGGCTGGGACCCTTCGTATACCTGTCTGGATGCTAAAAAAAGAGGTTTTGGAGCCTGAAATGAGACACTGCAAATTAACAGTGAGCCTTTAAGGCCCTAAACTGAGATATTGGAGCCTAAAATGAGGCATTGTAAGACAATAGTAAGACTTTGGAAAGTAGAAATGAGGCTCTGGACCCTAGAAATTCAGAGTTGGACTATAAAGTGGCTTTGGGGCTTGCAAATCAGGTTTTAGGGCTTAAAAATGATGCTCTGGGCCCTTGAAATGCATCTTTGGACCTTCAAAGTGTGAACCCTGGAAATTTGGACACCCCGAAATGAGGGCTTGGACCCTCCAGAGGTGGCTCAGTCCCTAAGGATGCTTGTCTGGATGCTAAAAATGAGGCTTTGGAGCCTGAAATGAGACTATGCCAACTAACAGTGAGCCTTTAGCCGTAAAACTGTGGGGTTTGGAGCCTAAAATGAGGCTTTGTAAGACAAGAGTAAGACTTTGGAAAGTAAAAATGAGGCTCTGGACACTAGAAATTTACATTGGGACTCTATAAAGTGGCTTTGGGTCTTCCAAATCAGGTTTTAGGGCTTAAAAATGATGCTCTGAGCCCTTGAAATGCATCTTTGGTCCTAAAAGAACAAACCCTGGAAATGTGGACACCCCCAAATGAGGGCTTGGACCCTCCAGAGGCGGCTCGGACCCTAAAAATGCATGTCTGGATGCTAAAAAAAGAGGCTTTGGACCCTGAAATGAGACTATGCAAAATAACAGTGAGCCTTGGGGCCCTAAACTGTGGGGTCTGGAGCCTAAAATGAGGCATTGTAAGACAAGAGTAAGACTCTAGAAAGTAAAAATGAGGCTCTGGACCCTAATAATTTACATTGGGACTCTACAAAGTGGCTTTGGGTCTTCCAAATCAGGTTTTAGGGCTTAAAAATGATGCTCTGAGCCCTTGAAATGCATCTTTGGTCTTAAAAGAACAAACCCTGGAACCTTGGACACCCCCAAATGAGGGCTTGGACCCTCCAGAGCTGGCTCAGACCCTAAGGATGCCTGTCTGGATGCTAAAAAAAGAGGCTTGGACCCTGAAATTAGACTATGCAAACTAACAGTGAGCCTTTGGATGTAAAACGGTGGGGTTTGGAGCCTAAAATGAGGCATTGTAAGACAAGAGTAAGACTTTGGAAAGTAAAAATGAGGCTCTGGACCCTAGAAATTTACACTGGGACTCTATAAAGTGGCTTTGGGGCTTCCAAATCAGGTTTTAGGCCTTAAAAATGATGCTCTAGGCCCTTGAAATGCATATTTGAATCTTAAAAGCACAAACCCTGGAACTGTGGACACCCCCAAATGAGGGCTTGGACCCTCCAGAGGTGGCTGGGACCCTTCGTATACCTGTCTGGATGCTAAAAAAAGAGGTTTTGGAGCCTGAAATGAGACACTGCAAATTAACAGTGAGCCTTTAAGGCCCTAAACTGAGATATTGGAGCCTAAAATGAGGCATTGTAAGACAATAGTAAGACTTTGGAAAGTAGAAATGAGGCTCTGGACCCTAGAAATTCAGAGTTGGACTATAAAGTGGCTTTGGGGCTTGCAAATCAGGTTTTAGGGCTTAAAAATGATGCTCTGGGCCCTTGAAATGCATCTTTGGACCTTCAAAGTGTGAACCCTGGAAATTTGGACACCCCGAAATGAGGGCTTGGACCCTCCAGAGGTGGCTCAGTCCCTAAGGATGCTTGTCTGGATGCTAAAAATGAGGCTTTGGAGCCTGAAATGAGACTATGCCAACTAACAGTGAGCCTTTAGCCGTAAAACTGTGGGGTTTGGAGCCTAAAATGAGGCTTTGTAAGACAAGAGTAAGACTTTGGAAAGTAAAAATGAGGCTCTGGACACTAGAAATTTACATTGGGACTCTATAAAGTGGCTTTGGGTCTTCCAAATCAGGTTTTAGGGCTTAAAAATGATGCTCTGAGCCCTTGAAATGCATCTTTGGTCCTAAAAGAACAAACCCTGGAAATGTGGACACCCCCAAATGAGGGCTTGGACCCTCCAGAGGCGGCTCGGACCCTAAAAATGCATGTCTGGATGCTAAAAAAAGAGGCTTTGGACCCTGAAATGAGACTATGCAAAATAACAGTGAGCCTTGGGGCCCTAAACTGTGGGGTCTGGAGCCTAAAATGAGGCATTGTAAGACAAGAGTAAGACTCTAGAAAGTAAAAATGAGGCTCTGGACCCTAATAATTTACATTGGGACTCTACAAAGTGGCTTTGGGTCTTCCAAATCAGGTTTTAGGGCTTAAAAATGATGCTCTGAGCCCTTGAAATGCATCTTTGGTCTTAAAAGAACAAACCCTGGAACCTTGGACACCCCCAAATGAGGGCTTGGACCCTCCAGAGCTGGCTCAGACCCTAAGGATGCCTGTCTGGATGCTAAAAAAAGAGGCTTGGACCCTGAAATTAGACTATGCAAACTAACAGTGAGCCTTTGGATGTAAAACGGTGGGGTTTGGAGCCTAAAATGAGGCATTGTAAGACAAGAGTAAGACTTTGGAAAGTAAAAATGAGGCTCTGGACCCTAGAAATTTACACTGGGACTCTATAAAGTGGCTTTGGGGCTTCCAAATCAGGTTTTAGGCCTTAAAAATGATGCTCTAGGCCCTTGAAATGCATATTTGAATCTTAAAAGCACAAACCCTGGAACTGTGGACACCCCCAAATGAGGGGTTGGACCCTCCAGAGGTGGCTGGGACCCTTCGTATACCTGTCTGGATGCTAAAAAAAGAGGTTTTGGAGCCTGAAATGAGACACTGCAAATTAACAGTGAGCCTTTAAGGCCCTAAACTGAGATATTGGAGCCTAAAATGAGGCATTGTAAGACAAGAGTAAGACTTGGAAAGTAGAAATGAGGCTCTGGACCCTAGAAATTCAGAGTTGGACTATAAAGTGGCTTTGGGGCTTGCAAATCAGGTTTTAGGGCTTAAAAATGATGCTCTGGGCCCTTGAAATGCATCTTTGGACCTTCAAAGTGTGAACCCTGGAAATTTGGACACCCCGAAATGAGGGCTTGGACCCTCCAGAGGTGGCTCAGTCCCTAAGGATGCTTGTCTGGATGCTAAAAAATGAGGCTTTGGAGCCTGAAATGAGACTATGCCAACTAACAGTGAGCCTTTAGCCGTAAAACTGTGGGGTTTGGAGCCTAAAATGAGGCTTTGTAAGACAAGAGTAAGACTCTGGAAAGTAAAAATGAGGCTCTGGACCCTAGAAATTTAGATTTGAACTCTAAAAAGCGAATTTGGGTCTTCCAAATCAGGTTTTAGGGCTTAAAAATGATGCTCTGAGTCCTTGAAATGCATATTTGAATCTTAAAAGCACAAACCCTGGAACTCTGGACACCCCCAACTGAGGGCTTTGACCCTCCCGAGGTGGCTCGGACCCTTCGTATACCTGTCTGGATGCTAAAAATAGAGGCTTTGGACCCTGAAATGAGACACTGCAAATTAACAGTAAGCCTTTAAGGCCCTAAATTGTTGGGTTTGGAGCCTAAAATGAGGCCTTGTGAGACAAGAGTAAGACTCTAGAAAGTAAAAATGAGGCTCTGGACACTAGAAATTTAGATTTGAACTATATGTAGCAGCTTTGGTTCTTCCAAATCAGGTTTCAGGGCTTAAAAATGATGCTCTGAACCCTTGAAATGCATCTTTGGACCTTAAAAGTGTGAACCGTGGAACATTGGACAGCCCCAAATGAGGGCTTGGACCCTCCCGAGGTGGCTCGGACCCTTTGTATACCTGTCTGGATGCTAAAAAAAGAGGCTTTGGAGCCTGAAATGAGACACTGCAAATTAACAGTGAGCCTTTAAGGCCCTAAACTGTGGGGTTTGGAGCCTAAAATGAGGCTTTGTAAGACAAGAGTAAGACTCTAGAAAGTAAAAATGAGGCTCTGGACACTAGAAATTTAGATTTGAACTATATGTAGCAGCTTTGGTTCTTCCAAATCAGGTTTTAGGGCTTAAAAATGATGCTCTAGGCCCTTGAAATGCATCTTTGGACCTTAAAAGTGTGAACCGTGGAACATTGGACAGCCCCAAATGAGGGCTTGGACCCTCCCGAGGTGGCTCGGACCCTTTGTATACCTGTCTGGATGCTAAAAAAAGAGGCTTTGGAGCCTGAAATGAGACACTGCAAATTAACAGTGAGCCTTTAAGGCCCTAAACTGTGGGGTTTGGAGCCTAAAATGAGGCTTTGTAAGACAAGAGTAAGACTCTAGAAAGTAAAAATGAGGCTCTGGACACTAGAAATTTAGATTTGAACTATATGTAGCAGCTTTGGTTCTTCCAAATCAGGTTTCGGGGCTTAAAAATGATGCTCTAGGCCCTTGAAATGCATATTTGAATCTTAAAAGCACAAACCCTGGAACTGTGGACACCCCCAAATGAGGGGTTGGACCCTCCAGAGGTGGCTGGGACCCTTCGTATACCTGTCTGGATGCTAAAAAAAGAGGTTTTGGAGCCTGAAATGAGACACTACAAATTAACAGTGAGCCTTTAAGGCCCTAAACTGAGATATTGGAGCCTAAAATGAGGCATTGTAAGACAAGAGTAAGACTTTGGAAAGTAGAAATGAGGCTCTGGACCCTAGAAATTCAGAGTTGGACTATAAAGCGGCTTTGGGGCTTCCAAATCAGGTTTTAGGGCTTAAAAATGATGCTCTGGGCCCTTGAAATGCATCTTTGGACCTTCAAAGTGTGAACCCTGGAAATTTGGACCCCCCAAATGAGGGCTTGGACCCTCCAGAGGCGGCTCGGACCCTAAAAATGCATGTCTGGATGCTAAAAAAAGAGGCTTTGGAGCCTGAAATGAGACTAGGAAAACTAACAGTGAGCCTTTGGCCGTAAAACCGTGGGGTTTGGAGCCTAAAATGAGGCTTTGTAAGACAAGAGTAAGACTTTGGAAAGTAAAAATGAGGCTCTGGACACTAGAAATTTACATTGGGACTCTATAAAGTGGCTTTGGGTCTTCCAAATCAGGTTTTAGGGCTTAAAAATGATGCTCTGAGCCCTTGAAATGCATCTTTGGTCCTAAAAGAACAAACCCTGGAAATGTGGACACCCCCAAATGAGGGCTTGGACCCTCCAGAGGCGGCTCAGACCCTAAAAATGCATGTCTGGATGCTAAAAAAAGAGGCTTTGGAGCCTGAAATGAGACTAGGAAAACTAACAGTGAGCCTTTAGCCGTAAAACTGTGGGGTTTGGAGCCTAAAATGAGGCTTTGTAAGACAAGAGTAAGACTCTGGAAAGTAAAAATGAGGCTCTGGACACTAGAAATTTAGATTTGAACTCTAAAAAGCAAATTTGGGTCTTCCAAATCAGGTTTTAGGGCTTAAAAATGATGCTCTGAGTCCTTGAAATGCATATTTGAATCTTAAAAGCACAAACCCTGGAACTCTGGACACCCCCAACTGAGGGCTTTGACCCTCCCGAGGTGGCTCGGACCCTTCGTATACCTGTCTGGATGCTAAAAAAAGAGGCTTTGGACCCTGAAATGAGACACTGCAAATTAACAGTAAGCCTTTAAGGCCCTAAATTGTTGGGTTTGGAGCCTAAAATGAGGCCTTGTGAGACAAGAGTAAGACTCTAGAAAGTAAAAATGAGGCTCTGGACACTAGAAATTTAGATTTGAACTATATGTAGCAGCTTTGGTTCTTCCAAATCAGGTTTTAGGGCTTAAAAATGATGCTCTGAACCCTTGAAATGCATCTTTGGACCTTAAAAGTGTGAACCGTGGAACATTGGACAGCCCCAAATGAGGGCTTGGACCCTCCCGAGGTGGCTCGGACCCTTTGTATACCTGTCTGGATGCTAAAAAAAGAGGCTTTGGAGCCTGAAATGAGACACTGCAAATTAACAGTGAGCCTTTAAGGCCCTAAACTGTGGGGTTTGGAGCCTAAAATGAGGCTTTGTAAGACAAGAGTAAGACTCTAGAAAGTAAAAATGAGGCTCTGGACACTAGAAATTTAGATTTGAACTATATGTAGCAGCTTTGGTTCTTCCAAATCAGGTTTTAGGGCTTAAAAATGATGCTCTAGGCCCTTGAAATGCATCTTTGGACCTTAAAAGTGTGAACCGTGGAACATTGGACACCCCCAAATGAGGGCTTGGACCCTCCAGAGCTGGCTCAGACCCTAAGGATGCCTGTCTGGATGCTAAAAAAAGAGGCTTGGACCCTGAAATGAGACTATGCAAACTAACAGTGAGCCTTTGGATGTAAAACGGTGGGGTTTGGAGCCTAAAATGAGGCATTGTAAGACAAGAGTAAGACTTTGGAAAGTAAAAATGAGGCTCTGGACCCTAGAAATTTACACTGGGACTCTATAAAGTGGCTTTGGGGCTTCCAAATCAGGTTTTAGGCCTTAAAAATGATGCTCTAGGCCCTTGAAATGCATATTTGAATCTTAAAAGCACAAACCCTGGAACTGTGGACACCCCCAAATGAGGGGTTGGACCCTCCAGAGGTGGCTGGGACCCTTCGTATACCTGTCTGGATGCTAAAAAAAGAGGTTTTGGAGCCTGAAATGAGACACTGCAAATTAACAGTGAGCCTTTAAGGCCCTAAACTGAGATATTGGAGCCTAAAATGAGGCATTGTAAGACAAGAGTAAGACTTTGGAAAGTAGAAATGAGGCTCTGGACCCTAGAAATTCAGAGTTGGACTATAAAGTGGCTTTGGGGCTTGCAAATCAGGTTTTAGGGCTTAAAAATGATGCTCTGGGCCCTTGAAATGCATCTTTGGACCTTCAAAGTGTGAACCCTGGAAATTTGGACACCCCGAAATGAGGGCTTGGACCCTCCAGAGGTGGCTCAGTCCCTAAGGATGCTTGTCTGGATGCTAAAAATGAGGCTTTGGAGCCTGAAATGAGACTATGCCAACTAACAGTGAGCCTTTAGCCGTAAAACTGTGGGGTTTGGAGCCTAAAATGAGGCTTTGTAAGACAAGAGTAAGACTTTGGAAAGTAAAAATGAGGCTCTGGACACTAGAAATTTACATTGGGACTCTATAAAGTGGCTTTGGGTCTTCCAAATCAGGTTTTAGGGCTTAAAAATGATGCTCTGAGCCCTTGAAATGCATCTTTGGTCCTAAAAGAACAAACCCTGGAAATGTGGACACCCCCAAATGAGGGCTTGGACCCTCCAGAGGCGGCTCGGACCCTAAAAATGCATGTCTGGATGCTAAAAAAAGAGGCTTTGGACCCTGAAATGAGACTATGCAAAATAACAGTGAGCCTTGGGGCCCTAAACTGTGGGGTCTGGAGCCTAAAATGAGGCATTGTAAGACAAGAGTAAGACTCTAGAAAGTAAAAATGAGGCTCTGGACCCTAATAATTTACATTGGGACTCTACAAAGTGGCTTTGGGTCTTCCAAATCAGGTTTTAGGGCTTAAAAATGATGCTCTGAGCCCTTGAAATGCATCTTTGGTCTTAAAAGAACAAACCCTGGAACCTTGGACACCCCCAAATGAGGGCTTGGACCCTCCAGAGCTGGCTCAGACCCTAAGGATGCCTGTCTGGATGCTAAAAAAAGAGGCTTGGACCCTGAAATTAGACTATGCAAACTAACAGTGAGCCTTTGGATGTAAAACGGTGGGGTTTGGAGCCTAAAATGAGGCATTGTAAGACAAGAGTAAGACTTTGGAAAGTAAAAATGAGGCTCTGGACCCTAGAAATTTACACTGGGACTCTATAAAGTGGCTTTGGGGCTTCCAAATCAGGTTTTAGGCCTTAAAAATGATGCTCTAGGCCCTTGAAATGCATATTTGAATCTTAAAAGCACAAACCCTGGAACTGTGGACACCCCCAAATGAGGGGTTGGACCCTCCAGAGGTGGCTGGGACCCTTCGTATACCTGTCTGGATGCTAAAAAAAGAGGTTTTGGAGCCTGAAATGAGACACTGCAAATTAACAGTGAGCCTTTAAGGCCCTAAACTGAGATATTGGAGCCTAAAATGAGGCATTGTAAGACAAGAGTAAGACTTTGGAAAGTAGAAATGAGGCTCTGGACCCTAGAAATTCAGAGTTGGACTATAAAGTGGCTTTGGGGCTTGCAAATCAGGTTTTAGGGCTTAAAAATGATGCTCTGGGCCCTTGAAATGCATCTTTGGACCTTCAAAGTGTGAACCCTGGAAATTTGGACACCCCGAAATGAGGGCTTGGACCCTCCAGAGGTGGCTCAGTCCCTAAGGATGCTTGTCTGGATGCTAAAAATGAGGCTTTGGAGCCTGAAATGAGACTATGCCAACTAACAGTGAGCCTTTAGCCGTAAAACTGTGGGGTTTGGAGCCTAAAATGAGGCTTTGTAAGACAAGAGTAAGACTTTGGAAAGTAAAAATGAGGCTCTGGACACTAGAAATTTACATTGGGACTCTATAAAGTGGCTTTGGGTCTTCCAAATCAGGTTTTAGGGCTTAAAAATGATGCTCTGAGCCCTTGAAATGCATCTTTGGTCCTAAAAGAACAAACCCTGGAAATGTGGACACCCCCAAATGAGGGCTTGGACCCTCCAGAGGCGGCTCGGACCCTAAAAATGCATGTCTGGATGCTAAAAAAAGAGGCTTTGGAGCCTGAAATGAGACTATGCAAAATAACAGTGAGCCTTGGGGCCCTAAACTGTGGGGTCTGGAGCCTAAAATGAGGCATTGTAAGACAAGAGTAAGACTCTAGAAAGTAAAAATGAGGCTCTGGACCCTAATAATTTACATTGGGACTCTACAAAGTGGCTTTGGGTCTTCCAAATCAGGTTTTAGGGCTTAAAAATGATGCTCTGAGCCCTTGAAATGCATCTTTGGTCTTAAAAGAACAAACCCTGGAACCTTGGACACCCCCAAATGAGGGCTTGGACCCTCCAGAGCTGGCTCAGACCCTAAGGATGCCTGTCTGGATGCTAAAAAAAGAGGCTTGGACCCTGAAATTAGACTATGCAAACTAACAGTGAGCCTTTGGATGTAAAACGGTGGGGTTTGGAGCCTAAAATGAGGCATTGTAAGACAAGAGTAAGACTTTGGAAAGTAAAAATGAGGCTCTGGACCCTAGAAATTTACACTGGGACTCTATAAAGTGGCTTTGGGGCTTCCAAATCAGGTTTTAGGCCTTAAAAATGATGCTCTAGGCCCTTGAAATGCATATTTGAATCTTAAAAGCACAAACCCTGGAACTGTGGACACCCCCAAATGAGGGGTTGGACCCTCCAGAGGTGGCTGGGACCCTTCGTATACCTGTCTGGATGCTAAAAAAAGAGGTTTTGGAGCCTGAAATGAGACACTGCAAATTAACAGTGAGCCTTTAAGGCCCTAAACTGAGATATTGGAGCCTAAAATGAGGCATTGTAAGACAAGAGTAAGACTTGGAAAGTAGAAATGAGGCTCTGGACCCTAGAAATTCAGAGTTGGACTATAAAGTGGCTTTGGGGCTTGCAAATCAGGTTTTAGGGCTTAAAAATGATGCTCTGGGCCCTTGAAATGCATCTTTGGACCTTCAAAGTGTGAACCCTGGAAATTTGGACACCCCGAAATGAGGGCTTGGACCCTCCAGAGGTGGCTCAGTCCCTAAGGATGCTTGTCTGGATGCTAAAAAATGAGGCTTTGGAGCCTGAAATGAGACTATGCCAACTAACAGTGAGCCTTTAGCCGTAAAACTGTGGGGTTTGGAGCCTAAAATGAGGCTTTGTAAGACAAGAGTAAGACTTTGGAAAGTAAAAATGAGGCTCTGGACACTAGAAATTTACATTGGGACTCTATAAAGTGGCTTTGGGTCTTCCAAATCAGGTTTTAGGGCTTAAAAATGATGCTCTAGGCCCTTGAAATGCATATTTGAATCTTAAAAGCACAAACCCTGGAACTGTGGACACCCCCAAATGAGGGGTTGGACCCTCCAGAGGTGGCTGGGACCCTTCGTATACCTGTCTGGATGCTAAAAAAAGAGGTTTTGGAGCCTGAAATGAGACACTGCAAATTAACAGTGAGCCTTTAAGGCCCTAAACTGAGATATTGGAGCCTAAAATGAGGCATTGTAAGACAAGAGTAAGACTTTGGAAAGTAGAAATGAGGCTCTGGACCCTAGAAATTCAGAGTTGGACTATAAAGTGGCTTTGGGGCTTCCAAGTCAGGTTTTAGGGCTTAAAAATGATGCTCTGGGCCCTTGAAATGCATCTTTGGACCTTCAAAGTGTGAACCCTGGAAATTTGGACCCCCCAAATGAGGGCTTGGACCCTCCAGAGGCGGCTCGGACCCTAAAAATGCATGTCTGGATGCTAAAAAAAGAGGCTTTGGAGCCTGAAATGAGAGTAGGAAAACTAACAGTGAGCCTTTGGCCGTAAAACCGTGGGGTTTGGAGCCTAAAATGAGGCTTTGTAAGACAAGAGTAAGACTTTGGAAAGTAAAAATGAGGCTCTGGACACTAGAAATTTACATTGGGACTCTATAAAGTGGCTTTGGGTCTTCCAAATCAGGTTTTAGGGCTTAAAAATGATGCTCTGAGCCCTTGAAATGCATCTTTGGTCCTAAAAGAACAAACCCTGGAAATGTGGACACCCCCAAATGAGGGCTTGGACCCTCCAGAGGCGGCTCGGACCCTAAAAATGCATGTCTGGATGCTAAAAAAAGAGGCTTTGGACCCTGAAATGAGACTATGCAAAAAAACAGTGAGCCTTGGGGCCCTAAACTGTGGGGTCTGGAGCCTAAAATGAGGCATTGTAAGAGAAGAGTAAGATTTTGGAAAGTAAAAATGAGGCTCTGGACCCTAGAAATTTACATTGGGACTCTATAAAGTGGCTTTGGGGCTTCCAAATCAGGTTTTAGGCCTTAAAAATGATGCTCTAGGCCCTTGAAATGCATATTTGAATCTTAAAAGCACAAACCCTGGAACTGTGGACACCCCCAAATGAGGGGTTGGACCCTCCAGAGGTGGCTGGGACCCTTCGTATACCTGTCTGGATGCTAAAAAAAGAGGTTTTGGAGCCTGAAATGAGACACTGCAAATTAACAGTGAGCCTTTAAGGCCCTAAACTGAGATATTGGAGCCTAAAATGAGGCATTGTAAGACAAGAGTAAGACTTTGGAAAGTAGAAATGAGGCTCTGGACCCTAGAAAGTCAGAGTTGGACTATAAAGTGGCTTTGGGGCTTGCAAATCAGGTTTTAGGGCTTAAAAATGATGCTCTGGGCCCTTGAAATGCATCTTTGGACCTTCAAAGTGTGAACCCTGGAAATTTGGACACCCCGAAATGAGGGCTTGGACCCTCCAGAGGTGGCTCAGTCCCTAAGGATGCTTGTCTGGATGCTAAAAAATGAGGCTTTGGAGCCTGAAATGAGACTAGGAAAACTAACAGTGAGCCTTTAGCCGTAAAACTGTGGGGTTTGGAGCCTAAAATGAGGCTTTGTAAGACAAGAGTAAGACTCTGGAAAGTAAAAATGAGGCTCTGGACCCTAGAAATTTAGATTTGAACTCTAAAAAGCGAATTTGGGTCTTCCAAATCAGGTTTTAGGGCTTAAAAATGATGCTCTGAGTCCTTGAAATGCATATTTGAATCTTAAAAGCACAAACCCTGGAACTCTGGACACCCCCAACTGAGGGCTTTGACCCTCCCGAGGTGGCTCGGACCCTTCGTATACCTGTCTGGATGCTAAAAAAAGAGGCTTTGGACCCTGAAATGAGACACTGCAAATTAACAGTAAGCCTTTAAGGCCCTAAATTGTTGGGTTTGGAGCCTAAAATGAGGCCTTGTGAGACAAGAGTAAGACTCCAGAAAGTAAAAATGAGGCTCTGGACACTAGAAATTTAGATTTGAACTATATGTAGCAGCTTTGGTTCTTCCAAATCAGGTTTTAGGGCTTAAAAATGATGCTCTGAACCCTTGAAATGCATCTTTGGACCTTAAAAGTGTGAACCGTGGAACATTGGACAGCCCCAAATGAGGGCTTGGACCCTCCCGAGGTGGCTCGGACCCTTTGTATACCTGTCTGGATGCTAAAAAAAGAGGCTTTGGAGCCTGAAATGAGACACTGCAAATTAACAGTGAGCCTTTAAGGCCCTAAACTGTGGGGTTTGGAGCCTAAAATGAGGCTTTGTAAGACAAGAGTAAGACTCTAGAAAGTAAAAATGAGGCTCTGGACACTAGAAATTTAGATTTGAACTATATGTAGCAGCTTTGGTTCTTCCAAATCAGGTTTCGGGGCTTAAAAATGATGCTCTAGGCCCTTGAAATGCATATTTGAATCTTAAAAGCACAAACCCTGGAACTGTGGACACCCCCAAATGAGGGGTTGGACCCTCCAGAGGTGGCTGGGACCCTTCGTATACCTGTCTGGATGCTAAAAAAAGAGGTTTTGGAGCCTGAAATGAGACACTACAAATTAACAGTGAGCCTTTAAGGCCCTAAACTGAGATATTGGAGCCTAAAATGAGGCATTGTAAGACAAGAGTAAGACTTTGGAAAGTAGAAATGAGGCTCTGGACCCTAGAAATTCAGAGTTGGACTATAAAGCGGCTTTGGGGCTTCCAAATCAGGTTTTAGGGCTTAAAAATGATGCTCTGGGCCCTTGAAATGCATCTTTGGACCTTCAAAGTGTGAACCCTGGAAATTTGGACCCCCCAAATGAGGGCTTGGACCCTCCAGAGGCGGCTCGGACCCTAAAAATGCATGTCTGGATGCTAAAAAAAGAGGCTTTGGAGCCTGAAATGAGACTAGGAAAACTAACAGTGAGCCTTTGGCCGTAAAACCGTGGGGTTTGGAGCCTAAAATGAGGCTTTGTAAGACAAGAGTAAGACTTTGGAAAGTAAAAATGAGGCTCTGGACACTAGAAATTTACATTGGGACTCTATAAAGTGGCTTTGGGTCTTCCAAATCAGGTTTTAGGGCTTAAAAATGATGCTCTGAGCCCTTGAAATGCATCTTTGGTCCTAAAAGAACAAACCCTGGAAATGTGGACACCCCCAAATGAGGGCTTGGACCCTCCAGAGGCGGCTCAGACCCTAAAAATGCATGTCTGGATGCTAAAAAAAGAGGCTTTGGAGCCTGAAATGAGACTAGGAAAACTAACAGTGAGCCTTTAGCCGTAAAACTGTGGGGTTTGGAGCCTAAAATGAGGCTTTGTAAGACAAGAGTAAGACTCTGGAAAGTAAAAATGAGGCTCTGGACCCTAGAAATTTAGATTTGAACTCTAAAAAGCGAATTTGGGTCTTCCAAATCAGGTTTTAGGGCTTAAAAATGATGCTCTGAGTCCTTGAAATGCATATTTGAATCTTAAAAGCACAAACCCTGGAACTCTGGACACCCCCAACTGAGGGCTTTGACCCTCCCGAGGTGGCTCGGACCCTTCGTATACCTGTCTGGATGCTAAAAAAAGAGGCTTTGGACCCTGAAATGAGACACTGCAAATTAACAGTAAGCCTTTAAGGCCCTAAATTGTTGGGTTTGGAGCCTAAAATGAGGCCTTGTGAGACAAGAGTAAGACTCTAGTAAGTAAAAATGAGGCTCTGGACACTAGAAATTTAGATTTGAACTATATGTAGCAGCTTTGGTTCTTCCAAATCAGGTTTTAGGGCTTAAAAATGATGCTCTGAACCCTTGAAATGCATCTTTGGACCTTAAAAGTGTGAACCGTGGAACATTGGACAGCCCCAAATGAGGGCTTGGACCCTCCCGAGGTGGCTCGGACCCTTTGTATACCTGTCTGGATGCTAAAAAAAGAGGCTTTGGAGCCTGAAATGAGACACTGCAAATTAACAGTGAGCCTTTAAGGCCCTAAACTGTGGGGTTTGGAGCCTAAAATGAGGCTTTGTAAGACAAGAGTAAGACTCTAGAAAGTAAAAATGAGGCTCTGGACACTAGAAATTTAGATTTGAACTATATGTAGCAGCTTTGGTTCTTCCAAATCAGGTTTCGGGGCTTAAAAATGATGCTCTAGGCCCTTGAAATGCATATTTGAATCTTAAAAGCACAAACCCTGGAACTGTGGACACCCCCAAATGAGGGGTTGGACCCTCCAGAGGTGGCTGGGACCCTTCGTATACCTGTCTGGATGCTAAAAAAAGAGGTTTTGGAGCCTGAAATGAGACACTACAAATTAACAGTGAGCCTTTAAGGCCCTAAACTGAGATATTGGAGCCTAAAATGAGGCATTGTAAGACAAGAGTAAGACTTTGGAAAGTAGAAATGAGGCTCTGGACCCTAGAAATTCAGAGTTGGACTATAAAGCGGCTTTGGGGCTTCCAAATCAGGTTTTAGGGCTTAAAAATGATGCTCTGGGCCCTTGAAATGCATCTTTGGACCTTCAAAGTGTGAACCCTGGAAATTTGGACCCCCCAAATGAGGGCTTGGACCCTCCAGAGGCGGCTCGGACCCTAAAAATGCATGTCTGGATGCTAAAAAAAGAGGCTTTGGAGCCTGAAATGAGACTAGGAAAACTAACAGTGAGCCTTTGGCCGTAAAACCGTGGGGTTTGGAGCCTAAAATGAGGCTTTGTAAGACAAGAGTAAGACTTTGGAAAGTAAAAATGAGGCTCTGGACACTAGAAATTTACATTGGGACTCTATAAAGTGGCTTTGGGTCTTCCAAATCAGGTTTTAGGGCTTAAAAATGATGCTCTGAGCCCTTGAAATGCATCTTTGGTCCTAAAAGAACAAACCCTGGAAATGTGGACACCCCCAAATGAGGGCTTGGACCCTCCAGAGGCGGCTCAGACCCTAAAAATGCATGTCTGGATGCTAAAAAAAGAGGCTTTGGAGCCTGAAATGAGACTAGGAAAACTAACAGTGAGCCTTTAGCCGTAAAACTGTGGGGTTTGGAGCCTAAAATGAGGCTTTGTAAGACAAGAGTAAGACTCTGGAAAGTAAAAATGAGGCTCTGGACCCTAGAAATTTAGATTTGAACTCTAAAAAGCGAATTTGGGTCTTCCAAATCAGGTTTTAGGGCTTAAAAATGATGCTCTGAGTCCTTGAAATGCATATTTGAATCTTAAAAGCACAAACCCTGGAACTCTGGACACCCCCAACTGAGGGCTTTGACCCTCCCGAGGTGGCTCGGACCCTTCGTATACCTGTCTGGATGCTAAAAAAAGAGGCTTTGGACCCTGAAATGAGACACTGCAAATTAACAGTAAGCCTTTAAGGCCCTAAATTGTTGGGTTTGGAGCCTAAAATGAGGCCTTGTGAGACAAGAGTAAGACTCTAGTAAGTAAAAATGAGGCTCTGGACACTAGAAATTTAGATTTGAACTATATGTAGCAGCTTTGGTTCTTCCAAATCAGGTTTTAGGGCTTAAAAATGATGCTCTGAACCCTTGAAATGCATCTTTGGACCTTAAAAGTGTGAACCGTGGAACATTGGACAGCCCCAAATGAGGGCTTGGACCCTCCCGAGGTGGCTCGGACCCTTTGTATACCTGTCTGGATGCTAAAAAAAGAGGCTTTGGACCCTGAAATGAGACACTGCAAATTAACAGTGAGCCTTTAAGGCCCTAAACTGTGGGGTTTGGAGCCTAAAATGAGGCTTTGTAAGACAAGAGTAAGACTCTAGAAAGTAAAAATGAGGCTCTGGACACTAGAAATTTAGATTTGAACTATATGTAGCAGCTTTGGTTCTTCCAAATCAGGTTTTAGGGCTTAAAAATGATGCTCTAGGCCCTTGAAATGCATCTTTGGACCTTAAAAGTGTGAACCGTGGAACATTGGACACCCCCAAATGAGGGCTTGGACCCTCCAGAGCTGGCTCAGACCCTAAGGATGCCTGTCTGGATGCTAAAAAAAGAGGCTTGGACCCTGAAATTAGACTATGCAAACTAACAGTGAGCCTTTGGATGTAAAACGGTGGGGTTTGGAGCCTAAAATGAGGCATTGTAAGACAAGAGTAAGACTTTGGAAAGTAGAAATGAGGCTCTGGACCCTAGAAATTTACACTGGGACTCTATAAAGTGGCTTTGGGGCTTCCAAATCAGGTTTTAGGCCTTAAAAATGATGCTCTAGGCCCTTGAAATGCATATTTGAATCTTAAAAGCACAAACCCTGGAACTGTGGACACCCCCAAATGAGGGGTTGGACCCTCCAGAGGTGGCTGGGACCCTTCGTATACCTGTCTGGATGCTAAAAAAAGAGGTTTTGGAGCCTGAAATGAGACACTGCAAATTAACAGTGAGCCTTTAAGGCCCTAAACTGAGATATTGGAGCCTAAAATGAGGCATTGTAAGACAAGAGTAAGACTTTGGAAAGTAGAAATGAGGCTCTGGACCCTAGAAATTCAGAGTTGGACTATAAAGTGGCTTTGGGGCTTGCAAATCAGGTTTTAGGGCTTAAAAATGATGCTCTGGGCCCTTGAAATGCATCTTTGGACCTTCAAAGTGTGAACCCTGGAAATTTGGACACCCCGAAATGAGGGCTTGGACCCTCCAGAGGTGGCTCAGTCCCTAAGGATGCTTGTCTGGATGCTAAAAATGAGGCTTTGGAGCCTGAAATGAGACTATGCCAACTAACAGTGAGCCTTTAGCCGTAAAACTGTGGGGTTTGGAGCCTAAAATGAGGCTTTGTAAGACAAGAGTAAGACTTTGGAAAGTAAAAATGAGGCTCTGGACACTAGAAATTTACATTGGGACTCTATAAAGTGGCTTTGGGTCTTCCAAATCAGGTTTTAGGGCTTAAAAATGATGCTCTGAGCCCTTGAAATGCATCTTTGGTCCTAAAAGAACAAACCCTGGAAATGTGGACACCCCCAAATGAGGGCTTGGACCCTCCAGAGGCGGCTCGGACCCTAAAAATGCATGTCTGGATGCTAAAAAAAGAGGCTTTGGACCCTGAAATGAGACTATGCAAAATAACAGTGAGCCTTGGGGCCCTAAACTGTGGGGTCTGGAGCCTAAAATGAGGCATTGTAAGACAAGAGTAAGACTCTAGAAAGTAAAAATGAGGCTCTGGACCCTAATAATTTACATTGGGACTCTACAAAGTGGCTTTGGGTCTTCCAAATCAGGTTTTAGGGCTTAAAAATGATGCTCTGAGCCCTTGAAATGCATCTTTGGTCTTAAAAGAACAAACCCTGGAACCTTGGACACCCCCAAATGAGGGCTTGGACCCTCCAGAGCTGGCTCAGACCCTAAGGATGCCTGTCTGGATGCTAAAAAAAGAGGCTTGGACCCTGAAATTAGACTATGCAAACTAACAGTGAGCCTTTGGATGTAAAACGGTGGGGTTTGGAGCCTAAAATGAGGCATTGTAAGACAAGAGTAAGACTTTGGAAAGTAAAAATGAGGCTCTGGACCCTAGAAATTTACACTGGGACTCTATAAAGTGGCTTTGGGGCTTCCAAATCAGGTTTTAGGCCTTAAAAATGATGCTCTAGGCCCTTGAAATGCATATTTGAATCTTAAAAGCACAAACCCTGGAACTGTGGACACCCCCAAATGAGGGGTTGGACCCTCCAGAGGTGGCTGGGACCCTTCGTATACCTGTCTGGATGCTAAAAAAAGAGGTTTTGGAGCCTGAAATGAGACACTACAAATTAACAGTGAGCCTTTAAGGCCCTAAACTGAGATATTGGAGCCTAAAATGAGGCATTGTAAGACAAGAGTAAGACTTTGGAAAGTAGAAATGAGGCTCTGGACCCTAGAAATTCAGAGTTGGACTATAAAGCGGCTTTGGGGCTTCCAAATCAGGTTTTAGGGCTTAAAAATGATGCTCTGGGCCCTTGAAATGCATCTTTGGACCTTCAAAGTGTGAACCCTGGAAATTTGGACCCCCCAAATGAGGGCTTGGACCCTCCAGAGGCGGCTCGGACCCTAAAAATGCATGTCTGGATGCTAAAAAAAGAGGCTTTGGAGCCTGAAATGAGACTAGGAAAACTAACAGTGAGCCTTTGGCCGTAAAACCGTGGGGTTTGGAGCCTAAAATGAGGCTTTGTAAGACAAGAGTAAGACTTTGGAAAGTAAAAATGAGGCTCTGGACACTAGAAATTTAGATTTGAACTATATGTAGCAGCTTTGGTTCTTCCAAATCAGGTTTTAGGGCTTAAAAATGATGCTCTAGGCCCTTGAAATGCATCTTTGGACCTTAAAAGTGTGAACCGTGGAACATTGGACACCCCCAAATGAGGGCTTGGACCCTCCAGAGCTGGCTCAGACCCTAAGGATGCCTGTCTGGATGCTAAAAAAAGAGGCTTGGACCCTGAAATTAGACTATGCAAACTAACAGTGAGCCTTTGGATGTAAAACGGTGGGGTTTGGAGCCTAAAATGAGGCATTGTAAGACAAGAGTAAGACTTTGGAAAGTAAAAATGAGGCTCTGGACCCTAGAAATTTACACTGGGACTCTATAAAGTGGCTTTGGGGCTTCCAAATCAGGTTTTAGGCCTTAAAAATGATGCTCTAGGCCCTTGAAATGCATATTTGAATCTTAAAAGCACAAACCCTGGAACTGTGGACACCCCCAAATGAGGGGTTGGACCCTCCAGAGGTGGCTGGGACCCTTCGTATACCTGTCTGGATGCTAAAAAAAGAGGTTTTGGAGCCTGAAATGAGACACTGCAAATTAACAGTGAGCCTTTAAGGCCCTAAACTGAGATATTGGAGCCTAAAATGAGGCATTGTAAGACAAGAGTAAGACTTTGGAAAGTAGAAATGAGGCTCTGGACCCTAGAAATTCAGAGTTGGACTATAAAGTGGCTTTGGGGCTTGCAAATCAGGTTTTAGGGCTTAAAAATGATGCTCTGGGCCCTTGAAATGCATCTTTGGACCTTCAAAGTGTGAACCCTGGAAATTTGGACACCCCGAAATGAGGGCTTGGACCCTCCAGAGGTGGCTCAGTCCCTAAGGATGCTTGTCTGGATGCTAAAAATGAGGCTTTGGAGCCTGAAATGAGACTATGCCAACTAACAGTGAGCCTTTAGCCGTAAAACTGTGGGGTTTGGAGCCTAAAATGAGGCTTTGTAAGACAAGAGTAAGACTTTGGAAAGTAAAAATGAGGCTCTGGACACTAGAAATTTACATTGGGACTCTATAAAGTGGCTTTGGGTCTTCCAAATCAGGTTTTAGGGCTTAAAAATGATGCTCTGAGCCCTTGAAATGCATCTTTGGTCCTAAAAGAACAAACCCTGGAAATGTGGACACCCCCAAATGAGGGCTTGGACCCTCCAGAGGCGGCTCGGACCCTAAAAATGCATGTCTGGATGCTAAAAAAAGAGGCTTTGGACCCTGAAATGAGACTATGCAAAATAACAGTGAGCCTTGGGGCCCTAAACTGTGGGGTCTGGAGCCTAAAATGAGGCATTGTAAGACAAGAGTAAGACTCTAGAAAGTAAAAATGAGGCTCTGGACCCTAATAATTTACATTGGGACTCTACAAAGTGGCTTTGGGTCTTCCAAATCAGGTTTTAGGGCTTAAAAATGATGCTCTGAGCCCTTGAAATGCATCTTTGGTCTTAAAAGAACAAACCCTGGAACCTTGGACACCCCCAAATGAGGGCTTGGACCCTCCAGAGCTGGCTCAGACCCTAAGGATGCCTGTCTGGATGCTAAAAAAAGAGGCTTGGACCCTGAAATTAGACTATGCAAACTAACAGTGAGCCTTTGGATGTAAAACGGTGGGGTTTGGAGCCTAAAATGAGGCATTGTAAGACAAGAGTAAGACTTTGGAAAGTAAAAATGAGGCTCTGGACCCTAGAAATTTACACTGGGACTCTATAAAGTGGCTTTGGGGCTTCCAAATCAGGTTTTAGGCCTTAAAAATGATGCTCTAGGCCCTTGAAATGCATATTTGAATCTTAAAAGCACAAACCCTGGAACTGTGGACACCCCCAAATGAGGGGTTGGACCCTCCAGAGGTGGCTGGGACCCTTCGTATACCTGTCTGGATGCTAAAAAAAGAGGTTTTGGAGCCTGAAATGAGACACTACAAATTAACAGTGAGCCTTTAAGGCCCTAAACTGAGATATTGGAGCCTAAAATGAGGCATTGTAAGACAAGAGTAAGACTTTGGAAAGTAGAAATGAGGCTCTGGACCCTAGAAATTCAGAGTTGGACTATAAAGCGGCTTTGGGGCTTCCAAATCAGGTTTTAGGGCTTAAAAATGATGCTCTGGGCCCTTGAAATGCATCTTTGGACCTTCAAAGTGTGAACCCTGGAAATTTGGACCCCCCAAATGAGGGCTTGGACCCTCCAGAGGCGGCTCGGACCCTAAAAATGCATGTCTGGATGCTAAAAAAAGAGGCTTTGGAGCCTGAAATGAGACTAGGAAAACTAACAGTGAGCCTTTGGCCGTAAAACCGTGGGGTTTGGAGCCTAAAATGAGGCTTTGTAAGACAAGAGTAAGACTCTGGAAAGTAAAAATGAGGCTCTGGACACTAGAAATTTACATTGGGACTCTATAAAGTGGCTTTGGGTCTTCCAAATCAGGTTTTAGGGCTTAAAAATGATGCTCTGAGCCCTTGAAATGCATCTTTGGTCCTAAAAGAACAAACCCTGGAAATGTGGACACCCCCAAATGAGGGCTTGGACCCTCCAGAGGCGGCTCAGACCCTAAAAATGCATGTCTGGATGCTAAAAAAAGAGGCTTTGGAGCCTGAAATGAGACTAGGAAAACTAACAGTGAGCCTTTAGCCGTAAAACTGTGGGGTTTGGAGCCTAAAATGAGGCTTTGTAAGACAAGAGTAAGACTCTGGAAAGTAAAAATGAGGCTCTGGACCCTAGAAATTTAGATTTGAACTCTAAAAAGCGAATTTGGGTCTTCCAAATCAGGTTTTAGGGCTTAAAAATGATGCTCTGAGTCCTTGAAATGCATATTTGAATCTTAAAAGCACAAACCCTGGAACTCTGGAAACCCCCAACTGAGGGCTTTGACCCTCCCGAGGTGGCTCGGACCCTTCGTATACCTGTCTGGATGCTAAAAAAAGAGGCTTTGGACCCTGAAATGAGACACTGCAAATTAACAGTAAGCCTTTAAGGCCCTAAATTGTTGGGTTTGGAGCCTAAAATGAGGCCTTGTGAGACAAGAGTAAGACTCCAGAAAGTAAAAATGAGGCTCTGGACACTAGAAATTTAGATTTGAACTATATGTAGCAGCTTTGGTTCTTCCAAATCAGGTTTTAGGGCTTAAAAATGATGCTCTGAACCCTTGAAATGCATCTTTGGACCTTAAAAGTGTGAACCGTGGAACATTGGACAGCCCCAAATGAGGGCTTGGACCCTCCCGAGGTGGCTCGGACCCTTTGTATACCTGTCTGGATGCTAAAAAAAGAGGCTTTGGAGCCTGAAATGAGACACTGCAAATTAACAGTGAGCCTTTAAGGCCCTAAACTGTGGGGTTTGGAGCCTAAAATGAGGCTTTGTAAGACAAGAGTAAGACTCTAGAAAGTAAAAATGAGGCTCTGGACACTAGAAATTTAGATTTGAACTATATGTAGCAGCTTTGGTTCTTCCAAATCAGGTTTTAGGCCTTAAAAATGATGCTCTAGGCCCTTGAAATGCATATTTGAATCTTAAAAGCACAAACCCTGGAACTGTGGACACCCCCAAATGAGGGGTTGGACCCTCCAGAGGTGGCTGGGACCCTTCGTATACCTGTCTGGATGCTAAAAAAAGAGGTTTTGGAGCCTGAAATGAGACACTACAAATTAACAGTGAGCCTTTAAGGCCCTAAACTGAGATATTGGAGCCTAAAATGAGGCATTGTAAGACAAGAGTAAGACTTTGGAAAGTAGAAATGAGGCTCTGGACCCTAGAAATTCAGAGTTGGACTATAAAGCGGCTTTGGGGCTTCCAAATCAGGTTTTAGGGCTTAAAAATGATGCTCTGGGCCCTTGAAATGCATCTTTGGACCTTCAAAGTGTGAACCCTGGAAATTTGGACCCCCCAAATGAGGGCTTGGACCCTCCAGAGGCGGCTCGGACCCTAAAAATGCATGTCTGGATGCTAAAAAAAGAGGCTTTGGAGCCTGAAATGAGACTAGGAAAACTAACAGTGAGCCTTTGGCCGTAAAACCGTGGGGTTTGGAGCCTAAAATGAGGCTTTGTAAGACAAGAGTAAGACTTTGGAAAGTAAAAATGAGGCTCTGGACACTAGAAATTTACATTGGGACTCTATAAAGTGGCTTTGGGTCTTCCAAATCAGGTTTTAGGGCTTAAAAATGATGCTCTGAGCCCTTGAAATGCATCTTTGGTCCTAAAAGAACAAACCCTGGAAATGTGGACACCCCCAAATGAGGGCTTGGACCCTCCAGAGGCGGCTCAGACCCTAAAAATGCATGTCTGGATGCTAAAAAAAGAGGCTTTGGAGCCTGAAATGAGACAAGGAAAACTAACAGTGAGCCTTTAGCCGTAAAACTGTGGGGTTTGGAGCCTAAAATGAGGCTTTGTAAGACAAGAGTAAGACTCTGGAAAGTAAAAATGAGGCTCTGGACCCTAGAAATTTAGATTTGAACTCTAAAAAGCGAATTTGGGTCTTCCAAATCAGGTTTTAGGGCTTAAAAATGATGCTCTGAGTCCTTGAAATGCATATTTGAATCTTAAAAGCACAAACCCTGGAACTCTGGACACCCCCAACTGAGGGCTTTGACCCTCCCGAGGTGGCTCGGACCCTTCGTATACCTGTCTGGATGCTAAAAAAAGAGGCTTTGGACCCTGAAATGTGACACTGCAAATTAACAGTAAGCCTTTAAGGCCCTAAATTGTTGGGTTTGGAGCCTAAAATGAGGCCTTGTGAGACAAGAGTAAGACTCTAGAAAGTAAAAATGAGGCTCTGGACACTAGAAATTTAGATTTGAACTATATGTAGCAGCTTTGGTTCTTCCAAATCAGGTTTTAGGGCTTAAAAATGATGCTCTGAACCCTTGAAATGCATCTTTGGACCTTAAAAGTGTGAACCGTGGAACATTGGACAGCCCCAAATGAGGGCTTGGACCCTCCCGAGGTGGCTCGGACCCTTTGTATACCTGTCTGGATGCTAAAAAAAGAGGCTTTGGACCCTGAAATGAGACACTGCAAATTAACAGTGAGCCTTTAAGGCCCTAAACTGTGGGGTTTGGAGCCTAAAATGAGGCTTTGTAAGACAAGAGTAAGACTCTAGAAAGTAAAAATGAGGCTCTGGACACTAGAAATTTAGATTTGAACTATATGTAGCAGCTTTGGTTCTTCCAAATCAGGTTTTAGGGCTTAAAAATGATGCTCTAGGCCCTTGAAATGCATCTTTGGACCTTAAAAGTGTGAACCGTGGAACATTGGACACCCCCAAATGAGGGCTTGGACCCTCCAGAGCTGGCTCAGACCCTAAGGATGCCTGTCTGGATGCTAAAAAAAGAGGCTTGGACCCTGAAATTAGACTATGCAAACTAACAGTGAGCCTTTGGATGTAAAACGGTGGGGTTTGGAGCCTAAAATGAGGCATTGTAAGACAAGAGTAAGACTTTGGAAAGTAGAAATGAGGCTCTGGACCCTAGAAATTTACACTGGGACTCTATAAAGTGGCTTTGGGGCTTCCAAATCAGGTTTTAGGCCTTAAAAATGATGCTCTAGGCCCTTGAAATGCATATTTGAATCTTAAAAGCACAAACCCTGGAACTGTGGACACCCCCAAATGAGGGGTTGGACCCTCCAGAGGTGGCTGGGACCCTTCGTATACCTGTCTGGATGCTAAAAAAAGAGGTTTTGGAGCCTGAAATGAGACACTGCAAATTAACAGTGAGCCTTTAAGGCCCTAAACTGAGATATTGGAGCCTAAAATGAGGCATTGTAAGACAAGAGTAAGACTTTGGAAAGTAGAAATGAGGCTCTGGACCCTAGAAATTCAGAGTTGGACTATAAAGTGGCTTTGGGGCTTGCAAATCAGGTTTTAGGGCTTAAAAATGATGCTCTGGGCCCTTGAAATGCATCTTTGGACCTTCAAAGTGTGAACCCTGGAAATTTGGACACCCCGAAATGAGGGCTTGGACCCTCCAGAGGTGGCTCAGTCCCTAAGGATGCTTGTCTGGATGCTAAAAATGAGGCTTTGGAGCTGAAATGAGACTATGCCAACTAACAGTGAGCCTTTAGCCGTAAAACTGTGGGGTTTGGAGCCTAAAATGAGGCTTTGTAAGACAAGAGTAAGACTTTGGAAAGTAAAAATGAGGCTCTGGACACTAGAAATTTACATTGGGACTCTATAAAGTGGCTTTGGGTCTTCCAAATCAGGTTTTAGGGCTTAAAAATGATGCTCTGAGCCCTTGAAATGCATCTTTGGTCCTAAAAGAACAAACCCTGGAAATGTGGACACCCCCAAATGAGGGCTTGGACCCTCCAGAGGCGGCTCGGACCCTAAAAATGCATGTCTGGATGCTAAAAAAAGAGGCTTTGGACCCTGAAATGAGACTATGCAAAATAACAGTGAGCCTTGGGGCCCTAAACTGTGGGGTCTGGAGCCTAAAATGAGGCATTGTAAGACAAGAGTAAGACTCTAGAAAGTAAAAATGAGGCTCTGGACCCTAATAATTTACATTGGGACTCTACAAAGTGGCTTTGGGTCTTCCAAATCAGGTTTTAGGGCTTAAAAATGATGCTCTGAGCCCTTGAAATGCATCTTTGGTCTTAAAAGAACAAACCCTGGAACCTTGGACACCCCCAAATGAGGGCTTGGACCCTCCAGAGCTGGCTCAGACCCTAAGGATGCCTGTCTGGATGCTAAAAAAAGAGGCTTGGACCCTGAAATTAGACTATGCAAACTAACAGTGAGCCTTTGGATGTAAAACGGTGGGGTTTGGAGCCTAAAATGAGGCATTGTAAGACAAGAGTAAGACTTTGGAAAGTAAAAATGAGGCTCTGGACCCTAGAAATTTACACTGGGACTCTATAAAGTGGCTTTGGGGCTTCCAAATCAGGTTTTAGGCCTTAAAAATGATGCTCTAGGCCCTTGAAATGCATATTTGAATCTTAAAAGCACAAACCCTGGAACTGTGGACACCCCCAAATGAGGGGTTGGACCCTCCAGAGGTGGCTGGGACCCTTCGTATACCTGTCTGGATGCTAAAAAAAGAGGTTTTGGAGCCTGAAATGAGACACTGCAAATTAACAGTGAGCCTTTAAGGCCCTAAACTGAGATATTGGAGCCTAAAATGAGGCATTGTAAGACAAGAGTAAGACTTTGGAAAGTAGAAATGAGGCTCTGGACCCTAGAAATTCAGAGTTGGACTATAAAGTGGCTTTGGGGCTTGCAAATCAGGTTTTAGGGCTTAAAAATGATGCTCTGGGCCCTTGAAATGCATCTTTGGACCTTCAAAGTGTGAACCCTGGAAATTTGGACCCCCCAAATGAGGGCTTGGACCCTCCAGAGGCGGCTCGGACCCTAAAAATGCATGTCTGGATGCTAAAAAAAGAGGCTTTGGAGCCTGAAATGAGACTAGGAAAACTAACAGTGAGCCTTTGGCCGTAAAACCGTGGGGTTTGGAGCCTAAAATGAGGCTTTGTAAGACAAGAGTAAGACTTTGGAAAGTAAAAATGAGGCTCTGGACACTAGAAATTTAGATTTGAACTATATGTAGCAGCTTTGGTTCTTCCAAATCAGGTTTTAGGGCTTAAAAATGATGCTCTAGGCCCTTGAAATGCATCTTTGGACCTTAAAAGTGTGAACCGTGGAACATTGGACACCCCCAAATGAGGGCTTGGACCCTCCAGAGCTGGCTCAGACCCTAAGGATGCCTGTCTGGATGCTAAAAAAAGAGGCTTGGACCCTGAAATTAGACTATGCAAACTAACAGTGAGCCTTTGGATGTAAAACGGTGGGGTTTGGAGCCTAAAATGAGGCATTGTAAGACAAGAGTAAGACTTTGGAAAGTAGAAATGAGGCTCTGGACCCTAGAAATTTACACTGGGACTCTATAAAGTGGCTTTGGGGCTTCCAAATCAGGTTTTAGGCCTTAAAAATGATGCTCTAGGCCCTTGAAATGCATATTTGAATCTTAAAAGCACAAACCCTGGAACTGTGGACACCCCCAAATGAGGGGTTGGACCCTCCAGAGGTGGCTGGGACCCTTCGTATACCTGTCTGGATGCTAAAAAAAGAGGTTTTGGAGCCTGAAATGAGACACTGCAAATTAACAGTGAGCCTTTAAGGCCCTAAACTGAGATATTGGAGCCTAAAATGAGGCATTGTAAGACAAGAGTAAGACTTTGGAAAGTAGAAATGAGGCTCTGGACCCTAGAAATTCAGAGTTGGACTATAAAGTGGCTTTGGGGCTTGCAAATCAGGTTTTAGGGCTTAAAAATGATGCTCTGGGCCCTTGAAATGCATCTTTGGACCTTCAAAGTGTGAACCCTGGAAATTTGGACACCCCGAAATGAGGGCTTGGACCCTCCAGAGGTGGCTCAGTCCCTAAGGATGCTTGTCTGGATGCTAAAAATGAGGCTTTGGAGCCTGAAATGAGACTATGCCAACTAACAGTGAGCCTTTAGCCGTAAAACTGTGGGGTTTGGAGCCTAAAATGAGGCTTTGTAAGACAAGAGTAAGACTTTGGAAAGTAAAAATGAGGCTCTGGACACTAGAAATTTACATTGGGACTCTATAAAGTGGCTTTGGGTCTTCCAAATCAGGTTTTAGGGCTTAAAAATGATGCTCTGAGCCCTTGAAATGCATCTTTGGTCCTAAAAGAACAAACCCTGGAAATGTGGACACCCCCAAATGAGGGCTTGGACCCTCCAGAGGCGGCTCGGACCCTAAAAATGCATGTCTGGATGCTAAAAAAAGAGGCTTTGGACCCTGAAATGAGACTATGCAAAATAACAGTGAGCCTTGGGGCCCTAAACTGTGGGGTCTGGAGCCTAAAATGAGGCATTGTAAGACAAGAGTAAGACTCTAGAAAGTAAAAATGAGGCTCTGGACCCTAATAATTTACATTGGGACTCTACAAAGTGGCTTTGGGTCTTCCAAATCAGGTTTTAGGGCTTAAAAATGATGCTCTGAGCCCTTGAAATGCATCTTTGGTCTTAAAAGAACAAACCCTGGAACCTTGGACACCCCCAAATGAGGGCTTGGACCCTCCAGAGCTGGCTCAGACCCTAAGGATGCCTGTCTGGATGCTAAAAAAAGAGGCTTGGACCCTGAAATTAGACTATGCAAACTAACAGTGAGCCTTTGGATGTAAAACGGTGGGGTTTGGAGCCTAAAATGAGGCATTGTAAGACAAGAGTAAGACTTTGGAAAGTAAAAATGAGGCTCTGGACCCTAGAAATTTACACTGGGACTCTATAAAGTGGCTTTGGGGCTTCCAAATCAGGTTTTAGGCCTTAAAAATGATGCTCTAGGCCCTTGAAATGCATATTTGAATCTTAAAAGCACAAACCCTGGAACTGTGGACACCCCCAAATGAGGGGTTGGACCCTCCAGAGGTGGCTGGGACCCTTCGTATACCTGTCTGGATGCTAAAAAAAGAGGTTTTGGAGCCTGAAATGAGACACTACAAATTAACAGTGAGCCTTTAAGGCCCTAAACTGAGATATTGGAGCCTAAAATGAGGCATTGTAAGACAAGAGTAAGACTTTGGAAAGTAGAAATGAGGCTCTGGACCCTAGAAATTCAGAGTTGGACTATAAAGCGGCTTTGGGGCTTCCAAATCAGGTTTTAGGGCTTAAAAATGATGCTCTGGGCCCTTGAAATGCATCTTTGGACCTTCAAAGTGTGAACCCTGGAAATTTGGACCCCCCAAATGAGGGCTTGGACCCTCCAGAGGCGGCTCGGACCCTAAAAATGCATGTCTGGATGCTAAAAAAAGAGGCTTTGGAGCCTGAAATGAGACTAGGAAAACTAACAGTGAGCCTTTGGCCGTAAAACCGTGGGGTTTGGAGCCTAAAATGAGGCTTTGTAAGACAAGAGTAAGACTCTGGAAAGTAAAAATGAGGCTCTGGACACTAGAAATTTACATTGGGACTCTATAAAGTGGCTTTGGGTCTTCCAAATCAGGTTTTAGGGCTTAAAAATGATGCTCTGAGCCCTTGAAATGCATCTTTGGTCCTAAAAGAACAAACCCTGGAAATGTGGACACCCCCAAATGAGGGCTTGGACCCTCCAGAGGCGGCTCAGACCCTAAAAATGCATGTCTGGATGCTAAAAAAAGAGGCTTTGGAGCCTGAAATGAGACTAGGAAAACTAACAGTGAGCCTTTAGCCGTAAAACTGTGGGGTTTGGAGCCTAAAATGAGGCTTTGTAAGACAAGAGTAAGACTCTGGAAAGTAAAAATGAGGCTCTGGACCCTAGAAATTTAGATTTGAACTCTAAAAAGCGAATTTGGGTCTTCCAAATCAGGTTTTAGGGCTTAAAAATGATGCTCTGAGTCCTTGAAATGCATATTTGAATCTTAAAAGCACAAACCCTGGAACTCTGGAAACCCCCAACTGAGGGCTTTGACCCTCCCGAGGTGGCTCGGACCCTTCGTATACCTGTCTGGATGCTAAAAAAAGAGGCTTTGGACCCTGAAATGAGACACTGCAAATTAACAGTAAGCCTTTAAGGCCCTAAATTGTTGGGTTTGGAGCCTAAAATGAGGCCTTGTGAGACAAGAGTAAGACTCCAGAAAGTAAAAATGAGGCTCTGGACACTAGAAATTTAGATTTGAACTATATGTAGCAGCTTTGGTTCTTCCAAATCAGGTTTTAGGGCTTAAAAATGATGCTCTGAACCCTTGAAATGCATCTTTGGACCTTAAAAGTGTGAACCGTGGAACATTGGACAGCCCCAAATGAGGGCTTGGACCCTCCCGAGGTGGCTCGGACCCTTTGTATACCTGTCTGGATGCTAAAAAAAGAGGCTTTGGAGCCTGAAATGAGACACTGCAAATTAACAGTGAGCCTTTAAGGCCCTAAACTGTGGGGTTTGGAGCCTAAAATGAGGCTTTGTAAGACAAGAGTAAGACTCTAGAAAGTAAAAATGAGGCTCTGGACACTAGAAATTTAGATTTGAACTATATGTAGCAGCTTTGGTTCTTCCAAATCAGGTTTTAGGCCTTAAAAATGATGCTCTAGGCCCTTGAAATGCATATTTGAATCTTAAAAGCACAAACCCTGGAACTGTGGACACCCCCAAATGAGGGGTTGGACCCTCCAGAGGTGGCTGGGACCCTTCGTATACCTGTCTGGATGCTAAAAAAAGAGGTTTTGGAGCCTGAAATGAGACACTACAAATTAACAGTGAGCCTTTAAGGCCCTAAACTGAGATATTGGAGCCTAAAATGAGGCATTGTAAGACAAGAGTAAGACTTTGGAAAGTAGAAATGAGGCTCTGGACCCTAGAAATTCAGAGTTGGACTATAAAGCGGCTTTGGGGCTTCCAAATCAGGTTTTAGGGCTTAAAAATGATGCTCTGGGCCCTTGAAATGCATCTTTGGACCTTCAAAGTGTGAACCCTGGAAATTTGGACCCCCCAAATGAGGGCTTGGACCCTCCAGAGGCGGCTCGGACCCTAAAAATGCATGTCTGGATGCTAAAAAAAGAGGCTTTGGAGCCTGAAATGAGACTAGGAAAACTAACAGTGAGCCTTTGGCCGTAAAACCGTGGGGTTTGGAGCCTAAAATGAGGCTTTGTAAGACAAGAGTAAGACTTTGGAAAGTAAAAATGAGGCTCTGGACACTAGAAATTTACATTGGGACTCTATAAAGTGGCTTTGGGTCTTCCAAATCAGGTTTTAGGGCTTAAAAATGATGCTCTGAGCCCTTGAAATGCATCTTTGGTCCTAAAAGAACAAACCCTGGAAATGTGGACACCCCCAAATGAGGGCTTGGACCCTCCAGAGGCGGCTCAGACCCTAAAAATGCATGTCTGGATGCTAAAAAAAGAGGCTTTGGAGCCTGAAATGAGACAAGGAAAACTAACAGTGAGCCTTTAGCCGTAAAACTGTGGGGTTTGGAGCCTAAAATGAGGCTTTGTAAGACAAGAGTAAGACTCTGGAAAGTAAAAATGAGGCTCTGGACCCTAGAAATTTAGATTTGAACTCTAAAAAGCGAATTTGGGTCTTCCAAATCAGGTTTTAGGGCTTAAAAATGATGCTCTGAGTCCTTGAAATGCATATTTGAATCTTAAAAGCACAAACCCTGGAACTCTGGACACCCCCAACTGAGGGCTTTGACCCTCCCGAGGTGGCTCGGACCCTTCGTATACCTGTCTGGATGCTAAAAAAAGAGGCTTTGGACCCTGAAATGTGACACTGCAAATTAACAGTAAGCCTTTAAGGCCCTAAATTGTTGGGTTTGGAGCCTAAAATGAGGCCTTGTGAGACAAGAGTAAGACTCTAGAAAGTAAAAATGAGGCTCTGGACACTAGAAATTTAGATTTGAACTATATGTAGCAGCTTTGGTTCTTCCAAATCAGGTTTTAGGGCTTAAAAATGATGCTCTGAACCCTTGAAATGCATCTTTGGACCTTAAAAGTGTGAACCGTGGAACATTGGACAGCCCCAAATGAGGGCTTGGACCCTCCCGAGGTGGCTCGGACCCTTTGTATACCTGTCTGGATGCTAAAAAAAGAGGCTTTGGACCCTGAAATGAGACACTGCAAATTAACAGTGAGCCTTTAAGGCCCTAAACTGTGGGGTTTGGAGCCTAAAATGAGGCTTTGTAAGACAAGAGTAAGACTCTAGAAAGTAAAAATGAGGCTCTGGACACTAGAAATTTAGATTTGAACTATATGTAGCAGCTTTGGTTCTTCCAAATCAGGTTTTAGGGCTTAAAAATGATGCTCTAGGCCCTTGAAATGCATCTTTGGACCTTAAAAGTGTGAACCGTGGAACATTGGACACCCCCAAATGAGGGCTTGGACCCTCCAGAGCTGGCTCAGACCCTAAGGATGCCTGTCTGGATGCTAAAAAAAGAGGCTTGGACCCTGAAATTAGACTATGCAAACTAACAGTGAGCCTTTGGATGTAAAACGGTGGGGTTTGGAGCCTAAAATGAGGCATTGTAAGACAAGAGTAAGACTTTGGAAAGTAGAAATGAGGCTCTGGACCCTAGAAATTTACACTGGGACTCTATAAAGTGGCTTTGGGGCTTCCAAATCAGGTTTTAGGCCTTAAAAATGATGCTCTAGGCCCTTGAAATGCATATTTGAATCTTAAAAGCACAAACCCTGGAACTGTGGACACCCCCAAATGAGGGGTTGGACCCTCCAGAGGTGGCTGGGACCCTTCGTATACCTGTCTGGATGCTAAAAAAAGAGGTTTTGGAGCCTGAAATGAGACACTGCAAATTAACAGTGAGCCTTTAAGGCCCTAAACTGAGATATTGGAGCCTAAAATGAGGCATTGTAAGACAAGAGTAAGACTTTGGAAAGTAGAAATGAGGCTCTGGACCCTAGAAATTCAGAGTTGGACTATAAAGTGGCTTTGGGGCTTGCAAATCAGGTTTTAGGGCTTAAAAATGATGCTCTGGGCCCTTGAAATGCATCTTTGGACCTTCAAAGTGTGAACCCTGGAAATTTGGACACCCCGAAATGAGGGCTTGGACCCTCCAGAGGTGGCTCAGTCCCTAAGGATGCTTGTCTGGATGCTAAAAATGAGGCTTTGGAGCTGAAATGAGACTATGCCAACTAACAGTGAGCCTTTAGCCGTAAAACTGTGGGGTTTGGAGCCTAAAATGAGGCTTTGTAAGACAAGAGTAAGACTTTGGAAAGTAAAAATGAGGCTCTGGACACTAGAAATTTACATTGGGACTCTATAAAGTGGCTTTGGGTCTTCCAAATCAGGTTTTAGGGCTTAAAAATGATGCTCTGAGCCCTTGAAATGCATCTTTGGTCCTAAAAGAACAAACCCTGGAAATGTGGACACCCCCAAATGAGGGCTTGGACCCTCCAGAGGCGGCTCGGACCCTAAAAATGCATGTCTGGATGCTAAAAAAAGAGGCTTTGGACCCTGAAATGAGACTATGCAAAATAACAGTGAGCCTTGGGGCCCTAAACTGTGGGGTCTGGAGCCTAAAATGAGGCATTGTAAGACAAGAGTAAGACTCTAGAAAGTAAAAATGAGGCTCTGGACCCTAATAATTTACATTGGGACTCTACAAAGTGGCTTTGGGTCTTCCAAATCAGGTTTTAGGGCTTAAAAATGATGCTCTGAGCCCTTGAAATGCATCTTTGGTCTTAAAAGAACAAACCCTGGAACCTTGGACACCCCCAAATGAGGGCTTGGACCCTCCAGAGCTGGCTCAGACCCTAAGGATGCCTGTCTGGATGCTAAAAAAAGAGGCTTGGACCCTGAAATTAGACTATGCAAACTAACAGTGAGCCTTTGGATGTAAAACGGTGGGGTTTGGAGCCTAAAATGAGGCATTGTAAGACAAGAGTAAGACTTTGGAAAGTAAAAATGAGGCTCTGGACCCTAGAAATTTACACTGGGACTCTATAAAGTGGCTTTGGGGCTTCCAAATCAGGTTTTAGGCCTTAAAAATGATGCTCTAGGCCCTTGAAATGCATATTTGAATCTTAAAAGCACAAACCCTGGAACTGTGGACACCCCCAAATGAGGGGTTGGACCCTCCAGAGGTGGCTGGGACCCTTCGTATACCTGTCTGGATGCTAAAAAAAGAGGTTTTGGAGCCTGAAATGAGACACTGCAAATTAACAGTGAGCCTTTAAGGCCCTAAACTGAGATATTGGAGCCTAAAATGAGGCATTGTAAGACAAGAGTAAGACTTTGGAAAGTAGAAATGAGGCTCTGGACCCTAGAAATTCAGAGTTGGACTATAAAGTGGCTTTGGGGCTTGCAAATCAGGTTTTAGGGCTTAAAAATGATGCTCTGGGCCCTTGAAATGCATCTTTGGACCTTCAAAGTGTGAACCCTGGAAATTTGGACACCCCGAAATGAGGGCTTGGACCCTCCAGAGGTGGCTCAGTCCCTAAGGATGCTTGTCTGGATGCTAAAAATGAGGCTTTGGAGCATGAAATGAGACTATGCCAACTAACAGTGAGCCTTTAGCCGTAAAACTGTGGGGTTTGGAGCCTAAAATGAGGCTTTGTAAGACAAGAGTAAGACTTTGGAAAGTAAAAATGAGGCTCTGGACACTAGAAATTTACATTGGGACTCTATAAAGTGGCTTTGGGTCTTCCAAATCAGGTTTTAGGGCTTAAAAATGATGCTCTGAGCCCTTGAAATGCATCTTTGGTCCTAAAAGAACAAACCCTGGAAATGTGGACACCCCCAAATGAGGGCTTGGACCCTCCAGAGGCGGCTCGGTCCCTAAAAATGCATGTCTGGATGCTAAAAAAAGAGGCTTTGGTCCCTGAAATGAGACTATGCAAAATAACAGTGAGCCTTGGGGCCCTAAACTGTGGGGTCTGGAGCCTAAAATGAGGCTTTGTAAGACAAGAGTAAGACTCTAGAAAGTAAAAATGAGGCTCTGGACCCTAATAATTTACATTGGGACTCTACAAAGTGGCTTTGGGTCTTCCAAATCAGGTTTTAGGGCTTAAAAATGATGCTCTGAGCCCTTGAAATGCATCTTTGGTCTTAAAAGAACAAACCCTGGAACCTTGGACACCCCCAAATGAGGGCTTGGACCCTCCAGAGCTGGCTCAGACCCTAAGGATGCCTGTCTGGATGCTAAAAAAAGAGGCTTGGACCCTGAAATGAGACTATGCAAACTAACAGTGAGCCTTTGGATGTAAAACGGTGGGGTTTGGAGCCTAAAATGAGGCATTGTAAGACAAGAGTAAGACTTTGGAAAGTAAAAATGAGGCTCTGGACCCTAGAAATTTACACTGGGACTCTATAAAGTGGCTTTGGGGCTTCCAAATCAGGTTTTAGGCCTTAAAAATGATGCTCTAGGCCCTTGAAATGCATATTTGAATCTTAAAAGCACAAACCCTGGAACTGTGGACACCCCCAAATGAGGGGTTGGACCCTCCAGAGGTGGCTGGGACCCTTCGTATACCTGTCTGGATGCTAAAAAAAGAGGTTTTGGAGCCTGAAATGAGACACTGCAAATTAACAGTGAGCCTTTAAGGCCCTAAACTGAGATATTGGAGCCTAAAATGAGGCATTGTAAGACAAGAGTAAGACTTTGGAAAGTAAAAATGAGGCTCTGGACACAAGAAATTCAGAGTTGGACTATAAAGTGGCTTTGGGGCTTGCAAATCAGGTTTTAGGGCTTAAAAATGATGCTCTGGGCCCTTGAAATGCATCTTTGGACCTTCAAAGTGTGAACCCTGGAAATTTGGACACCCCGAAATGAGGGCTTGGACCCTCCAGAGGTGGCTCAGTCCCTAAGGATGCTTGTCTGGATGCTAAAAAATGAGGCTTTGGAGCCTGAAATGAGACTATGCCAACTAACAGTGAGCCTTTAGCCGTAAAACTGTGGGGTTTGGAGCCTAAAATGAGGCTTTGTAAGACAAGAGTAAGACTCTGGAAAGTAAAAATGAGGCTCTGGACCCTAGAAATTTAGATTTGAACTCTAAAAAGCGAATTTGGGTCTTCCAAATCAGGTTTTAGGGCTTAAAAATGATGCTCTGAGTCCTTGAAATGCATATTTGAATCTTAAAAGCACAAACCCTGGAACTCTGGACACCCCCAACTGAGGGCTTTGACCCTCCCGAGGTGGCTCGGACCCTTCGTATACCTGTCTGGATGCTAAAAATAGAGGCTTTGGACCCTGAAATGAGACACTGCAAATTAACAGTAAGCCTTTAAGGCCCTAAATTGTTGGGTTTGGAGCCTAAAATGAGGCCTTGTGAGACAAGAGTAAGACTCTAGAAAGTAAAAATGAGGCTCTGGACACTAGAAATTTAGATTTGAACTATATGTAGCAGCTTTGGTTCTTCCAAATCAGGTTTTAGGGCTTAAAAATGATGCTCTGAACCCTTGAAATGCATCTTTGGACCTTAAAAGTGTGAACCGTGGAACATTGGACAGCCCCAAATGAGGGCTTGGACCCTCCCGAGGTGGCTCGGACCCTTTGTATACCTGTCTGGATGCTAAAAAAAGAGGCTTTGGAGCCTGAAATGAGACACTGCAAATTAACAGTGAGCCTTTAAGGCCCTAAACTGTGGGGTTTGGAGCCTAAAATGAGGCTTTGTAAGACAAGAGTAAGACTCTAGAAAGTAAAAATGAGGCTCTGGACACTAGAAATTTAGATTTGAACTATATGTAGCAGCTTTGGTTCTTCCAAATCAGGTTTTAGGGCTTAAAAATGATGCTCTAGGCCCTTGAAATGCATCTTTGGACCTTAAAAGTGTGAACCGTGGAACATTGGACACCCCCAAATGAGGGCTTGGACCCTCCAGAGCTGGCTCAGACCCTAAGGATGCCTGTCTGGATGCTAAAAAAAGAGGCTTGGACCCTGAAATGAGACTATGCAAACTAACAGTGAGCCTTTGGATGTAAAACGGTGGGGTTTGGAGCCTAAAATGAGGCATTGTAAGACAAGAGTAAGACTTTGGAAAGTAAAAATGAGGCTCTGGACCCTAGAAATTTACACTGGGACTCTATAAAGTGGCTTTGGGGCTTCCAAATCAGGTTTTAGGCCTTAAAAATGATGCTCTAGGCCCTTGAAATGCATATTTGAATCTTAAAAGCACAAACCCTGGAACTGTGGACACCCCCAAATGAGGGGTTGGACCCTCCAGAGGTGGCTGGGACCCTTCGTATACCTGTCTGGATGCTAAAAAAAGAGGTTTTGGAGCCTGAAATGAGACACTGCAAATTAACAGTGAGCCTTTAAGGCCCTAAACTGAGATATTGGAGCCTAAAATGAGGCATTGTAAGACAAGAGTAAGACTTTGGAAAGTAGAAATGAGGCTCTGGACCCTAGAAATTCAGAGTTGGACTATAAAGTGGCTTTGGGGCTTGCAAATCAGGTTTTAGGGCTTAAAAATGATGCTCTGGGCCCTTGAAATGCATCTTTGGACCTTCAAAGTGTGAACCCTGGAAATTTGGACACCCCGAAATGAGGGCTTGGACCCTCCAGAGGTGGCTCAGTCCCTAAGGATGCTTGTCTGGATGCTAAAAATGAGGCTTTGGAGCCTGAAATGAGACTATGCCAACTAACAGTGAGCCTTTAGCCGTAAAACTGTGGGGTTTGGAGCCTAAAATGAGGCTTTGTAAGACAAGAGTAAGACTTTGGAAAGTAAAAATGAGGCTCTGGACACTAGAAATTTACATTGGGACTCTATAAAGTGGCTTTGGGTCTTCCAAATCAGGTTTTAGGGCTTAAAAATGATGCTCTGAGCCCTTGAAATGCATCTTTGGTCCTAAAAGAACAAACCCTGGAAATGTGGACACCCCCAAATGAGGGCTTGGACCCTCCAGAGGCGGCTCGGACCCTAAAAATGCATGTCTGGATGCTAAAAAAAGAGGCTTTGGACCCTGAAATGAGACTATGCAAAATAACAGTGAGCCTTGGGGCCCTAAACTGTGGGGTCTGGAGCCTAAAATGAGGCATTGTAAGACAAGAGTAAGACTCTAGAAAGTAAAAATGAGGCTCTGGACCCTAATAATTTACATTGGGACTCTACAAAGTGGCTTTGGGTCTTCCAAATCAGGTTTTAGGGCTTAAAAATGATGCTCTGAGCCCTTGAAATGCATCTTTGGTCTTAAAAGAACAAACCCTGGAACCTTGGACACCCCCAAATGAGGGCTTGGACCCTCCAGAGCTGGCTCAGACCCTAAGGATGCCTGTCTGGATGCTAAAAAAAGAGGCTTGGACCCTGAAATTAGACTATGCAAACTAACAGTGAGCCTTTGGATGTAAAACGGTGGGGTTTGGAGCCTAAAATGAGGCATTGTAAGACAAGAGTAAGACTTTGGAAAGTAAAAATGAGGCTCTGGACCCTAGAAATTTACACTGGGACTCTATAAAGTGGCTTTGGGGCTTCCAAATCAGGTTTTAGGCCTTAAAAATGATGCTCTAGGCCCTTGAAATGCATATTTGAATCTTAAAAGCACAAACCCTGGAACTGTGGACACCCCCAAATGAGGGGTTGGACCCTCCAGAGGTGGCTGGGACCCTTCGTATACCTGTCTGGATGCTAAAAAAAGAGGTTTTGGAGCCTGAAATGAGACACTACAAATTAACAGTGAGCCTTTAAGGCCCTAAACTGAGATATTGGAGCCTAAAATGAGGCATTGTAAGACAAGAGTAAGACTTTGGAAAGTAGAAATGAGGCTCTGGACCCTAGAAATTCAGAGTTGGACTATAAAGCGGCTTTGGGGCTTCCAAATCAGGTTTTAGGGCTTAAAAATGATGCTCTGGGCCCTTGAAATGCATCTTTGGACCTTCAAAGTGTGAACCCTGGAAATTTGGACCCCCCAAATGAGGGCTTGGACCCTCCAGAGGCGGCTCGGACCCTAAAAATGCATGTCTGGATGCTAAAAAAAGAGGCTTTGGAGCCTGAAATGAGACTAGGAAAACTAACAGTGAGCCTTTGGCCGTAAAACCGTGGGGTTTGGAGCCTAAAATGAGGCTTTGTAAGACAAGAGTAAGACTCTGGAAAGTAAAAATGAGGCTCTGGACACTAGAAATTTACATTGGGACTCTATAAAGTGGCTTTGGGTCTTCCAAATCAGGTTTTAGGGCTTAAAAATGATGCTCTGAGCCCTTGAAATGCATCTTTGGTCCTAAAAGAACAAACCCTGGAAATGTGGACACCCCCAAATGAGGGCTTGGACCCTCCAGAGGCGGCTCAGACCCTAAAAATGCATGTCTGGATGCTAAAAAAAGAGGCTTTGGAGCCTGAAATGAGACTAGGAAAACTAACAGTGAGCCTTTAGCCGTAAAACTGTGGGGTTTGGAGCCTAAAATGAGGCTTTGTAAGACAAGAGTAAGACTCTGGAAAGTAAAAATGAGGCTCTGGACCCTAGAAATTTAGATTTGAACTCTAAAAAGCGAATTTGGGTCTTCCAAATCAGGTTTTAGGGCTTAAAAATGATGCTCTGAGTCCTTGAAATGCATATTTGAATCTTAAAAGCACAAACCCTGGAACTCTGGACACCCCCAACTGAGGGCTTTGACCCTCCCGAGGTGGCTCGGACCCTTCGTATACCTGTCTGGATGCTAAAAAAAGAGGCTTTGGACCCTGAAATGAGACACTGCAAATTAACAGTAAGCCTTTAAGGCCCTAAATTGTTGGGTTTGGAGCCTAAAATGAGGCCTTGTGAGACAAGAGTAAGACTCCAGAAAGTAAAAATGAGGCTCTGGACACTAGAAATTTAGATTTGAACTATATGTAGCAGCTTTGGTTCTTCCAAATCAGGTTTTAGGGCTTAAAAATGATGCTCTGAACCCTTGAAATGCATCTTTGGACCTTAAAAGTGTGAACCGTGGAACATTGGACACCCCCAAATGAGGGCTTGGACCCTCCCGAGGTGGCTCGGACCCTTTGTATACCTGTCTGGATGCTAAAAAAAGAGGCTTTGGAGCCTGAAATGAGACACTGCAAATTAACAGTGAGCCTTTAAGGCCCTAAACTGTGGGGTTTGGAGCCTAAAATGAGGCTTTGTAAGACAAGAGTAAGACTCTAGAAAGTAAAAATGAGGCTCTGGACACTAGAAATTTAGATTTGAACTATATGTAGCAGCTTTGGTTCTTCCAAATCAGGTTTTAGGCCTTAAAAATGATGCTCTAGGCCCTTGAAATGCATATTTGAATCTTAAAAGCACAAACCCTGGAACTGTGGACACCCCCAAATGAGGGGTTGGACCCTCCAGAGGTGGCTGGGACCCTTCGTATACCTGTCTGGATGCTAAAAAAAGAGGTTTTGGAGCCTGAAATGAGACACTACAAATTAACAGTGAGCCTTTAAGGCCCTAAACTGAGATATTGGAGCCTAAAATGAGGCATTGTAAGACAAGAGTAAGACTTTGGAAAGTAGAAATGAGGCTCTGGACCCTAGAAATTCAGAGTTGGACTATAAAGCGGCTTTGGGGCTTCCAAATCAGGTTTTAGGGCTTAAAAATGATGCTCTGGGCCCTTGAAATGCATCTTTGGACCTTCAAAGTGTGAACCCTGGAAATTTGGACCCCCCAAATGAGGGCTTGGACCCTCCAGAGGCGGCTCGGACCCTAAAAATGCATGTCTGGATGCTAAAAAAAGAGGCTTTGGAGCCTGAAATGAGACTAGGAAAACTAACAGTGAGCCTTTGGCCGTAAAACCGTGGGGTTTGGAGCCTAAAATGAGGCTTTGTAAGACAAGAGTAAGACTTTGGAAAGTAAAAATGAGGCTCTGGACACTAGAAATTTACATTGGGACTCTATAAAGTGGCTTTGGGTCTTCCAAATCAGGTTTTAGGGCTTAAAAATGATGCTCTGAGCCCTTGAAATGCATCTTTGGTCCTAAAAGAACAAACCCTGGAAATGTGGACACCCCCAAATGAGGGCTTGGACCCTCCAGAGGCGGCTCAGACCCTAAAAATGCATGTCTGGATGCTAAAAAAAGAGGCTTTGGAGCCTGAAATGAGACTAGGAAAACTAACAGTGAGCCTTTAGCCGTAAAACTGTGGGGTTTGGAGCCTAAAATGAGGCTTTGTAAGACAAGAGTAAGACTCTGGAAAGTAAAAATGAGGCTCTGGACCCTAGAAATTTAGATTTGAACTCTAAAAAGCGAATTTGGGTCTTCCAAATCAGGTTTTAGGGCTTAAAAATGATGCTCTGAGTCCTTGAAATGCATATTTGAATCTTAAAAGCACAAACCCTGGAACTCTGGACACCCCCAACTGAGGGCTTTGACCCTCCCGAGGTGGCTCGGACCCTTCGTATACCTGTCTGGATGCTAAAAAAAGAGGCTTTGGACCCTGAAATGTGACACTGCAAATTAACAGTAAGCCTTTAAGGCCCTAAATTGTTGGGTTTGGAGCCTAAAATGAGGCCTTGTGAGACAAGAGTAAGACTCTAGAAAGTAAAAATGAGGCTCTGGACACTAGAAATTTAGATTTGAACTATATGTAGCAGCTTTGGTTCTTCCAAATCAGGTTTTAGGGCTTAAAAATGATGCTCTGAACCCTTGAAATGCATCTTTGGACCTTAAAAGTGTGAACCGTGGAACATTGGACAGCCCCAAATGAGGGCTTGGACCCTCCCGAGGTGGCTCGGACCCTTTGTATACCTGTCTGGATGCTAAAAAAAGAGGCTTTGGACCCTGAAATGAGACACTGCAAATTAACAGTGAGCCTTTAAGGCCCTAAACTGTGGGGTTTGGAGCCTAAAATGAGGCTTTGTAAGACAAGAGTAAGACTCTAGAAAGTAAAAATGAGGCTCTGGACACTAGAAATTTAGATTTGAACTATATGTAGCAGCTTTGGTTCTTCCAAATCAGGTTTTAGGGCTTAAAAATGATGCTCTGAACCCTTGAAATGCATCTTTGGACCTTAAAAGTGTGAACCGTGGAACATTGGACACCCCCAAATGAGGGCTTGGACCCTCCAGAGCTGGCTCAGACCCTAAGGATGCCTGTCTGGATGCTAAAAAAAGAGGCTTGGACCCTGAAATTAGACTATGCAAACTAACAGTGAGCCTTTGGATGTAAAACAGTGGGGTTTGGAGCCTAAAATGAGGCATTGTAAGACAAGAGTAAGACTTTGGAAAGTAGAAATGAGGCTCTGGACCCTAGAAATTTACACTGGGACTCTATAAAGTGGCTTTGGGGCTTCCAAATCAGGTTTTAGGCCTTAAAAATGATGCTCTAGGCCCTTGAAATGCATATTTGAATCTTAAAAGCACAAACCCTGGAACTGTGGACACCCCCAAATGAGGGGTTGGACCCTCCAGAGGTGGCTGGGACCCTTCGTATACCTGTCTGGATGCTAAAAAAAGAGGTTTTGGAGCCTGAAATGAGACACTGCAAATTAACAGTGAGCCTTTAAGGCCCTAAACTGAGATATTGGAGCCTAAAATGAGGCATTGTAAGACAAGAGTAAGACTTTGGAAAGTAGAAATGAGGCTCTGGACCCTAGAAATTCAGAGTTGGACTATAAAGTGGCTTTGGGGCTTGCAAATCAGGTTTTAGGGCTTAAAAATGATGCTCTGGGCCCTTGAAATGCATCTTTGGACCTTCAAAGTGTGAACCCTGGAAATTTGGACACCCCGAAATGAGGGCTTGGACCCTCCAGAGGTGGCTCAGTCCCTAAGGATGCTTGTCTGGATGCTAAAAATGAGGCTTTGGAGCCTGAAATGAGACTATGCCAACTAACAGTGAGCCTTTAGCCGTAAAACTGTGGGGTTTGGAGCCTAAAATGAGGCTTTGTAAGACAAGAGTAAGACTTTGGAAAGTAAAAATGAGGCTCTGGACACTAGAAATTTACATTGGGACTCTATAAAGTGGCTTTGGGTCTTCCAAATCAGGTTTTAGGGCTTAAAAATGATGCTCTGAGCCCTTGAAATGCATCTTTGGTCCTAAAAGAACAAACCCTGGAAATGTGGACACCCCCAAATGAGGGCTTGGACCCTCCAGAGGCGGCTCGGACCCTAAAAATGCATGTCTGGATGCTAAAAAAAGAGGCTTTGGACCCTGAAATGAGACTATGCAAAATAACAGTGAGCCTTGGGGCCCTAAACTGTGGGGTCTGGAGCCTAAAATGAGGCATTGTAAGACAAGAGTAAGACTCTAGAAAGTAAAAATGAGGCTCTGGACCCTAATAATTTACATTGGGACTCTACAAAGTGGCTTTGGGTCTTCCAAATCAGGTTTTAGGGCTTAAAAATGATGCTCTGAGCCCTTGAAATGCATCTTTGGTCTTAAAAGAACAAACCCTGGAACCTTGGACACCCCCAAATGAGGGCTTGGACCCTCCAGAGCTGGCTCAGACCCTAAGGATGCCTGTCTGGATGCTAAAAAAAGAGGCTTGGACCCTGAAATTAGACTATGCAAACTAACAGTGAGCCTTTGGATGTAAAACGGTGGGGTTTGGAGCCTAAAATGAGGCATTGTAAGACAAGAGTAAGACTTTGGAAAGTAAAAATGAGGCTCTGGACCCTAGAAATTTACACTGGGACTCTATAAAGTGGCTTTGGGGCTTCCAAATCAGGTTTTAGGCCTTAAAAATGATGCTCTAGGCCCTTGAAATGCATATTTGAATCTTAAAAGCACAAACCCTGGAACTGTGGACACCCCCAAATGAGGGGTTGGACCCTCCAGAGGTGGCTGGGACCCTTCGTATACCTGTCTGGATGCTAAAAAAAGAGGTTTTGGAGCCTGAAATGAGACACTGCAAATTAACAGTGAGCCTTTAAGGCCCTAAACTGAGATATTGGAGCCTAAAATGAGGCATTGTAAGACAAGAGTAAGACTTTGGAAAGTAGAAATGAGGCTCTGGACCCTAGAAATTCAGAGTTGGACTATAAAGTGGCTTTGGGGCTTGCAAATCAGGTTTTAGGGCTTAAAAATGATGCTCTGGGCCCTTGAAATGCATCTTTGGACCTTCAAAGTGTGAACCCTGGAAATTTGGACACCCCGAAATGAGGGCTTGGACCCTCCAGAGGTGGCTCAGTCCCTAAGGATGCTTGTCTGGATGCTAAAAATGAGGCTTTGGAGCATGAAATGAGACTATGCCAACTAACAGTGAGCCTTTAGCCGTAAAACTGTGGGGTTTGGAGCCTAAAATGAGGCTTTGTAAGACAAGAGTAAGACTTTGGAAAGTAAAAATGAGGCTCTGGACACTAGAAATTTACATTGGGACTCTATAAAGTGGCTTTGGGTCTTCCAAATCAGGTTTTAGGGCTTAAAAATGATGCTCTGAGCCCTTGAAATGCATCTTTGGTCCTAAAAGAACAAACCCTGGAAATGTGGACACCCCCAAATGAGGGCTTGGACCCTCCAGAGGCGGCTCGGTCCCTAAAAATGCATGTCTGGATGCTAAAAAAAGAGGCTTTGGTCCCTGAAATGAGACTATGCAAAATAACAGTGAGCCTTGGGGCCCTAAACTGTGGGGTCTGGAGCCTAAAATGAGGCATTGTAAGACAAGAGTAAGACTCTAGAAAGTAAAAATGAGGCTCTGGACCCTAATAATTTACATTGGGACTCTACAAAGTGGCTTTGGGTCTTCCAAATCAGGTTTTAGGGCTTAAAAATGATGCTCTGAGCCCTTGAAATGCATCTTTGGTCTTAAAAGAACAAACCCTGGAACCTTGGACACCCCCAAATGAGGGCTTGGACCCTCCAGAGCTGGCTCAGACCCTAAGGATGCCTGTCTGGATGCTAAAAAAAGAGGCTTGGACCCTGAAATGAGACTATGCAAACTAACAGTGAGCCTTTGGATGTAAAACGGTGGGGTTTGGAGCCTAAAATGAGGCATTGTAAGACAAGAGTAAGACTTTGGAAAGTAAAAATGAGGCTCTGGACCCTAGAAATTTACACTGGGACTCTATAAAGTGGCTTTGGGGCTTCCAAATCAGGTTTTAGGCCTTAAAAATGATGCTCTAGGCCCTTGAAATGCATATTTGAATCTTAAAAGCACAAACCCTGGAACTGTGGACACCCCCAAATGAGGGGTTGGACCCTCCAGAGGTGGCTGGGACCCTTCGTATACCTGTCTGGATGCTAAAAAAAGAGGTTTTGGAGCCTGAAATGAGACACTGCAAATTAACAGTGAGCCTTTAAGGCCCTAAACTGAGATATTGGAGCCTAAAATGAGGCATTGTAAGACAAGAGTAAGACTTGGAAAGTAGAAATGAGGCTCTGGACCCTAGAAATTCAGAGTTGGACTATAAAGTGGCTTTGGGGCTTGCAAATCAGGTTTTAGGGCTTAAAAATGATGCTCTGGGCCCTTGAAATGCATCTTTGGACCTTCAAAGTGTGAACCCTGGAAATTTGGACACCCCGAAATGAGGGCTTGGACCCTCCAGAGGTGGCTCAGTCCCTAAGGATGCTTGTCTGGATGCTAAAAAATGAGGCTTTGGAGCCTGAAATGAGACTATGCCAACTAACAGTGAGCCTTTAGCCGTAAAACTGTGGGGTTTGGAGCCTAAAATGAGGCTTTGTAAGACAAGAGTAAGACTCTGGAAAGTAAAAATGAGGCTCTGGACCCTAGAAATTTAGATTTGAACTCTAAAAAGCGAATTTGGGTCTTCCAAATCAGGTTTTAGGGCTTAAAAATGATGCTCTGAGTCCTTGAAATGCATATTTGAATCTTAAAAGCACAAACCCTGGAACTCTGGACACCCCCAACTGAGGGCTTTGACCCTCCCGAGGTGGCTCGGACCCTTCGTATACCTGTCTGGATGCTAAAAATAGAGGCTTTGGACCCTGAAATGAGACACTGCAAATTAACAGTAAGCCTTTAAGGCCCTAAATTGTTGGGTTTGGAGCCTAAAATGAGGCCTTGTAAGACAAGAGTAAGACTCTATAAAGTAAAAATGAGGCTCTGGACACTAGAAATTTAGATTTGAACTATATGTAGCAGCTTTGGTTCTTCCAAATCAGGTTTTAGGGCTTAAAAATGATGCTCTGAACCCTTGAAATGCATCTTTGGACCTTAAAAGTGTGAACCGTGGAACATTGGACAGCCCCAAATGAGGGCTTGGACCCTCCCGAGGTGGCTCGGACCCTTTGTATACCTGTCTGGATGCTAAAAAAAGAGGCTTTGGAGCCTGAAATGAGACACTGCAAATTAACAGTGAGCCTTTAAGGCCCTAAACTGTGGGGTTTGGAGCCTAAAATGAGGCTTTGTAAGACAAGAGTAAGACTCTAGAAAGTAAAAATGAGGCTCTGGACACTAGAAATTTAGATTTGAACTATATGTAGCAGCTTTGGTTCTTCCAAATCAGGTTTTAGGGCTTAAAAATGATGCTCTAGGCCCTTGAAATGCATCTTTGGACCTTAAAAGTGTGAACCGTGGAACATTGGACAGCCCCAAATGAGGGCTTGGACCCTCCCGAGGTGGCTCGGACCCTTTGTATACCTGTCTGGATGCTAAAAAAAGAGGCTTTGGAGCCTGAAATGAGACACTGCAAATTAACAGTGAGCCTTTAAGGCCCTAAACTGTGGGGTTTGGAGCCTAAAATGAGGCTTTGTAAGACAAGAGTAAGACTCTAGAAAGTAAAAATGAGGCTCTGGACACTAGAAATTTAGATTTGAACTATATGTAGCAGCTTTGGTTCTTCCAAATCAGGTTTCGGGGCTTAAAAATGATGCTCTAGGCCCTTGAAATGCATATTTGAATCTTAAAAGCACAAACCCTGGAACTGTGGACACCCCCAAATGAGGGGTTGGACCCTCCAGAGGTGGCTGGGACCCTTCGTATACCTGTCTGGATGCTAAAAAAAGAGGTTTTGGAGCCTGAAATGAGACACTACAAATTAACAGTGAGCCTTTAAGGCCCTAAACTGAGATATTGGAGCCTAAAATGAGGCATTGTAAGACAAGAGTAAGACTTTGGAAAGTAGAAATGAGGCTCTGGACCCTAGAAATTCAGAGTTGGACTATAAAGCGGCTTTGGGGCTTCCAAATCAGGTTTTAGGGCTTAAAAATGATGCTCTGGGCCCTTGAAATGCATCTTTGGACCTTCAAAGTGTGAACCCTGGAAATTTGGACCCCCCAAATGAGGGCTTGGACCCTCCAGAGGCGGCTCGGACCCTAAAAATGCATGTCTGGATGCTAAAAAAAGAGGCTTTGGAGCCTGAAATGAGACTAGGAAAACTAACAGTGAGCCTTTGGCCGTAAAACCGTGGGGTTTGGAGCCTAAAATGAGGCTTTGTAAGACAAGAGTAAGACTTTGGAAAGTAAAAATGAGGCTCTGGACACTAGAAATTTACATTGGGACTCTATAAAGTGGCTTTGGGTCTTCCAAATCAGGTTTTAGGGCTTAAAAATGATGCTCTGAGCCCTTGAAATGCATCTTTGGTCCTAAAAGAACAAACCCTGGAAATGTGGACACCCCCAAATGAGGGCTTGGACCCTCCAGAGGCGGCTCAGACCCTAAAAATGCATGTCTGGATGCTAAAAAAAGAGGCTTTGGAGCCTGAAATGAGACTAGGAAAACTAACAGTGAGCCTTTAGCCGTAAAACTGTGGGGTTTGGAGCCTAAAATGAGGCTTTGTAAGACAAGAGTAAGACTCTGGAAAGTAAAAATGAGGCTCTGGACCCTAGAAATTTAGATTTGAACTCTAAAAAGCGAATTTGGGGCTTCCAAATCAGGTTTTAGGGCTTAAAAATGATGCTCTGAGTCCTTGAAATGCATATTTGAATCTTAAAAGCACAAACCCTGGAACTCTGGACACCCCCAACTGAGGGCTTTGACCCTCCCGAGGTGGCTCGGACCCTTCGTATACCTGTCTGGATGCTAAAAAAAGAGGCTTTGGACCCTGAAATGAGACACTGCAAATTAACAGTAAGCCTTTAAGGCCCTAAATTGTTGGGTTTGGAGCCTAAAATGAGGCCTTGTGAGACAAGAGTAAGACTCTAGAAAGTAAAAATGAGGCTCTGGACACTAGAAATTTAGATTTGAACTATATGTAGCAGCTTTGGTTCTTCCAAATCAGGTTTTAGGGCTTAAAAATGATGCTCTGAACCCTTGAAATGCATCTTTGGACCTTAAAAGTGTGAACCGTGGAACATTGGACAGCCCCAAATGAGGGCTTGGACCCTCCCGAGGTGGCTCGGACCCTTTGTATACCTGTCTGGATGCTAAAAAAAGAGGCTTTGGAGCCTGAAATGAGACACTGCAAATTAACAGTGAGCCTTTAAGGCCCTAAACTGTGGGGTTTGGAGCCTAAAATGAGGCTTTGTAAGACAAGAGTAAGACTCTAGAAAGTAAAAATGAGGCTCTGGACACTAGAAATTTAGATTTGAACTATATGTAGCAGCTTTGGTTCTTCCAAATCAGGTTTTAGGGCTTAAAAATGATGCTCTAGGCCCTTGAAATGCATCTTTGGACCTTAAAAGTGTGAACCGTGGAACATTGGACACCCCCAAATGAGGGCTTGGACCCTCCAGAGCTGGCTCAGACCCTAAGGATGCCTGTCTGGATGCTAAAAAAAGAGGCTTGGACCCTGAAATGAGACTATGCAAACTAACAGTGAGCCTTTGGATGTAAAACGGTGGGGTTTGGAGCCTAAAATGAGGCATTGTAAGACAAGAGTAAGACTTTGGAAAGTAAAAATGAGGCTCTGGACCCTAGAAATTTACACTGGGACTCTATAAAGTGGCTTTGGGGCTTCCAAATCAGGTTTTAGGCCTTAAAAATGATGCTCTAGGCCCTTGAAATGCATATTTGAATCTTAAAAGCACAAACCCTGGAACTGTGGACACCCCCAAATGAGGGGTTGGACCCTCCAGAGGTGGCTGGGACCCTTCGTATACCTGTCTGGATGCTAAAAAAAGAGGTTTTGGAGCCTGAAATGAGACACTGCAAATTAACAGTGAGCCTTTAAGGCCCTAAACTGAGATATTGGAGCCTAAAATGAGGCATTGTAAGACAAGAGTAAGACTTTGGAAAGTAGAAATGAGGCTCTGGACCCTAGAAATTCAGAGTTGGACTATAAAGCGGCTTTGGGGCTTCCAAGTCAGGTTTTAGGGCTTAAAAATGATGCTCTGGGCCCTTGAAATGCATCTTTGGACCTTCAAAGTGTGAACCCTGGAAATTTGGACCCCCCAAATGAGGGCTTGGACCCTCCAGAGGCGGCTCGGACCCTAAAAATGCATGTCTGGATGCTAAAAAAAGAGGCTTTGGAGCCTGAAATGAGAGTAGGAAAACTAACAGTGAGCCTTTGGCCGTAAAACCGTGGGGTTTGGAGCCTAAAATGAGGCTTTGTAAGACAAGAGTAAGACTTTGGAAAGTAAAAATGAGGCTCTGGACACTAGAAATTTACATTGGGACTCTATAAAGTGGCTTTGGGTCTTCCAAATCAGGTTTTAGGGCTTAAAAATGATGCTCTGAGCCCTTGAAATGCATCTTTGGTCCTAAAAGAACAAACCCTGGAAATGTGGACACCCCCAAATGAGGGCTTGGACCCTCCAGAGGCGGCTCGGACCCTAAAAATGCATGTCTGGATGCTAAAAAAAGAGGCTTTGGACCCTGAAATGAGACTATGCAAAATAACAGTGAGCCTTGGGGCCCTAAACTGTGGGGTCTGGAGCCTAAAATGAGGCATTGTAAGACAAGAGTAAGACTCTAGAAAGTAAAAATGAGGCTCTGGACCCTAATAATTTACATTGGGACTCTACAAAGTGGCTTTGGGTCTTCCAAATCAGGTTTTAGGGCTTAAAAATGATGCTCTGAGCCCTTGAAATGCATCTTTGGTCTTAAAAGAACAAACCCTGGAACCTTGGACACCCCCAAATGAGGGCTTGGACCCTCCAGAGCTGGCTCAGACCCTAAGGATGCCTGTCTGGATGCTAAAAAAAGAGGCTTGGACCCTGAAATTAGACTATGCAAACTAACAGTGAGCCTTTGGATGTAAAACGGTGGGGTTTGGAGCCTAAAATGAGGCATTGTAAGACAAGAGTAAGACTTTGGAAAGTAAAAATGAGGCTCTGGACCCTAGAAATTTACACTGGGACTCTATAAAGTGGCTTTGGGGCTTCCAAATCAGGTTTTAGGCCTTAAAAATGATGCTCTAGGCCCTTGAAATGCATATTTGAATCTTAAAAGCACAAACCCTGGAACTGTGGACACCCCCAAATGAGGGGTTGGACCCTCCAGAGGTGGCTGGGACCCTTCGTATACCTGTCTGGATGCTAAAAAAAGAGGTTTTGGAGCCTGAAATGAGACACTGCAAATTAACAGTGAGCCTTTAAGGCCCTAAACTGAGATATTGGAGCCTAAAATGAGGCATTGTAAGACAAGAGTAAGACTTTGGAAAGTAGAAATGAGGCTCTGGACCCTAGAAATTCAGAGTTGGACTATAAAGTGGCTTTGGGGCTTGCAAATCAGGTTTTAGGGCTTAAAAATGATGCTCTGGGCCCTTGAAATGCATCTTTGGACCTTCAAAGTGTGAACCCTGGAAATTTGGACACCCCGAAATGAGGGCTTGGACCCTCCAGAGGTGGCTCAGTCCCTAAGGATGCTTGTCTGGATGCTAAAAAATGAGGCTTTGGAGCCTGAAATGAGACTATGCCAACTAACAGTGAGCCTTTAGCCGTAAAACTGTGGGGTTTGGAGCCTAAAATGAGGCTTTGTAAGACAAGAGTAAGACTCTGGAAAGTAAAAATGAGGCTCTGGACCCTAGAAATTTAGATTTGAACTCTAAAAAGCGAATTTGGGTCTTCCAAATCAGGTTTTAGGGCTTAAAAATGATGCTCTGAGTCCTTGAAATGCATATTTGAATCTTAAAAGCACAAACCCTGGAACTCTGGACACCCCCAACTGAGGGCTTTGACCCTCCCGAGGTGGCTCGGACCCTTCGTATACCTGTCTGGATGCTAAAAAAAGAGGCTTTGGACCCTGAAATGAGACACTGCAAATTAACAGTAAGCCTTTAAGGCCCTAAATTGTTGGGTTTGGAGCCTAAAATGAGGCCTTGTGAGACAAGAGTAAGACTCTAGAAAGTAAAAATGAGGCTCTGGACACTAGAAATTTAGATTTGAACTATATGTAGCAGCTTTGGTTCTTCCAAATCAGGTTTTAGGGCTTAAAAATGATGCTCTGAACCCTTGAAATGCATCTTTGGACCTTAAAAGTGTGAACCGTGGAACATTGGACAGCCCCAAATGAGGGCTTGGACCCTCCCGAGGTGGCTCGGACCCTTTGTATACCTGTCTGGATGCTAAAAAAAGAGGCTTTGGAGCCTGAAATGAGACACTGCAAATTAACAGTGAGCCTTTAAGGCCCTAAACTGTGGGGTTTGGAGCCTAAAATGAGGCTTTGTAAGACAAGAGTAAGACTCTAGAAAGTAAAAATGAGGCTCTGGACACTAGAAATTTAGATTTGAACTATATGTAGCAGCTTTGGTTCTTCCAAATCAGGTTTTAGGGCTTAAAAATGATGCTCTAGGCCCTTGAAATGCATCTTTGGACCTTAAAAGTGTGAACCGTGGAACATTGGACAGCCCCAAATGAGGGCTTGGACCCTCCAGAGCTGGCTCAGACCCTAAGGATGCCTGTCTGGATGCTAAAAAAAGAGGCTTGGACCCTGAAATTAGACTATGCAAACTAACAGTGAGCCTTTGGATGTAAAACGGTGGGGTTTGGAGCCTAAAATGAGGCATTGTAAGACAAGAGTAAGACTTTGGAAAGTAAAAATGAGGCTCTGGACCCTAGAAATTTACACTGGGACTCTATAAAGTGGCTTTGGGGCTTCCAAATCAGGTTTTAGGCCTTAAAAATGATGCTCTGGGCCCTTGAAATGCATCTTTGGACCTTCAAAGTGTGAACCCTGGAAATTTGGACCCCCCAAATGAGGGCTTGGACCCTCCAGAGGCGGCTCGGACCCTAAAAATGCATGTCTGGATGCTAAAAAAAGAGGCTTTGGAGCCTGAAATGAGACTAGGAAAACTAACAGTGAGCCTTTGGCCGTAAAACCGTGGGGTTGGAGCCTAAAATGAGGCTTTGTAAGACAAGAGTAAGACTTTGGAAAGTAAAAATGAGGCTCTGGACCCTAGAAATTTAGATTTGAACTCTAAAAAGCAAATTTGGGTCTTCCAAATCAGGTTTTAGGGCTTAAAAATGATGCTCTGAGTCCTTGAAATGCATATTTGAATCTTAAAAGCACAAACCCTGGAACTCTGGACACCCCCAACTGAGGGCTTTGACCCTCCCGAGGTGGCTCGGACCCTTCGTATACCTGTCTGGATGCTAAAAAAAGAGGCTTTGGACCCTGAAATGAGACACTGCAAATTAACAGTGAGCCTTTAAGGCCCTAAACTGTGGGGGTTGGAGCCTAAAATGAGGCTTTGTAAGACAAGAGTAAGACTCTAGAAAGTAAAAATGAGGCTCTGGACACTAGAAATTTAGATTTGAACTATATGTAGCAGCTTTGGTTCTTCCAAATCAGGTTTTAGGCCTTAAAAATGATGCTCTAGGCCCTTGAAATGCATATTTGAATCTTAAAAGCACAAACCCTGGAACTGTGGACACCCCCAAATGAGGGGTTGGACCCTCCAGAGGTGGCTGGGACCCTTCGTATACCTGTCTGGATGCTAAAAAAAGAGGTTTTGGAGCCTGAAATGAGACACTGCAAATTAACAGTGAGCCTTTCAGGCCCTAAACTGAGATATTGGAGCCTAAAATGAGGCATTGTAAGACAAGAGTAAGACTTTGGAAAGTAGAAATGAGGCTCTGGACCCTAGAAATTCAGAGTTGGACTATAAAGCGGCTTTGGGGCTTCCAAGTCAGGTTTTAGGGCTTAAAAATGATGCTCTGGGCCCTTGAAATGCATCTTTGGACCTTCAAAGTGTGAACCCTGGAAATTTGGACCCCCCAAATGAGGGCTTGGACCCTCCAGAGGCGGCTCGGACCCTAAAAATGCATGTCTGGATGCTAAAAAAAGAGGCTTTGGAGCCTGAAATGAGAGTAGGAAAACTAACAGTGAGCCTTTGGCCGTAAAACCGTGGGGTTTGGAGCCTAAAATGAGGCTTTGTAAGACAAGAGTAAGACTTTGGAAAGTAAAAATGAGGCTCTGGACACTAGAAATTTACATTGGGACTCTATAAAGTGGCTTTGGGTCTTCCAAATCAGGTTTTAGGGCTTAAAAATGATGCTCTGAGCCCTTGAAATGCATCTTTGGTCCTAAAAGAACAAACCCTGGAAATGTGGACACCCCCAAATGAGGGCTTGGACCCTCCAGAGGCGGCTCGGACCCTAAAAATGCATGTCTGGATGCTAAAAAAAGAGGCTTTGGACCCTGAAATGAGACTATGCAAAATAACAGTGAGCCTTGGGGCCCTAAACTGTGGGGTCTGGAGCCTAAAATGAGGCATTGTAAGACAAGAGTAAGACTCTAGAAAGTAAAAATGAGGCTCTGGACCCTAATAATTTACATTGGGACTCTACAAAGTGGCTTTGGGTCTTCCAAATCAGGTTTTAGGGCTTAAAAATGATGCTCTGAGCCCTTGAAATGCATCTTTGGTCTTAAAAGAACAAACCCTGGAACCTTGGACACCCCCAAATGAGGGCTTGGACCCTCCAGAGCTGGCTCAGACCCTAAGGATGCCTGTCTGGATGCTAAAAAAAGAGGCTTGGACCCTGAAATTAGACTATGCAAACTAACAGTGAGCCTTTGGATGTAAAACGGTGGGGTTTGGAGCCTAAAATGAGGCATTGTAAGACAAGAGTAAGACTTTGGAAAGTAAAAATGAGGCTCTGGACCCTAGAAATTTACACTGGGACTCTATAAAGTGGCTTTGGGGCTTCCAAATCAGGTTTTAGGCCTTAAAAATGATGCTCTAGGCCCTTGAAATGCATATTTGAATCTTAAAAGCACAAACCCTGGAACTGTGGACACCCCCAAATGAGGGGTTGGACCCTCCAGAGGTGGCTGGGACCCTTCGTATACCTGTCTGGATGCTAAAAAAAGAGGTTTTGGAGCCTGAAATGAGACACTGCAAATTAACAGTGAGCCTTTAAGGCCCTAAACTGAGATATTGGAGCCTAAAATGAGGCATTGTAAGACAAGAGTAAGACTTGGAAAGTAGAAATGAGGCTCTGGACCCTAGAAATTCAGAGTTGGACTATAAAGTGGCTTTGGGGCTTGCAAATCAGGTTTTAGGGCTTAAAAATGATGCTCTGGGCCCTTGAAATGCATCTTTGGACCTTCAAAGTGTGAACCCTGGAAATTTGGACACCCCGAAATGAGGGCTTGGACCCTCCAGAGGTGGCTCAGTCCCTAAGGATGCTTGTCTGGATGCTAAAAAATGAGGCTTTGGAGCCTGAAATGAGACTATGCCAACTAACAGTGAGCCTTTAGCCGTAAAACTGTGGGGTTTGGAGCCTAAAATGAGGCTTTGTAAGACAAGAGTAAGACTCTGGAAAGTAAAAATGAGGCTCTGGACCCTAGAAATTTAGATTTGAACTCTAAAAAGCGAATTTGGGTCTTCCAAATCAGGTTTTAGGGCTTAAAAATGATGCTCTGAGTCCTTGAAATGCATATTTGAATCTTAAAAGCACAAACCCTGGAACTCTGGACACCCCCAACTGAGGGCTTTGACCCTCCCGAGGTGGCTCGGACCCTTCGTATACCTGTCTGGATGCTAAAAAAAGAGGCTTTGGACCCTGAAATGAGACACTGCAAATTAACAGTAAGCCTTTAAGGCCCTAAATTGTTGGGTTTGGAGCCTAAAATGAGGCCTTGTGAGACAAGAGTAAGACTCTAGAAAGTAAAAATGAGGCTCTGGACACTAGAAATTTAGATTTGAACTATATGTAGCAGCTTTGGTTCTTCCAAATCAGGTTTTAGGGCTTAAAAATGATGCTCTGAACCCTTGAAATGCATCTTTGGACCTTAAAAGTGTGAACCGTGGAACATTGGACAGCCCCAAATGAGGGCTTGGACCCTCCCGAGGTGGCTCGGACCCTTTGTATACCTGTCTGGATGCTAAAAAAAGAGGCTTTGGAGCCTGAAATGAGACACTGCAAATTAACAGTGAGCCTTTAAGGCCCTAAACTGTGGGGTTTGGAGCCTAAAATGAGGCTTTGTAAGACAAGAGTAAGACTCTAGAAAGTAAAAATGAGGCTCTGGACACTAGAAATTTAGATTTGAACTATATGTAGCAGCTTTGGTTCTTCCAAATCAGGTTTTAGGGCTTAAAAATGATGCTCTAGGCCCTTGAAATGCATCTTTGGACCTTAAAAGTGTGAACCGTGGAACATTGGACAGCCCCAAATGAGGGCTTGGACCCTCCAGAGCTGGCTCAGACCCTAAGGATGCCTGTCTGGATGCTAAAAAAAGAGGCTTGGACCCTGAAATTAGACTATGCAAACTAACAGTGAGCCTTTGGATGTAAAACGGTGGGGTTTGGAGCCTAAAATGAGGCATTGTAAGACAAGAGTAAGACTTTGGAAAGTAAAAATGAGGCTCTGGACCCTAGAAATTTACACTGGGACTCTATAAAGTGGCTTTGGGGCTTCCAAATCAGGTTTTAGGCCTTAAAAATGATGCTCTGGGCCCTTGAAATGCATCTTTGGACCTTCAAAGTGTGAACCCTGGAAATTTGGACCCCCCAAATGAGGGCTTGGACCCTCCAGAGGCGGCTCGGACCCTAAAAATGCATGTCTGGATGCTAAAAAAAGAGGCTTTGGACCCTGAAATGAGACTAGGAAAACTAACAGTGAGCCTTTGGCCGTAAAACCGTGGGGTTGGAGCCTAAAATGAGGCTTTGTAAGACAAGAGTAAGACTTTGGAAAGTAAAAATGAGGCTCTGGACCCTAGAAATTTAGATTTGAACTCTAAAAAGCAAATTTGGGTCTTCCAAATCAGGTTTTAGGGCTTAAAAATGATGCTCTGAGTCCTTGAAATGCATATTTGAATCTTAAAAGCACAAACCCTGGAACTCTGGACACCCCCAACTGAGGGCTTTGACCCTCCCGAGGTGGCTCGGACCCTTCGTATACCTGTCTGGATGCTAAAAAAAGAGGCTTTGGACCCTGAAATGAGACACTGCAAATTAACAGTGAGCCTTTAAGGCCCTAAACTGTGGGGGTTGGAGCCTAAAATGAGGCTTTGTAAGACAAGAGTAAGACTCTAGAAAGTAAAAATGAGGCTCTGGACACTAGAAATTTAGATTTGAACTATATGTAGCAGCTTTGGTTCTTCCAAATCAGGTTTTAGGCCTTAAAAATGATGCTCTAGGCCCTTGAAATGCATATTTGAATCTTAAAAGCACAAACCCTGGAACTGTGGACACCCCCAAATGAGGGGTTGGACCCTCCAGAGGTGGCTGGGACCCTTCGTATACCTGTCTGGATGCTAAAAAAAGAGGTTTTGGAGCCTGAAATGAGACACTGCAAATTAACAGTGAGCCTTTCAGGCCCTAAACTGAGATATTGGAGCCTAAAATGAGGCATTGTAAGACAAGAGTAAGACTTTGGAAAGTAGAAATGAGGCTCTGGACCCTAGAAATTCAGAGTTGGACTATAAAGCGGCTTTGGGGCTTCCAAGTCAGGTTTTAGGGCTTAAAAATGATGCTCTGGGCCCTTGAAATGCATCTTTGGACCTTCAAAGTGTGAACCCTGGAAATTTGGACCCCCCAAATGAGGGCTTGGACCCTCCAGAGGCGGCTCGGACCCTAAAAATGCATGTCTGGATGCTAAAAAAAGAGGCTTTGGAGCCTGAAATGAGAGTAGGAAAACTAACAGTGAGCCTTTGGCCGTAAAACCGTGGGGTTTGGAGCCTAAAATGAGGCTTTGTAAGACAAGAGTAAGACTTTGGAAAGTAAAAATGAGGCTCTGGACACTAGAAATTTACATTGGGACTCTATAAAGTGGCTTTGGGTCTTCCAAATCAGGTTTTAGGGCTTAAAAATGATGCTCTGAGCCCTTGAAATGCATCTTTGGTCCTAAAAGAACAAACCCTGGAAATGTGGACACCCCCAAATGAGGGCTTGGACCCTCCAGAGGCGGCTCGGACCCTAAAAATGCATGTCTGGATGCTAAAAAAAGAGGCTTTGGACCCTGAAATGAGACTATGCAAAAAAACAGTGAGCCTTGGGGCCCTAAACTGTGGGGTCTGGAGCCTAAAATGAGGCATTGTAAGAGAAGAGTAAGATTTTGGAAAGTAAAAATGAGGCTCTGGACCCTAATAATTTACATTGGGACTCTATAAAGTGGCTTTGGGGCTTGCAAATCAGGTTTTAGGCCTTAAAAATGATGCTCTAGGCCCTTGAAATGCATATTTGAATCTTAAAAGCACAAACCCTGGAACTGTGGACACCCCCAAATGAGGGGTTGGACCCTCCAGAGGTGGCTGGGACCCTTCGTATACCTGTCTGGATGCTAAAAAAAGAGGTTTTGGAGCCTGAAATGAGACACTGCAAATTAACAGTGAGCCTTTAAGGCCCTAAACTGAGATATTGGAGCCTAAAATGAGGCATTGTAAGACAAGAGTAAGACTTTGGAAAGTAGAAATGAGGCTCTGGACCCTAGAAAGTCAGAGTTGGACTATAAAGTGGCTTTGGGGCTTGCAAATCAGGTTTTAGGGCTTAAAAATGATGCTCTGGGCCCTTGAAATGCATCTTTGGACCTTCAAAGTGTGAACCCTGGAAATTTGGACACCCCGAAATGAGGGCTTGGACCCTCCAGAGGTGGCTCAGTCCCTAAGGATGCTTGTCTGGATGCTAAAAAATGAGGCTTTGGAGCCTGAAATGAGACTATGCAAACTAACAGTGAGCCTTTAGCCGTAAAACTGTGGGGTTTGGAGCCTAAAATGAGGCTTTGTAAGACAAGAGTAAGACTCTGGAAAGTAAAAATGAGGCTCTGGACCCTAGAAATTTAGATTTGAACTCTAAAAAGCGAATTTGGGTCTTCCAAATCAGGTTTTAGGGCTTAAAAATGATGCTCTGAGTCCTTGAAATGCATATTTGAATCTTAAAAGCACAAACCCTGGAACTCTGGACACCCCCAACTGAGGGCTTTGACCCTCCCGAGGTGGCTCGGACCCTTCGTATACCTGTCTGGATGCTAAAAAAAGAGGCTTTGGACCCTGAAATGAGACACTGCAAATTAACAGTAAGCCTTTAAGGCCCTAAATTGTTGGGTTTGGAGCCTAAAATGAGGCCTTGTGAGACAAGAGTAAGACTCCAGAAAGTAAAAATGAGGCTCTGGACACTAGAAATTTAGATTTGAACTATATGTAGCAGCTTTGGTTCTTCCAAATCAGGTTTTAGGGCTTAAAAATGATGCTCTGAACCCTTGAAATGCATCTTTGGACCTTAAAAGTGTGAACCGTGGAACATTGGACAGCCCCAAATGAGGGCTTGGACCCTCCCGAGGTGGCTCGGACCCTTTGTATACCTGTCTGGATGCTAAAAAAAGAGGCTTTGGAGCCTGAAATGAGACACTGCAAATTAACAGTGAGCCTTTAAGGCCCTAAACTGTGGGGTTTGGAGCCTAAAATGAGGCTTTGTAAGACAAGAGTAAGACTCTAGAAAGTAAAAATGAGGCTCTGGACACTAGAAATTTAGATTTGAACTATATGTAGCAGCTTTGGTTCTTCCAAATCAGGTTTTAGGCCTTAAAAATGATGCTCTAGGCCCTTGAAATGCATATTTGAATCTTAAAAGCACAAACCCTGGAACTGTGGACACCCCCAAATGAGGGGTTGGACCCTCCAGAGGTGGCTGGGACCCTTCGTATACCTGTCTGGATGCTAAAAAAAGAGGTTTTGGAGCCTGAAATGAGACACTGCAAATTAACAGTGAGCCTTTAAGGCCCTAAACTGAGATATTGGAGCCTAAAATGAGGCATTGTAAGACAAGAGTAAGACTTTGGAAAGTAGAAATGAGGCTCTGGACCCTAGAAATTCAGAGTTGGACTATAAAGTGGCTTTGGGGCTTGCAAATCAGGTTTTAGGGCTTAAAAATGATGCTCTGGGCCCTTGAAATGCATCTTTGGACCTTCAAAGTGTGAACCCTGGAAATTTGGACACCCCGAAATGAGGGCTTGGACCCTCCAGAGGTGGCTCAGTCCCTAAGGATGCTTGTCTGGATGCTAAAAAATGAGGCTTTGGAGCCTGAAATGAGACTATGCAAACTAACAGTGAGCCTTTAGCCGTAAAACTGTGGGGTTTGGAGCCTAAAATGAGGCTTTGTAAGACAAGAGTAAGACTCTGGAAAGTAAAAATGAGGCTCTGGACCCTAGAAATTTAGATTTGAACTCTAAAAAGCGAATTTGGGTCTTCCAAATCAGGTTTTAGGGCTTAAAAATGATGCTCTGAGTCCTTGAAATGCATATTTGAATCTTAAAAGCACAAACCCTGGAACTCTGGACACCCCCAACTGAGGGCTTTGACCCTCCCGAGGTGGCTCGGACCCTTCGTATACCTGTCTGGATGCTAAAAAAAGAGGCTTTGGACCCTGAAATGAGACACTGCAAATTAACAGTAAGCCTTTAAGGCCCTAAATTGTTGGGTTTGGAGCCTAAAATGAGGCCTTGTGAGACAAGAGTAAGACTCCAGAAAGTAAAAATGAGGCTCTGGACACTAGAAATTTAGATTTGAACTATATGTAGCAGCTTTGGTTCTTCCAAATCAGGTTTTAGGGCTTAAAAATGATGCTCTGAACCCTTGAAATGCATCTTTGGACCTTAAAAGTGTGAACCGTGGAACATTGGACAGCCCCAAATGAGGGCTTGGACCCTCCCGAGGTGGCTCGGACCCTTTGTATACCTGTCTGGATGCTAAAAAAAGAGGCTTTGGAGCCTGAAATGAGACACTGCAAATTAACAGTGAGCCTTTAAGGCCCTAAACTGTGGGGTTTGGAGCCTAAAATGAGGCTTTGTAAGACAAGAGTAAGACTCTAGAAAGTAAAAATGAGGCTCTGGACACTAGAAATTTAGATTTGAACTATATGTAGCAGCTTTGGTTCTTCCAAATCAGGTTTTAGGCCTTAAAAATGATGCTCTAGGCCCTTGAAATGCATATTTGAATCTTAAAAGCACAAACCCTGGAACTGTGGACACCCCCAAATGAGGGGTTGGACCCTCCAGAGGTGGCTGGGACCCTTCGTATACCTGTCTGGATGCTAAAAAAAGAGGTTTTGGAGCCTGAAATGAGACACTGCAAATTAACAGTGAGCCTTTAAGGCCCTAAACTGAGATATTGGAGCCTAAAATGAGGCATTGTAAGACAAGAGTAAGACTTTGGAAAGTAGAAATGAGGCTCTGGACCCTAGAAATTCAGAGTTGGACTATAAAGTGGCTTTGGGGCTTGCAAATCAGGTTTTAGGGCTTAAAAATGATGCTCTGGGCCCTTGAAATGCATCTTTGGACCTTCAAAGTGTGAACCCTGGAAATTTGGACACCCCGAAATGAGGGCTTGGACCCTCCAGAGGTGGCTCAGTCCCTAAGGATGCTTGTCTGGATGCTAAAAAATGAGGCTTTGGAGCCTGAAATGAGACTATGCAAACTAACAGTGAGCCTTTAGCCGTAAAACTGTGGGGTTTGGAGCCTAAAATGAGGCTTTGTAAGACAAGAGTAAGACTCTGGAAAGTAAAAATGAGGCTCTGGACCCTAGAAATTTAGATTTGAACTCTAAAAAGCGAATTTGGGTCTTCCAAATCAGGTTTTAGGGCTTAAAAATGATGCTCTGAGTCCTTGAAATGCATATTTGAATCTTAAAAGCACAAACCCTGGAACTCTGGACACCCCCAACTGAGGGCTTTGACCCTCCCGAGGTGGCTCGGACCCTTCGTATACCTGTCTGGATGCTAAAAAAAGAGGCTTTGGACCCTGAAATGAGACACTGCAAATTAACAGTAAGCCTTTAAGGCCCTAAATTGTTGGGTTTGGAGCCTAAAATGAGGCCTTGTGAGACAAGAGTAAGACTCCAGAAAGTAAAAATGAGGCTCTGGACACTAGAAATTTAGATTTGAACTATATGTAGCAGCTTTGGTTCTTCCAAATCAGGTTTTAGGGCTTAAAAATGATGCTCTGAACCCTTGAAATGCATCTTTGGACCTTAAAAGTGTGAACCGTGGAACATTGGACAGCCCCAAATGAGGGCTTGGACCCTCCCGAGGTGGCTCGGACCCTTTGTATACCTGTCTGGATGCTAAAAAAAGAGGCTTTGGAGCCTGAAATGAGACACTGCAAATTAACAGTGAGCCTTTAAGGCCCTAAACTGTGGGGTTTGGAGCCTAAAATGAGGCTTTGTAAGACAAGAGTAAGACTCTAGAAAGTAAAAATGAGGCTCTGGACACTAGAAATTTAGATTTGAACTATATGTAGCAGCTTTGGTTCTTCCAAATCAGGTTTTAGGCCTTAAAAATGATGCTCTAGGCCCTTGAAATGCATATTTGAATCTTAAAAGCACAAACCCTGGAACTGTGGACACCCCCAAATGAGGGGTTGGACCCTCCAGAGGTGGCTGGGACCCTTCGTATACCTGTCTGGATGCTAAAAAAAGAGGTTTTGGAGCCTGAAATGAGACACTGCAAATTAACAGTGAGCCTTTAAGGCCCTAAACTGAGATATTGGAGCCTAAAATGAGGCATTGTAAGACAAGAGTAAGACTTTGGAAAGTAGAAATGAGGCTCTGGACCCTAGAAATTCAGAGTTGGACTATAAAGTGGCTTTGGGGCTTGCAAATCAGGTTTTAGGGCTTAAAAATGATGCTCTGGGCCCTTGAAATGCATCTTTGGACCTTCAAAGTGTGAACCCTGGAAATTTGGACACCCCGAAATGAGGGCTTGGACCCTCCAGAGGTGGCTCAGTCCCTAAGGATGCTTGTCTGGATGCTAAAAAATGAGGCTTTGGAGCCTGAAATGAGACTATGCAAACTAACAGTGAGCCTTTAGCCGTAAAACTGTGGGGTTTGGAGCCTAAAATGAGGCTTTGTAAGACAAGAGTAAGACTCTGGAAAGTAAAAATGAGGCTCTGGACACTAGAAATTTACATTGGGACTCTATAAAGTGGCTTTGGGTCTTCCAAATCAGGTTTTAGGGCTTAAAAATGATGCTCTGAGCCCTTGAAATGCATCTTTGGTCCTAAAAGAACAAACCCTGGAAATGTGGACACCCCCAAATGAGGGCTTGGACCCTCCAGAGGCGGCTCGGACCCTAAAAATGCATGTCTGGATGCTAAAAAAAGAGGCTTTGGACCCTGAAATGAGACTATGCAAAATAACAGTGAGCCTTGGGGCCCTAAACTGTGGGGTCTGGAGCCTAAAATGAGGCATTGTAAGACAAGAGTAAGACTCTAGAAAGTAAAAATGAGGCTCTGGACCCTAATAATTTACATTGGGACTCTACAAAGTGGCTTTGGGTCTTCCAAATCAGGTTTTAGGGCTTAAAAATGATGCTCTGAGCCCTTGAAATGCATCTTTGGTCTTAAAAGAACAAACCCTGGAACCTTGGACACCCCCAAATGAGGGCTTGGACCCTCCAGAGCTGGCTCAGACCCTAAGGATGCCTGTCTGGATGCTAAAAAAAGAGGCTTGGACCCTGAAATTAGACTATGCAAACTAACAGTGAGCCTTTGGATGTAAAACGGTGGGGTTTGGAGCCTAAAATGAGGCATTGTAAGACAAGAGTAAGACTTTGGAAAGTAAAAATGAGGCTCTGGACCCTAGAAATTTACACTGGGACTCTATAAAGTGGCTTTGGGGCTTCCAAATCAGGTTTTAGGCCTTAAAAATGATGCTCTAGGCCCTTGAAATGCATATTTGAATCTTAAAAGCACAAACCCTGGAACTGTGGACACCCCCAAATGAGGGGTTGGACCCTCCAGAGGTGGCTGGGACCCTTCGTATACCTGTCTGGATGCTAAAAAAAGAGGTTTTGGAGCCTGAAATGAGACACTGCAAATTAACAGTGAGCCTTTAAGGCCCTAAACTGAGATATTGGAGCCTAAAATGAGGCATTGTAAGACAAGAGTAAGACTTTGGAAAGTAGAAATGAGGCTCTGGACCCTAGAAATTCAGAGTTGGACTATAAAGTGGCTTTGGGGCTTGCAAATCAGGTTTTAGGGCTTAAAAATGATGCTCTGGGCCCTTGAAATGCATCTTTGGACCTTCAAAGTGTGAACCCTGGAAATTTGGACACCCCGAAATGAGGGCTTGGACCCTCCAGAGGTGGCTCAGTCCCTAAGGATGCTTGTCTGGATGCTAAAAATGAGGCTTTGGAGCCTGAAATGAGACTATGCCAACTAACAGTGAGCCTTTAGCCGTAAAACTGTGGGGTTTGGAGCCTAAAATGAGGCTTTGTAAGACAAGAGTAAGACTTTGGAAAGTAAAAATGAGGCTCTGGACACTAGAAATTTACATTGGGACTCTATAAAGTGGCTTTGGGTCTTCCAAATCAGGTTTTAGGGCTTAAAAATGATGCTCTGAGCCCTTGAAATGCATCTTTGGTCCTAAAAGAACAAACCCTGGAAATGTGGACACCCCCAAATGAGGGCTTGGACCCTCCAGAGGCGGCTCGGACCCTAAAAATGCATGTCTGGATGCTAAAAAAAGAGGCTTTGGACCCTGAAATGAGACTATGCAAAATAACAGTGAGCCTTGGGGCCCTAAACTGTGGGGTCTGGAGCCTAAAATGAGGCATTGTAAGAGAAGAGTAAGATTTTGGAAAGTAAAAATGAGGCTCTGGACCCTAATAATTTACATTGGGACTCTACAAAGTGGCTTTGGGTCTTCCAAATCAGGTTTTAGGGCTTAAAAATGATGCTCTGAGCCCTTGAAATGCATCTTTGGTCTTAAAAGAACAAACCCTGGAACCTTGGACACCCCCAAATGAGGGCTTGGACCCTCCAGAGCTGGCTCAGACCCTAAGGATGCCTGTCTGGATGCTAAAAAAAGAGGCTTGGACCCTGAAATTAGACTATGCAAACTAACAGTGAGCCTTTGGATGTAAAACGGTGGGGTTTGGAGCCTAAAATGAGGCATTGTAAGACAAGAGTAAGACTTTGGAAAGTAAAAATGAGGCTCTGGACCCTAGAAATTTACACTGGGACTCTATAAAGTGGCTTTGGGGCTTCCAAATCAGGTTTTAGGCCTTAAAAATGATGCTCTAGGCCCTTGAAATGCATATTTGAATCTTAAAAGCACAAACCCTGGAACTGTGGACACCCCCAAATGAGGGGTTGGACCCTCCAGAGGTGGCTGGGACCCTTCGTATACCTGTCTGGATGCTAAAAAAAGAGGTTTTGGAGCCTGAAATGAGACACTGCAAATTAACAGTGAGCCTTTAAGGCCCTAAACTGAGATATTGGAGCCTAAAATGAGGCATTGTAAGACAAGAGTAAGACTTGGAAAGTAGAAATGAGGCTCTGGACCCTAGAAATTCAGAGTTGGACTATAAAGTGGCTTTGGGGCTTGCAAATCAGGTTTTAGGGCTTAAAAATGATGCTCTGGGCCCTTGAAATGCATCTTTGGACCTTCAAAGTGTGAACCCTGGAAATTTGGACACCCCGAAATGAGGGCTTGGACCCTCCAGAGGTGGCTCAGTCCCTAAGGATGCTTGTCTGGATGCTAAAAAATGAGGCTTTGGAGCCTGAAATGAGACTATGCCAACTAACAGTGAGCCTTTAGCCGTAAAACTGTGGGGTTTGGAGCCTAAAATGAGGCTTTGTAAGACAAGAGTAAGACTCTGGAAAGTAAAAATGAGGCTCTGGACCCTAGAAATTTAGATTTGAACTCTAAAAAGCGAATTTGGGTCTTCCAAATCAGGTTTTAGGGCTTAAAAATGATGCTCTGAGTCCTTGAAATGCATATTTGAATCTTAAAAGCACAAACCCTGGAACTCTGGACACCCCCAACTGAGGGCTTTGACCCTCCCGAGGTGGCTCGGACCCTTTGTATACCTGTCTGGATGCTAAAAAAAGAGGCTTTGGAGCCTGAAATGAGACACTGCAAATTAACAGTGAGCCTTTAAGGCCCTAAACTGTGGGGTTTGGAGCCTAAAATGAGGCTTTGTAAGACAAGAGTAAGACTCTAGAAAGTAAAAATGAGGCTCTGGACACTAGAAATTTAGATTTGAACTATATGTAGCAGCTTTGGTTCTTCCAAATCAGGTTTTAGGGCTTAAAAATGATGCTCTAGGCCCTTGAAATGCATCTTTGGACCTTAAAAGTGTGAACCGTGGAACATTGGACAGCCCCAAATGAGGGCTTGGACCCTCCAGAGCTGGCTCAGACCCTAAGGATGCCTGTCTGGATGCTAAAAAAAGAGGCTTGGACCCTGAAATTAGACTATGCAAACTAACAGTGAGCCTTTGGATGTAAAACGGTGGGGTTTGGAGCCTAAAATGAGGCATTGTAAGACAAGAGTAAGACTTTGGAAAGTAAAAATGAGGCTCTGGACCCTAGAAATTTACACTGGGACTCTATAAAGTGGCTTTGGGGCTTCCAAATCAGGTTTTAGGCCTTAAAAATGATGCTCTGGGCCCTTGAAATGCATCTTTGGACCTTCAAAGTGTGAACCCTGGAAATTTGGACCCCCCAAATGAGGGCTTGGACCCTCCAGAGGCGGCTCGGACCCTAAAAATGCATGTCTGGATGCTAAAAAAAGAGGCTTTGGAGCCTGAAATGAGACTAGGAAAACTAACAGTGAGCCTTTGGCCGTAAAACCGTGGGGTTGGAGCCTAAAATGAGGCTTTGTAAGACAAGAGTAAGACTTTGGAAAGTAAAAATGAGGCTCTGGACCCTAGAAATTTAGATTTGAACTCTAAAAAGCAAATTTGGGTCTTCCAAATCAGGTTTTAGGGCTTAAAAATGATGCTCTGAGTCCTTGAAATGCATATTTGAATCTTAAAAGCACAAACCCTGGAACTCTGGACACCCCCAACTGAGGGCTTTGACCCTCCCGAGGTGGCTCGGACCCTTCGTATACCTGTCTGGATGCTAAAAAAAGAGGCTTTGGACCCTGAAATGAGACACTGCAAATTAACAGTGAGCCTTTAAGGCCCTAAACTGTGGGGTTTGGAGCCTAAAATGAGGCTTTGTAAGACAAGAGTAAGACTCTAGAAAGTAAAAATGAGGCTCTGGACACTAGAAATTTAGATTTGAACTATATGTAGCAGCTTTGGTTCTTCCAAATCAGGTTTTAGGCCTTAAAAATGATGCTCTAGGCCCTTGAAATGCATATTTGAATCTTAAAAGCACAAACCCTGGAACTGTGGACACCCCCAAATGAGGGGTTGGACCCTCCAGAGGTGGCTGGGACCCTTCGTATACCTGTCTGGATGCTAAAAAAAGAGGTTTTGGAGCCTGAAATGAGACACTGCAAATTAACAGTGAGCCTTTCAGGCCCTAAACTGAGATATTGGAGCCTAAAATGAGGCATTGTAAGACAAGAGTAAGACTTTGGAAAGTAGAAATGAGGCTCTGGACCCTAGAAATTCAGAGTTGGACTATAAAGTGGCTTTGGGGCTTCCAAGTCAGGTTTTAGGGCTTAAAAATGATGCTCTGGGCCCTTGAAATGCATCTTTGGACCTTCAAAGTGTGAACCCTGGAAATTTGGACCCCCCAAATGAGGGCTTGGACCCTCCAGAGGCGGCTCGGACCCTAAAAATGCATGTCTGGATGCTAAAAAAAGAGGCTTTGGAGCCTGAAATGAGAGTAGGAAAACTAACAGTGAGCCTTTGGCCGTAAAACCGTGGGGTTTGGAGCCTAAAATGAGGCTTTGTAAGACAAGAGTAAGACTTTGGAAAGTAAAAATGAGGCTCTGGACACTAGAAATTTACATTGGGACTCTATAAAGTGGCTTTGGGTCTTCCAAATCAGGTTTTAGGGCTTAAAAATGATGCTCTGAGCCCTTGAAATGCATCTTTGGTCCTAAAAGAACAAACCCTGGAAATGTGGACACCCCCAAATGAGGGCTTGGACCCTCCAGAGGCGGCTCGGACCCTAAAAATGCATGTCTGGATGCTAAAAAAAGAGGCTTTGGACCCTGAAATGAGACTATGCAAAAAAACAGTGAGCCTTGGGGCCCTAAACTGTGGGGTCTGGAGCCTAAAATGAGGCATTGTAAGAGAAGAGTAAGATTTTGGAAAGTAAAAATGAGGCTCTGGACCCTAATAATTTACATTGGGACTCTATAAAGTGGCTTTGGGGCTTCCAAATCAGGTTTTAGGCCTTAAAAATGATGCTCTAGGCCCTTGAAATGCATATTTGAATCTTAAAAGCACAAACCCTGGAACTGTGGACACCCCCAAATGAGGGGTTGGACCCTCCAGAGGTGGCTGGGACCCTTCGTATACCTGTCTGGATGCTAAAAAAAGAGGTTTTGGAGCCTGAAATGAGACACTGCAAATTAACAGTGAGCCTTTAAGGCCCTAAACTGAGATATTGGAGCCTAAAATGAGGCATTGTAAGACAAGAGTAAGACTTTGGAAAGTAGAAATGAGGCTCTGGACCCTAGAAAGTCAGAGTTGGACTATAAAGCGGCTTTGGGGCTTCCAAATCAGGTTTTAGGGCTTAAAAATGATGCTCTGGGCCCTTGAAATGCATCTTTGGACCTTCAAAGTGTGAACCCTGGAAATTTGGACACCCCGAAATGAGGGCTTGGACCCTCCAGAGGTGGCTCAGTCCCTAAGGATGCTTGTCTGGATGCTAAAAAATGAGGCTTTGGAGCCTGAAATGAGACTAGGAAAACTAACAGTGAGCCTTTAGCCGTAAAACTGTGGGGTTTGGAGCCTAAAATGAGGCTTTGTAAGACAAGAGTAAGACTCTGGAAAGTAAAAATGAGGCTCTGGACCCTAGAAATTTAGATTTGAACTCTAAAAAGCGAATTTGGGTCTTCCAAATCAGGTTTTAGGGCTTAAAAATGATGCTCTGAGTCCTTGAAATGCATATTTGAATCTTAAAAGCACAAACCCTGGAACTCTGGACACCCCCAACTGAGGGCTTTGACCCTCCCGAGGTGGCTCGGACCCTTCGTATACCTGTCTGGATGCTAAAAAAAGAGGCTTTGGACCCTGAAATGAGACACTGCAAATTAACAGTAAGCCTTTAAGGCCCTAAATTGTTGGGTTTGGAGCCTAAAATGAGGCCTTGTGAGACAAGAGTAAGACTCCAGAAAGTAAAAATGAGGCTCTGGACACTAGAAATTTAGATTTGAACTATATGTAGCAGCTTTGGTTCTTCCAAATCAGGTTTTAGGGCTTAAAAATGATGCTCTGAACCCTTGAAATGCATCTTTGGACCTTAAAAGTGTGAACCGTGGAACATTGGACAGCCCCAAATGAGGGCTTGGACCCTCCCGAGGTGGCTCGGACCCTTTGTATACCTGTCTGGATGCTAAAAAAAGAGGCTTTGGAGCCTGAAATGAGACACTGCAAATTAACAGTGAGCCTTTAAGGCCCTAAACTGTGGGGTTTGGAGCCTAAAATGAGGCTTTGTAAGACAAGAGTAAGACTCTAGAAAGTAAAAATGAGGCTCTGGACACTAGAAATTTAGATTTGAACTATATGTAGCAGCTTTGGTTCTTCCAAATCAGGTTTTAGGCCTTAAAAATGATGCTCTAGGCCCTTGAAATGCATATTTGAATCTTAAAAGCACAAACCCTGGAACTGTGGACACCCCCAAATGAGGGGTTGGACCCTCCAGAGGTGGCTGGGACCCTTCGTATACCTGTCTGGATGCTAAAAAAAGAGGTTTTGGAGCCTGAAATGAGACACTGCAAATTAACAGTGAGCCTTTAAGGCCCTAAACTGAGATATTGGAGCCTAAAATGAGGCATTGTAAGACAAGAGTAAGACTTTGGAAAGTAGAAATGAGGCTCTGGACCCTAGAAATTCAGAGTTGGACTATAAAGTGGCTTTGGGGCTTGCAAATCAGGTTTTAGGGCTTAAAAATGATGCTCTGGGCCCTTGAAATGCATCTTTGGACCTTCAAAGTGTGAACCCTGGAAATTTGGACCCCCCAAATGAGGGCTTGGACCCTCCAGAGGCGGCTCGGACCCTAAAAATGCATGTCTGGATGCTAACAAAAGAGGCTTTGGAGCCTGAAATGAGAGTAGGAAAACTAACAGTGAGCCTCTGGCCGTAAAACCGTGGGGTTTGGAGCCTAAAATGAGGCTTTGTAAGACAAGAGTAAGACTCTGGAAAGTAAAAATGAGGCTCTGGACCCTAGAAATTTAGATTTGAACTCTAAAAAGCGAATTTGGGTCTTCCAAATCAGGTTTTAGGGCTTAAAAATGATGCTCTGAGTCCTTGAAATGCATATTTGAATCTTAAAAGCACAAACCCTGGAACTCTGGACACCCCCAACTGAGGGCTTTGACCCTCCCGAGGTGGCTCGGACCCTTCGTATACCTGTCTGGATGCTAAAAAAAGAGGCTTTGGACCCTGAAATGAGACACTGCAAATTAACAGTAAGCCTTTAAGGCCCTAAATTGTTGGGTTTGGAGCCTAAAATGAGGCCTTGTGAGACAAGAGTAAGACTCCAGAAAGTAAAAATGAGGCTCTGGACACTAGAAATTTAGATTTGAACTATATGTAGCAGCTTTGGTTCTTCCAAATCAGGTTTTAGGGCTTAAAAATGATGCTCTGAACCCTTGAAATGCATCTTTGGACCTTAAAAGTGTGAACCGTGGAACATTGGACAGCCCCAAATGAGGGCTTGGACCCTCCCGAGGTGGCTCGGACCCTTTGTATACCTGTCTGGATGCTAAAAAAAGAGGCTTTGGAGCCTGAAATGAGACACTGCAAATTAACAGTGAGCCTTTAAGGCCCTAAACTGTGGGGTTTGGAGCCTAAAATGAGGCTTTGTAAGACAAGAGTAAGACTCTAGAAAGTAAAAATGAGGCTCTGGACACTAGAAATTTAGATTTGAACTATATGTAGCAGCTTTGGTTCTTCCAAATCAGGTTTTAGGCCTTAAAAATGATGCTCTAGGCCCTTGAAATGCATATTTGAATCTTAAAAGCACAAACCCTGGAACTGTGGACACCCCCAAATGAGGGGTTGGACCCTCCAGAGGTGGCTGGGACCCTTCGTATACCTGTCTGGATGCTAAAAAAAGAGGTTTTGGAGCCTGAAATGAGACACTGCAAATTAACAGTGAGCCTTTAAGGCCCTAAACTGAGATATTGGAGCCTAAAATGAGGCATTGTAAGACAAGAGTAAGACTTTGGAAAGTAGAAATGAGGCTCTGGACCCTAGAAATTCAGAGTTGGACTATAAAGTGGCTTTGGGGCTTGCAAATCAGGTTTTAGGGCTTAAAAATGATGCTCTGGGCCCTTGAAATGCATCTTTGGACCTTCAAAGTGTGAACCCTGGAAATTTGGACCCCCCAAATGAGGGCTTGGACCCTCCAGAGGCGGCTCGGAACCTAAAAATGCATGTCTGGATGCTAACAAAAGAGGCTTTGGAGCCTGAAATGAGACTATGCAAACTAACAGTGAGCCTTTGGCCGTAAAACGGTGGGGTTTGGAGCCTAAAATGAGGCTTTGTAAGACAAGAGTAAGACTTTGGAAAGTAAAAATGAGGCTCTGGACACTAGAAATTTACATTGGGACTCTATAAAGTGGCTTTGGGTCTTCCAAATCAGGTTTTAGGGCTTAAAAATGATGCTCTGAGCCCTTGAAATGCATCTTTGGTCCTAAAAGAACAAACCCTGGAAATGTGGACACCCCCAAATGAGGGCTTGGACCCTCCAGAGGCGGCTCGGACCCTAAAAATGCATGTCTGGATGCTAAAAAAAGAGGCTTTGGACCCTGAAATGAGACTATGCAAAATAACAGTGAGCCTTGGGGCCCTAAACTGTGGGGTCTGGAGCCTAAAATGAGGCATTGTAAGAGAAGAGTAAGATTTTTGGAAAGTAAAAATGAGGCTCTGGACCCTACTAATTTACATTGGGACTCTACAAAGTGGCTTTGGGTCTTCCAAATCAGGTTTTAGGGCTTAAAAATGATGCTCTGAGCCCTTGAAATGCATCTTTGGTCTTAAAAGAACAAACCCTGGAACCTTGGACACCCCCAAATGAGGGCTTGGACCCTCCAGAGCTGGCTCAGGCCCTAAGGATGCCTGTCTGGATGCTAAAAAAAGAGGCTTGGACCCTGAAATTAGACTATGCAAACTAACAGTGAGCCTTTGGATGTAAAACGGTGGGGTTTGGAGCCTAAAATGAGGCATTGTAAGACAAGAGTAAGACTCTGGAAAGTAAAAATGAGGCTCTGGACCCTAGAAATTTACACTGGGACTCTATAAAGTGGCTTTGGGGCTTCCAAATCAGGTTTTAGGCCTTAAAAATGATGCTCTAGGCCCTTGAAATGCATATTTGAATCTTAAAAGCACAAACCCTGGAACTGTGGACACCCCCAAATGAGGGGTTGGACCCTCCAGAGGTGGCTGGGACCCTTCGTATACCTGTCTGGATGCTAAAAAAAGAGGTTTTGGAGCCTGAAATGAGACACTGCAAATTAACAGTGAGCCTTTAAGGCCCTAAACTGAGATATTGGAGCCTAAAATGAGGCATTGTAAGACAAGAGTAAGACTTTGGAAAGTAGAAATGAGGCTCTGGACCCTAGAAATTCAGAGTTGGACTATAAAGTGGCTTTGGGGCTTGCAAATCAGGTTTTAGGGCTTAAAAATGATGCTCTGGGCCCTTGAAATGCATCTTTGGACCTTCAAAGTGTGAACCCTGGAAATTTGGACACCCCGAAATGAGGGCTTGGACCCTCCAGAGGTGGCTCAGTCCCTAAGGATGCTTGTCTGGATGCTAAAAATGAGGCTTTGGAGCCTGAAATGAGACTATGCCAACTAACAGTGAGCCTTTAGCCGTAAAACTGTGGGGTTTGGAGCCTAAAATGAGGCTTTGTAAGACAAGAGTAAGACTTTGGAAAGTAAAAATGAGGCTCTGGACACTAGAAATTTACATTGGGACTCTATAAAGTGGCTTTGGGTCTTCCAAATCAGGTTTTAGGGCTTAAAAATGATGCTCTGAGCCCTTGAAATGCATCTTTGGTCCTAAAAGAACAAACCCTGGAAATGTGGACACCCCCAAATGAGGGCTTGGACCCTCCAGAGGCGGCTCGGACCCTAAAAATGCATGTCTGGATGCTAAAAAAAGAGGCTTTGGACCCTGAAATGAGACTATGCAAAATAACAGTGAGCCTTGGGGCCCTAAACTGTGGGGTCTGGAGCCTAAAATGAGGCATTGTAAGACAAGAGTAAGACTCTAGAAAGTAAAAATGAGGCTCTGGACCCTAATAATTTACATTGGGACTCTACAAAGTGGCTTTGGGTCTTCCAAATCAGGTTTTAGGGCTTAAAAATGATGCTCTGAGCCCTTGAAATGCATCTTTGGTCTTAAAAGAACAAACCCTGGAACCTTGGACACCCCCAAATGAGGGCTTGGACCCTCCAGAGCTGGCTCAGACCCTAAGGATGCCTGTCTGGATGCTAAAAAAAGAGGCTTGGACCCTGAAATTAGACTATGCAAACTAACAGTGAGCCTTTGGATGTAAAACGGTGGGGTTTGGAGCCTAAAATGAGGCATTGTAAGACAAGAGTAAGACTTTGGAAAGTAAAAATGAGGCTCTGGACCCTAGAAATTTACACTGGGACTCTATAAAGTGGCTTTGGGGCTTCCAAATCAGGTTTTAGGCCTTAAAAATGATGCTCTAGGCCCTTGAAATGCATATTTGAATCTTAAAAGCACAAACCCTGGAACTGTGGACACCCCCAAATGAGGGGTTGGACCCTCCAGAGGTGGCTGGGACCCTTCGTATACCTGTCTGGATGCTAAAAAAAGAGGTTTTGGAGCCTGAAATGAGACACTGCAAATTAACAGTGAGCCTTTAAGGCCCTAAACTGAGATATTGGAGCCTAAAATGAGGCATTGTAAGACAAGAGTAAGACTTGGAAAGTAGAAATGAGGCTCTGGACCCTAGAAATTCAGAGTTGGACTATAAAGTGGCTTTGGGGCTTGCAAATCAGGTTTTAGGGCTTAAAAATGATGCTCTGGGCCCTTGAAATGCATCTTTGGACCTTCAAAGTGTGAACCCTGGAAATTTGGACACCCCGAAATGAGGGCTTGGACCCTCCAGAGGTGGCTCAGTCCCTAAGGATGCTTGTCTGGATGCTAAAAAATGAGGCTTTGGAGCCTGAAATGAGACTATGCCAACTAACAGTGAGCCTTTAGCCGTAAAACTGTGGGGTTTGGAGCCTAAAATGAGGCTTTGTAAGACAAGAGTAAGACTCTGGAAAGTAAAAATGAGGCTCTGGACCCTAGAAATTTAGATTTGAACTCTAAAAAGCGAATTTGGGTCTTCCAAATCAGGTTTTAGGGCTTAAAAATGATGCTCTGAGTCCTTGAAATGCATATTTGAATCTTAAAAGCACAAACCCTGGAACTCTGGACACCCCCAACTGAGGGCTTTGACCCTCCCGAGGTGGCTCGGACCCTTTGTATACCTGTCTGGATGCTAAAAAAAGAGGCTTTGGAGCCTGAAATGAGACACTGCAAATTAACAGTGAGCCTTTAAGGCCCTAAACTGTGGGGTTTGGAGCCTAAAATGAGGCTTTGTAAGACAAGAGTAAGACTCTAGAAAGTAAAAATGAGGCTCTGGACACTAGAAATTTAGATTTGAACTATATGTAGCAGCTTTGGTTCTTCCAAATCAGGTTTTAGGGCTTAAAAATGATGCTCTAGGCCCTTGAAATGCATCTTTGGACCTTAAAAGTGTGAACCGTGGAACATTGGACAGCCCCAAATGAGGGCTTGGACCCTCCAGAGCTGGCTCAGACCCTAAGGATGCCTGTCTGGATGCTAAAAAAAGAGGCTTGGACCCTGAAATTAGACTATGCAAACTAACAGTGAGCCTTTGGATGTAAAACGGTGGGGTTTGGAGCCTAAAATGAGGCATTGTAAGACAAGAGTAAGACTTTGGAAAGTAAAAATGAGGCTCTGGACCCTAGAAATTTACACTGGGACTCTATAAAGTGGCTTTGGGGCTTCCAAATCAGGTTTTAGGCCTTAAAAATGATGCTCTGGGCCCTTGAAATGCATCTTTGGACCTTCAAAGTGTGAACCCTGGAAATTTGGACCCCCCAAATGAGGGCTTGGACCCTCCAGAGGCGGCTCGGACCCTAAAAATGCATGTCTGGATGCTAAAAAAAGAGGCTTTGGAGCCTGAAATGAGACTAGGAAAACTAACAGTGAGCCTTTGGCCGTAAAACCGTGGGGTTGGAGCCTAAAATGAGGCTTTGTAAGACAAGAGTAAGACTTTGGAAAGTAAAAATGAGGCTCTGGACCCTAGAAATTTAGATTTGAACTCTAAAAAGCAAATTTGGGTCTTCCAAATCAGGTTTTAGGGCTTAAAAATGATGCTCTGAGTCCTTGAAATGCATATTTGAATCTTAAAAGCACAAACCCTGGAACTCTGGACACCCCCAACTGAGGGCTTTGACCCTCCCGAGGTGGCTCGGACCCTTCGTATACCTGTCTGGATGCTAAAAAAAGAGGCTTTGGACCCTGAAATGAGACACTGCAAATTAACAGTGAGCCTTTAAGGCCCTAAACTGTGGGGTTTGGAGCCTAAAATGAGGCTTTGTAAGACAAGAGTAAGACTCTAGAAAGTAAAAATGAGGCTCTGGACACTAGAAATTTAGATTTGAACTATATGTAGCAGCTTTGGTTCTTCCAAATCAGGTTTTAGGCCTTAAAAATGATGCTCTAGGCCCTTGAAATGCATATTTGAATCTTAAAAGCACAAACCCTGGAACTGTGGACACCCCCAAATGAGGGGTTGGACCCTCCAGAGGTGGCTGGGACCCTTCGTATACCTGTCTGGATGCTAAAAAAAGAGGTTTTGGAGCCTGAAATGAGACACTGCAAATTAACAGTGAGCCTTTCAGGCCCTAAACTGAGATATTGGAGCCTAAAATGAGGCATTGTAAGACAAGAGTAAGACTTTGGAAAGTAGAAATGAGGCTCTGGACCCTAGAAATTCAGAGTTGGACTATAAAGTGGCTTTGGGGCTTCCAAGTCAGGTTTTAGGGCTTAAAAATGATGCTCTGGGCCCTTGAAATGCATCTTTGGACCTTCAAAGTGTGAACCCTGGAAATTTGGACCCCCCAAATGAGGGCTTGGACCCTCCAGAGGCGGCTCGGACCCTAAAAATGCATGTCTGGATGCTAAAAAAAGAGGCTTTGGAGCCTGAAATGAGAGTAGGAAAACTAACAGTGAGCCTTTGGCCGTAAAACCGTGGGGTTTGGAGCCTAAAATGAGGCATTGTAAGACAAGAGTAAGACTTTGGAAAGTAAAAATGAGGCTCTGGACACTAGAAATTTACATTGGGACTCTATAAAGTGGCTTTGGGTCTTCCAAATCAGGTTTTAGGGCTTAAAAATGATGCTCTGAGCCCTTGAAATGCATCTTTGGTCCTAAAAGAACAAACCCTGGAAATGTGGACACCCCCAAATGAGGGCTTGGACCCTCCAGAGGCGGCTCGGACCCTAAAAATGCATGTCTGGATGCTAAAAAAAGAGGCTTTGGACCCTGAAATGAGACTATGCAAAAAAACAGTGAGCCTTGGGGCCCTAAACTGTGGGGTCTGGAGCCTAAAATGAGGCATTGTAAGAGAAGAGTAAGATTTTGGAAAGTAAAAATGAGGCTCTGGACCCTAATAATTTACATTGGGACTCTATAAAGTGGCTTTGGGGCTTCCAAATCAGGTTTTAGGCCTTAAAAATGATGCTCTAGGCCCTTGAAATGCATATTTGAATCTTAAAAGCACAAACCCTGGAACTGTGGACACCCCCAAATGAGGGGTTGGACCCTCCAGAGGTGGCTCGGACCCTTCGTATACCTGTCTGGATGCTAAAAAAAGAGGCTTTGGACCCTGAAATGAGACACTGCAAATTAACAGTGAGCCTTTAAGGCCCTAAATTGTTGGGTTTGGAGCCTAAAATGAGGCCTTGTGAGACAAGAGTAAGACTCCAGAAAGTAAAAATGAGGCTCTGGACACTAGAAATTTAGATTTGAACTATATGTAGCAGCTTTGGTTCTTCCAAATCAGGTTTTAGGGCTTAAAAATGATGCTCTGAACCCTTGAAATGCATCTTTGGACCTTAAAAGTGTGAACCGTGGAACATTGGACAGCCCCAAATGAGGGCTTGGACCCTCCCGAGGTGGCTCGGACCCTTTCTATACCTGTCTGGATGCTAAAAAAAGAGGCTTTGGAGCCTGAAATGAGAAACTGCAAATTAACAGTGAGCCTTTAAGGCCCTAAACTGTGGGGTTTGGAGCCTAAAATGAGGCTTTGTAAGACAAGAGTAAGACTCTAGAAAGTAAAAATGAGGCTCTGGACACTAGAAATTTAGATTTGAACTATATGTAGCAGCTTTGGTTCTTCCAAATCAGGTTTTAGGCCTTAAAAATGATGCTCTAGGCCCTTGAAATGCATATTTGAATCTTAAAAGCACAAACCCTGGAACTGTGGACACCCCCAAATGAGGGGTTGGACCCTCCAGAGGTGGCTGGGACCCTTCGTATACCTGTCTGGATGCTAAAAAAAGAGGTTTTGGAGCCTGAAATGAGACACTGCAAATTAACAGTGAGCCTTTAAGGCCCTAAACTGAGATATTGGAGCCTAAAATGAGGCATTGTAAGACAAGAGTAAGACTTTGGAAAGTAGAAATGAGGCTCTGGACCCTAGAAATTCAGAGTTGGACTATAAAGTGGCTTTGGGGCTTGCAAATCAGGTTTTAGGGCTTAAAAATGATGCTCTGGGCCCTTGAAATGCATCTTTGGACCTTCAAAGTGTGAACCCTGGAAATTTGGACCCCCCAAATGAGGGCTTGGACCCTCCAGAGGCGGCTCGGAACCTAAAAATGCATGTCTGGATGCTAACAAAAGAGGCTTTGGAGCCTGAAATGAGACTATGCAAACTAACAGTGAGCCTTTGGCCGTAAAACGGTGGGGTTTGGAGCCTAAAATGAGGCTTTGTAAGACAAGAGTAAGACTTTGGAAAGTAAAAATGAGGCTCTGGACACTAGAAATTTACATTGGGACTCTATAAAGTGGCTTTGGGTCTTCCAAATCAGGTTTTAGGGCTTAAAAATGATGCTCTGAGCCCTTGAAATGCATCTTTGGTCCTAAAAGAACAAACCCTGGAAATGTGGACACCCCCAAATGAGGGCTTGGACCCTCCAGAGGCGGCTCGGACCCTAAAAATGCATGTCTGGATGCTAAAAAAAGAGGCTTTGGACCCTGAAATGAGACTATGCAAAATAACAGTGAGCCTTGGGGCCCTAAACTGTGGGGTCTGGAGCCTAAAATGAGGCATTGTAAGAGAAGAGTAAGATTTTTGGAAAGTAAAAATGAGGCTCTGGACCCTACTAATTTACATTGGGACTCTACAAAGTGGCTTTGGGTCTTCCAAATCAGGTTTTAGGGCTTAAAAATGATGCTCTGAGCCCTTGAAATGCATCTTTGGTCTTAAAAGAACAAACCCTGGAACCTTGGACACCCCCAAATGAGGGCTTGGACCCTCCAGAGCTGGCTCAGGCCCTAAGGATGCCTGTCTGGATGCTAAAAAAAGAGGCTTGGACCCTGAAATTAGACTATGCAAACTAACAGTGAGCCTTTGGATGTAAAACGGTGGGGTTTGGAGCCTAAAATGAGGCATTGTAAGACAAGAGTAAGACTCTGGAAAGTAAAAATGAGGCTCTGGACCCTAGAAATTTACACTGGGACTCTATAAAGTGGCTTTGGGGCTTCCAAATCAGGTTTTAGGCCTTAAAAATGATGCTCTAGGCCCTTGAAATGCATATTTGAATCTTAAAAGCACAAACCCTGGAACTGTGGACACCCCCAAATGAGGGGTTGGACCCTCCAGAGGTGGCTGGGACCCTTCGTATACCTGTCTGGATGCTAAAAAAAGAGGTTTTGGAGCCTGAAATGAGACACTGCAAATTAACAGTGAGCCTTTAAGGCCCTAAACTGAGATATTGGAGCCTAAAATGAGGCTTTGTAAGACAAGAGTAAGACTTTGGAAAGTAAAAATGAGGCTCTGGACACTAGAAATTTACATTGGGACTCTATAAAGTGGCTTTGGGTCTTCCAAATCAGGTTTTAGGGCTTAAAAATGATGCTCTGAGCCCTTGAAATGCATCTTTGGTCCTAAAAGAACAAACCCTGGAAATGTGGACACCCCCAAATGAGGGCTTGGACCCTCCAGAGGCGGCTCGGACCCTAAAAATGCATGTCTGGATGCTAAAAAAAGAGGCTTTGGACCCTGAAATGAGACTATGCAAAAAAACAGTGAGCCTTGGGGCCCTAAACTGTGGGGTCTGGAGCCTAAAATGAGGCATTGTAAGAGAAGAGTAAGATTTTGGAAAGTAAAAATGAGGCTCTGGACCCTAATAATTTACATTGGGACTCTATAAAGTGGCTTTGGGGCTTCCAAATCAGGTTTTAGGCCTTAAAAATGATGCTCTAGGCCCTTGAAATGCATATTTGAATCTTAAAAGCACAAACCCTGGAACTGTGGACACCCCCAAATGAGGGGTTGGACCCTCCAGAGGTGGCTGGGACCCTTCGTATACCTGTCTGGATGCTAAAAAAAGAGGTTTTGGAGCCTGAAATGAGACACTGCAAATTAACAGTGAGCCTTTAAGGCCCTAAACTGAGATATTGGAGCCTAAAATGAGGCATTGTAAGACAAGAGTAAGACTTTGGAAAGTAGAAATGAGGCTCTGGACCCTAGAAAGTCAGAGTTGGACTATAAAGTGGCTTTGGGGCTTGCAAATCAGGTTTTAGGGCTTAAAAATGATGCTCTGGGCCCTTGAAATGCATCTTTGGACCTTCAAAGTGTGAACCCTGGAAATTTGGACACCCCGAAATGAGGGCTTGGACCCTCCAGAGGTGGCTCAGTCCCTAAGGATGCTTGTCTGGATGCTAAAAAATGAGGCTTTGGAGCCTGAAATGAGACTATGCAAACTAACAGTGAGCCTTTAGCCGTAAAACTGTGGGGTTTGGAGCCTAAAATGAGGCTTTGTAAGACAAGAGTAAGACTCTGGAAAGTAAAAATGAGGCTCTGGACCCTAGAAATTTAGATTTGAACTCTAAAAAGCGAATTTGGGTCTTCCAAATCAGGTTTTAGGGCTTAAAAATGATGCTCTGAGTCCTTGAAATGCATATTTGAATCTTAAAAGCACAAACCCTGGAACTCTGGACACCCCCAACTGAGGGCTTTGACCCTCCCGAGGTGGCTCGGACCCTTCGTATACCTGTCTGGATGCTAAAAAAAGAGGCTTTGGACCCTGAAATGAGACACTGCAAATTAACAGTAAGCCTTTAAGGCCCTAAATTGTTGGGTTTGGAGCCTAAAATGAGGCCTTGTGAGACAAGAGTAAGACTCCAGAAAGTAAAAATGAGGCTCTGGACACTAGAAATTTAGATTTGAACTATATGTAGCAGCTTTGGTTCTTCCAAATCAGGTTTTAGGGCTTAAAAATGATGCTCTGAACCCTTGAAATGCATCTTTGGACCTTAAAAGTGTGAACCGTGGAACATTGGACAGCCCCAAATGAGGGCTTGGACCCTCCCGAGGTGGCTCGGACCCTTTGTATACCTGTCTGGATGCTAAAAAAAGAGGCTTTGGAGCCTGAAATGAGACACTGCAAATTAACAGTGAGCCTTTAAGGCCCTAAACTGTGGGGTTTGGAGCCTAAAATGAGGCTTTGTAAGACAAGAGTAAGACTCTAGAAAGTAAAAATGAGGCTCTGGACACTAGAAATTTAGATTTGAACTATATGTAGCAGCTTTGGTTCTTCCAAATCAGGTTTTAGGCCTTAAAAATGATGCTCTAGGCCCTTGAAATGCATATTTGAATCTTAAAAGCACAAACCCTGGAACTGTGGACACCCCCAAATGAGGGGTTGGACCCTCCAGAGGTGGCTGGGACCCTTCGTATACCTGTCTGGATGCTAAAAAAAGAGGTTTTGGAGCCTGAAATGAGACACTGCAAATTAACAGTGAGCCTTTAAGGCCCTAAACTGAGATATTGGAGCCTAAAATGAGGCATTGTAAGACAAGAGTAAGACTTTGGAAAGTAGAAATGAGGCTCTGGACCCTAGAAATTCAGAGTTGGACTATAAAGTGGCTTTGGGGCTTGCAAATCAGGTTTTAGGGCTTAAAAATGATGCTCTGGGCCCTTGAAATGCATCTTTGGACCTTCAAAGTGTGAACCCTGGAAATTTGGACCCCCCAAATGAGGGCTTGGACCCTCCAGAGGCGGCTCGGACCCTAAAAATGCATGTCTGGATGCTAACAAAAGAGGCTTTGGAGCCTGAAATGAGAGTAGGAAAACTAACAGTGAGCCTCTGGCCGTAAAACCGTGGGGTTTGGAGCCTAAAATGAGGCTTTGTAAGACAAGAGTAAGACTTTGGAAAGTAAAAATGAGGCTCTGGACACTAGAAATTTACATTGGGACTCTATAAAGTGGCTTTGGGTCTTCCAAATCAGGTTTTAGGGCTTAAAAATGATGCTCTGAGCCCTTGAAATGCATCTTTGGTCCTAAAAGAACAAACCCTGGAAATGTGGACACCCCCAAATGAGGGCTTGGACCCTCCAGAGGCGGCTCGGACCCTAAAAATGCATGTCTGGATGCTAAAAAAAGAGGCTTTGGACCCTGAAATGAGACTATGCAAAATAACAGTGAGCCTTGGGGCCCTAAACTGTGGGGTCTGGAGCCTAAAATGAGGCATTGTAAGAGAAGAGTAAGATTTTTGGAAAGTAAAAATGAGGCTCTGGACCCTAATAATTTACATTGGGACTCTACAAAGTGGCTTTGGGTCTTCCAAATCAGGTTTTAGGGCTTAAAAATGATGCTCTGAGCCCTTGAAATGCATCTTTGGTCTTAAAAGAACAAACCCTGGAACCTTGGACACCCCCAAATGAGGGCTTGGACCCTCCAGAGCTGGCTCAGGCCCTAAGGATGCCTGTCTGGATGCTAAAAAAAGAGGCTTGGACCCTGAAATTAGACTATGCAAACTAACAGTGAGCCTTTGGATGTAAAACGGTGGGGTTTGGAGCCTAAAATGAGGCATTGTAAGACAAGAGTAAGACCTTGGAAAGTAAAAATGAGGCTCTGGACCCTAATAATTTACATTGGGACTCTACAAAGTGGCTTTGGGTCTTCCAAATCAGGTTTTAGGGCTTAAAAATGATGCTCTGAGCCCTTGAAATGCATCTTTGGTCTTAAAAGAACAAACCCTGGAACCTTGGACACCCCCAAATGAGGGCTTGGACCCTCCAGAGCTGGCTCAGGCCCTAAGGATGCCTGTCTGGATGCTAAAAAAAGAGGCTTGGACCCTGAAATTAGACTATGCAAACTAACAGTGAGCCTTTGGATGTAAAACGGTGGGGTTTGGAGCCTAAAATGAGGCATTGTAAGACAAGAGTAAGACTTTGGAAAGTAAAAATGAGGCTCTGGACCCTAGAAATTTACACTGGGACTCTATAAAGTGGCTTTGGGGCTTCCAAATCAGGTTTTAGGCCTTAAAAATGATGCTCTAGGCCCTTGAAATGCATATTTGAATCTTAAAAGCACAAACCCTGGAACTGTGGACACCCCCAAATGAGGGGTTGGACCCTCCAGAGGTGGCTGGGACCCTTCGTATACCTGTCTGGATGCTAAAAAAAGAGGTTTTGGAGCCTGAAATGAGACACTGCAAATTAACAGTGAGCCTTTAAGGCCCTAAACTGAGATATTGGAGCCTAAAATGAGGCATTGTAAGACAAGAGTAAGACTTTGGAAAGTAGAAATGAGGCTCTGGACCCTAGAAATTCGGAGTTGGACTATAAAGTGGCTTTGGGGCTTGCAAATCAGGTTTTAGGGCTTAAAAATGATGCTCTGGGCCCTTGAAATGCATCTTTGGACCTTCAAAGTGTGAACCCTGGAAATTTGGACACCCCGAAATGAGGGCTTGGACCCTCCAGAGGTGGCTCAGTCCCTAAGGATGCTTGTCTGGATGCTAAAAAATGAGGCTTTGGAGCCTGAAATGAGACTATGCAAACTAACAGTGAGCCTTTAGCCGTAAAACTGTGGGGTTTGGAGCCTAAAATGAGGCTTTGTAAGACAAGAGTAAGACTCTGGAAAGTAAAAATGAGGCTCTGGACCCTAGAAATTTAGATTTGAACTCTAAAAAGCGAATTTGGGTCTTCCAAATCAGGTTTTAGGGCTTAAAAATGATGCTCTGAGTCCTTGAAATGCATATTTGAATCTTAAAAGCACAAACCCTGGAACTCTGGACACCCCCAACTGAGGGCTTTGACCCTCCCGAGGTGGCTCGGACCCTTCGTATACCTGTCTGGATGCTAAAAAAAGAGGCTTTGGACCCTGAAATGAGACACTGCAAATTAACAGTAAGCCTTTAAGGCCCTAAATTGTTGGGTTTGGAGCCTAAAATGAGGCCTTGTGAGACAAGAGTAAGACTCCAGAAAGTAAAAATGAGGCTCTGGACACTAGAAATTTAGATTTGAACTATATGTAGCAGCTTTGGTTCTTCCAAATCAGGTTTTAGGGCTTAAAAATGATGCTCTGAACCCTTGAAATGCATCTTTGGACCTTAAAAGTGTGAACCGTGGAACATTGGACAGCCCCAAATGAGGGCTTGGACCCTCCCGAGGTGGCTCGGACCCTTTGTATACCTGTCTGGATGCTAAAAAAAGAGGCTTTGGAGCCTGAAATGAGACACTGCAAATTAACAGTGAGCCTTTAAGGCCCTAAACTGTGGGGTTTGGAGCCTAAAATGAGGCCTTGTGAGACAAGAGTAAGACTCTAGAAAGTAAAAATGAGGCTCTGGACACTAGAAATTTAGATTTGAACTATATGTAGCAGCTTTGGTTCTTCCAAATCAGGTTTTAGGGCTTAAAAATGATGCTCTAGGCCCTTGAAATGCATATTTGAATCTTAAAAGCACAAACCCTGGAACTGTGGACACCCCCAAATGAGGGGTTGGACCCTCCAGAGGTGGCTGGGACCCTTCGTATACCTGTCTGGATGCTAAAAAAAGAGGTTTTGGAGCCTGAAATGAGACACTGCAAATTAACAGTGAGCCTTTAAGGCCCTAAACTGAGATATTGGAGCCTAAAATGAGGCATTGTAAGACAAGAGTAAGACTTTGGAAAGTAGAAATGAGGCTCTGGACCCTAGAAATTCAGAGTTGGACTATAAAGTGGCTTTGGGGCTTGCAAATCAGGTTTTAGGGCTTAAAAATGATGCTCTGGGCCCTTGAAATGCATCTTTGGACCTTCAAAGTGTGAACCCTGGAAATTTGGACCCCCCAAATGAGGGCTTGGACCCTCCAGAGGCGGCTCGGACCCTAAAAATGCATGTCTGGATGCTAACAAAAGAGGCTTTGGAGCCTGAAATGAGAGTAGGAAAACTAACAGTGAGCCTCTGGCCGTAAAACCGTGGGGTTTGGAGCCTAAAATGAGGCTTTGTAAGACAAGAGTAAGACTTTGGAAAGTAAAAATGAGGCTCTGGACACTAGAAATTTACATTGGGACTCTATAAAGTGGCTTTGGGTCTTCCAAATCAGGTTTTAGGGCTTAAAAATGATGCTCTGAGCCCTTGAAATGCATCTTTGGTCCTAAAAGAACAAACCCTGGAAATGTGGACACCCCCAAATGAGGGCTTGGACCCTCCAGAGGCGGCTCGGACCCTAAAAATGCATGTCTGGATGCTAAAAAAAGAGGCTTTGGACCCTGAAATGAGACTATGCAAAATAACAGTGAGCCTTGGGGCCCTAAACTGTGGGGTCTGGAGCCTAAAATGAGGCATTGTAAGAGAAGAGTAAGATTTTTGGAAAGTAAAAATGAGGCTCTGGACCCTACTAATTTACATTGGGACTCTACAAAGTGGCTTTGGGTCTTCCAAATCAGGTTTTAGGGCTTAAAAATGATGCTCTGAGCCCTTGAAATGCATCTTTGGTCCTAAAAGAACAAACCCTGGAAATGTGGACACCCCCAAATGAGGGCTTGGACCCTCCAGAGGCGGCTCGGACCCTAAAAATGCATGTCTGGATGCTAAAAAAAGAGGCTTTGGACCCTGAAATGAGACTATGCAAAAAAACAGTGAGCCTTGGGGCCCTAAACTGTGGGGTCTGGAGCCTAAAATGAGGCATTGTAAGAGAAGAGTAAGATTTTGGAAAGTAAAAATGAGGCTCTGGACCCTAATAATTTACATTGGGACTCTATAAAGTGGCTTTGGGGCTTCCAAATCAGGTTTTAGGCCTTAAAAATGATGCTCTAGGCCCTTGAAATGCATATTTGAATCTTAAAAGCACAAACCCTGGAACTGTGGACACCCCCAAATGAGGGGTTGGACCCTCCAGAGGTGGCTGGGACCCTTCGTATACCTGTCTGGATGCTAAAAAAAGAGGTTTTGGAGCCTGAAATGAGACACTGCAAATTAACAGTGAGCCTTTAAGGCCCTAAACTGAGATATTGGAGCCTAAAATGAGGCATTGTAAGACAAGAGTAAGACTTTGGAAAGTAGAAATGAGGCTCTGGACCCTAGAAAGTCAGAGTTGGACTATAAAGTGGCTTTGGGGCTTGCAAATCAGGTTTTAGGGCTTAAAAATGATGCTCTGGGCCCTTGAAATGCATCTTTGGACCTTCAAAGTGTGAACCCTGGAAATTTGGACACCCCGAAATGAGGGCTTGGACCCTCCAGAGGTGGCTCAGTCCCTAAGGATGCTTGTCTGGATGCTAAAAAATGAGGCTTTGGAGCCTGAAATGAGACTATGCAAACTAACAGTGAGCCTTTAGCCGTAAAACTGTGGGGTTTGGAGCCTAAAATGAGGCTTTGTAAGACAAGAGTAAGACTCTGGAAAGTAAAAATGAGGCTCTGGACCCTAGAAATTTAGATTTGAACTCTAAAAAGCGAATTTGGGGCTTCCAAATCAGGTTTTAGGGCTTAAAAATGATGCTCTGAGTCCTTGAAATGCATATTTGAATCTTAAAAGCACAAACCCTGGAACTCTGGACACCCCCAACTGAGGGCTTTGACCCTCCCGAGGTGGCTCGGACCCTTCGTATACCTGTCTGGATGCTAAAAAAAGAGGCTTTGGACCCTGAAATGAGACACTGCAAATTAACAGTAAGCCTTTAAGGCCCTAAATTGTTGGGTTTGGAGCCTAAAATGAGGCCTTGTGAGACAAGAGTAAGACTCCAGAAAGTAAAAATGAGGCTCTGGACACTAGAAATTTAGATTTGAACTATATGTAGCAGCTTTGGTTCTTCCAAATCAGGTTTTAGGGCTTAAAAATGATGCTCTGAACCCTTGAAATGCATCTTTGGACCTTAAAAGTGTGAACCGTGGAACATTGGACAGCCCCAAATGAGGGCTTGGACCCTCCCGAGGTGGCTCGGACCCTTTGTATACCTGTCTGGATGCTAAAAAAAGAGGCTTTGGAGCCTGAAATGAGACACTGCAAATTAACAGTGAGCCTTTAAGGCCCTAAACTGTGGGGTTTGGAGCCTAAAATGAGGCTTTGTAAGACAAGAGTAAGACTCTAGAAAGTAAAAATGAGGCTCTGGACACTAGAAATTTAGATTTGAACTATATGTAGCAGCTTTGGTTCTTCCAAATCAGGTTTTAGGCCTTAAAAATGATGCTCTAGGCCCTTGAAATGCATATTTGAATCTTAAAAGCACAAACCCTGGAACTGTGGACACCCCCAAATGAGGGGTTGGACCCTCCAGAGGTGGCTGGGACCCTTCGTATACCTGTCTGGATGCTAAAAAAAGAGGTTTTGGAGCCTGAAATGAGACACTGCAAATTAACAGTGAGCCTTTAAGGCCCTAAACTGAGATATTGGAGCCTAAAATGAGGCATTGTAAGACAAGAGTAAGACTTTGGAAAGTAGAAATGAGGCTCTGGACCCTAGAAATTCAGAGTTGGACTATAAAGTGGCTTTGGGGCTTGCAAATCAGGTTTTAGGGCTTAAAAATGATGCTCTGGGCCCTTGAAATGCATCTTTGGACCTTCAAAGTGTGAACCCTGGAAATTTGGACACCCCGAAATGAGGGCTTGGACCCTCCAGAGGTGGCTCAGTCCCTAAGGATGCTTGTCTGGATGCTAAAAAATGAGGCTTTGGAGCCTGAAATGAGACTATGCAAACTAACAGTGAGCCTTTAGCCGTAAAACTGTGGGGTTTGGAGCCTAAAATGAGGCTTTGTAAGACAAGAGTAAGACTCTGGAAAGTAAAAATGAGGCTCTGGACCCTAGAAATTTAGATTTGAACTCTAAAAAGCGAATTTGGGGCTTCCAAATCAGGTTTTAGGGCTTAAAAATGATGCTCTGAGTCCTTGAAATGCATATTTGAATCTTAAAAGCACAAACCCTGGAACTCTGGACACCCCCAACTGAGGGCTTTGACCCTCCCGAGGTGGCTCGGACCCTTCGTATACCTGTCTGGATGCTAAAAAAAGAGGCTTTGGACCCTGAAATGAGACACTGCAAATTAACAGTAAGCCTTTAAGGCCCTAAATTGTTGGGTTTGGAGCCTAAAATGAGGCCTTGTGAGACAAGAGTAAGACTCCAGAAAGTAAAAATGAGGCTCTGGACACTAGAAATTTAGATTTGAACTATATGTAGCAGCTTTGGTTCTTCCAAATCAGGTTTTAGGGCTTAAAAATGATGCTCTGAACCCTTGAAATGCATCTTTGGACCTTAAAAGTGTGAACCGTGGAACATTGGACAGCCCCAAATGAGGGCTTGGACCCTCCCGAGGTGGCTCGGACCCTTTGTATACCTGTCTGGATGCTAAAAAAAGAGGCTTTGGAGCCTGAAATGAGACACTGCAAATTAACAGTGAGCCTTTAAGGCCCTAAACTGTGGGGTTTGGAGCCTAAAATGAGGCTTTGTAAGACAAGAGTAAGACTCTAGAAAGTAAAAATGAGGCTCTGGACACTAGAAATTTAGATTTGAACTATATGTAGCAGCTTTGGTTCTTCCAAATCAGGTTTTAGGCCTTAAAAATGATGCTCTGAGCCCTTGAAATGCATATTTGAATCTTAAAAGCACAAACCCTGGAACTGTGGACACCCCCAAATGAGGGGTTGGACCCTCCAGAGGTGGCTGGGACCCTTCGTATACCTGTCTGGATGCTAAAAAAAGAGGTTTTGGAGCCTGAAATGAGACACTGCAAATTAACAGTGAGCCTTTAAGGCCCTAAACTGAGATATTGGAGCCTAAAATGAGGCATTGTAAGACAAGAGTAAGACTTTGGAAAGTAGAAATGAGGCTCTGGACCCTAGAAATTCAGAGTTGGACTATAAAGTGGCTTTGGGGCTTGCAAATCAGGTTTTAGGGCTTAAAAATGATGCTCTGGGCCCTTGAAATGCATCTTTGGACCTTCAAAGTGTGAACCCTGGAAATTTGGACCCCCCAAATGAGGGCTTGGACCCTCCAGAGGCGGCTCGGACCCTAAAAATGCATGTCTGGATGCTAACAAAAGAGGCTTTGGAGCCTGAAATGAGAGTAGGAAAACTAACAGTGAGCCTCTGGCCGTAAAACCGTGGGGTTTGGAGCCTAAAATGAGGCTTTGTAAGACAAGAGTAAGACTTTGGAAAGTAAAAATGAGGCTCTGGACACTAGAAATTTACATTGGGACTCTATAAAGTGGCTTTGGGTCTTCCAAATCAGGTTTTAGGGCTTAAAAATGATGCTCTGAGCCCTTGAAATGCATCTTTGGTCCTAAAAGAACAAACCCTGGAAATGTGGACACCCCCAAATGAGGGCTTGGACCCTCCAGAGGCGGCTCGGACCCTAAAAATGCATGTCTGGATGCTAAAAAAAGAGGCTTTGGACCCTGAAATGAGACTATGCAAAATAACAGTGAGCCTTGGGGCCCTAAACTGTGGGGTCTGGAGCCTAAAATGAGGCATTGTAAGAGAAGAGTAAGATTTTTGGAAAGTAAAAATGAGGCTCTGGACCCTAATAATTTACATTGGGACTCTACAAAGTGGCTTTGGGTCTTCCAAATCAGGTTTTAGGGCTTAAAAATGATGCTCTGAGCCCTTGAAATGCATCTTTGGTCTTAAAAGAACAAACCCTGGAACCTTGGACACCCCCAAATGAGGGCTTGGACCCTCCAGAGCTGGCTCAGGCCCTAAGGATGCCTGTCTGGATGCTAAAAAAAGAGGCTTGGACCCTGAAATTAGACTATGCAAACTAACAGTGAGCCTTTGGATGTAAAACGGTGGGGTTTGGAGCCTAAAATGAGGCATTGTAAGACAAGAGTAAGACTTTGGAAAGTAAAAATGAGGCTCTGGACCCTAGAAATTTACACTGGGACTCTATAAAGTGGCTTTGGGGCTTCCAAATCAGGTTTTAGGCCTTAAAAATGATGCTCTAGGCCCTTGAAATGCATATTTGAATCTTAAAAGCACAAACCCTGGAACTGTGGACACCCCCAAATGAGGGGTTGGACCCTCCAGAGGTGGCTGGGACCCTTCGTATACCTGTCTGGATGCTAAAAAAAGAGGTTTTGGAGCCTGAAATGAGACACTGCAAATTAACAGTGAGCCTTTAAGGCCCTAAACTGAGATATTGGAGCCTAAAATGAGGCATTGTAAGACAAGAGTAAGACTTTGGAAAGTAGAAATGAGGCTCTGGACCCTAGAAATTCGGAGTTGGACTATAAAGTGGCTTTGGGGCTTGCAAATCAGGTTTTAGGGCTTAAAAATGATGCTCTGGGCCCTTGAAATGCATCTTTGGACCTTCAAAGTGTGAACCCTGGAAATTTGGACACCCCGAAATGAGGGCTTGGACCCTCCAGAGGTGGCTCAGTCCCTAAGGATGCTTGTCTGGATGCTAAAAAATGAGGCTTTGGAGCCTGAAATGAGACTATGCAAACTAACAGTGAGCCTTTAGCCGTAAAACTGTGGGGTTTGGAGCCTAAAATGAGGCTTTGTAAGACAAGAGTAAGACTCTGGAAAGTAAAAATGAGGCTCTGGACCCTAGAAATTTAGATTTGAACTCTAAAAAGCGAATTTGGGTCTTCCAAATCAGGTTTTAGGGCTTAAAAATGATGCTCTGAGTCCTTGAAATGCATATTTGAATCTTAAAAGCACAAACCCTGGAACTCTGGACACCCCCAACTGAGGGCTTTGACCCTCCCGAGGTGGCTCGGACCCTTCGTATACCTGTCTGGATGCTAAAAAAAGAGGCTTTGGACCCTGAAATGAGACACTGCAAATTAACAGTAAGCCTTTAAGGCCCTAAATTGTTGGGTTTGGAGCCTAAAATGAGGCCTTGTGAGACAAGAGTAAGACTCCAGAAAGTAAAAATGAGGCTCTGGACACTAGAAATTTAGATTTGAACTATATGTAGCAGCTTTGGTTCTTCCAAATCAGGTTTTAGGGCTTAAAAATGATGCTCTGAACCCTTGAAATGCATCTTTGGACCTTAAAAGTGTGAACCGTGGAACATTGGACAGCCCCAAATGAGGGCTTGGACCCTCCCGAGGTGGCTCGGACCCTTTGTATACCTGTCTGGATGCTAAAAAAAGAGGCTTTGGAGCCTGAAATGAGACACTGCAAATTAACAGTGAGCCTTTAAGGCCCTAAACTGTGGGGTTTGGAGCCTAAAATGAGGCTTTGTAAGACAAGAGTAAGACTCTAGAAAGTAAAAATGAGGCTCTGGACACTAGAAATTTAGATTTGAACTATATGTAGCAGCTTTGGTTCTTCCAAATCAGGTTTTAGGCCTTAAAAATGATGCTCTAGGCCCTTGAAATGCATATTTGAATCTTAAAAGCACAAACCCTGGAACTGTGGACACCCCCAAATGAGGGGTTGGACCCTCCAGAGGTGGCTGGGACCCTTCGTATACCTGTCTGGATGCTAAAAAAAGAGGTTTTGGAGCCTGAAATGAGACACTGCAAATTAACAGTGAGCCTTTAAGGCCCTAAACTGAGATATTGGAGCCTAAAATGAGGCATTGTAAGACAAGAGTAAGACTTTGGAAAGTAGAAATGAGGCTCTGGACCCTAGAAATTCAGAGTTGGACTATAAAGTGGCTTTGGGGCTTGCAAATCAGGTTTTAGGGCTTAAAAATGATGCTCTGGGCCCTTGAAATGCATCTTTGGACCTTCAAAGTGTGAACCCTGGAAATTTGGACCCCCCAAATGAGGGCTTGGACCCTCCAGAGGCGGCTCGGACCCTAAAAATGCATGTCTGGATGCTAACAAAAGAGGCTTTGGAGCCTGAAATGAGAGTAGGAAAACTAACAGTGAGCCTCTGGCCGTAAAACCGTGGGGTTTGGAGCCTAAAATGAGGCTTTGTAAGACAAGAGTAAGACTTTGGAAAGTAAAAATGAGGCTCTGGACACTAGAAATTTACATTGGGACTCTATAAAGTGGCTTTGGGTCTTCCAAATCAGGTTTTAGGGCTTAAAAATGATGCTCTGAGCCCTTGAAATGCATCTTTGGTCCTAAAAGAACAAACCCTGGAAATGTGGACACCCCCAAATGAGGGCTTGGACCCTCCAGAGGCGGCTCGGACCCTAAAAATGCATGTCTGGATGCTAAAAAAAGAGGCTTTGGACCCTGAAATGAGACTATGCAAAATAACAGTGAGCCTTGGGGCCCTAAACTGTGGGGTCTGGAGCCTAAAATGAGGCATTGTAAGAGAAGAGTAAGATTTTTGGAAAGTAAAAATGAGGCTCTGGACCCTAATAATTTACATTGGGACTCTACAAAGTGGCTTTGGGTCTTCCAAATCAGGTTTTAGGGCTTAAAAATGATGCTCTGAGCCCTTGAAATGCATCTTTGGTCTTAAAAGAACAAACCCTGGAACCTTGGACACCCCCAAATGAGGGCTTGGACCCTCCAGAGCTGGCTCAGGCCCTAAGGATGCCTGTCTGGATGCTAAAAAAAGAGGCTTGGACCCTGAAATTAGACTATGCAAACTAACAGTGAGCCTTTGGATGTAAAACGGTGGGGTTTGGAGCCTAAAATGAGGCATTGTAAGACAAGAGTAAGACTTTGGAAAGTAAAAATGAGGCTCTGGACCCTAATAATTTACATTGGGACTCTACAAAGTGGCTTTGGGTCTTCCAAATCAGGTTTTAGGGCTTAAAAATGATGCTCTGAGCCCTTGAAATGCATCTTTGGTCTTAAAAGAACAAACCCTGGAACCTTGGACACCCCCAAATGAGGGCTTGGACCCTCCAGAGCTGGCTCAGGCCCTAAGGATGCCTGTCTGGATGCTAAAAAAAGAGGCTTGGACCCTGAAATTAGACTATGCAAACTAACAGTGAGCCTTTGGATGTAAAACGGTGGGGTTTGGAGCCTAAAATGAGGCATTGTAAGACAAGAGTAAGACTTTGGAAAGTAAAAATGAGGCTCTGGACCCTAGAAATTTACACTGGGACTCTATAAAGTGGCTTTGGGGCTTCCAAATCAGGTTTTAGGCCTTAAAAAATGATGCTCTAGGCCCTTGAAATGCATATTTGAATCTTAAAAGCACAAACCCTGGAACTGTGGACACCCCCAAATGAGGGGTTGGACCCTCCAGAGGTGGCTGGGACCCTTCGTATACCTGTCTGGATGCTAAAAAAAGAGGTTTTGGAGCCTGAAATGAGACACTACAAATTAACAGTGAGCCTTTAAGGCCCTAAACTGAGATATTGGAGCCTAAAATGAGGCATTGTAAGACAAGAGTAAGACTTTGGAAAGTAGAAATGAGGCTCTGGACCCTAGAAATTCGGAGTTGGACTATAAAGTGGCTTTGGGGCTTGCAAATCAGGTTTTAGGGCTTAAAAATGATGCTCTGGGCCCTTGAAATGCATCTTTGGACCTTCAAAGTGTGAACCCTGGAAATTTGGACACCCCGAAATGAGGGCTTGGACCCTCCAGAGGTGGCTCAGTCCCTAAGGATGCTTGTCTGGATGCTAAAAAATGAGGCTTTGGAGCCTGAAATGAGACTATGCAAACTAACAGTGAGCCTTTAGCCGTAAAACTGTGGGGTTTGGAGCCTAAAATGAGGCTTTGTAAGACAAGAGTAAGACTCTGGAAAGTAAAAATGAGGCTCTGGACCCTAGAAATTTAGATTTGAACTCTAAAAAGCGAATTTGGGTCTTCCAAATCAGGTTTTAGGGCTTAAAAATGATGCTCTGAGTCCTTGAAATGCATATTTGAATCTTAAAAGCACAAACCCTGGAACTCTGGACACCCCCAACTGAGGGCTTTGACCCTCCCGAGGTGGCTCGGACCCTTCGTATACCTGTCTGGATGCTAAAAAAAGAGGCTTTGGACCCTGAAATGAGACACTGCAAATTAACAGTAAGCCTTTAAGGCCCTAAATTGTTGGGTTTGGAGCCTAAAATGAGGCCTTGTGAGACAAGAGTAAGACTCCAGAAAGTAAAAATGAGGCTCTGGACACTAGAAATTTAGATTTGAACTATATGTAGCAGCTTTGGTTCTTCCAAATCAGGTTTTAGGGCTTAAAAATGATGCTCTGAACCCTTGAAATGCATCTTTGGACCTTAAAAGTGTGAACCGTGGAACATTGGACAGCCCCAAATGAGGGCTTGGACCCTCCCGAGGTGGCTCGGACCCTTTGTATACCTGTCTGGATGCTAAAAAAAGAGGCTTTGGAGCCTGAAATGAGACACTGCAAATTAACAGTGAGCCTTTAAGGCCCTAAACTGTGGGGTTTGGAGCCTAAAATGAGGCTTTGTAAGACAAGAGTAAGACTCTAGAAAGTAAAAATGAGGCTCTGGACACTAGAAATTTAGATTTGAACTATATGTAGCAGCTTTGGTTCTTCCAAATCAGGTTTTAGGCCTTAAAAATGATGCTCTAGGCCCTTGAAATGCATATTTGAATCTTAAAAGCACAAACCCTGGAACTGTGGACACCCCCAAATGAGGGGTTGGACCCTCCAGAGGTGGCTGGGACCCTTCGTATACCTGTCTGGATGCTAAAAAAAGAGGTTTTGGAGCCTGAAATGAGACACTGCAAATTAACAGTGAGCCTTTAAGGCCCTAAACTGAGATATTGGAGCCTAAAATGAGGCATTGTAAGACAAGAGTAAGACTTTGGAAAGTAGAAATGAGGCTCTGGACCCTAGAAATTCAGAGTTGGACTATAAAGTGGCTTTGGGGCTTGCAAATCAGGTTTTAGGGCTTAAAAATGATGCTCTGGGCCCTTGAAATGCATCTTTGGACCTTCAAAGTGTGAACCCTGGAAATTTGGACCCCCCAAATGAGGGCTTGGACCCTCCAGAGGCGGCTCGGACCCTAAAAATGCATGTCTGGATGCTAACAAAAGAGGCTTTGGAGCCTGAAATGAGAGTAGGAAAACTAACAGTGAGCCTCTGGCCGTAAAACCGTGGGGTTTGGAGCCTAAAATGAGGCTTTGTAAGACAAGAGTAAGACTTTGGAAAGTAAAAATGAGGCTCTGGACACTAGAAATTTACATTGGGACTCTATAAAGTGGCTTTGGGTCTTCCAAATCAGGTTTTAGGGCTTAAAAATGATGCTCTGAGCCCTTGAAATGCATCTTTGGTCCTAAAAGAACAAACCCTGGAAATGTGGACACCCCCAAATGAGGGCTTGGACCCTCCAGAGGCGGCTCGGACCCTAAAAATGCATGTCTGGATGCTAAAAAAAGAGGCTTTGGACCCTGAAATGAGACTATGCAAACTAACAGTGAGCCTTGGGGCCCTAAACTGTGGGGTCTGGAGCCTAAAATGAGGCATTGTAAGAGAAGAGTAAGATTTTTGGAAAGTAAAAATGAGGCTCTGGACCCTAATAATTTACATTGGGACTCTACAAAGTGGCTTTGGGTCTTCCAAATCAGGTTTTAGGGCTTAAAAATGATGCTCTGAGCCCTTGAAATGCATCTTTGGTCTTAAAAGAACAAACCCTGGAACCTTGGACACCCCCAAATGAGGGCTTGGACCCTCCAGAGCTGGCTCAGGCCCTAAGGATGCCTGTCTGGATGCTAAAAAAAGAGGCTTGGACCCTGAAATTAGACTATGCAAACTAACAGTGAGCCTTTGGATGTAAAACGGTGGGGTTTGGAGCCTAAAATGAGGCATTGTAAGACAAGAGTAAGACTTTGGAAAGTATAAATGAGGCTCTGGACCCTAGAAATTTACACTGGGACTCTATAAAGTGGCTTTGGGGCTTCCAAATCAGGTTTTAGGCCTTAAAAATGATGCTCTAGACCCTTGAAATGCATATTTGAATCTTAAAAGCACAAACCCTGGAACTGTGGACACCCCCAAATGAGGGGTTGGACCCTCCAGAGGTGGCTGGGACCCTTCGTATACCTGTCTGGATGCTAAAAAAAGAGGTTTTGGAGCCTGAAATGAGACACTGCAAATTAACAGTGAGCCTTTAAGGCCCTAAACTGAGATATTGGAGCCTAAAATGAGGCATTGTAAGACAAGAGTAAGACTTTGGAAAGTAGAAATGAGGCTCTGGACCCTAGAAATTCGGAGTTGGACTATAAAGTGGCTTTGGGGCTTGCAAATCAGGTTTTAGGGCTTAAAAATGATGCTCTGGGCCCTTGAAATGCATCTTTGGACCTTCAAAGTGTGAACCCTGGAAATTTGGACACCCCGAAATGAGGGCTTGGACCCTCCAGAGGTGGCTCAGTCCCTAAGGATGCTTGTCTGGATGCTAAAAAATGAGGCTTTGGAGCCTGAAATGAGACTATGCCAACTAACAGTGAGCCTTTAGCCGTAAAACTGTGGGGTTTGGAGCCTAAAATGAGGCTTTGTAAGACAAGAGTAAGACTCTGGAAAGTAAAAATGAGGCTCTGGACCCTAGAAATTTAGATTTGAACTCTAAAAAGCGAATTTGGGTCTTCCAAATCAGGTTTTAGGGCTTAAAAATGATGCTCTGAGTCCTTGAAATGCATATTTGAATCTTAAAAGCACAAACCCTGGAACTCTGGACACCCCCAACTGAGGGCTTTGACCCTCCCGAGGTGGCTCGGACCCTTCGTATACCTGTCTGGATGCTAAAAAAAGAGGCTTTGGAGCCTGAAATGAGACACTGCAAATTAACAGTAAGCCTTTAAGGCCCTAAATTGTTGGGTTTGGAGCCTAAAATGAGGCCTTGTGAGACAAGAGTAAGACTCCAGAAAGTAAAAATGAGGCTCTGGACACTAGAAATTTAGATTTGAACTATATGTAGCAGCTTTGGTTCTTCCAAATCAGGTTTTAGGGCTTAAAAATGATGCTCTGAACCCTTGAAATGCATCTTTGGACCTTAAAAGTGTGAACCGTGGAACATTGGACAGCCCCAAATGAGGGCTTGGACCCTCCCGAGGTGGCTCGGACCCTTTGTATACCTGTCTGGATGCTAAAAAAAGAGGCTTTGGAGCCTGAAATGAGACACTGCAAATTAACAGTGAGCCTTTAAGGCCCTAAACTGTGGGGTTTGGAGCCTAAAATGAGGCTTTGTAAGACAAGAGTAAGACTCTAGAAAGTAAAAATGAGGCTCTGGACACTAGAAATTTAGATTTGAACTATATGTAGCAGCTTTGGTTCTTCCAAATCAGGTTTTAGGCCTTAGAAATGATGCTCTAGGCCCTTGAAATGCATATTTGAATCTTAAAAGCACAAACCCTGGAACTGTGGACACCCCCAAATGAGGGGTTGGACCCTCCAGAGGTGGCTGGGACCCTTCGTATACCTGTCTGGATGCTAAAAAAAGAGGTTTTGGAGCCTGAAATGAGACACTGCAAATTAACAGTGAGCCTTTAAGGCCCTAAACTGAGATATTGGAGCCTAAAATGAGGCATTGTAAGACAAGAGTAAGACTTTGGAAAGTAGAAATGAGGCTCTGGACCCTAGAAATTCAGAGTTGGACTATAAAGTGGCTTTGGGGCTTGCAAATCAGGTTTTAGGGCTTAAAAATGATGCTCTGGGCCCTTGAAATGCATCTTTGGACCTTCAAAGTGTGAACCCTGGAAATTTGGACCCCCCAAATGAGGGCTTGGACCCTCCAGAGGCGGCTCGGACCCTAAAAATGCATGTCTGGATGCTAACAAAAGATGCTTTGGAGCCTGAAATGAGAGTAGGAAAACTAACAGTGAGCCTCTGGCCGTAAAACCGTGGGGTTTGGAGCCTAAAATGAGGCTTTGTAAGACAAGAGTAAGACTTTGGAAAGTAAAAATGAGGCTCTGGACACTAGAAATTTACATTGGGACTCTATAAAGTGGCTTTGGGTCTTCCAAATCAGGTTTTAGGGCTTAAAAATGATGCTCTGAGCCCTTGAAATGCATCTTTGGTCCTAAAAGAACAAACCCTGGAAATGTGGACACCCCCAAATGAGGGCTTGGACCCTCCAGAGGCGGCTCGGACCCTAAAAATGCATGTCTGGATGCTAAAAAAAGAGGCTTTGGACCCTGAAATGAGACTATGCAAAATAACAGTGAGCCTTGGGGCCCTAAACTGTGGGGTCTGGAGCCTAAAATGAGGCATTGTAAGAGAAGAGTAAGATTTTGGAAAGTAAAAATGAGGCTCTGGACCCTAATAATTTACATTGGGACTCTACAAAGTGGCTTTGGGTCTTCCAAATCAGGTTTTAGGGCTTAAAAATGATGCTCTGATCCCTTGAAATGCATCTTTGGTCTTAAAAGAACAAACCCTGGAACCTTGGACACCCCCAAATGAGGGCTTGGACCCTCCAGAGCTGGCTCAGGCCCTAAGGATGCCTGTCTGGATGCTAAAAAAAGAGGCTTGGACCCTGAAATTAGACTATGCAAACTAACAGTGAGCCTTTGGATGTAAAACGGTGGGGTTTGGAGCCTAAAATGAGGCATTGTAAGACAAGAGTAAGACTTTGGAAAGTAAAAATGAGGCTCTGGACCCTAGAAATTTACACTGGGACTCTATAAAGTGGCTTTGGGGCTTCCAAATCAGGTTTTAGGCCTTAAAAATGATGCTCTAGGCCCTTGAAATGCATATTTGAATCTTAAAAGCACAAACCCTGGAACTGTGGACACCCCCAAATGAGGGGTTGGACCCTCCAGAGGTGGCTGGGACCCTTCGTATACCTGTCTGGATGCTAAAAAAAGAGGTTTTGGAGCCTGAAATGAGACACTGCAAATTAACAGTGAGCCTTTAAGGCCCTAAACTGAGATATTGGAGCCTAAAATGAGGCATTGTAAGACAAGAGTAAGACTTTGGAAAGTAGAAATGAGGCTCTGGACCCTAGAAATTCGGAGTTGGACTATAAAGTGGCTTTGGGGCTTGCAAATCAGGTTTTAGGGCTTAAAAATGATGCTCTGGGCCCTTGAAATGCATCTTTGGACCTTCAAAGTGTGAACCCTGGAAATTTGGACACCCCGAAATGAGGGCTTGGACCCTCCAGAGGTGGCTCAGTCCCTAAGGATGCTTGTCTGGATGCTAAAAAATGAGGCTTTGGACCCTGAAATGAGACTATGCAAACTAACAGTGAGCCTTTAGCCGTAAAACTGTGGGGTTTGGAGCCTAAAATGAGGCTTTGTAAGACAAGAGTAAGACTCTGGAAAGTAAAAATGAGGCTCTGGACCCTAGAAATTTAGATTTGAACTCTAAAAAGCGAATTTGGGTCTTCCAAATCAGGTTTTAGGGCTTAAAAATGATGCTCTGAGTCCTTGAAATGCATATTTGAATCTTAAAAGCACAAACCCTGGAACTCTGGACACCCCCAACTGAGGGCTTTGACCCTCCCGAGGTGGCTCGGACCCTTCGTATACCTGTCTGGATGCTAAAAAAAGAGGCTTTGGACCCTGAAATGAGACACTGCAAATTAACAGTAAGCCTTTAAGGCCCTAAATTGTTGGGTTTGGAGCCTAAAATGAGGCCTTGTGAGACAAGAGTAAGACTCTAGAAAGTAAAAATGAGGCTCTGGACACTAGAAATTTAGATTTGAACTATATGTAGCAGCTTTGGTTCTTCCAAATCAGGTTTTAGGGCTTAAAAATGATGCTCTGAACCCTTGAAATGCATCTTTGGACCTTAAAAGTGTGAACCGTGGAACATTGGACAGCCCCAAATGAGGGCTTGGACCCTCCCGAGGTGGCTCGGACCCTTTGTATACCTGTCTGGATGCTAAAAAAAGAGGCTTTGGAGCCTGAAATGAGACACTGCAAATTAACAGTGAGCCTTTAAGGCCCTAAACTGTGGGGTTTGGAGCCTAAAATGAGGCTTTGTAAGACAAGAGTAAGACTCTAGAAAGTAAAAATGAGGCTCTGGACACTAGAAATTTAGATTTGAACTATATGTAGCAGCTTTGGTTCTTCCAAATCAGGTTTTAGGCCTTAAAAATGATGCTCTAGGCCCTTGAAATGCATATTTGAATCTTAAAAGCACAAACCCTGGAACTGTGGACACCCCCAAATGAGGGGTTGGACCCTCCAGAGGTGGCTGGGACCCTTCGTATACCTGTCTGGATGCTAAAAAAAGAGGTTTTGGAGCCTGAAATGAGACACTGCAAATTAACAGTGAGCCTTTAAGGCCCTAAACTGAGATATTGGAGCCTAAAATGAGGCATTGTAAGACAAGAGTAAGACTTTGGAAAGTAGAAATGAGGCTCTGGACCCTAGAAATTCGGAGTTGGACTATAAAGTGGCTTTGGGGCTTGCAAATCAGGTTTTAGGGCTTAAAAATGATGCTCTGGGCCCTTGAAATGCATCTTTGGACCTTCAAAGTGTGAACCCTGGAAATTTGGACACCCCGAAATGAGGGCTTGGACCCTCCAGAGGTGGCTCAGTCCCTAAGGATGCTTGTCTGGATGCTAAAAAATGAGGCTTTGGAGCCTGAAATGAGACTATGCAAACTAACAGTGAGCCTTTAGCCGTAAAACTGTGGGGTTTGGAGCCTAAAATGAGGCTTTGTAAGACAAGAGTAAGACTCTGGAAAGTAAAAATGAGGCTCTGGACCCTAGAAATTTAGATTTGAACTCTAAAAAGCGAATTTGGGTCTTCCAAATCAGGTTTTAGGGCTTAAAAATGATGCTCTGAGTCCTTGAAATGCATATTTGAATCTTAAAAGCACAAACCCTGGAACTCTGGACACCCCCAACTGAGGGCTTTGACCCTCCCGAGGTGGCTCGGACCCTTCGTATACCTGTCTGGATGCTAAAAAAAGAGGCTTTGGACCCTGAAATGAGACACTGCAAATTAACAGTAAGCCTTTAAGGCCCTAAATTGTTGGGTTTGGAGCCTAAAATGAGGCCTTGTGAGACAAGAGTAAGACTCCAGAAAGTAAAAATGAGGCTCTGGACACTAGAAATTTAGATTTGAACTATATGTAGCAGCTTTGGTTCTTCCAAATCAGGTTTTAGGGCTTAAAAATGATGCTCTGAACCCTTGAAATGCATCTTTGGACCTTAAAAGTGTGAACCGTGGAACATTGGACAGCCCCAAATGAGGGCTTGGACCCTCCCGAGGTGGCTCGGACCCTTTGTATACCTGTCTGGATGCTAAAAAAAGAGGCTTTGGAGCCTGAAATGAGACACTGCAAATTAACAGTGAGCCTTTAAGGCCCTAAACTGTGGGGTTTGGAGCCTAAAATGAGGCTTTGTAAGACAAGAGTAAGACTTTGGAAAGTAAAAATGAGGCTCTGGACACTAGAAATTTAGATTTGAACTATATGTAGCAGCTTTGGTTCTTCCAAATCAGGTTTTAGGCCTTAAAAATGATGCTCTAGGCCCTTGAAATGCATATTTGAATCTTAAAAGCACAAACCCTGGAACTGTGGACACCCCCAAATGAGGGGTTGGACCCTCCAGAGGTGGCTGGGACCCTTCGTATACCTGTCTGGATGCTAAAAAAAGAGGTTTTGGAGCCTGAAATGAGACACTGCAAATTAACAGTGAGCCTTTAAGGCCCTAAACTGAGATATTGGAGCCTAAAATGAGGCATTGTAAGACAAGAGTAAGACTTTGGAAAGTAGAAATGAGGCTCTGGACCCTAGAAATTCAGAGTTGGACTATAAAGTGGCTTTGGGGCTTGCAAATCAGGTTTTAGGGCTTAAAAATGATGCTCTGGGCCCTTGAAATGCATCTTTGGACCTTCAAAGTGTGAACCCTGGAAATTTGGACCCCCCAAATGAGGGCTTGGACCCTCCAGAGGCGGCTCGGACCCTAAAAATGCATGTCTGGATGCTAACAAAAGAGGCTTTGGAGCCTGAAATGATAGTAGGAAAACTAACAGTGAGCCTCTGGCCGTAAAACCGTGGGGTTTGGAGCCTAAAATGAGGCTTTGTAAGACAAGAGTAAGACTTTGGAAAGTAAAAATGAGGCTCTGGACACTAGAAATTTACATTGGGACTCTATAAAGTGGCTTTGGGTCTTCCAAATCAGGTTTTAGGGCTTAAAAATGATGCTCTGAGCCCTTGAAATGCATCTTTGGTCCTAAAAGAACAAACCCTGGAAATGTGGACACCCCCAAATGAGGGCTTGGACCCTCCAGAGGCGGCTCGGACCCTAAAAATGCATGTCTGGATGCTAAAAAAAGAGGCTTTGGACCCTGAAATGAGACTATGCAAAATAACAGTGAGCCTTGGGGCCCTAAACTGTGGGGTCTGGAGCCTAAAATGAGGCATTGTAAGAGAAGAGTAAGATTTTGGAAAGTAAAAATGAGGCTCTGGACCCTAATAATTTACATTGGGACTCTACAAAGTGGCTTTGGGTCTTCCAAATCAGGTTTTAGGGCTTAAAAATGATGCTCTGATCCCTTGAAATGCATCTTTGGTCTTAAAAGAACAAACCCTGGAACCTTGGACACCCCCAAATGAGGGCTTGGACCCTCCAGAGCTGGCTCAGGCCCTAAGGATGCCTGTCTGGATGCTAAAAAAAGAGGCTTGGACCCTGAAATTAGACTATGCAAACTAACAGTGAGCCTTTGGATGTAAAACGGTGGGGTTTGGAGCCTAAAATGAGGCATTGTAAGACAAGAGTAAGACTTTGGAAAGTAAAAATGAGGCTCTGGACCCTAGAAATTTACACTGGGACTCTATAAAGTGGCTTTGGGGCTTGCAAATCAGGTTTTAGGCCTTAAAAATGATGCTCTAGGCCCTTGAAATGCATATTTGAATCTTAAAAGCACAAACCCTGGAACTGTGGACACCCCCAAATGAGGGGTTGGACCCTCCAGAGGTGGCTGGGACCCTTCGTATACCTGTCTGGATGCTAAAAAAAGAGGTTTTGGAGCCTGAAATGAGACACTGCAAATTAACAGTGAGCCTTTAAGGCCCTAAACTGAGATATTGGAGCCTAAAATGAGGCATTGTAAGACAAGAGTAAGACTTTGGAAAGTAGAAATGAGGCTCTGGACCCTAGAAATTCGGAGTTGGACTATAAAGTGGCTTTGGGGCTTGCAAATCAGGTTTTAGGGCTTAAAAATGATGCTCTGGGCCCTTGAAATGCATCTTTGGACCTTCAAAGTGTGAACCCTGGAAATTTGGACACCCCGAAATGAGGGCTTGGACCCTCCAGAGGTGGCTCAGTCCCTAAGGATGCTTGTCTGGATGCTAAAAAATGAGGCTTTGGACCCTGAAATGAGACTATGCAAACTAACAGTGAGCCTTTAGCCGTAAAACTGTGGGGTTTGGAGCCTAAAATGAGGCTTTGTAAGACAAGAGTAAGACTCTGGAAAGTAAAAATGAGGCTCTGGACCCTAGAAATTTAGATTTGAACTCTAAAAAGCGAATTTGGGGCTTCCAAATCAGGTTTTAGGGCTTAAAAATGATGCTCTGAGTCCTTGAAATGCATATTTGAATCTTAAAAGCACAAACCCTGGAACTCTGGACACCCCCAACTGAGGGCTTTGACCCTCCCGAGGTGGCTCGGACCCTTCGTATACCTGTCTGGATGCTAAAAAAAGAGGCTTTGGACCCTGAAATGAGACACTGCAAATTAACAGTAAGCCTTTAAGGCCCTAAATTGTTGGGTTTGGAGCCTAAAATGAGGCCTTGTGAGACAAGAGTAAGACTCTAGAAAGTAAAAATGAGGCTCTGGACACTAGAAATTTAGATTTGAACTATATGTAGCAGCTTTGGTTCTTCCAAATCAGGTTTTAGGGCTTAAAAATGATGCTCTGAACCCTTGAAATGCATCTTTGGACCTTAAAAGTGTGAACCGTGGAACATTGGACACCCCCAAATGAGGGCTTGGACCCTCCCGAGGTGGCTCGGACCCTTTGTATACCTGTCTGGATGCTAAAAAAAGAGGCTTTGGAGCCTGAAATGAGACACTGCAAATTAACAGTGAGCCTTTAAGGCCCTAAACTGTGGGGTTTGGAGCCTAAAATGAGGCTTTGTAAGACAAGAGTAAGACTCTAGAAAGTAAAAATGAGGCTCTGGACACTAGAAATTTAGATTTGAACTATATGTAGCAGCTTTGGTTCTTCCAAATCAGGTTTTAGGGCTTAAAAATGATGCTCTAGGCCCTTGAAATGCATATTTGAATCTTAAAAGCACAAACCCTGGAACTGTGGACACCCCCAAATGAGGGGTTGGACCCTCCAGAGGTGGCTGGGACCCTTCGTATACCTGTCTGGATGCTAAAAAAAGAGGTTTTGGAGCCTGAAATGAGACACTGCAAATTAACAGTGAGCCTTTAAGGCCCTAAACTGAGATATTGGAGCCTAAAATGAGGCATTGTAAGACAAGAGTAAGACTTTGGAAAGTAGAAATGAGGCTCTGGACCCTAGAAATTCGGAGTTGGACTATAAAGTGGCTTTGGGGCTTGCAAATCAGGTTTTAGGGCTTAAAAATGATGCTCTGGGCCCTTGAAATGCATCTTTGGACCTTCAAAGTGTGAACCCTGGAAATTTGGACACCCCGAAATGAGGGCTTGGACCCTCCAGAGGTGGCTCAGTCCCTAAGGATGCTTGTCTGGATGCTAAAAAATGAGGCTTTGGAGCCTGAAATGAGACTATGCAAACTAACAGTGAGCCTTTAGCCGTAAAACTGTGGGGTTTGGAGCCTAAAATGAGGCTTTGTAAGACAAGAGTAAGACTCTGGAAAGTAAAAATGAGGCTCTGGACCCTAGAAATTTAGATTTGAACTCTAAAAAGCGAATTTGGGTCTTCCAAATCAGGTTTTAGGGCTTAAAAATGATGCTCTGAGTCCTTGAAATGCATATTTGAATCTTAAAAGCACAAACCCTGGAACTCTGGACACCCCCAACTGAGGGCTTTGACCCTCCCGAGGTGGCTCGGACCCTTCGTATACCTGTCTGGATGCTAAAAAAAGAGGCTTTGGACCCTGAAATGAGACACTGCAAATTAACAGTAAGCCTTTAAGGCCCTAAATTGTTGGGTTTGGAGCCTAAAATGAGGCCTTGTGAGACAAGAGTAAGACTCCAGAAAGTAAAAATGAGGCTCTGGACACTAGAAATTTAGATTTGAACTATATGTAGCAGCTTTGGTTCTTCCAAATCAGGTTTTAGGGCTTAAAAATGATGCTCTGAACCCTTGAAATGCATCTTTGGACCTTAAAAGTGTGAACCGTGGAACATTGGACAGCCCCAAATGAGGGCTTGGACCCTCCCGAGGTGGCTCGGACCCTTTGTATACCTGTCTGGATGCTAAAAAAAGAGGCTTTGGAGCCTGAAATGAGACACTGCAAATTAACAGTGAGCCTTTAAGGCCCTAAACTGTGGGGTTTGGAGCCTAAAATGAGGCTTTGTAAGACAAGAGTAAGACTCTAGAAAGTAAAAATGAGGCTCTGGACACTAGAAATTTAGATTTGAACTATATGTAGCAGCTTTGGTTCTTCCAAATCAGGTTTTAGGCCTTAAAAATGATGCTCTAGGCCCTTGAAATGCATATTTGAATCTTAAAAGCACAAACCCTGGAACTGTGGACACCCCCAAATGAGGGGTTGGACCCTCCAGAGGTGGCTGGGACCCTTCGTATACCTGTCTGGATGCTAAAAAAAGAGGTTTTGGAGCCTGAAATGAGACACTGCAAATTAACAGTGAGCCTTTAAGGCCCTAAACTGAGATATTGGAGCCTAAAATGAGGCATTGTAAGACAAGAGTAAGACTTTGGAAAGTAGAAATGAGGCTCTGGACCCTAGAAATTCGGAGTTGGACTATAAAGTGGCTTTGGGGCTTGCAAATCAGGTTTTAGGGCTTAAAAATGATGCTCTGGGCCCTTGAAATGCATCTTTGGACCTTCAAAGTGTGAACCCTGGAAATTTGGACACCCCGAAATGAGGGCTTGGACCCTCCAGAGGTGGCTCAGTCCCTAAGGATGCTTGTCTGGATGCTAAAAAATGAGGCTTTGGACCCTGAAATGAGACTATGCAAACTAACAGTGAGCCTTTAGCCGTAAAACTGTGGGGTTTGGAGCCTAAAATGAGGCTTTGTAAGACAAGAGTAAGACTCTGGAAAGTAAAAATGAGGCTCTGGACCCTAGAAATTTAGATTTGAACTCTAAAAAGCGAATTTGGGGCTTCCAAATCAGGTTTTAGGGCTTAAAAATGATGCTCTGAGTCCTTGAAATGCATATTTGAATCTTAAAAGCACAAACCCTGGAACTCTGGACACCCCCAACTGAGGGCTTTGACCCTCCCGAGGTGGCTCGGACCCTTCGTATACCTGTCTGGATGCTAAAAAAAGAGGCTTTGGACCCTGAAATGAGACACTGCAAATTAACAGTAAGCCTTTAAGGCCCTAAATTGTTGGGTTTGGAGCCTAAAATGAGGCCTTGTGAGACAAGAGTAAGACTCTAGAAAGTAAAAATGAGGCTCTGGACACTAGAAATTTAGATTTGAACTATATGTAGCAGCTTTGGTTCTTCCAAATCAGGTTTTAGGGCTTAAAAATGATGCTCTGAACCCTTGAAATGCATCTTTGGACCTTAAAAGTGTGAACCGTGGAACATTGGACACCCCCAAATGAGGGCTTGGACCCTCCCGAGGTGGCTCGGACCCTTTGTATACCTGTCTGGATGCTAAAAAAAGAGGCTTTGGAGCCTGAAATGAGACACTGCAAATTAACAGTGAGCCTTTAAGGCCCTAAACTGTGGGGTTTGGAGCCTAAAATGAGGCTTTGTAAGACAAGAGTAAGACTCTAGAAAGTAAAAATGAGGCTCTGGACACTAGAAATTTAGATTTGAACTATATGTAGCAGCTTTGGTTCTTCCAAATCAGGTTTTAGGGCTTAAAAATGATGCTCTAGGCCCTTGAAATGCATATTTGAATCTTAAAAGCACAAACCCTGGAACTGTGGACACCCCCAAATGAGGGGTTGGACCCTCCAGAGGTGGCTGGGACCCTTCGTATACCTGTCTGGATGCTAAAAAAAGAGGTTTTGGAGCCTGAAATGAGACACTGCAAATTAACAGTGAGCCTTTAAGGCCCTAAACTGAGATATTGGAGCCTAAAATGAGGCATTGTAAGACAAGAGTAAGACTTTGGAAAGTAGAAATGAGGCTCTGGACCCTAGAAATTCGGAGTTGGACTATAAAGTGGCTTTGGGGCTTGCAAATCAGGTTTTAGGGCTTAAAAATGATGCTCTGGGCCCTTGAAATGCATCTTTGGACCTTCAAAGTGTGAACCCTGGAAATTTGGACACCCCGAAATGAGGGCTTGGACCCTCCAGAGGTGGCTCAGTCCCTAAGGATGCTTGTCTGGATGCTAAAAAATGAGGCTTTGGAGCCTGAAATGAGACTATGCAAACTAACAGTGAGCCTTTAGCCGTAAAACTGTGGGGTTTGGAGCCTAAAATGAGGCTTTGTAAGACAAGAGTAAGACTCTGGAAAGTAAAAATGAGGCTCTGGACCCTAGAAATTTAGATTTGAACTCTAAAAAGCGAATTTGGGTCTTCCAAATCAGGTTTTAGGGCTTAAAAATGATGCTCTGAGTCCTTGAAATGCATATTTGAATCTTAAAAGCACAAACCCTGGAACTCTGGACACCCCCAACTGAGGGCTTTGACCCTCCCGAGGTGGCTCGGACCCTTCGTATACCTGTCTGGATGCTAAAAAAAGAGGCTTTGGACCCTGAAATGAGACACTGCAAATTAACAGTAAGCCTTTAAGGCCCTAAATTGTTGGGTTTGGAGCCTAAAATGAGGCCTTGTGAGACAAGAGTAAGACTCCAGAAAGTAAAAATGAGGCTCTGGACACTAGAAATTTAGATTTGAACTATATGTAGCAGCTTTGGTTCTTCCAAATCAGGTTTTAGGGCTTAAAAATGATGCTCTGAACCCTTGAAATGCATCTTTGGACCTTAAAAGTGTGAACCGTGGAACATTGGACAGCCCCAAATGAGGGCTTGGACCCTCCCGAGGTGGCTCGGACCCTTTGTATACCTGTCTGGATGCTAAAAAAAGAGGCTTTGGAGCCTGAAATGAGACACTGCAAATTAACAGTGAGCCTTTAAGGCCCTAAACTGTGGGGTTTGGAGCCTAAAATGAGGCTTTGTAAGACAAGAGTAAGACTCTAGAAAGTAAAAATGAGGCTCTGGACACTAGAAATTTAGATTTGAACTATATGTAGCAGCTTTGGTTCTTCCAAATCAGGTTTTAGGCCTTAAAAATGATGCTCTAGGCCCTTGAAATGCATATTTGAATCTTAAAAGCACAAACCCTGGAACTGTGGACACCCCCAAATGAGGGGTTGGACCCTCCAGAGGTGGCTGGGACCCTTCGTATACCTGTCTGGATGCTAAAAAAAGAGGTTTTGGAGCCTGAAATGAGACACTGCAAATTAACAGTGAGCCTTTAAGGCCCTAAACTGAGATATTGGAGCCTAAAATGAGGCATTGTAAGACAAGAGTAAGACTTTGGAAAGTAGAAATGAGGCTCTGGACCCTAGAAATTCAGAGTTGGACTATAAAGTGGCTTTGGGGCTTGCAAATCAGGTTTTAGGGCTTAAAAATGATGCTCTGGGCCCTTGAAATGCATCTTTGGACCTTCAAAGTGTGAACCCTGGAAATTTGGACCCCCCAAATGAGGGCTTGGACCCTCCAGAGGCGGCTCGGACCCTAAAAATGCATGTCTGGATGCTAACAAAAGAGGCTTTGGAGCCTGAAATGAGAGTAGGAAAACTAACAGTGAGCCTCTGGCCGTAAAACCGTGGGGTTTGGAGCCTAAAATGAGGCTTTGTAAGACAAGAGTAAGACTTTGGAAAGTAAAAATGAGGCTCTGGACACTAGAAATTTACATTGGGACTCTATAAAGTGGCTTTGGGTCTTCCAAATCAGGTTTTAGGGCTTAAAAATGATGCTCTGAGCCCTTGAAATGCATCTTTGGTCCTAAAAGAACAAACCCTGGAAATGTGGACACCCCCAAATGAGGGCTTGGACCCTCCAGAGGCGGCTCGGACCCTAAAAATGCATGTCTGGATGCTAAAAAAAGAGGCTTTGGACCCTGAAATGAGACTATGCAAAATAACAGTGAGCCTTGGGGCCCTAAACTGTGGGGTCTGGAGCCTAAAATGAGGCATTGTAAGAGAAGAGTAAGATTTTGGAAAGTAAAAATGAGGCTCTGGACCCTAATAATTTACATTGGGACTCTACAAAGTGGCTTTGGGTCTTCCAAATCAGGTTTTAGGGCTTAAAAATGATGCTCTGATCCCTTGAAATGCATCTTTGGTCTTAAAAGAACAAACCCTGGAACCTTGGACACCCCCAAATGAGGGCTTGGACCCTCCAGAGCTGGCTCAGACCCTAAGGATGCCTGTCTGGATGCTAAAAAAAGAGGCTTGGACCCTGAAATTAGACTATGCAAACTAACAGTGAGCCTTTGGATGTAAAACGGTGGGGTTTGGAGCCTAAAATGAGGCATTGTAAGACAAGAGTAAGACTTTGGAAAGTAAAAATGAGGCTCTGGACCCTAGAAATTTACATTGGGACTCTATAAAGTGGCTTTGGGGCTTGCAAATCAGGTTTTAGGCCTTAAAAATGATGCTCTAGGCCCTTGAAATGCATATTTGAATCTTAAAAGCACAAACCCTGGAACTGTGGACACCCCCAAATGAGGGGTTGGACCCTCCAGAGGTGGCTGGGACCCTTCGTATACCTGTCTGGATGCTAAAAAAAGAGGTTTTGGAGCCTGAAATGAGACACTGCAAATTAACAGTGAGCCTTTAAGGCCCTAAACTGAGATATTGGAGCCTAAAATGAGGCATTGTAAGACAAGAGTAAGACTTTGGAAAGTAGAAATGAGGCTCTGGACCCTAGAAATTCGGAGTTGGACTATAAAGTGGCTTTGGGGCTTGCAAATCAGGTTTTAGGGCTTAAAAATGATGCTCTGGGCCCTTGAAATGCATCTTTGGACCTTCAAAGTGTGAACCCTGGAAATTTGGACACCCCGAAATGAGGGCTTGGACCCTCCAGAGGTGGCTCAGTCCCTAAGGATGCCTGTCTGGATGCTAAAAAATGAGGCTTTGGACCCTGAAATGAGACTATGCAAACTAACAGTGAGCCTTTGGCCGTAAAACTGTGGGGTTTGGAGCCTAAAATGAGGCTTTGTAAGACAAGAGTAAGACTTTGGAAAGTACAAATGAGGCTCTGGACCCTAGAAATTTAGATTTGAACTCTAAAAAGCGAATTTGGGGCTTCCAAATCAGGTTTTAGGGCTTAAAAATGATGCTCTGAGTCCTTGAAATGCATATTTGAATCTTAAAAGCACAAACCCTGGAACTCTGGACACCCCCAACTGAGGGCTTTGACCCTCCCGAGGTGGCTCGGACCCTTCGTATACCTGTCTGGATGCTAAAAAAAGAGGCTTTGGACCCTGAAATGAGACACTGCAAATTAACAGTAAGCCTTTAAGGCCCTAAATTGTTGGGTTTGGAGCCTAAAATGAGGCCTTGTGAGACAAGAGTAAGACTCTAGAAAGTAAAAATGAGGCTCTGGACACTAGAAATTTAGATTTGAACTATATGTAGCAGCTTTGGTTCTTCCAAATCAGGTTTTAGGGCTTAAAAATGATGCTCTGAACCCTTGAAATGCATCTTTGGACCTTAAAAGTGTGAACCGTGGAACATTGGACAGCCCCAAATGAGGGCTTGGACCCTCCCGAGGTGGCTCGGACCCTTTGTATACCTGTCTGGATGCTAAAAAAAGAGGCTTTGGAGCCTGAAATGAGACACTGCAAATTAACAGTGAGCCTTTAAGGCCCTAAACTGTGGGGTTTGGAGCCTAAAATGAGGCTTTGTAAGACAAGAGTAAGACTCTAGAAAGTAAAAATGAGGCTCTGGACACTAGAAATTTAGATTTGAACTATATGTAGCAGCTTTGGTTCTTCCAAATCAGGTTTTAGGGCTTAAAAATGATGCTCTAGGCCCTTGAAATGCATATTTGAATCTTAAAAGCACAAACCCTGGAACTGTGGACACCCCCAAATGAGGGGTTGGACCCTCCAGAGGTGGCTGGGACCCTTCGTATACCTGTCTGGATGCTAAAAAAAGAGGTTTTGGAGCCTGAAATGAGACACTGCAAATTAACAGTGAGCCTTTAAGGCCCTAAACTGAGATATTGGAGCCTAAAATGAGGCATTGTAAGACAAGAGTAAGACTTTGGAAAGTAGAAATGAGGCTCTGGACCCTAGAAATTCGGAGTTGGACTATAAAGTGGCTTTGGGGCTTGCAAATCAGGTTTTAGGGCTTAAAAATGATGCTCTGGGCCCTTGAAATGCATCTTTGGACCTTCAAAGTGTGAACCCTGGAAATTTGGACACCCCGAAATGAGGGCTTGGACCCTCCAGAGGTGGCTCAGTCCCTAAGGATGCTTGTCTGGATGCTAAAAAATGAGGCTTTGGAGCCTGAAATGAGACTATGCAAACTAACAGTGAGCCTTTAGCCGTAAAACTGTGGGGTTTGGAGCCTAAAATGAGGCTTTGTAAGACAAGAGTAAGACTCTGGAAAGTAAAAATGAGGCTCTGGACCCTAGAAATTTAGATTTGAACTCTAAAAAGCGAATTTGGGTCTTCCAAATCAGGTTTTAGGGCTTAAAAATGATGCTCTGAGTCCTTGAAATGCATATTTGAATCTTAAAAGCACAAACCCTGGAACTCTGGACACCCCCAACTGAGGGCTTTGACCCTCCCGAGGTGGCTCGGACCCTTCGTATACCTGTCTGGATGCTAAAAAAAGAGGCTTTGGACCCTGAAATGAGACACTGCAAATTAACAGTAAGCCTTTAAGGCCCTAAATTGTTGGGTTTGGAGCCTAAAATGAGGCCTTGTGAGACAAGAGTAAGACTCCAGAAAGTAAAAATGAGGCTCTGGACACTAGAAATTTAGATTTGAACTATATGTAGCAGCTTTGGTTCTTCCAAATCAGGTTTTAGGGCTTAAAAATGATGCTCTGAACCCTTGAAATGCATCTTTGGACCTTAAAAGTGTGAACCGTGGAACATTGGACAGCCCCAAATGAGGGCTTGGACCCTCCCGAGGTGGCTCGGACCCTTTGTATACCTGTCTGGATGCTAAAAAAAGAGGCTTTGGAGCCTGAAATGAGACACTGCAAATTAACAGTGAGCCTTTAAGGCCCTAAACTGTGGGGTTTGGAGCCTAAAATGAGGCTTTGTAAGACAAGAGTAAGACTCTAGAAAGTAAAAATGAGGCTCTGGACACTAGAAATTTAGATTTGAACTATATGTAGCAGCTTTGGTTCTTCCAAATCAGGTTTTAGGCCTTAAAAATGATGCTCTAGGCCCTTGAAATGCATATTTGAATCTTAAAAGCACAAACCCTGGAACTGTGGACACCCCCAAATGAGGGGTTGGACCCTCCAGAGGTGGCTGGGACCCTTCGTATACCTGTCTGGATGCTAAAAAAAGAGGTTTTGGAGCCTGAAATGAGACACTGCAAATTAACAGTGAGCCTTTAAGGCCCTAAACTGAGATATTGGAGCCTAAAATGAGGCATTGTAAGACAAGAGTAAGACTTTGGAAAGTAGAAATGAGGCTCTGGACCCTAGAAATTCAGAGTTGGACTATAAAGTGGCTTTGGGGCTTGCAAATCAGGTTTTAGGGCTTAAAAATGATGCTCTGGGCCCTTGAAATGCATCTTTGGACCTTCAAAGTGTGAACCCTGGAAATTTGGACCCCCCAAATGAGGGCTTGGACCCTCCAGAGGCGGCTCGGACCCTAAAAATGCATGTCTGGATGCTAACAAAAGAGGCTTTGGAGCCTGAAATGAGAGTAGGAAAACTAACAGTGAGCCTCTGGCCGTAAAACCGTGGGGTTTGGAGCCTAAAATGAGGCTTTGTAAGACAAGAGTAAGACTTTGGAAAGTAAAAATGAGGCTCTGGACACTAGAAATTTACATTGGGACTCTATAAAGTGGCTTTGGGTCTTCCAAATCAGGTTTTAGGGCTTAAAAATGATGCTCTGAGCCCTTGAAATGCATCTTTGGTCCTAAAAGAACAAACCCTGGAAATGTGGACACCCCCAAATGAGGGCTTGGACCCTCCAGAGGCGGCTCGGACCCTAAAAATGCATGTCTGGATGCTAAAAAAAGAGGCTTTGGACCCTGAAATGAGACTATGCAAAATAACAGTGAGCCTTGGGGCCCTAAACTGTGGGGTCTGGAGCCTAAAATGAGGCATTGTAAGAGAAGAGTAAGATTTTGGAAAGTAAAAATGAGGCTCTGGACCCTAATAATTTACATTGGGACTCTACAAAGTGGCTTTGGGTCTTCCAAATCAGGTTTTAGGGCTTAAAAATGATGCTCTGATCCCTTGAAATGCATCTTTGGTCTTAAAAGAACAAACCCTGGAACCTTGGACACCCCCAAATGAGGGCTTGGACCCTCCAGAGCTGGCTCAGACCCTAAGGATGCCTGTCTGGATGCTAAAAAAAGAGGCTTGGACCCTGAAATTAGACTATGCAAACTAACAGTGAGCCTTTGGATGTAAAACGGTGGGGTTTGGAGCCTAAAATGAGGCATTGTAAGACAAGAGTAAGACTTTGGAAAGTAAAAATGAGGCTCTGGACCCTAGAAATTTACATTGGGACTCTATAAAGTGGCTTTGGGGCTTGCAAATCAGGTTTTAGGCCTTAAAAATGATGCTCTAGGCCCTTGAAATGCATATTTGAATCTTAAAAGCACAAACCCTGGAACTGTGGACACCCCCAAATGAGGGGTTGGACCCTCCAGAGGTGGCTGGGACCCTTCGTATACCTGTCTGGATGCTAAAAAAAGAGGTTTTGGAGCCTGAAATGAGACACTGCAAATTAACAGTGAGCCTTTAAGGCCCTAAACTGAGATATTGGAGCCTAAAATGAGGCATTGTAAGACAAGAGTAAGACTTTGGAAAGTAGAAATGAGGCTCTGGACCCTAGAAATTCGGAGTTGGACTATAAAGTGGCTTTGGGGCTTGCAAATCAGGTTTTAGGGCTTAAAAATGATGCTCTGGGCCCTTGAAATGCATCTTTGGACCTTCAAAGTGTGAACCCTGGAAATTTGGACACCCCGAAATGAGGGCTTGGACCCTCCAGAGGTGGCTCAGTCCCTAAGGATGCTTGTCTGGATGCTAAAAAATGAGGCTTTGGAGCCTGAAATGAGACTATGCAAACTAACAGTGAGCCTTTAGCCGTAAAACTGTGGGGTTTGGAGCCTAAAATGAGGCTTTGTAAGACAAGAGTAAGACTCTGGAAAGTAAAAATGAGGCTCTGGACCCTAGAAATTTAGATTTGAACTCTAAAAAGCGAATTTGGGGCTTCCAAATCAGGTTTTAGGGCTTAAAAATGATGCTCTGAGTCCTTGAAATGCATATTTGAATCTTAAAAGCACAAACCCTGGAACTCTGGACACCCCCAACTGAGGGCTTTGACCCTCCCGAGGTGGCTCGGACCCTTCGTATACCTGTCTGGATGCTAAAAAAAGAGGCTTTGGACCCTGAAATGAGACACTGCAAATTAACAGTAAGCCTTTAAGGCCCTAAATTGTTGGGTTTGGAGCCTAAAATGAGGCCTTGTGAGACAAGAGTAAGACTCTAGAAAGTAAAAATGAGGCTCTGGACACTAGAAATTTAGATTTGAACTATATGTAGCAGCTTTGGTTCTTCCAAATCAGGTTTTAGGGCTTAAAAATGATGCTCTGAACCCTTGAAATGCATCTTTGGACCTTAAAAGTGTGAACCGTGGAACATTGGACAGCCCCAAATGAGGGCTTGGACCCTCCCGAGGTGGCTCGGACCCTTTGTATACCTGTCTGGATGCTAAAAAAAGAGGCTTTGGAGCCTGAAATGAGACACTGCAAATTAACAGTGAGCCTTTAAGGCCCTAAACTGTGGGGTTTGGAGCCTAAAATGAGGCTTTGTAAGACAAGAGTAAGACTCTAGAAAGTAAAAATGAGGCTCTGGACACTAGAAATTTAGATTTGAACTATATGTAGCAGCTTTGGTTCTTCCAAATCAGGTTTTAGGCCTTAAAAATGATGCTCTAGGCCCTTGAAATGCATATTTGAATCTTAAAAGCACAAACCCTGGAACTGTGGACACCCCCAAATGAGGGGTTGGACCCTCCAGAGGTGGCTGGGACCCTTCGTATACCTGTCTGGATGCTAAAAAAAGAGGTTTTGGAGCCTGAAATGAGACACTGCAAATTAACAGTGAGCCTTTAAGGCCCTAAACTGAGATATTGGAGCCTAAAATGAGGCATTGTAAGACAAGAGTAAGACTTTGGAAAGTAGAAATGAGGCTCTGGACCCTAGAAATTCAGAGTTGGACTATAAAGTGGCTTTGGGGCTTGCAAATCAGGTTTTAGGGCTTAAAAATGATGCTCTGGGCCCTTGAAATGCATCTTTGGACCTTCAAAGTGTGAACCCTGGAAATTTGGACCCCCCAAATGAGGGCTTGGACCCTCCAGAGGCGGCTCGGACCCTAAAAATGCATGTCTGGATGCTAACAAAAGAGGCTTTGGAGCCTGAAATGAGAGTAGGAAAACTAACAGTGAGCCTCTGGCCGTAAAACCGTGGGGTTTGGAGCCTAAAATGAGGCTTTGTAAGACAAGAGTAAGACTTTGGAAAGTAAAAATGAGGCTCTGGACACTAGAAATTTACATTGGGACTCTATAAAGTGGCTTTGGGTCTTCCAAATCAGGTTTTAGGGCTTAAAAATGATGCTCTGAGCCCTTGAAATGCATCTTTGGTCCTAAAAGAACAAACCCTGGAAATGTGGACACCCCCAAATGAGGGCTTGGACCCTCCAGAGGCGGCTCAGACCCTAAAAATGCATGTCTGGATGCTAAAAAAAGAGGCTTTGGACCCTGAAATGAGACTATGCAAAATAACAGTGAGCCTTGGGGCCCTAAACTGTGGGGTCTGGAGCCTAAAATGAGGCATTGTAAGAGAAGAGTAAGATTTTGGAAAGTAAAAATGAGGCTCTGGACCCTAATAATTTACATTGGGACTCTACAAAGTGGCTTTGGGTCTTCCAAATCAGGTTTTAGGGCTTAAAAATGATGCTCTGATCCCTTGAAATGCATATTTGGTCTTAAAAGAACAAACCCTGGAACCTTGGACACCCCCAAATGAGGGCTTGGACCCTCCAGAGCTGGCTCAGGCCCTAAGGATGCCTGTCTGGATGCTAAAAAAAGAGGCTTGGACCCTGAAATTAGACTATGCAAACTAACAGTGAGCCTTTGGATGTAAAACGGTGGGGTTTGGAGCCTAAAATGAGGCATTGTAAGACAAGAGTAAGACTTTGGAAAGTAAAAATGAGGCTCTGGACCCTAGAAATTTACACTGGGACTCTATAAAGTGGCTTTGGGGCTTGCAAATCAGGTTTTAGGCCTTAAAAATGATGCTCTAGGCCCTTGAAATGCATATTTGAATCTTAAAAGCACAAACCCTGGAACTGTGGACACCCCCAAATGAGGGGTTGGACCCTCCAGAGGTGGCTGGGACCCTTCGTATACCTGTCTGGATGCTAAAAAAAGAGGTTTTGGAGCCTGAAATGAGACACTGCAAATTAACAGTGAGCCTTTAAGGCCCTAAACTGAGATATTGGAGCCTAAAATGAGGCATTGTAAGACAAGAGTAAGACTTTGGAAAGTAGAAATGAGGCTCTGGACCCTAGAAATTCGGAGTTGGACTATAAAGTGGCTTTGGGGCTTGCAAATCAGGTTTTAGGGCTTAAAAATGATGCTCTGGGCCCTTGAAATGCATCTTTGGACCTTCAAAGTGTGAACCCTGGAAATTTGGACACCCCGAAATGAGGGCTTGGACCCTCCAGAGGTGGCTCAGTCCCTAAGGATGCTTGTCTGGATGCTAAAAAATGAGGCTTTGGAGCCTGAAATGAGACTATGCAAACTAACAGTGAGCCTTTAGCCGTAAAACTGTGGGGTTTGGAGCCTAAAATGAGGCTTTGTAAGACAAGAGTAAGACTCTGGAAAGTAAAAATGAGGCTCTGGACCCTAGAAATTTAGATTTGAACTCTAAAAAGCGAATTTGGGGCTTCCAAATCAGGTTTTAGGGCTTAAAAATGATGCTCTGAGTCCTTGAAATGCATATTTGAATCTTAAAAGCACAAACCCTGGAACTCTGGACACCCCCAACTGAGGGCTTTGACCCTCCCGAGGTGGCTCGGACCCTTCGTATACCTGTCTGGATGCTAAAAAAAGAGGCTTTGGACCCTGAAATGAGACACTGCAAATTAACAGTAAGCCTTTAAGGCCCTAAATTGTTGGGTTTGGAGCCTAAAATGAGGCCTTGTGAGACAAGAGTAAGACTCTAGAAAGTAAAAATGAGGCTCTGGACACTAGAAATTTAGATTTGAACTATATGTAGCAGCTTTGGTTCTTCCAAATCAGGTTTTAGGGCTTAAAAATGATGCTCTGAACCCTTGAAATGCATCTTTGGACCTTAAAAGTGTGAACCGTGGAACATTGGACACCCCCAAATGAGGGCTTGGACCCTCCCGAGGTGGCTCGGACCCTTTGTATACCTGTCTGGATGCTAAAAAAAGAGGCTTTGGAGCCTGAAATGAGACACTGCAAATTAACAGTGAGCCTTTAAGGCCCTAAACTGTGGGGTTTGGAGCCTAAAATGAGGCTTTGTAAGACAAGAGTAAGACTCTAGAAAGTAAAAATGAGGCTCTGGACACTAGAAATTTAGATTTGAACTATATGTAGCAGCTTTGGTTCTTCCAAATCAGGTTTTAGGCCTTAAAAATGATGCTCTAGGCCCTTGAAATGCATATTTGAATCTTAAAAGCACAAACCCTGGAACTGTGGACACCCCCAAATGAGGGGTTGGACCCTCCAGAGGTGGCTGGGACCCTTCGTATACCTGTCTGGATGCTAAAAAAAGAGGTTTTGGAGCCTGAAATGAGACACTACAAATTAACAGTGAGCCTTTAAGGCCCTAAACTGAGATATTGGAGCCTAAAATGAGGCATTGTAAGACAAGAGTAAGACTTTGGAAAGTAGAAATGAGGCTCTGGACCCTAGAAATTCAGAGTTGGACTATAAAGTGTCTTTGGGGCTTGCAAATCAGGTTTTAGGGCTTAAAAATGATGCTCTGGGCCCTTGAAATGCATCTTTGGACCTTCAAAGTGTGAACCCTGGAAATTTGGACCCCCCAAATGAGGGCTTGGACCCTCCAGAGGCGGCTCGGACCCTAAAAATGCATGTCTGGATGCTAACAAAAGAGGCTTTGGAGCCTGAAATGAGAGTAGGAAAACTAACAGTGAGCCTCTGGCCGTAAAACCGTGGGGTTTGGAGCCTAAAATGAGGCTTTGTAAGACAAGAGTAAGACTTTGGAAAGTAAAAATGAGGCTCTGGACACTAGAAATTTACATTGGGACTCTATAAAGTGGCTTTGGGTCTTCCAAATCAGGTTTTAGGGCTTAAAAATGATGCTCTGAGCCCTTGAAATGCATCTTTGGTCCTAAAAGAACAAACCCTGGAACTGTGGACACCCCCAAATGAGGGCTTGGACCCTCCAGAGGCGGCTCGGACCCTAAAAATGCATGTCTGGATGCTAAAAAAAGAGGCTTTGGACCCTGAAATGAGACTATGCAAAATAACAGTGAGCCTTGGGGCCCTAAACTGTGGGGTCTGGAGCCTAAAATGAGGCATTGTAAGAGAAGAGTAAGATTTTGGAAAGTAAAAATGAGGCTCTGGACCCTAATAATTTACATTGGGACTCTACAAAGTGGCTTTGGGTCTTCCAAATCAGGTTTTAGGGCTTAAAAATGATGCTCTGAGCCCTTGAAATGCATCTTTGGTCTTAAAAGAACAAACCCTGGAACCTTGGACACCCCCAAATGAGGGCTTGGACCCTCCAGAGCTGGCTCAGACCCTAAGGATGCCTGTCTGGATGCTAAAAAAAGAGGCTTGGACCCTGAAATTAGACTATGCAAACTAACAGTAAGCCTTTGGATGTAAAACGGTGGGGTTTGGAGCCTAAAATGAGGCATTGTAAGACAAGAGTAAGACTTTGGAAAGTAAAAATGAGGCTCTGGACCCTAGAAATTTACACTGGGACTCTATAAAGTGGATTTGGGGCTTGCAAATCAGGTTTTAGGCCTTAAAAATGATGCTCTAGGCCCTTGAAATGCATATTTGAATCTTAAAAGCACAAACCCTGGAACTGTGGACACCCCCAAATGAGGGGTTGGACCCTCCAGAGGTGGCTGGGACCCTTCGTATACCTGTCTGGATGCTAAAAAAAGAGGTTTTGGAGCCTGAAATGAGACACTGCAAATTAACAGTGAGCCTTTAAGGCCCTAAACTGAGATATTGGAGCCTAAAATGAGGCATTGTAAGACAAGAGTAAGACTTTGGAAAGTAGAAATGAGGCTCTGGACCCTAGAAATTCAGAGTTGGACTATAAAGTGGCTTTGGGGCTTGCAAATCAGGTTTTAGGGCTTAAAAATGATGCTCTGGGCCCTTGAAATGCATCTTTGGACCTTCAAAGTGTGAACCCTGGAAATTTGGACACCCCGAAATGAGGGCTTGGACCCTCCAGAGGTGGCTCAGTCCCTAAGGATGCTTGTCTGGATGCTAAAAAATGAGGCTTTGGAGCCTGAAATGAGACTATGCAAACTAACAGTGAGCCTTTAGCCGTAAAACTGTGGGGTTTGGAGCCTAAAATGAGGCTTTGTAAGACAAGAGTAAGACTCTGGAAAGTAAAAATGAGGCTCTGGACCCTAGAAATTTAGATTTGAACTCTAAAAAGCGAATTTGGGTCTTCCAAATCAGGTTTTAGGGCTTAAAAATGATGCTCTGAGTCCTTGAAATGCATATTTGAATCTTAAAAGCACAAACCCTGGAACTCTGGACACCCCCAACTGAGGGCTTTGACCCTCCCGAGGTGGCTCGGACCCTTCGTATACCTGTCTGGATGCTAAAAAAAGAGGCTTTGGACCCTGAAATGAGACACTGCAAATTAACAGTAAGCCTTTAAGGCCCTAAATTGTTGGGTTTGGAGCCTAAAATGAGGCCTTGTGAGACAAGAGTAAGACTCTAGAAAGTAAAAATGAGGCTCTGGACACTAGAAATTTAGATTTGAACTATATGTAGCAGCTTTGGTTCTTCCAAATCAGGTTTTAGGGCTTAAAAATGATGCTCTGAACCCTTGAAATGCATCTTTGGACCTTAAAAGTGTGAACCGTGGAACATTGGACAGCCCCAAATGAGGGCTTGGACCCTCCCGAGGTGGCTCGGACCCTTTGTATACCTGTCTGGATGCTAAAAAAAGAGGCTTTGGAGCCTGAAATGAGACACTGCAAATTAACAGTGAGCCTTTAAGGCCCTAAACTGTGGGGTTTGGAGCCTAAAATGAGGCTTTGTAAGACAAGAGTAAGACTCTAGAAAGTAAAAATGAGGCTCTGGACACTAGAAATTTAGATTTGAACTATATGTAGCAGCTTTGGTTCTTCCAAATCAGGTTTTAGGCCTTAAAAATGATGCTCTAGGCCCTTGAAATGCATATTTGAATCTTAAAAGCACAAACCCTGGAACTGTGGACACCCCCAAATGAGGGGTTGGACCCTCCAGAGGTGGCTGGGACCCTTCGTATACCTGTCTGGATGCTAAAAAAAGAGGTTTTGGAGCCTGAAATGAGACACTGCAAATTAACAGTGAGCCTTTAAGGCCCTAAACTGAGATATTGGAGCCTAAAATGAGGCATTGTAAGACAAGAGTAAGACTCTAGAAAGTAAAAATGAGGCTCTGGACCCTAGAAATTCAGAGTTGGACTATAAAGTGGCTTTGGGGCTTGCAAATCAGGTTTTAGGGCTTAAAAATGATGCTCTGGGCCCTTGAAATGCATCTTTGGACCTTCAAAGTGTGAACCCTGGAAATTTGGACCCCCCAAATGAGGGCTTGGACCCTCCAGAGGCGGCTCGGACCCTAAAAATGCATGTCTGGATGCTAACAAAAGAGGCTTTGGAGCCTGAAATGAGAGTAGGAAAACTAACAGTGAGCCTCTGGCCGTAAAACCGTGGGGTTTGGAGCCTAAAATGAGGCTTTGTAAGACAAGAGTAAGACTTTGGAAAGTAAAAATGAGGCTCTGGACACTAGAAATTTACATTGGGACTCTATAAAGTGGCTTTGGGTCTTCCAAATCAGGTTTTAGGGCTTAAAAATGATGCTCTGAGCCCTTGAAATGCATCTTTGGTCCTAAAAGAACAAACCCTGGAAATGTGGACACCCCCAAATGAGGGCTTGGACCCTCCAGAGGCGGCTCAGACCCTAAAAATGCATGTCTGGATGCTAAAAAAAGAGGCTTTGGACCCTGAAATGAGACTATGCAAAATAACAGTGAGCCTTGGGGCCCTAAACTGTGGGGTCTGGAGCCTAAAATGAGGCATTGTAAGAGAAGAGTAAGATTTTGGAAAGTAAAAATGAGGCTCTGGACCCTAATAATTTACATTGGGACTCTACAAAGTGGCTTTGGGTCTTCCAAATCAGGTTTTAGGGCTTAAAAATGATGCTCTGAGCCCTTGAAATGCATCTTTGGTCTTAAAAGAACAAACCCTGGAACCTTGGACACCCCCAAATGAGGGCTTGGACCCTCCAGAGCTGGCTCAGACCCTAAGGATGCCTGTCTGGATGCTAAAAAAAGAGGCTTGGACCCTGAAATTAGACTATGCAAACTAACAGTAAGCCTTTGGATGTAAAACGGTGGGGTTTGGAGCCTAAAATGAGGCATTGTAAGACAAGAGTAAGACTTTGGAAAGTAAAAATGAGGCTCTGGACCCTAGAAATTTACACTGGGACTCTATAAAGTGGCTTTGGGGCTTCCAAATCAGGTTTTAGGCCTTAAAAATGATGCTCTAGGCCCTTGAAATGCTTATTTGAATCTTAAAAGCACAAACCCTGGAACTGTGGACACCCCCAAATGAGGGGTTGGACCCTCCAGAGGTGGCTGGGACCCTTCGTATACCTGTCTGGATGCTAAAAAAAGAGGTTTTGGAGCCTGAAATGAGACACTGCAAATTAACAGTGAGCCTTTAAGGCCCTAAACTGAGATATTGGAGCCTAAAATGAGGCATTGTAAGACAAGAGTAAGACTTTGGAAAGTAGAAATGAGGCTCTGGACCCTAGAAATTCAGAGTTGGACTATAAAGTGGCTTTGGGGCTTGCAAATCAGGTTTTAGGGCTTAAAAATGATGCTCTGGGCCCTTGAAATGCATCTTTGGACCTTCAAAGTGTGAACCCTGGAAATTTGGACACCCCGAAATGAGGGCTTGGACCCTCCAGAGGTGGCTCAGTCCCTAAGGATGCTTGTCTGGATGCTAAAAAATGAGGCTTTGGAGCCTGAAATGAGACTATGCAAACTAACAGTGAGCCTTTAGCCGTAAAACTGTGGGGTTTGGAGCCTAAAATGAGGCTTTGTAAGACAAGAGTAAGACTCTGGAAAGTAAAAATGAGGCTCTGGACCCTAGAAATTTAGATTTGAACTCTAAAAAGCGAATTTGGGTCTTCCAAATCAGGTTTTAGGGCTTAAAAATGATGCTCTGAGTCCTTGAAATGCATATTTGAATCTTAAAAGCACAAACCCTGGAACTCTGGACACCCCCAACTGAGGGCTTTGACCCTCCCGAGGTGGCTCGGACCCTTCGTATACCTGTCTGGATGCTAAAAAAAGAGGCTTTGGACCCTGAAATGAGACACTGCAAATTAACAGTAAGCCTTTAAGGCCCTAAATTGTTGGGTTTGGAGCCTAAAATGAGGCCTTGTGAGACAAGAGTAAGACTCCAGAAAGTAAAAATGAGGCTCTGGACACTAGAAATTTAGATTTGAACTATATGTAGCAGCTTTGGTTCTTCCAACTCAGGTTTTAGGGCTTAAAAATGATGCTCTGAACCCTTGAAATGCATCTTTGGACCTTAAAAGTGTGAACCGTGGAACATTGGACAGCCCCAAATGAGGGCTTGGACCCTCCCGAGGTGGCTCGGACCCTTTGTATACCTGTCTGGATGCTAAAAAAAGAGGCTTTGGAGCCTGAAATGAGACACTGCAAATTAACAGTGAGCCTTTAAGGCCCTAAACTGTGGGGTTTGGAGCCTAAAATGAGGCTTTGTAAGACAAGAGTAAGACTCTAGAAAGTAAAAATGAGGCTCTGGACACTAGAAATTTAGATTTGAACTATATGTAGCAGCTTTGGTTCTTCCAAATCAGGTTTTAGGCCTTAAAAATGATGCTCTGAACCCTTGAAATGCATCTTTGGACCTTAAAAGCACAAACCCTGGAACTGTGGACACCCCCAAATGAGGGGTTGGACCCTCCAGAGGTGGCTGGGACCCTTCGTATACCTGTCTGGATGCTAAAAAAAAGAGGTTTTGGAGCCTGAAATGAGACACTGCAAATTAACAGTGAGCCTTTAAGGCCCTAAACTGAGATATTGGAGCCTAAAATGAGGCATTGTAAGACAAGAGTAAGACTTTGGAAAGTAGAAATGAGGCTCTGGACCCTAGAAATTCAGAGTTGGACTATAAAGTGGCTTTGGGGCTTGCAAATCAGGTTTTAGGGCTTAAAAATGATGCTCTGGGCCCTTGAAATGCATCTTTGGACCTTCAAAGTGTGAACCCTGGAAATTTGGACACCCCGAAATGAGGGCTTGGACCCTCCAGAGGTGGCTCAGTCCCTAAGGATGCTTGTCTGGATGCTAAAAAATGAGGCTTTGGAGCCTGAAATGAGACTATGCAAACTAACAGTGAGCCTTTAGCCGTAAAACTGTGGGGTTTGGAGCCTAAAATGAGGCTTTGTAAGACAAGAGTAAGACTCTGGAAAGTAAAAATGAGGCTCTGGACCCTAGAAATTTAGATTTGAACTCTAAAAAGCGAATTTGGGTCTTCCAAATCAGGTTTTAGGGCTTAAAAATGATGCTCTGAGTCCTTGAAATGCATATTTGAATCTTAAAAGCACAAACCCTGGAACTCTGGACACCCCCAACTGAGGGCTTTGACCCTCCCGAGGTGGCTCGGACCCTTCGTATACCTGTCTGGATGCTAAAAAAAGAGGCTTTGGACCCTGAAATGAGACACTGCAAATTAACAGTAAGCCTTTAAGGCCCTAAATTGTTGGGTTTGGAGCCTAAAATGAGGCCTTGTGAGACAAGAGTAAGACTCTAGAAAGTAAAAATGAGGCTCTGGACACTAGAAATTTAGATTTGAACTATATGTAGCAGCTTTGGTTCTTCCAAATCAGGTTTTAGGGCTTAAAAATGATGCTCTGAACCCTTGAAATGCATCTTTGGACCTTAAAAGTGTGAACCGTGGAACATTGGACAGCCCCAAATGAGGGCTTGGACCCTCCCGAGGTGGCTCGGACCCTTTGTATACCTGTCTGGATGCTAAAAAAAGAGGCTTTGGAGCCTGAAATGAGACACTGCAAATTAACAGTGAGCCTTTAAGGCCCTAAACTGAGGGGTTTGGAGCCTAAAATGAGGCTTTGTAAGACAAGAGTAAGACTCTAGAAAGTAAAAATGAGGCTCTGGACACTAGAAATTTAGATTTGAACTATATGTAGCAGCTTTGGTTCTTCCAAATCAGGTTTTAGGCCTTAAAAATGATGCTCTAGGCCCTTGAAATGCATATTTGAATCTTAAAAGCACAAACCCTGGAACTGTGGACACCCCCAAATGAGGGGTTGGACCCTCCAGAGGTGGCTGGGACCCTTCGTATACCTGTCTGGATGCAAAAAAAAGAGGTTTTGGAGCCTGAAATGAGACACTGCAAATTAACAGTGAGCCTTTAAGGCCCTAAACTGAGATATTGGAGCCTAAAATGAGGCATTGTAAGACAAGAGTAAGACTTTGGAAAGTACAAATGAGGCTCTGGACCCTAGAAATTCAGAGTTGGACTATAAAGCGGCTTTGGGGCTTCCAAATCAGGTTTTAGGGCTTAAAAATGATGCTCTGGGCCCTTGAAATGCATCTTTGGACCTTCAAAGTGTGAACCCTGGAAATTTGGACCCCCCAAATGAGGGCTTGGACCCTCCAGAGGCGGCTCGGACCCTAAAAATGCATGTCTGGATGCTAAAAAAAGAGGCTTTGGAGCCTGAAATGAGACTAGGAAAACTAACAGTGAGCCTTTGGCCGTAAAACCGTGGGGTTTGGAGCCTAAAATGAGGCATTGTAAGACAAGAGTAAGACTTTGGAAAGTAAAAATGAGGCTCTGGACCCTAGAAATTTACATTGGGACTCTATAAAGTGGCTTTGGGTCTTCCAAATCAGGTTTTAGGGCTTAAAAATGATGCTCTGAGCCCTTGAAATGCATCTTTGGTCCTAAAAGAACAAACCCTGGAAATGTGGACACCCCCAAATGAGGGCTTGGACCCTCCAGAGGCGGCTCGGACCCTAAAAATGCATGTCTGGATGCTAAAAAAAGAGGCTTTGGACCCTGAAATGAGACTATGCAAAATAACAGTGAGCCTTGGGGCCCTAAACTGTGGGGTCTGGAGCCTAAAATGAAGCATTGTAAGAGAAGAGTAAGATTTTGGAAAGTAAAAATGAGGCTCTGGACCCTAATAATTTACATTGGGACTCTACAAAGTGGCTTTGGGTCTTCCAAATCAGGTTTTAGGGCTTAAAAATGATGCTCTGAGCCCTTGAAATGCATCTTTGGTCTTAAAAGAACAAAGCCTGGAACCTTGGACACCCCCAAATGAGGGCTTGGACCCTCCAGAGCTGGCTCAGACCCTAAGGATGCCTGTCTGGATGCTAAAAAAAGAGGCTTGGACCCTGAAATGAGACTATGCAAACTAACAGTGAGCCTTTGGATGTAAAACGGTGGGGTTTGGAGCCTAAAATGAGGCATTGTAAGACAAGAGTAAGACTTTGGAAAGTAAAAATGAGGCTCTGGACCCTAGAAATTTACATTGGGACTCTATAAAGTGGCTTTGGGGCTTCCAAATCAGGTTTTAGGCCTTAAAAATGATGCTCTAGGCCCTTGAAATGCATATTTGAATCTTAAAAGCACAAACCCTGGAACTGTGGACACCCCCAAATGAGGGGTTGGACCCTCCAGAGGTGGCTGGGACCCTTCGTATACCTGTCTGGATGCTAAAAAAAGAGGTTTTGGAGCCTGAAATGAGACACTGCAAATTAACAGTGAGCCTTTAAGGCCCTAAACTGAGATATTGGAGCCTAAAATGAGGCATTGTAAGACAAGAGTAAGACTTTGGAAAGTAGAAATGAGGCTCTGGACCCTAGAAATTCAGAGTTGGACTATAAAGTGGCTTTGGGGCTTGCAAATCAGGTTTTAGGGCTTAAAAATGATGCTCTGGGCCCTTGAAATGCATCTTTGGACCTTCAAAGTGTGAACCCTGGAAATTTGGACACCCCGAAATGAGGGCTTGGACCCTCCAGAGGTGGCTCAGTCCCTAAGGATGCTTGTCTGGATGCTAAATTTGGGGCTTTGGAGCCTGAAATGAGACTATGCAAACTAACAGTGAGCCTTTAGCCGTAAAACTGTGGGGTTTGGAGCCTAAAATGAGGCTTTGTAAGACAAGAGTAAGACTCTGGAAAGTAAAAATGAGGCTCTGGACCCTAGAAATTTAGATTTGAACTCTAAAAAGCAAATTTGGGTCTTCCAAATCAGGTTTTAGGGCTTAAAAATGATGCTCTGAGTCCTTGAAATGCATATTTGAATCTTAAAAGCACAAACCCTGGAACTCTGGACACCCCCAACTGAGGGCTTTGACCCTCCCGAGGTGGCTCGGACCCTTCGTATACCTGTCTGGATGCTAAAAAAAGAGGCTTTGGACCCTGAAATGAGACACTGCAAATTAACAGTAAGCCTTTAAGGCCCTAAATTGTTGGGTTTGGAGCCTAAAATGAGGCTTTGTGAGACAAGAGTAAGACTCTAGAAAGTAAAAATGAGGCTCTGGACACTAGAAATTTAGATTTGAACTATATGTAGCAGCTTTGGTTCTTCCAAATCAGGTTTTAGGGCTTAAAAATGATGCTCTGAACCCTTGAAATGCATATTTGAATCTTAAAAGCACAAACCCTGGAACTGTGGACACCCCCAAATGAGGGGTTGGACCCTCCAGAGGTGGCTGGGACCCTTCGTATACCTGTCTGGATGCTAAAAAAAGAGGTTTTGGAGCCTGAAATGAGACACTGCAAATTAACAGTGAGCCTTTAAGGCCCTAAACTGAGATATTGGAGCCTAAAATGAGGCATTGTAAGACAAGAGTAAGACTTTGGAAAGTAGAAATGAGGCTCTGGACCCTAGAAATTCAGAGTTGGACTATAAAGCGGCTTTGGGGCTTCCAAATCAGGTTTTAGGGCTTAAAAATGATGCTCTGGGCCCTTGAAATGCATCTTTGGACCTTCAAAGTGTGAACCCTGGAAATTTGGACCCCCCAAATGAGGGCTTGGACCCTCCAGAGGCGGCTCGGACCCTAAAATTGCACGTCTGGATGCTAACAAAAGAGGCTTTGGAGCCTGAAATGAGACTAGGAAAACTAACAGTGAGCCTTTGGCCGTAAAACCGTGGGGTTTGGAGCCTAAAATGAGGCTTTGTAAGACAAGAGTAAGACTTTGGAAAGTAAAAATGAGGCTCTGGACACTAGAAATTTACATTGGGACTCTATAAAGTGGCTTTGGGTCTTCCAAATCAGGTTTTAGGGCTTAAAAATGATGCTCTGAGCCCTTGAAATGCATCTTTGGTCCTAAAAGAACAAACCCTGGAAATGTGGACACCCCCAAATGAGGGCTTGGACCCTCCAGAGACGGCTCGGACTCTAAAAATGCATGTCTGGATGCTTAAAAAAGAGGCTTTGGACCCTGAAATGAGACTATGCAAACTAACAGTGAGCCTTGGGGCCCTAAACTGTGGGGTTTGGAGCCTAAAATGAGGCATTGTAAGAGAAGAGTAAGATTTTGGAAAGTAAAAATGAGGCTCTGGACCCTAATAATTTACATTGGGACTCTATAAAGTGGCTTTGGATCTTCCAAATCAGGTTTTAGGGCTTAAAAATGATGCTCTGAGCCCTTGAAATGCATCTTTGGTCTTAAAAGAACAAACCCTGGAACCTTGGACACCCCCAAATGAGGGCTTGGACCCTCCAGAGGCGGCTCGGACCCTAAAAATGCATGTCTGGATGCTTAAAAAAGAGGCTTTGGAGCCTGAAATGAGACTATGCAAACTAACAGTGAGCCTTTGGCCGTAAAACGGTGGGGTTTGGAGCCTAAAATGAGGCTTTGTAAGACAAGAGTAAGACTTTGGAAAGTAAAAATGAGGCTCTGGACACTAGAAAATTAGATTTAAACTCTATAAAGTGGCTTTGGGGCTTCCAAATGAGGTTTTAGGGCTTAAAAATGATGCTCTGAGCCAATGAAATGCATCTTTGGTCCTAAAAGAACAAACCCTGGAACTCTGGACACCCCCAAATGAGGGCTTGGACCCTCCCGAGGTGGCTGGGACCCTTCGTATACCTGTCTGGATGCTAAAAAAAGAGGCTTTGGACCCTGAAATGAGACACTGCAAATTAACAGTAAGCCTTTAAGGCCCTAAATTGTTGGGTTTGGAGCCTAAAATGAGGCCTTGTGAGACAAGAGTAAGACTCTAGAAAGTAAAAATGAGGCTCTGGACACTAGAAATTTAGATTTGAACTATATGTAGCAGCTTTGGTTCTTCCAAATCAGGTTTTAGGGCTTAAAAATGATGCTCTGAACCCTTGAAATGCATCTTTGGACCTTAAAAGTGTGAACCGTGGAACATTGGACAGCCCCAAATGAGGGCTTGGACCCTCCCGAGGTGGCTCGGACCCTTTGTATACCTTTCTGGATGCTAAAAAAAGAGGCTTTGGAGCCTGAAATGAGACACTGCAAAATAACAGTGAGCCTTTAAGGCCCTAAACTGTGGGGTTTGGAGCCTAAAATGAGGCTTTGTAAGACAAGAGTAAGACTCTAGAAAGTAAAAATGAGGCTCTGGACACTAGAAATTTAGATTTGAACTATATGTAGCAGCTTTGGTTCTTCCAAATCAGGTTTTAGGCCTTAAAAATGATGCTCTAGGCCCTTGAAATGCATATTTGAATCTTAAAAGCACAAACCCTGGAACTGTGGACACCCCCAAATGAGGGGTTGGACCCTCCAGAGGTGGCTGGGACCCTTCGTATACCTGTCTGGATGCTAAAAAAAGACGTTTTGGAGCCTGAAATGAGACTAGGAAAACTAACAGTGAGCCTTTAAGGCCCTAAACTGAGATATTGGAGCCTAAAATGAGGCATTGTAAGACAAGAGTAAGACTTTGGAAAGTAGAAATGAGGCTCTGGACCCTAGAAATTCAGAGTTGGACTATAAAGCGGCTTTGGGGCTTCCAAATCAGGTTTTAGGGCTTAAAAATGATGCTCTGGGCCCTTGAAATGCATCTTTGGTCCTAAAAGAACAAACCCTGGAAATGTGGACACCCCCAAATGAGGGCTTGGACCCTCCAGAGGCGGCTCGGACCCTAAAAATGCATGTCTGGATGCTAAAAAAAGAGGCTTTGGACCCTGAAATGAGACTATGCAAACTAACAGTGAGCCTTGGGGCCCTAAACTGTGGGGTCTGGAGCCTAAAATGAGGCATTGTAAGAGAAGAGTAAGATTTTGGAAAGTAAAAATGAGGCTATGGACCCTAATAATTTACATTGGGACTCTATAAAGTGGCTTTGGGTCTTCCAAATCAGGTTTTAGGGCTTGAAAATGATGCTCTGAGCCCTTGAAATGCATCTTTGGTCTTAAAAGAACAAACCCTGGAACCTTGGACACCCCCAAATGAGGGCTTGGACCCTCCAGAGGCAGCTCGGACCCTAAAAATGCATGTCTGGATGCTTAAAAAAGAGGCTTTGGAGCCTGAAATGAGACTATGCAAACTAACAGTGAGCCTTTGGCCGTAAAACGGTGGGGTTTGGAGCCTAAAATGAGGCTTTGTAAGACAAGAGTAAGACTTTGGAAAGTAGAAATGAGGCTCTGGACACTAGAAATTTAGATTTGAACTATATGTAGCAGCTTTGGTTCTTCCAAATCAGGTTTTAGGGCTTAAAAATGATGCTCTGAACCCTTGAAATGCATATTTGAATCTTAAAAGCACAAACCCTGGAACTGTGGACACCCCCAAATGAGGGGTTGGACCCTCCAGAGGTGGCTGGGACCCTTCGTATACCTGTCTGGATGCTAAAAAAAGAGGCTTTGGAGCCTGAAATGAGACACTGCAAATTAACAGTGAGCCTTTAAGGCCCTAAACTGAGATATTGGAGCCTAAAATGAGGCTTTGTAAGACAAGAGTAAGACTTTGGAAAGTAGAAATGAGGCTCTGGACCCTAGAAATTCAGAGTTGGACTATAAAGCGGCTTTGGGGCTTCCAAATCAGGTTTTAGGGCTTAAAAATGATGCTCTGGGCCCTTGAAATGCATCTTTGGACCTTCAAAGTGTGAACCCTGGAAATTTGGACCCCCCAAATGAGGGCTTGGACCCTCCAGAGGCGGCTCGGACCCTAAAATTGCACGTCTGGATGCTAACAAAAGAGGCTTTGGAGCCTGAAATGAGACTAGGAAAACTAACAGTGAGCCTTTGGCCGTAAAACCGTGGGGTTTGGAGCCTAAAATGAGGCTTTGTAAGACAAGAGTAAGACTTTGGAAAGTAAAAATGAGGCTCTGGACACTAGAAATTTACATTGGGACTCTATAAAGTGGCTTTGGGTCTTCCAAATCAGGTTTTAGGGCTTAAAAATGATGCTCTGAGCCCTTGAAATGCATCTTTGGTCCTAAAAGAACAAACCCTGGAAATGTGGACACCCCCAAATGAGGGCTTGGACCCTCCAGAGGCGGCTCGGACCCTAAAAATGCATGTCTGGATGCTAAAAAAAGAGGCTTTGGACCCTGAAATGAGACTATGCAAACTAACAGTGAGCCTTGGGGCCCTAAACTGTGGGGTCTGGAGCCTAAAATGAGGCATTGTAAGAGAAGAGTAAGATTTTGGAAAGTAAAAATGAGGCTCTGGACCCTAATAATTTACATTGGGACTCTATAAAGTGGCTTTGGATCTTCCAAATCAGGTTTTAGGGCTTAAAAATGATGCTCTGAGCCCTTGAAATGCATCTTTGGTCTTAAAAGAACAAACCCTGGAACCTTGGACACCCCCAAATGAGGGCTTGGACCCTCCAGAGGCGGCTCGGTCCCTAAAAATGCATGTCTTGATGCTTAAAAAAGAGGCTTTGGAGCCTGAAATGAGACTATGCAAACTAACAGTGAGCCTTTGGCCGTAAAACGGTTGGGTTTGGAGCCTAAAATGAGGCTTTGTAAGACAAGAGTAAGACTTTGGAAAGTAAAAATGAGGCTCTGGACCCTAGAAAATTAGATTTAAACTCTATAAAGTGGCTTTGGGTCTTCCAAATGAGGTTTTAGGGCTTAAAAATGATACTCTGAGCCAATGAAATGCATCTTTGGTCCTAAAAGAACAAACCCTGGAACTCTGGACACCCCCAAATGAGGGCTTGGACCCTCCCGAGGTGGCTGGGACCCTTCGTATACCTGTCTGGATGCTAAAAAAAGAGGCTTTGGACCCTGAAATGAGACACTGCAAATTAACAGTAAGCCTTTAAGGCCCTAAATTGTTGGGTTTGGAGCCTAAAATGAGGCCTTGTGAGACAAGAGTAAGACTCTAGAAAGTAAAAATGAGGCTCTGGACACTAGAAATTTAGATTTGAACTATATGTAGCAGCTTTGGTTCTTCCAAATCAGGTTTTAGGGCTTAAAAATGATGCTCTGAACCCTTGAAATGCATCTTTGGACCTTAAAAGTGTGAACCGTGGAACATTGGACAGCCCCAAATGAGGGCTTGGACCCTCCCGAGGTGGCTCGGACCCTTTGTATACCTTTCTGGATGCTAAAAAAAGAGGCTTTGGAGCCTGAAATGAGACACTGCAAAATAACAGTGAGCCTTTAAGGCCCTAAACTGTGGGGTTTGGAGCCTAAAATGAGGCTTTGTAAGACAAGAGTAAGACTCTAGAAAGTAAAAATGAGGCTCTGGACACTAGAAATTTAGATTTGAACTATATGTAGCAGCTTTGGTTCTTCCAAATCAGGTTTTAGGCCTTAAAAATGATGCTCTAGGCCCTTGAAATGCATATTTGAATCTTAAAAGCACAAACCCTGGAACTGTGGACACCCCCAAATGAGGGGTTGGACCCTCCAGAGGTGGCTGGGACCCTTCGTATACCTGTCTGGATGCTAAAAAAAGACGTTTTGGAGCCTGAAATGAGACTAGGAAAACTAACAGTGAGCCTTTAAGGCCCTAAACTGAGATATTGGAGCCTAAAATGAGGCATTGTAAGACAAGAGTAAGACTTTGGAAAGTAGAAATGAGGCTCTGGACCCTAGAAATTCAGAGTTGGACTATAAAGCGGCTTTGGGGCTTCCAAATCAGGTTTTAGGGCTTAAAAATGATGCTCTGGGCCCTTGAAATGCATCTTTGGTCCTAAAAGAACAAACCCTGGAAATGTGGACACCCCCAAATGAGGGCTTGGACCCTCCAGAGGCGGCTCGGACCCTAAAAATGCATGTCTGGATGCTAAAAAAAGAGGCTTTGGACCCTGAAATGAGACTATGCAAACTAACAGTGAGCCTTGGGGCCCTAAACTGTGGGGTCTGGAGCCTAAAATGAGGCATTGTAAGAGAAGAGTAAGATTTTGGAAAGTAAAAATGAGGCTATGGACCCTAATAATTTACATTGGGACTCTATAAAGTGGCTTTGGGTCTTCCAAATCAGGTTTTAGGGCTTGAAAATGATGCTCTGAGCCCTTGAAATGCATCTTTGGTCTTAAAAGAACAAACCCTGGAACCTTGGACACCCCCAAATGAGGGCTTGGACCCTCCAGAGGCAGCTCGGTCCCTAAAAATGCATGTCTGGATGCTTAAAAAAGAGGCTTTGGAGCCTGAAATGAGACTATGCAAACTAACAGTGAGCCTTTGGCCGTAAAACGGTGGGGTTTGGAGCCTAAAATGAGGCTTTGTAAGACAAGAGTAAGACTTTGGAAAGTAAAAATGAGGCTCTGGACACTAGAAAATTAGATTTAAACTCTATAAAGTGGCTTTGGGGCTTCCAAATGAGGTTTTAGGGCTTAAAAATGATGCTCTGAGCCCTTGAAATGCATCTTTGGACCTTCAAAGTGTGAACCCTGGAAATTTGGACCCCCCAAATGAGGGCTTGGACCCTCCAGAGGCGGCTCGGAATCTAAAAATGCATGTCTGCATGCTTATAAAAGAGGCTTTGGAGCCTGAAATGAGACACTGCAAACTAACAGTGAGCCTTTGGATGTAAAACGGTGGGGTTTGGAGCCTAAAATGAGGCTTTGTAAGACAAGAGTAAGACTTTGGAAAGTAAAAATGAGGCTCTGGACCCTAGATATTTACATTGGGACTCTATAAAGTGGATTTGGGGCTTCCAAATCAGGTTTTAGGGCTTAAAAATGATGCTCTGGGCCCTTGAAATGCATCTTTGGTCCTAAAAGAACAAACCCTGGAAATGTGGACACCCCCAAATGAGGGCTTGGACCCTCCAGAGGTGGCTCAGTCCCTAAGGATGCTTGTCTGGATGCTAAAAAAAGAGGCTTTGTACCCTGAAATGAGACTATGAAAACAAAAAGTGAGCCTTGGGGCCCTAAACTGTGGGGTCTGGAGCCTAAAATGAGGCATTGTAAGACAAGAGTAAGATTTTGGAAAGTAAAAATGAGGCTCTGGACCCTAGAAATTTAGATTTGAACTCTAAAAAGCGAATTTGGGGCTTCCAAATCAGGTTTTAGGGCTTAAAAATGATGCTCTGAGTCCTTGAAATGCATCTTTGGTCCTAAAAGAACAAACCCTGGAACTCTGGACACCCCCAACTGAGGGCTTTGACCCTCCCGAGGTGGCTCGGACCCTTCGTATACCTGTCTGGATGCTAAAAAAAGAGGCTTTGGACCCTGAAATGAGACACTGCAAATTAACAGTAAGCCTTTAAGGCCCTAAATTGTTGGGTTTGGAGCCTAAAATGAGGCCTTGTGAGACAAGAGTAAGACTATAGAAAGTAAAAATGAGGCTCTGGACACTAGAAATTTAGATTTGAACTATATGTAGCAGCTTTGGTTCTTCCAAATCAGGTTTTAGGGCTTAAAAATGATGCTCTGAACCCTTGAAATGCATCATTGGAGCTTAAAAGTGTGAACCGTGGAACATTGGACACCCCCAAATGAGGGCTTGGACCCTCCAGAGCTGGCTCAGACCCTTTGTATACCTGTCTGGATGCTAAAAAAAGAGGCTTGGACCCTGAAATTAGACTATGCAAACTAACAGTGAGCCTTTGGATGTAAAACGGTGGGGTTTGGAGCCTAAAATGAGGCTTTGTAAGACAAGAGTAAGACTTTGGAAAGTAAAAATGAGGCTCTGGACCCTAGAAATTTACACTGGGACTCTATAAAGTGGCTTTGGGGCTTCCAAATCAGGTTTTAGGCCTTAAAAATGATGCTCTAGGCCCTTGAAATGCATATTTGAATCTTAAAAGCACAAACCCTGGAACTGTGGACACCCCCAAATGAGGGGTTGGACCCTCCAGAGGTGGCTGGGACCCTTCGTATACCTGTCTGGATGCTAAAAAAAGAGGTTTTGGAGCCTGAAATGAGACACTGCAAATTAACAGTGAGCCTTTAAGGCCCTAAACTGTGGGGTTTGGAGCCTAAAATGAGGCATTGTAAGACAAGAGTAAGACTTTGGAAAGTAGAAATGAGGCTCTGGACCCTAGAAATTCAGAGTTGGACTATAAAGTGGCTTTGGGGCTTGCAAATCAGGTTTTAGGGCTTAAAAATGATGCTCTGGGCCCTTGAAATGCATCTTTGGACCTTCAAAGTGTGAACCCTGGAAATTTGGACACCCCGAAATGAGGGCTTGGACCCTCCAGAGGTGGCTCGGTCCCTAAGGATGCTTGTCTGGATGCTAAAAAATGAGGCTTTGGAGCCTGAAATGGTATTATGCAAACTAACAGTGAGCCTTTAGCCGTAAAACTGTGGGGTTTGGAGCCTAAAATGAGGCTTTGTAAGACAAGAGTAAGACTCTGGAAAGTAAAAATGAGGCTCTGGACCCTAGAAATTTAGATTTGAACTATATGTAGCAGCTTTGCTTCTTCCAACTCAGGTTTTAGGGCTTAAAAATGATGCTCTGGGCCCTTGAAATGCATCTTTGGACCTTGAAAGTGTGAACCCTGGAACTGTGGACACCCCCAAATGAGGGCTTGGACCCTCCAGAGGCGGCTCGGACCCTAAAAATGAATGTCTGCATGCTTATAAAAGAGGCTTTGGAGCCTGAAATGAGACTATGCCAACTAACAGTGAGCCTTTAGCCGTAAAACTGTGGGGTTTGGAGCCTAAAATGAGGCTTTGTAAGACAAGAGTAAGACTTTGGAAAGTAAAAATGAGGCTCTGGACTCTAGAAAATTAGATTTAAACTCTATAAAGTGGCTTTGGGGCTTCCAAATGAGGTTTTAGGGCTTAAAAATGATGCTCTGAGCCCTTGAAATGCATCTTTGGACCTTGAAAGTGTGAACCCTGGAAGTTTGGACACCCCCAAATGAGGGCTTGGACCCTCCAGAGCTGGCTCAGACCCTAAGGATGCCTGTCTGGATGCTAAAAAAAGAGGCTTGGACCCTGAAATGAGACTATGCAAACTAACAGTGAGCCTTTGGATGTAAAACGGTGGGGTTTGGAGCCTAAAATGAGGCTTTTTAAGACAAGAGTAAGACTTTGGAAAGTAAAAATGAGGCTCTGGACCCTAGAAATTTACATTGGGACTCTATAAAGTGGCTTTGGGGCTTCCAAATCAGGTTTTAGGGCTTAAAAATGATGCTCTGGGCCCTTGAAATGCATCTTTGGTCCTAAAAGAACAAACCCTGGAACTCTGGACACCCCCAAATGAGGCCTTGGAACCTCCAGACGTGGCTTGGAACCTAAAAATGCATGTCTGGATACTAAAAAAAGAGGCATTGGAGCCTGAAATGAGACTATGAAAACTAAAAGTGAGCCTTGGGGCCCTAAACTGAGGGATTTGGAGCCTAAAATGAGGCTTTGTAAGAGAAGAGTAAGACTTTGGAAAGTACAAATGAGGCTCTGGACACTAGAAATTTACATTGGGACACTATAAAGTGGCTTTGGAGCTTGCAAATCAGGTTTTAGGGCTTAAAAATGATGCTCTGGGCCCTTGAAATGCATCTTTGGACCTTGAAAGTGTGAACCCTGGAAGTTTGGACACCCCCAAATGAGGGCTTGGTTCTTCCAGAGGTTTCTCAGACCCTTAGTATACCTGTCTGTATGCTAAAAAAAAGAGGATTGGACCCTGAAATGAGAGTATGCAAACTAACAGTGAGCCTTTGGATGTAAAACGGTGGGGTTTGGAGCCTAAAATGAGGCATTGTAAGACAAGAGTAAGACTTTGGAAAGTAAAAATGAGGCTCTGGACCCTAGAAATTTACATTGGGACTCTATAAAGTGGCTTTGGGGCTTGCAAATCAGGTTTTAGGGCTTAAAAATGATGCTCTGGGCCCTTGAAATGCATCTTTGGTCCTAAAAGAACAAACCCTGGAAATGTGGACACCCCCAAATGAGGGCTTGGACCCTCCAGAGGAGGCTCGGACCCTAAAAATGCATGTCTGGATTATAAAAAAGAGGCTTTGGACCCTGAAATGAGACTATGAAAACTAAAAGTGAGCCTTGGGGCCCTAAACTGAGGGGTTTGGAGCCTAAAATGAGGCTTTGTAAGACAAGAGTAAGACTCTGGAAAGTAAAAATGAGGCTCTGGACCCTAGAAATTTAGATTTGAACTCTAAAAAGCGAATTTGGGGCTTCCAAATCAGGTTTTAGGGCTTAAAAATGATGCTCTGAGTCCTTGAAATGCATATTTGAATCTTAAAAGCACAAACCCTGGAACTCTGGACACCCCCAACTGAGGGCTTTGACCCTCCCGAGGTGGCTCGGACCCTTCGTATACCTGTCTGGATGCTAAAAAAAGAGGCTTTGGACCCTGAAATGAGACACTGCAAATTAACAGTAAGCCTTTAAGGCCCTAAATTGTAGGGTTTGGAGCCTAAAATGAGGCCTTGTGAGACAAGAGTAAGACTCTAGAAAGTAAAAATGAGGCTCTGGACACTAGAAATTTAGATTTGAACTATATGTAGCAGCTTTGGTTCTTCCAAATCAGGTTTTAGGGCTTAAAAATGATGCTCTGAACCCTTGAAATGCATCTTTGGACCTTAAAAGTGTGAACCGTGGAACATTGGACACCCCCAAATGAGGGCTTGGACCCTCCAGAGGTGGCTCGGACCCTTTGTATACCTGTCTGGATGCTAAAAAAAGAGGTTTTGGAGCCTGAAATGAGACACTACAAATTAACAGTGAGCCTTTAAGGCCCTAAACTGTGGGGTTTGGAGCCTAAAATGAGGCTTTGTAAGACAAGAGTAAGACTCTAGAAAGTAAAACTGAGGCTCTGGACACTAGAAATTTAGATTTGAACTATATGTAGCAGCTTTGGTTCTTCCAAATCAGGTTTTAGGGCTTAAAAATGATGCTCTAGGCCCTTGAAATGCATATTTGAATCTTAAAAGCACAAACCCTGGAACTGTGGACACCCCCAAATGAGGGGTTGGACCCTCCAGAGGTGGCTGGGACCCTTCGTATACCTGTCTGGATGCTAAAAAAAGAGGTTTTGGAGCCTGAAATGAGACACTGCAAATTAACAGTGAGCCTTTAAGGCCCTAAACTGAGATATTGGAGCCTAAAATGAGGCATTGTAAGACAAGAGTAAGACTTTGGAAAGTAGAAATGAGGCTCTGGACCCTAGAAATTCAGAGTTGGACTATAAAGCGGCTTTGGGGCTTCCAAATCAGGTTTTAGGGCTTAAAAATGATGCTCTGGGCCCTTGAAATGCATCTTTGGACCTTCAAAGTGTGAACCCTGGAAATTTGGACCCCCCAAATGAGGGCTTGGACCCTCCAGAGGCGGCTCGGACCCTAAAAATGCATGTCTGGATGCTAACAAAAGAGGCTTTGGAGCCTGAAATGAGAGTAGGAAAACTAACAGTGAGCCTTTGGCCGTAAAACCGTGGGGTTTGGAGCCTAAAATGAGGCATTGTAAGACAAGAGTAAGACTTTGGAAAGTAGAAATGAGGCTCTGGACCCTAGAAATTCAGAGTTGGACTATAAAGCGGCTTTGGGGCTTCCAAATCAGGTTTTAGGGCTTAAAAATGATGCTCTGAGCCCTTGAAATGCATCTTTGGACCTTGAAAGTGTGAACCCTGGAAGTTTGGACACCCCCAAATGAGGGCTTGGACCCTCCAGAGCTGGCTCAGACCCTAAGGATGCCTGTCTGGATGCTAAAAAAAGAGGCTTGGACCCTGAAATGAGACTATGCAAACTAACAGTGAGCCTTTGGATGTAAAACGGTGGGGTTTGGAGCCTAAAATGAGGCTTTTTAAGACAAGAGTAAGACTTTGGAAAGTAAAAATGAGGCTCTGGACCCTAGAAATTTACATTGGGACTCTATAAAGTGGCTTTGGGGCTTCCAAATCAGGTTTTAGGGCTTAAAAATGATGCTCTGGGCCCTTGAAATGCATCTTTGGTCCTAAAAGAACAAACCCTGTAAGTTTGGACACACCCAAATGAGGCCTTGGAACCTCCAGACGTGGCTTGGAACCTAAAAATGCATGTCTGGATACTAAAAAAAGAGGCATTGGAGCCTGAAATGAGACTATGAAAACTAAAAGTGAGCCTTGGGGCCCTAAACTGAGGGATTTGGAGCCTAAAATGAGGCTTTGTAAGAGAAGAGTAAGACTTTGGAAAGTACAAATGAGGCTCTGGACACTAGAAATTTACATTGGGACACTATAAAGTGGCTTTGGAGCTTGCAAATCAGGTTTTAGGGCTTAAAAATGATGCTCTGGGCCCTTGAAATGCATCTTTGGACCTTGAAAGTGTGAACCCTGGAAGTTTGGACACCCCCAAATGAGGGCTTGGTTCTTCCAGAGGTTTCTCAGACCCTTAGTATACCTGTCTGTATGCTAAAAAAAAGAGGATTGGACCCTGAAATGAGAGTATGCAAACTAACAGTGAGCCTTTGGATGTAAAACGGTGGGGTTTAGAGCCTAAAATGAGGCATTGTAAGACAAGAGTAAGACTTTGGAAAGTAAAAATGAGGCTCTGGACCCTAGAAATTTATATTGGGACTCTATAAAGTGGCTTTGGGTCTTCCAAATCAGGTTTTAGGGCTTAAAAATGATGCTCTGGGCCCTTGAAATGCATCTTTGGTCCTAAAAGAACAAACCCTGGAAATGTGGACACCCCCAAATGAGGGCTTGGACCCTCCAGAGGAGGCTCGGACCCTAAAAATGCATGTCTGGATTATAAAAAAGAGGCTTTGGACCCTGAAATGAGACTATGAAAACTAAAAGTGAGCCTTGGGGCCCTAAACTGAGGGGTTTGGAGCCTAAAATGAGGCTTTGTAAGACAAGAGTAAGACTCTGGAAAGTAAAAATGAGGCTCTGGACCCTAGAAATTTAGATTTGAACTCTAAAAAGCGAATTTGGGTCTTCCAAATCAGGTTTTAGGGCTTAAAAATGATGCTCTGAGTCCTTGAAATGCATATTTGAATCTTAAAAGCACAAACCCTGGAACTCTGGACACCCCCAACTGAGGGCTTTGACCCTCCCGAGGTGGCTCGGACCCTTCGTATACCTGTCTGGATGCTAAAAAAAGAGGCTTTGGACCCTGAAATGAGACACTGCAAATTAACAGTAAGCCTTTAAGGCCCTAAATTGTTGGGTTTGGAGCCTAAAATGAGGCCTTGTGAGACAAGAGTAAGACTCTAGAAAGTAAAAATGAGGCTCTGGACACTAGAAATTTAGATTTGAACTATATGTAGCAGCTTTGGTTCTTCCAAATCAGGTTTTAGGGCTTAAAAATGATGCTCTGAACCCTTGAAATGCATCTTTGGACCTTAAAAGTGTGAACCGTGGAACATTGGACACCCCCAAATGAGGGCTTGGACCCTCCAGAGGTGGCTCGGACCCTTTGTATACCTGTCTGGATGCTAAAAAAAGAGGTTTTGGAGCCTGAAATGAGACACTACAAATTAACAGTGAGCCTTTAAGGCCCTAAACTGTGGGGTTTGGAGCCTAAAATGAGGCTTTGTAAGACAAGAGTAAGACTCTAGAAAGTAAAACTGAGGCTCTGGACACTAGAAATTTAGATTTGAACTATATGTAGCAGCTTTGGTTCTTCCAAATCAGGTTTTAGGGCTTAAAAATGATGCTCTAGGCCCTTGAAATGCATATTTGAATCTTAAAAGCACAAACCCTGGAACTGTGGACACCCCCAAATGAGGGGTTGGACCCTCCAGAGGTGGCTGGGACCCTTCGTATACCTGTCTGGATGCTAAAAAAAGAGGTTTTGGAGCCTGAAATGAGACACTGCAAATTAACAGTGAGCCTTTAAGGCCCTAAACTGAGATATTGGAGCGTAAAATGAGGCATTGTAAGACAAGAGTAAGACTTTGGAAAGTAGAAATGAGGCTCTGGACCCTAGAAATTCAGAGTTGGACTATAAAGCGGCTTTGGGGCTTCCAAATCAGGTTTTAGGGCTTAAAAATGATGCTCTGGGCCCTTGAAATGCATCTTTGGACCTTCAAAGTGTGAACCCTGGAAATTTGGACCCCCCAAATGAGGGCTTGGACCCTCCAGAGGCGGCTCGGACCCTAAAAATGCATGTCTGGATGCTAACAAAAGAGGCTTTGGAGCCTGAAATGAGAGTAGGAAAACTAACAGTGAGCCTTTGGCCGTAAAACCGTGGGGTTTGGAGCCTAAAATGAGGCTTTGTAAGACAAGAGAAAGACTTTGGAAAGTAAAAATGAGGCTCTGGACACTAGAAATTTACATTGGGACTCTATAAAGTGGCTTTGGGGCTTCCAAATCAGGTTTTAGGGCTTAAAAATGATGCTCTGAGCCCTTGAAATGCATCTTTGGTCCTAAAAGAACAAACCCTGGAACTGTGGACACCCCCAAATGAGGGCTTGGACCCTCCAGAGGCGGCTCGGTCCCTAAAAATGCATGTCTGGATGCTAAAAAAAGAGGCTTTGGAGCCTGAAATGAGACACTGCAAACTAACAGTGAGCCTTTGGCCGTAAAACGGTGGGGTATGGAGCCTAAAATGAGGCTTTGTAAGACAAGAGTAAGACTCTGGAAAGTAAAAATGAGGCTCTGGACCCTAGATATTTAGATTTGAACTATATGTAGCAGCTTTGGTTCTTCCAACTCAGGTTTTAGGGCTTAAAAATGATGCTCTGAGCCCTTGAAATGCATCTTTGGACCTTGAAAGTGTGAACCCTGGAAGTTTGGACACCCCCAAATGAGGGCTTGGACCCTCCAGAGCTGGCTCAGACCCTAAGGATGCCTGTCTGGATGCTAAAAAAAGAGGCTTGGACCCTGAAATGAGACTATGCAAACTAACAGTGAGCCTTTGGATGTAAAACGGTGGGGTTTGGAGCCTAAAATGAGGCATTGTAAGACAAGAGTAATACTCTAGAAAGTAAAAATGAGGCTCTGGACACTAGAAATTTAGATTTGAACTATATGTAGCAGCTTTGGTTCTTCCAAATCAGGTTTTAGGCCTTAAAAATGATGCTCTAGGCCCTTGAAATGCATATTTGAATCTTAAAAGCACAAACCCTGGAACTGTGGACACCCCCAAATGAGGGGTTGGACCCTCCAGAGGTGGCTGGGACCCTTCGTATACCTGTCTGGATGCTAAAAAAAGAGGTTTTGGAGCCTGAAATGAGACACTGCAAATTAACAGTGAGCCTTTAAGGCCCTAAACTGAGATATTGGAGCCTAAAATGAGGCATTGTAAGACAAGAGTAAGACTTTGGAAAGTAGAAATGAGGCTCTGGACCCTAGAAATTCAGAGTTGGACTATAAAGCGGCTTTGGGGCTTCCAAATCAGGTTTTAGGGCTTAAAAATGATGCTCTGGGCCCTTGAAATGCATCTTTGGACCTTCAAAGTGTGAACCCTGGAAATTTGGACCCCCCAAATGAGGGCTTGGACCCTCCAGAGGCGGCTCGGACCCTAATAATGCATGTCTGGATGCTAACAAAAGAGGCTTTGGAGCCTGAAATGAGAGTAGGAAAACTAACAGTGAGCCTTTGGCCGTAAAACCGTGGGGTTTGGAGCCTAAAATGAGGCTTTGTAAGACAAGAGAAAGACTTTGGAAAGTAAAAATGAGGCTCTGGACACTAGAAATTTACATTGGGACTCTATAAAGTGGCTTTGGGGCTTCCAAATCAGGTTTTAGGGCTTAAAAATGATGCTCTGAGCCCTTGAAATGCATCTTTGGTCCTAAAAGAACAAACCCTGGAACTGTGGACACCCCCAAATGAGGGCTTGGACCCTCCAGAGGCGGCTCGGTCCCTAAAAATGCATGTCTGGATGCTAAAAAAAGAGGCTTTGGAGCCTGAAATGAGACACTGCAAACTAACATTGAGCCTTTGGCCGTAAAACGGTGGGGTATGGAGCCTAAAATGAGGCTTTGTAAGACAAGAGTAAGACTCTGGAAAGTAAAAATGAGGCTCTGGACCCTAGAAATTTAGATTTGAACTATATGTAGCAGCTTTGGTTCTTCCAACTCAGGTTTTAGGGCTTAAAAATGATGCTCTGAGCCCTTGAAATGCATCTTTGGACCTTGAAAGTGTGAACCCTGGAAGTTTGGACACCCCCAAATGAGGGCTTGGACCCTCCAGAGCTGGCTCAGACCCTAAGGATGCCTGTCTGGATGCTAAAAAAAGAGGCTTGGACCCTGAAATGATACTATGCAAACTAACAGTGAGCCTTTGGATGTAAAACGGTGGGGTTTGGAGCCTAAAATGAGGCATTGTAAGACAAGAGTAAGACTTTGGAAAGTAAAAATGAGGCTCTGGACCCTAGAAATTTACATTGGGACTCTATAAAGTGGCTTTGGGGCTTCCAAATCAGATTTTAGGTCTTAAAAATGATGCTCTAGGCCCTTGAAATGCATATTTGAATCTTAAAAGCACAAACCCTGGAACTGTGGACACCCCCAAATGAGGGGTTGGACCCTCCAGAGGTGGCTGGGACCCTTCGTATACCTGTCTGGATGCTAAAAAAAGAGGTTTTGGAGCCTGAAATGAGACACTGCAAATTAACAGTGAGCCTTTAAGGCCCTAAACTGAGATATTGGAGCCTAAAATGAGGCATTGTAAGACAAGAGTAAGACTTTGGAAAGTAGAAATGAGGCTCTGGACCCTAGAAATTCAGAGTTGGACTATAAAGCGGCTTTGGGGCTTCCAAATCAGGTTTTAGGGCTTAAAAATGATGCTCTGGGCCCTTGAAATGCATCTTTGGACCTTCAAAGTGTGAACCCTGGAAATTTGGACCCCCCAAATGAGGGCTTGGACCCTCCAGAGGCGGCTCGGACCCTAAAAATGCATGTCTGGATGCTAAAAAAAGAGGCTTTGGAGCCTGAAATGAGAGTAGGAAAACTAACAGTGAGCCTTTGGCCGTAAAACCGTGGGGTTTGGAGCCTAAAATGAGGCTTTGTAAGACAAGAGAAAGACTTTGGAAAGTAAAAATGAGGCTCTGGACACTAGAAATTTACATTGGGACTCTATAAAGTGGCTTTGGGGCTTCCAAATCAGGTTTTAGGGCTTAAAAATGATGCTCTGAGCCCTTGAAATGCATCTTTGGTCCTAAAAGAACAAACCCTGGAACTGTGGACACCCCCAAATGAGGGCTTGGACCCTCCAGAGGCGGCTCGGTCCCTAAAAATGCATGTCTGGATGCTAAAAAAAGAGGCTTTGGAGCCTGAAATGAGACACTGCAAACTAACAGTGAGCCTTTGGCCGTAAAACGGTGGGGTATGGAGCCTAAAATGAGGCTTTGTAAGACAAGAGTAAGACTCTGGAAAGTAAAAATGAGGCTCTGGACCCTAGAAATTTAGATTTGAACTATATGTAGCAGCTTTGGTTCTTCCAACTCAGGTTTTAGGGCTTAAAAATGATGCTCTGAGCCCTTGAAATGCATCTTTGGACCTTCAAAGTGTGAACCCTGGAAATTTGGACACCCCGAAATGAGGGCTTGGACCCTCCAGAGGTGGCTCGGTCCCTAAGGATGCTTGTCTGGATGCTAAAAAATGAGGCTTTGGAGCCTGAAATGGTACTATGCAAACTAACAGTGAGCCTTTAGCCGTAAAACTGTGGGGTTTGGAGCCTAAAATGAGGCTTTGTAAGACAAGAGTAAGACTCTGGAAAGTAAAAATGAGGCTCTGGACCCTAGAAATTTAGATTTGAACTATATGTAGCAGCTTTGCTTCTTCCAACTCAGGTTTTAGGGCTTAAAAACGATGCTCTGGGCCCTTGAAATGCATCTTTGGACCTTGAAAGTGTGAACCCTGGAAGTTTGGACAACCCCAAATGAGGGCTTGGACCCTCCAGAGGCGGCTCGGACCCTAAAAATGCATGTCTGCATGCTTATAAAAGAGGCTTTGGAGCCTGAAATGAGACACTGCAAACTAACAGTGAGCCTTTGGCCGTAAAACGGTGGGGTTTGGAGCCTAAAATGAGGCTTTGTAAGACAAGAGTAAGACTTTGGAAAGTAAAAATGAGGCTCTGGACACTAGAAAATTAGATTTAAACTCTATAAAGTGGCTTTGGGGCTTCCAAATGAGGTTTTAGTGCTTAAAAATGATGCTCTGAGCCCTTGAAATGCATCTTTGGACCTTGAAAGTGTGAACCCTGGAAGTTTGGACACCCCCAAATGAGGGCTTGGACCCTCCAGAGCTGGCTCTGACCCTAAGGATGCCTGTCTGGATGCTAAAAAAAGAGGCTTGGACCCTGAAATGAGACTATGCAAACTAACAGTGAGCCTTTGGATGTAAAACGGTGGGGTTTGGAGCCTAAAATGAGGCTTTGTAAGACAAGAGTAAGACTTTGGAAAGTAAAAATGAGGCTCTGGACCCTAGAAATTTACATTGGGACTCTATAAAGCGAATTTGGGGCTTCCAAATCAGGTTTTAGGGCTTAAAAATGATGCTCTGAGCCAATGAAATGCATCTTTGGTCCTTAAAGAACAAACCCTGGAACTGTGGACACCCCCAAATGAGGGCTTGGACCCTCCAGAGGCGGCTCGGACCCTAAAAATGCATGTCTGGATTATAAAAAAAGAGGCTTTGGACCCTGAAATTAGACTATGAAAACTAAAAGTGAGCCTTGGGGCCCTAAATTGAGGGGTTTGGAGCCTAAAATGAGGCTTTGTAAGACAAGAGTAAGACTTTGGAAAGTAAAAATGAGGCTCTGGACCCTAGAAATTTAGATTTGAACTCTAAAAAGCGAATTTGGGGCTTCCAAATCAGGTTTTAGGGCTTAAAAATGATGCTCTGAGTCCTTGAAATGCATATTTGAATCTTAAAAGCACAAACCCTGGAACTCTGGACACCCCCAACTGAGGGCTTGGACCCTCCCGAGGTGGCTCGGACCCTTTGTATACCTGTCTGGATGCTAAAAAAAGAGGCTTTGGAGCCTGAAATGAGACACTGCAAATTAACAGTAAGCCTTTAAGGCCCTAAATTGTTGGGTTTGGAGCCTAAAATGAGGCCTTGTGAGACAAGAGTAAGACTCTAGAAAGTAAAAATGAGGCTCTGGACACTAGAAATTTAGATTTGAACTATATGTAGCAGCTTTGGTTCTTCCAAATCAGGTTTCGGGGCTTAAAAATGATGCTCTGAACCCTTGAAATGCATCTTTGGACCTTAAAGTGTGAACCGTGGAACATTGGACACCCCCAAATGAGGGCTTGGACCCTCCCGAGGTGGCTCGGACCCTTTGTATACCTGTCTGGATGCTAAAAAAAGAGGCTTTGGAGCCTGAAATGAGACACTGCAAATTAACAGTGAGCCTTTAAGGCCCTAAACTGTGGGGTTTGGAGCCTAAAATGAGGCCTTGTGAGACAAGAGTAAGACTCTAGAAAGTAAAAATGAGGCTCTGGACACTAGAAATTTAGATTTGAACTATATGTAGCAGCTTTGGTTCTTCCAAATCAGGTTTTAGGGCTTAAAAATGATGCTCTGAACCCTTGAAATGCATCTTTGGACCTTAAAAGTGTGAACCGTGGAACATTGGACACCCCCAAATGAGGGCTTGGACCCTCCAGAGGTGGCTCGGACCCTTTGTATACCTGTCTGGATGCTAAAAAAAGAGGCTTTGGAGCCTGAAATGAGACACTGCAAATTAACAGTGAGCCTTTAAGGCCCTAAACTGTGGGGTTTGGAGCCTAAAATGAGGCTTTGTAAGACAAGAGTAAGACTCTAGAAAGTAAAAATGAGGCTCTGGACACTAGAAATTTAGATTTGAACTATATGTAGCAGCTTTGGTTCTTCCAAATCAGGTTTTAGGCCTTAAAAATGATGCTCTAGGCCCTTGAAATGCATATTTGAATCTTAAAAGCACAAACCCTGGAACTGTGGACACCCCCAAATGAGGGGTTGGACCCTCCAGAGGTGGCTGGGACCCTTCGTATACCTGTCTGGATGCTAAAAAAAGAGGTTTTGGAGCCTGAAATGAGACACTGCAAATTAACAGTGAGCCTTTAAGGCCCTAAACTGTGGGGTTTGGAGCCTAAAATGAGGCATTGTAAGACAAGAGTAAGACTTTGGAAAGTAAAAATGATGCTCTGGGCCCTTGAAATGCATCTTTGGACCTTGAAAGTGTGAACCCTGGAAGTTTGGACACCCCCAAATGAGGGCTTGGACCCTCCAGAGCTGGCTCAGACCCTAAGGATGCCTGTCTGGATGCTAAAAAAAGAGGCTTGGACCCTGAAATGAGACTATGCAAACTAACAGTGAGCCTTTGGATGTAAAACGGTGGGGTTTGGAGCCTAAAATGAGGCATTGTAAGACAAGAGTAAGACTCTAGAAAGTAAAAATGAGGCTCTGGACCCTAGAAATTTACATTGGGACTCTATAAAGTGGCTTTGGGGCTTCCAAATCAGATTTTAGGCCTTAAAAATGATGCTCTAGGCCCTTGAAATGCATATTTGAATCTTAAAAGCACAAACCCTGGAACTGTGGACACCCCCAAATGAGGGGTTGGACCCTCCAGAGGTGGCTGGGACCCTTCGTATACCTGTCTGGATGCTAAAAAAAGAGGTTTTGGAGCCTGAAATGAGACACTGCAAATTAACAGTGAGCCTTTAAGGCCCTAAACTGAGATATTGGAGCCTAAAATGAGGCATTGTAAGACAAGAGTAAGACTTTGGAAAGTAGAAATGAGGCTCTGGACCCTAGAAATTCAGAGTTGGACTATAAAGTGGCTTTGGGGCTTGCAAATCAGGTTTTAGGGCTTAAAAATGATGCTCTGGGCCCTTGAAATGCATCTTTGGACCTTCAAAGTGTGAACCCTGGAAATTTGGACACCCCGAAATGAGGGCTTGGACCCTCCAGAGGTGGCTCGGTCCCTAAGGATGCTTGTCTGGATGCTAAAAAATGAGGCTTTGGAGCCTGAAATGAGACTATGCAAATTAACAGTGAGCCTTTAGCCGTAAAACTGTGGGGTTTGGAGCCTAAAATGAGGCTTTGTAAGACAAGAGTAAGACTCTGGAAAGTAAAAATGAGGCTCTGGACCCTAGAAATTTAGATTTGAACTATATGTAGCAGCTTTGCTTCTTCCAACTCAGGTTTTAGGGCTTAAAAACGATGCTCTGGGCCCTTGAAATGCATCTTTGGACCTTGAAAGTGTGAACCCTGGAAGTTTGGACAACCCCAAATGAGGGCTTGGACCCTCCAGAGGCGGCTCGGACCCTAAAAATGCATGTCTGCATGCTTATAAAAGAGGCTTTGGAGCCTGAAATGAGACACTGCAAACTAACAGTGAGCCTTTGGCCGTAAAACGGTGGGGTATGGAGCCTAAAATGAGGCTTTGTAAGACAAGAGTAAGACTTTGGAAAGTAAAAATGAGGCTCTGGACACTAGAAAATTAGATTTAAACTCTATAAAGTGGCTTTGGGGCTTCCAAATGAGGTTTTAGGGCTTAAAAATGATGCTCTGAGCCCTTGAAATGCATCTTTGGACCTTGAAAGTGTGAACCCTGGAAGTTTGGACACCCCCAAATGAGGGCTTGGACCCTCCAGAGCTGGCTCTGACCCTAAGGATGCCTGTCTGGATGCTAAAAAAAGAGGCTTGGACCCTGAAATGAGAGTATGCAAACTAACAGTGAGCCTTTGGATGTAAAACGGTGGGGTTTGGAGCCTAAAATGAGGCATTGTAAGACAAGAGTAAGACTTTGGAAAGTAAAAATGAGGCTCTGGACCCTAGAAATTTACATTGGGACTCTATAAAGCGAATTTGGGGCTTCCAAATCACGTTTTAGGGCTTAAAAATGATGCTCTGGGCCCTTGAAATGCATCTTTGGTCCTAAAAGCACAAACCCTGGAACTGTGGACACCCCCAAATGAGGGCTTGGACCCTCCAGAGGCGGCTCGGACCCTAAAAATGCATGTCTGGATTATAAAAAAAGAGGCTTTGGACCCTGAAATTAGACTATGAAAACTAAAAGTGAGCCTTGGGGCCCTAATCTGTGGGGTTTGGAGCCTAAAATGAGGCTTTGTAAGACAAGAGTAAGACTTTGGAAAGTAAAAATGAGGCTCTGGACCCTAGAAATTTAGATTTGAACTCTAAAAAGCGAATTTGGGGCTTCCAAATCAGGTTTTAGGGCTTAAAAATGATGCTCTGAGTCCTTGAAATGCATATTTGAATCTTAAAAGCACAAACCCTGGAACTCTGGACACCCCCAACTGAGGGCTTGGACCCTCCCGAGGTGGCTCGGACCCTTTGTATACCTGTCTGGATGCTAAAAAAAGAGGCTTTGGACCCTGAAATGAGACACTGCAAATTAACAGTAAGCCTTTAAGGCCCTAAATTGTTGGGTTTGGAGCCTAAAATGAGGCCTTGTGAGACAAGAGTAAGACTCTAGAAAGTAAAAATGAGGCTCTGGACACTAGAAATTTAGATTTGAACTATATGTAGCAGCTTTGGTTCTTCCAAATCAGGTTTCGGGGCTTAAAAATGATGCTCTGAACCCTTGAAATGCATCTTTGGACCTTAAAGTGTGAACCGTGGAACATTGGACACCCCCAAATGAGGGCTTGGACCCTCCCGAGGTGGCTCGGACCCTTTGTATACCTGTCTGGATGCTAAAAAAAGAGGCTTTGGAGCCTGAAATGAGACACTGCAAATTAACAGTGAGCCTTTAAGGCCCTAAACTGTGGGGTTTGGAGCCTAAAATGAGGCCTTGTGAGACAAGAGTAAGACTCTAGAAAGTAAAAATGAGGCTCTGGACACTAGAAATTTAGATATGAACTATATGTAGCAGCTTTGGTTCTTCCAAATCAGGTTTTAGGGCTTAAAAATGATGCTCTGAACCCTTGAAATGCATCTTTGGACCTTAAAAGTGTGAACCGTGGAACATTGGACACCCCCAAATGAGGGCTTGGACCCTCCAGAGGTGGCTCGGACCCTTTGTATACCTGTCTGGATGCTAAAAAAAGAGGCTTTGGAGCCTGAAATGAGACACTGCAAATTAACAGTGAGCCTTTAAGGCCCTAAACTGTGGGGTTTGGAGCCTAAAATGAGGCTTTGTAAGACAAGAGTAATACTCTAGAAAGTAAAAATGAGGCTCTGGACACTAGAAATTTAGATTTGAACTATATGTAGCAGCTTTGGTTCTTCCAAATCAGGTTTTAGGGCTTAAAAATGATGCTCTAGGCCCTTGAAATGCATATTTGAATCTTAAAAGCACAAACCCTGGAACTGTGGACACCCCCAAATGAGGGGTTGGACCCTCCAGAGGTGGCTGGGACCCTTCGTATACCTGTCTGGATGCTAAAAAAAGAGGTTTTGGAGCCTGAAATGAGACACTGCAAATTAACAGTGAGCCTTTAAGGCCCTAAACTGTGGGGTTTGGAGCCTAAAATGAGGCATTGTAAGACAAGAGTAAGACTTTGGAAAGTAGAAATGAGGCTCTGGACCCTAGAAATTCAGAGTTGGACTATAAAGCGGCTTTGGGGCTTCCAAATCAGGTTTTAGGGCTTAAAAATGATGCTCTGGGCCCTTGAAATGCATCTTTGGACCTTCAAAGTGTGAACCCTGGAAATTTGGACCCCCCAAATGAGGGCTTGGACCCTCCAGAGGCGGCTCGGACCCTAAAAATGCATGTCTGGATGCTAACAAAAGAGGCTTTGGAGCCTGAAATGAGAGTAGGAAAACTAACAGTGAGCCTTTGGCCGTAAAACCGTGGGGTTTGGAGCCTAAAATGAGGCTTTGTAAGACAAGAGAAAGACTTTGGAAAGTAAAAATGAGGCTCTGGACACTAGAAATTTACATTGGGACTCTATAAAGTGGCTTTGGGGCTTCCAAATCAGGTTTTAGGGCTTAAAAATGATGCTCTGAGCCCTTGAAATGCATCTTTGGTCCTAAAAGAACAAACCCTGGAAATGTGGACACCCCCAAATGAGGGCTTGGACCCTCCAGAGGCGGCTCGGTCCCTAAAAATGCATGTCTGGATGCTAAAAAAAGAGGCTTTGGAGCCTGAAATGAGACACTGCAAACTAACATTGAGCCTTTGGCCGTAAAACGGTGGGGTATGGAGCCTAAAATGAGGCTTTGTAAGACAAGAGTAAGACTCTGGAAAGTAAAAATGAGGCTCTGGACCCTAGAAATTTAGATTTGAACTATATGTAGCAGCTTTGGTTCTTCCAACTCAGGTTTTAGGGCTTAAAAATGATGCTCTGAGCCCTTGAAATGCATCTTTGGACCTTGAAAGTGTGAACCCTGGAAGTTTGGACAGCCCCAAATGAGGGCTTGGACCCTCCAGAGCTGGCTCAGACCCTAAGGATGCCTGTCTGGATGCTAAAAAAAGAGGCTTGGACCCTGAAATGAGACTATGCAAACTAACAGTGAGCCTTTGGATGTAAAACGGTGGGGTTTGGAGCCTAAAATGAGGCATTGTAAGACAAGAGTAAGACTCTAGAAAGTAAAAATGAGGCTCTGGACACTAGAAATTTAGATTTGAACTCTATAAAGTGGCTTTGGGGCTTCCAAATCAGATTTTAGGCCTTAAAAATGATGCTCTAGGCCCTTGAAATGCATATTTGAATCTTAAAAGCACAAACCCTGGAACTGTGGACACCCCCAAATGAGGGCTTGGACCCTCCAGAGGTGGCTGGGACCCTTCGTATACCTGTCTGGATGCTAAAAAAAGAGGTTTTGGAGCCTGAAATGAGACACTGCAAATTAACAGTGAGCCTTTAAGGCCCTAAACTGAGATATTGGAGCCTAAAATGAGGCATTGTAAGACAAGAGTAAGACTTTGGAAAGTAGAAATGAGGCTCTGGACCCTAGAAATTCAGAGTTGGACTATAAAGCGGCTTTGGGGCTTCCAAATCAGGTTTTAGGGCTTAAAAATGATGCTCTGGGCCCTTGAAATGCATCTTTGGACCTTCAAAGTGTGAACCCTGGAAATTTGGACCCCCCAAATGAGGGCTTGGACCCTCCAGAGGCGGCTCGGACCCTAAAAATGCATGTCTGGATGCTAACAAAAGAGGCTTTGGAGCCTGAAATGAGAGTAGGAAAACTAACAGTGAGCCTTTGGCCGTAAAACCGTGGGGTTTGGAGCCTAAAATGAGGCTTTGTAAGACAAGAGAAAGACTTTGGAAAGTAAAAATGAGGCTCTGGACACTAGAAATTTACATTGGGACTCTATAAAGTGGCTTTGGGGCTTCCAAATCAGGTTTTGGGGCTTAAAAATGATGCTCTGAGCCCTTGAAATGCATCTTTGGTCCTAAAAGAACAAACCCTGGAACTGTGGACACCCCCAAATGAGGGCTTGGACCCTCCAGAGGCGGCTCGGTCCCTAAAAATGCATGTCTGGATGCTAAAAAAAGAGGCTTTGGAGCCTGAAATGAGACACTGCAAACTAACAGTGAGCCTTTGGCCGTAAAACGGTGGGGTTTGGAGCCTAAAATGAGGCTTTGTAAGACAAGAGTAAGACTTTGGAAAGTAAAAATGAGGCTCTGGACCCTAGAAATTTAGATTTGAACTATATGTAGCAGCTTTGGTTCTTCCAACTCAGGTTTTAGGGCTTAAAAATGATGCTCTGAGCCCTTGAAATGCATCTTTGGACCTTGAAAGTGTGAACCCTGGAAGTTTGGACACCCCCAAATGAGGGCTTGGACCCTCCAGAGCTGGCTCAGACCCTAAGGATGCCTGTCTGGATGCTAAAAAAAGAGGCTTGGACCCTGAAATGAGACTATGCAAACTAACAGTGAGCCTTTGGATGTAAAACGGTGGGGTTTGGAGCCTAAAATGAGGCATTGTAAGACAAGAGTAAGACTTTGGAAAGTAAAAATGAGGCTCTGGACCCTAGAAATTTACATTGGGACTCTATAAAGTGGCTTTGGGGCTTCCAAATCAGGTTTTAGGGCTTAAAAATGATGCTCTAGGCCCTTGAAATGCATATTTGAATCTTAAAAGCACAAACCCTGGAACTGTGGACACCCCCAAATGAGGGGTTGGACCCTCCAGAGGTGGCTGGGACCCTTCGTATACCTGTCTGGATGCTAAAAAAAGAGGTTTTGGAGCCTGAAATGAGACACTGCAAATTAACAGTGAGCCTTTAAGGCCCTAAACTGAGATATTGGAGCCTAAAATGAGGCATTGTAAGACAAGAGTAAGACTTTGGAAAGTAGAAATGAGGCTCTGGACCCTAGAAATTCAGAGTTGGACTATAAAGTGGCTTTGGGGCTTGCAAATCAGGTTTTAGGGCTTAAAAATGATGCTCTGGGCCCTTGAAATGCATCTTTGGACCTTCAAAGTGTGAACCCTGGAAATTTGGACACCCCGAAATGAGGGCTTGGACCCTCCAGAGGTGGCTCGGTCCCTAAGGATGCTTGTCTGGATGCTAAAAAATGAGGCTTTGGAGCCTGAAATGAGACTATGCAAACTAACAGTGAGCCTTTAGCCGTAAAACTGTGGGGTTTGGAGCCTAAAATGAGGCTTTGTAAGACAAGAGTAAGACTCTGGAAAGTAAAAATGAGGCTCTGGACCCTAGAAATTTAGATTTGAACTATATGTAGCAGCTTTGCTTCTTCCAACTCAGGTTTTAGGGCTTAAAAACGATGCTCTGGGCCCTTGAAATGCATCTTTGGACCTTGAAAGTGTGAACCCTGGAAGTTTGGACACCCCCAAATGAGGGCTTGGACCCTCCAGAGCTGGCTCTGACCCTAAGGATGCCTTTCTGGATGCTAAAAAAAGAGGCTTGGACCCTGAAATGAGAGTATGCAAACTAACAGTGAGCCTTTGGATGTAAAACGGTGGGGTTTGGAGCCTAAAATGAGGCATTGTAAGACAAGAGTAAGACTTTGGAAAGTAAAAATGAGGCTCTGGACCCTAGAAATTTACATTGGGACTCTATAAAGTGTATTTGGGGCTTCCAAATCAGGTTTTAGGGCTTAAAAATGATGCTCTGGGCCCTTTAAATGCATCTTTGGTCCTAAAAGCACAAACCCTGGAACTGTGGACACCCCCAAATGAGGGCTTGGACCCTCCAGAGGCGGCTCGGACCCTAAAAATGCATGTCTGGATTATAAAAAAAGAGGCTTTGGACCCTGAAATTAGACTATGAAAACTAAAAGTGAGCCTTGGGGCCCTAATTTGAGGGGTTTGGAGCCTAAAATGAGGCTTTGTAAGACAAGAGTAAGACTTTGGAAAGTAAAAATGAGGCTCTGGACCCTAGAAATTTAGATTTGAACTCTAAAAAGCGAATTTGGGGCTTCCAAATCAGGTTTTAGGGCTTAAAAATGATGCTCTGAGTCCTTGAAATGCATATTTGAATCTTAAAAGCACAAACCCTGGAACTCTGGACACCCCCAACTGAGGGCTTGGACCCTCCCGAGGTGGCTCGGACCCTTTGTATACCTGTCTGGATGCTAAAAAAAGAGGCTTTGGAGCCTGAAATGAGACACTGCAAATTAACAGTAAGCCTTTAAGGCCCTAAATTGTTGGGTTTGGAGCCTAAAATGAGGCCTTGTGAGACAAGAGTAAGACTCTAGAAAGTAAAAATGAGGCTCTGGACACTAGAAATTTAGATTTGAACTATATGTAGCAGCTTTGGTTCTTCCAAATCAGGTTTCGGGGCTTAAAAATGATGCTCTGAACCCTTGAAATGCATCTTTGGACCTTAAAGTGTGAACCGTGGAACATTGGACACCCCCAAATGAGGGCTTGGACCCTCCCGAGGTGGCTCGGACCCTTTGTATACCTGTCTGGATGCTAAAAAAAGAGGCTTTGGAGCCTGAAATGAGACACTGCAAATTAACAGTGAGCCTTTAAGGCCCTAAACTGTGGGGTTTGGAGCCTAAAATGAGGCCTTGTGAGACAAGAGTAAGACTCTAGAAAGTAAAAATGAGGCTCTGGACCCTAGAAATTTAGATTTGAACTCTAAAAAGCAAATTTGGGGCTTCCAAATCAGGTTTTAGGGCTTAAAAATGATGCTCTGAGTCCTTGAAATGCATATTTGAATCTTAAAAGCACAAACCCTGGAACTCTGGACACCCCCAACTGAGGGCTTGGACCCTCCCGAGGTGGCTCGGACCCTTTGTATACCTGTCTGGATGCTAAAAAAAGAGGCTTTGGAGCCTGAAATGAGACACTGCAAATTAACAGTAAGCCTTTAAGGCCCTAAATTGTTGGGTTTGGAGCCTAAAATGAGGCCTTGTGAGACAAGAGTAAGACTCTAGAAAGTAAAAATGAGGCTCTGGACACTAGAAATTTAGATTTGAACTATATGTAGCAGCTTTGGTTCTTCCAAATCAGGTTTCGGGGCTTAAAAATGATGCTCTGAACCCTTGAAATGCATCTTTGGACCTTAAAGTGTGAACCGTGGAACATTGGACACCCCCAAATGAGGGCTTGGACCCTCCCGAGGTGGCTCGGACCCTTTGTATACCTGTCTGGATGCTAAAAAAAGAGGCTTTGGAGCCTGAAATGAGACACTGCAAATTAACAGTGAGCCTTTAAGGCCCTAAACTGTGGGGTTTGGAGCCTAAAATGAGGCCTTGTGAGACAAGAGTAAGACTCTAGAAAGTAAAAATGAGGCTCTGGACACTAGAAATTTAGATTTGAACTATATGTAGCAGCTTTGGTTCTTCCAAATCAGGTTTTAGGGCTTAAAAATGATGCTCTGAACCCTTGAAATGCATCTTTGGACCTTAAAAGTGTGAACCGTGGAACATTGGACACCCCCAAATGAGGGCTTGGACCCTCCAGAGGTGGCTCGGACCCTTTGTATACCTGTCTGGATGCTAAAAAAAGAGGTTTTGGAGCCTGAAATGAGACACTACAAATTAACAGTGAGCCTTTAAGGCCCTAAACTGTGGGGTTTGGAGCCTAAAATGAGGCTTTGTAAGACAAGAGTAATACTCTAGAAAGTAAAAATGAGGCTCTGGACACTAGAAATTTAGATTTGAACTATATGTAGCAGCTTTGGTTCTTCCAAATCAGGTTTTAGGGCTTAAAAATGATGCTCTAGGCCCTTGAAATGCATATTTGAATCTTAAAAGCACAAACCCTGGAACTGTGGACACCCCCAAATGAGGGGTTGGACCCTCCAGAGGTGGCTGGGACCCTTCGTATACCTGTCTGGATGCTAAAAAAAGAGGTTTTGGAGCCTGAAATGAGACACTGCAAATTAACAGTGAGCCTTTAAGGCCCTAAACTGTGGGGTTTGGAGCCTAAAATGAGGCTTTGTAAGACAAGAGTAAGACTTTGGAAAGTAGAAATGAGGCTCTGGACCCTAGAAATTCAGAGTTGGACTATAAAGCGGCTTTGGGGCTTCCAAATCAGGTTTTAGGGCTTAAAAATGATGCTCTGGGCCCTTGAAATGCATCTTTGGACCTTCAAAGTGTGAACCCTGGAAATTTGGACCCCCCAAATGAGGGCTTGGACCCTCCAGAGACGGCTCGGACCCTAAAAATGCATGTCTGGATGCTAACAAAAGAGGCTTTGGAGCCTGAAATGAGAGTAGGAAAACTAACAGTGAGCCTTTGGCCGTAAAACCGTGGGGTTTGGAGCCTGAAATGAGGCTTTGTAAGACAAGAGAAAGACTTTGGAAAGTAAAAATGAGGCTCTGGACACTAGAAATTTACATTGGGACTCTATAAAGTGGCTTTGGGGCTTCCAAATCAGGTTTTAGGGCTTAAAAATGATGCTCTGAGCCCTTGAAATGCATCTTTGGTCCTAAAAGAACAAACCCTGGAAATGTGGACACCCCCAAATGAGGGCTTGGACCCTCCAGAGGCGGCTCGGTCCCTAAAAATGCATGTCTGGATGCTTAAAAAAGAGGCTTTGGAGCCTGAAATGAGACACTGCAAACTAACAGTGAGCCTTTGGCCGTAAAACGGTGGGGTATGGAGCCTAAAATGAGGCTTTGTAAGACAAGAGTAAGACTCTGGAAAGTAAAAATGAGGCTCTGGACCCTAGAAATTTAGATTTGAACTATATGTAGCAGCTTTGGTTCTTCCAACTCAGGTTTTAGGGCTTAAAAATGATGCTCTGAGCCCTTGAAATGCATCTTTGGACCTTGAAAGTGTGAACCCTGGAAGTTTGGACACCCCCAAATGAGGGCTTGGACCCTCCAGAGCTGGCTCAGACCCTAAGGATGCCTGTCTGGATGCTAAAAAAAGAGGCTTGGACCCTGAAATGAGACTATGCAAACTAACAGTGAGCCTTTGGATGTAAAACGGTGGGGTTTGGAGCCTAAAATGAGGCATTGTAAGACAAGAGTAAGACTTTGGAAAGTAAAAATGAGGCTCTGGACCCTAGAAATTTACATTGGGACTCTATAAAGTGGCTTTGGGGCTTCCAAATCAGATTTTAGGCCTTAAAAATGATGCTCTAGGCCCTTGAAATGCATATTTGAATCTTAAAAGCACAAACCCTGGAACTGTGGACACCCCCAAATGAGGGGTTGGACCCTCCAGAGGTGGCTGGGACCCTTCGTATACCTGTCTGGATGCTAAAAAAAGAGGTTTTGGAGCCTGAAATGAGACACTGCAAATTAACAGTGAGCCTTTAAGGCCCTAAACTGTGGGGTTTGGAGCCTAAAATGAGGCATTGTAAGACAAGAGTAAGACTTTGGAAAGTAGAAATGAGGCTCTGGACCCTAGAAATTCAGAGTTGGACTATAAAGCGGCTTTGGGGCTTCCAAATCAGGTTTTAGGGCTTAAAAATGATGCTCTGGGCCCTTGAAATGCATCTTTGGTCCTAAAAGCACAAACCCTGGAACTGTGGACACCCCCAAATGAGGGCTTGGACCCTCCAGAGGCGGCTCGGACCCTAAAAATGCATGTCTGGATTATAAAAAAAGAGGCTTTGGACCCTGAAATTAGACTATGAAAACTAAAAGTGAGCCTTGGGGCCCTAATTTGAGGGGTTTGGAGCCTAAAATGAGGCTTTGTAAGACAAGAGTAAGACTTTGGAAAGTAAAAATGAGGCTCTGGACCCTAGAAATTTAGATTTGAACTCTAAAAAGCGAATTTGGGGCTTCCAAATCAGGTTTTAGGGCTTAAAAATGATGCTCTGAGTCCTTGAAATGCATATTTGAATCTTAAAAGCACAAACCCTGGAACTCTGGACACCCCCAACTGAGGGCTTGGACCCTCCCGAGGTGGCTCGGACCCTTTGTATACCTGTCTGGATGCTAAAAAAAGAGGCTTTGGAGCCTGAAATGAGACACTGCAAATTAACAGTAAGCCTTTAAGGCCCTAAATTGTTGGGTTTGGAGCCTAAAATGAGGCCTTGTGAGACAAGAGTAAGACTCTAGAAAGTAAAAATGAGGCTCTGGACACTAGAAATTTAGATTTGAACTATATGTAGCAGCTTTGGTTCTTCCAAATCAGGTTTCGGGGCTTAAAAATGATGCTCTGAACCCTTGAAATGCATCTTTGGACCTTAAAGTGTGAACCGTGGAACATTGGACACCCCCAAATGAGGGCTTGGACCCTCCCGAGGTGGCTCGGACCCTTTGTATACCTGTCTGGATGCTAAAAAAAGAGGCTTTGGAGCCTGAAATGAGACACTGCAAATTAACAGTGAGCCTTTAAGGCCCTAAACTGTGGGGTTTGGAGCCTAAAATGAGGCCTTGTGAGACAAGAGTAAGACTCTAGAAAGTAAAAATGAGGCTCTGGACACTAGAAATTTAGATTTGAACTATATGTAGCAGCTTTGGTTCTTCCAAATCAGGTTTTAGGGCTTAAAAATGATGCTCTGAACCCTTGAAATGCATCTTTGGACCTTAAAAGTGTGAACCGTGGAACATTGGACACCCCCAAATGAGGGCTTGGACCCTCCAGAGGTGGCTCGGACCCTTTGTATACCTGTCTGGATGCTAAAAAAAGAGGTTTTGGAGCCTGAAATGAGACACTACAAATTAACAGTGAGCCTTTAAGGCCCTAAACTGTGGGGTTTGGAGCCTAAAATGAGGCTTTGTAAGACAAGAGTAATACTCTAGAAAGTAAAAATGAGGCTCTGGACACTAGAAATTTAGATTTGAACTATATGTAGCAGCTTTGGTTCTTCCAAATCAGGTTTTAGGGCTTAAAAATGATGCTCTAGGCCCTTGAAATGCATATTTGAATCTTAAAAGCACAAACCCTGGAACTGTGGACACCCCCAAATGAGGGGTTGGACCCTCCAGAGGTGGCTGGGACCCTTCGTATACCTGTCTGGATGCTAAAAAAAGAGGTTTTGGAGCCTGAAATGAGACACTGCAAATTAACAGTGAGCCTTTAAGGCCCTAAACTGTGGGGTTTGGAGCCTAAAATGAGGCATTGTAAGACAAGAGTAAGACTTTGGAAAGTAGAAATGAGGCTCTGGACCCTAGAAATTCAGAGTTGGACTATAAAGCGGCTTTGGGGCTTCCAAATCAGGTTTTAGGGCTTAAAAATGATGCTCTGGGCCCTTGAAATGCATCTTTGGACCTTCAAAGTGTGAACCCTGGAAATTTGGACCCCCCAAATGAGGGCTTGGACCCTCCAGAGACGGCTCGGACCCTAAAAATGCATGTCTGGATGCTAACAAAAGAGGCTTTGGAGCCTGAAATGAGAGTAGGAAAACTAACAGTGAGCCTTTGGCCGTAAAACCGTGGGGTTTGGAGCCTAAAATGAGGCTTTGTAAGACAAGAGAAAGACTTTGGAAAGTAAAAATGAGGCTCTGGACACTAGAAATTTACATTGGGACTCTATAAAGTGGCTTTGGGGCTTCCAAATCAGGTTTTAGGGCTTAAAAATGATGCTCTGAGCCCTTGAAATAAATCTTTGGTCCTAAAAGAACAAACCCTGGAAATGTGGACACCCCCAAATGAGGGCTTGGACCCTCCAGAGGCGGCTCGGTCCCTAAAAATGCATGTCTGGATGCTTAAAAAAGAGGCTTTGGAGCCTGAAATGAGACACTGCAAACTAACAGTGAGCCTTTGGCCGTAACACGGTGGGGTATGGAGCCTAAAATGAGGCTTTGTAAGACAAGAGTAAGACTCTGGAAAGTAAAAATGAGGCTCTGGACCCTAGAAATTTAGATTTGAACTATATGTAGCAGCTTTGGTTCTTCCAACTCAGGTTTTAGGGCTTAAAAATGATGCTCTGAGCCCTTGAAATGCATCTTTGGACCTTGAAAGTGTGAACCCTGGAAGTTTGGACACCCCCAAATGAGGGCTTGGACCCTCCAGAGCTGGCTCAGACCCTAAGGATGCCTGTCTGGATGCTAAAAAAAGAGGCTTGGACCCTGAAATGAGACTATGCAAACTAACAGTGAGCCTTTGGATGTAAAACGGTGGGGTTTGGAGCCTAAAATGAGGCATTGTAAGACAAGAGTAAGACTTTGGAAAGTAAAAATGAGGCTCTGGACCCTAGAAATTTACATTGGGACTCTATAAAGTGGCTTTGGGGCTTCCAAATCAGATTTTAGGCCTTAAAAATGATGCTCTAGGCCCTTGAAATGCATATTTGAATCTTAAAAGCACAAACCCTGGAACTGTGGACACCCCCAAATGAGGGGTTGGACCCTCCAGAGGTGGCTGGGACCCTTCGTATACCTGTCTGGATGCTAAAAAAAGAGGTTTTGGAGCCTGAAATGAGACACTGCAAATTAACAGTGAGCCTTTAAGGCCCTAAACTGTGGGGTTTGGAGCCTAAAATGAGGCATTGTAAGACAAGAGTAAGACTTTGGAAAGTAGAAATGAGGCTCTGGACCCTAGAAATTCAGAGTTGGACTATAAAGCGGCTTTGGGGCTTCCAAATCAGGTTTTAGGGCTTAAAAATGATGCTCTGGGCCCTTGAAATGCATCTTTGGACCTTCAAAGTGTGAACCCTGGAAATTTGGACACCCCGAAATGAGGGCTTGGACCCTCCAGAGGTGGCTCGGTCCCTAAGGATGCTTGTCTGGATGCTAAAAAATGAGGCTTTGGAGCCTGAAATGGTACTATGCAAACTAACAGTGAGCCTTTAGCCGTAAAACTGTGGGGTTTGGAGCCTAAAATGAGGCTTTGTAAGACAAGAGTAAGACTCTGGAAAGTAAAAATGAGGCTCTGGACCCTAGAAATTTAGATTTGAACTATATGTAGCAGCTTTGCTTCTTCCAACTCAGGTTTTAGGGCTTAAAAACGATGCTCTGGGCCCTTGAAATGCATCTTTGGACCTTGAAAGTGTGAACCCTGGAAGTTTGGACAACCCCAAATGAGGGCTTGGACCCTCCAGAGGCGGCTCGGACCCTAAAAATGCATGTCTGCATGCTTATAAAAGAGGCTTTGGAGCCTGAAATAAGACACTGCAAACTAACAGTGAGCCTTTGGCCGTAAAACGGTGGGGTATGGAGCCTAAAATGAGGCTTTGTAAGACAAGAGTAAGACTTTGGAAAGTAAAAATGAGGCTCTGGACACTAGAAAATTAGATTTAAACTCTATAAAGTGGCTTTGGGGCTTCCAAATGAGGTTTTAGTGCTTAAAAATGATGCTCTGAGCCCTTGAAATGCATCTTTGGACCTTGAAAGTGTGAACCCTGGAAGTTTGGACACCCCCAAATGAGGGCTTGGACCCTCCAGAGCTGGCTCTGACCCTAAGGATGCCTGTCTGGATGCTAAAAAAAGAGGCTTGGACCCTGAAATGAGACTATGCAAACTAACAGTGAGCCTTTGGATGTAAAACGGTGGGGTTTGGAGCCTAAAATGAGGCTTTGTAAGACAAGAGTAAGACTTTGGAAAGTAAAAATGAGGCTCTGGACCCTAGAAATTTACATTGGGACTCTATAAAGCGAATTTGGGGCTTCCAAATCAGGTTTTAGGGCTTAAAAATGATGCTCTGGGCCCTTGAAATGCATCTTTGGTCCTAAAAGAACAAACCCTGGAACTGTGGACACCCCCAAATGAGGGCTTGGACCCTCCAGAGGCGGCTCGGACCCTAAAAATGCATGTCTGGATTATAAAAAAAGAGGCTTTGGACCCTGAAATTAGACTATGAAAACTAACAGTGAGCCTTGGGGCCCTAATCTGTGGGGTTTGGAGCCTAAAATGAGGCTTTGTAAGACAAGAGTAAGACTTTGGAAAGTAAAAATGAGGCTCTGGACCCTAGAAATTTAGATTTGAACTCTAAAAAGCGAATTTGGGGCTTCCAAATCAGGTTTTAGGGCTTAAAAATGATGCTCTGAGCCCTTGAAATGCATATTTGAATCTTAAAAGCACAAACCCTGGAACTCTGGACACCCCCAACTGAGGGCTTGGACCCTCCCGAGGTGGCTCGGACCCTTTGTATACCTGTCTGGATGCTAAAAAAAGAGGCTTTGGAGCCTGAAATGAGACACTGCAAATTAACAGTAAGCCTTTAAGGCCCTAAATTGTTGGGTTTGGAGCCTAAAATGAGGCCTTGTGAGACAAGAGTAAGACTCTAGAAAGTAAAAATGAGGCTCTGGACACTAGAAATTTAGATTTGAACTATATGTAGCAGCTTTGGTTCTTCCAAATCAGGTTTCGGGGCTTAAAAATGATGCTCTGAACCCTTGAAATGCATCTTTGGACCTTAAAGTGTGAACCGTGGAACATTGGACACCCCCAAATGAGGGCTTGGACCCTCCCGAGGTGGCTCGGACCCTTTGTATACCTGTCTGGATGCTAAAAAAAGAGGCTTTGGAGCCTGAAATGAGACACTGCAAATTAACAGTGAGCCTTTAAGGCCCTAAACTGTGGGGTTTGGAGCCTAAAATGTGGCCTTGTGAGACAAGAGTAAGACTCTAGAAAGTAAAAATGAGGCTCTGGACACTAGAAATTTAGATTTGAACTATATGTAGCAGCTTTGGTTCTTCCAAATCAGGTTTTAGGGCTTAAAAATGATGCTCTGAACCCTTGAAATGCATCTTTGGACCTTCAAAGTGTGAACCGTGGAACATTGGACAGCCCCAAATGAGGGCTTGGACCCTCCCGAGGTGGCTCGGACCCTTTCTATACCTGTCTGGATGCTAAAAAAAGAGGCTTTGGAGCCTGAAATGAGACACTGCAAATTAACAGTGAGCCTTTAAGGCCCTAAACTGTGGGGTTTGGAGCCTAAAATGAGGCTTTGTAAGACAAGAGTAATACTCTAGAAAGTAAAAATGAGGCTCTGGACACTAGAAATTTAGATTTGAACTATATGTAGCAGCTTTGGTTCTTCCAAATCAGGTTTTAGGGCTTAAAAATGATGCTCTAGGCCCTTGAAATGCATATTTGAATCTTAAAAGCACAAACCCTGGAACTGTGGACACCCCCAAATGAGGGGTTGGACCCTCCAGAGGTGGCTGGGACCCTTCGTATTCCTGTCTGGATGCTAAAAAAAGAGGTTTTGGAGCCTGAAATGAGACACTGCAAATTAACAGTGAGCCTTTAAGGCCCTAAACTGTGGGGTTTGGAGCCTAAAATGAGGCATTGTAAGACAAGAGTAAGACTTTGGAAAGTAGAAATGAGGCTCTGGACCCTAGAAATTCAGAGTTGGACTATAAAGCGGCTTTGGGGCTTCCAAATCAGGTTTTAGGGCTTAAAAATGATGCTCTGGGCCCTTGAAATGCATCTTTGGACCTTCAAAGTGTGAACCCTGGAAATTTGGACCCCCCAAATGAGGGCTTGGACCCTCCAGAGACAGCTCGGACCCTAAAAATGCATGTCTGGATGCTAACAAAAGAGGCTTTGGAGCCTGAAATGAGAGTAGGAAAACTAACAGTGAGCCTTTGGCCGTAAAACCGTGGGGTATGGAGCCTAAAATGAGGCTTTGTAAGACAAGAGTAAGACTCTGGAAAGTAAAAATGAGGCTCTGGACCCTAGAAATTTAGATTTGAACTATATGTAGCAGCTTTGCTTCTTCCAACTCAGGTTTTAGGGCTTAAAAACGATGCTCTGGGCCCTTGAAATGCATCTTTGGACCTTGAAAGTGTGAACCCTGGAAGTTTGGACACCCCCAAATGAGGGCTTGGACCCTCCAGAGACGGCTCGGACCCTAAAAATGCATGTCTGGATGCTAACAAAAGAGGCTTTGGAGCCTGAAATGAGAGTAGGAAAACTAACAGTGAGCCTTTGGCCGTAAAACCGTGGGGTTTGGAGCCTAAAATGAGGCTTTGTAAGACAAGAGAAAGACTTTGGAAAGTAAAAATGAGGCTCTGGACACTAGAAATTTACATTGGGACTCTATAAAGTGGCTTTGGGGCTTCCAAATCAGGTTTTAGGGCTTAAAAATGATGCTCTGAGCCCTTGAAATGCATCTTTGGTCCTAAAAGAACAAACCCTGGAAATGTGGACACCCCCAAATGAGGGCTTGGACCCTCCAGAGGCGGCTCGGTCCCTAAAAATGCATGTCTGGATGCTTAAAAAAGAGGCTTTGGAGCCTGAAATGAGACACTGCAAACTAACAGTGAGCCTTTGGCCGTAAAACGGTGGGGTATGGAGCCTAAAATGAGGCTTTGTAAGACAAGAGTAAGACTCTGGAAAGTAAAAATGAGGCTCTGGACCCTAGAAATTTAGATTTGAACTATATGTAGCAGCTTTGGTTCTTCCAACTCAGGTTTTAGGGCTTAAAAATGATGCTCTGAGCCCTTGAAATGCATCTTTGGACCTTGAAAGTGTGAACCCTGGAAGTTTGGACACCCCCAAATGAGGGCTTGGACCCTCCAGAGCTGGCTCAGACCCTAAGGATGCCTGTCTGGATGCTAAAAAAAGAGGCTTGGACCCTGAAATGAGACTATGCAAACTAACAGTGAGCCTTTGGATGTAAAACGGTGGGGTTTGGAGCCTAAAATGAGGCATTGTAAGACAAGAGTAAGACTTTGGAAAGTAAAAATGAGGCTCTGGACCCTAGAAATTTACATTGGGACTCTATAAAGTGGCTTTGGGGCTTCCAAATCAGATTTTAGGCCTTAAAAATGATGCTCTAGGCCCTTGAAATGCATATTTGAATCTTAAAAGCACAAACCCTGGAACTGTGGACACCCCCAAATGAGGGGTTGGACCCTCCAGAGGTGGCTGGGACCCTTCGTATACCTGTCTGGATGCTAAAAAAAGAGGTTTTGGAGCCTGAAATGAGACACTGCAAATTAACAGTGAGCCTTTAAGGCCCTAAACTGTGGGGTTTGGAGCCTAAAATGAGGCATTGTAAGACAAGAGTAAGACTTTGGAAAGTAGAAATGAGGCTCTGGACCCTAGAAATTCAGAGTTGGACTATAAAGTGGCTTTGGGGCTTCCAAATCAGGTTTTAGGGCTTAAAAATGATGCTCTGGGCCCTTGAAATGCATCTTTGGACCTTCAAAGTGTGAACCCTGGAAATTTGGACCCCCCAAATGAGGGCTTGGACCCTCCAGAGACGGCTCGGACCCTAAAAATGCATGTCTGGATGCTAACAAAAGAGGCTTTGGAGCCTGAAATGAGAGTAGGAAAACTAACAGTGAGCCTTTGGCCGTAAAACCGTGGGGTTTGGAGCCTAAAATGAGGCTTTGTAAGACAAGAGAAAGACTTTGGAAAGTAAAAATGAGGCTCTGGACACTAGAAATTTACATTGGGACTCTATAAAGTGGCTTTGGGGCTTCCAAATCAGGTTTTAGGGCTTAAAAATGATGCTCTGAGCCCTTGAAATGCATCTTTGGTCCTAAAAGAACAAACCCTGGAAATGTGGACACCCCCAAATGAGGGCTTGGACCCTCCAGAGGCGGCTCGGTCCCTAAAAATGCATGTCTGGATGCTTAAAAAAGAGGCTTTGGAGCCTGAAATGAGACACTGCAAACTAACAGTGAGCCTTTGGCCGTAAAACGGTGGGGTATGGAGCCTAAAATGAGGCTTTGTAAGACAAGAGTAAGACTCTGGAAAGTAAAAATGAGGCTCTGGACCCTAGAAATTTAGATTTGAACTATATGTAGCAGCTTTGGTTCTTCCAACTCAGGTTTTAGGGCTTAAAAATGATGCTCTGAGCCCTTGAAATGCATCTTTGGACCTTGAAAGTGTGAACCCTGGAAGTTTGGACACCCCCAAATGAGGGCTTGGACCCTCCAGAGCTGGCTCAGACCCTAAGGATGCCTGTCTGGATGCTAAAAAAAGAGGCTTGGACCCTGAAATGAGACTATGCAAACTAACAGTGAGCCTTTGGATGTAAAACGGTGGGGTTTGGAGCCTAAAATGAGGCATTGTAAGACAAGAGTAAGACTTTGGAAAGTAAAAATGAGGCTCTGGACCCTAGAAATTTACATTGGGACTCTATAAAGTGGCTTTGGGGCTTCCAAATCAGATTTTAGGCCTTAAAAATGATGCTCTAGGCCCTTGAAATGCATATTTGAATCTTAAAAGCACAAACCCTGGAACTGTGGACACCCCCAAATGAGGGGTTGGACCCTCCAGAGGTGGCTGGGACCCTTCGTATACCTGTCTGGATGCTAAAAAAAGAGGTTTTGGAGCCTGAAATGAGACACTGCAAATTAACAGTGAGCCTTTAAGGCCCTAAACTGTGGGGTTTGGAGCCTAAAATGAGGCATTGTAAGACAAGAGTAAGACTTTGGAAAGTAGAAATGAGGCTCTGGACCCTAGAAATTCAGAGTTGGACTATAAAGCGGCTTTGGGGCTTCCAAATCAGGTTTTAGGGCTTAAAAATGATGCTCTGGGCCCTTGAAATGCATCTTTGGTCCTAAAAGCACAAACCCTGGAACTGTGGACACCCCCAAATGAGGGCTTGGACCCTCCAGAGGCGGCTCGGACCCTAAAAATGCATGTCTGGATTATAAAAAAAGAGGCTTTGGACCCTGAAATTAGACTATGAAAACTAAAAGTGAGCCTTGGGGCCCTAATCTGAGGGGTTTGGAGCCTAAAATGAGGCTTTGTAAGACAAGAGTAAGACTTTGGAAAGTAAAAATGAGGCTCTGGACCCTAGAAATTTAGATTTGAACTCTAAAAAGCGAATTTGGGGCTTCCAAATCAGGTTTTAGGGCTTAAAAATGATGCTCTGAGTCCTTGAAATGCATATTTGAATCTTAAAAGCACAAACCCTGGAACTCTGGACACCCCCAACTGAGGGCTTGGACCCTCCCGAGGTGGCTCGGACCCTTTGTATACCTGTCTGGATGCTAAAAAAAGAGGCTTTGGAGCCTGAAATGAGACACTGCAAATTAACAGTAAGCCTTTAAGGCCCTAAATTGTTGGGTTTGGAGCCTAAAATGAGGCCTTGTGAGACAAGAGTAAGACTCTAGAAAGTAAAAATGAGGCTCTGGACACTAGAAATTTAGATTTGAACTATATGTAGCAGCTTTGGTTCTTCCAAATCAGGTTTCGGGGCTTAAAAATGATGCTCTGAACCCTTGAAATGCATCTTTGGACCTTAAAGTGTGAACCGTGGAACATTGGACACCCCCAAATGAGGGCTTGGACCCTCCCGAGGTGGCTCGGACCCTTTGTATACCTGTCTGGATGCTAAAAAAAGAGGCTTTGGAGCCTGAAATGAGACACTGCAAATTAACAGTGAGCCTTTAAGGCCCTAAACTGTGGGGTTTGGAGCCTAAAATGAGGCCTTGTGAGACAAGAGTAAGACTCTTGAAAGTAAAAATGAGGCTCTGGACACTAGAAATTTAGATTTGAACTATATGTAGCAGCTTTGGTTCTTCCAAATCAGGTTTTAGGGCTTAAAAATGATGCTCTGAACCCTTGAAATGCATCTTTGGACCTTAAAAGTGTGAACCGTGGAACATTGGACACCCCCAAATGAGGGCTTGGACCCTCCAGAGGTGGCTCGGACCCTTTGTATACCTGTCTGGATGCTAAAAAAAGAGGTTTTGGAGCCTGAAATGAGACACTACAAATTAACAGTGAGCCTTTAAGGCCCTAAACTGTGGGGTTTGGAGCCTAAAATGAGGCTTTGTAAGACAAGAGTAAGACTCTGGAAAGTAAAAATGAGGCTCTGGACCCTAGAAATTTAGATTTGAACTATATGTAGCAGCTTTGGTTCTTCCAACTCAGGTTTTAGGGCTTAAAAATGATGCTCTGAGCCCTTGAAATGCATCTTTGGACCTTGAAAGTGTGAACCCTGGAAGTTTGGACACCCCCAAATGAGGGCTTGGACCCTCCAGAGCTGGCTCAGACCCTAAGGATGCCTGTCTGGATGCTAAAAAAAGAGGCTTGGACCCTGAAATGAGACTATGCAAACTAACAGTGAGCCTTTGGATGTAAAACGGTGGGGTTTGGAGCCTAAAATGAGGCATTGTAAGACAAGAGTAAGACTTTGGAAAGTAAAAATGAGGCTCTGGACCCTAGAAATTTACATTGGGACTCTATAAAGTGGCTTTGGGGCTTCCAAATCAGATTTTAGGCCTTAAAAATGATGCTCTAGGCCCTTGAAATGCATATTTGAATCTTAAAAGCACAAACCCTGGAACTGTGGACACCCCCAAATGAGGGGTTGGACCCTCCAGAGGTGGCTGGGACCCTTCGTATACCTGTCTGGATGCTAAAAAAAGAGGTTTTGGAGCCTGAAATGAGACACTGCAAATTAACAGTGAGCCTTTAAGGCCCTAAACTGTGGGGTTTGGAGCCTAAAATGAGGCATTGTAAGACAAGAGTAAGACTTTGGAAAGTAGAAATGAGGCTCTGGACCCTAGAAATTCAGAGTTGGACTATAAAGCGGCTTTGGGGCTTCCAAATCAGGTTTTAGGGCTTAAAAATGATGCTCTGGGCCCTTGAAATGCATCTTTGGACCTTCAAAGTGTGAACCCTGGAAATTTGGACCCCCCAAATGAGGGCTTGGACCCTCCAGAGACGGCTCGGACCCTAAAAATGCATGTCTGGATGCTAACAAAAGAGGCTTTGGAGCCTGAAATGAGAGTAGGAAAACTAACAGTGAGCCTTTGGCCGTAAAACCGTGGGGTTTGGAGCCTAAAATGAGGCTTTGTAAGACAAGAGAAAGACTTTGGAAAGTAAAAATGAGGCTCTGGACACTAGAAATTTACATTGGGACTCTATAAAGTGGCTTTGGGGCTTCCAAATCAGGTTTTAGGGCTTAAAAATGATGCTCTGAGCCCTTGAAATGCATCTTTGGTCCTAAAAGAACAAACCCTGGAAATGTGGACACCCCCAAATGAGGGCTTGGACCCTCCAGAGGCGGCTCGGTCCCTAAAAATGCATGTCTGGATGCTTAAAAAAGAGGCTTTGGAGCCTGAAATGAGACACTGCAAACTAACAGTGAGCCTTTGGCCGTAAAACGGTGGGGTATGGAGCCTAAAATGAGGCTTTGTAAGACAAGAGTAAGACTCTGGAAAGTAAAAATGAGGCTCTGGACCCTAGAAATTTAGATTTGAACTATATGTAGCAGCTTTGGTTCTTCCAACTCAGGTTTTAGGGCTTAAAAATGATGCTCTGAGCCCTTGAAATGCATCTTTGGACCTTGAAAGTGTGAACCCTGGAAGTTTGGACACCCCCAAATGAGGGCTTGGACCCTCCAGAGCTGGCTCAGACCCTAAGGATGCCTGTCTGGATGCTAAAAAAAGAGGCTTGGACCCTGAAATGAGACTATGCAAACTAACAGTGAGCCTTTGGATGTAAAACGGTGGGGTTTGGAGCCTAAAATGAGGCATTGTAAGACAAGAGTAAGACTTTGGAAAGTAAAAATGAGGCTCTGGACCCTAGAAATTTACATTGGGACTCTATAAAGTGGCTTTGGGGCTTCCAAATCAGATTTTAGGCCTTAAAAATGATGCTCTAGGCCCTTGAAATGCATATTTGAATCTTAAAAGCACAAACCCTGGAACTGTGGACACCCCCAAATGAGGGGTTGGACCCTCCAGAGGTGGCTGGGACCCTTCGTATACCTGTCTGGATGCTAAAAAAAGAGGTTTTGGAGCCTGAAATGAGACACTGCAAATTAACAGTGAGCCTTTAAGGCCCTAAACTGTGGGGTTTGGAGCCTAAAATGAGGCATTGTAAGACAAGAGTAAGACTTTGGAAAGTAGAAATGAGGCTCTGGACCCTAGAAATTCAGAGTTGGACTATAAAGCGGCTTTGGGGCTTCCAAATCAGGTTTTAGGGCTTAAAAATGATGCTCTGGGCCCTTGAAATGCATCTTTGGTCCTAAAAGCACAAACCCTGGAACTGTGGACACCCCCAAATGAGGGCTTGGACCCTCCAGAGGCGGCTCGGACCCTAAAAATGCATGTCTGGATTATAAAAAAAGAGGCTTTGGACCCTGAAATTAGACTATGAAAACTAAAAGTGAGCCTTGGGGCCCTAATTTGAGGGGTATGGAGCCTAAAATGAGGCTTTGTAAGACAAGAGTAAGACTTTGGAAAGTAAAAATGAGGCTCTGGACCCTAGAAATTTAGATTTGAACTCTAAAAAGCGAATTTGGGGCTTCCAAATCAGGTTTTAGGGCTTAAAAATGATGCTCTGAGTCCTTGAAATGCATATTTGAATCTTAAAAGCACAAACCCTGGAACTCTGGACACCCCCAACTGAGGGCTTGGACCCTCCCGAGGTGGCTCGGACCCTTTGTATACCTGTCTGGATGCTAAAAAAAGAGGCTTTGGAGCCTGAAATGAGACACTGCAAATTAACAGTAAGCCTTTAAGGCCCTAAATTGTTGGGTTTGGAGCCTAAAATGAGGCCTTGTGAGACAAGAGTAAGACTCTAGAAAGTAAAAATGAGGCTCTGGACACTAGAAATTTAGATTTGAACTATATGTAGCAGCTTTGGTTCTTCCAAATCAGGTTTCGGGGCTTAAAAATGATGCTCTGAACCCTTGAAATGCATCTTTGGACCTTAAAGTGTGAACCGTGGAACATTGGACACCCCCAAATGAGGGCTTGGACCCTCCCGAGGTGGCTCGGACCCTTTGTATACCTGTCTGGATGCTAAAAAAAGAGGCTTTGGAGCCTGAAATGAGACACTGCAAATTAACAGTGAGCCTTTAAGGCCCTAAACTGTGGGGTTTGGAGCCTAAAATGAGGCCTTGTGAGACAAGAGTAAGACTCTAGAAAGTAAAAATGAGGCTCTGGACACTAGAAATTTAGATTTGAACTATATGTAGCAGCTTTGGTTCTTCCAAATCAGGTTTTAGGGCTTAAAAATGATGCTCTGAACCCTTGAAATGCATCTTTGGACCTTAAAAGTGTGAACCGTGGAACATTGGACACCCCCAAATGAGGGCTTGGACCCTCCAGAGGTGGCTCGGACCCTTTGTATACCTGTCTGGATGCTAAAAAAAGAGGTTTTGGAGCCTGAAATGAGACACTACAAATTAACAGTGAGCCTTTAAGGCCCTAAACTGTGGGGTTTGGAGCCTAAAATGAGGCTTTGTAAGACAAGAGTAATACTCTAGAAAGTAAAAATGAGGCTCTGGACACTAGAAATTTAGATTTGAACTATATGTAGCAGCTTTGGTTCTTCCAAATCAGGTTTTAGGGCTTAAAAATGATGCTCTAGGCCCTTGAAATGCATATTTGAATCTTAAAAGCACAAACCCTGGAACTGTGGACACCCCCAAATGAGGGGTTGGACCCTCCAGAGGTGGCTGGGACCCTTCGTATACCTGTCTGGATGCTAAAAAAAGAGGTTTTGGAGCCTGAAATGAGACACTGCAAATTAACAGTGAGCCTTTAAGGCCCTAAACTGTGGGGTTTGGAGCCTAAAATGAGGCATTGTAAGACAAGAGTAAGACTTTGGAAAGTAGAAATGAGGCTCTGGACCCTAGAAATTCAGAGTTGGACTATAAAGCGGCTTTGGGGCTTCCAAATCAGGTTTTAGGGCTTAAAAATGATGCTCTGGGCCCTTGAAATGCATCTTTGGACCTTCAAAGTGTGAACCCTGGAAATTTGGACCCCCCAAATGAGGGCTTGGACCCTCCAGAGACGGCTCGGACCCTAAAAATGCATGTCTGGATGCTAACAAAAGAGGCTTTGGAGCCTGAAATGAGAGTAGGAAAACTAACAGTGAGCCTTTGGCCGTAAAACCGTGGGGTTTGGAGCCTAAAATGAGGCTTTGTAAGACAAGAGAAAGACTTTGGAAAGTAAAAATGAGGCTCTGGACACTAGAAATTTACATTGGGACTCTATAAAGTGGCTTTGGGGCTTCCAAATCAGGTTTTAGGGCTTAAAAATGATGCTCTGAGCCCTTGAAATGCATCTTTGGTCCTAAAAGAACAAACCCTGGAAATGTGGACACCCCCAAATGAGGGCTTGGACCCTCCAGAGGCGGCTCGGTCCCTAAAAATGCATGTCTGGATGCTTAAAAAAGAGGCTTTGGAGCCTGAAATGAGACACTGCAAACTAACAGTGAGCCTTTGGCCGTAACACGGTGGGGTATGGAGCCTAAAATGAGGCTTTGTAAGACAAGAGTAAGACTCTGGAAAGTAAAAATGAGGCTCTGGACCCTAGAAATTTAGATTTGAACTATATGTAGCAGCTTTGGTTCTTCCAACTCAGGTTTTAGGGCTTAAAAATGATGCTCTGAGCCCTTGAAATGCATCTTTGGACCTTGAAAGTGTGAACCCTGGAAGTTTGGACACCCCCAAATGAGGGCTTGGACCCTCCAGAGCTGGCTCAGACCCTAAGGATGCCTGTCTGGATGCTAAAAAAAGAGGCTTGGACCCTGAAATGAGACTATGCAAACTAACAGTGAGCCTTTGGATGTAAAACGGTGGGGTTTGGAGCCTAAAATGAGGCATTGTAAGACAAGAGTAAGACTTTGGAAAGTAAAAATGAGGCTCTGGACCCTAGAAATTTACATTGGGACTCTATAAAGTGGCTTTGGGGCTTCCAAATCAGATTTTAGGCCTTAAAAATGATGCTCTAGGCCCTTGAAATGCATATTTGAATCTTAAAAGCACAAACCCTGGAACTGTGGACACCCCCAAATGAGGGGTTGGACCCTCCAGAGGTGGCTGGGACCCTTCGTATACCTGTCTGGATGCTAAAAAAAGAGGTTTTGGAGCCTGAAATGAGACACTGCAAATTAACAGTGAGCCTTTAAGGCCCTAAACTGTGGGGTTTGGAGCCTAAAATGAGGCATTGTAAGACAAGAGTAAGACTTTGGAAAGTAGAAATGAGGCTCTGGACCCTAGAAATTCAGAGTTGGACTATAAAGCGGCTTTGGGGCTTCCAAATCAGGTTTTAGGGCTTAAAAATGATGCTCTGGGCCCTTGAAATGCATCTTTGGACCTTCAAAGTGTGAACCCTGGAAATTTGGACCCCCCAAATGAGGGCTTGGACCCTCCAGAGACGGCTCGGACCCTAAAAATGCATGTCTGGATGCTAACAAAAGAGGCTTTGGAGCCTGAAATGAGAGTAGGAAAACTAACAGTGAGCCTTTGGCCGTAAAACCGTGGGGTTTGGAGCCTAAAATGAGGCTTTGTAAGACAAGAGAAAGACTTTGGAAAGTAAAAATGAGGCTCTGGACACTAGAAATTTACATTGGGACTCTATAAAGTGGCTTTGGGGCTTCCAAATCAGGTTTTAGGGCTTAAAAATGATGCTCTGAGCCCTTGAAATAAATCTTTGGTCCTAAAAGAACAAACCCTGGAAATGTGGACACCCCCAAATGAGGGCTTGGACCCTCCAGAGGCGGCTCGGTCCCTAAAAATGCATGTCTGGATGCTTAAAAAAGAGGCTTTGGAGCCTGAAATGAGACACTGCAAACTAACAGTGAGCCTTTGGCCGTAACACGGTGGGGTATGGAGCCTAAAATGAGGCTTTGTAAGACAAGAGTAAGACTCTGGAAAGTAAAAATGAGGCTCTGGACCCTAGAAATTTAGATTTGAACTATATGTAGCAGCTTTGGTTCTTCCAACTCAGGTTTTAGGGCTTAAAAATGATGCTCTGAGCCCTTGAAATGCATCTTTGGACCTTGAAAGTGTGAACCCTGGAAGTTTGGACACCCCCAAATGAGGGCTTGGACCCTCCAGAGCTGGCTCAGACCCTAAGGATGCCTGTCTGGATGCTAAAAAAAGAGGCTTGGACCCTGAAATGAGACTATGCAAACTAACAGTGAGCCTTTGGCCGTAAAACGGTGGGGTTTGGAGCCTAAAATGAGGCATTGTAAGACAAGAGTAAGACTTTGGAAAGTAAAAATGAGGCTCTGGACCCTAGAAATTTACATTGGGACTCTATAAAGTGGCTTTGGGGCTTCCAAATCAGATTTTAGGCCTTAAAAATGATGCTCTAGGCCCTTGAAATGCATATTTGAATCTTAAAAGCACAAACCCTGGAACTGTGGACACCCCCAAATGAGGGGTTGGACCCTCCAGAGGTGGCTGGGACCCTTCGTATACCTGTCTGGATGCTAAAAAAAGAGGTTTTGGAGCCTGAAATGAGACACTGCAAATTAACAGTGAGCCTTTAAGGCCCTAAACTGTGGGGTTTGGAGCCTAAAATGAGGCATTGTAAGACAAGAGTAAGACTTTGGAAAGTAGAAATGAGGCTCTGGACCCTAGAAATTCAGAGTTGGACTATAAAGCGGCTTTGGGGCTTCCAAATCAGGTTTTAGGGCTTAAAAATGATGCTCTGGGCCCTTGAAATGCATCTTTGGACCTTCAAAGTGTGAACCCTGGAAATTTGGACACCCCGAAATGAGGGCTTGGACCCTCCAGAGGTGGCTCGGTCCCTAAGGATGCTTGTCTGGATGCTAAAAAATGAGGCTTTGGAGCCTGAAATGGTACTATGCAAACTAACAGTGAGCCTTTAGCCGTAAAACTGTGGGGTTTGGAGCCTAAAATGAGGCTTTGTAAGACAAGAGTAAGACTCTGGAAAGTAAAAATGAGGCTCTGGACCCTAGAAATTTAGATTTGAACTATATGTAGCAGCTTTGCTTCTTCCAACTCAGGTTTTAGGGCTTAAAAACGATGCTCTGGGCCCTTGAAATGCATCTTTGGACCTTGAAAGTGTGAACCCTGGAAGTTTGGACAACCCCAAATGAGGGCTTGGACCCTCCAGAGGCGGCTCGGACCCTAAAAATGCATGTCTGCATGCTTATAAAAGAGGCTTTGGAGCCTGAAATAAGACACTGCAAACTAACAGTGAGCCTTTGGCCGTAAAACGGTGGGGTATGGAGCCTAAAATGAGGCTTTGTAAGACAAGAGTAAGACTTTGGAAAGTAAAAATGAGGCTCTGGACACTAGAAAATTAGATTTAAACTCTATAAAGTGGCTTTGGGGCTTCCAAATGAGGTTTTAGGGCTTAAAAATGATGCTCTGAGCCCTTGAAATGCATCTTTGGACCTTGAAAGTGTGAACCCTGGAAGTTTGGACACCCCCAAATGAGGGCTTGGACCCTCCAGAGCTGGCTCTGACCCTAAGGATGCCTGTCTGGATGCTAAAAAAAGAGGCTTGGACCCTGAAATGAGACTATGCAAACTAACAGTGAGCCTTTGGATGTAAAACGGTGGGGTTTGGAGCCTAAAATGAGGCTTTGTAAGAGAAGAGTAAGACTTTGGAAAGTACAAATGAGGCTCTGGACCCTAGAAATTTACATTGGGACTCTATAAAGCGAATTTGGGGCTTCCAAATCACGTTTTAGGGCTTAAAAATGATGCTCTGGGCCCTTGAAATGCATCTTTGGTCCTAAAAGCACAAACCCTGGAACTGTGGACACCCCCAAATGAGGGCTTGGACCCTCCAGAGGCGGCTCGGACCCTAAAAATGCATGTCTGGATTATAAAAAAAGAGGCTTTGGACCCTGAAATTAGACTATGAAAACTAAAAGTGAGCCTTGGGGCCCTAATCTGAGGGGTTTGGAGCCTAAAATGAGGCTTTGTAAGACAAGAGTAAGACTTTAGAAAGTACAAATGAGGCTCTGGACCCTAGAAATTTAGATTTGAACTCTAAAAAGCGAATTTGGGGCTTCCAAATCAGGTTTTAGGGCTTAAAAATGATGCTCTGAGTCCTTGAAATGCATATTTGAATCTTAAAAGCACAAACCCTGGAACTCTGGACACCCCCAACTGAGGGCTTGGACCCTCCCGAGGTGGCTCGGACCCTTTGTATACCTGTCTGGATGCTAAAAAAAGAGGCTTTGGAGCCTGAAATGAGACACTGCAAATTAACAGTAAGCCTTTAAGGCCCTAAATTGTTGGGTTTGGAGCCTAAAATGAGGCCTTGTGAGACAAGAGTAAGACTCTAGAAAGTAAAAATGAGGCTCTGGACACTAGAAATTTAGATTTGAACTATATGTAGCAGCTTTGGTTCTTCCAAATCAGGTTTCGGGGCTTAAAAATGATGCTCTGAACCCTTGAAATGCATCTTTGGACCTTCAAAGTGTGAACCCTGGAAATTTGGACCCCCCAAATGAGGGCTTGGACCCTCCAGAGACGGCTCGGACCCTAAAAATGCATGTCTGGATGCTAACAAAAGAGGCTTTGGAGCCTGAAATGAGAGTAGGAAAACTAACAGTGAGCCTTTGGCCGTAAAACCGTGGGGTTTGGAGCCTAAAATGAGGCTTTGTAAGACAAGAGAAAGACTTTGGAAAGTAAAAATGAGGCTCTGGACACTAGAAATTTACATTGGGACTCTATAAAGTGGCTTTGGGGCTTCCAAATCAGGTTTTAGGGCTTAAAAATGATGCTCTGGGCCCTTGAAATGCATCTTTGGTCCTAAAAGAACAAACCCTGGAAATGTGGACACCCCCAAATGAGGGCTTGGACCCTCCAGAGGCGGCTCGGTCCCTAAAAATGCATGTCTGGATGCTTAAAAAAGAGGCTTTGGAGCCTGAAATGAGACACTGCAAACTAACAGTGAGCCTTTGGCCGTAACACGGTGGGGTATGGAGCCTAAAATGAGGCTTTGTAAGACAAGAGTAAGACTCTGGAAAGTAAAAATGAGGCTCTGGACCCTAGAAATTTAGATTTGAACTATATGTAGCAGCTTTGGTTCTTCCAACTCAGGTTTTAGGGCTTAAAAATGATGCTCTGAGCCCTTGAAATGCATCTTTGGACCTTGAAAGTGTGAACCCTGGAAGTTTGGACACCCCCAAATGAGGGCTTGGACCCTCCAGAGCTGGCTCAGACCCTAAGGATGCCTGTCTGGATGCTAAAAAAAGAGGCTTGGACCCTGAAATGAGACTATGCAAACTAACAGTGAGCCTTTGGACGTAAAACGGTGGGGTTTGGAGCCTAAAATGAGGCATTGTAAGACAAGAGTAAGACTTTGGAAAGTAAAAATGAGGCTCTGGACCCTAGAAATTTACATTGGGACTCTATAAAGTGGCTTTGGGGCTTCCAAATCAGATTTTAGGCCTTAAAAATGATGCTCTAGGCCCTTGAAATGCATATTTGAATCTTAAAAGCACAAACCCTGGAACTGTGGACACCCCCAAATGAGGGGTTGGACCCTCCAGAGGTGGCTGGGACCCTTCGTATACCTGTCTGGATGCTAAAAAAAGAGGTTTTGGAGCCTGAAATGAGACACTGCAAATTAACAGTGAGCCTTTAAGGCCCTAAACTGTGGGGTTTGGAGCCTAAAATGAGGCATTGTAAGACAAGAGTAAGACTTTGGAAAGTAGAAATGAGGCTCTGGACCCTAGAAATTCAGAGTTGGACTATAAAGCGGCTTTGGGGCTTCCAAATCAGGTTTTAGGGCTTAAAAATGATGCTCTGGGCCCTTGAAATGCATCTTTGGACCTTCAAAGTGTGAACCCTGGAAATTTGGACCCCCCAAATGAGGGCTTGGACCCTCCAGAGACGGCTCGGACCCTAAAAATGCATGTCTGGATGCTAACAAAAGAGGCTTTGGAGCCTGAAATGAGAGTAGGAAAACTAACAGTGAGCCTTTGGCCGTAAAACCGTGGGGTTTGGAGCCTAAAATGAGGCTTTGTAAGACAAGAGAAAGACTTTGGAAAGTAAAAATGAGGCTCTGGACACTAGAAATTTACATTGGGACTCTATAAAGTGGCTTTGGGGCTTCCAAATCAGGTTTTAGGGCTTAAAAATGATGCTCTGAGCCCTTGAAATAAATCTTTGGTCCTAAAAGAACAAACCCTGGAAATGTGGACACCCCCAAATGAGGGCTTGGACCCTCCAGAGGCGGCTCGGTCCCTAAAAATGCATGTCTGGATGCTTAAAAAAGAGGCTTTGGAGCCTGAAATGAGACACTGCAAACTAACAGTGAGCCTTTGGCCGTAACACGGTGGGGTATGGAGCCTAAAATGAGGCTTTGTAAGACAAGAGTAAGACTCTGGAAAGTAAAAATGAGGCTCTGGACCCTAGAAATTTAGATTTGAACTATATGTAGCAGCTTTGGTTCTTCCAACTCAGGTTTTAGGGCTTAAAAATGATGCTCTGAGCCCTTGAAATGCATCTTTGGACCTTGAAAGTGTGAACCCTGGAAGTTTGGACACCCCCAAATGAGGGCTTGGACCCTCCAGAGCTGGCTCAGACCCTAAGGATGCCTGTCTGGATGCTAAAAAAAGAGGCTTGGACCCTGAAATGAGACTATGCAAACTAACAGTGAGCCTTTGGCCGTAAAACGGTGGGGTTTGGAGCCTAAAATGAGGCTTTGTAAGACAAGAGTAAGACTTTGGAAAGTAAAAATGAGGCTCTGGACCCTAGAAATTTACATTGGGACTCTATAAAGTGGCTTTGGGGCTTCCAAATCAGATTTTAGGCCTTAAAAATGATGCTCTAGGCCCTTGAAATGCATATTTGAATCTTAAAAGCACAAACCCTGGAACTGTGGACACCCCCAAATGAGGGGTTGGACCCTCCAGAGGTGGCTGGGACCCTTCGTATACCTGTCTGGATGCTAAAAAAAGAGGTTTTGGAGCCTGAAATGAGACACTGCAAATTAACAGTGAGCCTTTAAGGCCCTAAACTGTGGGGTTTGGAGCCTAAAATGAGGCATTGTAAGACAAGAGTAAGACTTTGGAAAGTAGAAATGAGGCTCTGGACCCTAGAAATTCAGAGTTGGACTATAAAGCGGCTTTGGGGCTTCCAAATCAGGTTTTAGGGCTTAAAAATGATGCTCTGGGCCCTTGAAATGCATCTTTGGACCTTCAAAGTGTGAACCCTGGAAATTTGGACACCCCGAAATGAGGGCTTGGACCCTCCAGAGGTGGCTCGGTCCCTAAGGATGCTTGTCTGGATGCTAAAAAATGAGGCTTTGGAGCCTGAAATGGTACTATGCAAACTAACAGTGAGCCTTTAGCCGTAAAACTGTGGGGTTTGGAGCCTAAAATGAGGCTTTGTAAGACAAGAGTAAGACTCTGGAAAGTAAAAATGAGGCTCTGGACCCTAGAAATTTAGATTTGAACTATATGTAGCAGCTTTGGTTCTTCCAACTCAGGTTTTAGGGCTTAAAAACGATGCTCTGGGCCCTTGAAATGCATCTTTGGACCTTGAAAGTGTGAACCCTGGAAGTTTGGACAACCCCAAATGAGGGCTTGGACCCTCCAGAGGCGGCTCGGACCCTAAAAATGCATGTCTGCATGCTTATAAAAGAGGCTTTGGAGCCTGAAATAAGACACTGCAAACTAACAGTGAGCCTTTGGCCGTAAAACGGTGGGGTATGGAGCCTAAAATGAGGCTTTGTAAGACAAGAGTAAGACTTTGGAAAGTAAAAATGAGGCTCTGGACACTAGAAAATTAGATTTAAACTCTATAAAGTGGCTTTGGGGCTTCCAAATGAGGTTTTAGTGCTTAAAAATGATGCTCTGAGCCCTTGAAATGCATCTTTGGACCTTGAAAGTGTGAACCCTGGAAGTTTGGACACCCCCAAATGAGGGCTTGGACCCTCCAGAGCTGGCTCTGACCCTAAGGATGCCTGTCTGGATGCTAAAAAAAGAGGCTTGGACCCTGAAATGAGACTATGCAAACTAACAGTGAGCCTTTGGATGTAAAACGGTGGGGTTTGGAGCCTAAAATGAGGCTTTGTAAGAAAAGAGTAAGACTTTGGAATGTAAAAATGAGGCTCTGGACCCTAGAAATTTACATTGGGACTCTATAAAGCGAATTTGGGGCTTCCAAATCACGTTTTAGGGCTTAAAAATGATGCTCTGGGCCCTTGAAATGCATCTTTGGTCCTAAAAGAACAAACCCTGGAACTCTGGACACCCCCAAATGAGGGCTTGGACCCTCCAGAGGCGGCTCGGACCCTAAAAATGCATGTCTGGATTATAAAAAAAGAGGCTTTGGACCCTGAAATTAGACTATGAAAACTAAAAGTGAGCCTTGGGGCCCTAATTTGAGGGGTTTGGAGCCTAAAATGAGGCTTTGTAAGAGAAGAGTAAGACTTTAGAAAGTACAAATGAGGCTCTGGACCCTAGAAATTTAGATTTAAACTCTAAAAAGCGAATTTGGGGACTCCAAATCAGGTTTTAGGGCTTAAAAATGATGCTCTGAGTCCTTGAAATGCATATTTGAATCTTAAAAGCACAAACCCTGGAACTCTGGACACCCCCAACTGAGGGCTTGGACCCTCCCGAGGTGGCTCGGACCCTTTGTATACCTGTCTGGATGCTAAAAAAAGAGGCTTTGGAGCCTGAAATGAGACACTGCAAATTAACAGTAAGCCTTTAAGGCCCTAAATTGTTGGGTTTGGAGCCTAAAATGAGGCCTTGTGAGACAAGAGTAAGACTCTAGAAAGTAAAAATGAGGCTCTGGACACTAGAAATTTAGATTTGAACTATATGTAGCAGCTTTGGTTCTTCCAAATCAGGTTTCGGGGCTTAAAAATGATGCTCTGAACCCTTGAAATGCATCTTTGGACCTTAAAGTGTGAACCGTGGAACATTGGACACCCCCAAATGAGGGCTTGGACCCTCCCGAGGTGGCTCGGACCCTTTGTATACCTGTCTGGATGCTAAAAAAAGAGGCTTTGGAGCCTGAAATGAGACACTGCAAATTAACAGTGAGCCTTTAAGGCCCTAAACTGTGGGGTTTGGAGCCTAAAATGAGGCCTTGTGAGACAAGAGTAAGACTCTAGAAAGTAAAAATGAGGCTCTGGACACTAGAAATTTAGATTTGAACTATATGTAGCAGCTTTGGTTCTTCCAAATCAGGTTTTAGGGCTTAAAAATGATGCTCTGAACCCTTGAAATGCATCTTTGGACCTTAAAAGTGTGAACCGTGGAACATTGGACACCCCCAAATGAGGGCTTGGACCCTCCCGAGGTGGCTCGGACCCTTTGTATACCTGTCTGGATGCTAAAAAAAGAGGCTTTGGAGCCTGAAATGAGACACTGCAAATTAACAGTGAGCCTTTAAGGCCCTAAACTGTGGGGTTTGGAGCCTAAAATGAGGCTTTGTAAGACAAGAGTAATACTCTAGAAAGTAAAAATGAGGCTCTGGACACTAGAAATTTAGATTTGAACTATATGTAGCAGCTTTGGTTCTTCCAAATCAGGTTTTAGGGCTTAAAAATGATGCTCTAGGCCCTTGAAATGCATATTTGAATCTTAAAAGCACAAACCCTGGAACTGTGGACACCCCCAAATGAGGGGTTGGACCCTCCAGAGGTGGCTGGGACCCTTCGTATACCTGTCTGGATGCTAAAAAAAGAGGTTTTGGAGCCTGAAATGAGACACTGCAAATTAACAGTGAGCCTTTAAGGCCCTAAACTGTGGGGTTTGGAGCCTAAAATGAGGCATTGTAAGACAAGAGTAAGACTTTGGAAAGTAGAAATGAGGCTCTGGACCCTAGAAATTCAGAGTTGGACTATAAAGCGGCTTTGGGGCTTCCAAATCAGGTTTTAGGGCTTAAAAATGATGCTCTGGGCCCTTGAAATGCATCTTTGGACCTTCAAAGTGTGAACCCTGGAAATTTGGACCCCCCAAATGAGGGCTTGGACCCTCCAGAGACAGCTCGGACCCTAAAAATGCATGTCTGGATGCTAACAAAAGAGGCTTTGGAGCCTGAAATGAGAGTAGGAAAACTAACAGTGAGCCTTTGGCCGTAAAACCGTGGGGTTTGGAGCCTAAAATGAGGCTTTGTAAGACAAGAGAAAGACTTTGGAAAGTAAAAATGAGGCTCTGGACACTAGAAATTTACATTGGGACTCTATAAAGTGGCTTTGGGGCTTCCAAATCAGGTTTTAGGGCTTAAAAATGATGCTCTGAGCCCTTGAAATGCATCTTTGGTCCTAAAAGAACAAACCCTGGAAATGTGGACACCCCCAAATGAGGGGTTGGACCCTCCAGAGGTGGCTCGGTCCCTAAAAATGCATGTCTGGATGCTAAAAAAAGAGGCTTTGGAGCCTGAAATGAGACACTGCAAACTAACAGTGAGCCTTTGGCCGTAAAACGGTGGGGTATGGAGCCTAAAATGAGGCTTTGTAAGACAAGAGTAAGACTCTGGAAAGTAAAAATGAGGCTCTGGACCCTAGAAATTTAGATTTGAACTATATGTAGCAGCTTTGGTTCTTCCAACTCAGGTTTTAGGGCTTAAAAATGATGCTCTGAGCCCTTGAAATGCATCTTTGGACCTTGAAAGTGTGAACCCTGGAAGTTTGGACACCCCCAAATGAGGGCTTGGACCCTCCAGAGCTGGCTCAGACCCTAAGGATGCCTGTCTGGATGCTAAAAAAAGAGGCTTGGACCCTGAAATGAGACTATGCAAACTAACAGTGAGCCTTTGGATGTAAAACGGTGGGGTTTGGAGCCTAAAATGAGGCATTGTAAGACAAGAGTAAGACTTTGGAAAGTAAAAATGAGGCTCTGGACCCTAGAAATTTACATTGGGACTCTATAAAGTGGCTTTGGGGCTTCCAAATCAGATTTTAGGCCTTAAAAATGATGCTCTAGGCCCTTGAAATGCATATTTGAATCTTAAAAGCACAAACCCTGGAACTGTGGACACCCCCAAATGAGGGGTTGGACCCTCCTGAGGTGGCTGGGACCCTTCGTATACCTGTCTGGATGCTAAAAAAAGAGGTTTTGGAGCCTGAAATGAGACACTGCAAATTAACAGTGAGCCTTTAAGGCCCTAAACTGTGGGGTTTGGAGCCTAAAATGAGGCATTGTAAGACAAGAGTAAGACTTTGGAAAGTAGAAATGAGGCTCTGGACCCTAGAAATTCAGAGTTGGACTATAAAGCGGCTTTGGGGCTTCCAAATCAGGTTTTAGGGCTTAAAAATGATGCTCTGGGCCCTTGAAATGCATCTTTGGACCTTCAAAGTGTGAACCCTGGAAATTTGGACCCCCCAAATGAGGGCTTGGACCCTCCAGAGGCGGCTCGGACCCTAAAAATGCATGTCTGGATGCTAACAAAAGAGGCTTTGGAGCCTGAAATGAGAGTAGGAAAACTAACAGTGAGCCTTTGGCCGTAAAACCGTGGGGTTTGGAGCCTAAAATGAGGCTTTGTAAGACAAGAGAAAGACTTTGGAAAGTAAAAATGAGGCTCTGGACACTAGAAATTTACATTGGGACTCTATAAAGTGGCTTTGGGGCTTCCAAATCAGGTTTTAGGGCTTAAACATGATGCTCTGAGTCCTTGAAATGCATCTTTGGTCCTAAAAGAACAAACCCTGGAACTGTGGACACCCCCAAATGAGGGCTTGGACCCTCCAGAGGCGGCTCGGTCCCTAAAAATGCATGTCTGGATGCTAAAAAAAGAGGCTTTGGAGCCTGAAATGAGACACTGCAAACTAACATTGAGCCTTTGGCCGTAAAACGGTGGGGTATGGAGCCTAAAATGAGGCTTTGTAAGACAAGAGTAAGACTCTGGAACGTAAAAATGAGGCTCTGGACCCTAGAAATTTAGATTTGAACTATATGTAGCAGCTTTGGTTCTTCCAACTCAGGTTTTAGGGCTTAAAAATGATGCTCTGAGCCCTTGAAATGCATCTTTGGACCTTGAAAGTGTGAACCCTGGAAGTTTGGACAGCCCCAAATGAGGGCTTGGACCCTCCAGAGCTGGCTCAGACCCTAAGGATGCCTGTCTGGATGCTAAAAAAAGAGGCTTGGACCCTGAAATGAGACTATGCAAACTAACAGTGAGCCTTTGGATGTAAAACGGTGGGGTTTGGAGCCTAAAATGAGGCATTGTAAGACAAGAGTAAGACTCTAGAAAGTAAAAATGAGGCTCTGGACACTAGAAATTTAGATTTGAACTCTATAAAGTGGCTTTGGGGCTTCCAAATCAGGTTTTAGGCCTTAAAAATGATGCTCTGGGCCCTTGAAATGCATCTTTGGACCTTCAAAGTGTGAACCCTGGAAATTTGGACCCCCCAAATGAGGGCTTGGACCCTCCAGAGGTGGCTGGGACCCTTCGTATACCTGTCTGGATGCTAAAAAAAGAGGTTTTGGAGCCTGAAATGAGACACTGCAAATTAACAGTGAGCCTTTAAGGCCCTAAACTGAGATATTGGAGCCTAAAATGAGGCATTGTAAGACAAGAGTAAGACTTTGGAAAGTAGAAATGAGGCTCTGGACCCTAGAAATTCAGAGTTGGACTATAAAGCGGCTTTGGGGCTTCCAAATCAGGTTTTAGGGCTTAAAAATGATGCTCTGGGCCCTTGAAATGCATCTTTGGACCTTCAAAGTGTGAACCCTGGAAATTTGGACCCCCCAAATGAGGGCTTGGACCCTCCAGAGGCGGCTCGGACCCTAAAAATGCATGTCTGGATGCTAACAAAAGAGGCTTTGGAGCCTGAAATGAGAGTAGGAAAACTAACAGTGAGCCTTTGGCCGTAAAACCGTGGGGTTTGGAGCCTAAAATGAGGCTTTGTAAGACAAGAGAAAGACTTTGGAAAGTAAAAATGAGGCTCTGGACACTAGAAATTTACATTGGGACTCTATAAAGTGGCTTTGGGGCTTCCAAATCAGGTTTTAGGGCTTAAAAATGATGCTCTGAGCCCTTGAAATGCATCTTTGGTCCTAAAAGAACAAACCCTGGAACTGTGGACACCCCCAAATGAGGGGTTGGACCCTCCAGAGGCGGCTCGGTCCCTAAAAATGCATGTCTGGATGCTAAAAAAAGAGGCTTTGGAGCCTGAAATGAGACACTGCAAACTAACAGTGAGCCTTTGGCCGTAAAACGGTGGGGTTTGGAGCCTAAAATGAGGCTTTGTAAGACAAGAGTAAGACTCTGGAAAGTAAAAATGAGGCTCTGGACCCTAGAAATTTAGATTTGAACTATATGTAGCAGCTTTGGTTCTTCCAACTCAGGTTTTAGGGCTTAAAAATGATGCTCTGAGCCCTTGAAATGCATCTTTGGACCTTGAAAGTGTGAACCCTGGAAGTTTGGACACCCCCAAATGAGGGCTTGGACCCTCCAGAGCTGGCTCAGACCCTAAGGATGCCTGTCTGGATGCTAAAAAAAGAGGCTTGGACCCTGAAATGAGACTATGCAAACTAACAGTGAGCCTTTGGATGTAAAACGGTGGGGTTTGGAGCCTAAAATGAGGCATTGTAAGACAAGAGTAAGACTTTGGAAAGTAAAAATGAGGCTCTGGACCCTAGAAATTTACATTGGGACTCTATAAAGTGGCTTTGGGGCTTCCAAATCAGATTTTAGGCCTTAAAAATGATGCTCTAGGCCCTTGAAATGCATATTTGAATCTTAAAAGCACAAACCCTGGAACTGTGGACACCCCCAAATGAGGGGTTGGACCCTCCAGAGGTGGCTGGGACCCTTCGTATACCTGTCTGGATGCTAAAAAAAGAGGTTTTGGAGCCTGAAATGAGACACTGCAAATTAACAGTGAGCCTTTAAGGCCCTAAACTGAGATATTGGAGCCTAAAATGAGGCATTGTAAGACAAGAGTAAGACTTTGGAAAGTAGAAATGAGGCTCTGGACCCTAGAAATTCAGAGTTGGACTATAAAGTGGCTTTGGGGCTTGCAAATCAGGTTTTAGGGCTTAAAAATGATGCTCTGGGCCCTTGAAATGCATCTTTGGACCTTCAAAGTGTGAACCCTGGAAATTTGGACACCCCGAAATGAGGGCTTGGACCCTCCAGAGGTGGCTCGGTCCCTAAAAATGCATGTCTGGATGCTAAAAAATGAGGCTTTGGAGCCTGAAATGAGACTATGCAAACTAACAGTGAGCCTTTAGCCGTAAAACTGTGGGGTTTGGAGCCTAAAATGAGGCTTTGTAAGACAAGAGTAAGACTCTGGAAAGTAAAAATGAGGCTCTGGACCCTAGAAATTTAGATTTGAACTATATGTAGCAGCTTTGGGTCTTCCAAATCAGGTTTTAGGGCTTAAAAACGATGCTCTGGGCCCTTGAAATGCATCTTTGGACCTTGAAAGTGTGAACCCTGGAAGTTTGGACAACCCCAAATGAGGGCTTGGACCCTCCAAAGGCGGCTCGGACCCTAAAAATGCATGTCTGCATGCTTATAAAAGAGGCTTTGGAGCCTGAAATGAGACACTGCAAACTAACAGTGAGCCTTTGGCCGTAAAACGGTGGGGTATGGAGCCTAAAATGAGGCATTGTAAGACAAGAGTAAGACTTTGGAAAGTAAAAATGAGGCTCTGGACACTAGAAAATTAGATTTAAACTCTATAAAGTGGCTTTGGGGCTTCCAAATGAGGTTTTAGGGCTTAAAAATGATGCTCTGAGCCCTTGAAATGCATCTTTGGACCTTGAAAGTGTGAACCCTGGAAGTTTGGACACCCCCAAATGAGGGCTTGGACCCTCCAGAGCTGGCTCTGACCCTAAGGATGCCTGTCTGGATGCTAAAAAAAGAGGCTTGGACCCTGAAATGAGAGTATGCAAACTAACAGTGAGCCTTTGGATGTAAAACGGTGGGGTTTGGAGCCTAAAATGAGGCATTGTAAGACAAGAGTAAGACTTTGGAAAGTAAAAATGAGGCTCTGGACCCTAGAAATTTACATTGGGACTCTATAAAGTGTATTTGGGGCTTCCAAATCAGGTTTTAGGGCTTAAAAATGATGCTCTGGGCCCTTGAAATGCATCTTTGGTCCTAAAAGCACAAACCCTGGAACTGTGGACACCCCCAAATGAGGGCTTGGACCCTCCAGAGGCGGCTCGGACCCTAAAAATGCATGTCTGGATTATAAAAAAAGAGGCTTTGGACCCTGAAATTAGACTATGAAAACTAAAAGTGAGCCTTGGGGCCCTAATTTGAGGGGTTTGGAGCCTAAAATGAGGCTTTGTAAGAGAAGAGTAAGACTTTAGAAAGTACAAATGAGGCTCTGGACCCTAGAAATTTAGATTTGAACTCTAAAAAGCGAATTTGGGGCTTCCAAATCAGGTTTTAGGGCTTAAAAATGATGCTCTGAGTCCTTGAAATGCATATTTGAATCTTAAAAGCACAAACCCTGGAACTCTGGACACCCCCAACTGAGGGCTTGGACCCTCCCGAGGTGGCTCGGACCCTTTGTATACCTGTCTGGATGCTAAAAAAAGAGGCTTTGGAGCCTGAAATGAGACACTGCAAATTAACAGTAAGCCTTTAAGGCCCTAAATTGTTGGGTTTGGAGCCTAAAATGAGGCCTTGTGAGACAAGAGTAAGACTCTAGAAAGTAAAAATGAGGCTCTGGACACTAGAAATTTAGATTTGAACTATATGTAGCAGCTTTGGTTCTTCCAAATCAGGTTTCGGGGCTTAAAAATGATGCTCTGAACCCTTGAAATGCATCTTTGGACCTTAAAGTGTGAACCGTGGAACATTGGACACCCCCAAATGAGGGCTTGGACCCTCCCGAGGTGGCTCGGACCCTTTGTATACCTGTCTGGATGCTAAAAAAAGAGGCTTTGGAGCCTGAAATGAGACACTGCAAATTAACAGTGAGCCTTTAAGGCCCTAAACTGTGGGGTTTGGAGCCTAAAATGAGGCCTTGTGAGACAAGAGTAAGACTCTAGAAAGTAAAAATGAGGCTCTGGACACTAGAAATTTAGATTTGAACTATATGTAGCAGCTTTGGTTCTTCCAAATCAGGTTTTAGGGCTTAAAAATGATGCTCTGAACCCTTGAAATGCATCTTTGGACCTTCAAAGTGTGAACCGTGGAACATTGGACAGCCCCAAATGAGGGCTTGGACCCTCCAGAGGTGGCTCGGACCCTTTGTATACCTGTCTGGATGCTAAAAAAAGAGGCTTTGGAGCCTGAAATGAGACACTGCAAATTAACAGTGGGCGTTTAAGGCCCTAAACTGTGGGGTTTGGAGCCTAAAATGAGGCTTTGTAAGACAAGAGTAATACTCTAGAAAGTAAAAATGAGGCTCTGGACACTAGAAATTTAGATTTGAACTATATGTAGCAGCTTTGGTTCTTCCAAATCAGGTTTTAGGGCTTAAAAATGATGCTCTAGGCCCTTGAAATGCATATTTGAATCTTAAAAGCACAAACCCTGGAACTGTGGACACCCCCAAATGAGGGGTTGGACCCTCCAGAGGTGGCTGGGACCCTTCGTATACCTGTCTGGATGCTAAAAAAAGAGGTTTTGGAGCCTGAAATGAGACACTGCAAATTAACAGTGAGCCTTTAAGGCCCTAAACTGTGGGGTTTGGAGCCTAAAATGAGGCATTGTAAGACAAGAGTAAGACTTTGGAAAGTAGAAATGAGGCTCTGGACCCTAGAAATTCAGAGTTGGACTATAAAGCGGCTTTGGGGCTTCCAAATCAGGTTTTAGGGCTTAAAAATGATGCTCTGGGCCCTTGAAATGCATCTTTGGACCTTCAAAGTGTGAACCCTGGAAATTTGGACACCCCAAATGAGGGCTTGGACCCTCCAGAGACGGCTCGGACCCTAAAAATGCATGTCTGGATGCTAACAAAAGAGGCTTTGGAGCCTGAAATGAGAGTAGGAAAACTAACAGTGAGCCTTTGGCCGTAAAACCGTGGGGTTTGGAGCCTAAAATGAGGCTTTGTAAGACAAGAGAAAGACTTTGGAAAGTAAAAATGAGGCTCTGGACACTAGAAATTTACATTGGGACTCTATAAAGTGGCTTTGGGGCTTCCAAATCAGGTTTTAGGGCTTAAAAATGATGCTCTGAGCCCTTGAAATGCATCTTTGGTCCTAAAAGAACAAACCCTGGAAATGTGGACACCCCCAAATGAGGGCTTGGACCCTCCAGAGGCGGCTCGGTCCCTAAAAATGCATGTCTGGATGCTTAAAAAAGAGGCTTTGGAGCCTGAAATGAGACACTGCAAACTAACAGTGAGCCTTTGGCCGTAAAACGGTGGGGTATGGAGCCTAAAATGAGGCTTTGTAAGACAAGAGTAAGACTCTGGAAAGTAAAAATGAGGCTCTGGACCCTAGAAATTTAGATTTGAACTATATGTAGCAGCTTTGGTTCTTCCAACTCAGGTTTTAGGGCTTAAAAATGATGCTCTGAGCCCTTGAAATGCATCTTTGGACCTTGAAAGTGTGAACCCTGGAAGTTTGGACACCCCCAAATGAGGGCTTGGACCCTCCAGAGCTGGCTCAGACCCTAAGGATGCCTGTCTGGATGCTAAAAAAAGAGGCTTGGACCCTGAAATGAGACTATGCAAACTAACAGTGAGCCTTTGGATGTAAAACGGTGGGGTTTGGAGCCTAAAATGAGGCATTGTAAGACAAGAGTAAGACTTTGGAAAGTAAAAATGAGGCTCTGGACCCTAGAAATTTACATTGGGACTCTATAAAGTGGCTTTGGGGCTTCCAAATCAGATTTTAGGCCTTAAAAATGATGCTCTAGGCCCTTGAAATGCATATTTGAATCTTAAAAGCACAAACCCTGGAACTGTGGACACCCCCAAATGAGGGGTTGGACCCTCCAGAGGTGGCTGGGACCCTTCGTATACCTGTCTGGATGCTAAAAAAAGAGGTTTTGGAGCCTGAAATGAGACACTGCAAATTAACAGTGAGCCTTTAAGGCCCTAAACTGTGGGGTTTGGAGCCTAAAATGAGGCATTGTAAGACAAGAGTAAGACTTTGGAAAGTAGAAATGAGGCTCTGGACCCTAGAAATTCAGAGTTGGACTATAAAGCGGCTTTGGGGCTTCCAAATCAGGTTTTAGGGCTTAAAAATGATGCTCTGGGCCCTTGAAATGCATCTTTGGACCTTCAAAGTGTGAACCCTGGAAATTTGGACCCCCCAAATGAGGGCTTGGACCCTCCAGAGGCGGCTCGGACCCTAAAAATGCATGTCTGGATGCTAACAAAAGAGGCTTTGGAGCCTGAAATGAGAGTAGGAAAACTAACAGTGAGCCTTTGGCCGTAAAACCGTGGGGTTTGGAGCCTAAAATGAGGCTTTGTAAGACAAGAGAAAGACTTTGGAAAGTAAAAATGAGGCTCTGGACACTAGAAATTTACATTGGGACTCTATAAAGTGGCTTTGGGGCTTCCAAATCAGGTTTTAGGGCTTAAAAATGATGCTCTGAGCCCTTGAAATGCATCTTTGGTCCTAAAAGAACAAACCCTGGAACTGTGGACACCCCCAAATGAGGGCTTGGACCCTCCAGAGGCGGCTCGGTCCCTAAAAATGCATGTCTGGATGCTTAAAAAAGAGGCTTTGGAGCCTGAAATGAGACACTGCAAACTAACATTGAGCCTTTGGCCGTAAAACGGTGGGGTATGGAGCCTAAAATGAGGCTTTGTAAGACAAGAGTAAGACTCTGGAAAGTAAAAATGAGGCTCTGGACCCTAGAAATTTAGATTTGAACTATATGTAGCAGCTTTGGTTCTTCCAACTCAGGTTTTAGGGCTTAAAAATGATGCTCTGAGCCCTTGAAATGCATCTTTGGACCTTGAAAGTGTGAACCCTGGAAGTTTGGACAGCCCCAAATGAGGGCTTGGACCCTCCAGAGCTGGCTCAGACCCTAAGGATGCCTGTCTGGATGCTAAAAAAAGAGGCTTGGACCCTGAAATGAGACTATGCAAACTAACAGTGAGCCTTTGGATGTAAAACGGTGGGGTTTGGAGCCTAAAATGAGGCATTGTAAGACAAGAGTAAGACTCTAGAAAGTAAAAATGAGGCTCTGGACACTAGAAATTTAGATTTGAACTCTATAAAGTGGCTTTGGGGCTTCCAAATCAGATTTTAGGCCTTAAAAATGATGCTCTAGGCCCTTGAAATGCATATTTGAATCTTAAAAGCACAAACCCTGGAACTGTGGACACCCCCAAATGAGGGGTTGGACCCTCCAGAGGTGGCTGGGACCCTTCGTATACCTGTCTGGATGCTAAAAAAAGAGGTTTTGGAGCCTGAAATGAGACACTGCAAATTAACAGTGAGCCTTTAAGGCCCTAAACTGAGATATTGGAGCCTAAAATGAGGCATTGTAAGACAAGAGTAAGACTTTGGAAAGTAGAAATGAGGCTCTGGACCCTAGAAATTCAGAGTTGGACTATAAAGCGGCTTTGGGGCTTCCAAATCAGGTTTTAGGGCTTAAAAATGATGCTCTGGGCCCTTGAAATGCATCTTTGGACCTTCAAAGTGTGAACCCTGGAAATTTGGACCCCCCAAATGAGGGCTTGGACCCTCCAGAGGTGGCTCGGACCCTAAAAATGCATGTCTGGATGCTAACAAAAGAAGCTTTGGAGCCTGAAATGAGAGTAGGAAAACTAACAGTGAGCCTTTGGCCGTAAAACCGTGGGGTTTGGAGCCTAAAATGAGGCTTTGTAAGACAAGAGAAAGACTTTGGAAAGTAAAAATGAGGCTCTGGACACTAGAAATTTACATTGGGACTCTATAAAGTGGCTTTGGGGCTTCCAAATCAGGTTTTAGGGCTTAAAAATGATGCTCTGAGCCCTTGAAATGCATCTTTGGTCCTAAAAGAACAAACCCTGGAACTGTGGACACCCCCAAATGAGGGCTTGGACCCTCCAGAGGCGGCTCGGTCCCTAAAAATGCATGTCTGGATGCTAAAAAAAGAGGCTTTGGAGCCTGAAATGAGACACTGCAAACTAACAGTGAGCCTTTGGCCGTAAAACGGTGGGGTATGGAGCCTAAAATGAGGCTTTGTAAGACAAGAGTAAGACTCTGGAAAGTAAAAATGAGGCTCTGGACCCTAGAAATTTAGATTTGAACTATATGTAGCAGCTTTGGTTCTTCCAACTCAGGTTTTAGGGCTTAAAAATGATGCTCTGAGCCCTTGAAATGCATCTTTGGACCTTGAAAGTGTGAACCCTGGAAGTTTGGACAGCCCCAAATGAGGGCTTGGACCCTCCAGAGCTGGCTCAGACCCTAAGGATGCCTGTCTGGATGCTAAAAAAAGAGGCTTGGACCCTGAAATGAGACTATGCAAACTAACAGTGAGCCTTTGGATGTAAAACGGTGGGGTTTGGAGCCTAAAATGAGGCATTGTAAGACAAGAGTAAGACTCTAGAAAGTAAAAATGAGGCTCTGGACACTAGAAATTTAGATTTGAACTCTATAAAGTGGCTTTGGGGCTTCCAAATCAGATTTTAGGCCTTAAAAATGATGCTCTAGGCCCTTGAAATGCATATTTGAATCTTAAAAGCACAAACCCTGGAACTGTGGACACCCCCAAATGAGGGGTTGGACCCTCCAGAGGTGGCTGGGACCCTTCGTATACCTGTCTGGATGCTAAAAAAAGAGGTTTTGGAGCCTGAAATGAGACACTGCAAATTAACAGTGAGCCTTTAAGGCCCTAAACTGAGATATTGGAGCCTAAAATGAGGCATTGTAAGACAAGAGTAAGACTTTGGAAAGTAGAAATGAGGCTCTGGACCCTAGAAATTCAGAGTTGGACTATAAAGTGGCTTTGGGGCTTGCAAATCAGGTTTTAGGGCTTAAAAATGATGCTCTGGGCCCTTGAAATGCATCTTTGGACCTTCAAAGTGTGAACCCTGGAAATTTGGACACCCCGAAATGAGGGCTTGGACCCTCCAGAGGTGGCTCGGTCCCTAAGGATGCTTGTCTGGATGCTAAAAAATGAGGCTTTGGAGCCTGAAATGGTACTATGCAAACTAACAGTGAGCCTTTAGCCGTAAAACTGTGGGGTTTGGAGCCTAAAATGAGGCTTTGTAAGACAAGAGTAAGACTCCGGAAAGTAAAAATGAGGCTCTGGACCCTAGAAATTTAGATTTGAACTATATGTAGCAGCTTTGCTTCTTCCAACTCAGGTTTTAGGGCTTAAAAACGATGCTCTGGGCCCTTGAAATGCATCTTTGGACCTTGAAAGTGTGAACCCTGGAAGTTTGGACAACCCCAAATGAGGGCTTGGACCCTCCAGAGGCGGCTCGGACCCTAAAAATGCATGTCTGCATGCTTATAAAAGAGGCTTTGGAGCCTGAAATGAGACACTGCAAACTAACAGTGAGCCTTTGGCCGTAAAACGGTGGGGTTTGGAGCCTAAAATGAGGCTTTGTAAGACAAGAGTAAGACTTTGGAAAGTAAAAATGAGGCTCTGGACACTAGAAAATTAGATTTAAACTCTATAAAGTGGCTTTGGGGCTTCCAAATGAGGTTTTAGTGCTTAAAAATGATGCTCTGAGCCCTTGAAATGCATCTTTGGACCTTGAAAGTGTGAACCCTGGAAGTTTGGACACCCCCAAATGAGGGCTTGGACCCTCCAGAGCTGGCTCAGACCCTAAGGATGCCTGTCTGGATGCTAAAAAAAGAGGCTTGGACCCTGAAATGAGAGTATGCAAACTAACAGTGAGCCTTTGGATGTAAAACGGTGGGGTTTGGAGCCTAAAATGAGGCTTTGTAAGACAAGAGTAAGACTTTGGAAAGTAAAAATGAGGCTCTGGACCCTAGAAATTTACATTGGGACTCTATAAAGTGTATTTGGGGCTTCCAAATCAGGTTTTAGGGCTTAAAAATGATGCTCTGGGCCCTTGAAATGCATCTTTGGTCCTTGAAAGTGTGAACCCTGGAAGTTTGGACACCCCCAAATGAGGGCTTGGACCCTCCAGAGCTGGCTCTGACCCTAAGGATGCCTGTCTGGATGCTAAAAAAAGAGGCTTGGACCCTGAAATGAGACTATGCAAACTAACAGTGAGCCTTTGGATGTAAAACGGTGGGGTTTGGAGCCTAAAATGAGGCTTTGTAAGACAAGAGTAAGACTTTGGAAAGTAAAAATGAGGCTCTGGACCCTAGAAATTTACACTGGGACTCTATAAAGTGGCTTTGGGGCTTCCAAATCAGGTTTTAGGGCTTAAAAATGATGCTCTGAGTCCTTGAAATGCATATTTGAATCTTAAAAGCACAAACCCTGGAACTCTGGACACCCCCAACTGAGGGCTTTGACCCTCCCGAGGTGGCTCGGACCCTTTGTATACCTGTCTGGATGCTAAAAAAAGAGGCTTTGGAGCCTGAAATGAGACACTGCAAATTAACAGTAAGCCTTTAAGGCCCTAAATTGTTGGGTTTGGAGCCTAAAATGAGGCCTTGTGAGACAAGAGTAAGACTCTAGAAAGTAAAAATGAGGCTCTGGACACTAGAAATTTAGATTTGAACTATATGTAGCAGCTTTCGTTCTTCCAAATCAGGTTTCGGGGCTTAAAAATGATGCTCTGAACCCTTGAAATGCATCTTTGGACCTTAAAAGTGTGAACCGTGGAACATTGGACACCCCCAAATGAGGGCTTGGACCCTCCCGAGGTGGCTCGGACCCTTTGTATACCTGTCTGGATGCTAAAAAAAGAGGCTTTGGAGCCTGAAATGAGACACTGCAAATTAACAGTGAGCCTTTAAGGCCCTAAACTGTGGGGTTTGGAGCCTAAAATGAGGCCTTGTGAGACAAGAGTAAGACTCTAGAAAGTAAAAATGAGGCTCTGGACACTAGAAATTTAGATTTGAACTATATGTAGCAGCTTTGGTTCTTCCAAATCAGGTTTTAGGGCTTAAAAATGATGCTCTGAACCCTTGAAATGCATCTTTGGACCTTAAAAGTGTGAACCGTGGAACATTGGACACCCCCAAATGAGGGCTTGGACCCTCCCGAGGTGGCTCGGACCCTTTGTATACCTGTCTGGATGCTAAAAAAAGAGGCTTTGGAGCCTGAAATGAGACACTGCAAATTAACAGTGAGCCTTTAAGGCCCTAAACTGTGGGGTTTGGAGCCTAAAATGAGGCTTTGTAAGACAAGAGTAATACTCTAGAAAGTAAAAATGAGGCTCTGGACACTAGAAATTTAGATTTGAACTATATGTAGCAGCTTTGGTTCTTCCAAATCAGGTTTTAGGGCTTAAAAATGATGCTCTAGGCCCTTGAAATGCATATTTGAATCTTAAAAGCACAAACCCTGGAACTGTGGACACCCCCAAATGAGGGGTTGGACCCTCCAGAGGTGGCTGGGACCCTTCGTATACCTGTCTGGATGCTAAAAAAAGAGGTTTTGGAGCCTGAAATGAGACACTGCAAATTAACAGTGAGCCTTTAAGGCCCTAAACTGTGGGGTTTGGAGCCTAAAATGAGGCATTGTAAGACAAGAGTAAGACTTTGGAAAGTAAAAATGATGCTCTGAACCCTTGAAATGCATCTTTGGACCTTAAAAGTGTGAACCGTGGAACATTGGACAGCCCCAAATGAGGGCTTGGACCCACCAGAGCTGGCTCAGACCCTAAGGATGCCTGTCTGGATGCTAAAAAAAGAGGCTTGGACCCTGAAATGAGACTATGCAAACTAACAGTGAGCCTTTGGATGTAAAACGGTGGGGTTTGGAGCCTAAAATGAGGCATTGTAAGACAAGAGTAAGACTTTGGAAAGTAAAAATGAGGCTCTGGACCCTAGAAATTTACATTGGGACTCTATAAAGTGGCTTTGGGGCTTCCAAATCAGATTTTAGGCCTTAAAAATGATGCTCTAGGCCCTTGAAATGCATATTTGAATCTTAAAAGCACAAACCCTGGAACTGTGGACACCCCCAAATGAGGGGTTGGACCCTCCAGAGGTGGCTGGGACCCTTCGTATACCTGTCTGGATGCTAAAAAAAGAGGTTTTGGAGCCTGAAATGAGACACTGCAAATTAACAGTGAGCCTTTAAGGCCCTAAACTGAGATATTGGAGCCTAAAATGAGGCATTGTAAGACAAGAGTAAGACTTTGGAAAGTAGAAATGAGGCTCTGGACCCTAGAAATTCAGAGTTGGACTATAAAGTGGCTTTGGGGCTTGCAAATCAGGTTTTAGGGCTTAAAAATGATGCTCTGGGCCCTTGAAATGCATCTTTGGACCTTCAAAGTGTGAACCCTGGAAATTTGGACACCCCGAAATGAGGGCTTGGACCCTCCAGAGGTGGCTCGGTCCCTAAGGATGCTTGTCTGGATGCTAAAAAATGAGGCTTTGGAGCCTGAAATGAGACTATGCAAACTAACAGTGAGCCTTTAGCCGTAAAACTGTGGGGTTTGGAGCCTAAAATGAGGCTTTGTAAGACAAGAGTAAGACTCTGGAAAGTAAAAATGAGGCTCTGGACCCTAGAAATTTAGATTTGAACTATATGTAGCAGCTTTGCTTCTTCCAACTCAGGTTTTAGGGCTTAAAAACGATGCTCTGGGCCCTTGAAATGCATCTTTGGACCTTGAAAGTGTGAACCCTGGAAGTTTGGACAACCCCAAATGAGGGCTTGGACCCTCCAGAGGCGGCTCGGACCCTAAATATGCATGTCTGCATGCTTATAAAAGAGGCTTTGGAGCCTGAAATGAGACACTGCAAACTAACAGTGAGCCTTTGGCCGTAAAACGGTGGGGTTTGGAGCCTAAAATGAGGCTTTGTAAGACAAGAGTAAGACTTTGGAAAGTAAAAATGAGGCTCTGGACACTAGAAAATTAGATTTAAACTCTATAAAGTGGCTTTGGGGCTTCCAAATGAGGTTTTAGTGCTTAAAAATGATGCTCTGAGCCCTTGAAATGCATCTTTGGACCTTGAAAGTGTGAACCCTGGAAGTTTGGACACCCCCAAATGAGGGCTTGGACCCTCCAGAGCTGGCTCTGACCCTAAGGATGCCTGTCTGGATGCTAAAAAAAGAGGCTTGGACCCTGAAATGAGAGTATGCAAACTAACAGTGAGCCTTTGGATGTAAAACGGTGGGGTTTGGAGCCTAAAATGAGGCTTTGTAAGACAAGAGTAAGACTTTGGAAAGTAAAAATGAGGCTCTGGACCCTAGAAATTTACATTGGGAATCTATAAAGCGAATTTGGGGCTTCCAAATCAGGTTTTAGGGCTTAAAAATGATGCTCTGGGCCCTTGAAATGCATCTTTGGTCCTAAAAGCACAAACCCTGGAACTGTGGACACCCCCAAATGAGGGCTTGGACCCTCCAGAGGCGGCTCGGACCCTAAAAATGCATGTCTGGATTATAAAAAAAGAGGCTTTGGACCCTGAAATTAGACTATGAAAACTAAAAGTGAGCCTTGGGGCCCTAAATTGAGGGGTTTGGAGCCTAAAATGAGGCTTTGTAAGACAAGAGTAAGACTTTGGAAAGTAAAAATGAGGCTCTGGACCCTAGAAATTTAGATTTGAACTCTAAAAAGCGAATTTGGGGCTTCCAAATCAGGTTTTAGGGCTTAAAAATGATGCTCTGAGTCCTTGAAATGCATATTTGAATCTTAAAAGCACAAACCCTGGAACTCTGGACACCCCCAACTGAGGGCTTTGACCCTCCCGAGGTGGCTCGGACCCTTTGTATACCTGTCTGGATGCTAAAAAAAGAGGCTTTGGAGCCTGAAATGAGACACTGCAAATTAACAGTAAGCCTTTAAGGCCCTAAATTGTTGGGTTTGGAGCCTAAAATGAGGCCTTGTGAGACAAGAGTAAGACTCTAGAAAGTAAAAATGAGGCTCTGGACACTAGAAATTTAGATTTGAACTATATGTAGCAGCTTTGGTTCTTCCAAATCAGGTTTCGGGGCTTAAAAATGATGCTCTGAACCCTTGAAATGCATCTTTGGACCTTAAAGTGTGAACCGTGGAACATTGGACACCCCCAAATGAGGGCTTGGACCCTCCCGAGGTGGCTCGGACCCTTTGTATACCTGTCTGGATGCTAAAAAAAGAGGCTTTGGAGCCTGAAATGAGACACTGCAAATTAACAGTGAGCCTTTAAGGCCCTAAACTGTGGGGTTTGGAGCCTAAAATGAGGCCTTGTGAGACAAGAGTAAGACTCTAGAAAGTAAAAATGAGGCTCTGGACACTAGAAATTTAGATTTGAACTATATGTAGCAGCTTTGGTTCTTCCAAATCAGGTTTTAGGGCTTAAAAATGATGCTCTGAACCCTTGAAATGCATCTTTGGACCTTAAAAGTGTGAACCGTGGAACATTGGACACCCCCAAATGAGGGCTTGGACCCTCCCGAGGTGGCTCGGACCCTTTGTATACCTGTCTGGATGCTAAAAAAAGAGGCTTTGGAGCCTGAAATGAGACACTGCAAATTAACAGTGAGCCTTTAAGGCCCTAAACTGTGGGGTTTGGAGCCTAAAATGAGGCTTTGTAAGACAAGAGTAAGACTCTAGAAAGTAAAAATGAGGCTCTGGACACTAGAAATTTAGATTTGAACTATATGTAGTAGCTTTGGTTCTTCCAAATCAGGTTTTAGGGCTTAAAAATGATGCTCTAGGCCCTTGAAATGCATATTTGAATCTTAAAAGCACAAACCCTGGAACTGTGGACACCCCCAAATGAGGGGTTGGACCCTCCAGAGGTGGCTGGGACCCTTCGTATACCTGTCTGGATGCTAAAAAAAGAGGTTTTGGAGCCTGAAATGAGACACTGCAAATTAACAGTGAGCCTTTAAGGCCCTAAACTGTGGGGTTTGGAGCCTAAAATGAGGCATTGTAAGACAAGAGTAAGACTTTGGAAAGTAAAAATGATGCTCTGGGCCCTTGAAATGCATCTTTGGACCTTGAAAGTGTGAACCCTGGAAGTTTGGACACCCCCAAATGAGGGCTTGGACCCTCCAGAGCTGGCTCAGACCCTAAGGATGCCTGTCTGGATGCTAAAAAAAGAGGCTTGGACCCTGAAATGAGACTATGCAAACTAACAGTGAGCCTTTGGATGTAAAACGGTGGGGTTTGGAGCCTAAAATGAGGCATTGTAAGACAAGAGTAAGACTTTGGAAAGTAAAAATGAGGCTCTGGACCCTAGAAATTTACATTGGGACTCTATAAAGTGGCTTTGGGGCTTCCAAATCAGATTTTAGGCCTTAAAAATGATGCTCTAGGCCCTTGAAATGCATATTTGAATCTTAAAAGCACAAACCCTGGAACTGTGGACACCCCCAAATGAGGGGTTGGACCCTCCAGAGGTGGCTGGGACCCTTCGTATACCTGTCTGGATGCTAAAAAAAGAGGTTTTGGAGCCTGAAATGAGACACTGCAAATTAACAGTGAGCCTTTAAGGCCCTAAACTGAGATATTGGAGCCTAAAATGAGGCATTGTAAGACAAGAGTAAGACTTTGGAAAGTAGAAATGAGGCTCTGGACCCTAGAAATTTACATTGGGACTCTATAAAGTGGCTTTGGGGCTTCCAAATCAGGTTTTAGGGCTTAAAAATGATGCTCTGGGCCCTTGAAATGCATCTTTGGACCTTCAAAGTGTGAACCCTGGAAATTTGGGCACCCCGAAATGAGGGCTTGGACCCTCCAGAGGTGGCTCGGTCCCTAAGGATGCTTGTCTGGATGCTAAAAAATGAGGCTTTGGAGCCTGAAATGGTACTATGCAAACTAACAGTGAGCCTTTAGCCGTAAAACTGTGGGGTTTGGAGCCTAAAATGAGGCTTTGTAAGACAAGAGTAAGACTCTGGAAAGTAAAAATGAGGCTCTGGACCCTAGAAATTTAGATTTGAACTATATGTAGCAGCTTTGCTTCTTCCAACTCAGGTTTTAGGGCTTAAAAACGATGCTCTGGGCCCTTGAAATGCATCTTTGGACCTTGAAAGTGTGAACCCTGGAACTTTGGACACCCCCAAATGAGGGCTTGGACCCTCCAGAGGCGGCTCGGACCCTAAAAATGCATGTCTGCATGCTTATAAAAGAGGCTTTGGAGCCTGAAATGAGACACTGCAAACTAACAGTGAGCCTTTGGCCGTAAAACGGTGGGGTCTGGAGCCTAAAATGAGGCTTTGTAAGACAAGAGTAAGACTTTAGAAAGTAAAAATGATGCTCTGGACCCTAGAAAATTAGATTTAAACTCTATAAAGTGGCTTTGGGTCTTCCAAATGAGGTTTTAGGGCTTAAAAATGATGCTCTGAGCCCTTGAAATGCATCTTTGGACCTTGAAAGTGTGAACCCTGGAAGTTTGGACACCCCCAAATGAGGGCTTGGACCCTCCAGAGCTGGCTCTGACCCTAAGGATGCCTGTCTGGATGCTAAAAAAAGAGGCTTGGACCCTGAAATGAGAGTATGCAAACTAACAGTGAGCCTTTGGATGTAAAACGGTGGGGTTTGGAGCCTAAAATGAGGCTTTGTAAGACAAGAGTAAGACTTTGGAAAGTAAAAATGAGGCTCTGGACCCTAGAAATTTACATTGGGACTCTATAAAGTGTATTTGGGGCTTCCAAATCAGGTTTTAGGGCTTAAAAATGATGCTCTGGGCCCTTGAAATGCATCTTTGGTCCTAAAAGCACAAACCCTGGAACTGTGGACACCCCCAAATGAGGGGTTGGACCCTCCAGAGGCGGCTCGGACCCTAAAAATGCATGTCTGGATTATAAAAAAAGAGGCTTTGGACCCTGAAATGAGACTATGAAAACTAAAAGTGAGCCTTGGGGCCCTAAACTGAGGGGTTTGGAGCGTAAAATGAGGCTTTGTAAGACAAGAGTAAGACTTTGGAACTTAAAAATGAGGCTCTGGACCCTAGAAATTTAGATTTGAACTCTAAAAAGCGAATTTGGGGCTTCCAAATCAGGTTTTAGGGCTTAAAAATGATGCTCTGAGTCCTTGAAATGCATATTTGAATCTTAAAAGCACAAACCCTGGAACTCTGGACACCCCCAACTGAGGGCTTTGACCCTCCCGAGGTGGCTCGGACCCTTCGTATACCTGTCTGGATGCTAAAAAAAGAGGCTTTGGACCCTGAAATGAGACACTGCAAATTAACAGTAAGCCTTTAAGGCCCTAAATTGTTGGGTTTGGAGCCTAAAATGAGGCCTTGTGAGACAAGAGTAAGACTCTAGAAAGTAAAAATGAGGCTCTGGACACTAGAAATTTAGATTTGAACTATATGTAGCAGCTTTGGTTCTTCCAAATCAGGTTTCGGGGCTTAAAAATGATGCTCTGAACCCTTGAAATGCATCTTTGGACCTTAAAGTGTGAACCGTGGAACATTGGACACCCCCAAATGAGGGCTTGGACCCTCCAGAGGTGGCTGGGACCCTTCGTATACCTGTCTGGATGCTAAAAAAAGAGGTTTTGGAGCCTGAAATGAGACACTGCAAATTAACAGTGAGCCTTTAAGGCCCTAAACTGAGATATTGGAGCCTAAAATGAGGCATTGTAAGACAAGAGTAAGACTTTGGAAAGTACAAATGAGGCTCTGGACCCTAGAAATTTACATTGGGACTCTATAAAGTGGCTTTGGGGCTTGCAAATCAGGTTTTAGGGCTTAAAAATGATGCTCTGGGCCCTTGAAATGCATCTTTGGACCTTCAAAGTGTGAACCCTGGAAATTTGGACACCCCGAAATGAGGGCTTGGACCCTCCAGAGGTGGCTCGGTCCCTAAGGATGCTTGTCTGGATGCTAAAAAATGAGGCTTTGGAGCCTGAAATGGTACTATGCAAACTAACAGTGAGCCTTTAGCCGTAAAACTGTGGGGTTTGGAGCCTAAAATGAGGCTTTGTAAGACAAGAGTAAGACTCTGGAAAGTAAAAATGAGGCTCTGGACCCTAGAAATTTAGATTTGAACTATATGTAGCAGCTTTGCTTCTTCCAACTCAGGTTTTAGGGCTTAAAAACGATGCTCTGGGCCCTTGAAATGCATCTTTGGACCTTGAAAGTGTGAACCCTGGAACTTTGGACACCCCCAAATGAGGGCTTGGACCCTCCAGAGGCGGCTCGGACCCTAAAAATGCATGTCTGCATGCTTATAAAAGAGGCTTTGGAGCCTGAAATGAGACACTGCAAACTAACAGTGAGCCTTTGGCCGTAAAACGGTGGGGTATGGAGCCTAAAATGAGGCTTTGTAAGACAAGAGTAAGACTCTGGAAAGTAAAAATGAGGCTCTGGACCCTAGAAATTTAGATTTGAACTATATGTAGCAGCTTTGGTTCTTCCAACTCAGGTTTTAGGGCTTAAAAATGATGCTCTGAGCCCTTGAAATGCATCTTTGGACCTTGAAAGTGTGAACCCTGGAAGTTTGGACACCCCCAAATGAGGGCTTGGACCCTCCAGAGCTGGCTCAGACCCTAAGGATGCCTGTCTGGATGCTAAAAAAAGAGGCTTGGACCCTGAAATGAGACTATGCAAACTAACAGTGAGCCTTTGGATGTAAAACGGTGGGGTTTGGAGCCTAAAATGAGGCATTGTAAGACAAGAGTAAGACTTTGGAAAGTAAAAATGAGGCTCTGGACCCTAGAAATTTACATTGGGACTCTATAAAGTGGCTTTGGGGCTTCCAAATCAGATTTTAGGCCTTAAAAATGATGCTCTAGGCCCTTGAAATGCATATTTGAATCTTAAAAGCACAAACCCTGGAACTGTGGACACCCCCAAATGAGGGGTTGGACCCTCCAGAGGTGGCTGGGACCCTTCGTATACCTGTCTGGATGCTAAAAAAAGAGGTTTTGGAGCCTGAAATGAGACACTGCAAATTAACAGTGAGCCTTTAAGGCCCTAAACTGAGATATTGGAGCCTAAAATGAGGCATTGTAAGACAAGAGTAAGACTTTGGAAAGTAGAAATGAGGCTCTGGACCCTAGAAATTTACATTGGGACTCTATAAAGTGGCTTTGGGGCTTCCAAATCAGGTTTTAGGGCTTAAAAATGATGCTCTGGGCCCTTGAAATGCATCTTTGGACCTTCAAAGTGTGAACCCTGGAAATTTGGACACCCCGAAATGAGGGCTTGGACCCTCCAGAGGTGGCTCGGTCCCTAAGGATGCTTGTCTGGATGCTAAAAAATGAGGCTTTGGAGCCTGAAATGGTACTATGCAAACTAACAGTGAGCCTTTAGCCGTAAAACTGTGGGGTTTGGAGCCTAAAATGAGGCTTTGTAAGACAAGAGTAAGACTCTGGAAAGTAAAAATGAGGCTCTGGACCCTAGAAATTTAGATTTGAACTATATGTAGCAGCTTTGCTTCTTCCAACTCAGGTTTTAGGGCTTAAAAACGATGCTCTGGGCCCTTGAAATGCATCTTTGGACCTTGAAAGTGTGAACCCTGGAACTTTGGACACCCCCAAATGAGGGCTTGGACCCTCCAGAGGCGGCTCGGACCCTAAAAATGCATGTCTGCATGCTTATAAAAGAGGCTTTGGAGCCTGAAATGAGACACTGCAAACTAACAGTGAGCTTTTGGCCGTAAAACGGTGGGGTAAGGAGCCTAAAATGAGGCCTTGTGAGACAATAGTAAGACTCTAGAAAGTAAAAATGAGGCTCTGGACACTAGAAAATTAGATTTAAACTCTATAAAGTGGCTTTGGGGCTTCCAAATGAGGTTTTAGGGCTTAAAAATGATGCTCTGAGCCCTTGAAATGCATCTTTGGACCTTGAAAGTGTGAACCCTGGAAGTTTGGACACCCCCAAATGAGGGCTTGGACCCTCCAGAGCTGGCTCAGACCCTAAGGATGCCTGTCTGGATGCTAAAAAAAGAGGCTTGGACCCTGAAATGAGAGTATGCAAACTAACAGTGAGCCTTTGGATGTAAAACGGTGGGGTTTGGAGCCTAAAATGAGGCATTGTAAGACAAGAGTAAGACTTTGGAAAGTAAAAATGAGGCTCTGGACCCTAGAAATTTACATTGGGACTCTATAAAGTGGATTTGGGGCTTCCAAATCAGGTTTTAGGGCTTAAAAATGATGCTCTGGGCCCTTGAAATGCATCTTTGGTCCTAAAAGCACAAACCCTGGAACTGTGGACACCCCCAAATGAGGGGTTGGACCCTCCAGAGGCGGCTCGGACCCTAAAAATGCATGTCTGGATTATAAAAAAAGAGGCTTTGGACCCTGAAATGAGACTATGAAAACTAAAAGTGAGCCTTGGGGCCCTAAATTGAGGGGTTTGGAGCCTAAAATGAGGCTTTGTAAGACAAGAGTAAGACTTTGGAAAGTAAAAATGAGGCTCTGGACACTAGAAATTTAGATTTGAACTCTAAAAAGCGAATTTGGGGCTTCCAAATCAGGTTTTAGGGCTTAAAAATGATGCTCTGAGTCCTTGAAATGCATATTTGAATCTTAAAAGCACAAACCCTGGAACTCTGGACACCCCCAACTGAGGGCTTTGACCCTCCCGAGGTGGCTCGGACCCTTCGTATACCTGTCTGGATGCTAAAAAAAGAGGCTTTGGACCCTGAAATGAGACACTGCAAATTAACAGTAAGCCTTTAAGGCCCTAAATTGTTGGGTTTGGAGCCTAAAATGAGGCCTTGTGAGACAAGAGTAAGACTCTAGAAAGTAAAAATGAGGCTCTGGACACTAGAAATTTAGATTTGAACTATATGTAGCAGCTTTGGTTCTTCCAAATCAGGTTTTGGGGCTTAAAAATGATGCTCTGAACCCTTGAAATGCATCTTTGGACCTTAAAGTGTGAACCGTGGAACATTGGACACCCCCAAATGAGGGCTTGGACCCTCCCGAGGTGGCTGGGACCCTTTGTATACCTGTCTGGATGCTAAAAAAAGAGGCTTTGGAGCCTGAAATGAGACACTGCAAATTAACAGTGAGCCTTTAAGGCCCTAAACTGTGGGGTTTGGAGCCTAAAATGAGGCCTTGTGAGACAAGAGTAAGACTCTAGAAAGTAAAAATGAGGCTCTGGACACTAGAAATTTAGATTTGAACTATATGTAGCAGCTTTGGTTCTTCCAAATCAGGTTTTAGGGCTTAAAAATGATGCTCTGAACCCTTGAAATGCATCTTTGGACCTTAAAAGTGTGAACCGTGGAACATTGGACACCCCGAAATGAGGGCTTGGACCCTCCCGAGGTGGCTCGGACCCTTTGTATACCTGTCTGGATGCTAAAAAAAGAGGCTTTGGAGCCTGAAATGAGACACTGCAAATTAACAGTGAGCCTTTAAGGCCCTAAACTGTGGGGTTTGGAGCCTAAAATGAGGCTTTGTAAGACAAGAGTAAGACTCTAGAAAGTAAAAATGAGGCTCTGGACCCTAGAAATTTAGATTTGAACTATATGTAGCAGCTTTGGTTCTTCCAAATCAGGTTTTAGGGCTTAAAAATGATGCTCTAGGCCCTTGAAATGCATATTTGAATCTTAAAAGCACAAACCCTGGAACTGTGGACACCCCCAAATGAGGGGTTGGACCCTCCAGAGGTGGCTGGAACCCTTCGTATACCTGTCTGGATGCTAAAAAAAGAGGTTTTGGAGCCTGAAATGAGACACTGCAAATTAACAGTGAGCCTTTAAGGCCCTAAACTGAGATATTGGAGCCTAAAATGAGGCATTGTAAGACAAGAGTAAGACTTTGGAAAGTAGAAATGAGGCTCTGGACCCTAGAAATTCAGAGTTGGACTATAAAGCGGCTTTGGGGCTTCCAAATCAGGTTTTAGGGCTTAAAAATGATGCTCTGGGCCCTTGAAATGCATCTTTGGACCTTCAAAGTGTGAACCCTGGAAATTTGGACCCCCCAAATGAGGGCTTGGACCCTCCAGAGGCGGCTCGGACCCTAAAAATGCATGTCTGGATGCTAACAAAAGAGGCTTTGTAGCCTGAAATGAGAGTAGGAAAACTAACAGTGAGCCTCTGGCCGTAAAACCGTGGGGTTTGGAGCCTAAAATGAGGCATTGTAAGACAAGAGTAAGACTTTGGAAAGTAAAAATGAGGCTCTGGACACTAGAAAATTAGATTTAAACTCTATAAAGTGGCTTTGGGGCTTCCAAATGAGGTTTTAGGGCTTAAAAATGATGCTCTGAGCCCTTGAAATGCATCTTTGGACCTTGAAAGTGTGAACCCTGGAAGTTTGGACACCCCCAAATGAGGGCTTGGACCCTCCAGAGCTGGCTCAGACCCTAAGGATGCCTGTCTGGATGCTAAAAAAAGAGGCTTGGACCCTGAAATGAGACTATGCAAACTAACAGTGAGCCTTTGGATGTAAAACGGTGGGGTTTGGAGCCTAAAATGAGGCATTGTAAGACAAGAGTAAGACTTTGGAAAGTAAAAATGAGGCTCTGGACCCTAGAAATTTACATTGGGACTCTATAAAGTGGCTTTGGGGCTTCCAAATCAGGTTTTAGGGCTTAAAAATGATGCTCTGGGCCCTTGAAATGCATCTTTGGTCCTAGAAGAACAAACCCTGGAAATGTGGACACCCCCAAATGAGGGCTTGGACCCTCCAGAGGCGGCTCGGACCCTAAAAATGCATGTCTGGATTATAAAAAAGAGGCTTTGGACCCTGAAATGAGACTATGAAAACTAAAAGTGAGCCTTGGGGCCCTAAATTGAGGGGTTTGGAGCCTAAAATGAGGCATTGTAAGACAAGAGTAAGATTTGGAAAGTACAAATGAGGCTCTGGACCCTAGAAATTTAGATTTGAACTCTAAAAAGCGAATTTGGGGCTTCCAAATCAGGTTTTAGGGCTTAAAAATGATGCTCTGAGTCCTTGAAATGCATCTTTGGTCCTAAAAGAACAAACCCTGGAACTCTGGACACCCCCAAATGAGGGCTTTGACCCTCCCGAGGTGGCTGGGACCCTTCGTATACCTGTCTGGATGCTAAAAAAAGAGGCTTTGGACCCTGAAATGAGACACTGCAAATTAACAGTAAGCCTTTAAGGCCCTAAATTGTTGGGTTTGGAGCCTAAAATGAGGCCTTGTGAGACAAGAGTAAGACTCTAGAAAGTAAAAATGAGGCTCTGGACACTAGAAATTTAGATTTGAACTATATGTAGCAGCTTTGGTTCTTCCAAATCAGGTTTTAGGGCTTAAAAATGATGCTCTGAACCCTTGAAATGCATCTTTGGACCTTAAAAGTGTGAACCGTGGAACATTGGACACCCCCAAATGAGGGCTTGGACCCTCCAGAGGTGGCTCGGACCCTTTGTATACCTGTCTGGATGCTAAAAAAAGAGGCTTTGGAGCCTGAAATGAGACACTGCAAATTAACAGTGAGCCTTTAAGGCCCTAAACTGTGGGGTTTGGAGCCTAAAATGAGGCTTTGTAAGAAAAGAGTAAGACTCTAGAAAGTAAAAATGAGGCTCTGGACACTAGAAATTTAGATTTGAACTATATGTAGCAGCTTTGGTTCTTCCAAATCAGGTTTTAGGGCTTAAAAATGATGCTCTAGGCCCTTGAAATGCATATTTGAATCTTAAAAGCACAAACCCTGGAACTGTGGACACCCCCAAATGAGGGGTTGGACCCTCCAGAGGTGGCTGGGACCCTTCGTATACCTGTCTGGATGCTAAAAAAAGAGGTTTTTGAGCCTGAAATGAGACACTGCAAATTAACAGTGAGCCTTTAAGGCCCTAAACTGAGATATTGGAGCCTAAAATGAGGCATTGTAAGACAAGAGTAAGACTTTGGAAAGTAGAAATGAGGCTCTGGACCCTAGAAATTCAGAGTTGGACTATAAAGCGGCTTTGGGGCTTCCAAATCAGGTTTTAGGGCTTAAAAATGATGCTCTGGGCCCTTGAAATGCATCTTTGGACCTTCAAAGTGTGAACCCTGGAAATTTGGACCCCCCAAATGAGGGCTTGGACCCTCCAGAGGCGGCTCGGACCCTAAAAATGCATGTCTGGATGCTAACAAAAGAGGCTTTGGAGCCTGAAATGAGAGTAGGAAAACTAACAGTGAGCCTCTGGCCGTAAAACCGTGGGGTTTGGAGCCTAAAATGAGGCATTGTAAGACAAGAGTAAGACTTTGGAAAGTAAAAATGAGGCTCTGGACACTAGAAATTTACATTGGGACTCTACAAAGTGGCTTTGGTTCTTCCAACTCAGGTTTTAGGGCTTAAAAATGATGCTCTGAGCCCTTGAAATGCATCTTTGGTCCTAAAAGAACAAACCCTGGAACTGTGGACACCCCCAAATGAGGGCTTGGACCCTCCAGAGGTGGCTCGGACCCTTCGTATACCTGTCTGGATGCTAAAAAAAGAGGCTTTGGAGCCTGAAATGAGACACTGCAAATTAACAGTGAGCCTTTAAGGCCCTAAACTGTGGGGTTTGGAGCCTAAAATGAGGCTTTGTAAGACAAGAGTAAGACTCTAGAAAGTAAAAATGAGGCTCTGGACACTAGAAATTTAGATTTGAACTATATGTAGCAGCTTTGGTTCTTCCAAATCAGGTTTTAGGGCTTAAAAATGATGCTCTAGGCCCTTGAAATGCATATTTGAATCTTAAAAGCACAAACCCTGGAACTGTGGACACCCCCAAATGAGGGGTTGGACCCTCCAGAGGTGGCTGGGACCCTTCGTATACCTGTCTGGATGCTAAAAAAAGAGGTTTTGGAGCCTGAAATGAGACACTGCAAATTAACAGTGAGCCTTTAAGGCCCTAAACTGAGATATTGGAGCCTAAAATGAGGCATTGTAAGACAAGAGTAAGACTTTGGAAAGTAGAAATGAGGCTCTGGACCCTAGAAATTCAGAGTTGGACTATAAAGCGGCTTTGGGGCTTCCAAATCAGGTTTTAGGGCTTAAAAATGATGCTCTGGGCCCTTGAAATGCATCTTTGGACCTTCAAAGTGTGAACCCTGGAAATTTGGACCCCCCAAATGAGGGCTTGGACCCTCCAGAGGCGGCTCGGACCCTAAAAATGCATGTCTGGATGCTAACAAAAGAGGCTTTGGAGCCTGAAATGAGAGTAGGAAAACTAACAGTGAGCCTCTGGCCGTAAAACCGTGGGGTTTGGAGCCTAAAATGAGGCATTGTAAGACAAGAGTAAGACTTTGGAAAGTAAAAATGAGGCTCTGGACACTAGAAATTTACATTGGGACTCTATAAAGTGGCTTTGGGTCTTCCAACTCAGGTTTTAGGGCTTAAAAATGATGCTCTGAGCCCTTGAAATGCATCTTTGGTCCTAAAAGAACAAACCCTGGAACTGTGGACACCCCCAAATGAGGGGTTGGACCCTCCAGAGGTGGCTGGGACCCTTCGTATACCTGTCTGGATGCTAAAAAAAGAGGCTTTGGAGCCTGAAATGAGACACTGCAAACTAACAGTGAGCCTTTGGCCGTAAAACGGTGGGGTATGGAGCCTAAAATGAGGCTTTGTAAGACAAGAGTAAGACTCTGGAAAGTAAAAATGAGGCTCTGGACCCTAGAAATTTAGATTTGAACTATATGTAGCAGCTTTGGGTCTTCCAAATCAGGTTTTAGGGCTTAAAAATGATGCTCTGAGCCCTTGAAATGCATCTTTGGACCTTGAAAGTGTGAACCCTGGAAGTTTGGACACCCCCAAATGAGGGCTTGGACCCTCCAGAGCTGGCTCAGACCCTAAGGATGCCTGTCTGGATGCTAAAAAAAGAGGCTTGGACCCTGAAATGAGACTATGCAAACTAACAGTGAGCCTTTGGATGTAAAACGGTGGGGTTTGGAGCCTAAAATGAGGCATTGTAAGACAAGAGTAAGACTTTGGAAAGTAAAAATGAGGCTCTGGACCCTAGAAATTTACATTGGGACTCTATAAAGTGGCTTTGGGGCTTCCAAATCAGATTTTAGGCCTTAAAAATGATGCTCTAGGCCCTTGAAATGCATATTTGAATCTTAAAAGCACAAACCCTGGAACTGTGGACACCCCCAAATGAGGGGTTGGACCCTCCTGAGGTGGCTGGGACCCTTCGTATACCTGTCTGGATGCTAAAAAAAGAGGTTTTGGAGCCTGAAATGAGACACTGCAAATTAACAGTGAGCCTTTAAGGCCCTAAACTGAGATATTGGAGCCTAAAATGAGGCATTGTAAGACAAGAGTAAGACTTTGGAAAGTAGAAATGAGGCTCTGGACCCTAGAAATTCAGAGTTGGACTATAAAGTGGCTTTGGGGCTTGCAAATCAGGTTTTAGGGCTTAAAAATGATGCTCTGGGCCCTTGAAATGCATCTTTGGACCTTCAAAGTGTGAACCCTGGAAATTTGGACACCCCGAAATGAGGGCTTGGACCCTCCAGAGGTGGCTCGGTCCCTAAGGATGCTTGTCTGGATGCTAAAAAATGAGGCTTTGGAGCCTGAAATGGTACTATGCAAACTAACAGTGAGCCTTTAGCCGTAAAACTGTGGGGTTTGGAGCCTAAAATGAGGCTTTGTAAGACAAGAGTAAGACTCTGGAAAGTAAAAATGAGGCTCTGGACCCTAGAAATTTAGATTTGAACTATATGTAGCAGCTTTGCTTCTTCCAAATCAGGTTTTAGGGCTTAAAAATGATGCTCTGGGCCCTTGAAATGCATCTTTGGACCTTGAAAGTGTGAACCCTGGAACTTTGGACACCCCCAAATGAGGGCTTGGACCCTCCAGAGGCGGCTCGGACCCTAAAAATGCCTGTTTGGATGCTAAAAAAAGAGGCTTTGGACCCTGAAATGAGACACTGCAAACTAACAGTGAGCCTTTGGCCGTAAAACGGTGGGGTTTGGAGCCTAAAATGAGGCTTTGTAAGACAAGAGTAAGACTTTGGAAAGTAAAAATGAGGCTCTGGACACTAGAAAATTAGATTTAAACTCTATAAAGTGGCTTTGGGGCTTCCAAATGAGGTTTTAGGGCTTAAAAATGATGCTCTGAGCCCTTGAAATGCATCTTTGGACCTTGAAAGTGTGAACCCTGGAAGTTTGGACACCCCGAAATGAGGGCTTGGACCCTCCAGAGCTGGCTCAGACCCTAAGGATGCCTGTCTGGATGCTAAAAAAAGAGGCTTGGACCCTGAAATGAGACTATGCAAACTAACAGTGAGCCTTTGGATGTAAAACGGTGGGGTTTGGAGCCTAAAATGAGGCATTGTAAGACAAGAGTAAGACTTTGGAAAGTAAAAATGAGGCTCTGGACCCTAGAAATTTACATTGGGACTCTATAAAGTGGCTTTGGGGCTTCCAAATCAGGTTTTAGGGCTTAAAAATGATGCTCTGGGCCCTTGAAATGCATCTTTGGTCCTAAAAGAACAAACCCTGGAAATGTGGACACACCCAAATGAGGGCTTTGACCCTCCAGAGGCGGCTCGGACCCTAAAAATGCATGTCTGGATTATAAAAAAAGAGGCTTTGGACCCTGAAATGAGACTATGAAAACTAAAAGTGAGCCTTGGGGCCCTAAACTGAGGGGTTTGGAGCCTAAAATGAGGCTTTGTAAGACAAGAGTAAGACTTTGGAAAGTAAAAATGAGGCTCTGGACCCTAGAAATTTAGATTTGAATTCTAAAAAGTGAATTTGGGGCTTCCAAATCAGGTTTTAGGGCTTAAAAATGATGCTCTGAGTCCTTGAAATGCATATTTGAATCTTAAAAGCACAAACCCTGGAACTCTGGACACCCCCAAATGAGGGCTTGGACCCTCCCGAGGTGGCTCGGACCCTTTGTATACCTGTCTGGATGCTAAAAAAAGAGGCTTTGGAGCCTGAAATGAGACACTGCAAATTAACAGTGAGCCTTTAAGGCCCTAAACTCTGGGGTTTGGAGCCTAAAATGAGGCCTTGTGAGACAAGAGTAAGACTCTAGAAAGTAAAAATGAGGCTCTGGACACTAGAAATTTAGATTTGAACTATATGTAGCAGCTTTGGTTCTTCCAAATCAGGTTTTGGGGCTTAAAAATGATGCTCTGAACCCTTGAAATGCATCTTTGGACCTTAAAGTGTGAACCGTGGAACATTGGACACCCCCAAATGAGGGCTTGGACCCTCCCGAGGTGGCTCGGACCCTTTGTATACCTGTCTGGATGCTAAAAAAAGAGGCTTTGGAGCCTGAAATGAGACACTGCAAATTAACAGTGAGCCTTTAAGGCCCTAAACTGTGGGGTTTGGAGCCTAAAATGAGGCCTTGTGAGACAAGAGTAAGACTCTAGAAAGTAAAAATGAGGCTCTGGACACTAGAAATTTAGATTTGAACTATATGTAGCAGCTTTGGTTCTTCCAAATCAGGTTTTAGGGCTTAAAAATGATGCTCTGAACCCTTGAAATGCATCTTTGGACCTTAAAAGTGTGAACCGTGGAACATTGGACACCCCGAAATGAGGGCTTGGACCCTCCCGAGGTGGCTCGGACCCTTTGTATACCTGTCTGGATGCTAAAAAAAGAGGCTTTGGAGCCTGAAATGAGACACTGCAAATTAACAGTGAGCCTTTAAGGCCCTAAACTGTGGGGTTTGGAGCCTAAAATGAGGCTTTGTAAGACAAGAGTAAGACTCTAGAAAGTAAAAATGAGGCTCTGGACACTAGAAATTTAGATTTGAACTATATGTAGCAGCTTTGGTTCTTCCAAATCAGGTTTTAGGGCTTAAAAATGATGCTCTAGGCCCTTGAAATGCATATTTGAATCTTAAAAGCACAAACCCTGGAACTGTGGACACCCCCAAATGAGGGGTTGGACCCTCCAGAGGTGGCTGGAACCCTTCGTATACCTGTCTGGATGCTAAAAAAAGAGGTTTTGGAGCCTGAAATGAGACACTGCAAATTAACAGTGAGCCTTTAAGGCCCTAAACTGAGATATTGGAGCCTAAAATGAGGCATTGTAAGACAAGAGTAAGACTTTGGAAAGTAGAAATGAGGCTCTGGACCCTAGAAATTCAGAGTTGGACTATAAAGCGGCTTTGGGGCTTCCAAATCAGGTTTTAGGGCTTAAAAATGATGCTCTGGGCCCTTGAAATGCATCTTTGGACCTTCAAAGTGTGAACCCTGGAAATTTGGACCCCCCAAATGAGGGCTTGGACCCTCCAGAGGCGGCTCGGACCCTAAAAATGCATGTCTGGATGCTAACAAAAGAGGCTTTGGAGCCTGAAATGAGACACTGCAAACTAACAGTGAGCCTTTGACCGTGAAACGGTGGGGTATGGAGCCTAAAATGAGGCTTTGTAAGACAAGAGTAAGACTTTGGAAAGTAAAAATGAGGCTCTGGACACTAGAAAATTAGATTTAAACTCTATAAAGTGGCTTTGGGGCTTCCAAATGAGGTTTTAGGGCTTAAAAATGATGCTCTGAGCCCTTGAAATGCATCTTTGGACCTTGAAAGTGTGAACCCTGGAAGTTTGGACACCCCCAAATGAGGGCTTGGACCCTCCAGAGCTGGCTCAGACCCTAAGGATGCCTGTCTGGATGCTAAAAAAAGAGGCTTGGACCCTGAAATGAGACTATGCAAACTAACAGTGAGCCTTTGGATGTAAAACGGTGGGGTTTGGAGCCTAAAATGAGGCTTTGTAAGACAAGAGTAAGACTTTGGAAAGTAAAAATGAGGCTCTGGACCCTAGAAATTTACATTGGGACTCTATAAAGTGGCTTTGGGGCTTCCAAATCAGGTTTTAGGGCTTAAAAATGATGCTCTGGGCCCTTGAAATGCATCTTTGGTCCTAGAAGAACAAACCCTGGAAATGTGGACACCCCCAAATGAGGGCTTGGACCCTCCAGAGGCGGCTCGGACCCTAAAAATGCCTGTCTGGATTATAAAAAAGAGGCTTTGGACCCTGAAATGAGACTATGAAAACTAAAAGTGAGCCTTGGGGCCCTAAATTGAGGGGTTTGGAGCCTAAAATGAGGCATTGTAAGACAAGAGTAAGATTTGGAAAGTAGAAATGAGGCTCTGGACCCTAGAAATTTAGATTTGAACTCTAAAAAGCGAATTTGGGGCTTCCAAATCAGGTTTTAGGGCTTAAAAATGATGCTCTGAGTCCTTGAAATGCATCTTTGGTCCTAAAAGAACAAACCCTGGAACTCTGGACACCCCCAAATGAGGGCTTTGACCCTCCCGAGGTGGCTGGGACCCTTCGTATACCTGTCTGGATGCTAAAAAAAGAGGCTTTGGACCCTGAAATGAGACACTGCAAATTAACAGTAAGCCTTTAAGGCCCTAAATTGTTGGGTTTGGAGCCTAAAATGAGGCCTTGTGAGACAAGAGTAAGACTCTAGAAAGTAAAAATGAGGCTCTGGACACTAGAAATTTAGATTTGAACTATATGTAGCAGCTTTGGTTCTTCCAAATCAGGTTTTAGGGCTTAAAAATGATGCTCTGAACCCTTGAAATGCATCTTTGGACCTTAAAAGTGTGAACCGTGGAACATTGGACACCCCCAAATGAGGGCTTGGACCCTCCAGAGGTGGCTCGGACCCTTTGTATACCTGTCTGGATGCTAAAAAAAGAGGCTTTGGAGCCTGAAATGAGACACTGCAAATTAACAGTGAGCCTTTAAGGCCCTAAACTGTGGGGTTTGGAGCCTAAAATGAGGCTTTGTAAGACAAGAGTAAGACTCTAGAAAGTAAAAATGAGGCTCTGGACACTAGAAATTTAGATTTGAACTATATGTAGCAGCTTTGGTTCTTCCAAATCAGGTTTTAGGGCTTAAAAATGATGCTCTAGGCCCTTGAAATGCATATTTGAATCTTAAAAGCACAAACCCTGGAACTGTGGACACCCCCAAATGAGGGGTTGGACCCTCCAGAGGTGGCTCGGACCCTTCGTATACCTGTCTGGATGCTAAAAAAAGAGGTTTTGGAGCCTGAAATGAGACACTGCAAATTAACAGTGAGCCTTTAAGGCCCTAAACTGAGATATTGGAGCCTAAAATGAGGCATTGTAAGACAAGAGTAAGACTTTGGAAAGTAGAAATGAGGCTCTGGACCCTAGAAATTCAGAGTTGGACTATAAAGCGGCTTTGGGGCTTCCAAATCAGGTTTTAGGGCTTAAAAATGATGCTCTGGGCCCTTGAAATGCATCTTTGGACCTTCAAAGTGTGAACCCTGGAAATTTGGACCCCCCAAATGAGGGCTTGGACCCTCCAGAGGCGGCTCGGACCCTAAAAATGCATGTCTGGATGCTAACAAAAGAGGCTTTGGAGCCTGAAATGAGAGTAGGAAAACTAACAGTGAGCCTCTGGCCGTAAAACCGTGGGGTTTGGAGCCTAAAATGAGGCATTGTAAGACAAGAGTAAGACTTTGGAAAGTAAAAATGAGGCTCTGGACACTAGAAATTTACATTGGGACTCTACAAAGTGGCTTTGGGTCTTCCAACTCAGGTTTTAGGGCTTAAAAATGATGCTCTGAGCCCTTGAAATGCATCTTTGGTCCTAAAAGCACAAACCCTGGAAATGTGGACACCCCCAAATGAGGGCTTGGACCCTCCAGAGGCGGCTCGGACCCTAAAAATGCATGTCTGGATTATAAAAAAGAGGCTTTGGACCCTGAAATGAGACTATGAAAACTAAAAGTGAGCCTTGGGGCCCTAAATTGAGGGGTTTGGAGCCTAAAATGAGGCATTGTAAGACAAGAGTAAGATTTGGAAAGTAGAAATGAGGCTCTGGACCCTAGAAATTTAGATTTGAACTCTAAAAAGCGAATTTGGGGCTTCCAAATCAGGTTTTAGGGCTTAAAAATGATGCTCTGAGTCCTTGAAATGCATCTTTGGTCCTAAAAGAACAAACCCTGGAACTCTGGACACCCCCAAATGAGGGCTTTGACCCTCCCGAGGTGGCTCGGACCCTTCGTATACCTGTCTGGATGCTAAAAAAAGAGGCTTTGGACCCTGAAATGAGACACTGCAAATTAACAGTAAGCCTTTAAGGCCCTAAATTGTTGGGTTTGGAGCCTAAAATGAGGCCTTGTGAGACAAGAGTAAGACTCTAGAAAGTAAAAATGAGGCTCTGGACACTAGAAATTTAGATTTGAACTATATGTAGCAGCTTTGGTTCTTCCAAATCAGGTTTTAGGGCTTAAAAATGATGCTCTGAACCCTTGAAATGCATCTTTGGACCTTCAAAGTGTGAACCGTGGAACATTGGACAGCCCCAAATGAGGGCTTGGACCCTCCAGAGGTGGCTCGGACCCTTTGTATACCTGTCTGGATGCTAAAAAAAGAGGCTTTGGAGCCTGAAATGAGACACTGCAAATTAACAGTGAGCCTTTAAGGCCCTAAACTGTGGGGTTTGGAGCCTAAAATGAGGCTTTGTAAGACAAGAGTAAGACTCTAGAAAGTAAAAATGAGGCTCTGGACAGTAGAAATTTAGATTTGAACTATATGTAGCAGCTTTGGTTCTTCCAAATCAGGTTTTAGGGCTTAAAAATGATGCTCTAGGCCCTTGAAATGCATATTTGAATCTTAAAAGCACAAACCCTGGAACTGTGGACACCCCCAAATGAGGGGTTGGACCCTCCAGAGGTGGCTGGGACCCTTCGTATACCTGTCTGGATGCTAAAAAAAGAGGTTTTGGAGCCTGAAATGAGACACTGCAAATTAACAGTGAGCCTTTAAGGCCCTAAACGGAGATATTGGAGCCTAAAATGAGGCATTGTAAGACAAGAGTAAGACTTTGGAAAGTAGAAATGAGGCTCTGGACCCTAGAAATTCAGAGTTGGACTATAAAGCGGCTTTGGGGCTTCCAAATCAGGTTTTAGGGCTTAAAAATGATGCTCTGGGCCCTTGAAATGCATCTTTGGACCTTCAAAGTGTGAACCCTGGAAATTTGGACCCCCCAAATGAGGGCTTGGACCCTCCAGAGGCGGCTCGGACCCTAAAAATGCATGTCTGGATGCTAACAAAAGAGGCTTTGGAGCCTGAAATGAGAGTAGGAAAACTAACAGTGAGCCTCTGGCCGTAAAACCGTGGGGTTTGGAGCCTAAAATGAGGCATTGTAAGACAAGAGTAAGACTTTGGAAAGTAAAAATGAGGCTCTGGACACTAGAAATTTACATTGGGACTCTACAAAGTGGCTTTGGGTCTTCCAACTCAGGTTTTAGGGCTTAAAAATGATGCTCTGAGCCCTTGAAATGCATCTTTGGTCCTAAAAGAACAAACCCTGGAACTGTGGACACCCCCAAATGAGGGCTTGGACCCTCCAGAGGTGGCTCGGACCCTTTGTATACCTGTCTGGATGCTAAAAAAAGAGGCTTTGGAGCCTGAAATGAGACACTGCAAATTAACAGTGAGCCTTTAAGGCCCTAAACTGTGGGGTTTGGAGCCTAAAATGAGGCTTTGTAAGACAAGAGTAAGACTCTAGAAAGTAAAAATGAGGCTCTGGACACTAGAAATTTAGATTTGAACTATATGTAGCAGCTTTGGTTCTTCCAAATCAGGTTTTAGGGCTTAAAAATGATGCTCTAGGCCCTTGAAATGCATATTTGAATCTTAAAAGCACAAACCCTGGAACTGTGGACACCCCCAAATGAGGGGTTGGACCCTCCAGAGGTGGCTGGGACCCTTCGTATACCTGTCTGGATGCTAAAAAAAGAGGTTTTGGAGCCTGAAATGAGACACTGCAAATTAACAGTGAGCCTTTAAGGCCCTAAACTGAGATATTGGAGCCTAAAATGAGGCATTGTAAGACAAGAGTAAGACTTTGGAAAGTAGAAATGAGGCTCTGGACCCTAGAAATTCAGAGTTGGACTATAAAGCGGCTTTGGGGCTTCCAAATCAGGTTTTAGGGCTTAAAAATGATGCTCTGGGCCCTTGAAATGCATCTTTGGACCTTCAAAGTGTGAACCCTGGAAATTTGGACCCCCCAAATGAGGGCTTGGACCCTCCAGAGGCGGCTCGGACCCTAAAAATGCATGTCTGGATGCTAACAAAAGAGGCTTTGGAGCCTGAAATGAGAGTAGGAAAACTAACAGTGAGCCTCTGGCCGTAAAACCGTGGGGTTTGGAGCCTAAAATGAGGCATTGTAAGACAAGAGTAAGACTTTGGAAAGTAAAAATGAGGCTCTGGACACTAGAAATTTACATTGGGACTCTACAAAGTGGCTTTGGGTCTTCCAACTCAGGTTTTAGGGCTTAAAAATGATGCTCTGAGCCCTTGAAATGCATCTTTGGTCCTAAAAGAACAAACCCTGGAACTGTGGACACCCCCAAATGAGGGCTTGGACCCTCCCGAGGTGGCTGGGACCCTTCGTATACCTGTCTGGATGCTAAAAAAAGAGGCTTTGGAGCCTGAAATGAGACACTGCAAACTAACAGTGAGCCTTTGGCCGTAAAACGGTGGGGTTTGGAGCCTAAAATGAGGCTTTGTAAGACAAGAGTAAGACTCTGGAAAGTAAAAATGAGGCTCTGGACCCTAGAAATTTAGATTTGAACTATATGTAGCAGCTTTGGGTCTTCCAAATCAGGTTTTAGGGCTTAAAAATGATGCTCTGAGCCCTTGAAATGCATCTTTGGACCTTGAAAGTGTGAACCCTGGAACGTTGGACACCCCCAAATGAGGGCTTGGACCCTCCAGAGCTGGCTCAGACCCTAAGGATGCCTGTCTGGATGCTAAAAAAAGAGGCTTGGACCCTGAAATGAGACTATGCAAACTAACAGTGAGCCTTTGGACGTAAAACGGTGGGGTTTGGAGCCTAAAATGAGGCATTGTAAGACAAGAGTAAGACTTTGGAAAGTAAAAATGAGGCTCTGGACCCTAGAAATTTACATTGGGACTCTATAAAGTGGCTTTGGGGCTTCCAAATCAGATTTTAGGCCTTAAAAATGATGCTCTAGGCCCTTGAAATGCATATTTGAATCTTAAAAGCACAAACCCTGGAACTGTGGACACCCCCAAATGAGGGGTTGGACCCTCCTGAGGTGGCTGGGACCCTTCGTATACCTGTCTGGATGCTAAAAAAAGAGGTTTTGGAGCCTGAAATGAGACACTGCAAATTAACAGTGAGCCTTTAAGGCCCTAAACTGAGATATTGGAGCCTAAAATGAGGCATTGTAAGACAAGAGTAAGACTTTGGAAAGTAGAAATGAGGCTCTGGACCCTAGAAATTCAGAGTTGGACTATAAAGTGGCTTTGGGGCTTGCAAATCAGGTTTTAGGGCTTAAAAATGATGCTCTGGGCCCTTGAAATGCATCTTTGGACCTTCAAAGTGTGAACCCTGGAAATTTGGACACCCCGAAATGAGGGCTTGGACCCTCCAGAGGTGGCTCGGTCCCTAAGGATGCTTGTCTGGATGCTAAAAAATGAGGCTTTGGAGCCTGAAATGGTACTATGCAAACTAACAGTGAGCCTTTAGCCGTAAAACTGTGGGGTTTGGAGCCTAAAATGAGGCTTTGTAAGACAAGAGTAAGACTCTGGAAAGTAAAAATGAGGCTCTGGACCCTAGAAATTTAGATTTGAACTATATGTAGCAGCTTTGCTTCTTCCAACTCAGGTTTTAGGGCTTAAAAATGATGCTCTGGGCCCTTGAAATGCATCTTTGGACCTTGAAAGTGTGAACCCTGGAACTTTGGACACCCCCAAATGAGGGCTTGGACCCTCCAGAGGCGGCTCGGACCCTAAAAATGCATGTCTGCATGCTTATAAAAGAGGCTTTGGAGCCTGAAATGAGACACTGCAAACTAACAGTGAGCCTTTGGCCGTAAAACGGTGGGGTATGGAGCCTAAAATGAGGCTTTGTAAGACAAGAGTAAGACTTTGGAAAGTAAAAATGAGGCTCTGGACCCTAGAAATTTACATTGGGACTCTATAAAGTGGCTTTGGGGCTTCCAAATCAGATTTTAGGGCTTAAAAATGATGCTCTGGGCCCTTGAAATGCATCTTTGGTCCTAAAAGAACAAACCCTGGAAATGTGGACACACCCAAATGAGGGCTTTGACCCTCCAGAGGCGGCTCGGACCCTAAAAATGCATGTCTGGATTATAAAAAAAGAGGCTTTGGACCCTGAAATGAGACTATGAAAACTAAAAGTGAGCCTTGGGGCCCTAAACTGAGGGGTTTGGAGCCTAAAATGAGGCTTTGTAAGACAAGAGTAAGACTTTGGAAAGTAAAAATGAGGCTCTGGACCCTAGAAATTTAGATTTGAATTCTAAAAAGTGAATTTGGGGCTTCCAAATCAGGTTTTAGGGCTTAAAAATGATGCTCTGAGTCCTTGAAATGCATATTTGAATCTTAAAAGCACAAACCCTGGAACTCTGGACACCCCCAACTGAGGGCTTTGACCCTCCCGAGGTGGCTCGGACCCTTTGTATACCTGTCTGGATGCTAAAAAAAGAGGCTTTGGAGCCTGAAATGAGACACTGCAAATTAACAGTGAGCCTTTAAGGCCCTAAACTCTGGGGTTTGGAGCCTAAAATGAGGCCTTGTGAGACAAGAGTAAGACTCTAGAAAGTAAAAATGAGGCTCTGGACACTAGAAATTTAGATTTGAACTATATGTAGCAGCTTTGGTTCTTCCAAATCAGGTTTTAGGGCTTAAAAATGATGCTCTGAACCCTTGAAATGCATCTTTGGACCTTAAAAGTGTGAACCGTGGAACATTGGACAGCCCCAAATGAGGGCTTGGACCCTCCCGAGGTGGCTCGGACCCTTTGTATACCTGTCTGGATGCTAAAAAAAGAGGCTTTGGAGCCTGAAATGAGACACTGCAAATTAACAGTGAGCCTTTAAGGCCCTAAACTGTGGGGTTTGGAGCCTAAAATGAGGCTTTGTAAGACAAGAGTAAGACTCTAGAAAGTAAAAATGAGGCTCTGGACACTAGAAATTTAGATTTGAACTATATGTAGCAGCTTTGGTTCTTCCAAATCAGGTTTTAGGGCTTAAAAATGATGCTCTAGGCCCTTGAAATGCATATTTGAATCTTAAAAGCACAAACCCTGGAACTGTGGACACCCCCAAATGAGGGGTTGGACCCTCCCGAGGTGGCTGGGACCCTTTGTATACCTGTCTGGATGCTAAAAAAAGAGGTTTTGGAGCCTGAAATGAGACACTGCAAATTAACAGTGAGCCTTTAAGGCCCTAAACTGAGATATTGGAGCCTAAAATGAGGCATTGTAAGACAAGAGTAAGACTTTGGAAAGTAGAAATGAGGCTCTGGACCCTAGAAATTCAGAGTTGGACTATAAAGCGGCTTTGGGGCTTCCAAATCAGGTTTTAGGGCTTAAAAATGATGCTCTGGGCCCTTGAAATGCATCTTTGGACCTTCAAAGTGTGAACCCTGGAAATTTGGACCCCCCAAATGAGGGCTTGGACCCTCCAGAGGCGGCTCGGACCCTAAAAATGCATGTCTGGATGCTAACAAAAGAGGCTTTGGAGCTTGAAATGAGAGTAGGAAAACTAACAGTGAGCCTCTGGCCGTAAAACCGTGGGGTTTGGAGCCTAAAATGAGGCTTTGTAAGACAAGAGAAAGACTTTGGAAAGTAAAAATGAGGCTCTGGACACTAGAAATTTACATTGGGACTCTATAAAGTGGCTTTGGGGCTTCCAAATCAGGTTTTAGGGCTTAAAAATGATGCTCTGAGCCCTTGAAATGCATCTTTGGTCCTAAAAGAACAAACCCTGGAAATGTGGACACCCCCAAATGAGGGCTTGGACCCTCCAGAGGCGGCTCGGTCCCTAAAAATGCATGTCTGGATGCTTAAAAAAGAGGCTTTGGAGCCTGAAATGAGACACTGCAAACTAACAGTGAGCCTTTGGCCGTAAAACGGTGGGGTATGGAGCCTAAAATGAGGCTTTGTAAGACAAGAGTAAGACTCTGGAAAGTAAAAATGAGGCTCTGGACCCTAGAAATTTAGATTTGAACTATATGTAGCAGCTTTGCTTCTTCCAACTCAGGTTTTAGGGCTTAAAAATGATGCTCTGGGCCCTTGAAATGCATCTTTGGACCTTGAAAGTGTGAACCCTGGAAGTTTGGACACCCCCAAATGAGGGCTTGGACCCTCCAGAGCTGGCTCAGACCCTAAGGATGCCTGTCTGGATGCTAAAAAAAGAGGCTTGGACCCTGAAATGAGAGTATGCAAACTAACAGTGAGCCTTTGGATGTAAAACGGTGGGGTTTGGAGCCTAAAATGAGGCATTGTAAGACAAGAGTAAGACTTTGGAAAGTAAAAATGAGGCTCTGGACCCTAGAAATTTACATTGGGACTCTATGAAGTGGCTTTGGGGCTTCCAAATCAGATTTTAGGGCTTAAAAATGATGCTCTAGGCCCTTGAAATGCATATTTGAATCTTAAAAGCACAAACCCTGGAACTGTGGACACCCCCAAATGAGGGGTTGGACCCTCCAGAGGTGGCTGGGACCCTTCGTATACCTGTCTGGATGCTAAAAAAAGAGGTTTTGGAGCCTGAAATGAGACACTGCAAATTAACAGTGAGCCTTTAAGGCCCTAAACTGAGATATTGGAGCCTAAAATGAGGCATTGTAAGACAAGAGTAAGACTTTGGAAAGTAGAAATGAGGCTCTGGACCCTAGAAATTCAGAGTTGGACTATAAAGTGGCTTTGGGGCTTGCAAATCAGGTTTTAGGGCTTAAAAATGATGCTCTGGGCCCTTGAAATGCATCTTTGGACCTTCAAAGTGTGAACCCTGGAACTTTGGACACCCCCAAATGAGGGCTTGGACCCTCCCGAGGTGGCTCGGTCCCTAAGGATGCTTGTCTGGATGCTAAAAAATGAGGCTTTGGAGCCTGAAATGAGACTATGCAAACTAACAGTGAGCCTTTGGATGTAAAACGGTGGTGTTTAGAGCCTAAAATGAGGCATTGTAAGACAAGAGTAAGACTCTGGAAAGTAAAAATGAGGCTCTGGACCCTAGAAATTTAGATTTGAACTATATGTAGCAGCTTTGGTTCTTCCAACTCAGGTTTTAGGTCTTAAAAATGATGCTCTGGGCCCTTGAAATGCATCTTTGGACCTTGAAAGTGTGAACCCTGGAACGTTGGACACCCCCAAATGAGGGCTTGGACCCTCCAGAGGCGGCTCGGACCCTAAAAATGCATGTCTGGATGCTTAAAAAAGAGGCTTTGGAGCCTGAAATGAGACACTGCAAACTAACAGTGAGCCTTTGGCCGTAAAACGGTGGGGTATGGAGCCTAAAATGAGGCTTTGTAAGACAAGAGTAAGACTCTGGAAAGTAAAAATGAGGCTCTGGACCCTAGAAATTTAGATTTGAACTATATGTAGCAGCTTTGGTTCTTCCAACTCAGGTTTTAGGGCTTAAAAATGATGCTCTGAGCCCTTGAAATGCATCTTTGGACCTTGAAAGTGTGAACCCTGGAAGTTTGGACACCCCCAAATGAGGGCTTGGACCCTCCAGAGCTGGCTCAGACCTTAAGGAAGCCTGTCTGGATGCTAAAAAAAGAGGCTTGGACCCTGAAATGAGACTATGCAAACTAACAGTGAGCCTTTGGATGTAAAACGGTGGGGTTTGGAGCCTAAAATGAGGCATTGTAAGACAAGAGTAAGACTTTGGAAAGTAAAAATGAGGCTCTGGACCCTAGAAATTTACATTGGGACTCTATGAAGTGGCTTTGGGGCTTCCAAATCAGATTTTAGGCCTTAAAAATGATGCTCTAGGCCCTTGAAATGCATATTTGAATCTTAAAAGCACAAACCCTGGAACTTTGGACACCCCCAAATGAGGGCTTGGACCCTCCCGAGGTGGCTGGGACCCTTTGTATACCTGTCTGGATGCTAAAAAAAGAGGTTTTGGAGCCTGAAATGAGACACTGCAAATTAACAGTGAGCCTTTAAGGCCCTAAACTGAGATATTGGAGCCTAAAATGAGGCATTGTAAGACAAGAGTAAGACTTTGGAAAGTAGAAATGAGGCTCTGGACCCTAGAAATTCAGAGTTGGACTATAAAGTGGCTTTGGGGCTTCCAAATCAGGTTTTAGGGCTTAAAAATGATGCTCTGGGCCCTTGAAATGCATCTTTGGACCTTGAAAGTGTGAACCCTGGAACTCTGGACACCCCCAAATGAGGGCTTGGACCCTCCAGAGGTGGCTCGGACCCTAAAAATGCCTGTCTGGATGCTAAAAAAAGAGGCTTTGGAGCCTGAAATGAGACTATGCAAACTAACAGTGAGCCTTTGTCCGTAAAAAGGTGGGGTATGGAGCCTAAAATGAGGCTTTGTAAGACAAGAGTAAGACTCTGGAAAGTAAAAATGAGGCTCTGGACCCTTGAAATTTAGATATGAACTATATGTAGCAGCTTTGGTTCTTCCAACTCAGGTTTTAGGGCTTAAAAATGATGCTCTGGGCCCTTGAAATGCATCTTTGGACCTTGAAAGTGTGAACCCTGGAAATTTAGACACCCCCAAATGAGGGCTTGGACCCTCCAGAGGCGGCTCGGACCCTAAAAATGCATGTCTGCATGCTTATAAAAGAGGCTTTGGAGCCTGAAATGAGACACTGCAAACTAACAGTGAGCCTTTGGCCGTAAAACTGTGGGGTTTGGAGCCTAAAATGAGGCTTTGTAAGACAAGAGAAAGACTTTGGAAAGTAAAAATGAGGCTCTGGACCCTAGAAATTTACATTGGGACTCTATAAAGTGTATTTGGGGCTTCCAAATCAGGTTTTAGGGCTTAAAAATGATGCTCTGGGCCCTTGAAATGCATCTTTGGTCCTAAAAGCACAAACCCTGGAACTGTGGACACCCCCAAATGAGGGGTTGGACCCTCCAGAGGCGGCTCGGACCCTAAAAATGCATGTCTGGATTATAAAAAAAGAGGCTTTGGACCCTGAAATGAGACTATGAAAACTAAAAGTGAGCCTTGGGGCCCTAAATTGAGGGGTTTGGAGCCTAAAATGAGGCTTTGTAAGACAAGAGTAAGACTTTGGAAAGTAAAAATGAGGCTCTGGACCCTAGAAATTTAGATTTGAACTCTAAAAAGCGAATTTGGGGCTTCCAAATCAGGTTTTAGGGCTTAAAAATGATGCTCTGAGTCCTTGAAATGCATATTTGAATCTTAAAAGCACAAACCCTGGAACTCTGGACACCCCCAACTGAGGGCTTTGACCCTCCCGAGGTGGCTCGGACCCTTCGTATACCTGTCTGGATGCTAAAAAAAGAGGCTTTGGACCCTGAAATGAGACACTGCAAATTAACAGTAAGCCTTTAAGGCCCTAAATTGTTGGGTTTGGAGCCTAAAATGAGGCCTTGTGAGACAAGAGTAAGACTCTAGAAAGTAAAAATGAGGCTCTGGACACTAGAAATTTAGATTTGAACTATATGTAGCAGCTTTGGTTCTTCCAAATCAGGTTTTGGGGCTTAAAAATGATGCTCTGAACCCTTGAAATGCATCTTTGGACCTTAAAGTGTGAACCGTGGAACATTGGACACCCCCAAATGAGGGCTTGGACCCTCCCGAGGTGGCTCGGACCCTTTGTATACCTGTCTGGATGCTAAAAAAAGAGGCTTTGGAGCCTGAAATGAGACACTGCAAATTAACAGTGAGCCTTTAAGGCCCTAAACTCTGGGGTTTGGAGCCTAAAATGAGGCCTTGTGAGACAAGAGTAAGACTCTAGAAAGTAAAAATGAGGCTCTGGACACTAGAAATTTAGATTTGAACTATATGTAGCAGCTTTGGTTCTTCCAAATCAGGTTTTAGGGCTTAAAAATGATGCTCTGAACCCTTGAAATGCATCTTTGGACCTTAAAAGTGTGAACCGTGGAACATTGGACACCCCGAAATGAGGGCTTGGACCCTCCCGAGGTGGCTCGGACCCTTTGTATACCTGTCTGGATGCTAAAAAAAGAGGCTTTGGAGCCTGAAATGAGACACTGCAAATTAACAGTGAGCCTTTAAGGCCCTAAACTGTGGGGTTTGGAGCCTAAAATGAGGCTTTGTAAGACAAGAGTAAGACTCTAGAAAGTAAAAATGAGGCTCTGGACACTAGAAATTTAGATTTGAACTATATGTAGCAGCTTTGGTTCTTCCAAATCAGGTTTTAGGGCTTAAAAATGATGCTCTAGGCCCTTGAAATGCATATTTGAATCTTAAAAGCACAAACCCTGGAACTGTGGACACCCCCAAATGAGGGGTTGGACCCTCCAGAGGTGGCTGGAACCCTTCGTATACCTGTCTGGATGCTAAAAAAAGAGGTTTTGGAGCCTGAAATGAGACACTGCAAATTAACAGTGAGCCTTTAAGGCCCTAAACTGAGATATTGGAGCCTAAAATGAGGCATTGTAAGACAAGAGTAAGACTTTGGAAAGTAGAAATGAGGCTCTGGACCCTAGAAATTCAGAGTTGGACTATAAAGCGGCTTTGGGGCTTCCAAATCAGGTTTTAGGGCTTAAAAATGATGCTCTGGGCCCTTGAAATGCATCTTTGGACCTTCAAAGTGTGAACCCTGGAAATTTGGACCCCCCAAATGAGGGCTTGGACCCTCCAGAGGCGGCTCGGACCCTAAAAATGCATGTCTGGATGCTAACAAAAGAGGCTTTGGAGCCTGAAATGAGACACTGCAAACTAACAGTGAGCCTTTGACCGTGAAACGGTGGGGTATGGAGCCTAAAATTAGGCTTTGTAAGACAAGAGTAAGACTTTGGAAAGTAAAAATGAGGCTCTGGACACTAGAAAATTAGATTTAAACTCTATAAAGTGGCTTTGGGGCTTCCAAATGAGGTTTTAGGGCTTAAAAATGATGCTCTGAGCCCTTGAAATGCATCTTTGGACCTTGAAAGTGTGAACCCTGGAAGTTTGGACACCCCCAAATGAGGGCTTGGACCCTCCAGAGCTGGCTCAGACCCTAAGGATGCCTGTCTGGATGCTAAAAAAAGAGGCTTGGACCCTGAAATGAGAGTATGCAAACTAACAGTGAGCCTTTGGATGTAAAACGGTGGGGTTTGGAGCCTAAAATGAGGCATTGTAAGACAAGAGTAAGACTTTGGAAAGTAAAAATGAGGCTCTGGACCCTAGAAATTTACATTGGGACTCTATGAAGTGGCTTTGGGGCTTCCAAATCAGATTTTAGGGCTTAAAAATGATGCTCTGGGCCCTTGAAATGCATATTTGAATCTTAAAAGCACAAACCCTGGAACTGTGGACACCCCCAAATGAGGGGTTGGACCCTCCAGAGGTGGCTGGGACCCTTCGTATACCTGTCTGGATGCTAAAAAAAGAGGTTTTGGAGCCTGAAATGAGACACTGCAAATTAACAGTGAGCCTTTAAGGCCCTAAACTGAGATATTGGAGCCTAAAATGAGGCATTGTAAGACAAGAGTAAGACTTTGGAAAGTAGAAATGAGGCTCTGGACCCTAGAAATTCAGAGTTGGACTATAAAGTGGCTTTGGGGCTTGCAAATCAGGTTTTAGGGCTTAAAAATGATGCTCTGGGCCCTTGAAATGCATCTTTGGACCTTCAAAGTGTGAACCCTGGAACTTTGGACACCCCCAAATGAGGGCTTGGACCCTCCCGAGGTGGCTCGGTCCCTAAGGATGCTTGTCTGGATGCTAAAAAATGAGGCTTTGGAGCCTGAAATGAGACTATGCAAAGTAACAGTGAGCCTTTGGATGTAAAACGGTGGTGTTTGGAGCCTAAAATGAGGCATTGTAAGACAAGAGTAAGACTCTGGAAAGTAAAAATGAGGCTCTGGACCCTAGAAATTTAGATTTGAACTATATGTAGCAGCTTTGGTTCTTCCAACTCAGGTTTTAGGGCTTAAAAATGATGCTCTGGGCCCTTGAAATGCATCTTTGGACCTTGAAAGTGTGAACCCTGGAACGTTGGACACCCCCAAATGAGGGCTTGGACCCTCCAGAGGCGGCTCGGACCCTAAAAATGCATGTCTGGATGCTTAAAAAAGAGGCTTTGGAGCCTGAAATGAGACACTGCAAACTAACAGTGAGCCTTTGGCCGTAAAACGGTGGGGTTTGGAGCCTAAAATGAGGCTTTGTAAGACAAGAGTAAGACTCTGGAAAGTAAAAATGAGGCTCTGGACCCTAGAAATTTAGATTTGAACTATATGTAGCAGCTTTGGTTCTTCCAACTCAGGTTTTAGGGCTTAAAAATGATGCTCTGAGCCCTTGAAATGCATCTTTGGACCTTGAAAGTGTGAACCCTGGAAGTTTGGACACCCCCAAATGAGGGCTTGGACCCTCCAGAGCTGGCTCAGACCTTAAGGAAGCCTGTCTGGATGCTAAAAAAAGAGGCTTGGACCCTGAAATGAGAGTATGCAAACTAACAGTGAGCCTTTGGATGTAAAACGGTGGGGTTTGGAGCCTAAAATGAGGCATTGTAAGACAAGAGTAAGACTTTGGAAAGTAAAAATGAGGTTCTGGACCCTAGAAATTTACATTGGGACTCTATGAAGTGGCTTTGGGGCTTCCAAATCAGATTTTAGGCCTTAAAAATGATGCTCTAGGCCCTTGAAATGCATATTTGAATCTTAAAAGCACAAACCCTGGAACTTTGGACACCCCCAAATGAGGGGTTGGACCCTCCCGAGGTGGCTGGGACCCTTTGTATACCTGTCTGGATGCTAAAAAAAGAGGTTTTGGAGCCTGAAATGAGACACTGCAAATTAACAGTGAGCCTTTAAGGCCCTAAACGGAGATATTGGAGCCTAAAATGAGGCATTGTAAGACAAGAGTAAGACTTTGGAAAGTAGAAATGAGGCTCTGGACCCTAGAAATTCAGAGTTGGACTATAAAGTGGCTTTGGGGCTTCCAAATCAGGTTTTAGGGCTTAAAAATGATGCTCTGGGCCCTTGAAATGCATCTTTGGACCTTGAAAGTGTGAACCCTGGAACTTTGGACACCCCCAAATGAGGGCTTGGACCCTCCAGAGGTGGCTCGGACCCTAAAAATGCCTGTCTGGATGCTAAAAAAAGAGGCTTTGGAGCCTGAAATGAGACTATGCAAACTAACAGTGAGCCTTTGTCCGTAAAAAGTTGGGGTATGGAGCCAAAATGAGGCTTTGTAAGACAAGAGTAAGACTCTGGAAAGTAAAAATGAGGCTCTGGACCCTTGAAATTTAGATATGAACTATATGTAGCAGCTTTGGTTCTTCCAACTCAGGTTTTAGGGCTTAAAAATGATGCTCTGGGCCCTTGAAATGCATCTTTGGACCTTGAAAGTGTGAACCCTGGAAATTTAGACACCCCCAAATGAGGGCTTGGACCCTCCAGAGGCGGCTCGGACCCTAAAAATGCATGTCTGCATGCTTATAAAAGAGGCTTTGGAGCCTGAAATGAGACACTGCAAACTAACAGTGAGCCTTTGGCCGTAAAACTGTGGGGTTTGGAGCCTAAAATGAGGCTTTGTAAGACAAGAGAAAGACTTTGGAAAGTAAAAATGAGGCTCTGGACCCTAGAAATTTACATTGGGACTCTATAAAGTGTATTTGGGGCTTCCAAATCAGGTTTTAGGGCTTAAAAATGATGCTCTGGGCCCTTGAAATGCATCTTTGGTCCTAAAAGCACAAACCCTGGAAATGTGGACACCCCCAAATGAGGGCTTGGACCCTCCAGAGGCGGCTCGGACCCTAAAAATGCATGTCTGGATTATAAAAAAAGAGGCTTTGGACCCTGAAATGAGACTATGAAAACTAAAAGTGAGCCTTGGGGCCCTAAATTGAGGGGTTTGGAGCCTAAAATGAGGCTTTGTAAGACAAGAGTAAGACTTTGGAAAGTAAAAATGAGGCTCTGGACCCTAGAAATTTAGATTTGAACTCTAAAAAGCGAATTTGGGGCTTCCAAATCAGGTTTTAGGGCTTAAAAATGATGCTCTGAGTCCTTGAAATGCATATTTGAATCTTAAAAGCACAAACCCTGGAACTCTGGACACCCCCAACTGAGGGCTTTGACCCTCCCGAGGTGGCTCGGACCCTTCGTATACCTGTCTGGATGCTAAAAAAAGAGGCTTTGGACCCTGAAATGAGACACTGCAAATTAACAGTAAGCCTTTAAGGCCCTAAATTGTTGGGTTTGGAGCCTAAAATGAGGCCTTGTGAGACAAGAGTAAGACTCTAGAAAGTAAAAATGAGGCTCTGGACACTAGAAATTTAGATTTGAACTATATGTAGCAGCTTTGGTTCTTCCAAATCAGGTTTTGGGGCTTAAAAATGATGCTCTGAACCCTTGAAATGCATCTTTGGACCTTAAAGTGTGAACCGTGGAACATTGGACACCCCCAAATGAGGGCTTGGACCCTCCCGAGGTGGCTCGGACCCTTTGTATACCTGTCTGGATGCTAAAAAAAGAGGCTTTGGAGCCTGAAATGAGACACTGCAAATTAACAGTGAGCCTTTAAGGCCCTAAACTGTGGGGTTTGGAGCCTAAAATGAGGCCTTGTGAGACAAGAGTAAGACTCTAGAAAGTAAAAATGAGGCTCTGGACACTAGAAATTTAGATTTGAACTATATGTAGCAGCTTTGGTTCTTCCAAATCAGGTTTTAGGGCTTAAAAATGATGCTCTGAACCCTTGAAATGCATCTTTGGACCTTAAAAGTGTGAACCGTGGAACATTGGACACCCCGAAATGAGGGCTTGGACCCTCCCGAGGTGGCTCGGACCCTTTGTATACCTGTCTGGATGCTAAAAAAAGAGGCTTTGGAGCCTGAAATGAGACACTGCAAATTAACAGTGAGCCTTTAAGGCCCTAAACTGTGGGGTTTGGAGCCTAAAATGAGGCTTTGTAAGACAAGAGTAAGACTCTAGAAAGTAAAAATGAGGCTCTGGACACTAGAAATTTAGATTTGAACTATATGTAGCAGCTTTGGTTCTTCCAAATCAGGTTTTAGGCCTTAAAAATGATGCTCTAGGCCCTTGAAATGCATATTTGAATCTTAAAAGCACAAACCCTGGAACTGTGGACACCCCCAAATGAGGGGTTGGACCCTCCAGAGGTGGCTGGAACCCTTCGTATACCTGTCTGGATGCTAAAAAAAGAGGTTTTGGAGCCTGAAATGAGACACTGCAAATTAACAGTGAGCCTTTAAGGCCCTAAACTGAGATATTGGAGCCTAAAATGAGGCATTGTAAGACAAGAGTAAGACTTTGGAAAGTAGAAATGAGGCTCTGGACCCTAGAAATTCAGAGTTGGACTATAAAGCGGCTTTGGGGCTTCCAAATCAGGTTTTAGGGCTTAAAAATGATGCTCTGGGCCCTTGAAATGCATCTTTGGACCTTCAAAGTGTGAACCGTGGAACATTGGACAGCCCCAAATGAGGGCTTGGACCCTCCAGAGGCGGCTCGGACCCTAAAAATGCATGTCTGGATGCTAACAAAAGAGGCTTTGGAGCCTGAAATGAGACACTGCAAACTAACAGTGAGCCTTTGACCGTGAAACGGTGGGGTATGGAGCCTAAAATTAGGCTTTGTAAGACAAGAGTAAGACTTTGGAAAGTAAAAATGAGGCTCTGGACACTAGAAAATTAGATTTAAACTCTATAAAGTGGCTTTGGGGCTTCCAAATGAGGTTTTAGGGCTTAAAAATGATGCTCTGAGCCCTTGAAATGCATCTTTGGACCTTGAAAGTGTGAACCCTGGAAGTTTGGACACCCCCAAATGAGGGCTTGGACCCTCCAGAGCTGGCTCAGACCCTAAGGATGCCTGTCTGGATGCTAAAAAAAGAGGCTTGGACCCTGAAATGAGAGTATGCAAACTAACAGTGAGCCTTTGGATGTAAAACGGTGGGGTTTGGAGCCTAAAATGAGGCATTGTAAGACAAGAGTAAGACTTTGGAAAGTAAAAATGAGGCTCTGGACCCTAGAAATTTACATTGGGACTCTATAAAGTGGATTTGGGGCTTCCAAATCAGGTTTTAGGGCTTAAAAATGATGCTCTGGGCCCTTGAAATGCATCTTTGGTCCTAAAAGCACAAACCCTGGAAATGTGGACACCCCCAAATGAGGGCTTGGACCCTCCAGAGCTGGCTCAGACCCTAAGCATGCTGTCTGGATTCTAAAAAAAGAGGCTTTGGAGCCTGAAATGAGACTAGGAAAACTAACAGTGAGCCTTGGGGCCCTAATCTGAGGGGTTTGGAGCCTAAAATGAGGCGTTGTAAGAGAAGTGTAAGACTTTGGAAAGTACAAATGAGGCTCTGGACCCTAGAAAATTAGATTTGAACTTTAAAAAGCGAATTTGGGGCTTCCAAATCAGGTTTTAGGGCTTAAAAATGATGCTCTGAGTCCTTGAAATGCATCTTTGGTCCTAAAAGAACAAACCCTGGAACTCTGGACACCCCCAACTGAGGGCTTTGACCCTCCCGAGGTGGCTCGGACCCTTCGTATACCTGTCTGGATGCTAAAAAAAGAGGCTTTGGAGCCTGAAATGAGACTATGCAAATTAACAGTAAGCCTTTAAGGCCCTAAATTGTTGGGTTTGGAGCCTAAAATGAGGCCTTGTGAGACAAGAGTAAGACTCTAGAAAGTAAAAATGAGGCTCTGGACACTAGAAATTTAGATTTGAACTATATGTAGCAGCTTTGGTTCTTCCAAATCAGGTTTTAGGGCTTAAAAATGATGCTCTGAACCCTTGAAATGCACCTTTGGACCTTAAAAGTGTGAACCGTGGAACATTGGACAGCCCCAAATGAGGGCTTGGACCCTCCCGAGGTGGCTCGGACCCTTTGTATACCTGTCTGGATGCTAAAAAAAGAGGCTTTGGAGCCTGAAATGAGACACTGCAAATTAACAGTGAGCCTTTAAGGCCCTAAACTGTGGGGTTTGGAGCCTAAAATGAGGCTTTGTAAGACAAGAGTAAGACTCTAGAAAGTAAAAATGAGGCTCTGGACACTAGAAATTTAGATTTGAACTATATGTAGCAGCTTTGGTTCTTCCAAATCAGGTTTTAGGGCTTAAAAATGATGCTCTAGGCCCTTGAAATGCATATTTGAATCTTAAAAGCACAAACCCTGGAACTGTGGACACCCCCAAATGAGGGGTTGGACCCTCCAGAGGTGGCTGGGACCCTTCGTATACCTGTCTGGATGCTAAAAAAAGAGGTTTTGGAGCCTGAAATGAGACACTGCAAATTAACAGTGAGCCTTTAAGGCCCTAAACTGAGATATTGGAGCCTAAAATGAGGCATTGTAAGACAAGAGTAAGACTTTGGAAAGTAGAAATGAGGCTCTGGACCCTAGAAATTCAGAGTTGGACTATAAAGCGGCTTTGGGGCTTCCAAATCAGGTTTTAGGGCTTAAAAATGATGCTCTGGGCCCTTGAAATGCATCTTTGGACCTTCAAAGTGTGAACCCTGGAAATTTGGACCCCCCAAATGAGGGCTTGGACCCTCCAGAGGCGGCTCGGACCCTAAAAATGCATGTCTGGATGCTAACAAAAGAGGCTTTGGAGCCTGAAATGAGAGTAGGAAAACTAACAGTGAGCCTCTGGCCGTAAAACCGTGGGGTTTGGAGCCTAAAATGAGGCATTGTAAGACAAGAGTAAGACTTTGGAAAGTAAAAATGAGGCTCTGGACACTAGAAATTTACATTGGGACTCTACAAAGTGGCTTTGGGTCTTCCAACTCAGGTTTTAGGGCTTAAAAATGATGCTCTGAGCCCTTGAAATGCATCTTTGGTCCTAAAAGAACAAACCCTGGAACTGTGGACACCCCCAAATGAGGGGTTGGACCCTCCAGAGGTGGCTGGGACCCTTCGTATACCTGTCTGGATGCTAAAAAAAGAGGCTTTGGAGCCTGAAATGAGACACTGCAAATTAACAGTGAGCCTTTGGCCGTAAAACGGTGGGGTTTGGAGCCTAAAATGAGGCTTTGTAAGACAAGAGTAAGACTCTGGAAAGTAAAAATGAGGCTCTGGACCCTAGAAATTTAGATTTGAACTATATGTAGCAGCTTTGGGGCTTCCAAATCAGGTTTTAGGGCTTAAAAATGATGCTCTGGGCCCTTGAAATGCATCTTTGGACCTTGAAAGTGTGAACCCTGGAAGTTTGGACACCCCCAAATGAGGGCTTGGACCCTCCAGAGCTGGCTCAGACCCTAAGGATGCCTGTCTGGATGCTAAAAAAAGAGGCTTGGACCCTGAAATGAGACTATGCAAACTAACAGTGAGCCTTTGGATGTAAAACGGTGGGGTTTGGAGCCTAAAATGAGGCATTGTAAGACAAGAGTAAGACTTTGGAAAGTAAAAATGAGGCTCTGGACCCTAGAAATTTACATTGGGACTCTATAAAGTGGCTTTGGGGCTTCCAAATCAGATTTTAGGCCTTAAAAATGATGCTCTAGGCCCTTGAAATGCATATTTGAATCTTAAAAGCACAAACCCTGGAACTGTGGACACCCCCAAATGAGGGGTTGGACCCTCCAGAGGTGGCTGGGACCCTTCGTATACCTGTCTGGATGCTAAAAAAAGAGGTTTTGGAGCCTGAAATGAGACACTGCAAATTAACAGTGAGCCTTTAAGGCCCTAAACGGAGATATTGGAGCCTAAAATGAGGCATTGTAAGACAAGAGTAAGACTTTGGAAAGTAGAAATGAGGCTCTGGACCCTAGAAATTCAGAGTTGGACTATAAAGTGGCTTTGGGGCTTGCAAATCAGGTTTTAGGGCTTAAAAATGATGCTCTGGGCCCTTGAAATGCATCTTTGGACCTTCAAAGTGTGAACCCTGGAACTTTGGACACCCCGAAATGAGGGCTTGGACCCTCCAGAGGTGGCTCGGTCCCTAAGGATGCTTGTCTGGATGCTAAAAAATGAGGCTTTGGAGCCTGAAATGGTACTATGCAAACTAACAGTGAGCCTTTAGCCGTAAAACTGTGGGGTTTGGAGCCTAAAATGAGGCTTTGTAAGACAAGAGTAAGACTCTGGAAAGTAAAAATGAGGCTCTGGACCCTAGAAATTTAGATTTGAACTATATGTAGCAGCTTTGGTTCTTCCAAATCAGGTTTTAGGGCTTAAAAATGATGCTCTGGGCCCTTGAAATGCATCTTTGGACGTTGAAATGTGAAACCTGGAACTCTGGACACCCCCAAATGAGGGCTTGGACCCTCCAGAGGCGGCTCGGACTCTAAAAATGCATGTCTGCATGCTTATAAAAGAGGCTTTGGAGCCTGAAATGAGACACTGCAAACTAACAGTGAGCCTTTGGCCGTAAAACGGTGGGGTTTGGAGCCTAAAATGAGGCTTTGTAAGACAAGAGTAAGACTTTGGAAAGTAAAAATGAGGCTCTGGACACTAGAAAATTAGATTTAAACTCTATAAAGTGGCTTTGGGGCTTCCAAATGAGGTTTTAGGGCTTAAAAATGATGCTCTGAGCCCTTGAAATGCATCTTTGGACCTTGAAAGTGTGAACCCTGGAAGTTTGGACACCCCGAAATGAGGGCTTGGGCCCTCCAGAGCTGGCTCAGACCCTAAGGATGCCTGTCTGGATGCTAAAAAAAGAGGCTTGGACCCTGAAATGAGACTATGCAAACTAACAGTGAGCCTTTGGATGTAAAACGGTGGGGTTTGGAGCCTAAAATGAGGCATTGTAAGACAAGAGTAAGACTTTGGAAAGTAAAAATGAGGCTCTGGACCCTAGAAATTTACATTGGGACTCTATAAAGTGGCTTTGGGGCTTCCAAATCAGGTTTTAGGGCTTAAAAATGATGCTCTGGGCCCTTGAAATGCATCTTTGGTCCTAAAAGAACAAACCCTGGAAATGTGGACACACCCAAATGAGGGCTTTGACCCTCCAGAGGCGGCTCGGACCCTAAAAATGCATGTCTGGATTATAAAAAAAGAGGCTTTGGACCCTGAAATGAGACTATGAAAACTAAAAGTGAGCCTTGGGGCCCTAAACTGAGGGGTTTGGAGCGTAAAATGAGGCTTTGTAAGACAAGAGTAAGACTTTGGAAAGTAAAAATGAGGCTCTGGACCCTAGAAATTTAGATTTGAACTCTAAAAAGCGAATTTGGGGCTTCCAAATCAGGTTTTAGGGCTTAAAAATGATGCTCTGAGTCCTTGAAATGCATATTTGAATCTTAAAAGCACAAACCCTGGAACTCTGGACACCCCCAAATGAGGGCTTGGACCCTCCCGAGGTGGCTCGGACCCTTTGTATACCTGTCTGGATGCTAAAAAAAGAGGCTTTGGAGCCTGAAATGAGACACTGCAAATTAACAGTGAGCCTTTAAGGCCCTAAACTCTGGGGTTTGGAGCCTAAAATGAGGCCTTGTGAGACAAGAGTAAGACTCTAGAAAGTAAAAATGAGGCTCTGGACACTAGAAATTTAGATTTGAACTATATGTAGCAGCTTTGGTTCTTCCAACTCAGGTTTTAGGGCTTAAAAATGATGATCTGAACCCTTGAAATGCATCTTTGGACCTTAAAAGTGTGAACCGTGGAACATTGGACAGCCCCAAATGAGGGCTTGGACCCTCCCGAGGTGGCTCGGACCCTTTGTATACCTGTCTGGATGCTAAAAAAAGAGGCTTTGGAGCCTGAAATGAGACACTGCAAATTAACAGTGAGCCTTTAAGGCCCTAAACTGTGGGGTTTGGAGCCTAAAATGAGGCTTTGTAAGACAAGAGTAAGACTCTAGAAAGTAAAAATGAGGCTCTGGACACTAGAAATTTAGATTTGAACTATATGTAGCAGCTTTGGTTCTTCCAAATCAGGTTTTAGGGCTTAAAAATGATGCTCTAGGCCCTTGAAATGCATATTTGAATCTTAAAAGCACAAACCCTGGAACTGTGGACACCCCCAAATGAGGGCTTGGACCCTCCCAAGGTGGCTGGGACCCTTTGTATACCTGTCTGGATGCTAAAAAAAGAGGTTTTGGAGCCTGAAATGAGACACTGCAAATTAACAGTGAGCCTTTAAGGCCCTAAACTGAGATATTGGAGCCTAAAATGAGGCATTGTAAGACAAGAGTAAGACTTTGGAAAGTAGAAATGAGGCTCTGGACCCTAGAAATTCAGAGTTGGACTATAAAGCGGCTTTGGGGCTTCCAAATCAGGTTTTAGGGCTTAAAAATGATGCTCTGGGCCCTTGAAATGCATCTTTGGACCTTCAAAGTGTGAACCCTGGAAATTTGGACCCCCCAAATGAGGGCTTGGACCCTCCAGAGGCGGCTCGGACCCTAAAAATGCATGTCTGGATGCTAACAAAAGAGGCTTTGGAGCCTGAAATGAGACACTGCAAACTAACAGTGAGCCTTTGACCGTGAAACGGTGGGGTATGGAGCCTAAAATTAGGCTTTGTAAGACAAGAGTAAGACTTTGGAAAGTAAAAATGAGGCTCTGGACACTAGAAATTTACATTGGGACTCTATAAAGTGGCTTTGGGTCTTCCAAATCAGGTTTTAGGGCTTAAAAATGATGCTCTGAGCCCTTGAAATGCATCTTTGGTCCTAAAAGAACAAACCCTGGAACTGTGGACACCCCCAAATGAGGGCTTGGACCCTCCAGAGGCGGCTCGGTCCCTAAAAATGCATGTCTGGATGCTTAAAAAAGAGGCTTTGGAGCCTGAAATGAGACACTGCAAACTAACAGTGAGCCTTTGGCCGTACAACGGTGGGGTATGGAGCCTAAAATGAGGCTTTGTAAGACAAGAGTAAGACTCTGGAAAGTAAAAATGAGGCTCTGGACCCTAGAAATTTAGATTTGAACTATATGTAGCAGCTTTGGTTCTTCCAACTCAGGTTTTAGGGCTTAAAAATGATGCTCTGAGCCCTTGAAATGCATCTTTGGACCTTGAAAGTGTGAACCCTGGAAGTTTGGACACCCCCAAATGAGGGCTTGGACCCTCCAGAGCTGGCTCAGACCTTAAGGAAGCCTGTCTGGATGCTAAAAAAAGAGGCTTGGACCCTGAAATGAGACTATGCAAACTAACAGTGAGCCTTTGGATGTAAAACGGTGGGGTTTGGAGCCTAAAATGAGGCATTGTAAGACAAGAGTAAGACTTTGGAAAGTAAAAATGAGGCTCTGGACCCTAGAAATTTACATTGGGACTCTATGAAGTGGCTTTGGGGCTTCCAAATCAGATTTTAGGCCTTAAAAATGATGCTCTAGGCCCTTGAAATGCATATTTGAATCTTAAAAGCACAAACCCTGGAACTTTGGACACCCCCAAATGAGGGGTTGGACCCTCCCGAGGTGGCTGGGACCCTTTGTATACCTGTCTGGATGCTAAAAAAAGAGGTTTTGGAGCCTGAAATGAGACACTGCAAATTAACAGTGAGCCTTTAAGGCCCTAAACTGAGATATTGGAGCCTAAAATGAGGCATTGTAAGACAAGAGTAAGACTTTGGAAAGTAGAAATGAGGCTCTGGACCCTAGAAATTCAGAGTTGGACTATAAAGTGGCTTTGGGGCTTGCAAATCAGGTTTTAGGGCTTAAAAATGATGCTCTGGGCCCTTGAAATGCATCTTTGGACCTTGAAAGTGTGAACCCTGGAACTCTGGACACCCCCAAATGAGGGCTTGGACCCTCCAGAGGTGGCTCGGACCCTAAAAATGCATGTCTGCATGCTAAAAAATGAGGCTTTGGAGCCTGAAATGAGACTATGCAAACTAACAGTGAGCCTTTGTCCGTAAAAAGGTGGGGTATGGAGCCTAAAATGAGGCTTTGTAAGACAAGAGTAAGACTCTGGAAAGTAAAAATGAGGCTCTGGACCCTTGAAATTTAGATATGAACTATATGTAGCAGCTTTGGTTCTTCCAACTCAGGTTTTAGGGCTTAAAAATGATGCTCTGGGCCCTTGAAATGCATCTTTGGACCTTGAAAGTGTGAACCCTGGAAATTTGGAAACCCCCAAATGAGGGCTTGGACCCTCCAGAGGCGGCTCGGACCCTAAAAATGCATGTCTGCATGCTTATAAAAGAGGCTTTGGAGCCTGAAATGAGACACTGCAAACTAACAGTGAGCCTTTGGCCGTAAAACTGTGGGGTTTGGAGCCTAAAATGAGGCTTTGTAAGACAAGAGAAAGACTTTGGAAAGTAAAAATGAGGCTCTGGACCCTAGAAATTTACATTGGGACTTTTTAAAGTGGATTTGGGGCTTCCAAATCAGGTTTTAGGGCTTAAAAATGATGCTCTGGGCCCTTGAAATGCATCTTTGGTCCTAAAAGAACAAACCCTGGAAATGTGGACACCCCCAAATGAGGGGTTGGACCCTCCAGAGGCGGCTCGGACCCTAAAAATGCATGTCTGGATTATAAAAAAAGAGGCTTTGGACCCTGAAATGAGACTATGAAAACTAAAAGTGAGCCTTGGGGCCCTAAACTGAGGGGTTTGGAGCCTAAAATGAGGCTTTGTAAGACAAGAGAAAGACTTTGGAAAGTAAAAATGAGGCTCTGGACCCTAGAAATTTAGATTTGAACTCTAAAAAGCGAATTTGGGGCTTCCAAATCAGGTTTTAGGGCTTAAAAATGATGCTCTGAGTCCTTGAAATGCATCTTTGGTCCTAAAAGAACAAACCCTGGAACTCTGGACACCCCCAAATGAGGGCTTTGACCCTCCCGAGGTGGCTCGGACCCTTCGTATACCTGTCTGGATGCTAAAAAAAGAGGCTTTGGACCCTGAAATGAGACACTGCAAATTAACAGTAAGCCTTTAAGGCCCTAAATTGTTGGGTTTGGAGCCTAAAATGAGGCCTTGTGAGACAAGAGTAAGACTCTAGAAAGTAAAAATGAGGCTCTGGACACTAGAAATTTAGATTTGAACTATATGTAGCAGCTTTGGTTCTTCCAAATCAGGTTTTAGGGCTTAAAAATGATGCTCTGAACCCTTGAAATGCATCTTTGGACCTTAAAGTGTGAACCGTGGAACATTGGACAGCCCCAAATGAGGGCTTGGACCCTCCCGAGGTGGCTCGGACCCTTTGTATACCTGTCTGGATGCTAAAAAAAGAGGCTTTGGAGCCTGAAATGAGACACTGCAAATTAACAGTGAGCCTTTAAGGCCCTAAACTGTGGGGTTTGGAGCCTAAAATGAGGCTTTGTAAGACAAGAGTAAGACTCTAGAAAGTAAAAATGAGGCTCTGGACACTAGAAATTTAGATTTGAACTATATGTAGCAGCTTTGGTTCTTCCAAATCAGGTTTTAGGGCTTAAAAATGATGCTCTAGGCCCTTGAAATGCATATTTGAATCTTAAAAGCACAAACCCTGGAACTGTGGACACCCCCAAATGAGGGCTTGGACCCTCCCGAGGTGGCTGGGACCCTTTGTATACCTGTCTGGATGCTAAAAAAAGAGGTTTTGGAGCCTGAAATGAGACACTGCAAATTAACAGTGAGCCTTTAAGGCCCTAAACGGAGATATTGGAGCCTAAAATGAGGCTTTGTAAGACAAGAGTAAGACTTTGGAAAGTAGAAATGAGGCTCTGGACCCTAGAAATTCAGAGTTGGACTATAAAGCGGCTTTGGGGCTTCCAAATCAGGTTTTAGGGCTTAAAAATGATGCTCTGGGCCCTTGAAATGCATCTTTGGACCTTCAAAGTGTGAACCCTGGAAATTTGGACCCCCCAAATGAGGGCTTGGACCCTCCAGAGGCGGCTCGGACCCTAAAAATGCATGTCTGGATGCTAACAAAAGAGGCTTTGGAGCCTGAAATGAGAGTAGGAAAACTAACAGTGAGCCTCTGGCCGTAAAACCGTGGGGTTTGGAGCCTAAAATGAGGCTTTGTAAGACAAGAGTAAGACTTTGGAAAGTAAAAATGAGGCTCTGGACACTAGAAATTTACATTGGGACTCTATAAAGTGGCTTTGGGTCTTCCAAATCAGGTTTTAGGGCTTAAAAATGATGCTCTGAGCCCTTGAAATGCATCTTTGGTCCTAAAAGAACAAACCCTGGAACTGTGGACACCCCCAAATGAGGGCTTGGACCCTCCAGAGGCGGCTCGGTCCCTAAAAATGCATGTCTGGATGCTTAAAAAAGAGGCTTTGGAGCCTGAAATGAGACACTGCAAACTAACAGTGAGCCTTTGGCCGTAAAACGGTGGGGTATGGAGCCTAAAATGAGGCTTTGTAAGACAAGAGTAAGACTCTGGAAAGTAAAAATGAGGCTCTGGACCCTAGAAATTTAGATTTGAACTATATGTAGCAGCTTTGGTTCTTCCAAATCAGGTTTTAGGGCTTAAAAATGATGCTCTAGGCCCTTGAAATGCATATTTGAATCTTAAAAGCACAAACCCTGGAACTGTGGACACCCCCAAATGAGGGCTTGGACCCTCCAGAGGCGGCTGGGACCCTTAAAATGACTGTCTGGATGCTAAAAAAAGAGGCTTTGGAGCCTGAAGTGAGACTATGTAAACTAACAGTGAGCCTTTGGACGTAAAACGGTGGGGTTTGGAGCCTACAATGAGGCGTTGTAAGACAAGAGTAAGACTTTGGAAAGTACAAATGAGGCTCTGGACCCTAGAAATTTAGATTTGAACTATATGTAGCAGCTTTGGGGCTTCCAAATCAGGTTTTAGGGCTTAAAAATGATGCTCTGAGCCCTTGAAATGCATCTTTGGACCTTGAAAGTGTGAAACCTTGAACTTTGGACACCCCCAAATGAGGGCTTGGACCCTCCAGAGCTGGCTCAGACCCTAAGGATGCCTGTCTGGATGCTAAAAAAAGAGGCTTGGACCCTGAAATGAGACTATGTAAACTAACAGTGAGCCTTTGGACGTAAAACGGTGGGGTTTGGAGCCTACAATGAGGCGTTGTAAGACAAGAGTAAGACTTTGGAAAGTAAAAATGAGGCTCTGGACCCTAGAAATTTACATTGGGACTCTATAAAGTGGCTTTGGGGCTTCCAAATCAGATTTTAGGCCTTAAAAATGATGCTCTAGGCCCTTGAAATGCATATTTGAATCTTAAAAGCACAAACCCTGGAACTGTGGACACCCCCAAATGAGGGGTTGGACCCTCCAGAGGTGGCTGGGACCCTTCGTATACCTGTCTGGATGCTAAAAAAAGAGGTTTTGGAGCCTGAAATGAGACACTGCAAATTAACAGTGAGCCTTTAAGGCCCTAAACTGAGATATTGGAGCCTAAAATGAGGCATTGTAAGACAAGAGTAAGACTTTGGAAAGTAGAAATGAGGCTCTGGACCCTAGAAATTCAGAGTTGGACTATAAAGTGGCTTTGGGGCTTGCAAATCAGGTTTTAGGGCTTAAAAATGATGCTCTGGGCCCTTGAAATGCATCTTTGGACCTTCAAAGTGTGAACCCTGGAACTTTGGACACCCCGAAATGAGGGCTTGGACCCTCCAGAGGTGGCTCGGTCCCTAAGGATGCTTGTCTGGATGCTAAAAAATGAGGCTTTGGAGCCTGAAATGGTACTATGCAAACTAACAGTGAGCCTTTAGCCGTAAAACTGTGGGGTTTGGAGCCTAAAATGAGGCTTTGTAAGACAAGAGTAAGACTCTGGAAAGTAAAAATGAGGCTCTGGACCCTAGAAATTTAGATTTGAACTATATGTAGCAGCTTTGGTTCTTCCAACTCAGGTTTTAGGGCTTAAAAATGATGCTCTGGGCCCTTGAAATGCATCTTTGGACGTTGAAATGTGAAACCTGGAACTCTGGACACCCCAAATGAGGGCTTGGACCCTCCAGAGGCGTCTCAGACTCTAAAAATGCATGTCTGCATGCTTATAAAAGAGGCTTTGGAGCCTGAAATGAGACACTGCAAACTAACAGTGAGCCTTTGGCCGTAAAACGGTGGGGTTTGGAGCCTAAAATGAGGCTTTGTAAGACAAGAGTAAGACTTTGGAAAGTAAAAATGAGGCTCTGGACACTAGAAAATTAGATTTAAACTCTATAAAGTGGCTTTGGGGCTTCCAAATGAGGTTTTAGGGCTTAAAAATGATGCTCTGAGCCCTTGAAATGCATCTTTGGACCTTGAAAGTGTGAACCCTGGAAGTTTGGACACCCCGAAATGAGGGCTTGGGCCCTCCAGAGCTGGCTCAGACCCTAAGGATGCCTGTCTGGATGCTAAAAAAAGAGGCTTGGACCCTGAAATGAGACTATGCAAACTAACAGTGAGCCTTTGGATGTAAAACGGTGGGGTTTGGAGCCTAAAATGAGGCATTGTAAGACAAGAGTAAGACTTTGGAAAGTAAAAATGAGGCTCTGGACCCTAGAAATTTACATTGGGACTCTATAAAGTGGCTTTGGGGCTTCCAAATCAGGTTTTAGGGCTTAAAAATGATGCTCTGGGCCCTTGAAATGCATCTTTGGTCCTAAAAGAACAAACCCTGGAAATGTGGACACACCCAAATGAGGGCTTTGACCCTCCAGAGGCGGCTCGGACCCTAAAAATGCATGTCTGGATTATAAAAAAAGAGGCTTTGGACCCTGAAATGAGACTATGAAAACTAAAAGTGAGCCTTGGGGCCCTAAACTGAGGGGTTTGGAGCGTAAAATGAGGCTTTGTAAGACAAGAGTAAGACTTTGGAAAGTAAAAATGAGGCTCTGGACCCTAGAAATTTAGATTTGAACTCTAAAAAGCGAATTTGGGGCTTCCAAATCAGGTTTTAGGGCTTAAAAATGATGCTCTGAGTCCTTGAAATGCATATTTGAATCTTAAAAGCACAAACCCTGGAACTCTGGACACCCCCAAATGAGGGCTTGGACCCTCCCGAGGTGGCTCGGACCCTTTGTATACCTGTCTGGATGCTAAAAAAAGAGGCTTTGGAGCCTGAAATGAGACACTGCAAATTAACAGTGAGCCTTTAAGGCCCTAAACTCTGGGGTTTGGAGCCTAAAATGAGGCCTTGTGAGACAAGAGTAAGACTCTAGAAAGTAAAAATGAGGCTCTGGACACTAGAAATTTAGATTTGAACTATATGTAGCAGCTTTGGTTCTTCCAAATCAGGTTTTAGGGCTTAAAAATGATGCTCTGAACCCTTGAAATGCATCTTTGGACCTTAAAAGTGTGAACCGTGGAACATTGGACAGCCCCAAATGAGGGCTTGGACCCTCCCGAGGTGGCTCGGACCCTTTGTATACCTGTCTGGATGCTAAAAAAAGAGGCTTTGGAGCCTGAAATGAGACACTGCAAATTAACAGTGAGCCTTTAAGGCCCTAAACTGTGGGGTTTGGAGCCTAAAATGAGGCTTTGTAAGACAAGAGTAAGACTCTAGAAAGTAAAAATGAGGCTCTGGACACTAGAAATTTAGATTTGAACTCTAAAAAGCGAATTTGGGGCTTCCAAATCAGGTTTTAGGGCTTAAAAATGATGCTCTGAGTCCTTGAAATGCATCTTTGGTCCTAAAAGAACAAACCCTGGAACTCTGGACACCCCCAACTGAGGGCTTTGACCCTCCCGAGGTGGCTCGGACCCTTCGTATACCTGTCTGGATGCTAAAAAAAGAGGCTTTGGACCCTGAAATGAGACACTGCAAATTAACAGTAAGCCTTTAAGGCCCTAAATTGTTGGGTTTGGAGCCTAAAATGAGGCCTTGTGAGACAAGAGTAAGACTCTAGAAAGTAAAAATGAGGCTCTGGACACTAGAAATTTAGATTTGAACTATATGTAGCAGCTTTGGTTCTTCCAAATCAGGTTTTAGGGCTTAAAAATGATGCTCTGAACCCTTGAAATGCATCTTTGGACCTTAAAGTGTGAACCGTGGAACATTGGACAGCCCCAAATGAGGGCTTGGACCCTCCCGAGGTGGCTCGGACCCTTTGTATACCTGTCTGGATGCTAAAAAAAGAGGCTTTGGAGCCTGAAATGAGACACTGCAAATTAACAGTGAGCCTTTAAGGCCCTAAACTGTGGGGTTTGGAGCCTAAAATGAGGCTTTGTAAGACAAGAGTAAGACTCTAGAAAGTAAAAATGAGGCTCTGGACACTAGAAATTTAGATTTGAACTATATGTAGCAGCTTTGGTTCTTCCAAATCAGGTTTTAGGGCTTAAAAATGATGCTCTAGGCCCTTGAAATGCATATTTGAATCTTAAAAGCACAAACCCTGGAACTGTGGACACCCCCAAATGAGGGCTTGGACCCTCCCGAGGTGGCTGGGACCCTTTGTATACCTGTCTGGATGCTAAAAAAAGAGGTTTTGGAGCCTGAAATGAGACACTGCAAATTAACAGTGAGCCTTTAAGGCCCTAAACGGAGATATTGGAGCCTAAAATGAGGCTTTGTAAGACAAGAGTAAGACTTTGGAAAGTAGAAATGAGGCTCTGGACCCTAGAAATTCAGAGTTGGACTATAAAGCGGCTTTGGGGCTTCCAACTCAGGTTTTAGGGCTTAAAAATGATGCTCTGGGCCCTTGAAATGCATCTTTGGACCTTCAAAGTGTGAACCCTGGAAATTTGGACCCCCCAAATGAGGGCTTGGACCCTCCAGAGGCGGCTCGGACCCTAAAAATGCATGTCTGGATGCTAACAAAAGAGGCTTTGGAGCCTGAAATGAGAGTAGGAAAACTAACAGTGAGCCTCTGGCCGTAAAACCGTGGGGTTTGGAGCCTAAAATGAGGCTTTGTAAGACAAGAGAAAGACTTTGGAAAGTAAAAATGAGGCTCTGGACACTAGAAATTTACATTGGGACTCTATAAAGTGGCTTTGGGGCTTCCAAATCAGGTTTTAGGGCTTAAAAATGATGCTCTGAGCCCTTGAAATGCATCTTTGGTCCTAAAAGAACAAACCCTGGAACTGTGGACACCCCCAAATGAGGGCTTGGACCCTCCAGAGGCGGCTCGGACCCTAAAAATGCATGTCTGGATGCTTAAAAAAGAGGCTTTGGACCCTGAAATGAGACTATGCAAACTAACAGTGAGCCTTTGGCCGTAAAACGGTGGGGTATGGAGCCTAAAATGAGGCTTTGTAAGACAAGAGTAAGACTCTGGAAAGTAAAAATGAGGCTCTGGACCCTAGAAATTTAGATTTGAACTATATGTAGCAGCTTTGGTTCTTCCAAATCAGGTTTTAGGGCTTAAAAATGATGCTCTAGGCCCTTGAAATGCATATTTGAATCTTAAAAGCACAAACCCTGGAACTGTGGACACCCCCAAATGAGGGCTTGGACCCTCCAGAGGTGGCTGGGACCCTTCGTATACCTGTCTGGATGCTAAAAAAAGAGGCTTTGGAGCCTGAAATGAGACACTGCAAACTAACAGTGAGCCTTTGGCCGTAAAACGGTGGGGTTTGGAGCCTAAAATGAGGCATTGTAAGACAAGAGTAAGACTTTGGAAAGTAAAAATGAGGCTCTGGACCCTAGAAATTTAGATTTGAACTATATGTAGCAGCTTTGGGGCTTCCAAATCAGGTTTTAGGGCTTAAAAATGATGCTCTGAGCCCTTGAAATGCATCTTTGGACCTTGAAAGTGTGAACCCTGGAAGTTTGGACACCCCCAAATGAGGGCTTGGACCCTCCAGAGCTGGCTCAGACCCTAAGGATGCCTGTCTGGATGCTAAAAAAAGAGGCTTGGACCCTGAAATGAGACTATGCAAACTAACAGTGAGCCTTTGGATGTAAAACGGTGGGGTTTGGAGCCTAAAATGAGGCATTGTAAGACAAGAGTAAGACTTTGGAAAGTAAAAATGAGGCTCTGGACCCTAGAAATTTACATTGGGACTCTATAAAGTGGCTTTGGGGCTTCCAAATCAGATTTTAGGCCTTAAAAATGATGCTCTAGGCCCTTGAAATGCATATTTGAATCTTAAAAGCACAAACCCTGGAACTGTGGACACCCCCAAATGAGGGGTTGGACCCTCCAGAGGTGGCTGGGACCCTTCGTATACCTGTCTGGATGCTAAAAAAAGAGGTTTTGGAGCCTGAAATGAGACACTGCAAATTAACAGTGAGCCTTTAAGGCCCTAAACTGAGATATTGGAGCCTAAAATGAGGCATTGTAAGACAAGAGTAAGACTTTGGAAAGTAGAAATGAGGCTCTGGACCCTAGAAATTCAGAGTTGGACTATAAAGTGGCTTTGGGGCTTGCAAATCAGGTTTTAGGGCTTAAAAATGATGCTCTGGGCCCTTGAAATGCATCTTTGGACCTTCAAAGTGTGAACCCTGGAACTTTGGACACCCCGAAATGAGGGCTTGGACCCTCCAGAGGTGGCTCGGTCCCTAAGGATGCTTGTCTGGATGCTAAAAAATGAGGCTTTGGAGCCTGAAATGGTACTATGCAAACTAACAGTGAGCCTTTAGCCGTAAAACTGTGGGGTTTGGAGCCTAAAATGAGGCTTTGTAAGACAAGAGTAAGACTCTGGAAAGTAAAAATGAGGCTCTGGACCCTAGAAATTTAGATTTGAACTATATGTAGCAGCTTTGCTTCTTCCAAATCAGGTTTTAGGGCTTAAAAATGATGCTCTGGGCCCTTGAAATGCATCTTTGGACCTTGAAAGTGTGAACCCTGGAACTTTGGACACCCCCAAATGAGGGCTTGGACCCTCCAGAGGCGGCTCGGACCCTAAAAATGCATGTCTGGATGCTTATAAAAGAGGCTTTGGAGCCTGAAATGAGACACTGCAAACTAACAGTGAGCCTTTGGCCGTAAAACGGTGGGGTTTGGAGCCTAAAATGAGGCTTTGTAAGACAAGAGTAAGACTTTGGAAAGTAAAAATGAGGCTCTGGACACTAGAAAATTAGATTTAAACTCTATAAAGTGGCTTTGGGGCTTCCAAATGAGGTTTTAGGGCTTAAAAATGATGCTCTGAGCCCTTGAAATGCATCTTTGGACCTTGAAAGTGTGAACCCTGGAAGTTTGGACACCCCGAAATGAGGGCTTGGACCCTCCAGAGCTGGCTCAGACCCTAAGGATGCCTGTCTGGATGCTAAAAAAAGAGGCTTGGACCCTGAAATGAGACTATGCAAACTAACAGTGAGCCTTTGGATGTAAAACGGTGGGGTTTGGAGCCTAAAATGAGGCTTTGTAAGACAAGAGTAAGACTTTGGAAAGTAAAAATGAGGCTCTGGACCCTAGAAATTTACATTGGGACTCTATAAAGTGGCTTTGGGGCTTCCAAATCAGGTTTCAGGGCTTAAAAATGATGCTCTGGGCCCTTGAAATGCATCTTTGGTCCTAAAAGAACAAACCCTGGAAATGTGGACACCCCCAAATGAGGGCTTGGACCCTCCAGAGGCGGCTCGGACCCTAAAAATGCATGTCTGGATTATAAAAAAAGAGGCTTTGGACCCTGAAATGAGACTATGAAAACTAAAAGTGAGCCTTGGGGCCCTAAACTGAGGGGTTTGGAGCCTAAAATGAGGCTTTGTAAGACAAGAGTAAGACTTTGGAAAGTAAAAATGAGGCTCTGGACCCTAGAAATTTAGATTTGAATTCTAAAAAGCGAATTTGGGGCTTCCAAATCAGGTTTTAGGGCTTAAAAATGATGCTCTGAGTCCTTGAAATGCATATTTGAATCTTAAAAGCACAAACCCTGGAACTCTGGACACCCCCAAATGAGGGCTTGGACCCTCCCGAGGTGGCTCGGACCCTTTGTATACCTGTCTGGATGCTAAAAAAAGAGGCTTTGGAGCCTGAAATGAGACACTGCAAATTAACAGTGAGCCTTTAAGGCCCTAAACTCTGGGGTTTGGAGCCTAAAATGAGGCCTTGTGAGACAAGAGTAAGACTCTAGAAAGTAAAAATGAGGCTCTGGACACTAGAAATTTAGATTTGAACTATATGTAGCAGCTTTGGTTCTTCCAAATCAGGTTTTAGGGCTTAAAAATGATGCTCTGAACCCTTGAAATGCATCTTTGGACCTTAAAAGTGTGAACCGTGGAACATTGGACAGCCCCAAATGAGGGCTTGGACCCTCCCGAGGTGGCTCGGACCCTTTGTATACCTGTCTGGATGCTAAAAAAAGAGGCTTTGGAGCCTGAAATGAGACACTGCAAATTAACAGTGAGCCTTTAAGGCCCTAAACTGTGGGGTTTGGAGCCTAAAATGAGGCTTTGTAAGACAAGAGTAAGACTCTAGAAAGTAAAAATGAGGCTCTGGACACTAGAAATTTAGATTTGAACTATATGTAGCAGCTTTGGTTCTTCCAAATCAGGTTTTAGGGCTTAAAAATGATGCTCTAGGCCCTTGAAATGCATATTTGAATCTTAAAAGCACAAACCCTGGAACTGTGGACACCCCCAAATGAGGGCTTGGACCCTCCCGAGGTGGCTGGGACCCTTCGTATACCTGTCTGGATGCTAAAAAAAGAGGTTTTGGAGCCTGAAATGAGACACTGCAAATTAACAGTGAGCCTTTAAGGCCCTAAACTGAGATATTGGAGCCTAAAATGAGGCATTGTAAGACAAGAGTAAGACTTTGGAAAGTAGAAATGAGGCTCTGGACCCTAGAAATTCAGAGTTGGACTATAAAGCGGCTTTGGGGCTTCCAAATCAGGTTTTAGGGCTTAAAAATGATGCTCTGGGCCCTTGAAATGCATCTTTGGACCTTCAAAGTGTGAACCCTGGAAATTTGGACCCCCCAAATGAGGGCTTGGACCCTCCAGAGGCGGCTCGGACCCTAAAAATGCATGTCTGGATGCTAACAAAAGAGGCTTTGGAGCCTGAAATGAGAGTAGGAAAACTAACAGTGAGCCTCTGGCCGTAAAACCGTGGGGTTTGGAGCCTAAAATGAGGCTTTGTAAGACAAGAGAAAGACTTTGGAAAGTAAAAATGAGGCTCTGGACACTAGAAATTTACATTGGGACTCTATAAAGTGGCTTTGGGGCTTCCAAATCAGGTTTTAGGGCTTAAAAATGATGCTCTGAGCCCTTGAAATGCATCTTTGGTCCTAAAAGAACAAACCCTGGAACTGTGGACACCCCCAAATGAGGGCTTGGACCCTCCAGAGGCGGCTCGGACCCTAAAAATGCATGTCTGGATTATAAAAAAAGAGGCTTTGGAGCCTGAAATGAGACACTGCAAACTAACAGTGAGCCTTTGGCCGTACAACGGTGGGGTATGGAGCCTAAAATGAGGCTTTGTAAGACAAGAGTAAGACTCTGGAAAGTAAAAATGAGGCTCTGGACCCTAGAAATTTAGATTTGAACTATATGTAGCAGCTTTGGTTCTTCCAACTCAGGTTTTAGGGCTTAAAAATGATGCTCTGAGCCCTTGAAATGCATCTTTGGACCTTGAAAGTGTGAACCCTGGAAGTTTGGACACCCCCAAATGAGGGCTTGGACCCTCCAGAGCTGGCTCAGACCTTAAGGAAGCCTGTCTGGATGCTAAAAAAAGAGGCTTGGACCCTGAAATGAGACTATGCAAACTAACAGTGAGCCTTTGGATGTAAAACGGTGGGGTTTGGAGCCTAAAATGAGGCATTGTAAGACAAGAGTAAGACTTTGGAAAGTAAAAATGAGGCTCTGGACCCTAGAAATTTACATTGGGACTCTATGAAGTGGCTTTGGGGCTTCCAAATCAGATTTTAGGCCTTAAAAATGATGCTCTAGGCCCTTGAAATGCATATTTGAATCTTAAAAGCACAAACCCTGGAACTTTGGACACCCCCAAATGAGGGGTTGGACCCTCCCGAGGTGGCTGGGACCCTTTGTATACCTGTCTGGATGCTAAAAAAAGAGGTTTTGGAGCCTGAAATGAGACACTGCAAATTAACAGTGAGCCTTTAAGGCCCTAAACTGAGATATTGGAGCCTAAAATGAGGCATTGTGAGACAAGAGTAAGACTTTGGAAAGTAGAAATGAGGCTCTGGACCCTAGAAATTCAGAGTTGGACTATAAAGTGGCTTTGGGGCTTGCAAATCAGGTTTTAGGGCTTAAAAATGATGCTCTGGGCCCTTGAAATGCATCTTTGGACCTTGAAAGTGTGAACCCTGGAACTCTGGACACCCCCAAATGAGGGCTTGGACCCTCCAGAGGTGGCTCGGACCCTAAAAATGCATGTCTGGATGCTAAAAAAAGAGGCTTTGGAGCCTGAAATGAGACTATGCAAACTAACAGTGAGCCTTTGTCCGTAAAAAGGTGGGGTATGGAGCCTAAAATGAGGCTTTGTAAGACAAGAGTAAGACTCTGGAAAGTAAAAATGAGGCTCTGGACCCTTGAAATTTAGATATGAACTATATGTAGCAGCTTTGGTTCTTCCAACTCAGGTTTTAGGGCTTAAAAATGATGCTCTGGGCCCTTGAAATGCATCTTTGGACCTTGAAAGTGTGAACCCTGGAAATTTGGAAACCCCCAAATGAGGGCTTGGACCCTCCAGAGGCGGCTCGGACCCTAAAAATGCATGTCTGCATGCTTATAAAAGAGGCTTTGGAGCCTGAAATGAGACACTGCAAACTAACAGTGAGCCTTTGGCCGTAAAACTGTGGGGTTTGGAGCCTAAAATGAGGCTTTGTAAGACAAGAGAAAGACTTTGGAAAGTAAAAATGAGGCTCTGGACCCTAGAAATTTACATTGGGACTTTATAAAGTGGATTTGGGGCTTCCAAATCAGGTTTTAGGGCTTAAAAATGATGCTCTGGGCCCTTGAAATGCATCTTTGGTCCTAAAAGAACAAACCCTGGAAATGTGGACACCCCCAAATGAGGGGTTGGACCCTCCAGAGGCGGCTCGGACCCTAAAAATGCATGTCTGGATTATAAAAAAAGAGGCTTTGGACCCTGAAATGAGACTATGAAAACTAACAGTGAGCCTTGGGGCCCTAAACTGAGGGGTTTGGAGCCTAAAATGAGGCTTTGTAAGACAAGAGAAAGACTTTGGAAAGTAAAAATGAGGCTCTGGACCCTAGAAATTTAGATTTGAACTCTAAAAAGCGAATTTGGGGCTTCCAAATCAGGTTTTAGGGCTTAAAAATGATGCTCTGAGTCCTTGAAATGCATCTTTGGTCCTAAAAGAACAAACCCTGGAACTCTGGACACCCCCAAATGAGGGCTTTGACCCTCCCGAGGTGGCTCGGACCCTTCGTATACCTGTCTGGATGCTAAAAAAAGAGGCTTTGGACCCTGAAATGAGACACTGCAAATTAACAGTAAGCCTTTAAGGCCCTAAATTGTTGGGTTTGGAGCCTAAAATGAGGCCTTGTGAGACAAGAGTAAGACTCTAGAAAGTAAAAATGAGGCTCTGGACACTAGAAATTTAGATTTGAACTATATGTAGCAGCTTTGGTTCTTCCAAATCAGGTTTTAGGGCTTAAAAATGATGCTCTAGGCCCTTGAAATGCATATTTGAATCTTAAAAGCACAAACCCTGGAACTGTGGACACCCCCAAATGAGGGCTTGGACCCTCCCGAGGTGGCTGGGACCCTTTGTATACCTGTCTGGATGCTAAAAAAAGAGGTTTTGGAGCCTGAAATGAGACACTGCAAATTAACAGTGAGCCTTTAAGGCCCTAAACTGAGATATTGGAGCCTAAAATGAGGCATTGTAAGACAAGAGTAAGACTTTGGAAAGTAGAAATGAGGCTCTGGACCCTAGAAATTCAGAGTTGGACTATAAAGCGGCTTTGGGGCTTCCAAATCAGGTTTTAGGGCTTAAAAATGATGCTCTGGGCCCTTGAAATGCATCTTTGGACCTTCAAAGTGTGAACCCTGGAAATTTGGACCCCCCAAATGAGGGCTTGGACCCTCCAGAGGCGGCTCGGACCCTAAAAATGCATGTCTGGATGCTAACAAAAGAGGCTTTGGAGCCTGAAATGAGAGTAGGAAAACTAACAGTGAGCCTCTGGCCGTAAAACCGTGGGGTTTGGAGCCTAAAATGAGGCTTTGTAAGACAAGAGAAAGACTTTGGAAAGTAAAAATGAGGCTCTGGACACTAGAAATTTACATTGGGACTCTATAAAGTGGCTTTGGGTCTTCCAACTCAGGTTTTAGGGCTTAAAAATGATGCTCTGAGACCTTGAAATGCATCTTTGGTCCTAAAAGAACAAACCCTGGAACTGTGGACACCCCCAAATGAGGGCTTGGACCCTCCAGAGGCGGCTCGGTCCCTAAAAATGCATGTCTGGATGCTTAAAAAAGAGGCTTTGGAGCCTGAAATGAGACACTGCAAACTAACAGTGAGCCTTTGGCCGTAAAACGGTGGGGTATGGAGCCTAAAATGAGGCTTTGTAAGACAAGAGTAAGACTCTGGAAAGTAAAAATGAGGCTCTGGACCCTAGAAATTTAGATTTGAACTATATGTAGCAGCTTTGGTTCTTCCAACTCAGGTTTTAGGGCTTAAAAATGATGCTCTGAGCCCTTGAAATGCATCTTTGGACCTTGAAAGTGTGAACCCTGGAAGTTTGGACACCCCCAAATGAGGGCTTGGACCCTCCAGAGCTGGCTCAGACCCTAAGGATGCCTGTCTGGATGCTAAAAAAAGAGGCTTGGACCCTGAAATGAGAGTATGCAAACTAACAGTGAGCCTTTGGATGTAAAACGGTGGGGTTTGGAGCCTAAAATGAGGCATTGTAAGACAAGAGTAAGACTTTGGAAAGTAAAAATGAGGCTCTGGACCCTAGAAATTTACATTGGGACTCTATAAAGTGGCTTTGGGGCTTCCAAATCAGATTTTAGGCCTTAAAAATGATGCTCTAGGCCCTTGAAATGCATATTTGAATCTTAAAAGCACAAACCCTGGAACTGTGGACACCCCCAAATGAGGGGTTGGACCCTCCAGAGGTGGCTGGGACCCTTCGTATACCTGTCTGGATGCTAAAAAAAGAGGTTTTGGAGCCTGAAATGAGACACTGCAAATTAACAGTGAGCCTTTAAGGCCCTAAACTGAGATATTGGAGCCTAAAATGAGGCATTGTAAGACAAGAGTAAGACTTTGGAAAGTACAAATGAGGCTCTGGACCCTAGAAATTCAGAGTTGGACTATAAAGTGGCTTTGGGGCTTGCAAATCAGGTTTTAGGGCTTAAAAATGATGCTCTGGGGCCTTGAAATGCATCTTTGGACCTTCAAAGTGTGAACCCTGGAACTTTGGACACCCCCAAATGAGGGCTTGGACCCTCCAGAGGTAGCTCGGTCCCTAAGGATGCTTGACTGGATGCTAAAAAATGAGGCTTTGGAGCCTGAAATGAGACTATGCAAACTAACAGTGAGCCTTTGGATGTAAAACGGTGGGGTTTGGAGCCTAAAATGAGGCTTTGTAAGACAAGAGTAAGACTCTGGAAAGTAAAAATGAGGCTCTGGACCCTAGAAATTTAGATTTGAACTATATGTAGCAGCTTTGGTTCTTCCAACTCAGGTTTTAGGGCTTAAAAATGATGCTCTGGGCCCTTGAAATGCATCTTTGGACCGTGAAAGTGTGAACCCTGGAACGTTGGACACCCCCAAATGAGGGCTTGGACCCTCCAGAGGCGGCTCGGACCCTAAAAATGCATGTCTGCATGCTTATAAAAGAGGCTTTGGAGCCTGAAATGAGACACTGCAAACTAACAGTGAGCCTTTGGCCGTAAAACGGTGGGGTATGGAGCCTAAAATGAGGCTTTGTAAGACAAGAGTAAGACTCTGGAAAGTAAAAATGAGGCTCTGGACCCTAGAAATTTAGATTTGAACTATATGTAGCAGCTTTGGTTCTTCCAACTCAGGTTTTAGGGCTTAAAAATGATGCTCTGAGCCCTTGAAATGCATCTTTGGACCTTGAAAGTGTGAACCCTGGAAGTTTGGACACCCCCAAATGAGGGCTTGGACCCTCCAGAGCTGGCTCAGACCTTAAGGAAGCCTGTCTGGATGCTAAAAAAAGAGGCTTGGACCCTGAAATGAGACTATGCAAACTAACAGTGAGCCTTTGGATGTAAAACGGTGGGGTTTGGAGCCTAAAATGAGGCATTGTAAGACAAGAGTAAGACTTTGGAAAGTAAAAATGAGGCTCTGGACCCTAGAAATTTACATTGGGACTCTATAAAGTGGCTTTGGGGCTTCCAAATCAGATTTTAGGCCTTAAAAATGATGCTCTAGGCCCTTGAAATGCATATTTGAATCTTAAAAGCACAAACCCTGGAACTTTGGACACCCCCAAATGAGGGGTTGGACCCTCCAGAGGTGGCTGGGACCCTTCGTATACCTGTCTGGATGCTAAAAAAAGAGGTTTTGGAGCCTGAAATGAGACACTGCAAATTAACAGTGAGCCTTTAAGGCCCTAAACTGAGATATTGGAGCCTAAAATGAGGCATTGTAAGACAAGAGTAAGACTTTGGAAAGTAGAAATGAGGCTCTGGACCCTAGAAATTCAGAGTTGGACTATAAAGCGGCTTTGGGGCTCCCAAATCAGGTTTTAGGGCTTAAAAATGATGCTCTGGGCCCTTGAAATGCATCTTTGGACCTTCAAAGTGTGAACCCTGGAAATTTGGACCCCCCAAATGAGGGCTTGGACCCTCCAGAGGCGGCTCGGACCCTAAAAATGCATGTCTGGATGCTAACAAAAGAGGCTTTGGAGCCTGAAATGAGAGTAGGAAAACTAACAGTGAGCCTCTGGCCGTAAAACCGTGGGGTTTGGAGCCTAAAATGAGGCTTTGTAAGACAAGAGAAAGACTTTGGAAAGTAAAAATGAGGCTCTGGACACTAGAAATTTACATTGGGACTCTATAAAGTGGCTTTGGGGCTTCCAAATCAGATTTTAGGCCTTAAAAATGATGCTCTAGGCCCTTGAAATGCATATTTGAATCTTAAAAGCACAAACCCTGGAAATGTGGACACCCCCAAATGAGGGCTTGGACCCTCCAGAGGCGGCTCGGTCCCTAAAAATGCATGTCTGGATGCTTAAAAAAGAGGCTTTGGAGCCTGAAATGAGACACTGCAAACTAACAGTGAGCCTTTGGCCGTAAAACGGTGGGGTATGGAGCCTAAAATGAGGCTTTGTAAGACAAGAGTAAGACTCTGGAAAGTAAAAATGAGGCTCTGGACCCTAGAAATTTAGATTTGAACTATATGTAGCAGCTTTGGTTCTTCCAACTCAGGTTTTAGGGCTTAAAAATGATGCTCTGAGCCCTTGAAATGCATCTTTGGACCTTGAAAGTGTGAACCCTGGAAGTTTGGACACCCCCAAATGAGGGCTTGGACCCTCCAGAGCTGGCTCAGACCCTAAGGATGCCTGTCTGGATGCTAAAAAAAGAGGCTTGGACCCTGAAATGAGAGTATGCAAACTAACAGTGAGCCTTTGGATGTAAAACGGTGGGGTTTGGAGCCTAAAATGAGGCATTGTAAGACAAGAGTAAGACTTTGGAAAGTAAAAATGAGGCTCTGGACCCTAGAAATTTACATTGGGACTCTATAAAGTGGCTTTGGGGCTTCCAAATCAGATTTTAGGCCTTAAAAATGATGCTCTAGGCCCTTGAAATGCATATTTGAATCTTAAAAGCACAAACCCTGGAACTGTGGACACCCCCAAATGAGGGGTTGGACCCTCCAGAGGTGGCTGGGACCCTTCGTATACCTGTCTGGATGCTAAAAAACGAGGTTTTGGAGCCTGAAATGAGACACTGCAAATTAACAGTGAGCCTTTAAGGCCCTAAACTGAGATATTGGAGCCTAAAATGAGGCATTGTAAGACAAGAGTAAGACTTTGGAAAGTACAAATGAGGCTCTGGACCCTAGAAATTCAGAGTTGGACTATAAAGTGGCTTTGGGGCTTGCAAATCAGGTTTTAGGGCTTAAAAATGATGCTCTGGGCCCTTGAAATGCATCTTTGGACCTTCAAAGTGTGAACCCTGGAACTTTGGACACCCCCAAATGAGGGCTTGGACCCTCCAGAGGTGGCTCGGTCCCTAAGGATGCCTGTCTGGATGCTAAAAAATGAGGCTTTGGAGCCTGAAATGAGACTATGCAAACTAACAGTGAGCCTTTGGATGTAAAACGGTGGGGTTTGGAGCCTAAAATGTGGCATTGTAAGACAAGAGTAAGACTTTGGAAAGTAAAAATGAGGCTCTGGACACTAGAAATTTAGATTTGAACTATATGTAGCAGCTTTGGTTCTTCCAACTCAGGTTTTAGGGCTTAAAAATGATGCTCTGAGCCCTTGAAATGCATCTTTGGACCTTGAAAGTGTGAACCCTGGAACGTTGGACACCCCCAAATGAGGGCTTGGACGCTCCAGAGGCGGCTTGGACCCTAAAAATGCATGTCTGCATGCTTATAAAAGAGGCTTTGGAGCCTGAAATGAGACACTGCAAACTAACAGTGAGCCTTTGGCCGTAAAACTGTGGGGTATGGAGCCTAAAATGAGGCTTTGTAAGACAAGAGTAAGACTCTGGAAAGTAAAAATGAGGCTCTGGACCCTAGAAATTTAGATTTGAACTATATGTAGCAGCTTTGGTTCTTCCAAATCAGGTTTTAGGGCTTAAAAATGATGCTCTGAGCCCTTGAAATGCATCTTTGGACCTTGAAAGTGTGAACCCTGGATCTTTGGACACCCCCAAATGAGGGCTTGGACCCTCCAGAGCTGGCTCAGACCCTAAGGATGCCTGTCTGGATGCTAAAAAAAGAGGCTTGGACCCTGAAATGAGAGTATGCAAACTAACAGTGAGCCTTTGGATGTAAAACGGTGGGGTTTGGAGCCTAAAATGAGGCATTGTAAGACAAGAGTAAGACTTTGGAAAGTAAAAATGAGGCTCTGGACCCTAGAAATTTACATTGGGACTCTATAAAGTGGCTTTGGGGCTTCCAAATCAGATTTTAGGCCTTAAAAATGATGCTCTAGGCCCTTGAAATGCATATTTGAATCTTAAAAGCACAAACCCTGGAACTGTGGACACCCCCAAATGAGGGGTTGGACCCTCCAGAGGTGGCTGGGACCCTTCGTATACCTGTCTGGATGCTAAAAAAAGAGGTTTTGGAGCCTGAAATGAGACACTGCAAATTAACAGTGAGCCTTTAAGGCCCTAAACTGAGATATTGGAGCCTAAAATGAGGCATTGTAAGACAAGAGTAAGACTTTGGAAAGTACAAATGAGGCTCTGGACCCTAGAAATTCAGAGTTGGACTATAAAGTGGCTTTGGGGCTTGCAAATCAGGTTTTAGGGCTTAAAAATGATGCTCTGGGGCCTTGAAATGCATCTTTGGACCTTCAAAGTGTGAACCCTGGAACTTTGGACACCCCCAAATGAGGGCTTGGACCCTCCAGAGGTAGCTCGGTCCCTAAGGATGCTTGACTGGATGCTAAAAAATGAGGCTTTGGAGCCTGAAATGAGACTATGCAAACTAACAGTGAGCCTTTGGCCGTAAAACGGTGGGGTTTGGAGCCTAAAATGAGGCTTTGTAAGACAAGAGTAAGACTCTGGAAAGTAAAAATGAGGCTCTGGACCCTAGAAATTTAGATTTGAACTATATGTAGCAGCTTTGGTTCTTCCAACTCAGGTTTTAGGGCTTAAAAATGATGCTCTGGGCCCTTGAAATGCATCTTTGGACCGTGAAAGTGTGAACCCTGGAACGTTGGACACCCCCAAATGAGGGCTTGGACCCTCCAGAGGCGGCTCGGACCCTAAAAATGCATGTCTGCATGCTTATAAAAGAGGCTTTGGAGCCTGAAATGAGACACTGCAAACTAACAGTGAGCCTTTGGCCGTAAAACGGTGGGGTATGGAGCCTAAAATGAGGCTTTGTAAGACAAGAGTAAGACTCTGGAAAGTAAAAATGAGGCTCTGGACCCTAGAAATTTAGATTTGAACTATATGTAGCAGCTTTGGTTCTTCCAACTCAGGTTTTAGGGCTTAAAAATGATGCTCTGAGCCCTTGAAATGCATCTTTGGACCTTGAAAGTGTGAACCCTGGAAGTTTGGACACCCCCAAATGAGGGCTTGGACCCTCCAGAGCTGGCTCAGACCTTAAGGAAGCCTGTCTGGATGCTAAAAAAAGAGGCTTGGACCCTGAAATGAGACTATGCAAACTAACAGTGAGCCTTTGGATGTAAAACGGTGGGGTTTGGAGCCTAAAATGAGGCATTGTAAGACAAGAGTAAGACTTTGGAAAGTAAAAATGAGGCTCTGGACCCTAGAAATTTACATTGGGACTCTATAAAGTGGCTTTGGGGCTTCCAAATCAGATTTTAGGCCTTAAAAATGATGCTCTAGGCCCTTGAAATGCATATTTGAATCTTAAAAGCACAAACCCTGGAACTTTGGACACCCCCAAATGAGGGGTTGGACCCTCCAGAGGTGGCTGGGACCCTTCGTATACCTGTCTGGATGCTAAAAAAAGAGGTTTTGGAGCCTGAAATGAGACACTGCAAATTAACAGTGAGCCTTTAAGGCCCTAAACTGAGATATTGGAGCCTAAAATGAGGCATTGTAAGACAAGAGTAAGACTTTGGAAAGTAGAAATGAGGCTCTGGACCCTAGAAATTCAGAGTTGGACTATAAAGCGGCTTTGGGGCTCCCAAATCAGGTTTTAGGGCTTAAAAATGATGCTCTGGGCCCTTGAAATGCATCTTTGGACCTTCAAAGTGTGAACCCTGGAAATTTGGACCCCCCAAATGAGGGCTTGGACCCTCCAGAGGCGGCTCGGACCCTAAAAATGCATGTCTGGATGCTAACAAAAGAGGCTTTGGAGCCTGAAATGAGAGTAGGAAAACTAACAGTGAGCCTCTGGCCGTAAAACCGTGGGGTTTGGAGCCTAAAATGAGGCTTTGTAAGACAAGAGAAAGACTTTGGAAAGTAAAAATGAGGCTCTGGACACTAGAAATTTACATTGGGACTCTATAAAGTGGCTTTGGGGCTTCCAAATCAGATTTTAGGCCTTAAAAATGATGCTCTAGGCCCTTGAAATGCATATTTGAATCTTAAAAGCACAAACCCTGGAAATGTGGACACCCCCAAATGAGGGCTTGGACCCTCCAGAGGCGGCTCGGTCCCTAAAAATGCATGTCTGGATGCTTAAAAAAGAGGCTTTGGAGCCTGAAATGAGACACTGCAAACTAACAGTGAGCCTTTGGCCGTAAAACGGTGGGGTATGGAGCCTAAAATGAGGCTTTGTAAGACAAGAGTAAGACTCTGGAAAGTAAAAATGAGGCTCTGGACCCTAGAAATTTAGATTTGAACTATATGTAGCAGCTTTGGTTCTTCCAACTCAGGTTTTAGGGCTTAAAAATGATGCTCTGAGCCCTTGAAATGCATCTTTGGACCTTGAAAGTGTGAACCCTGGAAGTTTGGACACCCCCAAATGAGGGCTTGGACCCTCCAGAGCTGGCTCAGACCCTAAGGATGCCTGTCTGGATGCTAAAAAAAGAGGCTTGGACCCTGAAATGAGAGTATGCAAACTAACAGTGAGCCTTTGGCTGTAAAACGGTGGGGTTTGGAGCCTAAAATGAGGCATTGTAAGAGAAGAGTAAGACTTTGGAAAGTAAAAATGAGGCTCTGGACCCTAGAAATTTACATTGGGACTCTATAAAGTGGCTTTGGGGCTTCCAAATCAGATTTTAGGCCTTAAAAATGATGCTCTAGGCCCTTGAAATGCATATTTGAATCTTAAAAGCACAAACCCTGGAACTGTGGACACCCCCAAATGAGGGGTTGGACCCTCCAGAGGTGGCTGGGACCCTTCGTATACCTGTCTGGATGCTAAAAAACGAGGTTTTGGAGCCTGAAATGAGACACTGCAAATTAACAGTGAGCCTTTAAGGCCCTAAACTGAGATATTGGAGCCTAAAATGAGGCATTGTAAGACAAGAGTAAGACTTTGGAAAGTACAAATGAGGCTCTGGACCCTAGAAATTCAGAGTTGGACTATAAAGTGGCTTTGGGGCTTGCAAATCAGGTTTTAGGGCTTAAAAATGATGCTCTGGGCCCTTGAAATGCATCTTTGGACCTTCAAAGTGTGAACCCTGGAACTTTGGACACCCCCAAATGAGGGCTTGGACCCTCCAGAGGTGGCTCGGTCCCTAAGGATGCTTGACTGGATGCTAAAAAATGAGGCTTTGGACCCTGAAATGAGACTATGCAAACTAACAGTGAGCCTTTGGATGTAAAACGGTGGGGTTTGGAGCCTAAAATGAGGCATTGTAAGACAAGAGTAAGACTCTGGAAAGTAAAAATGAGGCTCTGGACACTAGAAATTTAGATTTGAACTATATGTAGCAGCTTTGGTTCTTCCAACTCAGGTTTTAGGGCTTAAAAATGATGCTCTGGGCCCTTGAAATGCATCTTTGGACCTTGAAAGTGTGAACCCTGGAACGTTGGACACCCCCAAATGAGGGCTTGGACCCTCCAGAGGCGGCTCGGACCCTAAAAATGCATGTCTGCATGCTTATAAAAGAGGCTTTGGAGCCTGAAATGAGACACTGCAAACTAACAGTGAGCCTTTGGCCGTAAAACTGTGGGGTATGGAGCCTAAAATGAGGCTTTGTAAGACAAGAGTAAGACTCTGGAAAGTAAAAATGAGGCTCTGGACCCTAGAAATTTAGATTTGAACTATATGTAGCAGCTTTGGTTCTTCCAAATCAGGTTTTAGGGCTTAAAAATGATGCTCTGAGCCCTTGAAATGCATCTTTGGACCTTGAAAGTGTGAACCCTGGAACTTTGGACACCCCCAAATGAGGGCTTGGACCCTCCAGAGCTGGCTCAGACCCTAAGGATGCCTGTCTGGATGCTAAAAAAAGAGGCTTGGACCCTGAAATGAGAGTATGCAAACTAACAGTGAGCCTTTGGATGTAAAACGGTGGGGTTTGGAGCCTAAAATGAGGCATTGTAAGACAAGAGTAAGACTTTGGAAAGTAAAAATGAGGCTCTGGACCCTAGAAATTTACATTGGGACTCTATGAAGTGGCTTTGGGGCTTCCAAATCAGATTTTAGGCCTTAAAAATGATGCTCTAGGCCCTTGAAATGCATATTTGAATCTTAAAAGCACAAACCCTGGAACTTTGGACACCCCCAAATGAGGGGTTGGACCCTCCAGAGGTGGCTGGGACCCTTCGTATACCTGTCTGGATGCTAAAAAAAGAGGTTTTGGAGCCTGAAATGAGACACTGCAAATTAACAGTGAGCCTTTAAGGCCCTAAACGGAGATATTGGAGCCTAAAATGAGGCATTGTAAGACAAGAGTAAGACTTTGGAAAGTAGAAATGAGGCTCTGGACCCTAGAAATTCAGAGTTGGACTATAAAGCGGCTTTGGGGCTTCCAAATCAGGTTTTAGGGCTTAAAAATGATGCTCTGGGCCCTTGAAATGCATCTTTGGACCTTCAAAGTGTGAACCCTGGAAATTTGGACCACCCAAATGAGGGCTTGGACCCTCCAGAGGCGGCTCAGACCCTAAAAATGCATGTCTGGATGCTAACAAAAGAGGCTTTGGAGCCTGAAATGAGAGTAGGAAAACTAACAGTGAGCCTCTGGCCGTAAAACCGTGGGGTTTGGAGCCTAAAATGAGGCTTTGTAAGACAAGAGAAAGACTTTGGAAAGTAAAAATGAGGCTCTGGACACTAGAAATTTACATTGGGACTCTATAAAGTGGCTTTGGGGCTTCCAAATCAGGTTTTAGGGCTTAAAAATGATGCTCTGAGCCCTTGAAATGCATCTTTGGTCCTAAAAGAACAAACCCTGGAAATGTGGACACCCCCAAATGAGGGCTTGGACCCTCCAGAGGCGGCTCGGTCCCTAAAAATGCATGTCTGGATGCTTAAAAAAGAGGCTTTGGAGCCTGAAATGAGACACTGCAAACTAACAGTGAGCCTTTGGCCGTAAAACGGTGGGGTATGGAGCCTAAAATGAGGCTTTGTAAGACAAGAGTAAGACTCTGGAAAGTAAAAATGAGGCTCTGGACCCTAGAAATTTAGATTTGAACTATATGTAGCAGCTTTGGTTCTTCCAACTCAGGTTTTAGGGCTTAAAAATGATGCTCTGAGCCCTTGAAATGCATCTTTGGACCTTGAAAGTGTGAACCCTGGAAGTTTGGACACCCCCAAATGAGGGCTTGGACCCTCCAGAGCTGGCTCAGACCCTAAGGATGCCTGTCTGGATGCTAAAAAAAGAGGCTTGGACCCTGAAATGAGAGTATGCAAACTAACAGTGAGCCTTTGGATGTAAAACGGTGGGGTTTGGAGCCTAAAATGAGGCATTGTAAGACAAGAGTAAGACTTTGGAAAGTAAAAATGAGGCTCTGGACCCTAGAAATTTACATTGGGACTCTATAAAGTGGCTTTGGGGCTTCCAAATCAGATTTTAGGCCTTAAAAATGATGCTCTAGGCCCTTGAAATGCATATTTGAATCTTAAAAGCACAAACCCTGGAACTTTGGACACCCCCAAATGAGGGGTTGGACCCTCCAGAGGTGGCTGGGACCCTTCGTATACCTGTCTGGATGCTAAAAAACGAGGTTTTGGAGCCTGAAATGAGACACTGCAAATTAACAGTGAGCCTTTAAGGCCCTAAACTGAGATATTGGAGCCTAAAATGAGGCATTGTAAGACAAGAGTAAGACTTTGGAAAGTAGAAATGAGGCTCTGGACCCTAGAAATTCAGAGTTGGACTATAAAGTGGCTTTGGGGCTTGCAAATCAGGTTTTAGGGCTTAAAAATGATGCTCTGGGCCCTTGAAATGCATCTTTGGACCTTCAAAGTGTGAACCCTGGAACTTTGGACACCCCCAAATGAGGGCTTGGACCCTCCAGAGGTGGCTCGGTCCCTAAGGATGCTTGACTGGATGCTAAAAAATGAGGCTTTGGAGCCTGAAATGAGACTATGCAAACTAACAGTGAGCCTTTGGATGTAAAACGGTGGGGTTTGGAGCCTAAAATGAGGCATTGTAAGACAAGAGTAAGACTCTGGAAAGTAAAAATGAGGCTCTGGACACTAGAAATTTAGATTTGAACTATATGTAGCAGCTTTGGTTCTTCCAACTCAGGTTTTAGGGCTTAAAAATGATGCTCTGGGCCCTTGAAATGCATCTTTGGACCGTGAAAGTGTGAACCCTGGAACGTTGGACACCCCCAAATGAGGGCTTGGACCCTCCAGAGGCGGCTCGGACCCTAAAAATGCATGTCTGCATGCTTATAAAAGAGGCTTTGGAGCCTGAAATGAGACACTGCAAACTAACAGTGAGCCTTTGGCCGTAAAACGGTGGGGTATGGAGCCTAAAATGAGGCTTTGTAAGACAAGAGTAAGACTCTGGAAAGTAAAAATGAGGCTCTGGACCCTAGAAATTTAGATTTGAACTATATGTAGCAGCTTTGGTTCTTCCAAATCAGGTTTTAGGGCTTAAAAATGATGCTCTGAGCCCTTGAAATGCATCTTTGGACCTTGAAAGTGTGAACCCTGGAAGTTTGGACACCCCCAAATGAGGGCTTGGACCCTCCAGAGCTGGCTCAGACCCTAAGGATGCCTGTCTGGATGCTAAAAAAAGAGGCTTGGACCCTGAAATGAGAGTAGGAAAACTAACAGTGAGCCTTTGGATGTAAAACGGTGGGGTTTGGAGCCTAAAATGAGGCATTGTAAGACAAGAGTAAGACTTTGGAAAGTAAAAATGAGGCTCTGGACCCTAGAAATTTACATTGGGACTCTATAAAGTGGCTTTGGGGCTTCCAAATCAGATTTTAGGCCTTAAAAATGATGCTCTAGGCCCTTGAAATGCATATTTGAATCTTAAAAGCACAAACCCTGGAACTGTGGACACCCCCAAATGAGGGGTTGGACCCTCCAGAGGTGGCTGGGACCCTTCGTATACCTGTCTGGATGCTAAAAAACGAGGTTTTGGAGCCTGAAATGAGACACTGCAAATTAACAGTGAGCCTTTAAGGCCCTAAACTGAGATATTGGAGCCTAAAATGAGGCATTGTAAGACAAGAGTAAGACTTTGGAAAGTACAAATGAGGCTCTGGACCCTAGAAATTCAGAGTTGGACTATAAAGTGGCTTTGGGGCTTGCAAATCAGGTTTTAGGGCTTAAAAATGATGCTCTGGGCCCTTGAAATGCATCTTTGGACCTTCAAAGTGTGAACCCTGGAACTTTGGACACCCCCAAATGAGGGCTTGGACCCTCCAGAGGTGGCTCGGTCCCTAAGGATGCTTGACTGGATGCTAAAAAATGAGGCTTTGGAGCCTGAAATGAGACTATGCAAACTAACAGTGAGCCTTTGGATGTAAAACGGTGGGGTTTGGAGCCTAAAATGAGGCATTGTAAGACAAGAGTAAGACTCTGGAAAGTAAAAATGAGGCTCTGGACACTAGAAATTTAGATTTGAACTATATGTAGCAGCTTTGGTTCTTCCAACTCAGGTTTTAGGGCTTAAAAATGATGCTCTGGGCCCTTGAAATGCATCTTTGGACCGTGAAAGTGTGAACCCTGGAACGTTGGACACCCCCAAATGAGGGCTTGGACCCTCCAGAGGCGGCTCGGACCCTAAAAATGCATGTCTGCATGCTTATAAAAGAGGCTTTGGAGCCTGAAATGAGACACTGCAAACTAACAGTGAGCCTTTGGCCGTAAAACTGTGGGGTTTGGAGCCTAAAATGAGGCTTTGTAAGACAAGAGTAAGACTCTGGAAAGTAAAAATGAGGCTCTGGACCCTAGAAATTTAGATTTGAACTATATGTAGCAGCTTTGGTTCTTCCAAATCAGGTTTTAGGGCTTAAAAATGATGCTCTGAGCCCTTGAAATGCATCTTTGGACCTTGAAAGTGTGAACCCTGGAAGTTTGGACACCCCCAAATGAGGGCTTGGACCCTCCAGAGCTGGCTCAGACCCTAAGGATGCCTGTCTGGATGCTAAAAAAAGAGGCTTGGACCCTGAAATGAGAGTATGCAAACTAACAGTGAGCCTTTGGATGTAAAACGGTGGGGTTTGGAGCCTAAAATGAGGCATTGTAAGACAAGAGTAAGACTTTGGAAAGTAAAAATGAGGCTCTGGACCCTAGAAATTTACATTGGGACTCTATGAAGTGGCTTTGGGGCTTCCAAATCAGATTTTAGGCCTTAAAAATGATGCTCTAGGCCCTTGAAATGCATATTTGAATCTTAAAAGCACAAACCCTGGAACTTTGGACACCCCCAAATGAGGGGTTGGACCCTCCAGAGGTGGCTGGGACCCTTCGTATACCTGTCTGGATGCTAAAAAAAGAGGTTTTGGAGCCTGAAATGAGACACTGCAAATTAACAGTGAGCCTTTAAGGCCCTAAACTGAGATATTGGAGCCTAAAATGAGGCATTGTAAGACAAGAGTAAGACTTTGGAAAGTAGAAATGAGGCTCTGGACCCTAGAAATTCAGAGTTGGACTATAAAGCGGCTTTGGGGCTTCCAAATCAGGTTTTAGGGCTTAAAAATGATGCTCTGGGCCCTTGAAATGCATCTTTGGACCTTCAAAGTGTGAACCCTGGAAATTTGGACCACCCAAATGAGGGCTTGGACCCTCCAGAGGCGGCTCAGACCCTAAAAATGCATGTCTGGATGCTAACAAAAGAGGCTTTGGAGCCTGAAATGAGAGTAGGAAAACTAACAGTGAGCCTCTGGCCGTAAAACCGTGGGGTTTGGAGCCTAAAATGAGGCTTTGTAAGACAAGAGAAAGACTTTGGAAAGTAAAAATGAGGCTCTGGACACTAGAAATTTACATTGGGACTCTATAAAGTGGCTTTGGGGCTTCCAAATCAGGTTTTAGGGCTTAAAAATGATGCTCTGAGCCCTTGAAATGCATCTTTGGTCCTAAAAGAACAAACCCTGGAAATGTGGACACCCCCAAATGAGGGCTTGGACCCTCCAGAGGCGGCTCGGTCCCTAAAAATGCATGTCTGGATGCTTAAAAAAGAGGCTTTGGAGCCTGAAATGAGACACTGCAAACTAACAGTGAGCCTTTGGCCGTAAAACGGTGGGGTATGGAGCCTAAAATGAGGCTTTGTAAGACAAGAGTAAGACTCTGGAAAGTAAAAATGAGGCTCTGGACCCTAGAAATTTAGATTTGAACTATATGTAGCAGCTTTGGTTCTTCCAACTCAGGTTTTAGGGCTTAAAAATGATGCTCTGAGCCCTTGAAATGCATCTTTGGACCTTGAAAGTGTGAACCCTGGAAGTTTGGACACCCCCAAATGAGGGCTTGGACCCTCCAGAGCTGGCTCAGACCCTAAGGATGCCTGTCTGGATGCTAAAAAAAGAGGCTTGGACCCTGAAATGAGAGTATGCAAACTAACAGTGAGCCTTTGGATGTAAAACGGTGGGGTTTGGAGCCTAAAATGAGGCATTGTAAGACAAGAGTAAGACTTTGGAAAGTAAAAATGAGGCTCTGGACCCTAGAAATTTACATTGGGACTCTATAAAGTGGCTTTGGGGCTTCCAAATCAGATTTTAGGCCTTAAAAATGATGCTCTAGGCCCTTGAAATGCATATTTGAATCTTAAAAGCACAAACCCTGGAACTTTGGACACCCCCAAATGAGGGGTTGGACCCTCCAGAGGTGGCTGGGACCCTTCGTATACCTGTCTGGATGCTAAAAAAAGAGGTTTTGGAGCCTGAAATGAGACACTGCAAATTAACAGTGAGCCTTTAAGGCCCTAAACGGAGATATTGGAGCCTAAAATGAGGCATTGTAAGACAAGAGTAAGACTTTGGAAAGTAGAAATGAGGCTCTGGACCCTAGAAATTCAGAGTTGGACTATAAAGTGGCTTTGGGGCTTGCAAATCAGGTTTTAGGGCTTAAAAATGATGCTCTGGGCCCTTGAAATGCATCTTTGGACCTTGAAAGTGTGAACCCTGGAACTTTGGACACCCCCAAATGAGGGCTTGGACCCTCCAGAGGTGGCTCGGTCCCTAAGGATGCCTGTCTGGATGCTAAAAAATGAGGCTTTGGAGCCTGAAATGAGACTATGCAAACTAACAGTGAGCCTTTGGATGTAAAACGGTGGGGTTTGGAGCCTAAAATGAGGCTTTGTAAGACAAGAGTAAGACTCTGGAAAGTAAAAATGAGGCTCTGGACACTAGAAATTTAGATTTGAACTATATGTAGCAGCTTTGGTTCTTCCAACTGAGGTTTTAGGGCTTAAAAATGATGCTCTGAGCCCTTGAAATGCATCTTTGGACCTTGAAAGTGTGAACCCTGGAACTTTGGACACCCCCAAATGAGGGCTTGGACCCTCCAGAGGCGGCTCGGACCCTAAAAATGCATGTCTGCATGCTAATAAAAGAGGCTTTGGAGCCTGAAATGAGACACTGCAAACTAACAGTGAGCCTTTGGCCGTAAAACGGTGGGGTATGGAGCCTAAAATGAGGCTTTGTAAGACAAGAGTAAGACTCTGGAAAGTAAAAATGAGGCTCTGGACCCTAGAAATTTAGATTTGAACTATATGTAGCAGCTTTGGTTCTTCCAAATCAGGTTTTAGGGCTTAAAAATGATGCTCTGAGCCCTTGAAATGCATCTTTGGACCTTGAAAGTGTGAACCCTGGAAGTTTGGACACCCCCAAATGAGGGCTTGGACCCTCCAGAGCTGGCTCAGACCCTAAGGATGCCTGTCTGGATGCTAAAAAAAGAGGCTTGGACCCTGAAATGAGAGTATGCAAACTAACAGTGAGCCTTTGGATGTAAAACGGTGGGGTTTGGAGCCTAAAATGAGGCATTGTAAGACAAGAGTAAGACTTTGGAAAGTAAAAATGAGGCTCTGGACCCTAGAAATTTACATTGGGACTCTATGAAGTGGCTTTGGGGCTTCCAAATCAGATTTTAGGCCTTAAAAATGATGCTCTAGGCCCTTGAAATGCATATTTGAATCTTAAAAGCACAAACCCTGGAACTTTGGACACCCCCAAATGAGGGGTTGGACCCTCCAGAGGTGGCTGGGACCCTTCGTATACCTGTCTGGATGCTAAAAAAAGAGGTTTTGGAGCCTGAAATGAGACACTGCAAATTAACAGTGAGCCTTTAAGGCCCTAAACTGAGATATTGGAGCCTAAAATGAGGCATTGTAAGACAAGAGTAAGACTTTGGAAAGTAGAAATGAGGCTCTGGACCCTAGAAATTCAGAGTTGGACTATAAAGCGGCTTTGGGGCTTCCAAATCAGGTTTTAGGGCTTAAAAATGATGCTCTGGGCCCTTGAAATGCATCTTTGGACCTTCAAAGTGTGAACCCTGGAAATTTGGACCACCCAAATGAGGGCTTGGACCCTCCAGAGGCGGCTCAGACCCTAAAAATGCATGTCTGGATGCTAACAAAAGAGGCTTTGGAGCCTGAAATGAGAGTAGGAAAACTAACAGTGAGCCTCTGGCCGTAAAACCGTGGGGTTTGGAGCCTAAAATGAGGCTTTGTAAGACAAGAGAAAGACTTTGGAAAGTAAAAATGAGGCTCTGGACACTAGAAATTTACATTGGGACTCTATAAAGTGGCTTTGGGGCTTCCAAATCAGGTTTTAGGGCTTAAAAATGATGCTCTGAGCCCTTGAAATGCATCTTTGGTCCTAAAAGAACAAACCCTGGAAATGTGGACACCCCCAAATGAGGGCTTGGACCCTCCAGAGGCGGCTCGGTCCCTAAAAATGCATGTCTGGATGCTTAAAAAAGAGGCTTTGGAGCCTGAAATGAGACACTGCAAACTAACAGTGAGCCTTTGGCCGTAAAACGGTGGGGTATGGAGCCTAAAATGAGGCTTTGTAAGACAAGAGTAAGACTCTGGAAAGTAAAAATGAGGCTCTGGACCCTAGAAATTTAGATTTGAACTATATGTAGCAGCTTTGGTTCTTCCAACTCAGGTTTTAGGGCTTAAAAATGATGCTCTGAGCCCTTGAAATGCATCTTTGGACCTTGAAAGTGTGAACCCTGGAAGTTTGGACACCCCCAAATGAGGGCTTGGACCCTCCAGAGCTGGCTCAGACCCTAAGGATGCCTGTCTGGATGCTAAAAAAAGAGGCTTGGACCCTGAAATGATAGTATGCAAACTAACAGTGAGCCTTTGGATGTAAAACGGTGGGGTTTGGAGCCTAAAATGAGGCATTGTAAGACAAGAGTAAGACTTTGGAAAGTAAAAATGAGGCTCTGGACCCTAGAAATTTACATTGGGACTCTATAAAGTGGCTTTGGGGCTTCCAAATCAGATTTTAGGCCTTAAAAATGATGCTCTAGGCCCTTGAAATGCATATTTGAATCTTAAAAGCACAAACCCTGGAACTGTGGACACCCCCAAATGAGGGGTTGGACCCTCCAGAGGTGGCTGGGACCCTTCGTATACCTGTCTGGATGCTAAAAAACGAGGTTTTGGAGCCTGAAATGAGACACTGCAAATTAACAGTGAGCCTTTAAGGCCCTAAACTGAGATATTGGAGCCTAAAATGAGGCATTGTAAGACAAGAGTAAGACTTTGGAAAGTACAAATGAGGCTCTGGACCCTAGAAATTCAGAGTTGGACTATAAAGTGGCTTTGGGGCTTGCAAATCAGGTTTTAGGGCTTAAAAATGATGCTCTGGGCCCTTGAAATGCATCTTTGGACCTTCAAAGTGTGAACCCTGGAACTTTGGACACCCCCAAATGAGGGCTTGGACCCTCCAGAGGTGGCTCGGTCCCTAAGGATGCTTGACTGGATGCTAAAAAATGAGGCTTTGGAGCCTGAAATGAGACTATGCAAACTAACAGTGAGCCTTTGGATGTAAAACGGTGGGGTTTGGAGCCTAAAATGAGGCATTGTAAGACAAGAGTAAGACTCTGGAAAGTAAAAATGAGGCTCTGGACACTAGAAATTTAGATTTGAACTATATGTAGCAGCTTTGGTTCTTCCAACTCAGGTTTTAGGGCTTAAAAATGATGCTCTGGGCCCTTGAAATGCATCTTTGGACCTTGAAAGTGTGAACCCTGGAACGTTGGACACCCCCAAATGAGGGCTTGGACCCTCCAGAGGCGGCTCGGACCCTAAAAATGCATGTCTGCATGCTTATAAAAGAGGCTTTGGAGCCTGAAATGAGACACTGCAAACTAACAGTGAGCCTTTGGCCGTAAAACTGTGGGGTATGGAGCCTAAAATGAGGCTTTGTAAGACAAGAGTAAGACTCTGGAAAGTAAAAATGAGGCTCTGGACCCTAGAAATTTAGATTTGAACTATATGTAGCAGCTTTGGTTCTTCCAAATCAGGTTTTAGGGCTTAAAAATGATGCTCTGAGCCCTTGAAATGCATCTTTGGACCTTGAAAGTGTGAACCCTGGAAGTTTGGACACCCCCAAATGAGGGCTTGGACCCTCCAGAGCTGGCTCAGACCCTAAGGATGCCTGTCTGGATGCTAAAAAAAGAGGCTTGGACCCTGAAATGAGAGTATGCAAACTAACAGTGAGCCTTTGGATGTAAAACGGTGGGGTTTGGAGCCTAAAATGAGGCATTGTAAGACAAGAGTAAGACTTTGGAAAGTAAAAATGAGGCTCTGGACCCTAGAAATTTACATTGGGACTCTATGAAGTGGCTTTGGGGCTTCCAAATCAGATTTTAGGCCTTAAAAATGATGCTCTAGGCCCTTGAAATGCATATTTGAATCTTAAAAGCACAAACCCTGGAACTTTGGACACCCCCAAATGAGGGGTTGGACCCTCCAGAGGTGGCTGGGACCCTTCGTATACCTGTCTGGATGCTAAAAAACGAGGTTTTGGAGCCTGAAATGAGACACTGCAAATTAACAGTGAGCCTTTAAGGCCCTAAACTGAGATATTGGAGCCTAAAATGAGGCATTGTAAGACAAGAGTAAGACTTTGGAAAGTAGAAATGAGGCTCTGGACCCTAGAAATTCAGAGTTGGACTATAAAGCGGCTTTGGGGCTTCCAAATCAGGTTTTAGGGCTTAAAAATGATGCTCTGGGCCCTTGAAATGCATCTTTGGACCTTCAAAGTGTGAACCCTGGAAATTTGGACCACCCAAATGAGGGCTTGGACCCTCCAGAGGCGGCTCAGACCCTAAAAATGCATGTCTGGATGCTAACAAAAGAGGCTTTGGAGCCTGAAATGAGAGTAGGAAAACTAACAGTGAGCCTCTGGCCGTAAAACCGTGGGGTTTGGAGCCTAAAATGAGGCTTTGTAAGACAAGAGAAAGACTTTGGAAAGTAAAAATGAGGCTCTGGACACTAGAAATTTACATTGGGACTCTATAAAGTGGCTTTGGGGCTTCCAAATCAGGTTTTAGGGCTTAAAAATGATGCTCTGAGCCCTTGAAATGCATCTTTGGTCCTAAAAGAACAAACCCTGGAAATGTGGACACCCCCAAATGAGGGCTTGGACCCTCCAGAGGCGGCTCGGTCCCTAAAAATGCATGTCTGGATGCTTAAAAAAGAGGCTTTGGAGCCTGAAATGAGACACTGCAAACTAACAGTGAGCCTTTGGCCGTAAAACGGTGGGGTATGGAGCCTAAAATGAGGCTTTGTAAGACAAGAGTAAGACTCTGGAAAGTAAAAATGAGGCTCTGGACCCTAGAAATTTAGATTTGAACTATATGTAGCAGCTTTGGTTCTTCCAACTCAGGTTTTAGGGCTTAAAAATGATGCTCTGAGCCCTTGAAATGCATCTTTGGACCTTGAAAGTGTGAACCCTGGAAGTTTGGACACCCCCAAATGAGGGCTTGGACCCTCCAGAGCTGGCTCAGACCCTAAGGATGCCTGTCTGGATGCTAAAAAAAGAGGCTTGGACCCTGAAATGAGAGTATGCAAACTAACAGTGAGCCTTTGGATGTAAAACGGTGGGGTTTGGAGCCTAAAATGAGGCATTGTAAGACAAGAGTAAGACTTTGGAAAGTAAAAATGAGGCTCTGGACCCTAGAAATTTACATTGGGACTCTATAAAGTGGCTTTGGGGCTTCCAAATCAGATTTTAGGCCTTAAAAATGATGCTCTAGGCCCTTGAAATGCATATTTGAATCTTAAAAGCACAAACCCTGGAACTTTGGACACCCCCAAATGAGGGGTTGGACCCTCCAGAGGTGGCTGGGACCCTTCGTATACCTGTCTGGATGCTAAAAAACGAGGTTTTGGAGCCTGAAATGAGACACTGCAAATTAACAGTGAGCCTTTAAGGCCCTAAACTGAGATATTGGAGCCTAAAATGAGGCATTGTAAGACAAGAGTAAGACTTTGGAAAGTAGAAATGAGGCTCTGGACCCTAGAAATTCAGAGTTGGACTATAAAGTGGCTTTGGGGCTTGCAAATCAGGTTTTAGGGCTTAAAAATGATGCTCTGGGCCCTTGAAATGCATCTTTGGACCTTCAAAGTGTGAACCCTGGAACTTTGGACACCCCCAAATGAGGGCTTGGACCCTCCAGAGGTGGCTCGGTCCCTAAGGATGCTTGACTGGATGCTAAAAAATGAGGCTTTGGAGCCTGAAATGAGACTATGCAAACTAACAGTGAGCCTTTGGATGTAAAACGGTGGGGTTTGGAGCCTAAAATGAGGCATTGTAAGACAAGAGTAAGACTCTGGAAAGTAAAAATGAGGCTCTGGACACTAGAAATTTAGATTTGAACTATATGTAGCAGCTTTGGTTCTTCCAACTCAGGTTTTAGGGCTTAAAAATGATGCTCTGGGCCCTTGAAATGCATCTTTGGACCTTGAAAGTGTGAACCCTGGAACGTTGGACACCCCCAAATGAGGGCTTGGACCCTCCAGAGGCGGCTCGGACCCTAAAAATGCATGTCTGCATGCTTATAAAAGAGGCTTTGGAGCCTGAAATGAGACACTGCAAACTAACAGTGAGCCTTTGGCCGTAAAACGGTGGGGTTTGGAGCCTAAAATGAGGCTTTGTAAGACAAGAGTAAGACTCTGGAAAGTAAAAATGAGGCTCTGGACCCTAGAAATTTAGATTTGAACTATATGTAGCAGCTTTGGTTCTTCCAAATCAGGTTTTAGGGCTTAAAAATGATGCTCTGAGCCCTTGAAATGCATCTTTGGACCTTGAAAGTGTGAACCCTGGAAGTTTGGACACCCCCAAATGAGGGCTTGGACCCTCCAGAGCTGGCTCAGACCCTAAGGATGCCTGTCTGGATGCTAAAAAAAGAGGCTTGGACCCTGAAATGAGAGTATGCAAACTAACAGTGAGCCTTTGGATGTAAAACGGTGGGGTTTGGAGCCTAAAATGAGGCATTGTAAGACAAGAGTAAGACTTTGGAAAGTAAAAATGAGGCTCTGGACCCTAGAAATTTACATTGGGACTCTATGAAGTGGCTTTGGGGCTTCCAAATCAGATTTTAGGCCTTAAAAATGATGCTCTAGGCCCTTGAAATGCATATTTGAATCTTAAAAGCACAAACCCTGGAACTTTGGACACCCCCAAATGAGGGGTTGGACCCTCCAGAGGTGGCTGGGACCCTTCGTATACCTGTCTGGATGCTAAAAAAAGAGGTTTTGGAGCCTGAAATGAGACACTGCAAATTAACAGTGAGCCTTTAAGGCCCTAAACTGAGATATTGGAGCCTAAAATGAGGCATTGTAAGACAAGAGTAAGACTTTGGAAAGTAGAAATGAGGCTCTGGACCCTAGAAATTCAGAGTTGGACTATAAAGCGGCTTTGGGGCTTCCAAATCAGGTTTTAGGGCTTAAAAATGATGCTCTGGGCCCTTGAAATGCATCTTTGGACCTTCAAAGTGTGAACCCTGGAAATTTGGACCACCCAAATGAGGGCTTGGACCCTCCAGAGGCGGCTCAGACCCTAAAAATGCATGTCTGGATGCTAACAAAAGAGGCTTTGGAGCCTGAAATGAGAGTAGGAAAACTAACAGTGAGCCTCTGGCCGTAAAACCGTGGGGTTTGGAGCCTAAAATGAGGCTTTGTAAGACAAGAGAAAGACTTTGGAAAGTAAAAATGAGGCTCTGGACACTAGAAATTTACATTGGGACTCTATAAAGTGGCTTTGGGGCTTCCAAATCAGGTTTTAGGGCTTAAAAATGATGCTCTGAGACCTTGAAATGCATCTTTGGTCCTAAAAGAACAAACCCTGGAAATGTGGACACCCCCAAATGAGGGCTTGGACCCTCCAGAGGCGGCTCGGTCCCTAAAAATGCATGTCTGGATGCTTAAAAAAGAGGCTTTGGAGCCTGAAATGAGACACTGCAAACTAACAGTGAGCCTTTGGCCGTAAAACGGTGGGGTATGGAGCCTAAAATGAGGCTTTGTAAGACAAGAGTAAGACTCTGGAAAGTAAAAATGAGGCTCTGGACCCTAGAAATTTAGATTTGAACTATATGTAGCAGCTTTGGTTCTTCCAACTCAGGTTTTAGGGCTTAAAAATGATGCTCTGAGCCCTTGAAATGCATCTTTGGACCTTGAAAGTGTGAACGCTGGAAGTTTGGACACCCCCAAATGTGGGCTTGGACCCTCCAAAGCTGGCTCAGACCTTAAGGAAGCCTGTCTGGATGCTAAAAAAAGAGGCTTGGACCCTGAAATGAGAGTAGGAAAACTAACAGTGAGCCTCTGGATGTAAAACGGTGGGGTTTGGAGCCTAAAATGAGGCATTGTAAGACAAGAGTAAGACTTTGGAAAGTAAAAATGAGGCTCTGGACCCTAGAAATTTACATTGGGACTCTATAAAGTGGCTTTGGGGCTTCCAAATCAGATTTTAGGCCTTAAAAATGATGCTCTAGGCCCTTGAAATGCATATTTGAATCTTAAAAGCACAAACCCTGGAACTGTGGACACCCCCAAATGAGGGGTTGGACCCTCCAGAGGTGGCTGGGACCCTTCGTATACCTGTCTGGATGCTAAAAAAAGAGGTTTTGGAGCCTGAAATGAGACACTGCAAATTAACAGTGAGCCTTTAAGGCCCTAAACTGAGATATTGGAGCCTAAAATGAGGCATTGTAAGACAAGAGTAAGACTTTGGAAAGTAGAAATGAGGCTCTGGACCCTAGAAATTCAGAGTTGGACTATAAAGTGGCTTTGGGGCTTGCAAATCAGGTTTTAGGGCTTAAAAATGATGCTCTGGGCCCTTGAAATGCATCTTTGGACCTTGAAAGTGTGAACCCTGGAACTTTGGACACCCCCAAATGAGGGCTTGGACCCTCCAGAGGTGGCTCGGTCCCTAAGGATGCCTGTCTGGATGCTAAAAAATGAGGCTTTGGAGCCTGAAATGAGACTATGCAAACTAACAATGAGCCTTTAGCCGTAAAACTGTGGGGTTTGGAGCCTAAAATGAGGCATTGTAAGACAAGAGTAAGACTCTGGAAAGTAAAAATGAGGCTCTGGACCCTAGAAATTTAGATTTGAACTATATGTAGCAGCTTTGCTTCTTCCAACTCAGGTTTTAGGGCTTAAAAATGATGCTCTGGGCCCTTGAAATGCATCTTTGGACCTTGAAAGTGTGAACCCTGGAACCTTGGACACCCCCAAATGAGGGCTTGGACCCTCCCGAGGTGGCTCGGTCCCTAAGGATGCTTGTCTGGATGCTAAAAAATGAGGCTTTGGAGCCTGAAATGAGACTATGCAAAGTAACAGTGAGCCTTTGGATGTAAAACGGTGGTGTTTGGAGCCTAAAATGAGGCATTGTAAGACAAGAGTAAGACTCTGGAAAGTAAAAATGAGGCTCTGGACCCTAGAAATTTAGATTTGAACTATATGTAGCAGCTTTGGTTCTTCCAACTCAGGTTTTAGGGCTTAAAAATGATGCTCTGAGCCCTTGAAATGCATCTTTGGACCTTGAAAGTGTGAACCCTGGAACTTTGGACACCCCCAAATGAGGGGTTGGACCCTCCAGAGGTGGCTGGGACCCTTCGTATACCTGTCTGGATGCTAAAAAAAGAGGTTTTGGAGCCTGAAATGAGACACTGCAAATTAACAGTGAGCCTTTAAGGCCCTAAACTGAGATATTGGAGCCTAAAATGAGGCATTGTAAGACAAGAGTAAGACTTTGGAAAGTAGAAATGAGGCTCTGGACCCTAGAAATTCAGAGTTGGACTATAAAGCGGCTTTGGTGCTTCCAAATCAGGTTTTAGGGCTTAAAAATGATGCTCTGTGCCCTTGAAATGCATCTTTGGACCTTCAAAGTGTGAACCCTGGAAATTTGGACCCCCCAAATGAGGGCTTGGACCCTCCAGAGGCGGCTCGGACCCTAAAAATGCATGTCTGGATGCTAACAAAAGAGGCTTTGGAGCCTGAAATGAGAGTAGGAAAACTAACAGTGAGCCTCTGGCCGTAAAACCGTGGGGTTTGGAGCCTAAAATGAGGCTTTGTAAGACAAGAGAAAGACTTTGGAAAGTAAAAATGAGGCTCTGGACCCTAGAAATTTACATTGGGACTCTATAAAGTGGCTTTGGGGCTTCCAAATCAGGTTTTAGGGCTTAAAAATGATGCTCTGAGCCCTTGAAATGCATCTTTGGTCCTAAAAGAACAAACCCTGGAAATGTGGACACCCCCAAATGAGGGCTTGGACCCTCCAGAGGCGGCTCGGTCCCTAAAAATGCATGTCTGGATGCTTAAAAAAGAGGCTTTGGAGCCTGAAATGAGACACTGCAAACTAACAGTGAGCCTTTGGCCGTAAAACGGTGGGGTATGGAGCCTAAAATGAGGCTTTGTAAGACAAGAGTAAGACTCTGGAAAGTAAAAATGAGGCTCTGGACCCTAGAAATTTAGATTTGAACTATATGTAGCAGCTTTGGTTCTTCCAACTCAGGTTTTAGGGCTTAAAAATGATGCTCTGAGCCCTTGAAATGCATCTTTGGACCTTGAAAGTGTGAACCCTGGAAGTTTGGACACCCCCAAATGAGGGCTTGGACCCTCCAGAGCTGGCTCAGACCCTAAGGATGCCTGTCTGGATGCTAAAAAAAGAGGCTTGGACCCTGAAATGAGAGTATGCAAACTAACAGTGAGCCTTTGGATGTAAAACGGTGGGGTTTGGAGCCTAAAATGAGGCATTGTAAGACAAGAGTAAGACTTTGGAAAGTAAAAATGAGGCTCTGGACCCTAGAAATTTACATTGGGACTCTATAAAGTGGCTTTGGGGCTTCCAAATCAGATTTTAGGCCTTAAAAATGATGCTCTAGGCCCTTGAAATGCATATTTGAATCTTAAAAGCACAAACCCTGGAACTTTGGACACCCCCAAATGAGGGGTTGGACCCTCCAGAGGTGGCTGGGACCCTTCGTATACCTGTCTGGATGCTAAAAAAAGAGGTTTTGGAGCCTGAAATGAGACACTGCAAATTAACAGTGAGCCTTTAAGGCCCTAAACTGAGATATTGGAGCCTAAAATGAGGCATTGTAAGACAAGAGTAAGACTTTGGAAAGTAGAAATGAGGCTCTGGACCCTAGAAATTCAGAGTTGGACTATAAAGTGGCTTTGGGGCTTGCAAATCAGGTTTTAGGGCTTAAAAATGATGCTCTGGGCCCTTGAAATGCATCTTTGGACCTTCAAAGTGTGAACCCTGGAACTTTGGACACCCCCAAATGAGGGCTTGGACCCTCCAGAGGTGGCTCGGTCCCTAAGGATGCTTGACTGGATGCTAAAAAATGAGGCTTTGGAGCCTGAAATGAGACTATGCAAACTAACAGTGAGCCTTTGGATGTAAAACGGTGGGGTTTGGAGCCTAAAATGAGGCTTTGTAAGACAAGAGTAAGACTCTGGAAAGTAAAAATGAGGCTCTGGACACTAGAAATTTAGATTTGAACTATATGTAGCAGCTTTGGTTCTTCCAACTCAGGTTTTAGGTCTTAAAAATGATGCTCTGGGCCCTTGAAATGCATCTTTGGACCTTGAAAGTATGAACCCTGGAAGTTTGGACAACCCCAAATGAGGGCTTGGACCCTCCAGAGGCGGCTCGGACCCTAAAAATGCATGTCTGCATGCTTATAAAAGAGGCTTTGGAGCCTGAAATGAGACACTGCAAACTAACAGTGAGCCTTTGGCCGTAAAACGGTGGGGTATGGAGCCTAAAATGAGGCTTTGTAAGACAAGAGTAAGACTCTGGAAAGTAAAAATGAGGCTCTGGACCCTAGAAATTTAGATTTGAACTATATGTAGCAGCTTTGGTTCTTCCAAATCAGGTTTTAGGGCTTAAAAATGATGCTCTGAGCCCTTGAAATGCATCTTTGGACCTTGAAAGTGTGAACCCTGGAAGTTTGGACACCCCCAAATGTGGGCTTGGACCCTCCAAAGCTGGCTCAGACCTTAAGGAAGCCTGTCTGGATGCTAAAAAAAGAGGCTTGGACCCTGAAATGAGAGTAGGAAAACTAACAGTGAGCCTCTGGATGTAAAACGGTGGGGTTTGGAGCCTAAAATGAGGCATTGTAAGACAAGAGTAAGACTTTGGAAAGTAAAAATGAGGCTCTGGACCCTAGAAATTTACATTGGGACTCTATAAAGTGGCTTTGGGGCTTCCAAATCAGATTTTAGGCCTTAAAAATGATGCTCTAGGCCCTTGAAATGCATATTTGAATCTTAAAAGCACAAACCCTGGAACTGTGGACACCCCCAAATGAGGGGTTGGACCCTCCAGAGGTGGCTGGGACCCTTCGTATACCTGTCTGGATGCTAAAAAAAGAGGTTTTGGAGCCTGAAATGAGACACTGCAAATTAACAGTGAGCCTTTAAGGCCCTAAACTGAGATATTGGAGCCTAAAATGAGGCATTGTAAGACAAGAGTAAGACTTTGGAAAGTAGAAATGAGGCTCTGGACCCTAGAAATTCAGAGTTGGACTATAAAGTGGCTTTGGGGCTTCCAAATCAGGTTTTAGGGCTTAAAAATGATGCTCTGGGCCCTTGAAATGCATCTTTGGACCTTGAAAGTGTGAACCCTGGAACTTTGGACACCCCCAAATGAGGGCTTGGACCCTCCAGAGGTGGCTCGGTCCCTAAGGATGCCTGTCTGGATGCTAAAAAATGAGGCTTTGGAGCCTGAAATGAGACTATGCAAACTAACAATGAGCCTTTAGCCGTAAAACTGTGGGGTTTGGAGCCTAAAATGAGGCATTGTAAGACAAGAGTAAGACTCTGGAAAGTAAAAATGAGGCTCTGGACCCTAGAAATTTAGATTTGAACTATATGTAGCAGCTTTGCTTCTTCCAACTCAGGTTTTAGGGCTTAAAAATGATGCTCTGGGCCCTTGAAATGCATCTTTGGACCTTGAAAGTGTGAACCCTGGAACCTTGGACACCCCCAAATGAGGGCTTGGACCCTCCCGAGGTGGCTCGGTCCCTAAGGATGCTTGTCTGGATGCTAAAAAATGAGGCTTTGGAGCCTGAAATGAGACTATGCAAACTAACAGTGAGCCTTTGGATGTAAAACGGTGGGGTTTGGAGCCTAAAATGAGGCATTGTAAGACAAGAGTAAGACTCTGGAAAGTAAAAATGAGGCTCTGGACCCTAGAAATTTAGATTTGAACTATATGTAGCAGCTTTGGTTCTTCCAACTCAGGTTTTAGGGCTTAAAAATGATGCTCTGAGCCCTTGAAATGCATCTTTGGACCTTGAAAGTGTGAACCCTGGAACTTTGGACACCCCCAAATGAGGGCTTGGACCCTCCAGAGCTGGCTCAGACCCTAAGGATGCCTGTCTGGATGCTAAAAAAAGAGGCTTGGACCCTGAAATGAGACTATGCAAACTAACAGTGAGCCTTTGGATGTAAAACGGTGGGGTTTGGAGCCTAAAATGAGGCTTTGTAAGACAAGAGTAAGACTTTGGAAAGTAAAAATGAGGCTCTGGACATTAGAAATTTACATTGGGACTCTATAAAGTGGATTTGGGGCTTCCAAATCAGGTTTTAGGGCTTAAAAATGATGCTCTAGGCCCTTGAAATGCATATTTGGTCCTAAAAGCACAAACCCTGGAAATGTGGACACCCCCAAATGAGGGCTTGGACCCTCCAGAGGCGGCTCGGACCCTAAAAATGCATGTCTGGATTATAAAAAAAGAGGCTTTGGACCCTGAAATGAGACTAGGAAAACTAACAGTGAGCCTTGGGGCCCTAAACTGAGGGGTTTGGAGCCTAAAATGAGGCTTTGTAAGACAAGAGTAAGACTTTGGAAAGTAAAAATGAGGCTCTGGACACTAGAAATTTAGATTTGAACTCTAAAAAGCGAATTTGGGTCTTCCAAATCAGGTTTTAGGGCTTAAAAATGATGCTCTGAGTCCTTGAAATGCATCTTTGGACCTTGAAAGTATGAATCCTGGAACTTTGGACACCCCCAAATGAGGCCTTGGACCCTCCAGAGGCGGCTTGGACCTTAAGGATGTCTGTCTGGATGCTAAAAAAAGAGGCTTTGGACCCTGAAATGAGACTATGAAAACTAACTTTGAGCCTTGGGGCCCTAATCTGAGGGGTTTGGAGCCTAAAATGAGGCTTTGTAAGACAAGAGTAAGACTTTGGAAAGTAAAAATGAGGCTCTGGACCCTAGAAATTTACATTGGGACTCTATAAAGTGGCTTTGGGTCTTCCAAATCAGGTTTTAGGGCTTAAAAATGATACTCTGAGCCCTTGAATTGCATCTTTGGACCTTGAAAGTGTGAACCCTGGAACTTTGGACACCCCCAAATGAGGGCTTGGACCCTCCAGAGGCGGCTCGGACCCTAAAAATGCATGTCTGGATGCTAAAAATAGAGGCTTTGGACCCTGAAATGAGACTATGAAAACTAACTTTGAGCCTTGGGGCCCTAATCTGAGGGGTTTGGAGCCTAAAATGAGGCTTTGTAAGACAAGAGTAAGACTTTAGAAAGTACAAATGAGGCTCTGGACCCTAGAAATTTACATTGGGACTCTATAAAGTGGCTTTGGGGCTTGCAAATCAGGTTTTAGGGCTTAAAAATGATGCTCTGAGCCCTTGAATTGCATCTTTGGACCTTGAAAGTGTGAACCCTGGAAGTTTGGACACCCCCAAATGAGGGCTTAGTTCTTCCAGAGGTTTATCAGACCCTTAGTATACCTGTCTGTATGCTAAAAAAAAGAGGCTTGGACCCTGAAATGAGACTATGCAAACTAACAGTGAGCCTTTGGCCGTAAAACGGTGGGGTTTGGAGCCTAAAATGAGGCTTTGTAAGACAAGAGTAAGACTTTGGAATGTAAAAATGAGGCTCTGGACCCTAGAAATTTACATTGGGACTCTATAAAGTGGCTTTGGGGCTTGCAAATCAGGTTTTAGGGCTTAAAAATGATGCTCTGGGCCCTTGAAATGCATCTTTGGACCTTGAAAGTGTGAACCCTGGAACTCTGGACACCCCCAAATGAGGGCTTGGACCCTCCAGAGGTGGCTCGGACCCTAAAAATGCATGTCTGCATGCTAAAAAATGAGGCTTTGGAGCCTGAAATGAGACTATGCAAACTAACAGTGAGCCTTTGGCCGTAAAACGGTGGGGTATGGAGCCTAAAATGAGGCTTTGTAAGACAAGAGTAAGACTCTGGAAAGTAAAAATGAGGCTCTGGACCCTAGAAATTTAGATATGAACTATATGTAGCAGCTTTGGTTCTTCCAACTCAGGTTTTAGGGCTTAAAAATGATGCTCTGGGCCCTTGAAATGCATCTTTGGACCTTGAAAGTGTGAACCCTGGAAATTTAGACACCCCCAAATGAGGGCTTGGACCCTCCAGAGGCGGCTCGGACCCTAAAAATGCATGTCTGCATGCTTATAAAAGAGGCTTTGGAGCCTGAAATGAGACACTGCAAACTAACAGTGAGCCTTTGGCCGTAAAACTGTGGGGTTTGGAGCCTAAAATGAGGCTTTGTAAGACAAGAGAAAGACTTTGGAAAGTAAAAATGAGGCTCTGGACCCTAGAAATTTACATTGGGACTCTATAAAGTGGATTTGGGGCTTCCAAATCAGGTTTTAGGGCTTAAAAATGATGCTCTGGGCCCTTGAAATGCATCTTTGGTCCTAAAAGAACAAACCCTGGAAATGTGGACACCCCCAAATGAGGGCTTGGACCCTCCAGAGGCGGCTCGGACCCTAAAAATGCATGTCTGGATTATAAAAAAAGAGGCTTTGGACCCTGAAATGAGACTATGAAAACTAAAAGTGAGCCTTGGGGCCCTAAACTGAGGGGTTTGGAGCCTAAAATGAGGCTTTGTAAGACAAGAGAAAGACTTTGGAAAGCAAAAATGAGGCTCTGGACCCTAGAAATTTAGATTTGAACTCTAAAAAGCGAATTTGGGGCTTCCAAATCAGGTTTTAGGGCTTAAAAATGATGCTCTGAGTCCTTGAAATGCATCTTTGGTCCTAAAAGAACAAACCCTGGAACTCTGGACACCCTCAACTGAGGGCTTTGACCCTCCCGAGGTGGCTCGGACCCTTCGTATACCTGTCTGGATGCTAAAAAAAGAGGCTTTGGACCCTGAAATGAGACACTGCAAATTAACAGTAAGCCTTTAAGGCCCTAAATTGTTGGGTTTGGAGCCTAAAATGAGGCCTTGTGAGACAAGAGTAAGACTCTAGAAAGTAAAAATGAGGCTCTGGACACTAGAAATTTAGATTTGAACTATATGTAGCAGCTTTGGTTCTTCCAAATCAGGTTTTAGGGCTTAAAAATGATGCTCTGAACCCTTGAAATGCATCTTTGGACCTTAAAGTGTGAACCGTGGAACATTGGACAGCCCCAAATGAGGGCTTGGACCCTCCCGAGGTGGCTCGGACCCTTTGTATACCTGTCTGGATGCTAAAAAAAGAGGCTTTGGAGCCTGAAATGAGACACTGCAAATTAACAGTGAGCCTTTAAGGCCCTAAACTGTGGGGTTTGGAGCCTAAAATGAGGCTTTGTAAGACAAGAGTAAGACTCTAGAAAGTAAAAATGAGGCTCTGGACACTAGAAATTTAGATTTGAACTATATGTAGCAGCTTTGGTTCTTCCAAATCAGGTTTTAGGGCTTAAAAATGATGCTCTAGTCCCTTGAAATGCATATTTGAATCTTAAAAGCACAAACCCTGGAACTGTGGACACCCCCAAATGAGGGCTTGGACCCTCCCGAGGTGGCTGGGACCCTTTGTATACCTGTCTGGATGCTAAAAAAAGAGGTTTTGGAGCCTGAAATGAGACACTGCAAATTAACAGTGAGCCTTTGGATGTAAAACGGTGGGGTTTGGAGCCTAAAATGAGGCATTGTAAGACAAGAGTAAGACTTTGGAAAGTAAAAATGAGGCTCTGGACCCTAGAAATTTACATTGGGACTCTATGAAGTGGCTTTGGGGCTTCCAAATCAGATTTTAGGCCTTAAAAATGATGCTCTAGGCCCTTGAAATGCATATTTGAATCTTAAAAGCACAAACCCTGGAACTTTGGACACCCCCAAATGAGGGGTTGGACCCTCCAGAGGTGGCTGGGACCCTTCGTATACCTGTCTGGATGCTAAAAAAAGAGGTTTTGGAGCCTGAAATGAGACACTGCAAATTAACAGTGAGCCTTTAAGGCCCTAAACTGAGATATTGGAGCCTAAAATGAGGCATTGTAAGACAAGAGTAAGACTTTGGAAAGTAGAAATGAGGCTCTGGACCCTAGAAATTCAGAGTTGGACTATAAAGCGGCTTTGGGGCTTCCAAATCAGGTTTTAGGGCTTAAAAATGATGCTCTGGGCCCTTGAAATGCATCTTTGGACCTTCAAAGTGTGAACCCTGGAAATTTGGACCCCCCAAATGAGGGCTTGGACCCTCCAGAGGCGGCTCAGACCCTAAAAATGCATGTCTGGATGCTAACAAAAGAGGCTTTGGAGCCTGAAATGAGAGTAGGAAAACTAACAGTGAGCCTCTGGCCGTAAAACCGTGGGGTTTGGAGCCTAAAATGAGGCTTTGTAAGACAAGAGAAAGACTTTGGAAAGTAAAAATGAGGCTCTGGACACTAGAAATTTACATTGGGACTCTATAAAGTGGCTTTGGGGCTTCCAAATCAGGTTTTAGGGCTTAAAAATGATGCTCTGAGCCCTTGAAATGCATCTTTGGTCCTAAAAGAACAAACCCTGGAAATGTGGACACCCCCAAATGAGGGCTTGGACCCTCCAGAGGCGGCTCGGTCCCTAAAAATGCATGTCTGGATGCTTAAAAAAGAGGCTTTGGAGCCTGAAATGAGACACTGCAAACTAACAGTGAGCCTTTGGCCGTAAAACGGTGGGGTATGGAGCCTAAAATGAGGCTTTGTAAGACAAGAGTAAGACTCTGGAAAGTAAAAATGAGGCTCTGGACCCTAGAAATTTAGATTTGAACTATATGTAGCAGCTTTGGTTCTTCCAAATCAGGTTTTAGGGCTTAAAAATGATGCTCTGAGCCCTTGAAATGCATCTTTGGACCTTGAAAGTGTGAACCCTGGAAGTTTGGACACCCCCAAATGAGGGCTTGGACCCTCCAGAGCTGGCTCAGACCCTAAGGATGCCTGTCTGGATGCTAAAAAAAGAGGCTTGGACCCTGAAATGAGACTATGCAAACTAACAGTGAGCCTTTGGATGTAAAACGGTGGGGTTTGGAGCCTAAAATGAGGCATTGTAAGACAAGAGTAAGACTTTGGAAAGTAAAAATGAGGCTCTGGACCCTAGAAATTTACATTGGGACTCTATGAAGTGGCTTTGGGGCTTCCAAATCAGATTTTAGGCCTTAAAAATGATGCTCTAGGCCCTTGAAATGCATATTTGAATCTTAAAAGCACAAACCCTGGAACTTTGGACACCCCCAAATGAGGGCTTGGACCCTCCAGAGGTGGCTGGGACCCTTCGTATACCTGTCTGGATGCTAAAAAAAGAGGTTTTGGAGCCTGAAATGAGACACTGCAAATTAACAGTGAGCCTTTAAGGCCCTAAACTGAGATATTGGAGCCTAAAATGAGGCATTGTAAGACAAGAGTAAGACTTTGGAAAGTAGAAATGAGGCTCTGGACCCTAGAAATTCAGAGTTGGACTATAAAGCGGCTTTGGGGCTTCCAAATCAGGTTTTAGGGCTTAAAAATGATGCTCTGGGCCCTTGAAATGCATCTTTGGACCTTCAAAGTGTGAACCCTGGAAATTTGGACCACCCAAATGAGGGCTTGGACCCTCCAGAGGCGGCTCAGACCCTAAAAATGCATGTCTGGATGCTAACAAAAGAGGCTTTGGAGCCTGAAATGAGAGTAGGAAAACTAACAGTGAGCCTCTGGCCGTAAAACCGTGGGGTTTGGAGCCTAAAATGAGGCTTTGTAAGACAAGAGAAAGACTTTGGAAAGTAAAAATGAGGCTCTGGACACTAGAAATTTACATTGGGACTCTATAAAGTGGCTTTGGGGCTTCCAAATCAGGTTTTAGGGCTTAAAAATGATGCTCTGAGCCCTTGAAATGCATCTTTGGTCCTAAAAGAACAAACCCTGGAAATGTGGACACCCCCAAATGAGGGCTTGGACCCTCCAGAGGCGGCTCGGTCCCTAAAAATGCATGTCTGGATGCTTAAAAAAGAGGCTTTGGAGCCTGAAATGAGACACTGCAAACTAACAGTGAGCCTTTGGCCGTAAAACGGTGGGGTTTGGAGCCTAAAATGAGGCTTTGTAAGACAAGAGTAAGACTCTGGAAAGTAAAAATGAGGCTCTGGACCCTAGAAATTTAGATTTGAACTATATGTAGCAGCTTTGGTTCTTCCAACTCAGGTTTTAGGGCTTAAAAATGATGCTCTGAGCCCTTGAAATGCATCTTTGGACCTTGAAAGTGTGAACCCTGGAAATTTGGACACCCCCAAATGAGGGCTTGGACCCTCCAGAGCTGGCTCAGACCCTAAGGATGCCTGTCTGGATGCTAAAAAAAGAGGCTTGGACCCTGAAATGAGAGTATGCAAACTAACAGTGAGCCTTTGGATGTAAAACGGTGGGGTTTGGAGCCTAAAATGAGGCATTGTAAGACAAGAGTAAGACTTTGGAAAGTAAAAATGAGGCTCTGGACCCTAGAAATTTACATTGGGACTCTATAAAGTGGCTTTGGGGCTTCCAAATCGGATTTTAGGCCTTAAAAATGATGCTCTAGGCCCTTGAAATGCATATTTGAATCTTAAAAGCACAAACCCTGGAACTTTGGACACCCCCAAATGAGGGGTTGGACCCTCCAGAGGTGGCTGGGACCCTTCGTATACCTGTCTGGATGCTAAAAAACGAGGTTTTGGAGCCTGAAATGAGACACTGCAAATTAACAGTGAGCCTTTAAGGCCCTAAACTGAGATATTGGAGCCTAAAATGAGGCATTGTAAGACAAGAGTAAGACTTTGGAAAGTACAAATGAGGCTCTGGACCCTAGAAATTCAGAGTTGGACTATAAAGTGGCTTTGGGGCTTGCAAATCAGGTTTTAGGGCTTAAAAATGATGCTCTGGGGCCTTGAAATGCATCTTTGGACCTTCAAAGTGTGAACCCTGGAACTTTGGACACCCCCAAATGAGGGCTTGGACCCTCCAGAGGTGGCTCGGTCCCTAAGGATGCTTGACTGGATGCTAAAAAATGAGGCTTTGGAGCCTGAAATGAGACTATGCAAACTAACAGTGAGCCTTTGGATGTAAAACGGTGGGGTTTGGAGCCTAAAATGAGGCTTTGTAAGACAAGAGTAAGACTCTGGAAAGTAAAAATGAGGCTCTGGACCCTAGAAATTTAGATTTGAACTATATGTAGCAGCTTTGGTTCTTCCAACTCAGGTTTTAGGTCTTAAAAATGATGCTCTGGGCCCTTGAAATGCATCTTTGGACCTTGAAAGTGTGAACCCTGGAAGTTTGGACAACCCCAAATGAGGGCTTGGACCCTCCAGAGGCGGCTCGGACCCTAAAAATGCATGTCTGCATGCTAAAAAAAGAGGCTTTGGACCCTGAAATGAGACTATGCAAACTAACAGTGAGCCTTTGGATGTAAAACAGTGGTGTTTGGAGCCTAAAATGAGGCATTGTAAGACAAGAGTAAGACTCTGGAAAGTAAAAATGAGGCTCTGGACCCTAGAAATTTAGATTTGAACTATATGTAGCAGCTTTGGTTCTTCCAACTCAGGTTTTAGAGCTTAAAAATGATGCTCTGGGCCCTTGAAATGCATCTTTGGACCTTGAAAGTGTGAACCCTGGAACGTTGGACACCCCCAAATGAGGGCTTGGACCCTCCAGAGGCGGCTCGGACCCTAAAAATGCATGTCTGCATGCTTATAAAAGAGGCTTTGGAGCCTGAAATGAGACACTGCAAACTAACAGTGAGCCTTTGGCCGTAAAACGGTGGGGTATGGAGCCTAAAATGAGGCTTTGTAAGACAAGAGTAAGACTCTGGAAAGTAAAAATGAGGCTCTGGACCCTAGAAATTTAGATTTGAACTATATGTAGCAGCTTTGGTTCTTCCAACTCAGGTTTTAGGGCTTAAAAATGATGCTCTGAGCCCTTGAAATGCATCTTTGGACCTTGAAAGTGTGAACCCTGGAAGTTTGGACACCCCCAAATGTGGGCTTGGACCCTCCAAAGCTGGCTCAGACCTTAAGGAAGCCTGTCTGGATGCTAAAAAAAGAGGCTTGGACCCTGAAATGAGAGTAGGAAAACTAACAGTGAGCCTCTGGATGTAAAACGGTGGGGTTTGGAGCCTAAAATGAGGCATTGTAAGACAAGAGTAAGACTTTGGAAAGTAAAAATGAGGCTCTGGACCCTAGAAATTTACATTGGGACTCTATAAAGTGGCTTTGGGGCTTCCAAATCAGATTTTAGGCCTTAAAAATGATGCTCTAGGCCCTTGAAATGCATATTTGAATCTTAAAAGCACAAACCCTGGAACTGTGGACACCCCCAAATGAGGGGTTGGACCCTCCAGAGGTGGCTGGGACCCTTCGTATACCTGTCTGGATGCTAAAAAAAGAGGTTTTGGAGCCTGAAATGAGACACTGCAAATTAACAGTGAGCCTTTAAGGCCCTAAACTGAGATATTGGAGCCTAAAATGAGGCATTGTAAGACAAGAGTAAGACTTTGGAAAGTAGAAATGAGGCTCTGGACCCTAGAAATTCAGAGTTGGACTATAAAGTGGCTTTGGGGCTTGCAAATCAGGTTTTAGGGCTTAAAAATGATGCTCTGGGCCCTTGAAATGCATCTTTGGACCTTGAAAGTGTGAACCCTGGAACTTTGGACACCCCGAAATGAGGGCTTGGACCCTCCAGAGGTGGCTCGGTCCCTAAGGATGCTTGTCTGGATGCTAAAAAATGAGGCTTTGGAGCCTGAAATGAGACTATGCAAACTAACAATGAGCCTTTAGCCGTAAAACTGTGGGGTTTGGAGCCTAAAATGAGGCTTTGTAAGACAAGAGTAAGACTCTGGAAAGTAAAAATGAGGCTCTGGACCCTAGAAATTTAGATTTGAACTATATGTAGCAGCTTTGCTTCTTCCAACTCAGGTTTTAGGGCTTAAAAATGATGCTCTGGGCCCTTGAAATGCATCTTTGGACCTTGAAAGTGTGAACCCTGGAACCTTGGACACCCCCAAATGAGGGCTTGGACCCTCCAGAGGTGGCTCGGTCCCTAAGGATGCTTGTCTGGATGCTAAAAAATGAGGCTTTGGAGCCTGAAATGAGACTATGCAAACTAACAGTGAGCCTTTGGATGTAAAACGGTGGGGTTTGGAGCCTAAAATGAGGCATTGTAAGACAAGAGTAAGACTCTGGAAAGTAAAAATGAGGCTCTGGACCCTAGAAATTTAGATTTGAACTATATGTAGCAGCTTTGGTTCTTCCAACTCAGGTTTTAGGGCTTAAAAATGATGCTCTGAGCCCTTGAAATGCATCTTTGGACCTTGAAAGTGTGAACCCTGGAACTTTGGACACCCCCAAATGAGGGCTTGGACCCTCCAGAGCTGGCTCAGACCCTAAGGATGCCTGTCTGGATGCTAAAAAAAGAGGCTTGGACCCTGAAATGAGACTATGCAAACTAACAGTGAGCCTTTGGATGTAAAACGGTGGGGGTTGGAGCCTAAAATGAGGCATTGTAAGACAAGAGTAAGACTTTGGAAAGTAAAAATGAGGCTCTGGACATTAGAAATTTACATTGGGACTCTATAAAGTGGATTTGGGGCTTCCAAATCAGGTTTTAGGGCTTAAAAATGATGCTCTAGGCCCTTGAAATGCATATTTGGTCCTAAAAGCACAAACCCTGGAAATGTGGACACCCCCAAATGAGGGCTTGGACCCTCCAGAGGCGGCTCGGACCCTAAAAATGCATGTCTGGATTATAAAAAAAGAGGCTTTGGACCCTGAAATGAGACTAGGAAAACTAACAGTGAGCCTTGGGGCCCTAAACTGAGGGGTTTGGAGCCTAAAATGAGGCTTTGTAAGACAAGAGTAAGACTTTGGAAAGTAAAAATGAGGCTCTGGACACTAGAAATTTAGATTTGAACTCTAAAAAGCGAATTTGGGTCTTCCAAATCAGGTTTTAGGGCTTAAAAATGATGCTCTGAGTCCTTGAAATGCATCTTTGGACCTTGAAAGTGTGAAACCTTGAACTTTGGACACCCCCAAATGAGGGCTTGGACCCTCCAGAGGCGGCTCGGACCCTAAAAATGCCTGTTTGGATGCTAAAAAAAGAGGCTTTGGACCCTGAAATGAGACTATGCAAACTAACAGTGAGCCTTTGGATGTAAAACGGTGGGGTTTGGAGCCTAAAATGAGGCGTTGTAAGACAAGAGTAAGACTCTGGAAAGTAAAAATGAGGCTCTGGACCCTAGAAATTTAGATTTGAACTATATGTAGCAGCTTTGGTTCTTCCAACTCAGGTTTTAGGGCTTAAAAATGATGCTCTGGGCCCTTGAAATGCATCTTTGGACCTTGAAAGTGTGAACCCTAGAACGTTGGACACCCCCAAATGAGGGCTTGGACCCTCCAGAGGCGGCTCGGACCCTAAAAATGCATGTCTGCATGCTTATAAAAGAGGCTTTGGAGCCTGAAATGAGACACTGCAAACTAACAGTGAGCCTTTGGCCGTAAAACGGTGGGGTATGGAGCCTAAAATGAGGCTTTGTAAGACAAGAGTAAGACTCTGGAAAGTAAAAATGAGGCTCTGGACCCTAGAAATTTAGATTTGAACTATATGTAGCAGCTTTGGTTCTTCCAACTCAGGTTTTAGGGCTTAAAAATGATGCTCTGAGCCCTTGAAATGCATCTTTGGACCTTGAAAGTGTGAACCCTGGAAGTTTGGACACCCCCAAATGTGGGCTTGGACCCTCCAAAGCTGGCTCAGACCTAAAGGAAGCCTGTCTGGATGCTAAAAAAAGAGGCTTGGACCCTGAAATGAGAGTAGGAAAACTAACAGTGAGCCTCTGGATGTAAAACGGTGGGGCTTGGAGCCTAAAATGAGGCATTGTAAGACAAGAGTAAGACTTTGGAAAGTAAAAATGAGGCTCTGGACCCTAGAAATTTACATTGGGACTCTATAAAGTGGCTTTGGGGCTTCCAAATCAGATTTTAGGCCTTAAAAATGATGCTCTAGGCCCTTGAAATGCATATTTGAATCTTAAAAGCACAAACCCTGGAACTTTGGACACCCCCAAATGAGGGGTTGGACCCTCCAGAGGTGGCTGGGACCCTTCGTATACCTGTCTGGATGCTAAAAAAAGAGGTTTTGGAGCCTGAAATGAGACACTGCAAATTAACAGTGAGCCTTTAAGGCCCTAAACTGAGATATTGGAGCCTAAAATGAGGCATTGTAAGACAAGAGTAAGACTTTGGAAAGTAGAAATGAGGCTCTGGACCCTAGAAATTCAGAGTTGGACTATAAATTGGCTTTGGGGCTTGCAAATCAGGTTTTAGGGCTTAAAAATGATGCTCTGGGCCCTTGAAATGCATCTTTGGACCTTGAAAGTGTGAACCCTGGAACTTTGGACACCCCGAAATGAGGGCTTGGACCCTCCAGAGGTGGCTCGGTCCCTAAGGATGCCTGTCTGGATGCTAAAAAATGAGGCTTTGGAGCCTGAAATGAGACTATGCAAACTAACAGTGAGCCTTTAGCCGTAAAACTGTGGGGTTTGGAGCCTAAAATGAGGCTTTGTAAGACAAGAGTAAGACTCTGGAAAGTAAAAATGAGGCTCTGGACCCTAGAAATTTAGATTTGAACTATATGTAGCAGCTTTGGTTCTTCCAACTCAGGTTTTAGGGCTTAAAAATGATGCTCTGGGCCCTTGAAATGCATCTTTGGACCTTGAAAGTGTGAACCCTGGAACCTTGGACACCCCCAAATGAGGGCTTGGACCCTCCAGAGGTGGCTCGGTCCCTAAGGATGCTTGTCTGGATGCTAAAAAATGAGGCTTTGGAGCCTGAAATGAGACTATGCAAACTAACAGTGAGCCTTTGGATGTAAAACGGTGGGGTTTGGAGCCTGAAATGAGGCATTGTAAGACAAGAGTAAGACTCTGGAAAGTAAAAATGAGGCTCTGGACCCTAGAAATTTAGATTTGAACTATATGTAGCAGCTTTGGTTCTTCCAACTCAGGTTTTAGGGCTTAAAAATGATGCTCTGAGCCCTTGAAATGCATCTTTGGACCTTGAAAGTGTGAACCCTGGAACTTTGGACACCCCCAAATGAGGGCTTGGACCCTCCAGAGCTGGCTCAGACCCTAAGGATGCCTGTCTGGATGCTAAAAAAAGAGGCTTGGACCCTGAAATGAGACTATGCAAACTAACAGTGAGCCTTTGGATGTAAAACGGTGGGGTTTGGAGCCTAAAATGAGGCTTTGTAAGACAAGAGTAAGACTTTGGAAAGTAAAAATGAGGCTCTGGACATTAGAAATTTACATTGGGACTCTATAAAGTGGATTTGGGGCTTCCAAATCAGGTTTTAGGGCTTAAAAATGATGCTCTAGGCCCTTGAAATGCATATTTGGTCCTAAAAGCACAAACCCTGGAAATGTGGACACCCCCAAATGAGGGCTTGGACCCTCCAGAGGCGGCTCGGACCCTAAAAATGCATGTCTGGATTATAAAAAAAGAGGCTTTGGACCCTGAAATGAGACTAGGAAAACTAACAGTGAGCCTTGGGGCCCTAAACTGAGGGGTTTGGAGCCTAAAATGAGGCTTTGTAAGACAAGAGTAAGACTTTGGAAAGTAAAAATGAGGCTCTGGACACTAGAAATTTAGATTTGAACTCTAAAAAGCGAATTTGGGGCTTCCAAATCAGGTTTTAGGGCTTAAAAATGATGCTCTGAGTCCTTGAAATGCATCTTTGGACCTTGAAAGTATGAAACCTTGAACTTTGGACACCCCCAAATGAGGGCTTGGACCCTCCAGAGGCGGCTTGGACCCTAAAAATGCCTGTCTGGATGCTAAAAAAAGAGGCTTTGGACCCTGAAATGAGACTATGAAAACTAACTTTGAGCCTTGGGGCCCTAATCTGAGGGGTTTGGAGCCTAAAATGAGGCTTTGTAAGACAAGAGTTAGACTTTAGAAAGTACAAATGAGGCTCTGGACCCTAGAAATTTACATTGGGACTCTATAAAGTGGCTTTGGGTCTTCCAAATCAGGTTTTAGGGCTTAAAAATGATACTCTGAGCCCTTGAATTGCATCTTTGGACCTTGAAAGTGTGAACCCTGGAACTTTGGACACCCCCAAATGAGGGCTTGGACCCTCCAGAGGCGGCTCGGACCCTAAAAATGCATGTCTGGATGCTACAAAAAGAGGCTTTGGACCCTGAAATGAGACTATGAAAACTAACTTTGAGCCTTGGGGCCCTAATCTGAGGGGTTTGGAGCCTAAAATGAGGCTTTGTAAGACAAGAGTAAGACTTTAGAAAGTACAAATGAGGCTCTGGACCCTAGAAATTTACATTGGGACTCTATAAAGTGGCTTTGGGGCTTGCAAATCAGGTTTTAGGGCTTAAAAATGATGCTCTGAGCCCTTGAATTGCATCTTTGGACCTTGAAAGTGTGAACCCTGGAAGTTTGGACACCCCCAAATGAGGGCTTGGTTCTTCCAGAGGTTTCTCAGACCCTTAGTATACCTGTCTGTATGCTAAAAAAAGAGGCTTGGACCCTGAAATGAGACTATGCAAACTAACAGTGAGCCTTTGGCTGTAAAACGGTGGGGTTTGGAGCCTAAAATGAGGCTTTGTAAGACAAGAGTAAGACTTTGGAATGTAAAAATGAGGCTCTGGACCCTAGAAATTTACATTGGGACTCTATAAAGTGGCTTTGGGGCTTGCAAATCAGGTTTTAGGGCTTAAAAATGATGCTCTGAGCCCTTGAAATGCATCTTTGGTCCTAAAAGAACAAACCCTGGAACTTTGGACACCCCCAAATGAGGGCTTGGACCCTCCAGAGCTGGCTCAGACCCTAAGCATGCTGTCTGGATTCTAAAAAAAGAGGCTTTGGACCCTGAAATTAGACACTGCAAACTAACAGTGAGCGTTTGGCCGTAAATCGGTGGGGTTTGGAGCCTAAAATGAGGCTTTGTAAGACAAGAGTAAGACTTTGGAAAGTACAAATGAGGCTCTGGACCCTAGAAATTTACATTGGGACTCTATAAAGTGGCTTTGGGGCTTGCAAATCAGGTTTTAGGGCTTAAAAATGATGCTCTGAGCCCTTGAAATGCATCTTTGGTCCTAAAAGAACAAACCCTGGAACTTTGGACACCCCCAAATGAGGGCTTGGACCCTCCAGAGCTGGCTCAGACCCTAAGGATGCCTGTCTGGATGCTAAAAAAAGAGGCTGTGGAGCCTGAAATGAGACACTGCAAACTAACAGTGAGCCTTGGAGCCCTAAACTGTTGGGTTTGGAGCCTAAAATGAGGCTTTGTAAGAGAAGAGTAAGACTTTGGAAAGTAAAAATGAGGCTCTGGACCCTAGAAATTTAGGTTTGAAATCTATAAAGTGGATTTGGGGCTTCCAAATCAGGTGTTAGGACTTAAAAATGATGCTCTGAGCCCTTGAAATGCATCTTTGGACCTTGAAAGTGTGACCCCTGGAACTTTGGACACCCCCAAATGAGGGCTTGGACCCTCCAGAGGCGGCATGGAACCTAAAAATGCATGTCTGGATGCTAAAAAAAGAGGATTTGGAGCCTGAAATGAGACTATGAAAACTAACTTTGACCCTTGGGGCCATAATCTCAGGGGTTTGGAGCCTAAAATGAGGCTTTGTAAGACAAGAGTAAGACTTTGGAAAGTAGAAATGAGGCTCTGGACCCTAGAAATTTACATTGGGACTCTATGAAGTGGCTTTGGGTCTTCCAAATCAGGTTTTAGGGCTTAAAAATGATGCTCTGAGCCCTTGAATTGCATCTTTGGACCTTCAAAGTGTGAACCCTGGAACTTTGGACTCCCCCAAATGAGGGCTTTTACCCTCCAGAGGCGGCTTGTACCTTAAGGATGTCTGTCTGGATGCTAAAAAAAGAGGCTTTGGATCCTGAAATGAGACTATGAAAACTAACTTTGAGCCTTGGGGCCCTAATCTGAGGGGTTTGGAGCCTAAAATGAGGCATTGTAAGAGAAGAGTAAGACTTTGGAAAGTACAAATGAGGCTCTGGACCCTAGAAATTTACATTGGGACTCTATAAAGTGGCTTTGGGGCTTGCAAATCAGGTTTTAGGGCTTAAAAATGATGCTCTGAGCCCTTGAATTGCATCTTTGGACCTTGAAAGTGTGAACCCTGGAAGTTTGGACACTCCCAAATGAGGGCTTGGTTCTTCCAGAGGTTTCTCAGACCATTAGTATACCTGTCTGTATGCTAAAAAAAAGAGGCTTGGACCCTGAAATGAGACTATGCAAACTAACAGTGAGCCTTTGGCCGTAAAACGGTGGGGTTTGGAGCCTAAAATGAGGCATTGTAAGACAAGAGTAAGACTTTGGAAAGAAAAAATGAGGCTCTGGACCCTAGAAATTTACATTGGGACTCTATAAAGTGGATTTGGGGCTTGCAAATCAGGTTTTAGGGCTTAAAAATGATGCTCTGAGCCCTTGAAATGCATCTTTGGTCCTAAAAGAACAAACCCTGGAACTTTGGACACCCCCAAATGAGGGCTTGGACCCTCCAGAGCTGGCTCAGACCCTAAGGATGCCTGTCTGGATGCTAAAAAAAGAGGCTGTGGAGCCTGAAATGAGACACTGCAAACTAACAGTGAGCCTTGGAGCCCTAAACTGTTGGGTTTGGAGCCTAAAATGAGGCTTTGTAAGAGAAGAGTAAGACTTTGGAAAGTAAAAATGAGGCTCTGGACCCTAGAAATTTAGGTTTGAAATCTATAAAGTGGATTTGGGGCTTCCAAATCAGGTGTTAGGACTTAAAAATGATGCTCTGAGCCCTTGAAATGCATCTTTGGACCTTGAAAGTGTGACCCCTGGAAGTTTGGACACCCCCAAATGAGGGCTTGGACCCTCCAGAGGCGGCTCGGACCCTAAAAATGCATGTCTGGATGCTAAAAATAGAGGCTTTGGACCCTGAAATGAGATTATGAAAACTAACTTTGAGCCTTGGGGCCCTAATCTGAGGGGTTTGGAGCCTAAAATGAGGCTTTGTAAGACAAGAGTAAGACTTTGGAAAGTAGAAATGAGGCTCTGGACCCTAGAAATTTACATTGGGACTCTATAAAGTGGCTTTGGGGCTTGCAAATCAGGTTTTAGGGCTTAAAAATGATGCTCTGAGCCCTTGAATTGCATCTTTGGACCTTGAAAGTGTGAACCCTGGAAGTTTGGACACCCCCAAATGAGGGCTTGGTTCTTCCAGAGGTTTCTCAGACCCTTAGTATACCTGTCTGTATGCTAAAAAAAAGAGGCTTGGACCCTGAAATGAGACTATGCAAACTAACAGTGAGCCTTTGGCCGTAAAACGGTGGGGTTTGGAGCCTAAAATGAGGCTTTGTAAGACAAGAGTAAGACTTTGGAATGTAAAAATGAGGCTCTGGACCCTAGAAATTTACATTGGGACTCTATAAAGTGGCTTTGGGGCTTGCAAATCAGGTTTTAGGGCTTAAAAATGATGCTCTGAGCCCTTGAAATGCATCTTTGGTCCTAAAAGAACAAACCCTGGAACTTTGGACACCCCCAAATGAGGGCTTGGACCCTCCAGAGCTGGCTCAGACCCTAAGCATGCTGTCTGGATTCTAAAAAAAGAGGCTTTGGACCCTGAAATTAGACACTGCAAACTAACAGTGAGCGTTTGGCCGTAAATCGGTGGGGTTTGGAGCCTAAAATGAGGCTTTGTAAGACAAGAGTAAGACTTTGGAAAGTACAAATGAGGCTCTCGACACTAGAAATTTACATTGGGACTCTATAAAGTGGCTTTGGGGCTTGCAAATCAGGTTTTAGGGCTTAAAAATGATGCTCTGAGCCCTTGAAATGCATCTTTGGTCCTAAAAGAACAAACCCTGGAACTTTGGACACCCCCAAATGAGGGCTTGGACCCTCCAGAGCTGGCTCAGACCCTAAGGATGCCTGTCTGGATGCTAAAAAAAGAGGCTGTGGAGCCTGAAATGAGACACTGCAAACTAACAGTGAGCCTTGGAGCCCTAAACTGTTGGGTTTGGAGCCTAAAATGAGGCTTTGTAAGAGAAGAGTAAGACTTTGGAAAGTAAAAATGAGGCTCTGGACCCTAGAAATTTAGGTTTGAAATCTATAAAGTGGATTTGGGGCTTCCAAATCAGGTGTTAGGACTTAAAAATGATGCTCTGAGCCCTTGAAATGCATTTTTGGACCTTGAAAGTGTGACCCCTGGAACTTTGGACACCCCCAAATGAGGGACTGGACCATCCAGAGGTGGATTGGACCCTAAGGATGCCTGTCTGGATGCTAAAAAAAGAGGCTTTGGAGCCTGAAATGAGACTATGCAAACTAACAATGAGCCTTTAGCCGTAAAACTGTGGGGTTTGGAGCCTAAAATGAGGCTTTGTAAGACAAGAGTAAGACTCTGGAAAGTAAAAATGAGGCTCTGGACCCTAGAAATTTAGATTTGAACTATATGTAGCAGCTTTGGTTCTTCCAACTCAGGTTTTAGGGCTTAAAAATGATGCTCTGAGCCCTTGAATTGCATCTTTGGACCTTGAAAGTGTGAACCCTGGAACTTTGGACTCCCCCAAATGAGGGCTTGGACCCTCCAGAGGCGGCTTGGACCTTAAGGACGTCTGTCTGGATGCTAAAAAAAGAGGCTTTGGACCCTGAAATGAGACTATGAAAACTAACTTTGAGCCTTGGGGCCCTAATCTGAGGGGTTTGGAGCCTAAAATGAGGCATTGTAAGAGAAGAGTAAGACTTTGGAAAGTACAAATGAGGCTCTGGACCCTAGAAATTTACATTGGGACTCTATAAAGTGGCTTTGGGGCTTGCAAATCAGGTTTTAGGGCTTAAAAATGATGCTCTGAGCCCTTGAATTGCATCTTTGGACCTTGAAAGTGTGAACCCTGGAAGTTTGGACACTCCCAAATGAGGGCTTGGTTCTTCCAGAGGTTTCTCAGACCATTAGTATACCTGTCTGTATGCTAAAAAAAAGAGGCTTGGACCCTGAAATGAGACTATGCAAACTAACAGTGAGCCTTTGGCCGTAAAACGGTGGGGTTTGGAGCCTAAAATGAGGCTTTGTAAGACAAGAGTAAGACTTTGGAAAGAAAAAATGAGGCTCTGGACCCTAGAAATTTACATTGGGACTCTATAAAGTGGCTTTGGGGCTTGCAAATCAGGTTTTAGGGCTTAAAAATGATGCTCTGAGCCCTTGAAATGCATCTTTGGTCTTAAAGAACAAACCCTGGAAATGTGGACACCCCCAAATGAGGGCTTGGACCCTCCAGAGCTGGCTCAGACCCTAAGCATGCTGTCTGGATTCTAAAAAAAGAGGCTTTGGACCCTGAAATTAGACACTGCAAACTAACAGTGAGCGTTTGGCCGTAAATCGGTGGGGTTTGGAGCCTAAAATGAGGCTTTGTAAGACAAGAGTAAGACTTTGGAAAGTAAAAATGAGGCTCTGGACCCTAGAAATTTACATTGGGACTGTATAAAGTGGCTTTGGGGCTTGCAAATCAGGTTTTAGGGCTTAAAAATGATGCTCTGAGCCCTTGAAATGCATCTTTGGTCCTAAAAGAACAAACCCTGGAACCTTAGACACCGCCAAATGAGGGGTTGGACCCTCCAGAGGCGGCTCGGACCCTAAAAATGCATGTCTGGATGCTAAAAAAAGAGGCTGTGGAGCCTGAAATGAGACACTGCAAACTAACAGTGAGCCTTTGCCGTAAAACTGTGGGATTTGGAGCCTAAAATGAGGCTTTGTAAGAGAAGAGTAAGACTTTGGAAAGTAAAAATGAGGCTCTGGACCCTAGAAATTTAGGTTTGAAATCTATAAAGTGGATTTGGGGCTTTCAAATCAGGTGTTAGGACTTAAAAATGATGCTCTGACCCCTTGAAATGCATCTTTGGACCTTGAAAGTGTGACCCCTGGAACTTTGGACACCCCCAAATGAGGGCTTGGATGCTGCAGAGGCGGCATGGAACCTAAAAATGCATGTCTGGATGTTAAAAAAAGAGGCTTTGGAGCCTGAAATGAGACACTGCAAACTAACAATGAGCCTTTAAGGCCCTAAACTGTGGGGTTTGGAGCCTAAAATGAGGCTTTGTAAGACAAGAGTAAGATTTTGGAAAGTAAAAATGAGGCTCTGGACCCTAGAAAATTAGATTTAAACTCTATAAAGTGGCTTTGGGGCTTCCAAATGAGGTTTTAGGGCTTAAAAATGATGCTCTGAGCCCTTGAAATGCATCTTTGGTCCTTAAAAGTGTGAACCCTGGAAGTTTGGACACCCCCAAATGAGGGCTTGGACCCTCCAGAGCTGGCTCAGACCCTAAGGATGCCTGTCTGGATGCTAAAAAAAGACGCTTTGGACCCTGAAATGATACTAGGACAACTACCAGTGAGCCTTTGGCCGTAAAACAGTAGGGTTTGGAGCCTAAAATGAGGCATTGTAAGAGAAGAGTAAGACTTTGGAAAGTACAAATGAGGCTCTGGACCCTAGAAATTTACATTGGGACTCTATAAAGTGGCTTTGGGGCTTCCAAATTAGGTTTTAGGGCTTAAAAATGATGCTCTGGGCCCTTGAAATGCATATTTGGTCCCAAAAGAACAAACCCTGGAAATGTGGACACCCCCAAATGAGGGCTTGGACCCTCCAGAGGCGGTTTGGACCTTAAGGATGCCTGTCTGGATGCTAAAAAAAGAGGCTTTGGACCCTGAAATGAGACTATGCAAACTAACAGTGAGCCTTGGGGCCCTAAACTGTGGGGTTTGGAGCGTAAAATGAGGCTTTGTAAGACAAGAGTAAGACTTTGGAAAGTAAAAATGAGGCTCTGGACACTAGAAGTTTAGATTTAAACTCTATAAAGTGGCTTTGGGTCTTCCAAATCAGGTTTTAGGGCTTAAACATGATGCTCTGAGCCCTTGAAATGCATCTTTCGACCTTAAAGAACAGACCCTGAAACTGTGCACACCCCCAAATGAGGGCTTGGACGCTCCAGAGGCAGCTCGGACCCTAAAAATGCATGTCTGGATGCTAAAAAAAGAGGCTTTGGAGCCTGAAATGAGACTATGCAATCTAACAGTGAGCCTTGGGGCCCTAATCTGAGGGGTTTGGAGCCTAAAATGAGGCTTTGTAAGACAAGAGTAAGACTTTGGAAAGTAAAAATGAGGCTCTGGACCCTAGAAATTTACATTGGGACTCTATAAAGCGAATTTGGGGCTTCCAAATCAGGTGTTAGGACTTAAAAATGATGTTCTGAGCCCTTGAAATGCATCTTTGGTCCTAAAAGAACAAACCCTGCAACTGTGGACACCCCCAAATGAGGGCTTGGACCCTCCAGAGGCGGCCTGGTCCCTAAAAATGCATGTCCGGATTATAAAAAAAGAGGCTTTGTGTTGGGAAGTGGCTTGCTGAAAAAGGACATGGGCCTGTGGAAATTTCTGCGAGCAGTGTTCTGTGTGAAAGAATGTCAGTTTGAGCAGCAAGACTAGGCCTTGGCTGAAAATAGCTGGCTTTACTGATATCAGGAGAAAAACAACAGCTGGTCTCCCTGTTATCAGGAGAAAGACAGGACGGTGTTACCTTGGCATAACTTCACAAGTAACTTTTGAAGAAGTTCTCATTAGAAAGTTACTGAACACGCGTAGCTGCCAACCACAAGTGGGTGTGTTTTTGTAATGAATAAACATTAGCAATGTACCAATCATATTAGGACTAGTAGGCATAATTATCGCAAACTGTATAAATATGAGCTATCCGTGCAAATAAAGTTGAATCACTTCTATCACTCATATTGGGTCGACTTATGTGCATTCCTCCGCCGCTCCAACAAATGGCACCCAACGTGGGGTCGAAGAAAGGGGAATTGGAGCGACGGACACTGAGAAGCACCGGTAGCAGCGACCGGGGGGCAAAAGATTAACCGAACGCTGATCGTCTTGGTTGGTGTGTTAACTCTCGTGCCTGGACCGTCCAAAAGGGGTTCGCCGTCAGTGAGGGCTACTGGAAAAAGGCTGCAAAGACTTTTTAACCGAGGTGCCTTAATCAAGGTAGCACCCAGGAGTATCAAGAAGCCGGGCGGCAATGGATCAAGAGGTAGCCCTAAAAGTATTACAGTGCTTTTTAGAAAAGCGGGGAGTAAATTGCGTTAAGCAAATTTCGGGGTTAGTCGCGCTGGGTCGCGTTAAGGGATGCTTTAAGAATCCGGATTTATTATCTGAGGAGAGTGAATGGCATAGATTAGGAGACGTATTATGGGATATGGTAATTGATGATGATAAATCAGCTAAAAAACTAATGAAGCAAGGACAGAAACCTTTCAATTAGTATGGGTACAGCTTTTGAGCTTAGTACCTGGAATGCTATCGGAACCTCCCTATGGGATAAAATCAGTGACGGGTCTAAAGAAGTTAAAGGTCTTGCAACTCTATGGAAATTGATTAAGACAACTCTGTAAGAAATGAAAGCAGATCGTAAAGCGTCTGCGTCTGCTTTTGCTGCTCTCTCTCTCCAACCACAAGCGAAAGGGAAAAGCGGGGAGAAAAACATAATGCAGCGAGAGAGACTTTTTGGAGCTTGTTCGCCTGCTCTTGTGCCCTTGACTTCTGCTCCACTCCCTGGGACTGCCGATATTAATCAGCCATCCGACAGTTCCTAAGCCTCCCTAACCGTACGATTAAAGGAAACCCTACAGAATCAGGGAGTGAGTAAAAATCTGCCTACGAAAAAACAGCCCTCAGATACCACCGTTCAACATGAACAAATTATACCTAGCATATACCCTGATTCAAATAATGCAAACAAGGACTTGGCTACTCTAATAATAGAACAAAAAGAGACAATGTTAGAATTGTTAAAGGAAATGCAGAAAAGAGACGGGGAAACCAACTGCACCCGTGATAGACGCGGAGCCGCCTGTAATAGCCGCTTGTAATAGCCGCTGCAGAAGAAAGGCAGAGATATTGGGGGGGTGTAATAAAAGATGCCATTATAGAAGGGACTATGCTCCAAGCATTCCCAGTTATTGCATCAAATGGACAGAAAAAATGGGAGGCGTTTGACTGGAAGGTCATTAAGAAATTAAGGAATGCTGTGAGTCAGTACGGAATCAAATCTGCGTTAACTCACCAAATACTGCAATTCATTTTTTCTGCTGATACGCTGATACCTCAAGATATTAAACAGCTAGCACAGTTGACTTTGACACCCGCCCAAATGTTAGTGTTTTTCTGGCAGTGGGAGAAGCTCTGTGATAGGGAACAAGCAACATCACAACAACAAACAGATCCCCTATGGGGAGTAACCACGCAGATGCCGATGGGTACTGGACCCTTCGCATCAGGGAACGCTCAGTTACAATGTATCACTGAGGTTCATCATCTATCACAGATCTTGGCATATCAAGCTTTTCTTACCGTACCAGACAATATGTACAGCCATGCTTTTACCCAGGTGAAACAGGAGAATACAATTTATGACCACCCTGACATGAACGAGGGCATGAAAGAAAACATGTTCAAAATACTCGCTTTTGAAAATGCTACTGAAAAGACACGCAAAGCATTGTGTAATTTGCCGAAAAATGCAGACGTCGTTGATATGATAGAATACATGGATCGATCAGTGGACTCACAGAAAGTAGCCTATGCTGCCACAGCTCTCCAAGGAGCTACAAAGAAACACGAGGCCAGTAAGACACCCTTGGTCAAGTGTTCTAACTGTGGCAAACGTGGACACATTAGGAGCAAATGTACAGGTACTGTTAACAGTAAGTGCTGCAACAAGTGTAAGAAAGATAACCATACCACCAAGAATACAGGAAGAAGGGAAACTCTACACCGACCGCGAAGGCCCCTCGCGCGACGACACGAATGCAAGGGGCTTGAGCTGCCAGCCCTCAGGCAGCCTCGCAACCACCAGATCTGCCACCGCAGGAAGCTCCGGAGTGGATATGGAAACCGCAGTCAACATAAAGGGACCATTGGGGTTTGGACTTAGTGCATTTTTAATGGGGCAATCTTCAACAGCTCTAGAAGGAATTCTGGTGCTCCCAGGGCTTATTGATGCAGATTATTGTGGGACTGTGAAAATTATGATTCATGTTTTAATCCCTCCTGTTTCTATTCCTAAAGGTACCAGAATAGCACAATTAGTTCCATTCAGGTCGTGTGTTCCGAACCCAGGTGAAGTACAACGTGGAGATGGTGGATTTGGCTCCACAGGGAAACCGCAGGTATACTTTGCCATGGACACAACAAGAGGTAAACCAGAAAAGGTAGTGCAATTGGAAGGGCCCGATGGAGTTGTCGTCAAGAAACCGATGACAATCAATACAGGAGCTGATGTTACGATTATTTTACGATGCATTTGGTCTCCATCATGGCCATCAATCAATCCAAACTTTGGTATTGCAGGGATAGGGGGCACACAAGCCACCTTAGTAAGTCAGCTACCGATTACATTTGTGTTCCCCGATGGTGAACACATTACGACGTGTCCGTATGTCATGACTACCCCAACTGAATTGTTTGGCCTCGTAGGCCATGATTTATTGAGCCAAATGAAGGCAATGTTAGTGACGCATCCTTTTTAGGAGTGGTCACTGAGGGGTAGCTGATTCTGAACATTAGCTGGAAAACAGATGAGCCTGTTTGGATTGATCAGTAGCTGCTAAATTCTGAAAGGTTGCTAAAAATACAAGGGTTAGTTGAAGACCAATTGAGAGCGGGACATGTTGTCCCTTCTACTAGTCCATGGAATACATCAATATTTACCATTCCCAAGAAAAGTGGGAAATGGAGACTGTTACATGATCTCAGAGCTGTGAATGCGGTGATGGACAGTATGGGAGCCCTGCAGCCAGGTTTGCCGTCTCCAGTTATGCTTCCAGAAGAATGGGATTTGTTAATTATAGATCTCAATCATATGCGTTCTTGCACCAACCCGCTAGGATGTTAACAAAGCAATTTGACTTACCACTTACTGACGCCCAAGGTATCGTTAAAGCATGCCCCGATTGTCAAAAGGAAGGGCTGGGCTTGGGCCGTGGGGTTAACCGACGAGGTCTTTTGCCATTGCAGTTGTGGCAAATGGACGTCACCCATGTCACGTGGTTTGGTGCAAAGCGTTCTGTGCACGTGTGTATTGATACCTATCCTGCTGCCATGTGGGCCACGGCACGAACTGGAGAAAAGGCCTTACATAGTGAATGACATCTTCACACTTCTTTTGCAGTACTGGGTGTGCCTAAAGAAATTAAGACGGACAACGGCCCAGCCTATGGTTCTACATGATTTGCTCGATTTTGTAATTTGTGGGGAATTCACCACGGTACCGGTATTCCACATCTTCCCACAGGACAGGCTATTGTTGAATGGGCCAACTAAACCCTAAAAGAACATGCTGCAAAAACAAAAAGGGGGAACCCAGGGCTTACTCCCAGAGGAACGATTGGCCAAAGCCTTATTTGTGCTAAATTATCTTAGATTGACAGGTGATCACAAAGACCCACCAACGGTAGTGCATCATGTTCTTTTACAGGCAGAAAGGACGCAACAAAGTACAGGAATCATGGTAATGTATAAGGACCCAGAATACGGGAAATGGTGCGGATCAGCAGAAGTAAAACTTACTGGGAGATCCCGGCTAAGTGGGTCAAGCCATGCCTTCGCACTGATGCTGGACTTGTCCCAATGGCAACTGGCACGGCACCGGCGGGTGCTGAAGCCACTGATCCGACAGATTCTAACTAATAGAGTATTACTAGCGGACACTGAGTCCTTCAGAGAGGTTTTTAGAACAGCGTGCCTTATTGTATATAGAACTTGCTTTAGGTAAAAAGTGTGTTAAGCATAATTTGATTAAACATAGTGTGATTACGGGAAGACAGTGTGGGGTAAATGTAAAAGTTAGTTAAAGCCAAAATTAGGGGTAAGGACTATTTCCATTAATAACCTGGGAACAAGGTTGATTGTGTTTCCACAGATACAGGCCCACGACGGACTCCTGTTCGATTTGCATGACCATCATCATCTGGAGCATCATAGATGATGTGGCAATATGAATACTACCTCAGCCGAAAACTAATGTATAGGTCACCTTGGCTAACATAACAGGTCAAGATTCTCTGTGCATCGCAACTGTATCGTAAAGCCCATGAACCAATAGACAAGATGGCTATGACTCGTGCAGCGCGCCTGGCCAGCGAGCGCATGCGTCATAGATTGCAACCGAGGCGGACTTTTGGCACCCGCTGGCCACGTGTGCTAAAACCCATTCCTCTGCAAATGTATAAATACTGGGATTTTCCGAAGAGCATCGGGCTGGTGTACGGTGAGGCCATCGTTGCCTCTGTGGGGACGCCTGCGGAAAGCTGGCACCTACCGATTGCTCGGCTGAGTTCGTGGAGCAAGATGGCACAAGACCGTATGGATGGTTCATTTTCCTCATAGTCCTCATGGTCTGGGTATTTTCTATTGCTGGCACGAGGACACGGGTGTAAAGATATTGATGGGATGCGTTGCTTTAATTTAAGTGATCATTCTCAAACTATATACAAACAAATAGATTGGCTGAAGAAACGTACACAAAAGATCCAGCAAGAAATTAATTGGTTTGATGGGGTGTTACAATCAATATTCGGCGGGATAACACCATGGCTAATGGCATGGATTAAGGAAGCCTTACGGTGGTTGGGTATATTGATATTAATCTGTGTAATAGTTAGAATTGCATATGGGTGCATGATAAAAGGAGTCTCAAAGCTGACACACCAAGCTCTACTCGCACAAAAGGAAAAAGGGGGAATTGTTGGGAATTGGCTTGATGAAAAAGGACATGGGTCTATAGAAAAGTTGTGAGAGCAGAGTTCTGTGTGAAAGAATGTCAGTTTGAGCAGCAAGACTAGGCCTTGGCCGAAGACTGCTGGCCTTGCTGATATCAGGAGAAAAACAACAGCTGGTCTCGCTGTTATCAGGAGAAAGACAGGGACGGTGTGACCTTGGCATAACTTCATAAGTAACTTTTGAAGAAGTTCCCATGAGAAAGTTACGGAACACGCGTAGCTGCCAACCACAAGTGGGTGTGTTTTCGTAATGAATAAACATTAGCAATGTACCAATCATATTAGGACTAGTAGGAATAATTATCGCAAACTGTATAAATATGAGCTATCCGTGCAAATAAAATTGAATCACTTCTATCACTCATATTGGGTCGACTTATGTGCATTCCTCCGCCGTTCCAAAAGTCCTCTATATCCAAGGGATAGTTATTTTCGCTATTTCTGTCTGTTTGTTCTGCCTGTTACTAGTGATTTGGAAGCCTAGGTTTTAATATGGTAGCCTTGCTTATAAGCCTGTGGTGGAATATGGATTATACCTATTCATTCCATAATTTGGCCATAGCCACAGTCCACAGTACGGCAGTGGAGAGAAACGAGCCCGACTGTTGGATATTCAGTTCTGGTGGGTTCACCCTGGCTGGATGCCAGGTGCCCACCAAAGCCACTCTATCACTCCCCCTCCTCTGGTGGAAAGGGGAGAGAAAATATAACAAAAGGCTTGTGGGTCAAGATAAGGACAGTTTAATAAAGCAAAAGCAAAGGTTGCACGTGAAAATGAAGGAAAACAAAAGATTTCAGTCTCTACTTCCCATCGGCAGGCGATGTCTGGTCCCTTCCTGGGAAGCAGGGCTTCACTACTCATAGCGCTTGCTCCCAAAGACAAACGTAAAAAACAAATGCCCCCCCTTCCATCTCCCTTTACTTAGCTTTTATTGCTGAGCTGATGTCATATGGCATGGAAAATCCCTTTGGTCAGTTTGGGTCAGCTGTCCTGGCTATGTCCCCTCCCAGGATCTTGCCCACCCAAAGCCCACCAGTGGGGGCAAGGGGAAGTGTTGGAAAGACAGCCCTTATGCTGTGCAAGCACTGCTCAGCAGTAGCCAAAACACTGGTGTGTTACCAACACTTTTCTAGCTACCAATACAAAGCACAGCACTACGAGGACTGCTATGGGGAGAATTAACTCCATCTCAGCCAGACCCAATACAGGCATAAAGAGCCACCTGAGCAGGGCTGGAGTAAATGCACCCTGTGTGGAGAAGGGGCAAAATGAGCCTTGCCAAACAAGAGAGGGGGAAAAACAGCTCTCCCGAGAGGGACACGGTGAAAGCAAGACACCCGGACAAGGCTGTGGCCAAACTGGATGCCCCAAGTGGAGGATTAAAAAAAAGAAAGCCTCCCCAAGTGGAGCAGGAGCAAACTACCTGCCCTGAGCTGAGCAGGAGTGAAACTAACTGCCCCAAGCAGCACTGGGGAAAACTAGATGAGCCAGGCAGGGCAAGGGCCAAACCAGCCAGCTCGAGCAGGGCAGGAATAACACCCAGCTGCCTGATCGGGGCAGGAGCAATACTCACTGCCCTGCGAGCAGGTCAAGGAATTAAACCTGATGCTAAAAAGGCACCCACAAACACTTTTCAGAGGTCCAGGGTGGGAGAGCAGTTGGGTGGGGGCCTGGCAGCCAGCCAAGGTCAACCCAGCACAGTTGCTGAAGGTGTTTCTTTGGTAGTGCTAGTTCAGAGTCAGCCTGTGGCTCTATCTTGCGGGCACAGCAAATTCTCTGGAAATGAACCTGTGAGAGACCACACGAGTATCACAGACACAGTCCTGTACCTGGGCAGAGTGGAAAAGACACCCTCAGCAGCAACCCGAGCATGCCAGCCAAAGCTGTGAACAGGCACGCTTACAGCCCTGGGCAGGTTTTTATTCATCCAGCCCATGCAGCTGCAGGAAGAGGTGGGAGCTCTGCCGGCAGACAAACAGCCCTGCGCCAGCAGCATGTGCGGAGGTCCAGTGACTGCCGGCTATAGGAGGTGCCCGGGCTGTGGCGACCGTGGTGCTCGATGGCCTCAAGGGGACATGTCCCCGTGCAGCCCCGTGTCACAAAGGGGCAGTGATGCGGCACCTGCCCGGCGCTTGTGAGCACACCTGGCCAGGTCTTGGGATCCTGAAAAGCAGGCCAGCAAAAGCTAGTTGGGCTGAGCTGGCCTTCGGGATAACTCAGCTCCTTCCTTTGCTACTTGCGTGCCTACATTTTTCCAGCCAGTTATCATTTACTGCTCAATTCTCAACTTCCATCCTCTTTAAAGGTAATTATGATTTGACTTTCAGGACAGATCATAGAGTAGGTAGATACAGGATGAAAGTACAGGCTGGTCTGTGCCTTCTGAGCTGCAGGCTGAGCTATTACACCTTGATAGGCTGGCCAGAGATGGGCTATGGGTAGAGTTCCTGTTTGCTATTTCCTTACCATATCCTAGGATAGGTAAGTAGGGGGTGGCAGTGTAGTCTGAGGTGTTGGGCTCAGCCTAGAATGACAAGAAGCCTGCCCTGACTGAGGCGGTAGGAAGGGAGACAGAAAAGGAGCACGGCAAAGGCAGACGTTAAAATAGCGGCCGAAAGCCGGTCACTCCTGCATCCAAGGTGAGCAAGTGTGGGCTGGAGAGCCCGAGGGCTCTGCTGCTAAGGCTAGCCACAGGTAAGCAGCAGGTCCTCTTCTGAGAAGATGACACACAATGCAGTCTTTCAAAAGGGCCTTGGTAATTGCTGTCAACTGGAGTCCTGTGACAAGGACAGTGGGGCCATCAGCCTGCAGCTCGACAGCGGTTACAAGAGCCACTGAAACACTGTTGATGGTGGATGCTGTTCTGTGGGTTGCATTTGGGGTTTTTTTTTAAGCATCTTGTTGAGCTACAATTATTTCTTTGTGATCAGGAGACGGGATTGGTGCTGATCTTCTCTTTCTGGAGCACGTCCTGACCTCCTTTGTCATCCAAAGCTTTCCCCTCTGTTCCTGAGAGGAGTGATGGCCGCAATGGGGAACGACTCCCGTAAGTAACGGCTTCGCCAGCAGGCTTGGGCTTTGTGAATCCCCAAAGGCAACGGACGTGGCTGGTGCTCCATCCTTGAATGTGCTGACAGCCTAGAGTGAATTCTGGGGCATTTCCTGACAGCAGCCAGACTTATCCAGGTGCTTCCGATTAGACACAGGAAAACGCTCCTCTGTCACTCCTCTGCCACTAGTACAAGACTTTGAAAGATGACCTTGCTCGTAGAAAGATCTGACATCAGTTGGGTTACCTTCTGTGCTAGATACTTGCTCGTTTTCATCAATTTACAATCAGGAACAGGGGAGACTTGACCTGATAATCCAATTCAAGTCTCGAGAGGGAAAGGAAGGTAGCCCTGGGCACAGAAATCGGAGTGTGGGCTTGTTGGACTTTTGGCACAATAAACAGGGTAACAGCCTATTTTCCAAAGCTGTTTCTTGACCAGTAAGTATCAACGGCAGCATTAGGCTTCCCCCAGTGTTTCTGGGTTGGAGGTTAGAGCTGGTTGTCCTGAGTGCTCCTGTACAGAACTCGACTTTTAAAAATGCTTTTGTGCAACAAAATGTGTCATCTCTTTTCAAATGTCATTTCCCTGCAGTCATTGCCAAGGAAATGGCTCCACAACAAAATATCCTCTTTCCCCTGGAGAAGATTTGCATGGATTGGCAGCAAAGACAGAGAGCTGGAGCGGGACTGCACAACCTGGGCAATACGTGCTTTGTCAACTCCGTCCTGCAGTGCCTGACGTACACAGCCCCTCTGGCCAACTACCTGCTCTCTCGTGAGCACAGCCAGTCGTGTGAGTACTTTGAGGAACATTTCCTTGTACATCTGTGGGGCACTTCCCCAGGATTCCCAGAATCTGGAATTTGACTCAGGAGAAAAGCAGCCCTTCTTTGTCAACCCCACGAAGAGTTGTTCTTTGAACGCTCAGGCCTAGCAGCCGCTTGTCTTATCTAGGTGTGTTCACCTTCAGATAGGCACTTCTTTGTAGCCCCGGGTCTTGGTCCCTATTCCTGCAAGTCAACCTCTCTTTGCTTATTGCGCAGAAAACTTCTGTCAGTTAAGCATCCCTCTGAAGAAAGTTTTCTACGCACTAAAATGTCCCGAGCTTCTTGGGATGTTGGCACCTTGGGAGGAGTGGAGACTGTTCTTAAAACTTTAGGATCTCCATGAGGATTTCCATTGCTATGGCTATTTTGCTAACCTGCGGAGCCTGCTTCCCTCCCTCCCTCTCTCCCTCTTCAGGTCGTCAGCAAGACTTCTGCATGATGTGCATAATGGAAGCGCACGTTAACAAGGTCCTGCATTCCTTGGTCAGTGCCATCCAGCCTAGCGCTGTCATCAGTGTCCTCACACGTAAGTCATTTCAGGTGCTTTTACAGGTTTTCTCCCCTTCTTGTAGGAGAGAATTACTAACTTCTTCTTTCTTAGGAATAGGAGAACATTTCCAGCTTGGCAGGCAGGAAGATGCCCACGAGTTCCTACGCTATACTGTCGATGCCATGCAGAGAGCTTGTCTGAGTGGAAGCAGCGAGTAAGCACAAGCAAATTGCCTTTTCAATGTTCCCGAGCCCTTTGGACTCCTTGATGTACTCCCACCAAGGAAAACCTATGCCCAGGGCTTTCTGACAAAGCAAGACTCTTGGAGGAGATCACCCTCTGCCTTACCATTTATTTCCAGATTGGACACGTCTTCTCAAGAAACTACCATCATCCATCAAATATTTGGGGGCTTTCTGAGATCCAGAGCTACTTTTCCGCAACTATTGCTCAACTTGGAATTGTCTGTGCCCTTCTGTTGGCCTGTGATAAACAGCCAATCGTGTGACTGGCGTAGTAGGTATGAAGGGCGGAAACTGGCACAGCCAGTGACTTCCCCTATCGCTGAGCATTTTGATTTGCCTTCCAGTCACGTGCTTGAGCTGCAAAGCAGTTTCCGATTCCTACGAGGCTTTCCTGGGTGTCCCTTTGGATATAAAGGTAAGAGGGTCTCTAGCTGTGCTTCAAGACATCCCAAGGCCCCTGTAGCTTTCCGGAATCCATGCGGTCGACTTAAAAACGTATACTGCGAACACAAGAGATGCTTGGTGGAGGGTCGGAAGTGGAATGGGCTGAGTTCTTCTGGGGAGGCCATGGCAGTGGTCTCCTTGGAGGCGCTGGCTTTAAGCTGGATAAGTACGAATTATCCTCTCTGCACCCCTGACGTACTCTCATCCTTCTTCCTTTTGCCCTCCCTCAGCACCCCATCTGGCTCCCAGGCTGATGGGTTGTATCGTTTTCATTATTGATGACCCTGCAGTGCCACAGGGAAGTAGCTCCCGATAGCCCTGGGAATCCCTCAGGATTTCAGTTCCCTGAGGGAAATGTTCAGCATCATACCCTCTTTCTGCCTCCTTCTGGACACTGCTTGCGGGCTCAAAGTGCGTCTCCTCAGCGTCAGCTGCCTGGGTCTTCTTGTCAACTCCTAGTAAGTGTTGGGGCAAGGGCATTGCCCGCAGCTCACTGCTCTCCTTTCTCACTCCTCCAGGCAGCCTCTTCTGTCACTGCAGCTCTGGAGGACTTTGTGAAACCGGAGCAGCTAGATGGTGAAAACTGCTTTAAATGTAGCAAGTAAGATGATTACTAGTGACCTAGTAGTACTAGATCCTGTGGGAAGGTGCTGCATGTCATTGAGCAGAAGCCTTCGTTTCACATAGGCTTAATGCATGATAATGAGACGCAGCTTTTTTTTAATATGGCCTTATGGTACTGAATAGCCTTAAAATAGCGTAAGGCTGTGTGAGACATGAAAGCTTGTCTGGTCTTCTTGGGGGAAAATTGGGTGTATTTCAGCTCTTGGCTCTGTGCTTGCTTTCAAGGTGTGACAAGATGGTTGCTGCCTCCAAGGGGTTTACAGTCCATTGCGCGCCCAAGGTTCTCACAGTGTGTCTGAAAAGGTTTGAAGATTGCACCGGCAGGAAGATCAGCAAGGTGTGTATGCCACTGGAGGGCAATTTTCTCTTCCCGGAGCAGGAGATTTCCCAAAGCAGTACACTCTTTCACAAGCTGTTCCTGCGGGGTTTTTTGTGTTCCCTTCCGAGGAGAGGAGAGTTCCAGTGGGAAGACAAGCACGTACTCTGCTCCAACAGAGCTGTTTTGGCCGGGAACAGTTTCCCACCAGCCAAACCATGCCATGTTGAAGGCTATTTCATGTAGTACTTCAGGATCGTTTCTGAGCCCTCCTGGTCTCCCTGTAGGTTGTGGGGTATCCCGAGTACTTGGATCTTCAGCCATACATGTCCCAGACAGCCGGAGAAGTGCTCCTCTACTCCTTCTATGCTGTCCTGGTGCATCATGGTGACAGCTGTGGTGAAGGACACTATTTGTGCTACACAAAGGTAAAGAGCAACTTCCTTCCTAGCAGGGGAAAAATGTGTGCTGGGGAAGACAAACCTTCCTGGCAGTGTAACTGGCGGCCAAGGGTTGGGGGGAGAAGGTCTCCTTAGGGGCTGGATTGGATTTGTGTCGGCATACGCTTGGTTCTGTAGTTTTCCGCCTGTGTTTTTGTGGAGAATCCATGCGGTTCATCTCCAGAGACTGATGCCTTTCTTTGCAGGCCAGCAATGGACTATGGTACAAGATGAACGACATGGCTGTGGATGGTTGTGGCATCGAGACAGTTCTCAGGCAGCAAGCCTATTTACTGTTTTATGTCAGGTGATGACAAGTATTAAAATGTGTTCAGAATACGTTTCCTTTTCCTGGCTTTGCTATTTTTCTTCTCCTCCTGCCTGTTTCTCTTTCTGTCATAGGAGACAATTACTACCTGCCTCCTTCAGTGCTGTTGAATCTGAACTACCCCACGTCAGTCCTTATCTCCCCTTGCCGGGCTTCAGGCTGCTGCCCTGGTGTAAAGTGCTACTTGTCTGCTGTCTGAAGCTGGCTAATGTAGAGAAGAGTAGTTAAAGGGGGCCTACAGGCAAGATGGGGAGGGACTCTCTATCAGGGAGTGTAGCGATAGGACGAGGGGTAACAGTTTTAAAGTGAAAGAGGGAAGATTTAGATTAGATATTAGGAAGAAATTCTTTACGGTGAGGGTGGTGAAACACTGGGAGAGTTTTCCCAGAGGGGTTGTGGATGCCCTCTCCCTGGAGGTGTTCAAGGCCAGGTTGGATGGGGCTTTGAGCAACCTCGTCTAGTGGAAGGTGTCCCTGCCCATGGCAGGGGTGATTTGGAACTAGATGATCTTTAAGGTCCCTTCCAACCCACACCATTCGATGATTCTATGATTCTATGAAATGGAGGCTGCAGGGATGATAAAGACGAGGACTTGCTCTGACAGGGGCAGACCTGGTGGGTTAGACCCCAATCGATTTTCCCATTTGTAGTCTTGGTTACGTCTTCTGTCTGTTGTAGAAACCGCTCCAAGAAAATGACTGAACCCCAGAGAAAGCTGCAAGAACAGCCCTAAATGCAGATCACTCTTTTTTTCTCCAGGTGCTCTGATTTGAAAATGGGAGAAAGGGTGCCTTCCTCACTGGCACCAGCATATGCCTGTTCCTCCCTCAGTCAATGTGGGGCCGACAGCAAGCAGGAGGATTCTGTGGGACCAGAGGGTCTGCCTCCTAGTAGTCCTAGGGTGGGTCAGGGCACCAGATGGACGGCAGGTTTCTTTCTGGGATCTTGGCATTGCTCTCTTCTCCCACCCACGCTGCCGCTTTCTTCACAGCCGCTGCTCCCTCTCAAAGCATCCCACCTCCACCCACCCCATTTGTCCGCCTTTGGCCCTTCTGCCTTTGCAGCCCTCCAGGAGAGCCTTTGGGAGGCCCTTAGCTGTCCCAGGAGAGCCTCTGGGAGGCCCTTAGCTGTCCCCTCCCACAGCTTCTGGGGTTTCCCCACGGTTCAGGTCCTTTCAGCAGGAAAGGGCAGGATCTTTGCACAGCTCTCTTTGCAGGACATGGCGGTGGGCATGGAGGACTCTCCAGAGGACAGCAGCTCCTCTGCACCAGCCAGCACCAGCCAGCTAACCCAGGCAGGTGCACGGGAGGCATCTGCAGGCTGGCCAGGCAGGCTCAGCATCGCCTCCTACGTGGGCTCCTGCTTGCATCGCTTCTTCTGCGGCTGCCTAAGGCTGGTGTCCAGAAGGAAAGCTGTGTGCCCGGTCCACTCTCCACCGTTTGCCCCTCTGCAAGAAGACAGGAACAAAGAGGAGCACGGATTCAGCCCTTCTTCCCGCTGCCAGAGGAACGGTGCCAGGGAGAGGGCCCAGAGCAGATCCCCGCAGTGGGGAAGAGATGTCTGCAGCTGGTTGGTGGACACCACAGACTACGACTACTCAACAGGGAGGAGGAGGAGGAGGAGGAGAACCAGTCCTCCAAGTCGTGATCACACTCCCAGGGATGATGCTGCTCCAGGGCCCTCCAACGGCACCTCCCAGTCGGCTGCTGCACCCAGTGCTGCTCAGGAGCAAACCCTGACGATGCAGAAGCAGAGCAGATCCCTGCGGCAGGGCTATGCTCTCCGCAGCCAGTTTTTGGAGACCACAGACTACCACCACTCAGCGAGGAGGAAGGGGAGGCGGACAGCAAATCCTCCACGTCATGACCGAGCCCCAAGGGACGATGCAGCCGCAGGGTCCTCCAATGCCAGCTCCAAGCGGGCTCCCACACCCAGGGCCGCTCGGGAGCACGCTCAGCTGCAGCCGAGAGAGCAGAGCAGATCCCCACATCGGGGCTCTGACCTCTGCAGCCAGTTTGTGGACACCACCGAGTGTGACCCCTCAGCAGGGAGGAGGAGGGTTTCAGCACCCCGGAGATGCACATCAGGCAATCACTCGGGGTGTTGAGATGGTGACAGGGGCAGATTGTCGACCTGGATGAGGGAGGAGCATGGCATCTGACTGCTGCAGTGCCGGAGAGGAAGAGGAATCCAGAAGCATCAAAACTTCCCCCAGCAGGGACCAAGCTGCACAAAGGGCACCAGCAGCCCACCCTGTCCCTCCTCCCAGTGCTGCCTCTGGCCAGGAAGAGCTCAGAGAGACCTTCCAGAGACTCGGACAGCTCTGCCGGCTGGCCTGCCTGCCCACAGGTCCCTCCAGGAAGAGCTTTAATCCACGTTCAGCTTTTGGGATTGCCTTGCAGAAACAACACTCATTTGGACCCAGCAGGCAGAAAAGCCAAAGCCAGAGTTAAAAAGACTCGTTGGCCTTCCCTGTGGAATTTATGGAGTGTTTCTCTGTAGGTGTTGTGGCAATTGGTGGAAATACCCAGTCCGAGAAGTTTACATTGTGGGATTTTGAAAGCAGTGTGTTTGCGTGTGCCCATCTTGCAATCTCTTCTTTTTAAAGATGGAGTTCAAGTCACTCGAATGGATGTGGGCTGGATGAGCCGAGAGCGAGCGGGACCGCAACAGGCTGAACGGCCGGGCCCTGAGGGTGCTGCTCAGTGGCGCCAAGTCTAGTGTGAGGCCAGGAGCTAGCGGTGTCTCCCGGGCGTCAGTACCAGGTCCGATCCTGTTTAACATTTCCCTTAACTATACGGTCTGGGTGATGGGCAGAGTGCACCCTCAGCAAGTTGGCAGATGACAGCAGGCTGGGAGGAGAGGTGCTTCAGCCAGGGGGTCGTGCTGCCATCCCGAGGGGCCTGGGCAGGCTGGAGAGATGGGCTGACAGGGACCTCATGCAGTTCAGCAAGGGGAATGCAAAGGGTGCTGTGCGGGTGACGAGCACCGGCACAGGCTGCCCAGGGAGCCTGTGGAGTCTCCATCCTTGGAGATGTTCCACAGCCCTCTGGACATGGTCATGGCCAACCGGCTGCAGGTGGCCCTGCTTGAGCAGGGGGCTGGGACCAGGTGACTTCACCCTCCAGGTGACCTCCTGGGCAGCCTCAAGTAGCCTGCGATTCTGTGAAATGGGTGCCTGGAGGAGGATGCAGCCATTGCTGCTGTCGCCCTCAGGCAGCCATTGACAGCTCCACCAGGAAGCTGCAGCCCCTGGAGAGGAGCCCAGGCCGGAGCAGGCCCAACAAAGAGGAGCACGGATTCAGCCCTTCTTCCCGCTGCAATAGGAACTGTGCTTGGAGAGGGCCCGGAGCAGATCCCCGCAGTGGGGAAGAGATGTCTGTAGCTGGTTGCTGGACACCACAGACTATGACCTCCTCAGTAGGGAGGAGGAGGGTTTCAGCACCCCGGAGATGCACATCAGGCTTGCTTGCTTCCCTCCTCCCTTCCTTCCTTCTTTCCCTCCCTGTTCAGGTGCAGAGGAAGGCTTCTGCATGATGTGCACGACGGTAGCACACATTGAGGAGGTCCTGTCTTGTTCGGGCAGTGCCATTGAACCTACATCTCTCATCAATGAGCTTCCACATAAGTCATTTCAGATGGTTTCATCTGGAGATATTCTTGACTTCTGAAGCACCCAGTGTGTCACTGTTCTTGCTGTGTTCGTGTTAAGGAGGAGAGCTTTTTTAGAAAGGTAAGTTTTCTTCCCTTTTTCTCTGAGATCACTGTGAAAACCTTCTTCTTTCTTAGGAACAGGAGAACATTTCCAGCTTGGCAGGCAGGAAGATGCCCACGAGTTCCTACGCTATACTGTCGATGCAATGCCGAGAGCTTTTTTGAGCAGAAACAGCGAGTAAGCATAAGCATGTGACTGTTGAAATACTCCCTAGCCCTTTTTACGACTGTCAGTGAAAAACTCTGTCTGGGGCTTTCCTAACAAGGAAAATTCTTGCAAGGGCTAACTCTCTGCCTTCCACCTCGTGAGCTCTGATTACCATTTCTTTCCAGCTGGGACACATCTTCTCAGGCTAGCATGCTCATTCATCAGGTCTCTGGAGGATCTCTGAGATCCAGAGGTACTTTTAAAAACTATTCCTGCCCTTAGAATCATCTGTGGCTCTTTCTCTGTTTGTGGTAAACAGCTTCTGGGATGCAGCAGTATGTCCAGTGTGTTGAAAGCAGTATGTCTTGGTCACTGAAATGGGCAGAATTAATCTCCTTCCCAACCTGAGAAGCCTTTCTCTTTGCCTTCCAGTAACGTGCTTCAGCTGCAAAGCCGTTTCTGACACCTACGAGGCATTCCTTGATATTCCCTTGGATATCAAGGTAAGATGTTTTGAAATTGTGGTGGAAAATGTTTCCAGGCCCCTGCAGGGCACCTAGTTTATCTCCAGGAAGCTCCGTGGAATTCAACCTGTGGCTGTTACCACACAAGAGCTTGGTGCCAGATGGGAAGGGAACTGTGCTTGTGTGCTTCTGCTGTGGAAGCTCTGTAAATGGTGTCCCTGTGCTGGGTGTCAGCTGGGCAGAGCAAGGATGGTATCTACAGCCGTGATGACACTGTCATACCACTCTGCTTTGGACTCCCTCAGCGCACCTCTGGTTGCTGGGCAGACGGCTTGGATTGCTTTTGCTCTTTTGGACCATGCGTCCCACAGGCAAATCTGGTACCACCCAGGGGGAGCTGTTTACTGGGACAAGGCTGGTACCACACACGTAGCTCCTTCTTGAGATCTTGAGTTTCCAGGAGCTTAGTGCTCTCCTCTCTCTCTCATCCAGGCAGCCTCATCTGTCACTGCAGCTCTGGAAGACTTTGTCAAACCTGAGCAGCTGAATGGCAAAAAAGGCTATAAATGTAGCAAGTAAGGTTATTGCTAAGGACATCTTCCTAGTAGATCCTGGGTTACAGTATTGCATGCCTGGGAGCACTAGTTAGGTGTGGACTTAATTGAGAAAGCCAGTCATGAGGCAGCTTGGGGGTTTTTTTCTTTTTTTTTTTTTTTTTTTTTTTTCCTTCCCCATACAACTAACCCACAGGAACCATCCAGAACTTGGAAAAGAATGAATTTGTTTCTAAAGCAGGTCATTTTTTTTCCCCTTCTGCCTGAATATTTGCAAAGCTGATGAGAATTTTATTCCTGGCCTTGTCTGCGCTGGAGGTGGTCAACCTTCCCAGCTATGAAGCTGCCTACTGAACTACCCTTATGGCCAGAAGGCAAAAAGACATGTCCCTTCTGCAGTGGTGAGCCAAAGCAAGGAGGACCTCTGGACAGTGATTTGACAACAATCCACAGTTTCATCTCCACAACTTTTTTGGATACTTGAATCTCAGTCCAGGAGACCTCAGTCCACGGAGCAGTAGGGGCTCCTGCTGGCTCTCTGAGCAGTGTCATGCCTCGCTCTTGTATTGCAAGGGCTGCAGACTGCTGCTCTCCAAAGGGAGCCACCCGAGACCAAAGCTACCTTCAGGGAGAGCCTATGGACTTAAGGCATCTGAAATGCAAACACGTGCACATGGTAGTTGGGCAAAACAAGCCTTAACTCAACCCTACATGGAAGGCGGGGGGGGGGAGTGGAGAGAAGATAGGTGCAACAGTTGGGTCTGTGCTTGTTTTCAAGGTGTGAACAGCTGGCCACTGTGTCCAAGAGGCTCACGGTACATTTTTCCTCCAATGTCCTGACGCTGTGCTTGAAGAGATTCGATGCTTTCTCTGGCAGATTAGCCAGGTATGTATACAAGTGCACAGCAACATTGTCAGCTTGGAAGGAGATCGTTCCCAAAGGAGAATCCTATTTTGGAGGTCCTTAATGTCTGCCCATGATGGCTATCGGATGAAGCTGTCTACGAAAAATCAGTGCAATAGCTCTGCCTTGCTCTTTGCCTTATGGTAAGAGGAAAGTTCCAATGTGAAGGTAAGCACTTACTGTGGGCGTAAAAAGCTGGCTTGGCTGAGAACAGTTTTCTGCCACTTCAGGGATGAAGTGGCAACAGCTGTTTTTGATGAAGCCAGAAGATCTATTTCTATACCTCTAGCCTGTGTTTGGTGACAAGGTCTTCTCAGGCTGCTTCCTAATGACTCTCAGGATAACTTTGGAGTCTTCTTGGCCTCTCTTTAGCTTGTGCCATATCCACAACATACGGACCTTGGCGCACATGTGTCTCAAGCGGCTGGAGAACCTCTCCTCTATTCCTTGCATGCCATCCTGGTACATGTAGGTCCCAGCTGTCAGACAGGACACTACTACTGCTCTGTAAAGGTAAAAGTCAGCTTTGTGATTCCCGTTGGTGGATTGTGTCCTTCAGTGGTGTCCTGTCTGTGTTGTTCTTTTAAAACCCCTGCAGTTCATCTGAAGACAGCATTGCCTTTCTTTGCAGGCCAGCGATGCACGTTGGTACAAGATGAACGATGCCTCTGTGGTTCTCTGTGACATCAAGATGGCCCTCTGCCAGCGTGCATATTTACTCTTCTATGCCAAGTAGGAACAAGTGTGAAAGGGTGTTCAAGCATGCACTCCCTCTCCTGTTACTGATCTTGGGGTTGCTGTTCTCCTCCGGTGGGTTTTGCTTTCTGTCCTAGGGGAGAATGACTCTGTCCAGTTGAGTTCTGTCTGTTCTGCGCTTCGCCAGGTCCTTTCCTCTCCCTCCTTGTCTGGCACTAAACTGTGGTGCTTGTGTAAACTGCTCTCTGCGACTGGCTAGCTGCAAGAAGAGGCAAAAAGTTGCTCCAGGAGGCTCTAAAGACGAGTTACTGCTCTGAAAGGAACAGATATGGCTGGAAGACCATGATCTTGCTTTCACCTTCCTTGGGGGGGGGAGGGAAGGGGGGGGGAACGACACCCCAGGGAGCCCTCAGCACCCATGGCCCCAACCCCATAGATTCTCCACCCCCCAACCCATAGGGACCTCCCCCACCCCGTAACCCCCTACAGCCCCATAGGCACCACCACCCCCCCAAGGTAACTTGGGGGGGCCTCCAGCCAGTCCCCCCAGTGCCAGGCCAGCACCTCCTGGATGGTGCCCACTGAGCTCAGCACCAGCAGGTCTGGCGTGGGAGGGCGGGGCTGGGGGGACACACAAATGCAGAGGGGGAGAAGGTTTGGGAGTCCTGTGGGGTTTTGGGGTCCCCAAGCGGTATTCCTGGGGGGTTTGGGGGCAGTCAAGGTGAGGGGGAGTTTTGGAGTTTACGGTCCAGGCTTGGGGGGAGGCAGGGATCCATAGGGGGTCCTGGGGGGGGTGTGTGTGTATATAGCTTCCAGGAGAGATCTTTAGGGCCTGGAGGGGGAGAGGGTGGTGGGATCCATGGGGTCTGGGGGAATCTGTAGGGGCTGGGTTTGGTGAAAGGAGGGAACTATAAGGTGTGTGTGTGGGGGGGAGGAATCTACAGGGTCCAGGGGGAAAGAGAGTGGTCTGCAGGGTCTGGGGGATCAGTACAGACATGGGGAGGGATAAGTCTATTGAGTCAGGGTCTATAGGGGAAAGGGGGGAAAGGGAGGGACCCAGAGGGTCTGGGAGTGACCTATAGGGTTTGAGAGTGTCTATAGGATACAGTAAAGAGGGATCCATAGGGTCCCATGGGATCTACAGGACTGGGAGGGAATGGGGAATTTATAGGGTTCAGGGGGATCTATAGGACTAGAGGGAACAGAGGGATCTATAGGATCCAGAGGGGGTCTCTAGGGTCGGGGGGGGGGGGGGGGGGGGGGGTGTGTCAGGGAAGGGTGTACAGGGGCTGAGGGCGGTCTGTAGGGCCGAGGGTCAGGGAAGGGTACATGGGGTCTGGGGGGTCTATAGGGTCTGGTTGCAGCACCGGGGGGGGTGGCGGGCTTGGGGCAGGGCATAGCGAGGCCACGCCCACTGCACTGTCCAGGGTGGGGCTGGACGGGACCCAGGCATCCGGAGGGGGACACCCAGGGCAGGTCCCCTGAGCTCCCCCCCCCGCCTCCACATGGCCCTGGTCGATCTCTTCATCAGAGGCACCGAGACCATGGCTGCAGCCCGGCCCTGGGCTGTCGCCCCCTGACCCGCCCTACCTCCCCCCTCCCTGACCTCACAGCCCCCCCCAGCGTGACATCACACCCCAGACCCCCCCAAACCTGGCTCAGATTCACACCTCCCACCGCACCGCCCTCCTGCTGACGGTGCGGCCGACCACCCGCCCACCTTCCGACCAATAGGTGCCCACCCAGCCGCCTCTCGATGGTGCCGCAGCGGCAGGGACAGGGGGTGGGAGGGGGGAGAGAAGCTGCAGGGCTCATTAGCATAAATTTGCATCGCCCCTCCCCCAGCCGCAGGGCACCACGGGGGACCCAGGCACGCAGCTCACCCTTTATTGGCCAGGGGAGGGGGGGCCAGGGTTCCGCCCCAGTTGCTCCCAGTATGATCCCAGTTGCCAGCACTGTAGTTCCAGTCGCTCCCAGTATGATCCCAGCTGCATGCAGCATGGACCCAATTACTCCCACCATGATCCCAGTTGCACCCCAGCATAGTCCCAGTCACTCCCAGTTGCCCCCCGTATGGTCCCACTTACCCTCATAATTCCAGTTGCTCCCAGTATATCCCAGTTGCCCCCAGCATGCTCCTAGTCACTCCCAGTATGATTCCAGTTGCTGTCAGTATATCCCAAATGCCCCCAACATGATCCCAGTTCCTCCCAGCATGGTCCCAGTCACTCCCAGTTGCTCCCAGTGTGATTCCAGTTGCTCCTACTCACTTCCAGTCACCCCCAGTGTGGTCCCAGTTGCTCCCTGTATGATCCCAGTCTCAGCCAGCATGATCCCAGTTGCCCTCCGTGTGATCCCAGTTACTCGCAGTACGATCCCAGTTGCTGCCACTGTGCTCCTAGATGCTCCCAGTATGATCCCAGTTGCCCTCAGTGTGGTCCCACTTGCTCCCAGTATGATCCCAGTTGCCTGCAGCGTGGTACCAGTTGGTCCCAGTTCCAGCCAGTGTGATCCCAGTCGCTCCCAGTTGCCCTCAGCATGGTCCCAGTTGCTCACAGTATGATCCCAGTCGCCGCCAGCATGCTCCTAGTCACTCCCAGTATGATCCCAGTTGCCCTCAGTGTGGTCCCACCTGCTCCCAGCATGATCCCAGTTGCCCTCAGCATGATTCCAGTAGCTCCCCGTTGCTCCAGCATTGTCCCAGTTACACCCCAACATAAACCCAGTTGCCCCCTAACATTGTCCCAGCATGGTCCCATTTGCCACCAGCATGCTCCTAGTCACTCCCAGTATGATCCCAGTTACTCCCTTTCTGCTCCCAGTTACTCCTAGTCACATCCAGTCATCCTCACTGTGGTCCTACTTGCTCCCAGTATGATCCCAGTTGCCCGCAGGGTGGCCGCAGTGGTTCCCAGTATGATCCCAGTTGCTCTTAGTCACTCCCAATATAAACCCAGTTGCTCCCAGTTGCCCCCAGCATGGGCCCAATTCCTCCCACAGTGATCCCAGTTACACCCCAGCATAGTCCCAGTTACTCCCAGTTCCCCCAGTATGATCACAGTTACCCTCAACATAGTTCCAGTTGCTCCCAGTATATCCCAGTGTCCCCCAGTATGATCCAAGTTGCCCTCAGCATAGTTTGTTACACCTAGTATATCCCAATCGGACCCAATGTGCTCCTAGACACTCCCACTTGCCCCAACATGATCCCAGTTCCTCCCAGTGTGGTTCCAGTCACTCCCAGTTGCTCTCAGCATGAACCCAGTTGCTCGCAGCTGCTTCCAGTCATCCCCAGGGTGGTCCCAGTTGCTCCCAGTATGATCCCAGTTGCCCCTAGCATGATCCCATTATCTCCCAGTTGTCCCACCATGGTCCCAGTTGCACCCTAACATAGTCCCAATCATTTCCAGTGTGGTCCCAGTTGCCCCAGCATGGTCACAGTTGCCCCCAGGGTGGTCCCAGTCGTACCCAGTATGATCCCAGATGTTTCCAGAGTGGTCCCAGTGGTCCCCAAAAGGAAGAGGAGGGAACAGGGGGTAGGGAGACCCCTAAAAATTTTTTTGGGGGGGGACCTACCTGTCTGCACTAGGGAGGTGATGCCAATCAGCCGCGCTGTGCTCCTTTTGCATAGAGATATACAGGAGTGCCACCACCAATGCTGCCACAGACCCCCCTCCAAAACCCCACAGAGGGGTCTCACCTGCTGCCCCCTCGCCAGCCAGGGGAGAGCTGTGGTGGGAGAAAATGGGGGGTGAGTATGGGCGGGGAAGAGATGGGGGGACTGAACAAGGAGGGTGGGGGGAACGGGGGGATCACCTGAGAGCAGTGCAGCTCCCCGTTCTCCCACCGCAGCGCCTCCAGCACCCTGCTGGAGTGGGGCTGTGATGTGGGGCAGACCCTCCCACGATGGCGGCCAGGAGAAGTGGTGGTGACACACACACTCCCAAGATGGCGGCCGGGAGAAGTGGGGGGGACAGACAGACACTCCCAAGATGGCGGCCGGGAGAAGTGGTGGGGGGACAGACACTCCCAAGATGGCGGCCAGGATGGTGGAGGGACAGACCTTCCCAAGATGGCGGCCAGGAGGGTGGACCCCTCCCAAGACGGCAGCCTTTAAGGGAGAAGGATGTCACCTATTGCAGGTATCCAGGATGTGGTGGGCAGCTTCCTTGTGAGAGGCCAGCAGAAGGTCGGACTGCACCCGCTGGAAACACCAGACCTGTGGGGCGGAGTTTGTGGGGCTGGCCCCATGGCTGGTGTCAGGTGGGCTGCCCTCCATCCTCCTCCTCCTCCTTGCCTGGGACTTGTGGATCAAATGCTTGAGGGCCATGTCAGCTGGGCTCTTGAAGAAGAGCTTCTCCTGCAGGCACACCTGTGGGGAGGAAAGGAGATGGCCACCAGTGATGGAAGATGAGGAAGGTTCACAATGGTGACCAGGGACAAAGGAGGAGAAGGGTTCAAAATGGCAGCCAGCACAGGGCAGCAACTCACCTTGTCAGAGATGGGGAGGTAGCAGCAGTTGGCGGTGCAGACAGGGCACGGACCTGCGTCAGAAAACAGACACGAGCACCCCTCCAAAATGGCGGTTGTAATCGACAGGGAACCAAGTTGTTCCCTGACATTGTGTAATTTGTCTTGAATTAAAAGAAGACAATAAGGCTTTACATACCAATCAGGAAGGGGGAAGACACACATTGTGATTGAACAAATGCTTTGTGTAAATAGCAAGGCTTGCTTAAATGTTGCGTAAAGGTCACAAGAAAAGGGCAACGGCTATAACTTACTAGATAAGGAGGGAAAAAGACAACAACTATAACTTAAGAGATAAGGAGGGAAAAGACAACAGCTATAATTTACCAGATAAGGGGATTAACTCTACCAGGACTGCACTTCTCCACATCAAAAGACATTCTACATCAAAAGAAACTCCCCCTTGAGAAGATTGACCGAATCCGCCCAATAACAAACCTACATGAGTGAAGAAAGAAGAAGCATGACAAGGCGGACATTTACAAGAAAGGGGTGCATGAACTCTATAAAAGGAATGTAACTATCACAGAAAGTTGCAAGCCGTTGGTGGAGCGCAGACTCCCTGGCCGCCCAGCGCTGCTTGCTTGCTATTCTCAATACATATATGAATTTTATATAGAATTGGCTCTGTAGATTTATAACAGCAGTTATGAGGGAAAAAAGGTTTGCAAGATGGGAGAGTGGACTATTTGGTGAGGTGGAAGGTGGGGGGGGGCCTCCCTTCCACCATTTTATGGATATAAGGTGAGGGGGATCCCTCTTTCCGCCATTTTAGGGGTTCAAGGTGAGGGGGAAGTAGGGGTGTGCCCCTCCATTTTGTAGTGGTGAAGGGGCTCCTACCTGCGCCCCTGCACACTGTGTGGAGGACATGGCCGCACCTGGTGACGGCAAAGCAGACTCCCTCTTGGCATAAGCAGCGGTTGTACTGGAACCAGTCCATGCTGGGGCGGTCAGCCGCCTGCTAGGGTGTCCGTGTCCCCGTCCCCCCCTTCTGTGGCGGCACCAGGACCCCTGCGCGTCTCAGTCTGTTAGGAAACGGAAAGGGGAATGGCCGTTAAAAAGGGCGGGAAGCCTGAGGAGAGGAAAGGACCGTTAAAAAGGGCGGGAAGATTGAGGGGGCGGGGTGACCGCGGAAGGGGGCGTGGCCACGGACGAAAGGGGTGGAGCCATGGTTAAAATGGGCGGGAGGATGAGGGGGCGTGGCAGCCGCGGAAGGGGGCAGGAGGTGGGCGGATCCAGAGCGGAAAGGGGCGGGGGCGGGGGCGTGGCCGGGCGCGGGGGCGGGGGGCGGGGCCCCCTGGGGCTGCTGGGGGGGCACAGCGAGTCCCGGGGGGGCTGCAGGGCCAGCGTGTGCTGGGGGGGTGATGCACCCCAAAACACCCGCCAGTGTCTGACCCCAAAGCCCCAGGCACCCCCAAAATACCCAGGGACACCCCAAACCCCATAGGACCCCTCCCCAAATCCCTCCCTCCAACTCCTCAGGATCCTGGGGGTTTTGGGGGTCCCACCAAAGGGTTTAGGGTTGGTTCTTGGGGGCTTTGAGGATCCCATCAAGAGCTTTTGTGGGTCTGGGGGGGATTTTGGTTCCCACCAAGGAGTTTTGGAGGTCCTGGAAGGGTTTGGGGATCCCACTGGGGGAGTTTGGGATCCCCACAGAGGCTTTGGGGGCCTGCGGGGACTTTCTGGGGTCCTACCAGGGGCTTTTGGGGTCCTGGAGAGCTTTTGGGGTCTCACCATAGTGTTTTGGCGGTCCTGGGTGTGTTTTGCGGTCCCCCCCGGTTTTGGGGTGCTGACCAGGGCACAATGGACACGGCACAGCTCCTGCAGCCGCTCCTCCACCACCGTGTTGGTCAGGAAGGTCACCACCGCCAGCGTCACCTCCCTGCCTGCCCAGCGGCACCAGTGCACCCAGTATGGACCAGTCTTCTTCCAGCCTCCCCTCCACTCCATCCCAGTGCCCCCCAGTCCCATCCCAGTGCCTCCCAGTCCATCCTAGTGCTCCCCAGTGACCCAGAGGGTGATGGGGTAGGGGGCTGAGCGGGGTCACGGCGGTCTAGGGGTGCCAAAGGGGTGGAGGGGTCAGGGGGCGGCAGGGGTTGGGGGTCACGGTGGGTCCCAGGGGTCAGGGAGTGTCATGACCCGGGCTGCAGAGACCAGGGAGTCGCGCCGAGTTCGGAATTCCTGCGGGCAGGATCTGGGTGAAGCCGGCGGCCGAGGGTCGGCGAAACGCTTTCTTCCCGGCAGCAGCACCCTGAGCTCGGGAGGCAGAAACGTCGGCGGCGGGGTTTCTCCCGACAGGAGTCGGCAGGACCCGCGTCACCCGAGGTCACCGTGTCCCCCGATTCCAGGGAGGAAAGAAGGCGAGGGTCACCGGGTTCTGTGCATCAGCGGGGAATGGGAGCAGTTGGAATCACGCTGGGGGCAACTGGGATCATGCTGGGAGCAACTGGGGGTGATTGGAATCACACTGGGAGGAGCTGCGATCATGTTGAGGGCCACTGGGAGTGTCTAGGAGCACACTGGAGGCATTGGGGATATACTGGGAGCAATTGGGACTACGCTGAGGGAAACTAGGATCGTACTGGGAGTGACTGGTTGGTGCGTCCGGAGCCTTCAGGAAGCGGGTGGCTGGGCGCGGGGGGGTCCCTCTGGGGAGCCGCTTCTCCCTCCCTGCGGGTGTCAGCCTTCCCGGATCTCCGGCCACACTGGCAGCAATTCGGCTCAAGCTGGGGACAGCTGGGATGACCTTGTGAGTGACTGAGGGGGACTAGGAGCAACTGGGAGCAGGCTGGGATCAACAGGAAAACTGCTGGGAGTGACTGGAACCACACTGGGGGAAACTGGGATCATGCAGGGAGCAACTGGGGGCAACTGGAATGACGTTGGGAGTGACATTGGGAGTGACCAGGACCAACTGGGAACATGCTGGGAGCAACTGGGATCATACTGGGAGCAACTGGGAGTGACTGGAACCACAGTGGGAAGAATTGGGATCACGGTGGGAGCAAGTGGGAGCAACTGGAATGACGTTGGGAGTGACATTGGGAGGGACTAGGAGCAAATGGGAATATGATTGGAGCAACTGGGAGTAACTGGAAACACACTGGGAGGAAGTGGGATCATGTTGGGGGCAACTGAGGGCAACTGGAATGACATTGGGAGTGACTGAAAGTGAGTAGGAGCAACTGAGAGCAAACTGGGAGCAACTGGGATCATGCTGGGAGCAACTGGGAGTAACTGGAACCACACTGGGAGGATCTGGGATCATGTTGGGGGTAACTGGGGCAATTGGAATGAAGTTGGGAGTGACTGGGCTTGACTAGGAGCAACTGGGAGCAGACTGGGAGCAACTGGGATCATGCTGGGAGCAAGTGGGAGTGACTGGTACCACACTGGGAGGAACTGGGATCATGTTGTGGGGAACTGAGGGCAACTGGGATGATGTTGGGAGTGACTAGGATCAACTGGGATCATGCTGGGAGCAATTGGGATCATGCTGGCAGCAAGTTGGAGTGACTGGAACCGCTCTGGGAGGAACTGGGATCATGATGGAGGCAATTGGGTGCAACTGGAATGACTTTGGGACTGACATTGGGATTGACTAGGAGGAACTGGGAACATGCTGGGAGCAACTGGGATCATGCTGGTAGCACTGAAAGTGACTGGAACCACTCTGGGAGGAACTGGGATCATGATGGAGGCAAGTGTGGGCAATTGTAATGACTTTAGGAGTAACTAGGAGCAACCATGATCATGCTGGGAGGAACTGGGAGTGACTGGAACCACACTGGGAGGAAGTGGGATCATCTTGGGGGCAACTGAGGACAACTGGATTGAAGTTGGGAGTGGCTGGAAGTGACTAGGAGCAACTGAGAGCAGACTGGGAGCAACTGGGATCATTCTGAGAGCAACTGGGAGTGGTTGGAACCACACTGGGAGGAAGTGGGATCATGTTGGGGGGAACTGGGGGCAACTAGAATGATGTTGGGAGTGATGTTGGGAGTGACTAGGAAGAAATTGGAACATGATTGTAGCAACTGGGATAATGCTGGGAGCAACTGGGAGTGACTGGAACCACACTGGGAGGAACTGGGATCATGTTGGGGGGAACTGGGAGCAACTAGGATGATGTTGGGGGTGGCTAGGAGGAACTGGGATCATGCTAGGAGGAATTCGGATCATGCTGGCAGCAACTGGGAGTGACAGGAACCTCTAGGGAGGAACTGGGATCATGATGGAGGCAATTGTGGGCAACTGGGATGACGTTGGGAGTGACATTGGGAATGACTAGGATCAAATGGGAACATGACTGGAGCAACTAGGATCATGCTGGGAGCAACTGGGAGTGACTGGAACCACACTGGGAGGAACTGGAATCATGATGGGGGCAAGTGGGGGCAATTGGAATGATGTTAGGAGTTACTAGGAGCAACCAGGAGCATCCTGGGAGGAACTGGGAGTGACCGGAAGCACACTGGGAGGAACCGGGATCATGTTGGTGGCAACTGGGGGCAATTGGAATGATGTTGGAAGTGACATTGGGAGTGACTAGAAGAAACTGGGAACGTGCTGGGATGAACTGGGAGTAACTGGAACCACACTGGGAGGATCTGGGATCATGTTGGGGGCAACTGGGGCAATTGGAATGAAGTTGGGAGTGACTCAACGTGACTAGAAGGAACTGGGAATAGACTGGGAGCAACTGGGATTATGCTGTGAGCAAGTGGGAGCGACTGGAACCACACCAGGAGGAACTGGGATCATGATGGGGGCAAGTGGGGGCAATTGGAATGACGTTAGGAGTAACTACGAGCAACCAGGAGCATGCTGGGAGCAACTGGGAGTGACTTGAACCACACTGGGAGGAACTGGGATCATGTTGGTGGCACCTGGGCACAATTGCAGTGATGTTGGAAGTGACATTCGGAGTGACTAGGAGCAACTAGGAACTTGCTGGGATCAACTGGGAGTAACTGGAACCACACTGGGAGGATCTGAGATCATGTTGGGGGCAAGTGGGGCAAATGAACGAAGTTGGGAGTGACTGAAAGTGAGTAGGAGCAACTGGGAACAGACTGGGAGCAACTGGGATCATGCTGGGAGCAACTGGGAGTGACTGGAACCACACTGGGAGGATGTGGGATCATGTTGGGGGTAACTGGGGCAATTGGAATGAAGTTGGGAGTGACATTGGGAGGGACTAGGAGCAAATGGGAATATGATTGGAGCAACTGGGAGTAACTGGAAACACACTGGGTGGAATTGGAATCATGTTGGGGGCAACTGAGGGCAACTGGAATGAAGTTGGGAGTGACTGGAAGTGAGTAGGAGCAACTGAGAGCAGACTGGGAGTAATTGGGATCATGCTGGGAGCAACTGGCAGTGACTGGAACCACTCTGGGAGGAACTGGGATCATGATGGAGGCAATTGGGGGCAACTGGAATGACGTTAGGAATGACATTGGGAGTGACTAGGAGGAATTGGGATCATGCTGGGATCAAATGGGAACATGACTGGAGCAACTGGGAGTGACTGGAACCACATTGGGAAAATCTGGATGCATGTTGGGGGCAACTGGGACAATTGGAATGAAGTTGGGAGTGACTCAAAGTGACTAGGTGCAACTGGGAGCAGACTGGGAGCAATTGGGATCATGCTGGGGTCAAGTGGGAGTGACTGGTACCACCCTGGGAGGAAGTGGGAGTATGTTGAGGGCAACTGGAATGATGTTGGAGTGAGTAGGATCAACTGGGATCATGCTGGGAGCAACTGTGAGTGACTGGAACCACCCTGGCAGGAACTGGGATCATGCTGGGAGCAACTGGGAGCAACTGGGATGACGTTGGGAGTGACATTGGGAGGACTAGGAGCAAATGCGAACATGATTGGATCAACTGGGATCATGCTGGGAGTGACTGGAACCACACTGGGAGGGACTGGGATCATGTTGGGGGGAACTCGGGGCAACTGGGATGACATTGGCAGTGACATTGAAAGTGACTAGGAGGAAATGGGAACATGACTGGAGCAACTGGGATCATGCTGGGAGCAACTGGGAGTGACTGGAACCACACTGGGAGGAACTGGGATCATGATGGGGGCAAGAGGGGCCATTGGAATGACGTTAGGAGTAACTAGGAGCAACTGGGATCATGCTGGGAGGAACTGGGAGTGACTGGAACCACACTGGGAAGAAATGGGATCATGTTGTGGGAAATAGGGTGCAACTGGGATGACGTTGCGAGTGACATTGGAGTGACTAGGATCAAATGGGAACATGATTGGTGCAACTAAGATCATGCTGGGAGCAACTGGGAGTGACTAGAACCACACTGGGAGGAACTGGGATCATGTTGGGGGCAACTGGGGGCAATTGGAATGACGTTGGGAGTAACTAGGAGCAACCTGGAGCATGCTGGGAGGAACTGGGAGTGACTGGAACCACACTGGGAGGAAGTGGGATCATATTGGGGGCAACTGGGGCAATTGGAATGACGTTGGGAGTGGCTGGAAGTGACTAGGAGCAACTGAGAGCAGAGTTGGATCAACTGGGATCATGCTGGGAGCAACTGGGAGTGACTGGAGCCACAGTGGCAGTTAGTAGGATCATGTTGGGGGGAACTGGGGGCAACTGGGATGACGTTGGGAGTGACATTGTGATGGACGAGGAGCAAATGGGAACACAATGGGAGCAATTGGCAGTGACTGGAACCACACTGGGAGGAACTGGGATCAAGTTGGGGGAATCTGGGGGCAACCGGAATGACGTTGGGAGTGACATTGGGAGGGACTAGGAGCAAATGAAAACATGATTGGAGCAACTGGGAGTGACTGGAATCACTCGGGGAGGAACCGGGATCATGAGGGTGGCAACTGGGGGCAACTGGGAGAAAAAAATAAGATTTGAACTCTATAAAGTGGCTTTGGAGCTTCCAAATCAGGTTTTAGCGCTTAAAAATGATGCTCTGGGCCCTTGAAATGAATCTTTGGACCTTAAAAGCACAAACCCTGGAACTGTGGACCCTCCAAATGAGGGCTTGGACCCTCCAGACACGGCCTGTACCCTAAAAATACCTGTCTGGATGCAAAAAAAGAGGCTTTGGACCCTGAAAAAAAGCAATTTTTGAGCGTAAGATGAGGCTTTGGAAGGATAAGACATTGGAAATAAACACGAGGCTCTGGACCCTAGAAATGCAGCTTTGGTCTCGACCAATGAGGCTTTGGCCATTCTAAATCAGATTTTAGGGCCTAAAAATGATGCTCTTGGCCGTTGAAATGAATCCTTAAACCTATAAAGCACAAACCCTGGCAGTTTAGACCCTACAAATAAGGGCTTGGACCCTCCAGAGGTGGCTCGGACCCTAAGGATGCCTGTCCTGATGCCAAAAGAAGAGGCTTTGGAGCCTGAAATGAGACACTGCAAACTAACAGTGAGCCTTCGGGCCCTAAACTGAGGGGTTTGGAGCAAAAATGAGGCTTTGTAAGACAAGATTAAGACTTTGGAAAGCAAAAATGAGGCTCTGGACCCTAGAAATTTAGATTTCAACTATATGTAACAGCTTTGGGGCTTCCAAATCAGGTTTTAGGGCTTAAAAATGATGCTCTGGGCCGTTGAAATGCATCTTTGGACCTTAGAAGTGTGAACCCTGGAAATTTGGACACCGGAAAATGAGGGCTTGGACCCTCCAGAGGTGGCTCGGACCCTAAGGATGCATGTCTGGATGCTAAAAAAAGAGGCTTTGGAGCCTGAAATGAGACACTGCAAACTAACAGTGAGCCTTTGGATGTAAAACTGTTGGGTTTGGAGCCTAAAATGAGGCGTTGTAAGACAAGAGTAAGACTTTGGAAAGTAAAAATGAGGCTCTGGACCCTAGAAATTTAGATTTGAGCTCTATAAAGCGGCTTGGGGGCTTCCAAATCAGGTTTTAGGGCTTAAAAATGATGCTCTGGGCCATTAAATTGCATCTTTGAACCTTAGAAGCACAAACCCTGTAACTTTGGACCCCCTCAAATAAGGGTTTGTACACTCCGGATGTGGCTCAGGCCCTAAAAATGCCTGTCTGGATACAAAAAATTGGCTTTGGATCCTGAAAAAAGCATTTTGGGAGCCTAATATGAGGCTTTGGAATGCTAAGGCTTTGGTAAGCTAAGGCTTTGGAAGGTAAATATGGCTCTAGACCCTAGAAATGCGGCTGTGGATTCGACCAGTGAGGCTTTGGACCTTCCAAGTCAGACTTTGGGGCATAAAAATGATGCTCTGGGCTTTAAAATGCATCTCTGAACCTTAAAAGCATCAAGCCTGGAACTTAGGAATGAGGCTTTGGACCCTGACAGGCAGGGTTCGGACCCTCCAACTGAAACTCTGGGCCCTCAAAAAAGGCTGTGGGTATTAAAACATGGGGTTGGGCCCTAAAATCAAGGATTTGGGCCTGAAAAGGGGGCTTTCGGGCCTAGAAATGCATCTTTGGACACTCAGAATGAGGCCTTGGACATGAAGGAAACAAGGCTTTAAGCCCCAGGTGAGGAGTCTGTAGCCTGAAATGAGGGTTGGGCCCCTAGCATGGAGTCTTTCTACCCTGGAATCAAAGCTTTGGATCCTAGAAATGAGGCTTTGGGACCTAAACCTGAGGCTTTGAGCCCTAAAAGGGGGTTCTGGACCCTCCAAATGAGGGATTGGACCCTCCAGATGCAGCTTGGACCCTAAAAATGCCTGTCTGGAATCTAAAACCGATGCTTTGGACCTTGAAAATGAGACTGCTGAAAATGAAACTGAGCCTTTACACTCTAAGAATGAGTGGTTTGTTGCCTGAAATGAGGCTTTGGGAAGTAAACACGAGGTTCTGGACCCTAGAAATGCAACTTTGGACTCTGGAAATGAGGCTTTGGACCCTCCAAATCAGACTTTAGGGGTTCAGAATGATGCTCTGAACCCTTAAAATGCATCTTTGAACCTTAAAACCACAAACCTTTGAACTGTGGACCCTCCAAATGAGGGCTTGGACCCTCCAGAGGCGGCCTGAACCCTAAGGATGCCTGTCTGGATGCTAAAAAAAGAGGCTTTGGAGCCTGAAATGAGACACTGCAAACTAACAGTGAGCCTTTAGCCGTAAAACTGAGGGGTTTGGAGCCTAAAATGAGGCATTGTAAGACAAGAGTAAGACTTTGGAAAGTAAAAATCAGGCTCTGGAAACTAGAAAATTAGATTTGGACTCTATAAAGTGGATTTGGGGCTTCCAAATCAGGATTTAGGGCTTAAAAATGATGCTCTGGGCCCTTGAAATGCAGCTTTGGACCGTAAAAGTGTGAACCCTGGAACTTTGAACCCTCCAAATGAGGGCTTGGACGCTCCAGAAGTGGCTCGGACCCTTCGTATACCTGTCTGGATGCTAAAAAAAGAGGCTTTGGACCCTGAAATGAGACACTGCAAACTAACAGTGAGCCTTTAAGGCCCTAAACTGTGGGATTTGGAGCCTAAAATGAGGCGTTGTAAGACAACAGTAAGACTTTGGAACGTAAAAATGAGGCTCTGGACCCTAGAAATTTAGAATTGAACTCTATAAAGTGGCTTTGGGGCTTCCAAATCAGGTTTTAGGGCTTAAAAATGATGCTCTGGGCCCTTGAAATGCATCTTTGAAACTTAAAAGCACAAACCCTGGAACTGTGGACACTCCCAAATGAGGGCTTGGACCCTCCAGAGGTGGCTCGGACCCTTCGTATACCTGTCTGGATGCTAAAAAAAGAGGCTTTGGAGCCTGAAATGAGACACTGCAAATTAACAGTGAGCCTTTAAGGCCCTAAACTGTGGGGTTTGCAGCCTAAAATAAGGCTTTGTAAGACAAGAGTAAGACTCTAGAAAGTAAAAATGAGGCTCTGGACACTAGAAATTTAGATTTGAACTATATGTAGCAGCTTTGGTTCTTCCAAATCAGGTTTTAGGGCTTAAAAATGATGCTCTGAGCCCTTGAAATGCATCTTTGGACCTTAAAAGTGTGAACCGTGGAACATTGGACATCCCCAAATGAGGTCTTGGATCCTCCAGAGGTGGATCGGGCCCTTCGTATACCTGTCTGCATGCTAAAAAAAGAGGCTTTGGAGCCTGAAATGAGACACTGCAACTTAACAGTGAGCCTTTAAGGCCCGAAACTGTGGGGTTTGCAGCCTAAAATGAGGCTTTGTAAGACAAGATTAAGACTTTGGAAAGTAAAAATGAGGCTCTGGACAGTAGAAATTTAGATTTGAAGTATATGTAGCAGCTTTGGTTCTTCCAACTCAGGTTTTAGGGCTTAAAAATGATGCTCTGGGCCCTTGAAATGCATCTTTGGACCTTGAAAGTGTGAACCCCGGAACTTTGGACACCCCCAAATGAGGGCTTTGACCCTCCAGAGGTGTCTCGGTCCCTAAGGATGCCTGTCTGGATGCTAAAAAATGAGGCTTGGAGCCTGAAATGAGACTATGCAAACTAACAGTGAGCCTTTGGCCGTGAAACGGTGGGGTTTGGAGCCTAAAATGAGGCTTTGTAAGACAAGAGTAAGACTTTGGAAAGTAAAAATGAGGCTTTGGACTCTAGAAATTTAGAATTGAACTCTATAAAGTGGCTTTGGGGCTTCCATATCAGTTTTTAGGGCTTAAAAATGATGCACTGAGCCCTTGAAATGCATCTTTGGTCCTAAAAGAACAAACCCTGGAAATGTGGACACCCCCAAATGAGGGCTTGGACCCTCCAGAGGTGGCTCGGTCCCTAAAAATGCATGTCTGGATGCTAACAAAATAGGCTTTGGAGCCTGAAATGAGACTATGCAAACTAACAGTGAGCCTTTAAGGCCCTAAACTGAGGGGTTTGGAGCCTAAAATGAGGCGTTGTAAGACAAGAGTAAGTCTTTGGAAAGTAAAAATGAGGCTCTGGACCCTAGAAATTTACATTGGGACTCTATAAAGTGGCTTTGGGGCTTCCAAATCAGGTTTTAGGGCTTAAAAATGATGCTCGCAGCCCTTGAAATGCATCTTTGGACCTTAAAAGTGTGAACCCTGGAACTTTGGACACCCCCAAATGAGGGACTGGACCATCCAGAGGTGGATTGGACCCTAAGGATGCCTGTCTGGATGCTAAAAAAAGAGGCTTTGGAGCCTGAAATGAGACTATGCAAACTAACAGTGAGCCTTGGGGCCCTAAACTGCCCAGCTCGCTCCACCCCCTCTGCAGACTTGTCTGGCACTGTGTGGACCTCAGCCAGCAAAACCTTCTGCCCACACGTGAGCCCTGAGGCAGCGTCATGAGACACTTGCAACGTGCCCATGCTGACCGAGGCGAGAGGCCAGGACGCAAAGTATAGAATTACAGGGGCAAGTTTTTTTTCGTGCTCATGTTGTGTCCCAGCCTAATTGGGACACCCCGAATGTGCCTTTACACAGGTTCTCATACCCTTCAATTGTTCAGCTACAAGACGACTTGACTAACCACCAACACCCACACTACTGATAATCATAGTCAAACTTTGCAAAGCAACTCTAGTTTTGCAGCACTGTCGCTGCTTGCCTATTAAGCAAGATGTCCCTGCACTCAGTCTTGCTAGAGTTGCTGGTCTATGATGCCAGACACTGCTGGGAGGATTTCAAAGATGTGTCAGAAGGACTAGGATGCTGGCGTTATCTTGATTGACCTGGGGTATCCTTTATCCTTCATGGACAGCTCTAAGCTTCCTCGAAGTAAAGTCCTTCTTTCCAGGGCCACTGAGTCCCTTGGAGATTTCTGAGGAGAGCTCTGCGGAGAGTTCTCCAGGGACTTCAGAGGACAGTCCTGTGGGGAGTCCCCAGAAGGATCCCCTGAAGATTCCTCTGGAGAGGCCCTTGCTAAGCCCTCTGCGGATCCAATTAGACAAAGTTCCTGAAGTAACTCAAGCTAGACAAAGCCATTAAATGCTTTATGAGATCATACAGGAAATTGAACTCAAGTGCCTGCCATGGCATTGCCTCGGTATGTCGTACACCCAAGCAACCAACCTTCAATACTTTTTCATAAAGCTTATGTAGAAAGCAATTCTGTAGCACTTGCTCTTCATGCATCATTACAGTTATCAGTTACATGATCACTGTTTCACTGGGATGCCTTTCATACAATAGCTCCCAGTACTATAAAAAGAACTGCTTGTTGAGCCCTACATCACTCCTGTGTAAAGGGTCTCCTACAGCCTCAAGCTACTCACCAGCTAGTGTTTCCCAGAAGTCAACCGCAAAATTCCACTTCCTCCTATTTTCTGCTTCCGTCCATAGCAGGCACAGAGGGGCTTTTCACCCAGGAACCTCTGGGCTCTGATACCGTAAAACAGGGAGGAACCTAGCCCCATCCCCGCTGTGATGATGTGCTCGTAGAAGCTCACCCATCAAATACATGTCAAACAGAGGGGGACATACAACACAGTGAGGAAGATGGATGCTTTACTTCTGCAGTGCTGCTGCTTGATGTCCAGTATTTTCTCAAGGAGGAACTATCTACTCATATTCTCCACAACACTGAAGCTTCCCCACTGCTAGGGTGCAATGCAGACAAATCCCATGGATGCTACTGGAACAGCAGCTTCAATTCCATACACTGCTGCCCTCCTCCTCTGAGGCCGTCAGCTCCACTGATGGTGCACAGCCAGAACCTTCATGCTCAGCAGGCCCCAGCTCTGCCAGAGAAGCAAAGATCACAAGCCATTTCAGATCAGGAGCAGCTTTGTTCCATCTTCCACAAGCCCCTAAGGAAACACACCATGAGCTAGTACGTGGCAGCAGGCAGAGGAAAGAATGTCGCACTGGTTTCCTCCATGAGCTCTGTCGTGGTTTAACCCCAGCAGCAACTAAGCACCACGTAGCTGCTCACTCACCACCCTCACAGTGGGATAGGGGAGAGAATCAGAGGGGTGAAAGTGAGAAAACTTGTGGGCTGAGATAAAGACAGTTTAACAGGTAAAGCAAAAGCCACGCACGCAAGCAAAGCAAAATAAGGAATTAATTTACTACTTCCCATCGAGGCAGGTGTTCAACCATGTCCAGGAAAGCAGGGCTCCATCAAGCTCACACCCCATCTAGCTACCTGCCAAGCTGCAATAGTTGATGATGTGAGAGAAATTACTGTCCCAGCTGCCACCAAGTGCATTTTGCTGTTCAACAGGCTAGCTGTAAGCAAGTATAACCATAATAATCACTAGTCACTTTGCTGCTCAGATAGGTCAGGCTCTTAAACAATTTTGAAGTTCTCCACTCAAATATTCTCACACAAGCACACCTTACTCTCTGTAGCTGGCACTTTTAGCACTTCCCCCAGCCACGAAAACAGACTAGGAATCCCGCAACCTAAGCGACACCATGTTCCACCGCTACATGGGAAGCTACAGCAAGCTTCCAGTCCAAACAAAACATTCTAGCACCATTCAGTTATGCCATGAGATTGCATAAAAGAGTACATTTTGCTTTCACAAAATCTACATCTGAAACCTCAGCTAAAAAAGGATCTTTGGCAAATAGTCGGGGGCGGGGGGGGGGGGGTGGGGTGGGGTGGTGTGTGTCTATGTAGGAATTTGCAATTTGCAAAATGTCCTGTCATCTCATCTCTATTTATTGGACACAAGGTTGGTTCTGTGTAAGAATTCTACCCCAAACAACTCTTTTACGCAGATTGAACCCCACCATGTCTATGTTTTTCCTTCCTGCACACCACAACACCAAGTTACAAACCGTAGGGCTTTTTTAAGCCCTCTTTAAAGTACCACTGCATTACAGCTAAACAAGCATTCAAACAGGAGGGGAAAAGAGGACCTTATGCCAGCTACATCCATGTGCCAACTGCTGTCACCATACCAAGTGAGACTGAACACCACAAAACTTGTAGCCTACTGGAATACACCCAGCGGTACGCATGGCAGCAGACATGCGAGAGGCGTGGATGCAGCCAGGGAGTTTCCCCTTCCCCTCTGTACAGAGTCCTAACCAGAAACACATCCTCATCCTTCGCCTCCACAACCTCCTGATGTTGCATCCACAGCCGCCCGCATCTGTGACACACACTTCGAGCAGGCAAGGCCACACTGTCCTACTCCAGATGTGAGGTGAAGTCTTGCCTGCAGGCTTAATAGGTGGGAAACAGCTGTGCAAGTCTCACACCTGCTGAATTAGATTTACCAGTTCTAGATAAGAATTTCCCACTTTAATTCAGAGAACTACAAAGGCATCTGAGCAAGTTGGAGACATGCCCCCCCCGCCATTCCCCCCCATTCTACAGGCCTGGCTCTGGCAAATACATGCAGAAAGCTTCAAGCCCTCTGCCATCAGCAAGAGCAGTCACTTGCCTAAGAGGAGAAAGGGACGAGAGGGGATGTCCTCTTATTTTTGCTCCAAAACTGCTCTTGACAAGCAACCCAGCACAACACTTCCTTAACAGAAACAGGTGATGGAGGATGAAAGCAAATGGCATATACTTTTTAATGCCATTCATTAATAAAAAGCTATAAAATGCAGAACAACTGTGAATCTTTCTCTAATCCAAAAAATTAACTGAAGTATCCTGATGTACTCATGACTAAGAGGATGTGTAGAACAGACTTTCAAGTAGAGCACTTCAAATTGGCTCCTAAGGGGCTGAAGTCCCTCAGGTTCATCATTCCCATCAAACAAAAAGCATAACCTGTGCCTAGAACTCATCACGGTAAGCTCTCCAACATAGCCAGTACTCTACCACCTCTGGACCTGGACTACTTGGGTCAACAAATTGAGACTTACTCTTGAGAGGCAGGGAGGCTCTACAAATTCCAGAAGGAAAGGAAGACACAGTAGCGTGTCCTACACAAGGAGCAGACACAGAGTCTGTGCTGTGCAAGCCCTGTCCACTACATTAACACTGCTACCTTTGGGATGTAAAGTCAAGGGCACACGACACTACACTGCATGCATGCCAGTCGAGCAGAAAGCAATTGCTCTCGCAGATCAAGAGCTAGTGTCCAGGGCCTGCACCTCCCTGTACAGCTGCAAAGAAAAGCAACACTTAAAAGGTGCACTAAAAAGCATTAGCTACCTTCTCATGGAGAGAGACAGGCTTACACTGGGTAAAACCCAGTCCTAACTAAGCAACCGCCTTTCTTTTGTATACAAGACTAAGGATCTGAAGTTAATGGGGATTTACCCCATTCAGCAGGTACATTTGGAAGCTGGAAGCGCTTTCAGGTAACACTTCAAAGCACTTAAAAGTCAATCCAGATGTTAGTCTGCGAATCAGGAAAGAGCCTACTTTCTAGAGGTGCTGCACCACTCCAAGTCCCAGTGAGAGCAAGAGAAAAGTTGAAACACTTGATATCTTGGGAATTAATACTACTTAAGTGCCTCCTCCACCATGCCAAAAAAAAGAGATCTGCCTACGACGCAGAGCAGAAAACAGCACTGAACAAAGGCTTTCTCCAGACATGAACTGGAGATGCCCCAGAGATACTACCTACACATAGATCATCCCCCCAGTAGGGATGATCACATACAGCAGCTTTCAGCCACCAGTCACGACACTCCAGTAACTTGGTATTTCTTCCCTATGATACCGAAGGGTGACAGTGTCAGGACCTCCACAGAGCCCTCACTGACAGCGGGTCAGGACAAGGGCTGTAGCTGGTAAGGTGGGCAGGTGACAACACGAGCTGGCAAAGCACTTTTTCTCCTATCACAGAAACTTCTCCCGCATCTGAAAGAAGCAGACCCTGACATTCATCTAGACAGCACTGTTCAAACTCCAGTAACCACATCAATGAAACTTTCCCAGTCCTTGCCAACAGGCATTCTCTTTTCATAACTTGCCCGATGAAAACATGGATGCCTAGAGCCCAGCTAAATAAGGACTGCAATTTAGTAGTCTGGGATTCATATGGTTTAAAATGGGCATCACAGCACAGTGCCTTCTCGTGTTTGAAAATAAAGGCTAAGAGAAGCAGCTTATGGGACCACGCACCTTGCAAGCCCTCACACTTGACCCTGCTGTAAAGTTCCATTGGACATACTGCATCCACATCAGAAAAGGAAAACAGCACGCAAATCTGCAAGCTTTTTTCTTTTTCTTTTGAAAGAGTGAGCTTTTGTGTATTTGAAGCAAATAAATTCACACTGAAAATTAAGAGTCTCACTCATGGCTTTAAAATTCCAAAGCAAGCATTTACTCACAGCACAGACTCCTAATATGACACCACAGAGCAGACAACATGGTTTTTTTCTGTTCCCAGAGAAAAATGCAATAATAGACAGTATTAGCAGTGGTACAAAGACTGGATTTGCTTTGAGATGAAGTAAAACAGACTAAGACGCAATACAAAAAAGAAGTAGAAGCAAAATTCAGACTTTTCAAAGTTCAGAAATATTTGGATAGTGTACAATTTTGTTATCATAAAAGCATTAATATTGTCTACCATTAGATTTCAGAGTTGCTTTCACATTTGGTTTCTTGGTTGCTTGAGGAATACTGTGATAGAACACTTCTGTAAGCTAGGTTCAAGGAAGTTGCAGTGATAAAAACATAACGCAGCTAAAAGGAGAAAAGCAACAACCTGACCCAGAGAAAAAAACCTGAAGGAGATGGGATGCCTTATCTGAACCAAGCTGAGATGATAAAGGCTGAAGCCAAGTATTATGCAAAGAACAATGGACATTTTGGTCAGTTGTTTTACCAAACTCAGCTGTGGCTGCTTAGTCCAGAGCTTAATTTTATGCCTACGGACTGCTGAAATACACTGCTGCAGGATTTTTATCCTTTTCCCTTGCATACCTGTAATCAGCTCTGCTGTTCTTTTCAAGCTTAGGAGCTGACAATGTGTTTTTTTTAATGCAGATAGTTGGGCTGGGGACTTGCAAGGATCAACTTTTATATTAAATTCAAAATCAAATTCCAGGATTAGCTTTTAGGGTTTTGGGGAAAAAAAACCCCAAAACCCACAACACAGTCTTACTGAACTAACAATTCAAGTACTTGATTTTTATGTGAGACTGTTATGATCTTCTGTCACCTGCAGTCTGACACCTCCTTGTACAGAATACTACACCCTGCAGTAGTACTGTACTGCAAAGACAGTAATATTCTGAAACTACAAAAATCACATCTAGACCAGGGAGCTACAAATAAAACAAAGTGAAGCACTGCACTAAGACCAAGAAGGGTTTCAATAGCCAAGGAAGTTCCAAGTGGCTTCCAAAAAAACCCCACCCACACTATTTTAAATATATGTATGTACACACATATATACACACACGGTCACAGAGTACATAGGACGATATTAAAGAATAAAAATTGTAGGTGTATGCACAAACACTCACAGAGTAGGATATTAAAAGGAAAAAAATGCCGGGGGGGGGGGGGGGTGTCATATATATATATGTCTGTGCATGTGTAGATATATACACACACCCCTACAGACAATTTTTTCTTTAACTAATACCCTACTACCTTTTAATGAAGAAAACCCCTGAAGTACAGAGACAACTCTTACTAACAAGAAATATCTACACCACCATTCATTTCTATTTATCAATTTACTCAATTTTTAGAAAAAAAAAAGAACTCCTCTGCCAGTTAATATTGCAAACCTGAAGACACCAAGGGAGCTGACCCTGTGGTAGCACCTGCTAGAGACACACTGGTAACACTCAGGCCAAGGCTGTTTGCAGTGTTCATACTGCTTGCCATGCTGACAACCAAAGAGGTGCTGCTAGGGGCTGAGGTTGAAGCAGTTGAAAAGGTTCTTGAGGGCTGGAGCAAAGTTGTGTTCTCAACACTGGTGTGCTAGAAAGGAGACAAAAAGAATGACAATCACAGAGCAAATAAAGCACAGTGGGGGAAAGAAAAAACACACAAACCAAACAGAAAAACCCCAGACAACAATCTTTTAAGTAACGGCAGCACATGCAAAAGATAGGCATTATCTATATACCAAGCAAGCAACTAAGTTGCATGCTTGTGATTTTTAAGTATTCAAAGAAAATTATTATGGGTTCAATTCAAACCACTATATCATCACAACATTATACCCTAGTAATTTGAATCTCACTCCGTTGCATTATTTCTTCCCCTTTGCTTGTACGCTCCTTTAAGCTAGTACTTGTTCTGTTAAATAAACTCCTACATCCTTCCAAAAGACAGCATTTGTTTACAAAAGACAGGACACCGCTACAGTGATTTCCTCAATGCACTTGTGCAATTTAAAAGATTTAAACTGTAGTGCCCCACAACAGAGTCAACGTGGTCAACTCAATCACAGACCAGATGCAGGACAGGACCACAGGAGGACGAAGGAGTTCCCGGTTTGAATCCAGCACAACACAGTGCCTCAGCCGTAAGCCGATCACACCTGCAAAACAGTGTCATCAACACACAGAAGCCAAAACAACTCTGACAACAGAAAAGAAGGACAGTTGGGCAAGTGTGAATTTTTAAGTTGCATACCCAGTAGGGATGGAGCATGACAAACCAAACTACAGGCATAAAGAAAGGCGGGGACCTATCTGCACCCCCCAACTGGGATTGTACAGAAGTACCCCAGGACAGAATAAGGCAGCGTCTCTGACACTTGTTTGTGCAACCCTCATCCAGAGCACTGTGTTCACTACCATTTGCCTTGCTCTCTCAAATGCATTAAATACACAGGTGACAACAATGCCACATGGTAAACTGTAAAGCCATCTGTCATGAGGCATTGGTCATGACATGTATCACTCCATCACCTGCATTTTGCCAGCTAACCTCTCCAGTAGAGGCTGCTAACAGTCCGTGTTTTGGAGCAGTCTCAGACAGCCACTTCTGAAGATATTTTTGTAAATTTTTTTTCTTTAATGCATTTGTTACAAGAAATTTCTTCTTTAGTTCATCCCCCCCTTTCTGGCATGAAAGTTTCCTCTGCAGTTGTGTGACTGGCCAGCCTCTGTGATAGCTATTCCTGATTTAGTAAAAATCACAAGTGGGAAAGATTTTTTTTTACCACAAGAGAGAGGGCTGGCAGTCCTTCTTCCCTGAGATAAGGCTCCTTTCAGTTCTTCCTGTATTGGGACACAATGAGCATTAAGAGAGGGTCAGTTTATCTGATGATTATGCCAAACAGCTGTTGAAATGCAAATAGGACTTACTGCATGTGATGTGCTTGAAGACAGCCCTGAGGAAGGGGAGAGGCTGCTCTGATGACTGGAAAGAGAGCTAGAAAGAAATTGCAAAGAAATAATAAAATTATTTTTTCCCAGAATTACTTCAAATATATATATGTATAGAGATATACACACACACATACATATATAAACACATATGTACATATAGACATACACAGAGTAGGTAGTAGGATATATAGTTAAAGAATAAAAACTGTAGGTGTGTGTATGTGTATACACTTACACAGAGGAGGATCTTAAAAGAAAAAATGCCTGGAGGGGCGTGTGTATATACAGACACAGCTATATACACATATCCCTAGAGGCTGTTTTTTCTTTAACTAATAGCCTGCAGCCCTGCTCTGACAACTGGGGTCAGCTCTGACTTAAAACTGCTGGGGTTTGCTGTTGAAAAACAGTAAAATTAATGTTCGGTGGTGGGCAGCGAGCGGTTAAAAGATTGTCCTTAAATTTCAGAGCTTTAATTACAAGTCAAGCAGCAAAGCCTCAGTGCAGGCCCCATGCCAGTCCCAGAAGAGTGCAACTCCTGGCTCCCCAGCACCAGGTTTTCATCCTCATTTTTGGCCCAAATTCTGCCAAACAAGACACAAATCTTGGATCTGTTGGTAAAAATCCTGTTGGGGATGAGGGGGGGGCAACAGGTGGTTGGTAGTAAAATAGGTGAAAAATCAGGTTTAAAATTCACTGCCAATTTGGAAAAAAAGATTTTTAAAAATTGGTGTACAGAAAGTAACAACTTTTTGGATGTATTTTTATTTGAGCATATAGAAACCGAAGTTGTACATAAAGTAACAAACTTTTGGATGTATTTTGTTTTGGACATACAGAAATTGAGGTTTCATCCTGCCATGCTCCAAGGACTGTGTTCAGGCCCTAAACAGGAAGCTATGGACTGTGTGGTCCAGGGTCAGGAAAGGGGCAGGGGACCCCCAGACCCCTCGGGTCAGGTCTAGGACAGGGGCAGGACAACTGCAAACCCTGCAGGTCATGGACCAGACAGGGACAGGGCACCCCAAACCCCACGGGTCAGGGCCAGGACCGGTGCAGGGAAAGCCCAAACCCCGTGGGTCACAGCCATGGCAGGGCTAGAGAGCCCCAAACCCCACGAGTCAGTGCCTGGACAGGGGCAAGAAACCCCAAACCACACAGGTCAGGGCCAGGACTGGGGCAGGACACCCCCAAACCGCAGAGGTCAGGGCCAGGACTGGGGCAGGACACCCCCAAACCACACGGGTGGGTGATGGCCGTGACAGGGCACGGCACCACCAAACCCCAACGGAGAGGGTCGGAACAAGGGCCAAGAACCCCCAAACCCCACGCGTACCGGCCCAGAGAGCGGATCAGGTCCAGAACAGGAGCAGGGCACCCCCCGAGCCAAGTTGCTTTTGGGAAGGGAGCGGGCCAGGAAACCCCGAACCTCAAGGTTCAGGGCCAGGACAGGGGCAAGGGTCCCCCAAACACCGCAGATCAGGGCCAGGACAGGGGCAAGGGTCCCCCAAACACCGCAGATCAGGGCCAGGACAGGGGTAGGGTGCCCCCAAACTGCACCCATCGTGGCCAAGTCAGGGGCGACCAACCCCACACCTCGCCCCTCAGGCCACAATGTTACTGATTTATTATTGATTTGTTATTAGTTAGAATTAATCATATTTAATTTTAATAGGAATATAGAATTATATGTCTCTATGGTATTTTATATATTTAACCAACAACTAACAGCTGCTGTGAAATCCCCTGTATAACCCTGTACCAAGGCCGGAGGAATTGGCCAAAATCATCTAGTAGGAACATTTAGAACTTAGATAACAAGCTTGAGATTTAAGATAATTTGGATATAGTGTTTATTAGTAGGAGTATATAATAACCTAGAAGAATGTAGAAGATGTCAGAATGTCAAATTAATGGAAACTGATAAGTTCTTTATGAAGCAACTCGTAATTATCTGCCAAGAAATAGTTAGTTACCTGCCAAGGGCCAAACTGTGCAGAATCACCTAAAGGAGGTCAAAAAGCGGACAAGTGAGGAAGACTATGAAAGACCACCAGAGGACTCTAGAAGACCACCAGAGACCTTCAATGCGCATGCGTAAAGGACATTAACATATGCTAATAACTTCCCAGAAATCTAATGAATATGTATAACATTTCTCGGAAATCTAATGAATATGAATGAATAAGTTTAATATAAGGTGTATGATTTTGGTGTTCGGGGTGCGTGGTTTTTTGAGAGGACTCACCCGCGCACCCGGCCGTCAATAAAGAAGTGTCTGCTTATCTACACTAAATTGGTGTTGATAAGTTCTTTATTCCGAGTTTTTCGGCAACAACAACAGGGACGAGGCAGCTTGAAATCCCCGCGGGCCACGGCCAGGGCGGGCAGGGAACCCCAAGCCTCACGGATCGCAGCCCATACAGGGGCCAGGCACCCCCAAAAGCCTGGATCAGGGTGTGGTGGGTCGACACACCTGGGCAAGGGGCTGTCAAGATTTGGCTTTATTCCTCAGGGCCCTGCTCCGATTCGGTTGGCGCTAGATGACATTCATTTCCCCAGGTCGAGTCCCTTTTGCCCGCGACGGTAACTGCTGAGCGGTCTCCCCGTCCTCCTCTCGACCCACCGGCCCTTCGTTCTATTTTCTCTCCCGCTTCCAGCTGAGGGGGGGCAGCGACAGGGCGGCTCTGGGGGGCCCCTGGCGTCCTGCCAGGGTCAGCCCACCGCAGCCCCCCCGCCCCTCCATCCCTTGCCCGCTCTGTGCTGCTCCGGCCCCTCTCCGGCCAGCCCACCGCCCTGTCCCCCCTCTCTCTGCCGCTCCGTCCCGCCTTCGTCTTCTCCTCCTCTTCTTCCTCCTCCTCCTCCCCCGGGGATGGTGTCCCTGCAGGGTCAGGCGGCAGGAAGGAGCGCCCCGGGGCATGCCGGGAGCTGTAGTCCTGGGCCCTGCGGGGCTGCCGGGGGCCCTGGTGGTGCCCGGGGCATGCCGGGAGCTGTAGTCCTGGGGGCTGCCGGGCGGCCATGTTGGTCTCTGCAGTCTCTGCTCCGGCTGCGGCCCGGCTGAGGTGAGGGCTGGGGCTGCCCGTGAGGCGAGCGAGGCCCTTGGGCGGGCGAGGGGTGTCTCCTGCCCGCTGCCCGCTGCCCGCTCGGCTGGAGCCGGGCCCGGCCGGGGCAGCCCCGGCAGGGACCCGGGAGCTGGGGAGGGGAAGGAGCCGGAGACAGAGCCCCCCCCGGGCACAGGCAGCGGGCGCCCCGACTGCCAGAGCCCCCCTGAGGCCTGTCCCGGCAGCAGCGAGCCGGGCCTCGGGGGCCCTCGGGCCTCGGGCGGGGAAGGAGTGTTACCGAAATCCGGAATAAAACTCCTTAACAGCAAGGAGAAGTTAAGGAGCGGGCACGCGGGGGATCGCTCCACCTATGGTGTGCACCTGTCTGGTCTAACCGTGCAGGTTAAATACACACCAGTTATACCTAGTCACTAAACTTCTGGAAAATGCTGTACCTAATCATCAACTTGCTGATAAATCATTAGCATATGTAAATGCCTCTTCACACAGGCGCAGTGAAGGTCTCTGGTGGTCTTCCGTAGTCTTCCTCACTGGTCCGCTTCTTGACCTCTCTTGGGCGATTCTGCGCGGTACGATTCTCACCATCATCTATATTAGTTTACATAAAAATGCATACTATGTCTGTTCTTAAATTTATCCTTTCCTAATAATTGGTCCTTCAGTCACACCATCTTCTTAATATTCTTATGTTAAAACAATCATTGGTTAATCTCACTTAACTCTACTGATTGGAATCCCTGATAATTAGGTCGAGGTGGGAAGGGTAAGGGGTTTCCAAGCAGCAAATTGGTGTCCATAACGCTTTCCTTAGTTTCTTAAAACAAAACACTACAAATCCACAAATCTTTGTCAAAGTTTCTGTGCTTAAATGATTTTAGACAATACTTGAATTCTTATGGTTACACATAGTACATTCTCTAAAGTTCCTATGACTACATTTCAAACTTAACACTCCCATACCTATGCTTCACAGTTTTCTACTTCTTAGTTAAATTTTAATTTCTTTATCAAGATATTTGCAACGGGAGAGGTGCCTGCAGGAGCTCCTGCAGCAGGAGGGACTCCAGCCTGGGGCCGGCTGCAGGAACCCAAGCTGCTGCTGCTTTCCCTCTCCCAGAGGGCACACTGAAGGCTCAGGTGTCCGTGGACTGCATCTGGCTGAGGTAGGCGTGGGCTGTCTCTGGCTGTGTTTTTCTGGCAGCGGGTGGACGCTTGCTGCCTTTGGCGAGGAGCTGCTGCGGCTGAAGCCAAAGAGATCAGAAGAAGGTGAAGCAGCTGGAGAATGAGGACGGCCGTCCCTCTGTCTCTCTCCAGCTGCAAGCAAGAGAGAGCCGACCTCTGCGGGGGAGGAGGGATCCCTCTGCGTAGTCCTCGGCAGACCAGATCACCAACGTGCACCGTGGGCTCTGTATGTGCAATGGCAAATATAGGGCGGCCCCGTAGTGGGTGGCTGCATATCTAGGAAGCCTCACGTCAGACGCCAACGCGTTCTCTTAGGTGGAGGACAGGCAAGTGACTGGAGCTGCAGAAGGGGAAGGCAGGAAAGGACACGCAGACGGAGAAGGAAGTGCCAGAACTGTAAAGTTTGCCTGGTCATGCAGAGAGTCAGAGCTCCGGTGAGTCCCAGGCCCTTGGGACCATGTCACCCCTCTTCTGTGCCCCTCACTACCTCCCTGTCCCCTCCCCTTTCTCTCTGTGTAACTCTTTCTCACTTCCCTGTACCTCTTCCTCTATCTCTATTTTTGTATCCTGCTCCCTGTCCCTCTCTTCAGGTCCCTCTTTCTCTTTTGCTCTACTTGTCCCTTTTGGTTCCTTGCTGTCCCTCTCCCCTCCTCCCTGCCCCTCTGGTTTTTTATTCCTCTCTCTCTGCCCTGCAGCCCATTGCTGTTGTTGTCTTCTCTGACTCTTTGTCCAGATCTGCATCGCGCTCTGATTTTCACAGTCTCTCTGGCCTGTTCCTTGTCCTTTGTCTCTCTCTGCTTGTATGTCTCACTCTGTGTCCTTATCTGCCTGCCCCACCCTCCGTCCTTCTGCTTCTCTTTCTTTCTCTCTGTCGCTCTGTCCTGCTCATCCCTGTCTTTTTTCATTCTCTATGCCGCTGTCCCTGTCCTTCTTCCTGTCCATCTCTTATCTCTCTGTCCCTCTCTGCTGCTCCCTGACACTTTGGGTTTTTTCCCCTTCCTCCACCTCCCTGCAGGGCTCCTGATACCTCTTTTGCTTTCTCCATCCTTCCGTGCTGCTCACCGTCCCTGTCTTTCTCTTTGTTGTCATTCTCGTCTGTCACTCTGGCCTGCTCCCTGCCCCAGTGTTTCTCACTATATCCTTCTGTCCTGCCCCCTACCCCTATTCTTTTCTGCTCCCTCTCCATCTTGCTGCCCACACCAGGCTTTTTTTGCAATCTCTATCCTGCCCCCAGTCCTTATTTTTCTTTCTCTCTCCTGCCCACCCCATTTCTGCCTCTCTTCCTCTTCCCCTGCTGCTTCTTTTTCCATCTCTGTCCAGACCCCTGTCCCATTTTTTCCTCTTGCTGTCCCTCTGTCCTTTTTCTTGTCCCCATCTTTTCTGTTATTCTGTCCCGTTCCCTGGCCCATCCTTTCTCGCTATATCCCCCTGTCTGTCCCTTCTTTCCCCTCTCTCTTGCGCAGTATTTTTCTTTTCTCCATCTCTCTGTCCTGCTGCCCATCATGGTTGGTTTTTCCTCCCGTGCTGTCCTGCTCCCTGTTCCATTTTTCTGTCCCTGTCACTCTGGCCTGCCCCCTTTGTCTATTTTTTACTTCCTCCATCTCAGTCCTGCAGCACATCACTATTTGTTGCCTCTTCCACCCCTTTGTCCTGCTCCCTGCCCCTGTCCTTGTCTCTTTCCTTTTGTTCTGCCACCCATCTTTTCCCCCTGCTGCTCCATCTCTCTGTCCTGCTCCCTACTCCTCTCATTCTCTCTCTGGCTCTCTGTTCTTTTCCCCGAGTCTTCCCCCTGCCCTCTACCTTTGTGTCCTGCTCCCTCTTCAGGTTTTGCCCTCTCTTAGTCACTCTCTCCTGCTCCCTGTCACTGTTGTCTCACTCCATCTCTGTCCTGCAGCCCAATGCTCTTTTTTCCTTCTCCATCTCTCTGTCCTGCTGCCCAACCCCGGCTTTTTTGCCTCCGTGTCCTCCTCCCTGTCTCTTTTTTTGGCCTGTCTTTCTCTGTGTCCTTCCTCCCTGTCCCTTTTTTCTCTCTCTATCGCCTTGTCCTGCTCCCTGTCCCTGTCTTTCTCTGATGATCCATGTATGTACTGCTCCCTGTTACCGTCTTGCCCTGTCCCCCAGCCTTCTTCTTGTCTTTTTCTTCTCTCTGTCCCTCTGTCCCTGCTGCTTCTCTCTCCACCTCTGTCCTGCTCCCTGCCCCCATCTGTTCTGTCTTTCTTTCTCTGTCCTGCTGCCTGTCCCATCCTTTCTTGCTATACACCACTGTCCAGCTGGCTCTCCCTTTTATTTGTCCCCTCTTCCTCTTTCCTGCTTCTCAGCCCTCTTGTCCTCTTCCCCTGTCTCTGTCCTCCAGCCCATTGCTGGTTTTGCCCCCTTCTCAGTCTCTTTGTCCAAATCTGACCCTCTCTTTATACTCTCAGTCCCTTTTTCTTTCTCCCTGTCCTTCGTTTTCTCTCTCCGTCTGTATGTCCTACTTCCTGTCCCTGTCTGTCTCCCCTTCCTTCTTCCTCTTTCTGTCCCCACCTCTCTGTCCTGCTCCTCACCCCTACTTTGTCTTCCTCCTCCTCTCTGCAGGGCACCTCGTCCCTGTTTGATTTCTCCATCTCTCTGGCCTTTCTTTCTCGGCTCCTCAGTCTTCTCCCTCATCTTAGTGTTCTCCTTCTAGTCCTTTGTCCTCCCCATCAGCTTAAACTGAATGACCAGGTGTCCCTGTGCTCTGGTATTTCCTTAGCATTGCCCTAGGGAAGATCTGTGGTTTCAGGGCTAGGGATCATTAGGAGCTGGTCTCCTTGTGTAGGTGGCAGAGCTAGGTGTAGGTAAAGCAGAGGTTGTTCTCAGCCGGTGCTCTCTGCCTCTTGCTCAAACAGCAGGCTGCGGGCCTTCACTTGAAGGAAGGTTTCTTGTTCTGTGCTTCTTGCTCCTCGGGATGCTGCACAGGAGTTGGTGGCAAGTCAAAGCACTTGCAGTTGGCTTTTTTATGCAGTCTTCCTATTGTTGCCGAAATCCGGAATAAAACTCCTTAACAGCAATGAGAAGTTAAGAAGCAGGCACTCCTTTATTGCAGCGCTGGGCACACAGGGGATCGCTCCACCTAGTGTGTGCACCGGTCTGATTTAATCATGCAGGTTAAATATACACCTGTCATACATATTCACTAGATTTCTGGGAAATATCATACATAATCATCAATTGTCCGAAAGATCATTAGCATATGTAAATGTCCTTTTACGCAGGCGTAGTGAAGTCTCTGGTGGTCTTCATAAGCCCTCTGGTGGTCTTCCATAGTCTTCCTCACCTTGTCCGATAGTTGACCTTTCTTATACGATTCTGCGCAGTACAATTTTACCACTTACATAAAAGTACATTCAATGTTAATTCTTAAATTTATCGTTTCTAGTGATTGGTCCCCAGTTACATCACCTCATCAATATTCTTATACTATGACATCCATTGGTTAATCTTACTTATCCCATTAACTGGTCTTTTGATCAAAGTAGGGTTTGTAAACCACAGAGCTAAGGTCCATAACGATCTCTCTCTTTGCTCTTTAAAGCAAAACACTACAATCTAACAAATCTATCTAAATTTCTATGGTTAACCGATCTAAGACAATACTTATTCTTTTATAATTCCTTACTGGACATTTTGTATGTTCCTAGGTTTCTATAACTATTGCAAGCTTCAAACTCCTATTCTACAGTCTTTTTCCTTTTAACTAAGCCTGACTCATGTTAAATTCTAATTTTTATCAAATATTGGTAACATTTCCCCCCTTTGAAAGTTTTGAAAATTATTTTCAATACTTTCACATTAACTACATAACATTTCTCTACTAGTATTTTGAAAATCAATATTCGTTTCAGCATATTGTGGTGGTGGACTATATTCTGGTGGAATAGTTGGAATCTCTCTCATGATCATGCGATTGACTGCAATTTTATTAGTAAATTGTCTCTTTAGACAAACATATGTCAGCACGATCATCAAAAAGACAATTAGCAACAGAAACAAAGTTTTAATCATGGATTTTAACCAAGAACTCAGATTCCACCCTAATCCGCTAAAAATTTTTCCTAGCCAATCTTCTGACATATTCTCTCGAATGGTCTCGGTTTCTTTTTCAGCTTTGCTCAATAGCTCCAGATCATGTTCTACGTCTTGAGTAACATTAGGAATATGAATACAACAATGATCCAATCTACCCTTGAGGTATCCACACACTCCATGTTCTTTAAGTAGGAGTAGGTCTAAGGCCATTCTATTTTGAAGAGTCATCCTGGAAGTTGCCTGCAGCTGAATATTTAATTCCTTAAACCCTCTCTTTGTAATGTTTGCCAATTTTTCTACCTGACTTGTTAAATGATAAAGCCATTCTCTATTTCTATATGAAGCTATTGGGTTCAAAAGGGATTCAAGAGCCCAGCCAATTTTTACTCCTGTTGATGGTTCGTTCCATATTTCGTCATCTGTTTCAGATCTCTTGGTCCGTTTTAACTTTAAATTCTCTAAGGGTCCTTTAAATGGTGATTTCTTCCAAATCGGGCACAATGTTGGCATGCCTAAAATAATTTGTTTTACCGTACCGTCTAGTGATAACTGAGTAGTCCAGGTTCCATCACTTAATGCCCAAACCAAATGTCCTGGACTCTCAATGGTAGTTTTTCTGCAACTGAAAAAGGTTCCCCTTTTAGGCATGAATGTCTCAGTTAATTTGAGATCATTTTTAAGTCCCCTACACAAGCAGCCGTATTTCAAGGCCGCAGCTAAAGGGGGAATTCTTTCTATTGCTGGGTCTGTAGTACTACAATCGTAAATTTTTTCACATTTCCACCAAGATACTATTTTCTCTTTTATCCGCAATGTACTTTTTCTGTCATTTACAGATGGCCAAACTGTAAAAACTGATCCGTCCCAAATGATACACCACGAAGTTTTGGCCATATATTGAAATTGAGATATTATGGCCATAGACCATATTGAATCCCAACTTTCTGTGTTTTCTGGGATAGTCTGATTAGTCTCATCACATTTCCATTCCATAATGCTCCGACTCCTGTTAGTTTTGACTTGTACATCATACGAACACCAACCCCTCAGACTACCTACAACAAACGTCCCCTATAGAAGAGGCCGGTGTAAACTTATGATTCAATAATTTCAAACAATCTTCTTCTCTGCCCATCCATTTCCATTGTTTTCTGATGACCTTTACCTGCTCGGACCATTGTGTCACTGGCACTTGTTTACAATGAGTGGTTCCGTTTTTATGTTCCAGGGTGGTTAAATTCATAGTTAGAATTCCCCAAGGGATAGTTTCCCCCACTGCTCTTGGTATTGGTAAACAAGCAGTGATCTGAGTAACATTTTGTAAGTGGGCAAATCCTTTAATCAATCCTAACATCAAATTTTCCTCAGCCGATTTTTTTGGAATGCCAATCAATTGTTCTGTTTCTATTTGTCTTTTGTTCCTATTCATCGGTTCCGTCCAGGTTTCCACCAACATCATCTTACCAAACCAATATAAAAAGAACAATCACAAACTGATATGAAAAATTAGACATGTTTCAGAGTCAGTTTCAAAGTCTCTGGGTCACGGCTAATCATTTTCCATGTAACAGGTGCCTTCTTTACTCGGGTGTAGTGTATCCAAGCATCTGATTCGGCAATCTTAACAGCAGTGAAGGTAGTCAACAATATTTGAAAGGGTCCTTTCCAGCGCTCTCGTAGAGGTTCAGAAGCCCATGTCTTCACATAGACATAATCACCTGGCTGGAAGTCATGTACTGGATTTTCCAAAGACAGAGGTCTGCTCCAAACAACCGCACTCCACAGCGCAGTTAAAATTTTCCCTAAAGAAAGTAAATAGTTATACACATCTTGTTTTCCTTTTAAATGTGTGCTCAAATTTGGTTCGGGAGATTCATAAGGTTTTCCATATAATAATTCATAAGGACTAATTAGTGTCCCACTCTTTGTTTGGATCCGAACTCATAAAAGAGCTAATGGGAGTGCCTGAGGCCATTTCAAATTGGTTTCTTGACAGATTTTACTAATTTGTCTTTTTAGTGTTTGATTCATTCTTTCCACCTTTCCGCTAGATTGTGGTCTCCAAGGTGTATGTAGATCCCACGTAATTCCCAAAATTCTACTAACACTCTGGACCACTTCTGCAACAAAGTGGGAGCCTCTATCAGAAGAGATTCCAATAGGTACTCCAAATCTCGGGATGATTTCTTGTAATAACCATTTTATGACTTCCTTTGATTGATTGGTCCGACAGGGAAAAGCTTCTGGCCATCCTGTAAAAGTTATCAACCCCCACCAAAATGTATCGATACCCATTTTGTCGAGGTAACTCTGAAAAATCTATTTGCCAATAGTCCCCTGGTTCCATTCCTGATTTCACTATCCCCATTTGGACCTTTTTCTTTACTACTGGATTGTTTTTCAAACATATTTCACACTTGGCAGTTGTCATTTTAGCTATTTCTAGCATTTTTACTGATACCACTTGCCTTCTCAAAAAGGTTACTAATGCTTCTGCTCCCCAATGGCACTCTTTATGTTTTGTCTGTACTATTTCCCTCATCACAAATGGTGGGACTACTACTTGTCCTTTTGATGTCACCCACCATCCTTCCAAACTTTTCTTTGCATTTAATAGTTTCCCCAATTTCTCATCCTCTTCCGAATATTTAGGCTTTTCCTTTGGTAGTGCAACAGTTTTTGTGGGGATTAACGCCAATTGTAAAGTTTTCCTTTTGGCTGCTTCTCTAGCTGTTTTATCTGCTAATCTATTCCCTGTAATTTCTTTTGTGTTCCCTGTTTGATGTGCTTTACAGTGCATGATTGCTACTGCAGTAGGTTTCTGTACTGCTTGTAGTAAATGCAAAATCTCCTCTTTATATTTAATGTTGGACCCCTGAGAGGATAATAATCCTCTTTCTTTCCATAAAATCCCATGGACATGGACCACACCAAATGCGTATTTTGAATCAGTCCAGATGTTTACTTTCTTTCCTGTACTCAATTCTAGAGCCCTTGTCAAAGCCACTAATTCCGCCTTCTGGGCTGAAGTTGTGCTAGGCAAGGTATTGGCTTCTATGACTGATTTTTCAGTTGTTACCGCATATCCTGCGTAGCGAACTCCACTTTCAACGAAACTGCTACCATCTGTGTACAACTCCCAGTCTGGGTTGTCCATAGGTACATCCTTTAGATCCTCTCGACTGGAATACACATATTCAGTAGTAGTCAGGCAATCATGTTCCAGTTGTCCTTCCTCCTGTACAGAACTTAGCAAGACTGCAGGATTAGTCAGGTTAGTAGTTCTCAAAATCACATCATCTTGCTCCATTAAAATTACTTGATATTTCATCATTCTGCTTGGGGATAGCCAATGGCCCCCCTTTTGCTCCAACACTGATATCACCATATGTGGCACATATACCACCATCGTTCTTCCCAGAGTCAATTTTCGAGCTTCCTGTATTATCATCATGGTGGCTGCTACCGCTCTCAAACAAGCAGGCCAACCTTTACTTATGAAGTCCAATTGTTTGGAAAAATATCCAACCGGTCGCTTTCAACTTCCCATCTTCTGGGTCAACACCCCCAGTGCCATGTGTTGTTTCTCATGTACAAATAACTGGAAATCTTTAGTCAAATCCGGAAGTCCCAAGGCTGGTGCTGTCATCAAGGACTGTTTTAAACTCTTGAAAGCTCCTTGCTGATCTGGACCCCATTCGAATGGTGGGCCTTTAAGAGCTTCATACAATGGCTTAACCAACAGACCATAATTCATTATCCATAGCCGACACCACCCAGCCATTCCCAAAAAGGTTCTCAATTCATGGGTATTTCTTGGCTCCGGAATACTGCAGATTGCTTCTTTCCGCTCCATTCCCAATTGTCTTTGTCCTTGGGAGATTTCAAAACCCAGATATATCACAGTCTGTTTTGCTATCTGGGCCTTAGTTCTAGAGACTTTATATCCTCTTAGCCCCAAAAAATTCAAAAGATCAATTGTTACCTTTATACACGCTGATCTCTCTTCCGTAGCTATCAGTATGTCATCTACGTACTGAAGGAGCAAATGTCCAGATTTGGGACCATCTTGTTTCCACACCTCAAGTTCTTTTGCTAATTGGCTTCCAAAATTGTTGGGCTGTTCTTAAATCCTTGAGGCAGTCTTGTCCATGTCAGTTGCGTTTTTCGCCCTGTGTCCGGATTTTCCCACTCGAAAACAAATAATTTTCGACCTCCTTCTTCCAGGGGTATACAAAAGAAAGCATCTTTCAAATCAAGCACTGTAAACCACTGATGATTCTCCCCTAGAGCCGTTAACAGTGTATATGGATTAGCCACTACAGGGTGTGTATCTTTCACTATCTGATTTATTGCCCTCAGATCCTGTACTAATCTGTATTCTCCTGATGGCTTTTTCACTGGTAAAATTGGAGTATTATATTCAGATTCACATTCCTCTAAAATTCCGTATTTCAAAAATTTATCAATTAATTTCTTGATTCCCAGTCTAGCCTCCAGTTTAATTGGATATTGCTTTAATCTCACTGGCCTCACATTCTCTTTCAGTTCCACCTTAACAGGTTGTGCCATTTTAGATTTTCCAGGTATCTCTGTGTTCCAAACTGTAGGAATCACCGCATGATCAATTTCTTGTGGCACCTCCTGAGTCTTAACCTTTTCGTGTATCATCAATATTTCTCCTGTCTTTGATTCCGGGATCTTTAAAAGAATTTCTCCTCCTTCAAAAACTATTTGTGCATTTAATTTGGATAACAAATCTCGACCCAACAAGGGTATCGGACATTCTGGCACATACAAAAATTCATGCGTAATTGCCTTATTTCCAAATTTTAGATCAAGGGGTTGAAAGAATGGCCTATTTTCCTGTTTCCCTGTCGCTCCAATTATGGTTGCTGTTTTATCTCCTAATTTTCCTTTACGAGTATTTAAAACAGAATATACAGCTCCTGTATCTACTAGGAATTCAACTTTATCATTTCCCAGCTTAATTGTAACCAGAGGTTCAGCTGGGCTCCCCTCCGGTCCCCTTCATTCATCCAGGGTCATCATTTTCACGACCTCTTGCTGATTTGTTTGCAGCTGAGGACAATCCTTTTTCCAATGTCCGTTCTCTCTGCAATAAGCACACTGGTTTATTCCTAAAGGTGCATTAAGATCCCGGTTACCAAAGTTTTTAAAACCTCCTCTTCCTCGGGTTCGTCCCCTTCCTCTTGCTGTACCCCCTGTTAAAACAGCTATTAACCTACTTTCTCTAACTTTTTCTTTCTTTTCTCTTCTTTGTTCCTCCTCCTTTTCCCGATTATTATAAACTTTCCATGCTGTTTCTAACATTTTATTCAGATTTCTTGAATCCTCCCCCTCCAATTTTTGGAGCTTTCTCCTTATATCAGGTGCCGACTGTCCCATAAAAATCGAGGCCAGCTGTTGCTGTTCTGCCTCTGTTTCCAGTTTTAAATCAGTATATTTTCGGGCAGTTTCCTTCAATTTCTCCAAGAACACAGAAGGAGATTCATTCTTGTCTTGTTTTATCTCATATAATTTGGACCAATTCAAAGCTTTTGGCATTGCATGTTTTACTCCACACAATACCCACCTTTGGTACCGAGTTAACCTTCTCCTATCTACAGGGTCATTTGGATCCCACTGAGGGTCTCCTGAAGGAAAACTCTGTTCCAAAGTTCCAGAGAGTGTTTCATTCATATGTGCTGCCTCTGCTTGAGCTTTTCCGGTTTTTAATACCATCTGTTTCTCAGTGCTGTCCAATAAATTATCCAGTATTACTTGCAAATCATTCCAATCAGGATCCTGGGTTCTAATAATTGTTTCTACAACCCTTCCTACTCTCTCCGGATCTTCCCTATAAACCCCTGCTGCCTGTTTCCATGCCATCAAATCCGTAATAGAAAACGGCACCTTAACATATACTGGTCCATGCTCTCCCACTCCCTGTCTTAAAGGAGCCAACAAATGAGATTGCTGCCGAGTTCTCCGAGACACTGGAGTGTGGACTATTACCTCTGGTGTTTCATTAACTTCTTCCCCTGTCCTAGTACTATCTGGTTCTATTATTCTCCCTGATTCAATACTCCTTTCCCATACATGTGAGGAAGAGGGATCCCGATCCTCCCTTGGTGGGGCTATTTCTAACTCTAGTTCTATTTCATCCTCTTTTGGTACCGTACATTTAATGCACCTTCTTCCAATATCACAAGCCGAACAGCAACTCTTAGTTTTCTTATTTTCTGCAGTCAATGACATCACCAAATTGTCTCGACTAATTAACTTGCATTCCTTTTGCCAATCCGTCCTCTGTCTCAAGTAAAAGAACAAATCTACATATGGCACTTCATTTACCTTCTCTTCTACAAAATAACATTAACTGTAATATAGTATTATAACTTAAATTTCCAGTTGTTGGCCATTTTTCCTGATCTTCCAAAACATACAAGGACCACCAGTGATTACAATATTCAGTCATTTGATTTTTACGTAAATCATCATGCAGTTCACCCCAATGTGCCAACAAACATCCCAACGGAGATGTTTTCGGTATCTTTCCATCAGTGGATAAATTTCCCATACTCTTACTCTTAAATAATTTGGTCAATGCCATTATGTTTATATCCAATACCGAATATCTACTGAATATGTCTAATATCAAATACCGACCCAAATATCAAATGCCAAGTATCAGATACAAAGTTTCAAATACCGAATGCATGCATCAAATACCAGGTATCAAACGAATACAAATAACAATTGTTGCCAGGTAATGGAGTCCACCTACTTGTCTAGGGCACGGACAGAGCCGAGTTCCCTAGGCAAGAGTCATAACCAATATCCCCTGGCAAGATTATTAACCAACAAAATATACTCCACACTTTAAAACTTCCAACCTCAGTTGGAGGTACTACCTTCGAGAACTCTATAGCATATAGGTTCCCTTGTTTCCCAAAATTGTCCAACCCTGCAATAGCTTTCGCTTATGACTTACGGGCAGATGCCTAGGCTTCTACACAAACGGGTACCCTCTCAGCCCCAACCCTGCGAAGCTTTCGCCGCGCCTTACAGGCAGGCTATCCAAACAAGTTTCAAAGAAGAAGTGCCTTACCCTTTTTTTCCAGAGAACGTTGCGAGGAGCTTTATGAGTCGAGAGCGATGGTTCTCCCCGAGAATCCCTTGGTGCCGGTCGGAGCTCGATCAACACTCGATCTCGTCCAGTCTCACTCGCAAGGTCCCATCTGGGTCGCCAAAACTGTTGCCGAAATCCGGAATAAAACTCCTTAACAGCAATGAGAAGTTAAGAAGCAGGCACTCCTTTATTGCAGCGCTGGGCACACAGGGGATCGCTCCACCTAGTGTGTGCACCGGTCTGATTTAATCATGCAGGTTAAATATACACCTGTCATACATATTCACTAGATTTCTGGGAAATATCATACATAATCATCAATTGTCCGAAAGATCATTAGCATATGTAAATGTCCTTTTACGCAGGCGTAGTGAAGTCTCTGGTGGTCTTCATAAGCCCTCTGGTGGTCTTCCATAGTCTTCCTCACCTTGTCCGATAGTTGACCTTTCTTATACGATTCTGCGCAGTACAATTTTACCACTTACATAAAAGTACATTCAATGTTAATTCTTAAATTTATCGTTTCTAGTGATTGGTCCCCAGTTACATCACCTCATCAATATTCTTATACTATGACATCCATTGGTTAATCTTACTTATCCCATTAACTGGTCTTTTGATCAAAGTAGGGTTTGTAAACCGCAGAGCTAAGGTCCATAACGATCTCTCTCTTTGCTCTTTAAAGCAAAACACTACAATCTAACAAATCTATCTAAATTTCTATGGTTAACCGATCTAAGACAATACTTATTCTTTTATAATTCCTTACTGGACATTTTGTATGTTCCTAGGTTTCTATAACTATTGCAAGCTTCAAACTCCTTTTTCCTTTTAACTAAGCCTGACTCATGTTAAATTCTAATTTTTATCAAATATTGGTAACACTATGGAGCTCTTGGTCTTGACCGGTTTCTGGGAAGCAAGACCTGAGTGCCTGTGTGCTCCTAGACGCTGTGCTGCCTCCCCAGATAGGTGCACCCTCCTCCACTGCTGCTTCTTCCACACTTGTTTAGAACCAGGAGATGCCATAGTGTGCCGATTCAGTAATGCCCTGGCAGCGGGGCTGCGCTGGGGAGGCCTGGTGGAGGGGGTGGCCGACAGGGCTGTGAGGTCACAGAGCCCCGCTTTGACATGCTGTGCTGTGCCAGCTGCGGGCAACACTGCAGCTGCGGCGGCGGCGGCGGCGGCGGCGGCAGCAGCATGGTGCGAGCCTCGGGGGCCATGGTCCTCACCTTCCTCCTCCTGCTGGCCCTACAAGCCTGGGACGCCCAGGCTGCTCCAAGGCGAGCGCAGAGAGCAGGTAGGCAGGCGGGCAGGGGTCCAGCAGCCAGCTCCGAGCAGGGCAGCGTGGCATCCACCGCACCGCAGTGGGGCCAGGGCTAGGGCTGGGGCTGGGAGAGCAGCTGGGCCAGGCTGAGCGAGCCAGGCAGACACCCTGTGGGGAGGCATAGAGGGGCTGCAGCTGCTTCGGGGGCATTTTCTGGGCGAGCAGGGGAGCTGGGAGCGGCGGTGCGGGGTAAGAAACCTGGCGCTGAGTCCCTGCCGCCCGGCCCAGTCTGCCCCCTGTATGTGTGTTGGGCCGGGGGTGGTGAGTAAGTGGTGCTGCGGGAGCCAGGCGACAGCCCGTGGCAACACTTCTCCCTGGGCTGGCTGCAGCCGTGCCCAGAGCTGTGGGTCTGGCCTTCAGCCTCGGGGACGTCCCGGAGGGGCGTGCTCAGGACTCGTCCGCTCGGGAAAATGGGAGCATTTCTGCTCTAGTCCTGCAGCCCTGCTCCCCTTGGATGACCCGCAGGTCCCCGGCCCGGAGGAACACGCAGGGGTAGCGCTGGCGCAGCCTTTCACAGGCTCTTGTCCCCAAGAAGCGTGGGCAATCGCTTTTTCCTCCAGTTCGTTGGTGTTGGCTTCCTCAGCCAGTTTAACAGAGTGATTCAATGGAATTTGTTACAATGAAATCTGTGACTTAAAGATTCAAAAATGGCAAGGATCGCCTGAAACTTGCAGCAGGGTTGTGCACAGGTGGAGGTTAAATCAAATCACACATGGGCACAGACGGAGAAGACGGTTCTGAACCACACACAGACAGGCGAAATAGTTCCGAACCAAACTCCAAATGCACACGCACAGATACAACAGTTCTGAACCAAATTTTACGTCCCCCCTGCCCCCTCCAGAGGTTAACCTATGATTAAAATTTCCTTTTCATGAGTTTCATGAATTACTCGCATTTATGTGCCAGCATTTGTCAATGGACGGTCAGTAAAGCTCGCGCAATCAGGCCCTTAAGTCCTCGCGAAACCGTCGATGGACGACAATCTTTCAATCCTCGCAAAATCTACCCTGGGCAGCGTCCCAGCTCAGGGGGGATGCTGGGTCACACAGCCCGCTGCAGTCCCAGAGAGCTCCAAAGGTCTCGCCTTGGATCGCTGTTTATAGGGTCTCGAGGTGATTGGCTTTGGTCATTATTTTACATTCTGGCCACAATTTGTGCCGAGTCATTCTGATACATAGTTCGGGCAGCAGATGGCCCAGGGGTGGCCAGGGGCTGCCTGGTGCCCTAAAGGCGCTGCACTTCCAACCAAGATAACAGCACAACAGGGGGGTTCCCAAAGCATCCGTGGTTTATCCTGAGGTCTCAGAGTGGCTCAGGGGGCAGCACCACCACACACGTGTGTTTGATTACCTGTTTGGTTCCCGCAGTCCTTGTTGATCAAGATGCTCAGTGGAATCCTGTTCCTGAGGTTGGGGGCAATCCCAGAGGTAAGAAGTATTCAGTCTTCATTTGTTATTGGCCGTTTGTATTTTTTAATATTTGGTTTGTTATTTGTTAATGTTTTGTTGTGGTAGTTCAGCCTTCCAGGCTGAAGGCTCTTCTCTGTAAGAAGGCCAGCAGGCTCTTCTCAGTAAGAATGGTGAATGATCATTTTTTCCTCTGGGGCTACATGCTCCCACTTTAGTGTGGGCTCCATTTGTGTGTGTGAGAGGTCTGGTGAGAAGGCCCTGAGAGGCCGTATGTTTGTCCATCTGGTCCTTGAGGGGTGTTGCACATGGGCTGGAGACAGGGATTTGAAAGCTTCCAGGTCCCAGCCAGGTCCCTCTGCAGCTTTGGACATCTCAGCCCGCGTCTGGGTCCCGTGTTGTTGCCTGAACCCCTTCCAGTCCCTGCGGATCACTGAGGAAGAGGAAGATCACAACATGCGATGGGAACGTTTTTCGTCTCTGCTTGGTTACAGCTGTCCGTGGAGACAGGGGCTACTTGACTTCTCAGCTTGAGCCTGTCCGTGAGCCTTGGGGCGATCCCACAGGTAAGGCCCTTCAGTGAATGAGCATTTACATTTTAATTTTCTGTTCCTGTGAAATTTAGCTTACTACTTTCTTGGCTGATGCTCAGGCACACAGAAGAGCAGAGAGGGAATGGGTCTGGCTCAGTGATGTGCCCCAGGGCGCTCTGCCTTGCTAAACTGTCTTTGACAGCCTCTCCGCCCCTGCACTGCTTCTAGGGCTGGCCGCAAAGCCAGCGGGCACATCGGGGTTGAGCTTTGGAGCTGGTGTGAGCTCCAGGGAGTCGTGTCGTGTCTCCTGACAGTTCCATGCCTGGTTAGTGGCCACTGCAGGCACCTGGTAAATGTTTGCAAGATGCTCCTGAGTGGAAGGGAGAGAGGAGTGCTCTGGAGGAATCCTGTGTTTGAATTGCATTCACTGTCATTCAGATCTGAAGAAGTATGTTGAAGTATTTCACGGGAGCTGCTCTGTCCTATGTTCATTTACAGATGTGGCTGCAGGCGATGGTTATCGAGCTTCCTGGCTGGGTTCCAGGGCTGACCCACAGGCAGGTCGCATGGGTACGTCATGGCTTTTCACTTCTTTGAGAGCTGCCAGCTCAAAGTCCGAATGTCAGCCAGGTGCCTCTGCAGGTGTGAGAATACAGACCTGCACGTGCGTGCCGTGACATTACGTGATCCCCTTGCATGTTCTGCTACTCGGTTATGACGATGTAGATCAGAACACGTGATGGTAACCTCTCATGGGTGTTTGCTTGCAGGTGTGGCTGGATGGAGGGCTTTTCCAGCTCCTTGGCTGAATCCTGGGCTGAATCCCAGGTGGCATCCCAGGGGTGAGTAGTCAGTCTTTATTGACTTGACAGAATAAGCGCTCATTTTCCATATTTTATTCATGTGACATTTACCTTCATACTTCCTGTTAATGTCCTCAAAGACAAAAGTATAAAGCTAAAATAGGGAACTATTCCCAAAAGATATCTGCAGTTCCAAAGGAAATCCCAAAAGACTTGGAGAAAGCAGCACCTGGTTAATGTATTTCACTCTGTTAACCGTACAGCTCGGGAAGCTGAGGTTTTTGATTCATGTGTGGACGTGCTGTAGCCTGCACAGCAGGAAGGGATCAGTCAGAGCCTCGCTGCAATGGCACTCGATTTCATGCCTTGCCTGGGCTGATGAGCCACAGAGATGGCCCAGCACAGCGTCTGCTACCCGTTGTGGTTCTGGCTGAGTCCCAGAGGCAGCTGCTGCCCCAGTTGTACCATTACTGGTCAGAGCTGCTTTGTGCAGATGCTGGTATCCAGATGTCAGGAACCAGTGTGTGCTGAATTTGTGTTCAAAATTTGTGTTCAACACAGCCCAGTTTGCGGCTGGGCAAGTTCAAAGCAGGAATGATGTCCCAGGAAATCTTGGCCGCCCTTTCCTAATGTTGGAAGTCAGGTGCAGACGCTGATTCTGCAGGCGTTTGTTTGTGATTGACATTCAGCCTGCAGACTGACAGCTGTGGTAGGATGAGTGTGACTGTTGATGCTGCTCCCGGAGTGTTTGAGGCACGTGCAGAGGAGCTAACTGCTCATGAGCCATGAGAGGGCCAGCACCCTGCCAGTTGCTGGAGGGGAGAGGGCCCTTGGCTTGTGGAGCCAAAGCGCAGGCAGATTTCAATCGCTGGGACCAGCAGGCTTTGCCTGGGCTGCAGGCAGGATTGATCCTCCGGCCGGGATTGGAGCAGCCCAGGCTTCACAGCCTGATCCAGCCCCTTTGCTCTCCCTGATGTCTGAGGACTCTCGGTGACACCTTGGAGTCAGGGGTGGGTCGCAGCCGGACACCCAGCTTGAGGCCGGACACCTCACTTGAAGGTGTCCTTAAGTGGATTGTTCAGTTAATTCAGTCTTGGGTGGTTTAGCTCTCCATTTCTAGTTGTGTTTCAGAAAACTAGGCTGTGGTTTCCCTCTTGTTTTGGGGGACTTCACTGCCACTTGTCAGAGTGCCCAGAACATGGTTGCAAGAGCTTGGGGTTCAGTCCACCATGTGTGTCTGTTCCCCTTCCCGTGTGCTGGAGTTGGCATGGTGGGATGTGCTGCTCAGAAGGCCTCTTTCCCCAGCTGAGCTGGGTGCGGCTTTTTCCCATCCTCTTTGAGGGAGCAATTTAGCATCATCTTGCAGTTTGCCAAAAATGCAGTACATGTAATGTGAACAAGAAGATCACATGTGCAATTTCCCGTTTTCCCAGCAGGTCAGGTTTTGCTGTCTGTATCGGTAGAGTGAAAAGTGTCATGTGCTTAATTTTTTCTCTGTGAACGTCACATTCTTGGGACTAGATGCACTCCCAAAAGCCCAGGGTTTGTTTCTCAGCTTTATTAATGTATTTGGAGAGTATTGCCTCCTGAAGGTATCATCTTCCTGATGAGGAATGGTTGCTTCTAATTGTCCCGCTTTCTTTCTACAGAGACCAGCCGTGAGACTGTGCAGAAGGAGGCCTTTCAGAAGGGAAGCAGGCACACCGTGCCAGTCTCCGATGAAGAAAGAGAGGCAATGCAAGAGACTGGCGTGCCAGGTAATTGCTGTCCCGTGGTCATCCGGTGTCACCAGTCAGAATCACTGTGTGCCTGCAGGCTCTTCCCCCGGAGCCCGCTCTTGCACATCATGTCAGCAGCCAAACCTGGAAGTGTTAGTGCAGAGAAGGCGTTGTCAAAGAAGCCAGGAGTGGCTCTCTGAGGACGACTGTCGTCTCTGGTGTGTGGAGGTTATTGCCAGCAGCGTACCAGAGAGATGCTCTTAGACCTCTCTGGACGTGGTTAGAGATTGCTCACCTCCTGCCGCACCCAGTTCCCAGGAATTTAGGAACTTTGCCCTTTGGGGCATGAGGCCATTTGAGGGCTACAACCCAGCCCTGCACCACGCTCTCCCGGGGCCAGCCTTCCTGCAATGTGTGCATCGGGGCCGGGGGTGACAAGCAGGTGGCACTGCAGAAGCCAGGCCATAGCCCGTGGGCTGGATCCCATCTTTCAGCCTCTGGGACGTCCTGAAGGGGAGTGCTCAGGAGATGTCCACTTGGGAAAGCAGGAGCATTTCTGCTCTACCCCTGCAGTGCCGTTGGTTGGTTGAACTGCAGGCCCCCAGCACACAGCCCTGGCCTGCAGCCCGGAGGAACAGACAGGTAGTGCTGGTGCAACTGCTCGCTGGCACGTGGGCTCTTCTCCCCGAGAAGTTTAAGTGATCCTTCTTGTCCTCTGGCGCTAAGACACCAGAGCCGAGGCACCAACCCCTGAAAAAAAAATCTCTTGGGCATGTGAAGCACACTGTGAGACTATCCATAGCGCAGGGCACAGTAATGTGTGGCATTGTCCTTTCTCCTGCAGGGGCAGATGCTGGGAGAAGGTCTGAGGCTGCTGATCACGAATTGCTGCGCAAGTACTATATCCCAGTGACCGCAGTAGCCTTGGCTGTGGTGCTGTCTGGGCTAGCTGGATCTTGCGTAGTCATTTCACGGCTGAGGAAGAGAGACCCGTGAGTTGGCTTTTCCCCAGAGTTAGTTATTGCAGCAGTTGGGAATGGGGTATCTGCAGTTAGAGTATCCTGGAGTGCCAAGGCAGTTGCTGGCAGTACTCTGCTGAGATTTCTGCTGTAAGATTTTTTTACCTGGCCTCTTAATTCATATCAATGAGTAGTCTTTTCTGAAACCCATTTCTACAGAAGGAGCCAGGGAGAGGAAGCAGCACTGGGACAAGCTGATACCGACTCTGCCAGGAAAAGCGAAGATCCAACTAGAGATAAAGGCAGAGCAGAGTCAGGAGAAGGAACAAGAAAAGCTGAGGTTGCTCAAGAAAATGGGACTTTCAACAACAGCTCCAGCCCATCACCATGGCCTTTTTTGGCAGAGCTCATGCAGCTGTACAGGAGCGCGAGCGCAGACCCATCACCTCTGCCCGCTTGTCCCAGCTGCTCTTTCAGCGACGATACCTCTTCACTGGACACTTCGATTTCTCTCAGCTCACCTCAGCCTAACCCCTTCTGGTGTCCCTGTCACCAGTTCCAACAGGGATACTGTACCTCAGAAGATGAGTCCTTTTTAGAGTAAATGAAAAACCCATTTTGGCCAAAAGCAGTGCATCCTTGGCTGTTTTGGCCGTTTCCGTCAGGGTATAATGCACACAGCTGGGACCAGCGCTGGATCTGTGAGAGAAGCTGTCAGAGACCTGCGCTCCAGTGAGGGACCTGCGCTCCCTTTGTCCCAGCATCAGCCTGGTTTCCCAGCTGGGGCTGTCAAGAAGGGTTTCACCCACCAGAATGGGGACGTGCTGGTGGGATGTGAGTTGTGAAGGGTTGTCCTTGAGCTGACTGGGGATGCTGCCCTGAATGAGGATGGACTGGGCAGAGAGGGAAGGGGGTGCCAAGAGGAAAGGATGGCCAACTAGCGCTGAGCGCATCAAGGAGGGCTGACGGGGTGGCAGAGGCTGCGGGGCTGGAGCAGTGTTGGGATGATAAATGAGCGGAAAGCTGGAGTGGGGCTGGGTGGGAGAAGGAGTGGAAGGAATGTGATATTGGTAACCAGGCTGGCATTAAAAATGGGACAGAGTATAGCGAAATATTAATAAAACTGTAAAAAGAAATGGGTTAAGCTTTGCAGACTGTCAGCAACGGGGAGGAACACCTTTGGAGTACATCTAAAGTCACGCTGGCCAAATACACAGATCCCGTTAAGGCTGACGTGGAGGCCTGGCTTGCGAGGGTCTTCTTTGAGCATGTCAGATGATGCACAGGACGGACCTCAAACCCAGTCTTACCACAATTCTGCTCTGCAGTTGCGACTGAATGGTACAGCAGCCAGGCAGAACATCGTTCTAGGCTGCCTTGCTGGGCAGTACGAGCACCTCCTCCCAGCGCTCCTCCCCCTGTGCAGAGCAACGAATGGCCAGCCCCAGGGAAGCCCACCACGCCGGGATGTATGATTTTTTTCAAAAGAATCCAGGTACTGAGCAGTCTTGCAGGGAGCCATAAGTGGGAGACAAGTCCTGAAAACTGGGGGTGTGCAAGCGGTGCCCGTGCTGGAGAAAAGGCAAAGGGGGAGAGCGAGGTTCAGGTGTCTCCTGAGAGGGCCTGACTCTGTCCCCTCGGGGCGTGGGTGCTGGGCTTGGGGGGAGAGCTGCGGGTGGCACTCTCTGATGCAGGGATGGTTTTTGTCGGTGTGGTTCAAAGGAGCGATTGGTCAAAAGAGCTGCGCTCCCCTACGTGCTGTCCATCTGGCCTCCTGAGTTCTGTTCAGAGGGACAGCTTGTCCCAACGGGTCAGTGAGAGCCTCCAGGCAGCAGCACTAGCGAGCCTCGGAGAGTGAACGTGGGCGAGCGGAAAAGAAATTGCACGCAAATGTGAAGGGTGGCCGAGAAGGGGGAGCAAAGCCATGATGCTGGGAAAACTGGATTACGGCCGTCCCAGGGTGATAGCAAAGCTGACAGGAGAAAGAGAGGCTCCAGAGTGCATTGATTTGCAATGGCTTTGCAAGGTTCCTTTGTTTCTGCTGAAACCAAGGAAATGTTGCAGCCCCAGGATGTTCGCTCATTTGGAGATGCTAACAAAGTGAGAAAGAACATTTCCTGGCAAGGTCAGACCTCCTGTGAGATCACCAGTAGTGCGCAGGACCCACTAACGTGCAGAATTGTTCCTCCAGGTGTGGATGGCAAGAGAAACGCAAATGCCGCAGACGCTAAGGATTTCCAGAAGTACTGCACAGAAGGTGCCATGGTGGTCTTGGGCTCCGTGCTGCTTGGCATGGTCTTGTGTTGCGTGGTCCGTCTGTGGAGGAAAGGAAGACGGTGAGTTGAGGGGAGTGTCTTTTGCTAAACTTGTGTGTTAGATGGCTGAGATGTATTAGACATGAAGCATTTAGAGGTAAGGTATTCCGGAGCACTGAGTTATTTACTGGCCAGACTCGACTGAGTCGGTTTCTACTGTATCATGTTTCAAGTGACCTCTCAATTCATGGGCATTCTTTTCTGAAACGCCTTCTTTCTTTCGTGGGAATTGTTAGTTAAAAGTGACCCTGCCTGGACAAGAGCAGACCCAGCAACAGACGTAGGCAGAGCAAGGTCAGAAAGTAAAACCAGCAAGGGATGAGAGGGCCATAGAAAGTGAGACCTGCAAGAGTGCCATCTCCCTACCATGCCCAGCTTTGGTCCCCTCGGTCTGCAGGGTCAGGTCTCCTTCCCGGCACGTGTAGAGCAGGCTGGTCAGGATGGCCAGGGCCGAGAGGAGACGAGCCGTGGGCAGGCGAGCAGAGCCCCAGCCGAGGGGTGCGGGGCGTCCCGTTTTCTGCACGAGCTCTCCGTGCCCACAGCTCCCACGTGCAGCCGGGTGCCCGCACCCCACAGCGCACCCAGCGCTGCCCCGCACCCTCGCACCCACCCGGCACCACAGACACACTGGGGCCTCAGCAGCCCCTTCTCTCCACAGGCACCTTGCCGCAGCGCAGTTTGGGGGTGTCCTGCCCCAGTCCTGGCCTTGACCTCTGCGGTTTGGGGGTGTCCTGCCCCAGTCCTGGCCCTGACCTGTGTGGTTTGGGGTTTCTTGCCCCTGTCCAGGCACTGACTCGTGGGGTTTGGGGCTCTCTAGCCCTGCCATGGCTGTGACCCACGGGGTTTGGGCTTTCCCTGCACCGGTCCTGGCCCTGACCCGTGGGGTTTGGGGTGCCCTGTCCCTGTCTGGTCCATGACCTGCAGGGTTTGCAGTTGTCCTGCCCCTGTCCTAGACCTGACCCGAGGGGTCTGGGGGTCCCCTGCCCCTTTCCTGACCCTGGACCACACAGTCCATAGCTTCCTGTTTAGGGCCTGAACACAGTCCTTGGAGCATGGCAGGATGAAACCTCAATTTCTGTATGTCCAAAACAAAATACATCCAAAAGTTTGTTACTTTATGTACAACTTCGGTTTCTATATGCTCAAATAAAAATACATCCAAAAAGTTGTTACTTTCTGTACACCAATTTTTAAAAATCTTTTTTTCCAAATTGGCAGTGAATTTTAAACCTGATTTTTCACCTATTTTACTACCAACCACCTGTTGCCCCCCCCTCATCCCCAACAGGATTTTTACCAACAGATCCAAGATTTGTGTCTTGTTTGGCAGAATTTGGGCCAAAAATGAGGATGAAAACCTGGTGCTGGGGAGCCAGGAGTTGCACTCTTCTGGGACTGGCATGGGGCCTGCACTGAGGCTTTGCTGCTTGACTTGTAATTAAAGCTCTGAAATTTAAGGACAATCTTTTAACCGCTCGCTGCCCACCACCGAACATTAATTTTACTGTTTTTCAACAGCAAACCCCAGCAGTTTTAAGTCAGAGCTGACCCCAGTTGTCAGAGCAGGGCTGCAGGCTATTAGTTAAAGAAAAAACAGCCTCTAGGGATATGTGTATATAGCTGTGTCTGTATATACACACGCCCCTCCAGGCATTTTTTCTTTTAAGATCCTCCTCTGTGTAAGTGTATACACATACACACACCTACAGTTTTTATTCTTTAACTATATATCCTACTACCTACTCTGTGTATGTCTATATGTACATATGTGTTTATATATGTATGTGTGTGTGTATATCTCTATACATATATATATTTGAAGTAATTCTGGGAAAAAATAATTTTATTATTTCTTTGCAATTTCTTTCTAGCTCTCTTTCCAGTCATCAGAGCAGCCTCTCCCCTTCCTCAGGGCTGTCTTCAAGCACATCACATGCAGTAAGTCCTATTTGCATTTCAACAGCTGTTTGGCATAATCATCAGATAAACTGACCCTCTCTTAATGCTCATTGTGTCCCAATACAGGAAGAACTGAAAGGAGCCTTATCTCAGGGAAGAAGGACTGCCAGCCCTCTCTCTTGTGGTAAAAAAAAATCTTTCCCACTTGTGATTTTTACTAAATCAGGAATAGCTATCACAGAGGCTGGCCAGTCACACAACTGCAGAGGAAACTTTCATGCCAGAAAGGGGGGGATGAACTAAAGAAGAAATTTCTTGTAACAAATGCATTAAAGAAAAAAAATTTACAAAAATATCTTCAGAAGTGGCTGTCTGAGACTGCTCCAAAACACGGACTGTTAGCAGCCTCTACTGGAGAGGTTAGCTGGCAAAATGCAGGTGATGGAGTGATACATGTCATGACCAATGCCTCATGACAGATGGCTTTACAGTTTACCATGTGGCATTGTTGTCACCTGTGTATTTAATGCATTTGAGAGAGCAAGGCAAATGGTAGTGAACACAGTGCTCTGGATGAGGGTTGCACAAACAAGTGTCAGAGACGCTGCCTTATTCTGTCCTGGGGTACTTCTGTACAATCCCAGTTGGGGGGTGCAGATAGGTCCCCGCCTTTCTTTATGCCTGTAGTTTGGTTTGTCATGCTCCATCCCTACTGGGTATGCAACTTAAAAATTCACACTTGCCCAACTGTCCTTCTTTTCTGTTGTCAGAGTTGTTTTGGCTTCTGTGTGTTGATGACACTGTTTTGCAGGTGTGATCGGCTTACGGCTGAGGCACTGTGTTGTGCTGGATTCAAACCGGGAACTCCTTCGTCCTCCTGTGGTCCTGTCCTACATCTGGTCTGTGATTGAGTTGACCACGTTGACTCTGTTGTGGGGCACTACAGTTTAAATCTTTTAAATTGCACAAGTGCATTGAGGAAATCACTGTAGCGGTGTCCTGTCTTTTGTAAACAAATGCTGTCTTTTGGAAGGATGTAGGAGTTTATTTAACAGAACAAGTACTAGCTTAAAGGAGCGTACAAGCAAAGGGGAAGAAATAATGCAACGGAGTGAGATTCAAATTACTAGGGTATAATGTTGTGATGATATAGTGGTTTGAATTGAACTCATAATAATTTTCTTTGAATACTTAAAAATCACAAACATGCTGAGACAAGGGGAGTCAAAGAATCTCAGCAGACATAATAAAGGGGGGTGAAAGATGATGTTTAGTGCTTACATTGTTGAAATTAGCTGAGGTAGAGACAGTCCTTGATAAGAAGGAGGAGCAGGCCCCAAGAGCCAGCTAAGACTGGTCTTGCGGCTTGGGTGAATACCAAGAAATCACTGAGCCTACGCAAGGAAAGAGGTTACTAGCAGTGACGAAGAGGAGTCATCTATGTTCATCTCTGCAACCACGAGACGACCACCATAAAGAGGCCCTGCGCAGGCGCAGTTGAGAGGGGACTATGGAAATGACCTCTCGGAGCTAATTTTAATATGAGGAGGGGATAGGTCATGCATATGTATAGGCATATGTATTGGGTCTGGCTGAGATGGAGTTAGTACTCCCTATAGCAGCCCTCATAGCACTGTGCTCTGCCCAAAAGCCGTGCCACTGAAGAACATCGAAATAATGAACAGGTAGACAAGGCTGCCAAAATAGATATAGCTCAGGTGGACCTGGACTGGGAGCGTAAGGGTGAGCTATTTGTAGCTCAATGGGCCCATGAGACATCGGGACATCTAGGGAGAGATGCAACATATAGGTGGGCTCGTGATCGAGGGGTGGACCTGACCATGGAGGCCATCACACAGGTCACTCATGAATGTGAAACATGTGCTGCAATCAAAAGAGCCACCAGAGTAAAGTCTCCCTGGAACAGAGGGCGGTGGTTGGGTTTTCAGTATGGCGAGGCCTGGCAAATTGACTACATTGGACCACTGCCACGAACACGCCAAGGCAAGTGCTACGTACTCACCATGGTGGAAGCAACTACTGGTTGGCTAGAAACATATCCTGTAAACCATGCCACTGCCCGAAACACCATCTTAGGCCTCGAAAGGCAAATTTTATGGCGACACGGTACCCCAGAAAGAATTGAATCAGACAATGGGACTCATTTCCGAAATAACCTTATAAGCTCCTGGGCAAAGAAACATGGCATTGAGTGGGTATACCACATACCCTATCACCCTCAGGCATCTGGAAAAATTGAGAGATATAATGGACTGTTGAAGAGTATGTAGAGATTGCTAGGCAATGGGACATGGAAGCATTGGGATGCAAATTTAGCAGAAGCCACTTGGCTAGTTAACTCTAGAGGATCTGCTAACCGTCCTGGTCCTGCCCAAACAAAACCCCTACATACTGTGGGAGGAGATAAGGTCCCCGTGGTGCACATGGGGAAGTGGCTGGGGAAGGCAGTGTGGATTGCACCTCCCATGGGAAAAGGCAAACCCATTCGTGGGATTGTCTTTGCTCAGGGACCTGGGTGTACTTGGTGGGTAATGCGAAAGGATGGGGAGACCCAGTGTGTGCCTCAAGGACATTTAACCTTGGGGGAAAAATAATCTGTGATGTGAGTTGTATGTTGCAGGAAGTAATGTAGCAGGAATGACCTGAACTGCAGAGGAGTGAACTTCGCAAGGAACCAGACAAGTGCATCGGTGACCCAAACCAAGCCGACGTTGGTGCCCAACGATTGAACGTACTGCTTCTCCTGTCCTGACCACTCATTTGCATCGCCCCTCCCCCAGCCGCAGGGCACCACGGGGGACCCAGGCACGCAGCTCACCCTTTATTGGCCAGGGGAGGGGGGGCCAGGGTTCCGCCCCAGTTGCTCCCAGTATGATCCCAGTTGCCAGCACTGTAGTTCCAGTCGCTCCCAGTATGATCCCAGCTGCATGCAGCATGGACCCAATTACTCCCACCATGATCCCAGTTGCACCCCAGCATAGTCCCAGTCACTCCCAGTTGCCCCCCGTATGGTCCCACTTACCCTCATAATTCCAGTTGCTCCCAGTATATCCCAGTTGCCCCCAGCATGCTCCTAGTCACTCCCAGTATGATTCCAGTTGCTGTCAGTATATCCCAAATGCCCCCAACATGATCCCAGTTCCTCCCAGCATGGTCCCAGTCACTCCCAGTTGCTCCCAGTGTGATTCCAGTTGCTCCTACTCACTTCCAGTCACCCCCAGTGTGGTCCCAGTTGCTCCCTGTATGATCCCAGTCTCAGCCAGCATGATCCCAGTTGCCCTCCGTGTGATCCCAGTTACTCGCAGTACGATCCCAGTTGCTGCCACTGTGCTCCTAGATGCTCCCAGTATGATCCCAGTTGCCCTCAGTGTGGTCCCACTTGCTCCCAGTATGATCCCAGTCTCTGCCAGCATGATCCCAGTTGCCTGCAGCGTGGTACCAGTTGGTCCCAGTTCCAGCCAGTGTGATCCCAGTCACTCCCAGTTGCCCTCAGCATGGTCCCAGTTGCTCACAGTATGATCCCAGTCGCCGCCAGCATGCTCCTAGTCACTCCCAGTATGATCCCAGTTGCCCTCAGTGTGGTCCCACCTGCTCCTAGCATGATCCCAGTTGCCCTCAGCATGATTCCAGTAGCTCCCCGTTGCTCCAGCATTGTCCCAGTTACACCCCAACATAAACCCAGTTGCCCACTAACATTGTCCCAGCATGGTCCCATTTGCCACCAGCATGCTCCTAGTCACTCCCAGTATGATCCCAGTTACTCCCTTTCTGCTCCCAGTTACTCCTAGTCACATCCAGTCATCCTCACTGTGGTCCTACTTGCTCCCAGTATGATCCCAGTTGCCCGCAGGGTGGCCGCAGTGGTTCCCAGTATGATCCCAGTTGCTCTTAGTCACTCCCAATATAAACCCAGTTGCTCCCAGTTGCCCCCAGCATGGGCCCAATTCCTCCCACAGTGATCCCAGTTACACCCCAGCATAGTCCCAGTTACTCCCAGTTCCCCCAGTATGATCACAGTTACCCTCAACATAGTTCCAGTTGCTCCCAGTATATCCCAGTGTCCCCCAGTATGATCCAAGTTGCCCTCAGCATAGTTTGTTACACCTAGTATATCCCAATCGGACCCAATGTGCTCCTAGACACTCCCACTTGCCCCAACATGATCCCAGTTCCTCCCAGTGTGGTTCCAGTCACTCCCAGTTGCTCTCAGCATGAACCCAGTTGCTCGCAGCTGCTTCCAGTCATCCCCAGGGTGGTCCCAGTTGCTCCCAGTATGATCCCAGTTGCCCCTAGCATGATCCCATTATCTCCCAGTTGTCCCACCATGGTCCCAGTTGCACCCTAACATAGTCCCAATCATTTCCAGTGTGGTCCCAGTTGCCCCAGCATGGTCACAGTTGCCCCCAGGGTGGTCCCAGTCGTACCCAGTATGATCCCAGATGTTTCCAGAGTGGTCCCAGTGGTCCCCAAAAGGAAGAGGAGGGAACAGGGGGTAGGGAGACCCCTAAAAATTTTTTTGGGGGGGGACCTACCTGTCTGCACTAGGGAGGTGATGCCAATCAGCCGCGCTGTGCTCCTTTTGCATAGAGATATACAGGAGTGCCACCACCAATGCTGCCACAGACCCCCCTCCAAAACCCCACAGAGGGGTCTCACCTGCTGCCCCCTCGCCAGCCAGGGGAGAGCTGTGGTGGGAGAAAATGGGGGGTGAGTATGGGCGGGGAAGAGATGGGGGGACTGAACAAGGAGGGTGGGGGGAACGGGGGGATCACCTGAGAGCAGTGCAGCTCCCCGTTCTCCCACCGCAGCGCCTCCAGCACCCTGCTGGAGTGGGGCTGTGATGTGGGGCAGACCCTCCCACGATGGCGGCCAGGAGAAGTGGTGGTGACACACACACTCCCAAGATGGCGGCCGGGAGAAGTGGGGGGGACAGACAGACACTCCCAAGATGGCGGCCGGGAGAAGTGGTGGGGGGACAGACACTCCCAAGATGGCGGCCAGGATGGTGGAGGGACAGACCTTCCCAAGATGGCGGCCAGGAGGGTGGACCCCTCCCAAGACGGCAGCCCTTAAGGGAGAAGGATGTCACCTATTGCAGGTATCCAGGATGTGGTGGGCAGCTTCCTTGTGAGAGGCCAGCAGAAGGTCGGACTGCACCTGCTGGAAACACCAGACCTGTGGGGCGGAGTTTGTGGGGCTGGCCCCATGGCTGGTGTCAGGTGGGCTGCCCTCCATCCTCCTCCTCCTCCTTGCCTGGGACTTGTGGATCAAATGCTTGAGGGCCATGTCAGCTGGGCTCTTGAAGAAGAGCTTCTCCTGCAGGCACACCTGTGGGGAGGAAAGGAGATGGCCACCAGTGATGGAAGATGAGGAAGGCTCACAATGGTGACCAGGGACAAAGGAGGAGAAGGGTTCAAAATGGCAGCCAGCACAGGGCGGCAACTCACTTTGTCAGAGATGGGGAGGTAGCAGCAGTTGGCGGTGCAGACAGGGCACGGACCTGCGTCAGAAAACAGACACGAGCACCCCTCCAAAATGGCGGTTGTAATCGACAGGGAACCAAGTTGTTCCCTGACATTGTGTAATTTGTCTTGAATTAAAAGAAGACAATAAGGCTTTACATACCAATCAGGAAGGGGGAAGACACACATTGTGATTGAACAAATGCTTTGTGTAAATAGCAAGGCTTGCTTAAATGTTGCGTAAAGGTCACAAGAAAAGGGCAACGGCTATAACTTACTAGATAAGGAGGGAAAAAGACAACAACTATAACTTAAGAGATAAGGAGGGAAAAGACAACAGCTATAATTTACCAGATAAGGGGATTAACTCTACCAGGACTGCACTTCTCCACATCAAAAGACATTCTACATCAAAAGAAACTCCCCCTTGAGAAGATTGACCGAATCCGCCCAATAACAAACCTACATGAGTGAAGAAAGAAGCAGCATGACAAGGCGGACATTTACAAGAAAGGGGTGCATGAACTCTATAAAAGGAATGTAACTATAACAGAAAGTTGCAAGCCGTTGGTGGAGCGCAGACTCCCTGGCCCCCCAGCGCTGCTTGCTTGCTATTCTCAATAAATATATGAATTTTATATAGAATTGGCTCTGTAGATTTATAACAGCGGTTATGAGGGAAAAAAGGTTTGCAAGATGGGAGAGTGGACTATTTGGTGAGGTGGAAGGTGGGGGGGGCCTCCCTTCCACCATTTTATGGATATAAGGTGAGGGGGATCCCTCCTTCCGCCATTTTAGGGGTTCAAGGTGAGGGGGAAGTAGGGGTGTGCCCCTCCATTTTGTAGTGGTGAAGGGGCTCCTACCTGCGCCCCTGCACACTGTGTGGAGGACATGGCCGCACCTGGTGACGGCAAAGCAGGCTCCCTCTTGGCATAAGCAGCGGTTGTACTGGAACCAGTCCATGCTGGGGCGGTCAGCCGCCTGCTAGGGTGTCCGTGTCCCCGTCCCCCCCTTCCCCACCGTTGCCTGCCGGCTGTGGTGGCACCAGGACCCCTGCGCATCTCAGTCTGTTAGGAAACGGAAAGGGGAATGGCCGTTAAAAAGGGCGGGAAGCCTGAGGAGAGGAAAGGACCGTTAAAAAGGGTGGGAAGATTGAGGGGGCGGGGTGACCGCGGAAGGGGGCGTGGCCACGGATGAAAGGGGTGGAGCCATGGTTAAAATGGGCGGGAGGATGAGGGGGCGTGGCAGCCGCGGAAGGGGACAGGAGGTAGGCGGATCCAGAGCGGAAAGGGGCGGGGGTGGGGGCGTGGCCGGGCGCAGGGGCGGGGGGCGGGGCCCCCTGGGGCTGCTGGGGGGGCACAGCGAGTCCCGGGGGGGCTGCAGGGCCAGCGTGTGCTGGGGGGGTGATGCACCCCAAAACACCCGCCAGTGTCTGACCCCAAAGCCCCAGGCACCCCCAAAATACCCAGGGACACCCCAAACCCCATAGGACCCCTCCCCAAATCCCTCCCTCCAACTCCTCAGGATCCTGGGGGTTTTGGGGGTCCCACCAAAGGGTTTAGGGTTGGTTCTTGGGGGCTTTGAGGATCCCATCAAGAGCTTTTGCGGGTCTGGGGGGGATTTTGGTTCCCACCAAGGAGTTTTGGAGGTCCTGGAAGGGTTTGGGGATGCCACTGGGGGAGTTTGGGATCCCCACAGAGGCTTTGGGGGCCTGCGGGGACTTTTTGGGGTCCTACCAGGGGCTTTTGGGGTCCTGGAGAGCTTTTGGGGTCTCACCATAGTGTTTTGGCGGTCCTGGGTGTGTTTTGCGGTCCCCCCCGGTTTTGGGGTGCTGACCAGGGCACAATGGACACGGCACAGCTCCTGCAGCCGCTCCTCCACCACCGTGTTGGTCAGGAAGGTCACCACCGCCAGCGTCACCTCCCTTCCTGCCCAGCAGCACCAGTGCGCCCAGTATGGACCAGTCTTCTCCCAGCCTCCCCTCCACTCCATCCCAGTGCCCCCCAGTCCCATCCCAGTGCCTCCCAGTCCATCCTAGTGCTCCCCAGTGACCCAGAGGGTGATGGGGTAGGGGGCTGAGGGGGGTCACGGCGGTCTAGGGGTGCCAAAGGGGTGGAGGGGTCAGGGGCGGCAGGGGTTGGGGGTCACGGTGGGTCCCAGGGGTCAGGGAGTGTCATGACCCAGGCTGCAGAGACCAGGGAGTCGCGCCGAGTTCGGAATTCCCGCGGACAGGATCTGGGTGAAGCCGGCGGCCGAGGGTCGGCGAAATGCTTTCTTCCCGGCAGCAGCACCCTGAGCTCGGTAGGCGGAAACGGCGGCGGCGGGGTTTCTCCCGACAGGAGTCGGCAGGACCCGCGTCACCCGAGGTCACCGTGTCCCCCGATTCCAGGGAGGAAAGAAGGCGAGGGTCACCAGGTTCTGTGCATCGGGGGGGACTGGGAGAAGTTGGAACTGGGGGCAAGTGACATGACCTAGGGAGTGACATTGGGAGGGACTAGGAACAAATGGGAACATGACTGGAACCACACTGGGATCATGCTGGGAGCAACTGGGAGTGACTGGAACCACTCTGGGAGGAATTGGGATCATGATGGGGGCAAGTGAGGGCAATTGGAATGACGTTAGGAGTAACTACGAGCAACCAGGAGCATGCTGGGAGCAACTGGGAGTGACTGGAACCACACTGGGAGGAACTGGGGTCATGTTGGTGGCAATTGGGGATAATTGGAATGATGTTGGGAGTGACACTGGGAGGGACTAGGAGCAACTGCGAACAGACTAGGAGCAACTGAGATCATGCTGGGAGCAAGTGGGAGTGACTGGAACCACACTGGGAGGAACTGGGATCATGTTGGGGGCAACTGAGGGCAACTGGAATGAAGTTGGGAGTGACTGCAAGTGACTAGGAGCAACTGAGAGCAGACTGGAAGTAACTGGGATCATGCTGGGAGCAACTGGGAGTGACTGGAACTACACTGGGAGGAACTGGGATCATACTGGGGGCAACAGAGGGCAACAGGAATGACGTTGGGAGTGACATTGGGAGTGACTATGAGCAACTGAGAGCATGCTTGGAGGAACTGGGGTCATGCTGAGACCAAGTGGGCGCAACTGGAATGACGTTGAGAGGGACATTGAGAGTTACTAGGAGGAACTGGGATTATGCTGTGAGCAACTGGGATCATGCTGGGAGCAACTGGGAGAAACTGGAACCACACTGGGAGAATCTGGGATCATGTTGGGGGCAAATGGGGCAATTGGAATAAAGTTGGGAGTGACTCGAAGTGACTAGGAGCAACTGGGAGCAGACTGGGAGCAACTGGGATCATCCTGGGAGCAACTGGTAGTGACTGGAACCACAGTGGGAGGGACTGGGATCATGCCTGGAGCAAGTGGGCGCAACTGGAATGACGTTGGGAGCGACATTGAGAATGACTAGGAGGAACTGGGATCATGCTGGGAGCAAATGGGATCATGCTGGGAGCAAATGGGAGCAACTGGAAACACACTGGGAGGAAGTGGTAGCATGTTGGGGGCAACTGAGGGCAATTGGAATGAAGTTGGGTGTGACTGGAGGTGAGTAGGAGCAATCGAGAGCAGACTGGGAGTAATTGGGATCATGCTGGGAGCAAGTGGGAGTGACTGGTACCACACTGGGAGGAGGTGGGATCATGTTGAGCGCAACTGGGATGGTGTTGGGAGAGACTAGGATCAACAGGGAACATGCTGGGAGCAAGTGGGAGTGACTGGAACCACACTGGGAGGAACTGGGATGATGCTGGGAGCAAGTGGGAGCAACCGGAATGACGTTGCGAGTGACATTGGGAGGGACTAGGAGCAAATGGGAATATGATTGGAGCAACTGGGAGTAACTGGAAACACACTGGGAGGAAGTGGGATCATGTTGGGGGCAACTGAGGGCAACTGGAATGACATTGGGAGTGACTGAAAGTGAGTAGGAGCAACTGAGAGCAAACTGGGAGCAACTGGGATCATGCTGGGAGCAACTGGGAGTAACTGGAACCACACTGGGAGGATCTGGGATCATGTTGGGGGTAACTGGGGCAATTGGAATGAAGTTGGGAGTGACTAGGATCAACTGGGATCATGCTGGGAGCAATTGGGATCATGCTGGCAGCAAGTTGGAGTGACTGGAACCGCTCTGGGAGGAACTGGGATCATGATGGAGGCAATTGGGTGCAACTGGAATGACTTTGGGACTGACATTGGGAGTGACTAGGAGGAACTGGGAACATCCTGGGAGCAACTGGGATCATGCTGGTAGCACTGAAAGTGACTGGAACCACTCTGGGAGGAACTGGGATCATGATGGAGGCAAGTGTGGGCAATTGTAATGACTTTAGGAGTAACTAGGAGCAACCATGATCATGCTGGGAGGAACTGGGAGTGACTGGAACCACACTGGGAGGAAGTGGGATCATCTTGGGGGCAACTGAGGACAACTGGATTGAAGTTGGGAGTGGCTGGAAGTGACTAGGAGCAACTGAGAGCAGACTGGGAGCAACTGGGATCATTTTGAGAGCAACTGGGAGTGGTTGGAACCACACTGGGAGGAAGTGGGATCATGTTGGGGGGAACTGGGGGCAACTAGAATGATGTTGGGAGTGGTGTTGGGAGTGACTAGGAAGAAATTGGAACATGATTGTAGCAACTGGGATAATGCTGGGAGCAACTGGGAGTGACTGGAACCACACTGGGAGGAACTGGGATCATGTTGGGGGGAACTGGGCGCAACTAGGATGATGTTGGGGGTGGCTAGGAGGAACTGGGATCATGCTAGGAGGAATTCGGATCATGCTGGCAGCAACTGGGAGTGACTGGAACCTCTAGGGAGGAACTGGGATCATGATGGAGGCAATTGTGGGCAACTGGGATGACGTTGGGAGTGACATTGGGAATGACTAGGATCAAATGGGAACATGACTGGAGCAACTAGGATCATGCTGGGAGCAACTGGGAGTGACTGGAACCACACTGGGAGGAACTGGAATCATGATGGGGGCAAGTGGGGGCAATTGGAATGATGTTAGGAGTTACTAGGAGCAACCAGGAGCATCCTGGGAGGAACTGGGAGTGACCAGAAGCACACTGGGAGGAACTGGGATCATGTTGGTGGCAACTGGGGGCAATTGGAATGATGTTGGAAGTGACATTGGGAGTGACTAGAAGAAACTGGGAACGTGCTGGGATGAACTGGGAGTAACTGGAACCACACTGGGAGGATCTGGGATCATGTTGGGGGCAACTGGGGCAATTGGAATGAAGTTGGGAGTGACTCAACGTGACTAGAAGGAACTGGGAATAGACTGGGAGAAACTGGGATTATGCTGGGAGCAAGTGGGAGCGACTGGAACCACACCAGGAGGAACTGGGATCATGATGGGGGCAAGTGGGGGCAATTGGAATGACGTTAGGAGTAACTACGAGCAACCAGGAGCATGCTGGGAGCAACTGGGAGTGACTGGAACCACACTGGGAGGAACTGGAATCATGATGGGGGCAAGTGGGGGCAATTGGAATGATGTTAGGAGTTACTAGGAGCAACCAGGAGCATCCTGGGAGGAACTGGGAGTGACCAGAAGCACACTGGGAGGAACTGGGATCATGTTGGTGGCAACTGGGGGCAATTGGAATGATGTTGGAAGTGACATTGGGAGTGACTAGAAGAAACTGGGAACGTGCTGGGATGAACTGGGAATAACTGGAACCACACTGGGAGGATCTGGGATCATGTTGGGGGCAACTGGGGCAATTGGAATGAAGTTGGGAGTGACTCAACGTGACTAGAAGGAACTGGGAATAGACTGGGAGCAACTGGGATTATGCTGTGAGCAAGTGGGAGCGACTGGAACCACACCAGGAGGAACTGGGATCATGATGGGGGCAAGTGGGGGCAATTGGAATGACGTTAGGAGTAACTACGAGCAACCAGGAGCATGCTGGGAGCAACTGGGAGTGACTGGAACCACACTGGGAGGAACTGGGATCATGTTGGTGGCACCTGGGCGCAATTGCAGTGATGTTGGAAGTGACATTTGGAGTGACTAGGAGCAACTAGGAACTTGCTGGGATCAACTGGGAGTAACTGGAACCACACTGGGAGGATCTGAGATCATGTTGGGGGCAAGTGGGGCAAATGAATGAAGTTGGGAGTGACTGAAAGTGAGTAGGAGCAACTGGGAACAGACTGGGAGCAACTGGGATCATGCTGGGAGCAACTGGGAGTGACTGGAACCACACTGGGAGGATGTGGGATCATGTTGGGGGTAACTGGGGCAATTGGAATGAAGTTGGGAGTGACATTGGGAGGGACTAGGAGCAAATGGGAATATGATTGGAGCAACTGGGAGTAACTGGAAACACACTGGGTGGAATTGGAATCATGTTGGGGGCAACTGAGGGCAACTGGAATGAAGTTGGAAGTGACTGGAAGTGAGTAGGAGCAACTGAGAGCAGACTGGGAGTAATTGGGATCATGCTGGGAGCAACTGGCAGTGACTGGAACCACTCTGGGAGGAACTGGGATCATGATGGAGGCAATTGGGGGCAACTGGAATGACGTTAGGAATGACATTGGGAGTGACTAGGAGGAATTGGGATCATGCTGGGATCAAATGGGAACATGACTGGAGCAACTGGGAGTGACTGGAACCACACTGGGAAAATCTGGATGCATGTTGGGTGCAACTGGGACAATTGGAATGAAGTTGGGAGTGACTCAAAGTGACTAGGTGCAACTGGGAGCAGACTGGGAGCAATTGGGATCATGCTGGGGTCAAGTGGGAATGACTGGTACCACGCTGGGAGGAACTGGGATCATGTTGGGGCAACTGGGGGCAACTAGGATGATGTTGAGAGTGACTAGGAACAACTGGGATCATGCTGGGATCAACTGGGAGTAACTGGAACTACACTGGGAGGATCGGTGATCATGTTGGGGGAAACTGGGGCAATTGGAATGAAGTTGGGAGTGACTCGACGTGACTAGGAGCAACTGGGAGCAGACTGGGAGCAATTGGGATCATGCTGGGAGCAACTGGGAGTGACTGGAACCACACTGGGAGGAACTGGGATCATGCTGGGGGCAACTGAGGGCAACTAGGATGATGTTAGGAGTGACTGGGAGTGACTAGGAGCAACCAGGAGCAGATTGGGAGCAACCGGGATCTTGGTGGGAGTAACTGGGATCATGCTGGGAGAAACTGGGGGTGACTGGAATCACACTGGGAGGAGCTGCGATCATGTTGAGGGCAACTGGGAGTGTCTAGGAGCACACTGGAGGTATCGGGGATATACTGGGAGCAACTGGGACTACGCTGAGGGAAACTAGGATCGTACTGGGAGTGACTGGTTGGTGCGTCCGGAGCCTTCAGGAAGCGGGTGGCTGGGCGCGGGGGGGTCCCTCTGGAAAGCCGCTTCTCCCTCCCTGCGGGTGTCAGCCTTCCCGGATCTCCGGCCACACTGGCAGCAATTCGGCTCAAGCTGGGGACAGCTGGGATGACCTTGTGAGTGACTGAGGGGGACTAGGAGCAACTGGGAGCAGCCTGGGATCAACAGGAAAACTGCTGGGAGTGACTGGAACCACACTGGGGGAAACTGGGATCATGCAGGGAGCAACTGGGGGCAACTGGAATGACGTTGGGAGTGACATTGGGAGTGACTAGGACAAACTGGGAACATGCTGGGAGCAACTGGTATCATACTGGGAGCAAATGAGAGTGACTGGAACCACACTGGTAGGAACTGGGATCATGTTGGGGGCAACTGGGGGCAATTGAAATGATGTTTGGAGTAACTAGGAGCAACGAGGAGCATGCTGGGAGCAACCGGGAGTGACTGAAACCACACTGGGAGGAACTGGGATCATGTTGGAGGGAACTGGGTGCAACTGGGATGATGATGGGAGTAACTAGGAGCAACCAGGAGCATGCTGGGAGGAACTGGAAGTGACTGAATCCACAGTGGGAGGAATTGTGATCATGCAGGCAGCAAGTGGGAGCAACTGGAATGACGTTGGGAGTGACATTGTGAGGGACTAGGAGCAACTGGGATCATGCTGGGAGCAACTGGGAATAAGTGGAACCACACTGGGAGGATCTGGGATCATGTTGGGGGCAACTGGCGCAATTGGAATGAAGTTGGGAGTGACTCGACGTGACTAGGACCAACTGGGGGCAGACTGGGAGCAACTGGGATCATGCTGGGAGCAAGTGGGAGTGACTGGTACCACACTGGGAGGAAGTGGGATCATGTTGAGGGCAACTGGGATAATGTTGGGAGTAACTAGGATCAACTGGGATCACGCTGGGAGCAACTGGGAGTGACTGATACCACACTGGGAGGAACTGAGATCATGCTGGGAGCAAGTGGGCGCAACTGCAATGACATTGGGAATGACACTGGGATGGACTAGGAGCAAATGGGAACATGACTGGAACAACACTGGGATCATGCTGGGAGGAACTGGGAGTGACTGGACCCCTCTGGGAGGAACTGGGATCATGTTGGGGGCAACTGGGAAAAATTGGAATGATGTTGGGAGTAACTGGGAGTAACAAGGAGCATGCTGGGAGGAACTGGGAGTGACTGGAGCCACACTGGGAGGAACTGGGATCATGCTGGGAGCAAGTGGGAGCAACCAGAATGATGTTGGGAGTGACATTGGGAGGGACTAGGAGCAAATGGTAATATTATTGGAGCAACTGGGAGTGACTGGAACCACACTGGGAGGAAGTGGGATCATGTTGGGGGCAACTGAGGGCAACTGGAATGAAGTTGGGAGTGACTGGAAGTGAGTAGCAGAAACTGAGAGCAGTCCTGGAGCAACTGGGATCATGCTGGGAGCAACTGTGAGTGACTGGAACGACACTGAGAGGAACTGGGATCATGTTGGGGGCAACTGGGGGCAACTAGGATGATGTTGAGAGTGACTAGGAGCAACTGGGATCATGCTGGGAGCAATTGGGATCATGCTGGGAGCAACTGGGAGTGACTGGAACCACTCTGGGAGGAACTGGGATCATGTTGGGGAAACAGGGGGCAACTGGAATGACGTTGGGAGTGACATTGGGAGTGACTAGGATGAAATGGGAACATGATTGGAGCAACTGGGATTATTCTGGGCCAACTGGGAGTGACTGGAACCACACTGGGAGGAAGTGGGATCATGTTCAGGAGAACTATGGGCAATTAGGATGATGTTGGGAGTGACTAGGAGGAACTGGTATCATGTTGGGAGCAACTGGGATCATGCTCGGAGCAACTGGGAGTAACTGGAACCACACTGGAAGTGGGATCATTGTGGGGGCAACTGGGGCAATTGGAATGAAGTTGGGAGTGACTCGACGTGACTAGAAGGAACTGGGAATAGACTGGGAGAAACTGGGATTATGCTGGGAGCAAGTGGGAGTGTCTGGTACCCCACTGGGAGGTAGTGGGATCATGTTGAGGGCAACTGGTATGATGTTGGGCGTGAGTAGGTACAAGTGGGATCATGCTGGGAGCAACTGGGAGTGACTGGAACCACTCTGGGAGGAATTGGGATCATGATGGCGGCAAGTAGGGGCAATTTTAATGACTTTGGGAGTGACATTCGGAGTGACTAGGAGTAACTAGGAACTTGCTGGGATCAACTGGGAGTAACTGGAACCACACTGCTAGGGTCTGGGATCATGTTGGGGGCAACTGGGGCAAATGAATGAAGTTGGGAGTGACTCGAAGTGACTAGGAGCAACTGGGAGCAGACAGGGAGCATCTGGGATCATGCTGGGAGCAAGTGGGAGTGAGTGGTACCACACTGGGAGGAAGTGAGATCATGTTGAGGGCAACTGGGATGATGTTGGTAATGACTAGGATCAACTGGGATCATGCTGGAGCAACTGGGAGTGACTGGTACCACATTGAGAGGAACTGGGATCATGCTGGGAGCAAGTGGGAGCAACCAGAATGACGTTGGGTGTGATATTGGGAGGGACTAGGAGCAAATGGAAATATGATTGGAGCAACTGGGAGTAATTGGAAACACACTGGGTGGAAGTGGGATCATGTTGGGGGAAACTGAGGTCAACTGAATGAAGTTGGGAGTGACTGGATGTGAGTAGGAGCAACTGAGAGCAGATTGGGAGTAATTGGGATCATGCTGGGAGCAACTGGGAGTGACTGGAACCACTCTGGTACGAACTGGGATCATGATGGAGGCAATTAGGGGCAACTGGAATGACGTTAGGAATGACATTGGGAGTGAGTAGGAGGAACTGGGAAAATGCTGGGATCAAATGTGAACACGATTGGAGCAATTGGGAGTGACTGGAAGCACACTGGTAGTGTCTGGGATCATGTTGGGGGCAACTGGGGCAATTGGAATGAAGTTGGGAGTGACTCAAAGTGACTAGGAGCAACTGGGAGCAGACTGGGAGCAACTGGGATCATGCTGGGATCAAGTGGGAGTGACTGGTATCACACTGGGAGGAAGTGGGATCATGTTGAGGGCAACTGGAATGATATTGGGAGTGAGTAGGATCAACTGGGATCATGCTGGGAGCAACTGGGAGTGACTGGAACCACCCTGGGAGGAACTGGGATCATGTTGGGGCGAACTGGGGCAACTGGGATGACATTGGGAGTGACATTGAAAGTGACTAGGAGGAAATGGGAACATGACTGGAGCAACTTGGATCATGCTGGGAGCAACTGGGAGTGACTGGAACCACACTGGAAGGAACTGGGATCATGTTGGGGGCAACTGGGGGCAATTGGAATGACGTTGGGAGTGACTGGAAGTGACTAGGGGCAACTGAGAGCAGAGTTGGATCAACTGGGATCATGCTGGGAGCAACTGGGAGTGACTGGAACCACTCGGGGAGGAACTGGGATCATGATGGTGGCAATCGGGGGCAACTGGGAGAACAGTGGGAGCAATTGGGACCGTGCTGGGGACAAGCGGGAACATACTAGGAGCATGTGGGACCACACTGGGAGTGACTGGAAGTGACTAGGAGCAGCCGGGATATTCCTGGGGGCAATTAGGACTATGTTGGGGGGCAACTGGGAGTGACTGGGACCACACTGGAAGCAAGCGAGATCATGCTGGGAGCAAGTGGGACCACACTCGGGGCAACTGGGATCATACCGTGAGCAACCAGAATCATCCTGGTAGTCACTTGGAGCATGCTGGGGGCACTGGATCGTATTGGGAGCGACTGGAGTTGTACTGGGAGTGACTCTGAGCCTGCTGGGGGCAACTGCGACCATACTGGGTCAACTGGGAGCAAGTGGGACTATGTTGGGGGGCACCTGGGACCATGCTGGGGTACCTGGGAGCAACTGGGATCATGCGGGGCGAGACTGGGCTCATACTGGGAGCAACTGGGACTACGCTGCTGGCAACTGGAATCATGCTGGGCGAGACTGGGATCATCCTGGGAGCAACAGGGGCGGAAGCCTGCCCCACCTCCCCGGTCAAGAAACGCTGAGCTGCTTGTCCGGACGCCTGGGTCCGCCGGGGTGCCCTGCGGCTGGGGGAGGAGCCATGCAAATTTATGCTAATGCCACCCCGCGGCTGCTTCTCCCCCTCCCGTCCCCTCTCTGCACCTCCAGGGCACCATCGAGACGCGGCCTCCGGCGGCGCAGAGCGGCCGCGCGGGCGCCTGTTGGTCGGACGGTGGGCGGGCGGGCGAGCCGAAATGACGTCACACGGGGGCGACGCGGCGGGAGGTTTGAATCCGGGCGGCGGCGGCCGCAGGTTGTGCGGGGGGGGGTGCTGAGGGGGCCCGGACGCCTGGGTCCCCCCAGAAGCCAAACAGTCCCCCCACCCAAGGACACAGCCCCGAACTCCTGGGTGTCCCCCGGAATTCCTGGTTCCCCCCCAGATGCCCGGGTTCCCTGGCAGCTCCCCAAAGAGGAGGTGACCGATGGTGTAGAAGGGGAAAACCTCAAAGGGGTCCAGGAGGGCCCCCCCATGGGAACGCAGCTCCTGGGAGGGGCACGTCAGAAGGGGGTTTTCGGGTCCCCATTGGGGTATTGAGGGACCCCAAGGGGGTACTAGTGTTACCGTAAAAAGCCAGTCAAAGCAACTCTGTAAGACTCAGGTTGGGAGTTTTAGAAAGTAGGCATTCTTTATTGCAGCGCTGGATGCACGGGGGATAGTTTCTTCTAACGGGCGTACCGCTACCTACAGCAAGCAAAGATTCTATTGTTCTAATATATAGATATTCTCATTACATTTCCCGGAATTGTCATACATATTCATGTTATTTCCCAGAAATTATTTACATAGTGTCCGCCCTTTTGGGCATGCACAATTAAATGGGTCGGTGGTCTTTTGGGGTCTTCGAAACCCTCTGGTGGTCATTTTCTTGGTGTCCGCTAATTGAACTTTCCCTTAAGGGATGTGCAGTTGTGGGTCATCTCAGGTGGTTCATCTCTTCTTCCCAGATAGTTGGTCCTTGCAAGTTTTAATCACAAAGCTCAGCAGAACTTAATTCTTCTTGCCTGTTTGTGCATACTGTTAACAAACCTCAAGGTTTTCTCACGTGCCAAAAGCTTCAAAGTTGCTCAAGCAAGCACAACTTAAGCGCTACGAGATATGATGGAGTCTTTCAACTCCAGCCTTTATTCAAGGCATCACTAGGGTCCCTTAAGGGGGTTTTGGAGTGTCCTAATGGGATATAGGGGTTTCTGGGGGGGGCCCAAGGGGGCTTTGGGGGGCCCTAAATGAGCTTGGGGGGGGTGGTCCAAGGCAGGTTTTGGGGTCTCCAAGGGAGTTTTGAGGTGCCCCAGGGTGATGGAGGGGATCCTTAAGGGATGCCCATCAGGCAATCACCCAGGGTGCTGAGATGGTGACGGGGGCAGATTGTCGACCTGGATGAGGAAGGAGCACGGCATCCGACTGCTGCAGTGCCGGAGAGGAAGAGGAATCCAGGAATCCAGGAAGCATCAAAACCTCCCCTAGCCGGGACCAAGCTGCACAAAGGGCACCAGCAGCCCACCCTGTCCCTCCTCCCAGTGCTGCCTCTGGCCAGGAAGAGCTCAGAGAGACCTTCCAGAGACTCGGACAGCTCTGCCGGCTGGCCTGCCTGCCCACAGGTCCCTCCAGGAAGAGCTTTAATCCGTGTTCAGCTTTGGGGATCGCCTTGCAGAAACAACACTCGTTTGGACCCAGCAGAACAGATTTGACGTTATCAACACTTACTTGATTGGATCATATTCATGGCTGGACTGCGTCATCATAGCTTTTATTTAATCTTCTTCGGAAGCTTTGGCTTCAGCCAGATTGGCAGTCTGTTTAACAGGCAATTATTTGACACGCACATTAGAAACACGTTTAAGCCCACACAGCCAAAGACAACACCGCTCACCCAGTCCTGTAAAGAGCAGCACAACGCTAGCAGAGGTTGCATGAAAACAGCTGCTTAGAGACAATACCGTTGTCCTGAAGATGTTCTGGGGAGCCCTTACACCGTTATTACATGGTGTTTGTGTGCATGTTAACCTACCTGACAAGAGCGTTCTTGGGCACTCAAAACCTTAGGCTCTGTTTGTACCTTACAGAAAGACTTGCGTAACCAACCCAATGGTCTTCCAGGTGGACCGAAGGCATATGTAGACAACATGACACGATCCAGTATTTTTAAGGTGATTTTTAAGCTCCAGCCTCTTTGAAGAAGACATCCACTGTACATTTAATTCAGAAAGATGCATGCAAGTATCCTTATTTACATTTTGCAGCATTAAAAAAAGGGACACACAACTTTTTGCTTGCTGAAATGCAGCTTCCCACACAGAAGCATTAAAAGGAAGCAAGCTTTCTATAATCCCTCAGCAAGACAAAAGATACTTGTCACTACAAATTTGACCATCATGGCTGGAGGCAGTCCACACTGCATGTTTCCCCCTCTACTAACTTCTTCATATTAAGTGATTTAAGTACAGGAAGCACAACCTGCATTTTTTTTCCAGTTGACTGTGTCCTTTTCACATACAAATTGTAATATCAACCTTATGCAGAAATAGACCTTTCAAATTAATGAAGCCAGCTGTTTTTTCAAAGCAGTATTTGTTCCAATGTTTTTATTTCACACTAGTCCAGATCCAAGCAGGGTCTAAGGGAGAGGCTGTAAAGGATGGGGACCTTCAAGCACCTAGCATTCAGATCAACCACTCATGGTTTTGTTTTTATATGCGGTCATTGCCAAAAGCATCCAGCTACTTTCAACACTCTTTTAAATGGATGTTTCATGGATACCGTTTTTTTCTCCGCAGTAACATAATCCAGATCAACAGCTATGAACGCAGGCATCCAGGGAAGGACCCAGGCGTCCGGGGATGCAGGCAGCAGGAGGACCCATTCATCTGGACATGCAGGCAGCCCCAGGTGTCCGGGTAGTGGACCAGGGTGTCCAGGGGTGCAGGCAGCCCCAGATGTCTCAGCACACAGGCAGCAGGCAGCCCCAGGCAGCCCCTGCCCACAGTCCTGTGGACTCCCCAGCCCCTTATAGACCATATACTACCACCTCCGGCGCCATATAGACCCTAAACCACCTAAATAGATCATCCCAGCCCCATAATACGCCCATGACCACCCCTCCAAACCCCATACAGCGTCCCCAACCCCATATAGAACACCCATCTCTAGAAGAGAATTGGGGGAAAAAAAGTCAAACTCGTGGGTTGAGACAGGAACAGTTTAGTAGGACAGAAAGGAAGAAACTAATAATGACAGGAATAACAATACTAAAATGACCATACTACTACTACTACTACTAAAAGGATTGGGATATACAAGTGGTGCATGCTTGGGTCCCCTCCCGGACTCCTGGGTCCCCTACCAGCTCCCCGAAGAGAAGGGGACCGATGGTGTAGAAGGGGAAAACCTCAAAGGGGCCCAGGGGGGCCTATGAGAGACTGAAGGAGTTAATGTCTCAAACACTGCGGGGGGGCAAGTTCTGCTCAACTGACCGACTCCCCATAGCAAGGAACCCCAGGGCAAAAGCAGCGGATCAGCACCCATCAGCAACAGGAGGGGGGTGCCGGAGGGTGCCCAGCTCCCTGTTCTGATGTGCTGTTCCGGTACACTCAGCAGCACAGCTCACCCTGCATGGCCAAAGACCGCGTCTGCAGGGAGGGGGAGGTTATTCCCCAAACGACCCCCAAGCCCAAAAGCTCACCAACTGATCAGGACACCTAATGAGTTCGAGTGCCCGCCCGAAGGAGGGCCAAGGAGGAGCACACAAACTGAAGCCCCACGTCGTGCGCAAGCCCACCGGGACTGGAGCCCTCGGCAGACTGGCCCAACGCTGGACCCAGGACCGGTGAAATCTTTCTCTCTCTGTCTTGTTCTCTCTTTCCTTTTGCTTTCCCACAATCCCTACGCCTCCTCCCTTTATAAAGGGATAAACCGCTGACCAAGTCTGGGACTGGGAGTGGATTCAGCCGCCCCCAGGCTCTTCTCTGAGAAGGAGCCTAGAAAGCAAGGGGGTCTGCTCTGAACCTCCTGACCCAACGGGAGGGATCTCCTTCTGCCCTGAAGTGATGGACATGGTCACCACAGGCGACACGGGTCCCTGAGGTAGCTCCGCTCCAACTCCTGTTGTGAGAAAGCCCACCGCCTCCTGTTCTACCTCCCAAGTGCAGTTTCACCTTAATTTAGCCTGAGGGAATGCCGAATTCAACAGGACCCCCTGGTCTGTCCAGCCCTGGTCGTGACAGGGGCCCACTGTGGGAACACAGCTCCTGCGGGGTGGTGGTGGGGGGGGTGTCAGAAGGGGGTTTTGGGGGCACAGGGGGTGTTGGAAGACCCCAAGGGGGTTCTGTGGTACCTTAAGGGGTTTTTAGGGTGTCCTAAGGGGATACAGGTGGTCAAAGGGGGCTTTGGGGGGCCCTAAGTGAGGCTTGGGGGGGATGGTCCCAGGCAGGTTTTGGGGGTCTCCAAGGGAGTTTTGGGGTGTCCCAGGGGGATAGAGGGGTCCCTAAGGGGTCCAGGCCCCCCCCATGTGAGAGCATAGTTTCAGGGGGAGTGTTGGTGTCTCCAGCGGGGTCCTGGGGGGCTCTAAGCAGGGTTTCGGGACCCTGAAGGGGTTTTGGGGTGGCCCAGAGGAATATAGGAGACGTTTAGAGGGTATTGAGATGTCCCAGGGAGATATAAGGGGCTTTTAAGGGGGTTTTGGGGTCCCCATGGGTGGCATTGGGGGTCCTAAGGGGGTTTTGGGGAGCCTAAGGGGGTTTGGGGTCCCTAAGAGGGTTTGAGGGTCCCAAGATGGTATTGGGGTCCCTAGAGAGGATATTGTGGTGTGCTAGGGTGGGGCACTAAGGGAGCTTTGGGTGTCCCTAAGAGGGTTTGAGGGTCTCAAGATGGTACTGGGGTCCCTAGAGAGGATATTGGGGTGTGCTAGGGTGGGGCACTAAGGGAGCTTTGGGGATCTCTAAGGGCGTATTGTGGATATTGGGGACTCCAGGGGAATGTTGCAGGGTCCTGAGGGGATATTGGGGTTCTTTAAGAGGGTTTCGGGGCACCCGAGGGGGATGGGAGGGGCTCTAAGGGTGATTTTGGGGTCCCTAAGGGGATGGGGGGGGGGTGGGGGTCCCGGGGCAGGTTTGGGGGTGGCTGGGGGGGGATCAGTGTCTGGGGGTCCCCAAGGGGTAGGTTGTGGTTTGGGGGGGGGTGCAGGGGCAGGTTTGGGGGTTTGGGTGGGGGGTGTCAGCTTTGGGGTGCCCCCCAAACTCACTGCCCCCCCAGGCACACGTGCAGGACGGCCCGTGCCGGCAGGTGAGGCGGTGGAGGTGCAGCGCCCAGCAGACCCCTGCCCCCCCCGCCCTTTACCAGCAGCAGCAGCGCGACTGCCATTCCTGGGGGGGGGCAACGTGGGGTGCACCCCGGAGGAGTGCCTATATTCGAGGGGGGACCCGGGAAGCCACACCCCCTTGAAGTCACACCCCCTAGCCACACCCTCCATCACCCCCTCAGTACCCCCATCCCCCCCAAACTGCACCCCCAAGGAAGAGGTGCCCCAACCCCCGCCCTGCACCCACGGGACCCTCCTAGAGCCCTCTCAGCACCCTGAGGACCCCCCCCCCCATCTCCCATAAGACCCGCTCAGCACCCACGGCCCCACCCCAGGCCCCCTTCCTGGCACGTAGGGTCCCCCCCCAGCACCCCTAGCACCCCCTCAGAGGTCCCCCCAGCACCCATAGGACCCCCCAATGTCCCCCCCAGCACCCATGGCCCCCCTGCCAGACCCACCCCAGCAGCAACAGCAACCCCCCGGGGGGGGCAGTTCAACAACACCCATGTATTGGGTTGCCTGCAGTGGGTGGGGGTGTCCCTCAGACCACCCCCACCTCCAGCCCCTGCTGGCACCAGGCCAGCTGCAGGTCCTCCGGGTTGAGGGTGACGCAGCGGGCGTGCAGGGAGCAGAGGTGGGCATCCTCCAGCAGCCATGGGACCCCCCCCCGATGTCCCCCCAGCACCCATGGGACCGCCCCCGCAGCACCCCCGTCCTGCAGGGCCACCAGTGCCATGCGCGGCCACCAAGAGCCCACCCCCCCTAGGGAAGAGCAAGCTGATCTCCCACACCTGGGGACACGGAGACACTGGGGGGGACACCATGGAGACACGCAGGGGGGCACCCTGGGGACAGCCTGGGGACACCCTACCCCAGGGCAAGGGACACCACCCTGGGGATGGGGACATGGGGGACACCACCCTGGGGACACCACCCTGGGGATGGGGACATGGGGGACAGCATGCCCTGCGGACAATGCCGGCATGGGGACGCTGTGGCTGTGGGGACATGGGGACAGTGCCACCATGGCCGGAGGGGCACAGGGGACACCATGTCCTGGGGGACACCGTCGGGGGGCAGGAGGGGACCCAAGGACATTTGGGGGGGACAAGGACACCGTGTCATGGCGGGAGGGGAGGGCACCTGCGTCATGGCGGGGAATGAGGACACTGGGGGCTGTGACGGTGCTGGGGACATGGGGGTCCCACTGGGGGGGGATGCTGGGGATGGCAGGGGCCCGAGAGGATTTCGGGGGTCCTGGGCCGGGGGGGTGGGGTTCAGGTTCAGGGCAGGGAACAGGCCAGAGAGATGATGGGACAGAAGAGAGGGGTGCCGATTGTGATAAATTTATTTTATGTGTTTGTTAATCAAACCGGTTCTGTAAAGCCTTGCACAGTGTGTCCGTTTTTGCAGGGCAGTGTTGGCCTTTGCAAGCAGGTGCGATTGGAAACTTTGTAACTGCAATGTCTTGCTAAGCCAGCAAGCTGTATTAGCTTTCAGTGCCTAATAAGGATGTATTTGAAAGTACGCATGCTCCAGATGACCAGAAGCACAGAAGAAGACTACGACTCCCCCAGTAACAAGGCACCAGAGATACTAAACAAGCCCACGTGGGCCCGGACTCTGGACTCTAACCCAGCAACAAAAAAACTATAAAAGGGGGACTCTGAAGGGAGGGTGGGCGCGCCCTTGGTAGAGCGGAGACTGCCCGGCCGCCCAGCGCTGTTTTGCCTGTTTGCTGCTTGCTTCAGTAAAACTTTGGATTATCCACGGACTGACGGCAAGACCGAGGGCCGGGGAGCAGGAAGGAGGGAAAAGCCGAGGCAAGTCCAGGGAGAGGTGGGGTGGCAGAGGAAGAGAGAGCCTTGGAGGAGAGGGAAAGGGGGGTCAGGGAGCAGAGCCCCGTCCCAGAGAGGAGGAGAGGTCCAGGTGTGAGGGTCGAGCCCCAAGGGACGGTCCTGAGAGCCTGGGCAACGCTTCGGTAGAAGCTAGACCTGTGAGGGGGCCAATGCTGACAGAATATTCGTTCTCTAGGCTTCTCCCCTCAAAGTGGGTGTCTGTGTGTGGACCTGGAGTGTAACCTCACCTTAATCCACACGCAGGGGTTTTGCAGATCTCGGTCTCTTCCCCCCTCCCCACAGCTGGGACGTGACAACCGGGGAGCAAGAAAACTTACGCGGAGGGAAAGGGGACGGGGCAGGGAGGGACTGGGACACAGAAGAGGGGTGACGTGACCCCAAGGGCCCAGGACTCGCCCGAGTTCCTGCTCTCTGCCCTGCCAGGCAAAGTTTAGAGTTCAGGCACTTCTTTCCCTCATCTGTCTGTCCTTTCCTCCTTTCCTCTTCTGTAGCTCCACTCACTCGACTGTCCTCCACCCAAGAGAACACGCTGGTGCCTTGCAGCTCTTACAACACGAGGCTTCCTAGGTACGCAGCCCTGCACGTGCGCACACACGCTCTGCGTGGCCGTACCGTCATTTTCCTTCCTTCCTTGTACAGGGAGCGGGACAGAGAGGTGCGGAGAAAGGAAAAAATAGCACGGGGCTCTGGGACAGCCGGAGAGGGATTAGAAAATACAGGCAGAGAGTCAGAGAAAGAAAGAAAGAGGAGGAAGAAAACAGCGATGGACTAAAGAGAGAGCGGGAGGCATAACAACTGGGGGCAGGGGGCTGGACAGAGAGTGATGGGGAGGGACCACAAAGAGCAGTTCTGGGCAGCTGCCCCCATTTCTTGAGCACTCCCCAGGAGCCTCGAGAAATGTGCTGCCTGCAAAAGCCCTGCCTGGGGCCCAGTCCTGCGCCCTGACACTGGTGACAGTCACCACCTTGCCGAGTGTTCAGGACGGGGGAAAAAAAGGCCAGCTGGGGGGAAAAAGCTTACCCAGCTGTGTTTTTGTTTGTTTGCTTGTTGGTTTTGCTTTTAAAAAAACCTGTTTCCGCTCTAAAGACCACCTGCAAGGAAGAAGGAACCAGGCGTAGCACGCTGGACACATTTAAGGCCCGAACCCATTCAACAGCCACACAAACCACCGCTCACTCACGCTGCACACACTCCACCACCTGCCTGCAGGTACAAGCGGCCGCCCTTGTTTCTTGAGTGCTCCCCAGGAGTGGCACCACCAGGTACCTCAGAAAACCGTGCTGCCTGCAAACACTTGAGCACAGCTTAATTCTGGGCAGTTTTTCCTCTTTTTAGGCCTGCTGGCTGAAGACCCATCTGTCAAGCGGTGGCTCAGGACCACGGCAGGGCCGGCGGCACTGCTTTCTGAATCCTGTGGCAGCGATAGGCAGAGGGACAGGTTGTCAAATCCCAGGGCTGGGTATGCGTGCAGGCTGCCAGGGTCAGCCCTGCCTGGTTTTTCCCAGTGAAGCCCCAGCTGGTGTCGGCCCCGTGCTGCAGCCCTGGGGCAGAGTCTCAAGGACCCGGGCATTTCTGCAGGCGCTGCACTCTGCTGGGCCCCACCGCCGGCTGCCCTGGGCTTCCCCCGTTCTCTCAGCTCTGCTTTCTGCCAGCGCAGGCTGCGTGACAGAATGGCTTGCCCGCTCCCCCCAGCCAGTCCTGACCCATCTCTGCAGCTCGTACGGGGTGTCCACGTCACACAGCTGATTTGGGGGTGGCAGGTCTCTCTTGTGGCACCCTGGGGATGGGGCAAAGCAAACCCTCATTGCTACCTTTTGATCTTGTCCGCAGGGAGAGCAAGAGACGTGCTGTCTGCTGGAGAGCATCCTGCACGGAGGTGACAGCCAATTGCACGTGACAGCAACGCTGGGACCTGCCTGACAGCAAAGGTGCCCGGTGGCCGCAGAGCAGCCCAGGTGAGCTGGTTCTCTTGGAGGCCACCAAAGCAGCCTTCCTCCACCCCTGGTTTTGGTGAGATCCGGAGCAGCGCAGGGATGTTTCTCAGGCATTCCGGCCTGAGGAGGGCTTGCCAGTGCCGCCGTGGTTGGGCAGTGGCAGTTCTGGTGCGGTCTGACTCATTTCTGGTGGGTTGGTGTGTAGGTAGGTAGGTAGGGAGGACTTGCGGTTAATGGAAGATGACTGCCAGATGTCTGACGGGCAATTGTGGGGAGAGGTGAGAGGTTTTCTGGCCCATAGGTAATGACTGCCAGAGGACGAAGTGTACTTCTGAATGTATGTGGACTTCCAAATTCATGGTCATTTCTCCTGCCTTGAGGAAGAGCTATGGGAAGACACCAGCCACACGGAAGGACAAGGGTTTCCCAAGGGAACGTGGCTCTTTGGTTTTTGCTCATGAGTAAAAAACCTGCGGGGAGGCTGCTATCGTTAAGTTCAGTGACGTTTTGTAAAGTGCTGGACTGAGTGTCACGTGACTTGAAGCATTGCTGAGAAATGGTGGAGGTTTGTCTGTGCGTTCTGGATGCTTTGGGTTTGAACATGTGCTCGTGGTGGTGACTTCATGCAGTCCTTGGCTCCTACCTCAGGGCACAATGTGTGCTTAGGGTGAGGTTCATCATCCATGACAGTGGACGTGAACCTTGCCATTTCAAATAGATTTCTTGATCATTTTGGATTTGGGGGGGGCAATTTCTTGTCAGCTCCAATTCGATCATCCTTGGTTTTGCCTCTTCACGTGGCAGGTGAAGAGCTCGTAGGGGGAGCAGGAGGAGGGTCATCACTGCTGTTTCCACGTTGGTCGCTTGTACTGGACTTACCAGAGTCATCTTCCATCTGCAGTTTCTTTGCAGGCATTTCTTTAAGCCGCTTCTGTTTTGTGAAGGGTAGTGGACTGAATGGGAGACCTTTTGTTCCTCATTTGTGCCTCAGAGTTTTACCTGTCATTTGTTGTCTGTCTGTTTGCTTGTGTCCTGGTTTCGGCTGGGATAGAGTTGTCTTCCTAGTAGCTGGTATAGTGCTGTGTTTTGGGATCAGTATGAGAAGAATGTTGATAACACACTGACGTTTTCAGTTGTTGCTAAGTAGTATTTATACCAAGTCAAGGGTTTTGCAGCTTCTCATGCCCAGTCAGCAAGAAGGCTGGAGGGGCACAAGAAGTTGGGAGGGGACACAGCCAGGACAGCTGAGCCAAAGTGGCCACCGGGGTATTCCCTACCATGTGATGTCATGCCCAGTATATAAGCTGGGGGGAGTGGGGGTGGGAGGAGTTGCCACTTGGGGACTAACTGGGTGTCAGTCGGTGTGTGGTGAGCAATTGCCTTGTGCATCACTTGTATATTCCAATCTTTATTATTATCACTATTGCAATTGTATTATTGTTATCATGATCATGAATTAGTTTCTTCTCTTCTGTTCTATTAAACTGTTCTTATGTCAATCTCAGCTGGGGTTAAACCACGACAGCTTCTTATTTGCGGTGCTTGGTTTAAAAAGCTTATTGTAGCTCTCTGGATTTCCTTCCGTAAAGGAAGTGTCTAGGATTTCTACCCAGGAGTGAGATGTCCAGAAAGGACTGTTGTCAGTGTTTAAGCCCACCCAGCAACTAAGCACCAGGCAGCCGCTTGCTCACTTCCCCCCCCTCCCCACCTCCCACCCAGTAGGATGGGGGAGAGGATTGGGGGGAAAAAAAGAAAAGCTTGTGAGTTGAGATAAGAACAGTTTAATAGAACAGAAAAGAAGAAACTAATTAATGATAATAGTAACAATAATAAAATGACATTAATAACATTGAAAGGATTGGAATCTACAAAACAAGTGATGCACAGTACAATTGCTCACCACTCGCTGACCGATGCCCAGTTAGATCCCAAGCAGCAGCTCACCCCCTCCGCCCAACTCCCCGCAGTTTATATACTGCACATGACGTCACACAGTATGCAATACCCCTTTGGCTAGTTTGGCTCAGCTGTCCTGGCTGTGTCACCTCCCAACTTCTTGTGCCCCTCCAGCCTTCTTGCTGGCTGGGCATGAGAAGCTGGAAAATCCTTGCCTTAGCATAAATACTACTTAGCAACAACTGAAAAAATCAGTGTGTTACCAGCTGAACCCAAACATAACACTTTACTGGCTACTAGAAAGAAAATGAATTCTATCCCAGCCAAACCCAGGACAGCTGTCCTTGTACACTGCCGTCAGCCTTCAGTCTAGAGAAATGTCTGCTAGTGGTGTGTGCTTAACGGTAATGTAACTCAAGTGCATCTGAAGTGGGGACCCTTTAGAGTAGAGAAGAGAATGTGAGAAACGCTTCAATGATATGCAGCTAGTGAGGATGCAAGTACCTGCTTTAACCTTTTTTTTTGGTTGCTTTTGCATTCTTTGGCAATATCTACTTGAAAGTCTACTTCAGCAAAAGACAAAGAAATCACTCCTGATTTCTGTGTCTGAGTAAAAGAACTAACGTGATCATACAGAGAACTGATGTCAAGAGCCATTTTTTGCGATTACTGGATATTGCATCTGACTTGTCGTGCTTTCCCTGTGTGTAGGGTGGTGGTTTGTGCCTGGCACTGATCTGTGCTGCCGGGTCCGCATCCCTGTTGGTTGCCAGATGGAAGGCAAAGGGTGATGGGTTAACCCTGGCTGAACACCAGGTGCCCACCAAAGCCGTTCTATCACTCCCCCATCCTCAGCTGGATAGGGGAGAGAAAATATAACAAAAGGCTCGCGGGTCGAGATAAGGACAGGAGAGATCATTCACTATTACCGTCACGGGCAAAACAGACTCAATTTGCAAAACATACTCAATTTATTACAAATCAACCAGAGCAAGGTAATGAGAAGTAAAATGAAATCTCAGAACACCTTCCCACCACCCCTCCGTTCTTCCTGGGCACAACTACCCTCCCGGATTTCACCACCAAGCCCCCCCAGCGGCACAGGGGGACAGGGATGGGGTTTATGGTCATCACACGTTATTTTCTGCCGCTTCACCTCCTCAGGACGAGGGCTGATCACACTCTTCCCCTGCTCCAGCGTGGGGTCCCACCCACGGGAGACAGTCCTCCACGAACTCCTCCAACGTGGGCCATTCCCACGGGCTGCAGTTCTTCACGAACTGCTCCAGCATGGGTCCATTCCACGGTGTGCAGTCCTTCAGGAGCACACTGCTCCAGCGCTGGTCCCCCACGGGGTCACAAGTCCTGCCAGAAAGCCTGCTCCGTGGGCTCCTCTCTCCACAGATCCGCAGGTCCTGCCAGGAACCTGCTCCAGCGCGGGGTTCCCACGGGGTCACAGCCTCCTTCGGGAACCCACCTGCTCCGGCGTGGGGTCCGCCACGGGCTACAGGTGGAGATCTGCTCCACCGTGGACCTCCCTGGACTGCAGGGGGACAGCCTGCCTCACCAGGGTCTTCACCACGGGCTGCAGGGGAATCTTCGCTCCGGCGCCTGGAGCATCTCCTCCCCCTCCTTCTTCACTGACCTTGGTGTCCGCAGGCTTGTTTCTCTTACATGTTCTCAGTCCTCACTCCGGCGGCAGTTTCTCTCCGTCCCAACTTTTTTCCTTCTTAAAAATGTTATCACAGAGGCGTTACCACTATCACTAATTGGCTCGGCCTTGGCCGGCGGCGGGTCCGTCTCAGAGCCGGCTAATATGGGCTCGCTCTCTCTCGAACACAGGGGAAGCTTCCAGCAGTTTCTTACAGAAGCCACCCCTGTAACCCCCCCCCCCCCCGCTACCAAAACCTTGCCAAACAAAACCAATACAGTTATCCTCGTTAAAGTTTACTTGTCTAATTTCAGAAACTGTCTACATCGACTCAAAAATGAAACCCCTGCTAATCTCTTTGTGCACTGGTAGAGAAGCAGTGCGGGGTTTTCAGGGCAGTGCCTATGCAAGAGCCTTTAGGAGATCCTGTCCCTTGACTGTCAGATGGGGCAGTGAAGAGTTTGAGAAAATGATGGGTGTTTTGGTCTTCACCAAAGCAGTTTTTTTTTCTTTTGTAGCTTATGTTTCTTATGTAAGAGAGCTGTGTGTCTGGGAGGAAAGACTGTGGGTAGAAGGGAATGTGCTTAGTTAGAGGTCAAAGGAAGGTACAATCAAGATGTAAGGAAGGGCCAGCATAACTGTTCAGAGTTTTTGTTGTTTAAATGTTGACCTCAACTTTTACCAAAATGGATTTGCTTGCGCTTTTCTTCTCTTTGAGTTCACGCGTGGGTACAGGAAAGAAGGTAGCAGATGTACACACTAGATGAACCCCCTTTTTATTGTCAGCCATAAAGGTGCCTCTCAGCTGGGAGCCTGAGAAGTATCCCCCATAAGAATGCTTGACTCCTTATATGCAATCTGAAGGCTACTCACATATTCATTTTTACAGTCTAAAAAACCCTCTTGGCTTTGGCCGTGAGATCACCTGTTACCATTCACTTTCGAGTGTTTGTCCACACAACTCCCGCATGCAAGCAGGCTAAATGCCTATTTATTAGCTGTGTTTGCACTATTTTGTTGCAACTTTGCCACTTTCAGCTCGTTTCTGTCTGGTCTCTTCTAACAGCAGACCCACCTGCATAGGCAAGGTCACTGTCGGTCAAGTTCTCTTGCACGTGTCTTCAAAGCCATCTTCACGTAGGAGCTTTTTCTTACGTAGCATAATCTGCTGGTCAGCTTTTTCACCAGGCTAGTTCAAAGCCTACACAACAGGATGCGCCTGCTGCCTGACAAGTTTTCTTTCTATCCCACAGGAGCTCGATGGTGATCAAGCCATCTCTAGCTTTCCTTGGGAGACAGGGAGGACCAAAGTTCTCGTATCACAGCTTGGCTTGGTCGGGATGGCAAACTGAAAAGCAGGTGGTGGCCCGAGACGCACCTTTCCTGGGCTGTGAGCTGTGCAAAGGCCAGCAGAAAGCTCTGGGAACACTGGGCACATAGGCCAAAGCGTTCCTGCTGGTACGCCAAGTGTCGGCAGCCCGAGCCCTGACATCTGGAGACCGATGTTTCACGCCAGCAGGGCAGGGGAAGGTAGAGTTGCCTCCTCTCTGACAGGAGGCCGCCACACTTTGGAGGGGGGCGGTCAGAGCAGGTGCCTTGGCTTTCTTCTGGCCTTCATGTGGTTCTCGTACTCCTGGACGGCCCCATCTCTGTTGGCAGTCTTTCATCAACAGGGGTTTGCAGAAGTGGAAGTTGTTTCTCCCTCGTGGTGGGAGCACTCACCGGGGCTTTGTTGTCAGAGAAGCAATGGGGAGCGCTCCTGGTTGGACGCAGCTCCCTTGGCAGATGCTTGTGCTCGTTTCTCGGCCCCAAGGTCTTCCTGGTGCCTTCCCCCCACGCAAGCTGTGCTGCTGGCTCTTGTGAAATGGAAGTACGGCGGGAGGGTGGTTTTACCACAGCTGGGAAGTTCCAGTCAACCCATCAGGGAAGTTTTCTTCCTGGTTCTTGCAGTTACAGGTTTTCAAACAACCCGTCAAAGAAGTTTTCCAAGGAAATGTGACTGAGGGGAGCGCAGGGATGAGCTCTCATTGCTCTCTGTGTGGATTGTGTCTGTCCTCAGCCAGCATGCAGTAGCTTTCAGATGAGGAATGGGCCTATTCCAGGCTGAAGTGGGCAATCGGGATCCAAACTCAGTTTTTTTTAAGGCAATCAGGTGAAAATGTGTGGTTGGAGCCTTCTTGGTCGCTTACCCTTTGAATTCCGTGCTGTCCTCTAGTCTGAATCATGCAGTGTTTTTACTGAGGTGTAAAAATTAAAGGGAGAAAGCAGATTGTCCTCACCCACATAAACACCTTCTCCGCAGCTCAAGGTGAACAGACAAAATCTCTGGGGGTGCGTTCTTTTATTAAACGTGTATCAGATATCCAGCATTAGGGGAGCTGTGTACAGCGACTGGCTGCAGGTGCCTGGGGCTTGACCAGTGTCACCTGGAAGGGAAAAAGGAAAAAAAGGCGACCATGGGGACGTGTTTCCAAGTATATTTATTTGTAATTTCTCATTGTCCGTTGCTGTACATGTGCCTCAGAACATTTAGCTCGCACTGCTTCCTCCTCTTCTGCCCGTCTTACTGGGCCTGGTTGTCTTCCTCCACCGCCTGTTCCTACTCCTCTTCATTGTCATTCTTTTACCCTTCTTCTCCTCCTTCTGTCTGTCCTCCTGTTTGTTGTTGCTCTAGTTGTCCTCTTCCTCCCCCTTCCTCCCACTCCTCCTCCACAACTTCACCCTAATCCTCTTCTCCTGTTAGTCGTCCTTCTCCTGTTCAACCTCTTGCTCATCCTCTTGTTGCTTCTCATCCTCCTTCTTCTCCCCTTTCTCCCCCACCTCCTCCACTGCCTCCTCTTTGTTCTGTTCCTCTTCATCCCGTATGTCATCCTCCTCTTCCTTCTCTCTGTCTTCCTCCTCCTCCTGTTCCCATTCCTCTTCATTCTCCTTCTCCATTTTCTTCCTCATTCTCCTCTTCCTGCCCCTCTACCTCCTCCTCCTCCTTCTTGTCCTACTCCTCTTCCTCCACTTCTTTTCTCTTCTTTCACATGTTTGTTCTCCTCCTCCTGTTCGGTATCTTGTTCCTGTGCTCTGTTCCTCCTCTTGCCCATCCTTCTTCTCTCCCTGTTTTTCCTCCTGCTCCTAGTCCTGTGCCACCTGTTCCTTGTGGTCCTCCTCCACCTCGTCTTTCTCCTCCTCTTGCTCCTCCCCATGTTCTTACTCTTCCTTCTTTTCTCTCTCTTCTTCCTCCTTGTTCTCATTCTCTTTCTATGTTCCTCGTCCTCTTCATTCCCTTCCTCCTCCTCCTGCGGTCCACCAGTTCGTCCTGTTTGTCTTCTTTCTTTTTATTCTCCTCCTGTTTGTCCTTCTGTTAATTCTCTGCAATGGGGTCATCACAGCCTGGTTGGTTGGGTGTCTGGGACTCAGTGATGGCTCAAGGGATTCGATTCCCCATTTAGAAATGGGTTTCCATAGGCCCTTGCCTGGTGCCTGCGTGACAGAAATGACAGGCTGACAGTGGGGGTTTTAAAGGGTTTGTGGGTTAGAGAGAGCAGGAAAATCAGCTCGTTCCACTGGGCGTCCAGTGGGTACCTGCCCATTATTAAAGTGTCGTTATTTAAGTGCTGTTAGTTTGGTGTATATAGGGCAGGTGGAAGACCCACGTGGCTCCGTGAGGTTCACACCATTCCCATCCAGTTTGATGTGTATGAAGGCAGAAAGCCTCTGCCCCACGGGAGGGGAAGGTGTAATTTTCATTTCCTCCACCAATTAGCCCTCCGATGAGAAGAGGGAAAAAGTTCTGTTTGATTTTATAGGCGGTGCTCTGCGTGCTGCTGCGCTTCCCAGTTGTGTGCCAGGGTCATCAGAACCTGGCTGGCCAGGTTCCTGGGACCTTTGAGGCCCATAAGGAGCGAAAAAGTCAGCCTGGCACCCAGGAACCTTGAGGCTGATAGGGAGCGGGGGAAGAAGTCTGCCTGGTGCGCGGGACCTCCAGGGCCTGGTGCAGAGGGGAAAGGGGACTGATAAGTGGCCAGCTTGGTCACAGAGCATGGCTGTTTGCCTCATAAAATGGCATTCGTTTTGCTAACCGTCCTACGAGGTGTCAGGAGCATGGGGGTACCGGTCACAAGTGCAATTGTGAATTGCCTTTCTTAAGAACTGGGACGGCAGCAATGCAGGGCCCAAGTGCCAGGTTAGGCTTGAGGCTACTGCTTTTACCCTGGTTCTCCCAGGCAAAGCACAAGATGAGTGTTTTAGACTGTGTAACCCGTGGTAACCATATGCATCAATTCAGGGCAGAAGGAGGTCCCTCCTGTTGAGTCTGGAGGTTCGGAGCAGACCCCCTTGCTTTCTAGACTCCTTCTCAGAGGAGAGCCTAGTGGCGGCTGAATCCACTCCTAGTCCCAGACTTGGTCAGCGGTTTTAAGTCTTAAAGGGATGAGGTGTAAGGATTATGGGAAGGGAGAGGGAAAGAGAGAGCAAGGCAGAGGGAGTAAAAGGAAAAGAGAAAGATTTCACTGGTCCTGGGTGCAGCGTTGGTCCAGTCAGCCTAGGGGTCCAGTTCTGGTGGGGCTTCAGTTTGTGTCCTTTTATCATCCTTGCCCCTCCTTCAGGCGGGCGCTTGAACTCATTAGACTAGGTAAGCGTCATGTGCGGTTTGTGCTTTCAGAACCTTTGGGAAATGGATCGCTGGGCTTGGAGGTCATTTGGGGAGTAACTCCTCCTTCCCTGCAGACATGACCATTGTTGGATCTTTGGCCATGCATGGTGAGCTGCCCTGCTCAGCATATCAGATCAGCATAGCAGAACACAGAGCTGCACACCCCCCGGCATGGCCTCCCCATCCCGTTGCTGATGTCTGTGCTGATCTGTGCCGATTGGCTTCTTTTCACCTGTGGTTCCTTGCTGTGCAGGGTTCGTTGTTAAGCAGAGTTCGTCATTACGTAGAACTTGGCCCACCGCCATGTTTGAGACATTAACTCTTTCAGTCTCTCACAGGGCCTCTCCCCATCATCCGCCTGCCCGCCTGGGCTGCGAGGAGGAGCCGGGCGAGCATCACCTCCATCTGCCACGGTAGACGCTGTCGTGTTGCCTGGCCCCGACCATGTCCTGTGTCCACTACAAGTTCTTCTCCAGGCTGAACTATGATACGGTCACCTTCGACGGCCTCTACATCTCTCTGCGTGACCTCAAGCTCCAGATCATGGTCCGCGAGAAGCTGACGGCAGCCAGCTGCGACCTGCTGATCACCAACGCCCAGACCAAAGAAGGTGCGTGGGGGCAACAGGCACGGGGCCTCGGGGACTGCCTGGCTGGCGGCGTCGTAGACGACCCCGTGACGGCCATGGCCTGTGGGAGCCATGCTCTGCCCTTTGTGGCTCATCCCCACATAGCATGAGTCAGCCTGGGGCCCATCCTGCCGGTGTGCAGGGGGACCAGGAGGGCAAGCATTGCCAGGGATGAAGCGTGGTGGGAAGCGATAATGTGATTCGGCCACAAGCGGTAGCTGTGACTTGTGTTGGGGACCTCACAGAGCTGTTCTTTTGCTGTTGCTGATCTGACAACTACCTTCAGATCTGTGCTTTAGACGTGGAGCTAGGCACAGAAGAAAGCGTGGTTGATGGGCGACGTCTAGTGCTTACAAAAGTGTTGGTTTCCTGGAATTCCTCTAGGTAAAATGATAAGGAAATGTGGGAGGAGATCCTTTAATAACAAACCTCAAAGAAATCTTCAGAGAAATCTGGCAGACAAAGCTGAAAGTGATGGAAACAGAACAGATGGCTAATTTGAAGCAAAAAAAGTGGTTTTGGTGATTTAGTTTTGTCTTCAACTCATTTTACTCCACTGCATTGGTATATCAGTGATACAGATACTTCCTGAAGCTTCTGTAAGGGTGTTTTTGATGGGAAAATGCAAAAGTCCCCCAGTGGTTTTCTGAGCAAAGCTAGAGAGTACATTTTGGTGTAATATGTATGTATGCCAAGATTTTGGCTTATATGCGTAACCGTGAATTTCAGTGTTTATTAATCAGATCTAGATGCTTAAGCTCACCTTCAGAAGGTAAAGGAAAAATGTAGACCAGGATATTCTGCCTAAAAGGGGTGTTTGGAATTCTTCCATGTGGACATAAAGGACTGAGTTTTTTCTAACTTTGTCTGTGCTGGAGTCCTGCCTAAATGTTGAAATGATCTTGGAAAGAGCAAAGTGAACCTTGAGTGAAGATGACCTACTTGCTCAGATTTTTCCAAGCACTCTAAGCTTTACAGTTCAGTAACGGTTACTTTTCATAATGGAGATCTAGTAGGAGAAGCAATGTTAATATCGGTTAAAAGGAAACAGGATTTTAAATAGCAGTGGGAAAAAATGATAGGAAGGACTCTTTTTAAGATGTTGGGAAGGCAAAATGGATGGTTGGGACCTATTTTAAAAATAGGGAGGGAGTGTGGGTGTCCTCTTCCAAGCTTACTATGGAGGCATGTTCTATAAAGGCAGAATTGCCTTCCAAAAGCCTCTAGGCCAGAATGATGCCTTCAAACTTGCCTCCTTTGAATTTGATCTGGATTTCTTGACCTGTCTTTTGTAATAGGATGTTCTCACAGTATTGTGGAAGAACTGCAAACTCCCGAACGCAGGTCTCTTGCACACTCTTTCCTGGCCTGTACCATTCTGACTCCAAACACTTGGAGAATGTGCTATTCTGCTTATCAGGCAAAATGCAAGAAAATAGAAAAGCAAAAATGGGTCTCAGAACTGGTCTCCGATGAAGAGTTTTAAGGAAGAATAGTGCTCCTAGAAGACTGTCTCTTGAACGCAGAACTTGCTTGAGTTCAGTGTTGCAGCATGCACTTGACAGTTTTAGCAGTGCCACAATGCGATGTCTTCAGAAAAACCCCATGCTAACTGTGAATGAAATCATCTGGCCTCACAGCTGATGTCAGTCTGTCTATGTGTCTACTGGAATGTCTGCAGCACTGTGCAAACGTAGCATTTTAGAGAAGACTTTAAGCAACTTTTAAACCTTGTCCTTCACTGTGGCATATTGTGTTGCAGTGCTAGTACGGGGGATTGCTTTGATGACAGCTCCGAGTGCAATTAATTCTTGGGCTGCCATGCAGCATTCTTGTGTAGAGCTTTCAGAAAGGGTATGGCGTTCCCCGTTTCCCAGGCTGAGCTGAGGGTAAGTCATGTAAGTACCCATTCAAAAACTGAGATGTTGCAGTGGAGCTCATGCACTGCCTGTCTGGCAGTCAGCTGCTTGGACTCTGTCAGCAGCAGGTTTGGGACCTCTCGGGGGTGTGCTGTCAGCTAGGTTAATGTCCCTTGGCCAGGTGCTTAGGGCAGGCTCCGTTTGGGACATTACCACGTTGCCTCCAGCATTGCTTTCGCTTTCCCAGTCACATGCTGAAGCAGCGAGCAGTGCCAATAAGACATGAAGGCATCAGGCGGTCTGTATAATCAGATTAATGACTGCAAGTATGCCAGATTTTATTGACTCATCCTTTCAGAGCAATACAGGTGCTCTTTTGGAGCACAGTACTGTGTGACAATAATGCAAATGAAAGCTCCATGAACTGTCTGACCTCCTGAGCTAGCTCATTCAGGAGATGATGATATACCAGTTGGAGGTGAGATCAGGGATACCTGCCTGGGTGGAAGCTGAAAATCCAGAAATAGGAGTCCATTCTGTTCATCAGGATGTTTCAAGGCAGTGCTTTCAGTGCAGCTACACCGATGATTTGTTTGTCGCAAAGTGTGCAAGTGGTGTTGATTAGAAGAGAGCTAAAAACTCGCATCGTGAGAAGGCATATTTTTAAGCGCTAGGGGGAAAACGTGTTCTCGGGAGTTACCCTCTTTTCTGGTAGGGAGAGTCTGGCATGTTAGTAGTCCTTGTCAGCTCTTACTCTGCAAATCCTTTCCCCAGTAGCATAACAGCTGGTCGGCAAGGCATCTAAGGCTAGCAAAGGCTTTTCTTTGTCATTGCACATATAGGCTTGCCTTCTGATGACTTCTGTTCTGAAGAGCTTCTGTACTTTATCTGGGTGAAAATACTTCTCTGCATAGTGCTCGGAGAGGTGCTTTTGCGCGGCTGTCAGACTCCAAACGGTGGATTAAAGCAGGCCGTAAAATAAAGTAGGAGCTTTTTTCAGTAACCTGTTGATAGCATACATGTGACAGAAAGCTAGCAGTTTTTCAGAAGTATAGGTGAATTTAAAAATGGGATTGTTAAATTGTGCATTCAGTGCGAAGCAGAGCATAACCTGAGCTGCTTGTACTTTTTTGCAGGAAGAAGGTTGTGGACACTAATGCAGTAGCTGATGTAAGATTTCCGAGTCCGTATGAGGCAGCAGTCAAAATAGCTCTTGTTTAACTTGTCTGCCTCCATGAAATACTTCTTTCCCTTGGGTCTTTCAAGCATACTAAATTTCTTGTCTTTTAGACTGTTATGTCTCTTCTGCTCTTGACTTTGAGATAACATCCAAATCTTCCTTGGCTTTTGCAAGCTTTCTGAGTTAACGGGATCCTTACTTTTAATGACAGGTCAGATTGACAAAAGCCCAGTAGCCCCTTACTGGCCATCTCTGCCAGTAAAACAAAAAACACGTGTTGTGCTATCAGGGAATAGGAATCAAGAATGTTGTTACCTCCAGCTTTGCTGAACATTTCTATTGGAGCGCTGCTTGGCCAAGTGTGAAAAGTAGCCTTGTTGGGCATGACGTCACCGCTCACTTTGCAGATGTGGAGTCACGAGGTGAGGCAGTGTGACACTGCTTTGCAGGTCCTGGTAGTTGCCGAGTCTCTGCTAGGGGATGCTGCTGCCCATGGGGAACAGGTTCCTGCTGGGAGACACCAGTTCAGTCTGAGAGCTGTTAGACTAAGCTGGCATCTGTTAAATTCAAGTTGAGAGGGACTTCAGGAATAGTGCGCCAGATTTAGTCCTTCCCTATTTAAAAAAAGAAAAAAGTTGACTTTTTAGGCGACATTGTTTGGCTTCACCTCTCATAAAATTTCATCACCAAAATTAATTCAGTTAATAGAGGCAAAGGAAAAATAAATGTATTAAAGCCAATTGGTATCAGGCCCCTTCACAGAACTAACTCAGCAATGGACTCTGCTGTATGTAAACACTCTTCCACAAATGCTCTGACACAGTGACCAAACTGGTGGGATACTTCAGTACCAAATACAAATAGGTGCCGGGATAACTGTCCTATACAAAGAAAGCCTTTCCTTCACCGCGCTATTGTCACTCTTCAGCTGATCCATTTAAATGTGCACTGATGGACTTTTAAGGGGAATTCAGTTTTATATCAGTCTCTTCCTAGATGGCTGGACCTCTCTTCATGGTGCACTTAACAAGCGAATTGAAAACAATCATATATCACAAGATAGATATAGATATATATATATATATGCACACACATTCAAGGATAAGTCTATTCAGAAGGCAGGTGTCAATGCTTCTCTTCTAATGGTCAATGAATTGTCACCAAGTACTAGAAGAGGACTTAGTCCTCTTTTTGCATCACTGTTGGGCATGTTTGAATTGACCTCTGCAGGCTTGCATCATTTGTGAATAAATGCATTGGTTACTGTCCTCATGTATACAGTCTCTTCCTAGGCGAGGTGCTGCCACTTGTAAATCTGCTGCAGAACTAGAGTAATCCTCAGTTCAGCACAGGCGTAGCAAACTCCTGCCTTTTTGTGGAGCCGCTGTTGCTTGTCCTCTATGTCTGAAATGTCAGTGCAGCGGTTTGTGATCTGGGCCAGAAAGAACGCTCTGTATGACTCCATTCAGCAGGTCGAAACAGCTGGTTTGGGCTTCTAGATCTGCAGCTGCCATGATCTCCCAGTTGCCTGCCTGGGCCCCAGTACTGCTTCAGCTCCTTCTTCATCCAAAAGTCCCAGCGCAGGCCTTTCTTGACAGGTGGCTGTGGAAGGGTCAGAGTTTCTGCTTTGAGAAGAGCTCTAGGGGTTGCTTTCAGGATATATGACTTCTGTAAAAGCTTTTGTTTTCGTCATTAGTAGTCCTTTCTCCCACAAATTGAACCTCCTCGGACGTCCAGAGGAAACGTGCTGTTTGGTTCCCTGGGGGGGAGGATCAGGAATTAGTTTCAGCTAAATGATTTCTCAGTTTTCTGAAGAAGCTTTCTGTCATTTGGAAATAGAAGTAAAATGTTCGTTTCATTGTTGAAATAATGTCTTCTGGTAGGTGAGTTTTGGGGTAAGAGAGATTCCTGCCTGTAGGAATAATATACTGAAAAATGAAGCATAAGTTGTGAAATATTCCTGTTTTGTGTGTGATCACTGGGCAAAATCACCCTGACAGAGCTTGACTAGATATAGAGCATCTTTGGTTTTCAGACCATTGTTCTGATTGGGTCTGCAAAGGTAAGAGCTTGTAATATTTAAAACTGTAGGCAGATTACAGGGAATGGCTGCTGATAGTGATTTAAAATATTTAGTCATATCCAGCTTGTATAAGGACAATATAAAAACCACTCTCATGGAGAGATCTTTGCATTTTAAGCTTACACAGTCAAAGTGTCTCAGGTAGTTTGTTTTTTTGATTGTTTGGGCCTTATGTAGACGTTCAGAAGGCTTTCCTCCTCTTCAAAGACTAACATGGTGTAAGCTCAGGCAAAGCACGGGTAGCTTCAGGCACACGCTCTTTTCAAAAGGCTTTTCACGGCTGTCGTCATAAGGAATTTTGTTTGAGTCTCTCAGCTCTGCAAAATGAATCACAAGAATTCATAGAATCCTAGACTCAGGGAATGGTTTCGGTTGGAAGGGACCTGAAAGATCATCTAGGTCCAACCCGCCTGCCACGGGCAGGGACACCTTCCACGAGACCAAGTTGCTCAAAAGCCCAGGGACGGGGCATCCACAACTATTGACACCCAATTCACGTCCCTTGGGTTAATTCAAACTAGATGATAAGCTTCAGAGGGGAGATAGCACTTTAGATGGAGCCAGTTCTGCCCTACTTGTGAAAGCAAGCTCAAAACCCCCCCAGATTTCTCTGATCCAAATGCTAGCATTGCCGGTTTTGTTTCCATTTACATGTAGAGCGCTGAGCAGCTGAGAAGCGGTGGTGTTGATGGATTAAGCTCCAAGGAATAGACGGAGATGGCAGGCGCTCTTCTGTGTTCTGTCAGTCTTGGCCACTAGCAGCACGGGGGAATTGATACAGTTAACAGCTACGAAAGCAATGGCGCAGAGTTGTCATGCTTTAGCTGAGGGACTCTTTTGTTGCAGGGCAAGCTAGTCAGACTTCAGAATCTGGTTTATGCAGGTGAGACTTTGCTGTGGTTGGTTTTTCTCCAAAGCTCTGTTGGTTTTGTAGCCTAACAGAAGCAAAAGCAACTTAAGCTAGATCAGGGAAGAACCTCATGCATTAGCAGACTCCGCTTCAGTGACCTTTGAGACCATTTTGCTGTTGGCATTCCAACCATTTTAGAAACATGAAAAAGATTGTGCTGCTTGTGTTTGATGATCAAACCTGAAGGTTTCTTGAAATGTACTTTCAGTGTGTTGGGACCATAAAAGCACAATGTTACATATCAGATTTTGCTTTTCTATCGGTAAAGGGATTCTCTGAAATGTTGTGTAATTATGTATTGATATAGGTTCTCGTAAACTGGCAGATTCTTTTTCTGTATTGATGTTGTTTTCAGAATACACAGATGGTAATGCCCTGATTCGTAGGAACTCATCAGTAATTGTTAGAAGAATCCCTGCTGGAGGAGTTAAAGTCACCAGCAAAACCTGTGTTACGTAAGTATCCGTAAAGCATTGTATTCTTGGTTAGGGGTTTCAGTGCATTAACTTTCAAACTGATATGAGTTGACAAGAGGCATTCAGATTGTATCTTTCTTGTTAAAGCTGCTGTTAATTTTTGTTGTCATGGGCTAGATTTTAATAGATCTGTCGCAAAGCAGACTTACATGTTTTGGGCTGCTGGGAGATGGGGTTCAAACTGCAACAATGGTAGCTTTTAAGATGATTCCATTGGGTTTGTTCTTGGGGTTGATTCTTCTGAGAGCCAAGTTGTAGATCCCATTTCCTCTACGTGGAGAGATTCCTTATTTTATGTGTTTGATTTGATTGCTTTTATAGTAAAGACAGATAGGCATTGTTGTGTAAACTTCTAATTTGTTCCCACCTCAGAAGAGTCTGATAGTCAGTGTTTGACTATTTCTTGCATTTGGGGGAGGCAGGGTGGGATATGGCAGGTAATCTTACCCCCCAAATGTGGGTGTTTTGCATACCAGACACAGAGGAAAGACCAAGGGTTGCCAGCTGGCAAACCATGCAAACCAGAAGTTCCATTCATAAGTGATTCCTGTTAGTTTCCTAAGGACAATGTCCATTTCAGGCAAGAGAAAAAGAACACTCTCCTAACGTGTATCACCTTTTGAGCGAGTACAACAAAGGAATAGTTAACCCTTTCCAAACTTGAAACTCACTAAGCAGTTCAGCACGTTACCAAGCGTTACTAGTTATCTAAGTCTGTTTTTACCCTAAGTTGATATCCGTGCTCCAGGTTTTCAACCTATATTCCTCAGATTTCTGGAGGACAGAGAATCGGATGTGTTGGTTAAACTTACAGCTATCCACATGCAATGCTGACTACAGGATTATTGCTGTCATGTATGTATTCAGCTACATTAGCATTGTTTGAACATTCATGTTTTCCAGCCTTCTTGAAGAGACGCCTCTCCCCCACAATTAGTAGGTATTATTAGCTTGTGGTTTTGCCATGTCTTTCTCATGTTGGTTCTCAGTCAGTAAAGTAGACTGGTGAGTTACGGTGTGTCTCGAAAAAACAGTACAGCAGCATCCTGGTACCTGTGAAGCATTTGCGAGCAAAAACCCCTGATTGCTGTGACTCTGCCTGTAAACTTTGGGTATATTCCTTCAGTAGTTGCTGCAGTGCTTTCAGGCACTACCTAGGGGTTCAGGACGCCACAGTGTTGTGCTTATAACGATGGCCTTGTTTTGGCCATGTTTAACTTAAATATGTGTGCTTAGTGGCACCTTGTCAACGCATCCTCCGTTTCTGGTTGGCTGGCGCTCTCTCCTGGTATCTTAATACTGCCCTGAAATGAGAGGAGAGATGCTGCTGGCATCAAAGATCAAACCAAGACCTGGATGTGGGGATAAGGAAAGAATGGCGCTGCTGCTGTAGTGTTGAAAATGAACCAGGCAGATGAGCTTTCTATTCCTTCAGCTGGAAACATTGCAGAAACAACTGGTAGCGTGGTTAATGTTTGGGAACGAGGAATGTATGCTATAACGGTGGAGAGGCCTTCAAAAATGGGTTACTCACCTTGTTGTATGTTCTTCAAGGTAAATGGATGAAGAAACCATTGTGTGGTAATCTAAAGTATTTCCCTGTACTTCCTCATCTTCAGGAGGTACGTGGCTGTACTTGCGAGCCTGGTGGTATTCTAGCAGTGGCAGGAAGCACGAGCCTTTCTATTTGTACGTAAATTCCACAGCAGCCTTTGAATTGTCTCTGCTCATGGGACGCTTTGGATGACGTATGAATTGTTTGTTAACTAGATCAAGGGCTGCACGTCTGATTCATGATGAGTGGCATGCAGATACAGATCAATAAGTGTGTGGAATCTCAGCAAGTTTTCAAATGTAATGACTATTGCCAAAAAGATCGTAGGCTTTTCAAGATTATCCTAAAGCAAATTCTGGCAAGTAAGGCCTTTTCTTTTTTGTCACAGGGCTCCTAAATCACACCAAACCCCAGAAACTGCTTTCAGGTGACATTTCTACTACTATTTTTAGTCAATATTGCATATGTAACACATTTAGTATTTTGGCACTTTCATGGCTAAATGTAGTAGCTCTCTGAATACAGTGCTTGGGCTTTCACAAAGAAACTGTTCTAAAGCCTGTGCTGCTGCCGTTTTTGTTATTTCTTTGTCAGATGACTGACTGTTTTCTCTGAAGTAAACTTGCACTTCAAAGTGTCTAGAACGTCAGTGTTCTTTCTTGGAAATTAAAGTACTGTATCTGGTACCCATTTGTAATACTAGATATGTACAGATTGGTTAAAGTTGCCTCTGTATTTTGATAGTTGATTATTTAAGAACACCAAGCTGTGAGACAGACGTCATCTTTTTGATACTGACGCAGCAGAGACAAAATACCTGAGGACTTCCTCTTGCACTGTTGTGTTCTGTAACTGTACATCTTAATTTGTGACAAAGTAGAAACGGGATTTGGGTTGGGTTGTTGGGTTTTTTTAGTTGCACTGAATGTGCCAAGAGAGAACAGTTTAGGTATATGAATACATTTCCCATTCCCTAGACTATCAGAACATAATGTTTTGAGGTTCAGGTTTCATAATCTGTTGTCACTGCTTTATGCTGGGTACAAGTGCTTTACTTGAAATTCTGATCACCTTCTTTTCTTCTTCCAGAAGTCGTACTGAGGCAGTGAGTGGAACATCAAAAGCAGTATGTAAAAACACAATCTCACACTTTTTTCTACACACGGCTCTTAATTCTAAACAACGTAGCCTTGTATTAATTTTCCAAACATTAACTAATTATGTATTCCAGTAAAACCTGGTCTATGTTGTAAAGACAATGTCTTTGATTCGGCGTAGGAAAAACTGGGTAATGCCATCATTTGCACAGTTCTAATGTAAATATTGGTATTGGTGCCTAGTGATGCATTGCATTTCACATTGAGTATGCTAGAATATTTCCTGTACGACTTTGTGTTGCACAGGTAATGTATGATCGCTTTTAGGTCATGTAGGTCCGAGGTTTGCACAACTGAACGTGGTGCCATGTTCTACATCTGTGTATAGCTAGTAATGTGTATGTTTGTACATTGTTTTGTTTGTAGGTTGTTTTGTGCTTTTTGTTTCTTGCAATCCAAATTGTTTGGAGTGAATTTTCTGCCATTTCCACATTATATCACTTAGCTTTTTTTTTAAAATACTCTTTTCCTAATGGGTTTTGAAAATGTTATCAAAACCCCCTGAGAAACCACTGTGGTTAAACTTGGTACTGTTTCTTACTTTTGACCTGGGGGTCCAAACAAATACCCAAACCAACATATCCCATACATTTTGAGGATAGTCACGTGCAGCTAAATGTTTCCTTTTCATGTCCTTAAATGCTTGGGTATTTGTTCCTAAAAGTGTATAATTGAAGTGATATTATTTGGGCCCCTCTGAGTACATGTGCGTCTTTAAGAGATTGCCATGGATTTAAATATGGTTGCTACGCAAAGTGGTATTCGGAAGTTCTGCATTTGATCTTTCCACTCTATCTGATGAAGCAGTTTAGTTTAATAGTTTGTCTGCAAATGAAAATATCTAAAACCCAGTGTACAGATTTTGACACAAGGTTAGAGCCTGGTGTATTTGTGGGTAAAATCCCTGACATTTTTCTGAACTTCTGCCTGCAGTACATTTTTGGATCTGGGTGGCTTCGGGGTTGGATGCTGCTTTGATTTCCCAAAGGTTAAGCCTTTCTTTAGTATACCCCCACTCTGAATTTCCATTTGGAAAAGGGGCAGGATTTTTCTTCAGGTTAGAAAACACTGTCATTTGGCTGCTAAACTAGAGAGCAGTCACACCAGGAAATACCTAACCGGTAATGGTCTAGATCTGGATTTGCGACTTGGGTCGAAGGCTAGGTGTAACTGTGCTTTTCAAAATAGCCCTTATAATGTAAAAATTCCTATTTGTTGGTTTTTATCTTTCATCTTGAAGTCTAACTGCTTTTTTCTTCACTAGAATGGTGTGAGGCTTTGCACTAACCCTGGATCATTGGATCTGATCCCTTGATCAGCTGTTCGGGTAACTTAATCTAGAAATGCATGAGCTCTGGGGTTGTGTTCTCTGAAGAATACAGCCTCTGATTCTCGTGGAATGGTATACAATGAACTTAAAGTGGAAAACTTCTTGTACGTTGGTGTAAAACCACTAAGCCTAAACCTGACTTCCATAATTCTATCACTGACTGGTTCAAATTCCTTTTTGGACATGAAAGCCTGTCACTGTGAGCCCAGTGACGCCAGCAGTTAATGTAACGCATTTATGTAAACCACGTTTATAGTATTTGATCTAATTGAGATGGGGTTTTATTTCTTGGAAAGAGTTAGTTTTCTCTTTGTTTACTAGCTTGTGTATAAACATAAATCTCATCTTCATCAATAAGGTTACCATTCTTTCAGCCTCGTGTGTTCCCTGGTGTCTTTGTATTACATTTCTAAGTAGCATCTTACCATAAGCTTAGATAGATGTCTCCAAAAAAATTTTTTTTTAAGAAAGGAAAAATCCTGGAGTGGGAGGGAAGACTTAGTGTTAGTTAGAACTAATTAAAAGGAAGACAAAGCAAAACTGTTCCCTTCTTGTTTGCTCTGACGGTACCTGATGTGGGTTGTGGGTAGCCATAGGGAGGGTAGAAGCCTTGCATCTCTCTGTACAAGTCGTCGTGTCCCGTCCCCCGCCCTCCTCACAGAGTAAAAGCACTGCAGCCTCAGGTGCTTTTAGTGTTGGAGCACAGTTAGCGGTATTCTTAAAGCTAACTCAGGTCTTGGTCTAAAGTGTGTGTGTGGGGGGGTTGTTTTGTTTTGTTATTTGAAATAAACATCTTTCTGCATGTATTTCAAAGCAAAACCTGGATCTTAGCGTGGTCTGAATAAATCACTGGGAAGGCTTGCCAATTATTGTTGAACAGTAAAGCAGCAATGTTAAAATCAGTCCAGATTTTTTTTTAAAAAGGATGCACAAAAACTTATACTTTGACTATTTCTTAATTGTCTTGCTCTTACGTTAGCTGTCATTCTACACTTCCAAATCTGTGCTGCTGTCCTACTGTTCCTACTGCCAAATCAAGAAAGTGAGTCCTATTTGTTTTCGTATTCCTATTTCAGTAACTGCAAGGAGCTCTAGCTGGTATTAGTCCTCAGAGGCTGCAGAAATGCAGAGAGTCATGCGCATTGTTTTAGCACCGTCAAGCACAGCTGTGATCCTTCGTGGCTGAATTTTCAGTTTAACCAAGCTATTGGGTTTTAGGAAACCACTGTAATTTAAATGCAGCACTCCGGCAGTGAGATTAGCCTTTTCCTCCTATTTTCTGTCCCCTTTCCCACTTGCTTTATGTGAGTTTCTGTTTAGTCTTCTGTCTGAAATGGGAGTTGATACATTGACTGTTGATTCTGGTTTTTTGAGGGTTTTCTTTATTCGCTTACTTTGGGTGGGATTTTTTTTTGGTTTGGGTTTTTTTCCCCAATTCTTCTGCAGTATTACCTTAGGTTTGTGTACAAGTTTCATGGAGGTGTTGTTTCTACTTGACCGATTGGAGGGACTGGCAGGAAATACTTCAGTAGAAATTCAAAGGAAAAAACCAAAGACACAAGAATGTAGGATCATTGGAAGATGGCCGTTGGGCAAACGTCCTAAATAGTACATGAATTTTCTCTTTGCTGCTTGTGGTAACTGTTCATAGAAAGGAGCGCTTTCATCTCCTTTAAGTAATCAGACTGTTGCCTGCAGGCCATAGAATAACGGCTTCCTAAAAAAATACAAGGACTACTATGAACTGTTATGTTTCAGTTACTGGTCAATACTAGCCTGTTTAATGCCAGACTCCAATAGAGAGCTTTCCCAATTCCTTGTTTGCTTCTGAAAACCCGCAAAGTGATAATGGTTGTGCCTGCCATGAGAGAACATAGGCCTGTTTTTCCACACGTGAAGAAGAGTGGCATGTGGGGCATGAAGCTTCAAAATACTTGATCAGACTTCCCTTTTGACAGAAGTGGGTGGGTACCAAATGTTGTGAAGGGGAGGAGAGTTGAATCTTCTGGTAAGGTTTGCAGTGGAAAGGCGGCCTCTTGTTCCAGATCAGGGTGCTCCTCTCCAAAGGCACGTTTTCACGAATGTTTCAGTTAGTGTTAGAGTCATGTTGTCTGTGCTTTCCTAAACATCTAGAGAAGACATGATTAACTGGAGTGAGGAAGCATCTTTTGCCTGTAAATATTTTGTCCCCAGAATCTGCTAAAACTGCTCCCTTGAATTCTTCTGCAACTTTAGGTAATAAAGGACAAGGGCTTTTTTCCAAGGAAGGGTTTTAATCTCTCCTCCGATCCATTTAGTGACGTCTTGAGGAGAGCTGTTCAGTTTATGCCGTGACACTTTATTCTACATTTTTGAACAACTGAAGACCTAATAAGCAGTGATTCAGGTGTCTTTCTGATCATGTTTTGCTAGTGTAAGCTTAACTGCTGCTTGTGGCATAATATAATTCCATATTCTGGAAAAGGAACAAGCTAAGTGTTACCCTGTTTACTTGTGGAAAAGCAGCATTTCACTATTAGTTCTCAGTAAACACTGCAGCCTATTAGAAACTAGTGGCCTGAGGGCTTGACTCCTGCAGGGTGTTCCAGGAGGTCAGTGGGAGGGAGGAGTGTGGTTGCAGTGGAGAAAAAAATTACAGGACTGTGCTCTGACTCCGTGTTTTCACCATCATTAAAAATTGGTTTTGCTCTGATAGTAAGGAGCGTAATATTAAATTCTCACGCTTCCCAAACTAATTTGGATAGTATGGCCTGTGGTCTAATAAAATACAAGACATCAGTATTCTCTGTTTTTGTAGGCTGCTCTGTCATGGGAAACACCTTTATTTCACTAATTTGAGCAGTCGGGTTTTTTTCTAGACAAAGTGGTGGTTTACTTTCATGGCTGATGTTCTGGCTTGGTGTTTTTATTTGGGTGTTGTGGGGTATGGTGAGTTTGGCATTTTTAAACTTCGTGACAGGAGGGGAAGAGTTCATGGTTGAGGGCCGATACGCCTGTGCTTGATTTTGCCAGGCAGCTACTGCCTTCATAAAAGCATAACTGTGTGCATTTAGAAGTGATGAGATGTTAACTGATTAATTTACAAGCTACACCGCAAATAAGTCTCCTGTAGTGATGCTTCCTTCTCAAATAAACCGAAATCCTTTTTAGCTGAAAATTGACAGATGTGAGCCTTTGACAAGGGTCCCTCTCTGAGATAGTGTGGAGCAGTAAGTTGATGTCGTGCGGGTTTGCTTATTTTAGTTTCTTCTCATTAACCACACAGGCACTCTTAAGGTGCCATAGGTTTGGACTTTGTTTTGAGCAAACACAAATTCCACGGGGTTGGCAGTGCCCCTGTCAGTGGCACTCAGAGGATATAGTGCAGACTTTCAGACTACAGTAGACGTTAACTATTGCTATGTTTTGACTGTAGAACTTGAATATGTGTTTAATTTTTTGTGAACAGATAGATGAGTCTCCTGCATCTCTTTCTCTGGCCCACCTTGCTAAGGTATATGTATATATTCTTGTCAAATTCTTAAAAGAAAAAAAGTGTTTGCTTTGTTTCTTAAAACCTTATACTGTGATCTATAGCTGGATAACTGTTGTAATGGGAACAAAACTGTAATTTATTTTTTATTCATTTAAAGTATTCATTTTAACTTTAAAATGTGTGTCTATTTTGGTACTAGCCTGTAAAGAGTAGTTCCCACTATGGGAAGATAGAAGGGGAGTACCTTATCAGCCTCAACGTAATGTTGCACTATTACGCATCTTCCAGACACAGAGAAGCAGCATTTCAGAAGCTGTTCGCCATTTCTCATATGATTCATTAATTTTGCATTGGAAACCAACAGTTTTTACAGAAGAATTGAATGGGCTGTAAGTTACGGCCATTTGGAGGGGGGAGCGTGCAACAGCCAAAAGAGAATCGTTTCTGTAACATGGACAATTGCATGGCTGTTTTTGAATTTCGAGCCATTAAAGTTACAGATCCATTCTTTTAATGCTGCACAGTTTCATAAATACTAGTATATAGACGGTAGACAACATAATCTAATTTGTTTGAATGCAGCCTGTGTAAAGTGTGAAAGTGCACCTGATTGTTTCTAGGAATACACCGATGTGTATATGTGGCATATTAGCAGATGTGACCTTCTGGAACTGTTGTAATGCCATGTTTTAATGGAACTGCTTGCATTTTTCGCTCAACAATGTGTACCTTCCTCTGGGAAAGCACTACTGGCTGCACTTTGTGAAAAGGCATAGTGCTCGCCAATGAAATAACTAGTCTTTACATTTGCAAAGCTTAGAGAAGGCAGGGCCTAATGCAGAGGAGCTAGTTCTCTCTTCTGAAAATGAAGGCTGGAGTTCATTTCCAAGAAAGAGGAATCTCTTCACACTGGTCACTTCTTTCCCTTCTCACTGAAGAAATTAAATTGTGTGCATCTGGGGAGGCGGGAAAAAATGTTTGGAAGGTAGCCACCAAAAGAACTTGGTCTCCATTAGTGCTGTCCCTAAACATGTCCTTGGTTCTGTAAACTTATGCCCAATTTAACTCTAAAATATGAAGAAGTGTCCTTGTGGTGTACACATTTAAGCTTTTGAGAGAATTTCAGTATTTCAGAAAAATACAGGAACGTAATGTAAAGCAGCTGAAACCTGTTACTTACTCTGAGCTCTTTAGTGCAGACTGGCTTGGCATGGAGGTGATATGTTAAGAGTTTTCTGGTTTATTATTACTACGTGTGAAATGCCATATCTGAATTTTGGTCTATTCCTACTAATGTGTTGTGGGTTTTGGATGTGTTTTGTAAACTGTTTGGGTTCAAAGAAATTAGTCAAGTATCTGTAAAGTTTTCTGTAAATGTTAAAGGAAATGATTTCATAGGCGTTGATCTGGATTATGTTACTGCGGAGGAAAAAATGGTGTCTATGAAACATCCATTTAATAGAATGTTGAAACTAGTTGGTTGCTTCTGTGAATGAACGCATATAAAAACAGAACCATGAGTGGTTGATCTGAGTGGTTGGTCTGAATGCTAGGTGCTTGAAGGTCCCCATCCTTTACAGCCTCTCCCTTAGACCCTGCTTGGATCTGGACTAGTGTGAAATAAAAACATTGGAACAAATACTGCTTTGAAAAAACAGCTGGCTTCATTAATTTGAAAGGTCTATTTCTGCATAAGGTTGATATTACAATTTGTATGTGAAAAGGACACAGTCAACTGGAAAAAAAATGCAGGTTGTGCTTCCTGTACTTAAATCACTTAATATGAAGAAGTTAGTAGAGGGGGAAACATGCAGTGTGGACTGCCTCCAGCCATGATGGTCAAATTTGTAGTGACAAGTATCTTTTGTCTTGCTGAGGGATTATAGAAAGCTTGCTTCCTTTTAATGCTTCTGTGTGGGAAGCTGCATTTCAGCAAGCAAAAAGTTGTGTGTCCCTTTTTTTAATGCTGCAAAATGTAAATAAGGATACTTGCATGCATCTTTCTGAATTAAATGTACAGTGGATGTCTTCTTCAAAGAGGCTGGAGCTTAAAAATCACCTTAAAAATACTGGATTGTGTAATGTTGTCTACATATGCCTTCGGTCCACTTGGAAGACCATTGGGTTGGTTACGCAAGTCTTTCTGTAAGGTACAAACAGAGCCTAAGGTTTTGAGTGCCCAAGAACGCTCTTGTCAAGTAGCTCTTGTAGCACACAAACACCATGTAATAACGGTGTAAGGGCTCCCCAGAACATCTTCAGGACAACGGTATTGTCTCTAAGCAGCTGTTTTCATGCAACCTCTGCTAGCGTTGTGCTGCTCTTTACAGGACTGGGTGAGCGGTGTTGTCTTTGGCTGTGTGGGCTTAAACGTGTTTCTAATGTGCGTGTCAAATAATTGCCTGTTAAACAGACTTCCAATCTGGCTGAAGCCAATGCTTCTGAAGAGGATAAAATAAAAACTATGATGATACAGTCCAGCCGTCAATATGATCCAACCAAGTAAGTGTTGATATTGTCAGATCTGTTCTTTGAAGATTATGGAAAAAACTGTAGAGGTGTTTGGTTGAACAAGAGAGACACATGCATACCTTGTTCTTTTCTTCCCCAAAATCTTGTAGTTACATGAAGAAACCCTTGGGTCCACCTCCATCATCATATACTTGCCATCGTTGCAGAAAACCTGGCCATTCCATAAAGAACTGCCCAACAAATGGGGTAAGATTGTGGGGGACTTCTGGTGTTACTTGGTTTTTAATTGTTTTACCCTGGCAGTTAGGTAACAAGTACATGAATGCTCATGTGAAGCATTGTTTCTCTTGGGGTGAAATACAGAGCTTATATGGCAATGTTGCAAAGCCCTTCAGAATTCAAGGGAAACCTGGAATTAGAAATGTAAAATTTTCTTTTTTCTAGGTCATGGACATGAAATGTGTCCATAGATCTTTCTCTGTGAACTTGCATGCGTGTTTTTGTACTTTTCAATTTGATTGGAAGTGTTTCTGGTTTTAACTCTTTTTAATGACAGTTCATAGTTTTTAGTATTTTGTATAATAAGAAGATGTTTCTGTTGACCCCATCTACTGAACATTTGTGTGTTTTAATTAGACAAGCCTCTGGTTGCGTCTTCATGCCGTTTAAAGTTAGTCACTGAATGTACATGCATGAGGTATGAATTTAGCCTTCATATAGAGATGGTGAACGTAAGTTTCCCCAGTGAGTGATTCAGAGCACTGAATTAAGCTCTCCCTCTGAATTGCCCTCTGGAGGATGAGGAGCGAGTTTGTGTCTCTTCTCTGAGTGGATGGTGAGCTAAGGGGTGTTTCACCCTTAAGGAACCTGAGGGTAAGCCAAAGAATGTCGGCTGAGTTCAAAACACTGCTCTAACCTTCGGAACATCCTGGCTGTATTCATTTAGGAAAAGAAGTATTTTAGTCGAGCGACCCTTCTGCTAGGTAAAAGGAGAGGATTAAAGGCTCTTGCTGCTTAAAATAATCATTGAAGTGTCATTTTAAGTGTGGGTCTTAAGATGCGGTATGTCTGCATTTCTTGTCTCAACAGGATGAAAGTTTTGGGTCTGTGCCCAGAATGAAAAAGAGCACGGGAATTCCAAGGAGTCTCTTGGTGGAGGTGAAAGATCCCAGTGTGGAGGGTGTTATGCTAACAAAAACTGGAAAATACACAATACCATGTGTTAATGTGTAAGTACGGAATTAATTGGACCGACCAAAAAGTGAACGAGAGAAACCGTGCGTAAACGTGTGTATTGGCTTTGTGTGGCAAGGTTTTGGTAGCAGGGGGGGTTACAGGGGTGGCTTCTGTAAGAAGCTGCTGGAACCTTCCCCTATGTTCAAGAGAGCCAATACCAGCCGGCTCTAAGATGGACCCGCCACCGGCCAAGGCTGAGGCAATCAGTGATAGTGGTAATGCCTCTGTGATAACGTTTTTAAGAAGGGAAAAAAAGTTGGGACAGAGGGAAAACAGCAGCCGGAGAGAGGAGTGAGAACATGTAAGAGAAACAAGCCTGCAGACACCAAGGTCAGTGCAGAAGGAGGGGGAGGAGATGCTCCAGGCGCCGGAGCAGAGATTCCCCTGCAGCCCCTGGGGAAGACCCTGGTGAGGCAGGCTGTCCCCCTGCAGTCCAGGGAGGTCCACGGTGGAGCAGATCTCCACCTGCAGCCCGTGGAGGACCCCACGCCGGAGCAGGTGGGTTCCCGAAGGAGGCTGTGACCCCGTGGGAAGCCCGCGCTGGAGCAGGCTCCTGGCAGGACCTGCGGATCTGTGGAGAGGAGCCCACGGGGCAGGTTTTCTGGCAGGACTTGTGACACTGTGGGGGACCCACGCTGGAGCAGTGTGCTCCTGAAGGACTGCAGCCCATGGAAGGGACACATGCTGGAGCAGTTTGTGAAGAACTGCAGCCCGTGGGAAGGACCCATGCTGGAGAAGTTCATGGAGAACTGTCTCCCGTGGGAGGGACCCTGCACTGGAGTAGGGGAAGAGTGAGGAGTTTTCCCCCTGAGGAGGAAGGAGCGGCAGAGACAAGGTGTGATGAGCTGACCGTAACCCCCATTCCCTGTCCCTCTGCGCCGCTGCGGGGGGGAGGGTAGGTAGAGAATTCGGGAGTAAAGCTGTGCCTGGGAAGAAGAGAGGGGTGGAGGGAAGGTGTTCTGAGATTTGGTTTTATTTCTCATTACCCTACTCAGGTTGATTTGTAATAAATTGAGTTAATTTTCCCCAAGCTGAGTCTGTTTTTCTCATGACGATAATTGGTGAGTGATCTCTCCTGTCCTTATCTCAACCCACCAGCTCATCTGAGCTAATTTCTTTGTTGATCCACTGAATAGGAGAGCTCTGCAGCGGGAAAATTGTTCCCCCCTCCCTATTCTAGTGTGGTGGCGACAGAAAAGTAGTTTCAACTGAATGCCTATGTTTTAGAAGGCTAATGTGGAGTGAGAAGAATTCCATCTCCTGTCTTCCTTTCATAATATCCAAAGCTTGGAAAAGTTTTCCTTTACCCACCCTTAATTTGTTTCTTTTTCCTTCCCACCCCTCCTCCAGGGAAGCTTATGCTAGAACGAAGAAGGAAAATCCTCCCTTTTTACCGGAGGAGCCATCCTCTTCCTCCTCAGATGCTCCTATTCCAGATGAGATTTTATGTCTCATTTGTAAGGAGATAATGACTGATGCAGCTATTATTCCCTGCTGTGGAAACAGTTACTGTGATGAATGTAAGTGTGAACTCCCATGTTTGTTAATTCAAAACAGCACATCTGCTCTTCTGAAAGCAGAAAGAGGAGGTAGAGAAATTACTTTGTTACCAGTTCTATTTTATACTTAAGTATACCCTGAATAGGAAAGGGCTCTTCTCCTAGGAAGGGGAAAAAAAGCCAGAGAGCTGTAATAGTTAAATAAATGAATAGTAAAAAAAATAGCTTTTTAGTTAAATTTACATGCGGAAGGATGAGTATGAGAGGAGTGGCTGGTTGTGCAGGCGATTGCAGTATTGGATATTGAGTGCATTTAGTTTGCCCACAGCCCTTTCTCTCATGCAAAACTATATAGCCAGCTCTGGTGAGTTATGGTGGTCTGCAACAAATGGATAGTTAGAGGCATTTAATCCCCATTTTTCTCCACGGGAGAGTTGCTTAAAACCTTCAGAACTCGAACCTAGTAATGGTTTTTTGAACCGACTATTTGTTTTTTTGAGACAAGTTTTATTCATTAACCTTGAGGGTAGAGACTTCTCACTGTACTATGTAGTGGGAAGAAGACTAGCTGAAACATCAAGACACAGCCTACTCTACATCTTCAAATGTTACAACAGTGACATACCAAAACTCTAGAGTTATTTGCTGCATACTAGAAATTTTTTACGCTATTGAACCTTTATAGCTTCCTGCTCTCCATTCAAGACCATATTCACCTGTTGATCATATACGTGTTTTTATAGTTGATTAGAATGCCCAAAACTTCCTTAGTTTGGCTAAATGCTATTTTGATTATTCTAATTGTACACAGGTATTAGAACAGCCTTACTGGAATCTGAGGAACATAGATGCCCAGAGTGTCATCAGACAGGTGTTTCGCCTGATGCTTTAGTGGCCAACAAGTGCCTACGCCGGGTAACATGATGACTTTTACGTAAAGTGCTTGTAAGAATAGGCTCTTTGTCAAAAGCTGAAAGGGAAGGAAATATTCATTTACATCTGCTTAAGCAAGGTTGAATTGAATAAGGCTAAATTTACCTTTCCAGTACATTATCTGTTATCACAGAAGCTTACAGCTCCTTGGAGACAATCTGGCAAATTCAGGTCACGCTTTTGTTTAAGGTGATTGCCTCGCTTTCAAATTCTGTGTTAACACGGCAGTACTTTGAATACAGACACTCTGAGTTACCAGTCACTAGTATCAGTGTTTAATGTGATGTGTTCATGTATCAGCATGTTGATTTCTTTTGGGATTGATAGCATTTACAGCTACTTACACAAGTAATTTTACTCTGTGGAGGCTTTTGTTCGTGTATCTGCTGAAGTTTCATATTACCTTTTCGTAAATGTTCTTCTGCCTCTAGGCTGTGAGCAACTTCAAAAATGGAGCCGGTTACAGAAAAAGGCACCGTCAGCAGATTTGGCACCAACAGCAGCTGCCACTGCCACCACCACCACTCGTGACTCTTACACCTCCTGCTGCTCTGGTGACTGCTGCTGAAGCGTCTCCATATTCGCCTCTGTCAATCAGCAGTTTGTTGGAAGAGAAGGTAAGCTTTGTTTCAACATTTGCAGCGATTCTTGTATTTTAGTAGAGCTTATTTGCCAGCTGTCTGCATTTATTCACAAGGGCTGTCAGATTCCTGTACTAAGACAACCAGCATTACCAAGTCGTCTGGGCCCCCAAGGACAATCAACACTCACCACTGGTAAGGAACTGTAACTTTTAATTTTGTAAAAAGAATTTCTTTTTAAAAATGATCTTCAGATAAACCGAATGGGATTTTTTGCTTTTTCCTCTCTCTGCTCCAAAAGGTCATCCCGCGAGAGCCGGTACAATTTGCTCAGCAGATGGCAGACCAGGCTGGGAACTGTAAGTGTTCTACAGAAATGCAATGTATTAATACTTGTAACCTGTTACATGAGGCTGTAACACATAAGTTCTACAACAGCTGATTCATAATGAAGTAAGTGTGCACCGATAGTCGTGTAGAATACAAGTGGTCATTAATTTTTAAATGGCCTAATTTGAATTGGCTTTAACAAAGGGGTATGTGCTCGCAGTAAGATTATTTACAATAAAAGTCCAGCGCATAATTGAAAAGAGGACTCTGAAAAATGCACGCTTTCTGAGGAAACGATAAGTGCATCTAAAAATCAAATATAATTAAAGGATCAGGTGGAAAGCCACCCTTTTGCTCACTGGCTGTATAAGGCTGAAGAAATTGATTTCCCAATAGAAACCAGCCTCCAGCGTTCTTTTTTGAACAACTTAGTTGATTCTGATTGAGCAAATCATTGGAAAAGTCAAGGCTGTTATTTTAGGACAATTTTGAGGTTCTTCAATTTAGTCGTCTCAAATAGCCCAGCTGCTTTCTGTCCGATGGGAAGAGAAGAGTCTGTTTTATCTATTATTGCTGTGCCAAGTCAGTCCTTCATTTTTTTATATACTTGACGTTAGATAGACTGTAAGGGTGCAGAGTCTTTATAAAATCTCAAAGATAAATCCAAACAAAAATCGGGATCCATCCCACAGATGGTTTAAAATCTCAGATCCAGTAAGCAAGAAAATACCAATGCAGGGACAAGAACAGGCCAAGTACATCATCATGAGGCAACAGCACAGGAAGCGTATGTGGAAGAGGTTAAAAGAAGTTTGAGAGAAGATGAGTTAATATTTGTGCAGGACTTTGAAGGTTAGAAGTGCGAAATATTAAGTGTCTCAAGGAGTAGCAGAGGGGCGGTGGGCACATGGCACGTGGGAGATGGGAGCCTCTGTTAAGCATGGGCAGCCTCCACCCGCAGCTGCAAAGCTGAGTGTAAGGAGAGAAGACCGAGGGGAGTGTTGGGGGTGAGGATGTCTAAGGCGAGGATGAGGATCAAGAAATGAGTGTAATCTCCCATGAATGGAAAGCAGGGGGAAAAATGCTTAAGTTGAGAACAAGAAGTGCTCGCCACCATGCTCCCGCTTCCTTCGCTTTCCCCTTTGAAATCAGGCAGAGTGTAACAAACAGTGACACATGTTTTCGGGTTTCGTTAGAGGTCCAAACCGAGGACGCCTGCACAGTGAGTGTACCCAAAGGACTCAGGCGCCAGCACTACCAGAATCAACACCAGTCTTTGTGCCTGTGCCTCCAGCTCCCTTGTATCCTCCAGCACACCATGCACTTCTTCTTCCACTGGGGGTACCACCACCACCGTTTCCTCCTCAGTTTCCACCTGGCCAGCCTCCATCTGCTGGGTGCACTGTCCCCCCTCCAGGATATCCCCCGGCTCCTGCAAACACGCCATCAGCTTGGGTCCCAAGAGCAGTACCCATGTCTCCTTCACTTACCATCCCAAGGACACAAGCATCTCCTTTCTCTAGGGAGGAGTTTTACAGAGAACAACGGAGTCTTAAAGAGGAGTAAGTATTTGGCTCAGTGAAGCTGCGTGGGGCTTCATGTTTGTATTTTGATGGCATAACGAGCTGCAGTTACACTCAAGTGCACCTGACGTAAGCAAAAATGACAGTGTTTTTTCCAATATACTTTTTTTGTTGCAGATGGTAAACATGCAAAACTAAACCAAGACAAATGTCATTCTAGAACTTTCCCTAAAACTTGTAGGAATGCTAAACTGTTTTTGCTGAAATAGGACGTTCCCCTTTTGCGTTTGCATGCAGTCTATATTTTCTCATATAGGCCATGTTTTGTTTCTTGGTGCCTTTTTGTAATAAAGGTCAAACTTATTTTAACAGGGGAAAGAAAAAGTCCAAACGCGATGAGTTTGCCAGTGATATTGCTAAGGAATTGATGGAACGTAAAAAGATTCCAAAGGAGCGTAGGCATTCGTTTTCCAGGTAACTGGTTTACATGTCTGTAATGGAGAAGCAGGTTGTCTGGAAGAATCAGGGGGAGTTCCACTGCACCTCTCTCTCATTGGATGGATTGGATGATTCAAGGGATTAGCAGGGATAGGAGTTTCATATGTAGGTTACTAGCTCAAATATGGCAGAGATTACAGTTGACTGATAGTGATAATGGGGCAGCAGTTGTTAAGGAAGAGGGGTCTCTTTTCCTGAAGCTTCTCTGCAATGACACCCTTCACCTCCTGAGAGCCGTGAGGAGGCTGGGAACTGAATAGGTGTAGCAGCCGGATTTTCTGCATCTCCCTGTTCTGATTGTAACCATTACCTCAAAGCACATCGGAGGAGATAAGTGAGAGAAATTGTCTCCATTTCGTCTTTTGTCTCTCTCCTGTGGATACACGGAGAGATTTTAAGCTGGACTGCAAACTGGTGGCTTTCACTAGAATTTTGTTGACATTGTTAAATGAAAAACAAGAAAAACTTGTGAAGAAAAAACTCAGGGCAGCTGATGTTTTCTATCCCCCAAATCACTTGGGCAGGAGTCTGAATAGCTGTCTCTTAGTAATGCTGTCAGTAGCTTTCCTAGAGTAATGGCATTGAGTCATATTACTCGAGGCTGAGTTTAGAAGCCTTTAGATATGACTTTTTCTTGAAGCACGGTCACTATCCTTGGTTAGAGCTAGAGGTATGTGCAAGATTTTGCTAGGACGTTGGGCTAGAAGTGTTGATTGTAAGACTGCAGTACAAGTATTTTGCATCCTGTACAAATTGCCAAAGAAGTAGTGAAGTTAAAGAGACTAAGCAGGCATTTTGAAATTGAGCTTTACTGTCTTCAGGCCAAACCATGTTTTCCTGATGTTTGATACTGCACTGTAGCCATTAAGACTTGCTCTTTTTGCATCTTACTGCAACAACTGCAATGAATTGCGCTGCATGTAGTTGCAGAGTAGTGAAAAAAAGTGTGCATTGACATAGCAGTAGAGGCCACTATACACCACCTGAAATCGGCCAATAGGTCTGGTAGTTCATGTGGTAGAAGTGAGTGGAAACAGACTTAGCCTTCCTCTCTGTTTTTCCACTAACAAAGCAACAGCTGTTCTGTCTTGTGAGCAGAAACTTTTACATGCTATTAAGTTCTTCAGCTGGCAGTAGCATTATGTCAGCAGCTGAAAGAACATAAGTGTATGGAGAGTCAAAAAACCTCAAACCAAATTTGGGAGGAAAAAACTGGGGAGAGTGACTGTTTTGAATTAACTTGTGTGTGTGTGTGTTGTGTTTTTTTTAAGGTCCAAGCCTCCTTATATTGCTTCGTCCTACTCTAGAAGTTTCTATACCTACTCCAAGTCAAGATCAGCTTCTTCCCCCTCTCGCTCCCACTCTGGATCATTTTGTCGTTCCCATTTGCATTCCTACTCGCCATCGCGGCTGTATCCAAGAAGAGGCAAAGGGAAGAGTCGTAACTATTGTTCTAGGTCAAGGTCACCTGGTAATAGAGCTGGAAGTTACCCTGAAAAATCTTCCGGAAGAGCGCGCCCTGTCATCAAAGATCCTACCAAATCAAAAGAGAAGGAAGTGGAATATCCACAGGGAGGTGGCAAAGGAAATAAACATAAAAAACACCAGGAGAGAAGAAAAGGAGATGAGAATGAAGGATTTCCTTCATTTCGTGAAAAATCTCCTGGAATGGAACCTCCTGCGAAAAAAGTGAAGGAGGAGTTGCCCAAGACAGGCAGTGTTGAAACATCTTCCTCTCAAAAGGGTGAGAAGGTTCTTGGTACCCCCCAGAAAGTTCACCCAAAAGTGACAAAAGATCACCCAGAAACCAGAGCAGCCATGGAGGAAAAGGCAAAGAAAGACCACAATGAAAATGACAGTGAGAGTAATGTATCTGCAAAAGATGAGGGAGCTGCAGGAAAAAGTCCAAAAGACCCGAAAGAAAAGTCTGCTGATAAGGTGAAAGAGGATACGGCAGCACCTGCTGCAGTTGACCAGCCTGAAGCAAGCAGAAGTCAAAGCCGTCCCAGTGTTAGCTGTAGTCAAAGGCCTCCTGAGAGTCAGCCTCGAAGCCACAGCAGCAGTGCCAGCTCAGGAGAGAGTCAAGACAGCAAGAAAAAGAAAAAGAAAAAGAAAAAAGAGAAGCAGCAGCACAAGAAGCATAAGAGTCACAAGAAGCATAAGAGTCACAAGAAGCATAAGAAACACATTGGAAGCGAAACGGAATTGGAGAAGAGCCAAAACCACAAACACAAGAAGGAAAAATCGAAGGAGAGCAAAGATAAAGATAAGCAAAACGTGAAATCTGTCACTACATAGAATGATGGATATTAAAAAAATGACTTAATTCCCAAGTCATCGGTATTAAATTTTGTTAAAATGTAAATGAATTCAAGCGTTGCAAATAGTGACATGGAAGACCCTGTGCTGCACTTAAAATATTGCTGCTTGATTATTTGAGTTTTACATCAGAGCTTTATAGAAGTGAACATTTTGTAGAGAATTGTGAGTTGTGGCCATGTATCATGAAAGGTTTTGCTGGGGCATGTTATTTTTAACCATTGTTGATTAGTTTGGGTGGGGTATACTGCAAAAAATTTCACAGCTGAATTTTGTTTTGCTTGCCTGGCAGAAGAAGGTGGTACCTGTTACAGAATAGCAGCAGCAAAATGCTTTGCAGAATCCATTACAGCCCTGTTATGTCCCTTTTTGGTTACAATAAATTTTCAGTAAACTATCCAACGTGATGAGATTTGCAGTGATAGCTGAACAGGAGCAGAGAAGAGGCTAGTGACAGAAAAAAGGTACCAGTAGAAGCTTGCTGGTAGCTAACACGTACAAAAAATAACATATCAAGGGGTTTCATTTTGAAAAGACAGGTAGGACTTTAAATCTTTTGAACTGATGCGACGTGGGGAGGTGCTGCCAAGAGGTATGTTTTTTTCCTGTGCCAAGTGGCCTTGTTTTTGTATTGTAAAAGGTAGGATGTGGCCCCAAACAGAGAGCCAGTCTTCAGAGCTGGTCCTGACTATTTTAGAATAACGTTCAATACGAAGCTGTCACATTTCAACCTTGTTCCAGTTTGTTTGGAAAGCTGTTGTCATTTGCCAGCAGACCCCCCCGGACACCTGGGACCCCCCCAGACACCTGGGTCCCCTCGGTCGCGCTGCGGCCGCAGCTTCATCTCGGTGAAGGGGACGGAGAACTCGAAGCCTTTCCAGGGAAACCAGTTGCTGCCCTGGGGAGAGCTGGGGAGGGGGGGTCCATCAGGCCCTGTAGGCACCCTGTAGGCACCCTGTAGACCCCTGTAGGGGCCCTAGAGAACGCCCCCCTGCCCTGTCCCTGCCGCATGCTCTGTCGCTCCTATAGGGGCCCCATGGCCAGGCAGAGCACTGGGGGCAAGTGGGGTATGCTGGGAGCAACTGGGAGTAACTGCGACTATGCTGGGGTGCAACTGGGATCACACTGGGAGCAAGTGGGCCCATGCTAGGGGCAACTGGGAGCAACTGGGATCACGCTGGGAGCAACCGGGCCCATGCTGGGGGCAACTGGGAGCAACTGGGATCACAGCAGGGGCAACTGGGATCATATTGGGAGTGACTGGGAGTGACTAGGAGAAACTGGAAGCACAGCTGGAGCAACTGGGACTGTGCTAGGGACAACTGGGAACATACTAGGAGCAAGTGGGACCACACTGGGAGGGACTGGAAGTGACTAGGAGCAATGGGGATTTTGCTGGGGGCAATTAAGACTATGTTGGGGGGCAACTGCGACCATGCTGGGGCAACTGGGAGTGACTGGGACCACACTGGAAGCAAGTGAGATCATGCTGGCAGCAAGTGGGACCACACTCGGGGCAACTGGGATCATACCGTGAGCAACCAGAATCATCCTGGTAGTCACTTGGAGCATGCTGGGGGCGCTGGATCATATTGGGAGCAACTGGAATTGTACTGGGAGTGACTCTGAGCCTGCTGGGGGCAACTGCGACCATACTGGGTTAACTGGGAGCAAGTGGGACTATGTTGGGGGGCACCTGGGGCCATGCTGGGGTACTAGGGACCAACTGGTATCATGCAGGGCAAGACGGGGATCATACTGGGAGCAACTGGGACTACACTGCTGGCAACTGGAATCATACTGGGAGCGACTGGGATCATACTGGGAGGAACTGGGCCACCGCCCTGGCCCCTCTCCCTGGTCAATAAACGCTGAGTTGCGTGCCCGGACGCCTGGGTCCCCCCAGAACCCAAACAGTCCCCCCACCCAAGGACACAGCCCTGAACTCCTGGGTGTCCCCCGGCATTCCTGGTTCCCCCCCAGATGCCCGGGTTCCCTACCAGCTCCCCAAAGAGGAGGTGACCAATGGTGGAGAAGGGGAAAACCTCAAAGAGGTCCAGGAGGGCCCCCCCATGGGAACGCAGCTCCTGGGGTAACTGGGATCCTACTGGGGACAAGTGGGAGTAACTGCGACTATGTTGGGGTGCAACTGGGATCACACTGGGAGCAATTGGGCCCATGCTGGGGGCAACTGGGATCAGAGTGGGGGCAACTGGGATCATATTGGGAGTGACGGGGAGTGACTAGGAGAAACTGGAAGCACAGTTGGAGCAACTGGGACCGACTGCAACCACACTGGGAGGAACTGGGATCATGTTGGGGGCAACAGGGATGAGATGGGTTGACCCTGGCTGAACACCAGGTGCCCACCAAAGCCGTTCTATCACTCCCCCATCCTCAGCTGGACAGGGGAGAGAGAACATTATAACAAAAAGCTTGCGGGTCGAGATAAGGACAGGAGAGATCATTCACTAATTACCGTCACGGGCAAAACAGACTCAATGTGGGAAAATTAACTCAATTTATTACCAATCAACCAGAGCAAGGTAATGAGAAATAAAACGAAATCTCAGAACACCTTCCCACCACCCCTCCCTTCTTCCCGGGCACAACTTCACTCCCGGATTTCTCCACCAAGCCCCCCCAGCGGCACAGGGGGACAGGGATGGGGTTTACGGTCATCACACGATATTTTCTGCCGCTTCACCTCCTCAGGGCGAGGGCTCATCACACTCTTCCCCTGCTCCAGCGTGGGGTCCCACCCACGGGAGACAGTCCTCCACGAACTCCTCCAACGTGGGCCATTCCCACGGGCTGCAGTTCTTCACAAACTGCTCCAGCATGGGTCCATTCCATGGGCTGCAGTCCTTCAGGAGCACACTGCTCCAGCGTGAGTCCCCCACGGGGTCACAAGTCCTGCCAGAAAACCTGCTCCGTGGGCTCCTCTCTCCACAGATCCGCAGGTCCTGCCAGGAACCTGCTCCAGCGCGGGCTTCCCACGGGGTCACAGCCTCCTTCGGGAACCCACCTGCTCCGGCGTGGGGTCCTCCACGGGCTGCAGGTGGAGATCTGCTCCACCGTGGACCTCCCTGGACTGCAGGGGGACAGCCTGCCTCACCAGGGTCTTCCCCAGGGGCTGCAGGGGAATCTCTGCTCCGGCGCCTGGAGCGTCTCCTCCCCCTCCTTCTGCACTGACCTTGGTGGCCGCAGGCTTGTTTCTCTTACATGTTCTCACTCCTCACTCCGGCAGCTGTTTCTCCCTGTCCCAACTTTTTTTCCTTCTTAAAAATGTTATCACAGAGGCGTTACCACTATCACTGATTGGCTTGGCCTTGGCCAGTGGCGGGTCCGTCTTAGAGCCGGCTAGTATGGGCTCGCTCTCTCTCGAACACAGGGGAAGCTTCCAGCAGCTTCTTACAGAAGCCACCCCTGTAACCCCCCCCCCCCCCCGCTACCAAAACCTTGCCACACAAAACCAATACATTCCCAGAGAATGGTACGTGTGCAGTGGCTGCCAGGACGCGCTACTTTTTCAAACTGGTAAGCGAGCGTAGTTACGTATAGTGAAACGTCCTGGCTGAGGGGAGTGAGCATGGTTAGACAGAAGATGCAACTCCAGCTTGTTTTGTCATCCAGGTAAAGGTGGCCAGATCAAGTGCTGGTTTGTGTGGCATGAGAAAAAAGTATGTTAGATGTGTCTTTGGTGTACATCCGATGCTTCCTATTCTAGGTCAGAAAACACCTATTAGAATAGTCCCTTACTTACAGGACTTACAGAGTTAACGAAGCCATGGGTGGCTGAAAGTACGAGGACCCACTTTACATTCATTGGAGCTCATGCTGGTGGGGTCCTGGCTCACGGCCGCTGCTCTGAGGTCTCCCATCTGACCTCGCTGTAATTCCTACTTGGGGTGCAGGCTACTGACAGTACTGAAGGGGTATTATTTTGCATAGCAGTGTTGGATCTAGTAACATTGTGTCCAAAACCACTGGGCAAGTCCCTGGTCCAAACAGATCAATGATTTTTTTACTTTTTCCTCCCCTAAGAAGTTGAGGCCCTGCTTTAAAACATCTTTAAAAGATCCTGACCTCAAAATGGCAACAATTTGGGCACAGGCGACGGGTCAGGTCATTTGTTTTAGTGTTCTCCTAAAACCCAAGGCAGGTGTTTTCTCTATTCCAAACCTATTTTTCTCTTCTCTTCACATTCCTCCCCCAAAAGAGAAAAAAAAAGCCGGGAGTAGTCCCATTCCTTGTCCGAAAGCTGCTCTGCGCCTGCCTGACACCAGACACAATCCACACAGAGAGCAATCGGAGCCAAACCCTGCACTTCCATTGGGACAGCAGCCTTGGAAAACTTCTTTGCTGGGTTGCTTGAAGACCTGTAACTGCAACAAAGCCTCCCTGACGGGTAGACTAGAACACCAGTTTGTTGCCAATTAAAAAGGGAGCAGGACAGCAGCAACAAACCCAAACGAGAACAGCTTCCCCCAGCCCCGCTCTTCCCAGGCTCAGCCTCACTCCTCCCTTCCCAACTCCTTGACCCCCTCACCCCCCCAAGCAGTGCAGGAGCACAGGGAATGGGGCTGCTGGACAGCCCAGAGCACCTCGTCTCTGCCGCGCTGTCCTCACACCGTTCCCCTGCTCCCGCCTGGACCCCACGGGCCACAGCTCCGGCCAGAGAACCTGCTGCTGCCAGGGCTCCTCTCCAGGGGCTGCAACTTCCTGGTGGAGCTGTCAAAGGCTGCCTGAGGGCGACAGGGGTGGTGGCTGGATCCTCCTCCAGGCACCCATTTCACAGAATCACAGGCTACTTGAGGCTGCCCAGGAGGTCACCTGGAGGGTGAAGTCACCTGGTCCCAGCCCCCTGCTCAAGCAGGGCCACCTGCAGCCGGTTGACCATGACCATGTCCAGAGGGCTGTGGAACATCTCCAAGGATGGAGACTCCACAGGCTCGTCACCCGCACAGCACCCTTTGCTGAACTGCGTGAGGTCTCTGTCAGCCCATCTCTCCAGCCTGCCCAGGCCCCTCGGGATGGCAGCACGACCCCCTGGCTGAAGCACCTCTCCTCCCAGCCTGCTGTCACCTGCCAACTTGCTGAGGGTGCACTCTGCCCATCACCCAGACCATTAGTTAAGGAAAATGTTAAACAGGATCGGACCCGGTACTGACGCCCGGGAGACACCGCTAGCTCCTGGCTTCACACTAGGCTTGGTGCCACTGAGCAGCACCCTCAGGGCCCGGCCGTTCAGTCTGATGCAGTCCCGCTCGCTGTCGGCTCATCCAGCCCACATCCATTCAAGTGACTTGAACTCCATCTTTAAAAAGAAGAGGTTGCAAGACGGGCACACGCAAACACACTGCTTTCAAAATCCCACAATGTAAACTTCTCGGACTGGGTATTTCCACCAATTGCCGCAACACCTACAGAGAAAGAAACGCCCTCTAAATTCAACAGGGAAGGCCAACGAGTCTTTTTAATTCTGGCTTTGGCTTTTCTGCCTGCTGGGTGCAAACGAGTGTTGTTTCTGCAAGGCAATCCCAAAAGCTGAACACGGATTAAAGCTCTTCCTGGAGGGACCTGTGGGCAGGCAGGCCAGCCGGCAGAGCTGTCCGAGTCTCTGGAAGGTCTCTCTGAGCTCTTCCTGGCCAGAGGCAGCACTGGGAGGAGAGACAGGGTGGGCGGCTGGTGCCCTTTGTGCAGCTTGGTCCCTGCTGGGGGAAGTTTTGATGCTTCCTGGATTCCTGGATTCCTCAGTTCCTCTCTAGCACTGCAGCAGTCAGATGCCGTGCTCCTCCCTCATCCAGGTCAACAATCTGCCCCCGTCACGATCTCAACACCCCGAGTGATTGCCTGATGTGCATCTCCGGGGTGCTGAAACCCTCCTCCTCCCTGCTGAGGGGTCACACTCGGTGGTGTCCACAAACTGGCTACAGAGGTCAGAGCCCCGATGTGGGGATCTGCTCCGCTCTCTCGGCCGCAGCTGAGCTTTCTCCCGAGCGGCCCTGGCTGTGGGAGCCTGCTTGGAGCTGGCATTGGAGGACCCTGCAGCCGCATCATCCCTTGGGGCTCGGTCATGACGTGGAGGACTTGCTGTCCGCCTCCCCTTCCTCCTCGCTGAGTGGTGGTAGTCTGTGGTCTCCAAAAACCGGCTGCGGAGAGCGTAGCCCTGCTGCAGGGATCTGCTCTGCTTCTGCATTGGCAGGGTTTGCTCCTGAGCAGCACTGGGTGCAGGAGCCGACTGGGAGGTGCTGTTGGAGGGCCCTGGAGCAGCACCATCCCTGGGAGTGTCATCACGACTTGGAGGACTACTTCTCCTCCTCCTCCTCCTCCCTGTTGAGTGGTCGTAGTCTGTGGTGTCTACCAACCAGCTGCGGACTTCTCTTCCCCACTGTGGGGATCTGCTCCGGGCCCTCTCCCTGGCACCGTTCCTCTGGCAGCAGGAAGAAGGGCTGAATCCGTGCTCCTCTTTGTTGCTGTCTTCTTGCACAGTGTGCAGAGGGGCAAATGGTGGAGAGCGGACCGGGCATGCAGCTTTCCTTCTGGACACCAGCCTTAGGCAGCCGCAGAAGAAGCGATGCAAGCAGGAGCCCACGTAGGAGGCGATGCTGAGCCTGCCTGGCCAGCCTGCAGATGCCTCCCGTGCACCTGCCTGGGTTAGCTGGCTGGTGCTGGCTGGTGCAGAGGAGCTGCTGTCCTCTGGAGAGTCCTCCATGCCCACCGCCACGTCCTGCAAAGAGAGCTGTGCAAAGGTCCTGCCGTTTCCTGCTGAAAGGACCTGAACAGTGGGGAAACCCCAGAAGCTGTGGGAGGGGACAGCTAAGGGCCTCCCAAAGGCTCTCCTGGAGGGCTGCAAAGGCAGAAGGGCCAAAGGCAGACAAATGGGGTGGATGGAGGTGGGATGCTTTGAGAGGGAGGAGCGGCTATGAAGAAAGCGGCAGCGTGGGTGGGAGAAGAGAGCAATGCCAAGATCCCAGAAAGAAACCTGCTGTCCATCTGGTGCCCTGACCCACCTCCCCAGGTTACCTTAGTCCTAGGAGGCAGACCCTCTGGTCCCACAGAATCCTCCTGCTTGCTGTCGGCCCCACATTGACTGAGGGAGGAACAGGCATATGCTGGTGCCAGTGAGGAAGGCACCCTTTCTCCCATTTTCAAATCAGAGCACCTGGAGAAAAAAAGAGTGATCTGCATTTAGGGCTGTTCTTGCAGCTTTGTCTGGGGTTCAGTCATTTTCTTGGAGCGGTTTCTACAACAGACAGAAGATGTAACCAAGACTACAAATGGGAAAATTGATTGGGGTCTAACCCACCAGGTCTGCCCCTGTCAGAGCAAGTCCTCGTCTTTATCATCCCTACGGCCTCCATTTCATAGAATCATAGAATCATCGAATGGTGTGGGTTGGAAGGGACCTTAAAGATCATCTAGTTCCAAGCCCCCTGCCATGGGCAGGGACACCTTCCACTAGACAAGGTTGCTTAAAGCCCCATCCAACCTGGCCTTGAACACCTCCAGGGAGAGGGCATCCACAACCCCGCTGGGAAAAATCTCCCAGTGTTTCACCACCCTCACCGTAAAGAATTTCTTCCTAATATCTAATCTAAATCTTCCCTCTTTCACTTTAAAACTGTTACCCCTCGTCCTATCACTACACTCCCTGATAGAGAGTCCCTCCCCATCTTGCCTGTAGGCCCCCTTTAACTACTCTTCTCTACATTAGCCAGCTTCAGACAGCAGACAAGTAGCACTTTACACCAGGGCAGCAGCCTGAAGCCCGGCAAGGGAAGATAAGGACTGACGTGGGGTAGTTCAGATTCAACAGCACTGAAGGAGGCAGGTAGTAATTGTCTCCTATGACAGAAAGAGAAACAGGCAGGAGGAGGAGAAGAAAAATAGCAAAGCCAGGAAAAGGAAACGTATTCTGAACACATTTTAATACTTGTCATCACCTGACATAAAACAGTAAATAGGCTTGCTGCCTGAGAACTGTCTCGATGCCACAACCATCCACAGCCATGTCGTTCATCTTGTACCACAGTCCATTGCTGGCCTGCAAAGAAAGGCATCAGTCTCTGGAGATGAACCGCATGGTTTCTCCACAAAAACACAGGCGGAAAACTACAGAACCAAGCGTATGCCGACACAAATCCAATCCAGCCCCTAAGGAGACCTTCTCCCCCCAACCCTTGGCCGCCAGTTACACTGCCAGGAAGGTTTGTCTTCCCCAGCACACATTTTTCCCCTGCTAGGAAGGAAGTTGCTCTTTACCTTTGTGTAGCACAAATAGTGTCCTTCACCACAGCTGTCACCATGATGCACCAGGACAGCATATAAGGAGTAGAGGAGCACTTCTCCAGCTGTCTGGGACATGTATGGCTGAAGATCCAAGTACTCAGGATACTCCACAACCTACAGGGAGAGCAGGAGGGCTCAGATATGATCCTGAAGTACTACGTGAAATAGCCTTCAACATGGCATGGTTTGGCTGGCAGGAAACTGTTCCCGGCCAAAGCAGCTCTGTTGGAGCACAGTACATGCTTGTCTTCCCACCGGAACTCTCCTCTCCTCGGAAGGGAATACGAAAAACCCCACAGGAACAGCTTGTGAAAGAGTGTCCTGCTTTGGGAAATCTCCTGCTCCGGGAAGAGAAAATTGCCCTCCAGTGGCATACAAACCTTGCTGATCTTCCTGCCGGTGCAATCTTCAAACCTTTTCAGACACACTGTGAGAACCCTGGGCGCGCAATGGACTGTACACCCCTTGGAGGCAGCAACCATCTTGTCACACCTTGAAAGCAAGCACAGAGCCAAGTGCTGAAATGCACCCAATTTTCCCCCAAGAAGACCAGACAAGCTTTCATGTCTCACACAGCCTTACACTATTTTAAGGCTATTCAGTACCATAAGGCCATATTAAAAAAAGCTGCGTCTCATTATCATGCATTAAGCCTATGTGAAACGATGACTTCTGCTCAATGACATGCAGCACCTTCCCGCAGGATCTAGTACTACTAGGTCGCTAGTAATCATCTTACCCTGTTTATTGTGCCAAAAGTCCAACAAGCCCACACTCCGATTTCTGTGCCCAGGGCTACCTTCCTTTCCCTCTCGAGACTTGAATTGGATTATCAGGCCAAGTCTCCCCTGTTCCTGATTGTAAATTGATGAAAACGAGCAAGTATCTAGCACAGAAGGTAACCCAACTGATGTCAGATCTTTCTACGAGCAAGGTCATCTTTCAAAGTCTTGTACTAGTGGCAGAGGAGTGACAGAGGAGCGTTTTCCTGCGTCTAATCGGAAGCACCTGGATAAGTCTGGCTGCTATCAGGAAATGCCCCAGAATTCACTCTAGGCTGTCAGCACATTCAAGGATGGAGCACCAGCCACGTCCGTTGCCTTTGGGGATTCACAAAGCCCAAGCCTGCTGGCGAAGCCGTTACTTACGGGAGTCGTTCCCCATTGCGGCCATCACTCCTCTCAGGAACAGAGGGGAAAGCTTTGGATGACAAAGGAGGTCAGGACGTGCTCCAGAAAGAGAAGATCAGCGCCAATCCCGTCTCCTGATCACAAAGAAATAATTGTAGCTCAACAAGATGCTTAAAATAACCCCCAAATGCAACCCACAGAACAGCATCCACCATCAACAGTGTTTCAGTGGCTCTTGTAACCGCTGTCAAGCTGCAGGCTGATGGCCCCACTGTCCCTGTCACAGGACTCCAGTTGACAGCAATTACCGAGGCCCTTTTGAAAGACTGCATTGCGTGTCACCTTCTCGGAAGAGGACCTGCTGCTTACCTGTGGCTAGCCTTAGCAGCAGAGCCCTCGGGCTCTCCAGCCCACACTTGCTCACCCTGGATGCAGGAGTGACCGGCTTTCGGCCGCTATTTTAACGTCTGCCTTTGCCGTGCTCCTTTTCTGTCTCCCTTCCTACCGCCTCAGTCAGGGCAGGCTTCTTGTCATTCTAGGCTGAGCCCAACACCTCAGACTACACTGCCACCCCCTACTTACCTATCCTAGGATATGGTAAGGAAATAGCAAACAGGAACTCTACCCATAGCCCATCTCTGGCCAGCCTATCAAGGTGTAATAGCTCAGCCTGCAGCTCAGAAGGCACAGACCAGCCTGTACTTTCATCCCGTATCTACCTACTCTATGATCTGTCCTGAAAGTCAAATCATAATTACCTTTAAAGAGGACGGAAGTTGAGAATTGAGCTGTAAATGATAACTGGCTGGAAAAATGTAGGCACGCAAGTAGCAAAGGAAGGAGCTGAGTTATCCCGAAGGCCAGCTCAGCCCAACTAGCTTTTGCTGGCCTGCTTTTCAGGATCCCAAGACCTGGCCAGGTGTGCTCACAAGCGCCGGGCAGGTGCCACATCACTGCCCCTTTGTGACACGGGGCTGCACGGGGACATGTCCCCTTGAGGCCATCGAGCACCACAGTCGCCACAGCCCGGGCACCTCCTATAGCCGGCAGTCACTGGACCTCCGCACATGCTGCTGGCGCAGGGCTGTTTGTCTGCCGGCAGAGCTCCCACCTCTTCCTGCAGCTGCATGGGCTGGATGAATAAAAGCCTGCCCAGGGCTGTAAGCGTGCCTGTTCACAGCTTTGGCTGGCACGCTCGGGTTGCCGAGATGTCCTCTCCCTTCACTGTCACTGCGGCGCTGGCAGCCGAGTGCCCCACGGCAAGGCACGCTGCATCTCCGCCAGGCTGCCTTGTCCTGGCTGGCTGCTGACAGGAGGGGACACGGGGTGATGACAGCCTGCAGGGTGACAGGAGGGACACCTGGGAATGACAGGAGGGAAACAGGTCAATGACAGGCTAGGCGTATGACAGGAGGGACACGGGTCAGTGACAGCCTGGGGGGTGACAGGACACGAGGCTGCGAGGAGGAGCCGGGTGGGCGCCGTCGCCATCTGCCACGGTAGATACCGTCGCAGAGCAGGCATCGCCTGGCCCTGACCACATCGTGTGTCCACCACAAGTTCTTCTCCAAGCTGAACTATGGTACGGTCACCTTCGACTGCCTCTGTATCTCTCTGCGTGACCTCAAGCTCCAGATCATGGGCCCCGAGAAGCTGACGGCGGCCAGCTGCGACCTGCACGTCACCAATGCCCAGACCAAAGAAGGTGCGTGGGGGCAAGAGGAACGGGGCCTTGGGGACTGCCCGGCTGGTGGCGTCGCAGGTGACCCTGCGACGGCCATGGCCTGCGGGAGCCATGCTCTGCCCTTTGTGGCTCATGCCCATGTAGCATGAGTCAGGCTGATCAAGTGTCACCAGGGATGAAGTGGGGTGGGAAGTGATAATGTAGCTGTGACTCGTGTTGGGGACCTCACAGAGCTGTTCTTTTGCAGTTGCTGTTCTGACAACTACCTTCAGATCTGTGCTTTGGACGTGGAGCTAGGCACAGAAGAAAGCGTGGTTGATGGGCAACGTATAGTGCTTACAAAAGTGTTGGTTTCCTGGAATTCCTCTAGGTAAAATGATACGGAAATGTGGGAGGAGATCCTTTAATAACAAACCTCAAAGAAATCTTCAGAGGAATCTGGCAGACAAAGCTGAAAGTGATGGAAACAGAACAGATGGCTAATTTGAAGAAAAGAGAGTGGGTTTGGTGACTCAGTTTTGTCTTCAACTCATTTTACTCCACTGCATTGGTGTATCAGCGATACAGATACTTCTTGAAGCTTCTGTAAGGGTGTTTTCCATGTGAAAATACAAAAATCCCCCAGTGGTTTTCAGGGCAAAGCTAGAGAATACGTTTCGGTGCAGTATGTATGCCAAGTTTTTGGTTTACATGCATAACTGAGTTTACCCTGAGAGTCACTCCCACTATGATTCCAGTTGCCCCCAGCATGGTCCCAGATGCTCCCAGTATGATGCCAGTTGCTCCCAGTGTGGTCCCACTTGCTCCCAGTATGATCCCAGATGCCCCTAGGGTGGTCCCAGTGGTCGTCATAAGTAAAGAGGGGGGGGAATAGGGGATAGGGGGGACCCCAAAAATTTGAGGGCAGGGGGGAACCTACCTGTCTGCGCCAGGGAGGGGATGCTGACCGGCTGGGGCATGCTGCTCGTGCGTGGAGATATATGGGGGTGCCACTGCCAATGCTGTCACAGCCCCCCCTTTGAAACCTCACAGCGGGGGTCTCACCTGCTGCCCCCTCGCCAGCCAGGGGAGAGCTGTGGTGGGAGAAAATGGGTGGTCAGTATGGGCAGGGAAGAGATGGGGGGACTGAACGAGAAGGGTGGGGGGAGTGGGGGGGGTGGTCACCTGAGTGCGGCGCAGCTCCCTGTTCTCCAGCCACAGCGCCTCCAGCACCCTGCCGGAGCAGGGCTGTGATGTGGGGCAGACCTTCCCAAGATGGTGGCAGGGAGAGGGTGTGGGGCGACAGACCCTTCCAAGATGGCCCCCAGGAAGGTGGACTCCTCTCAAGATGGCAGCCCTGAGGGAGGACAGTGTCACCTATTGCTGGGGTCCAGGACATGGCGGCCAGCTTCCTTGTGAGAGGCCAGCAGCAGGTTGGACTGCGCCCGCTGGAAACGCCAGACCTGTGGGGCAGAGCTGTGGGGCTGGCCCCATGGCTGGGGTGGGGTGGGCTGCTCTCCATCCTCCTCCTCCTCCTTGCCTGGGACTTGTGGGTCAAGTGCTTGAGGGCGATGTCGGCCGGGCTCTTGAAGAAGAGCTTCTCCTGCAGGCACACCTGTGGGGAGCGGAGGAGATGGCCACCAGTGATGGAGGACGAGGAAGGTTCACAATGGTGGCCAGGGATGAAGGAGGAGAAGGGTTCAAAATGGCAGCCAGGACGGGGCAGTAACTCGCCTTGTCGGAGATGGGGAGGCAGCAGCAGTTGGTGGCGCAGACAGGGCACGGACCTGCGTGAGGAAACAGACACGAGCACCCCTCCAAAATGGCGGTTATGAGGGAAAATGTTTGGCAAGATGGGACGGGGGGCGGGAATCCCTCCCTTCCACCATTTTATGGATATAAGGTGAGAGGGCATCCCTCCCTTCTGCCATTTTAGCAGGTTAAGGTCAGGGGGCTCCTTCCCTTCTGACATTTTAGGGGTTCAAGGTGAGGGGGAAGTGGGGGTGTGCCCCTCCATTTTGCAGGGGTGAAGGGGCTCCTACCTGCGCCCCTGCACACTGTGCGGAGGACGTGGCTGCACCTGGCGACGGCAAAGCAGGCTCCCTCTTGGCATAAGCAGCGGTTGTACTGGAACCAGTCCATGCTGGGGCGGTCAGCCGCCTGCTAGGGTGTCCGTGTCCCCGTCCCCCCCTTCCCCACCGTCGCCTGCCAGCTGTGGCGGCACCAGCACCCCTGCGCGCCTCAGTCTGTGAGGAAATGGAAAGGGGAATGGCCGTTACAAAGGGCGGGAAGATTGAGGGGGCGGGGTGACCGCGGAAGGGGGCGTGTCCACGGATGAAAGGGGTGGAGCCATGGTTAAAATGGGCGGGGAGGATGAGGGGGCGTGGCAGCCGCGGAAGGGGGCAGGAGGTGGGCGGATCCAGAGCGGAAAGGGGCGGGGGTGGGGGCGTGGCCGGGCGCAGGGGCGGGGGGCGGGGCCCCCTGGGGCTGCTGGGGGGGCACAGCGAGTCCCGGGGGGGCTGCAGGGCCAGCGTGTGCTGGGGGGGTGATGCACCCCAAAACACCCGCCAGTGTCTGACCCCAATTCCCCAGGCACCCCCGAAATACCCAGGGACACCCCAAACCCCATAGGACCCCTCCCCAAATCCCTCCCTCCAACTCCTCAGGATCCTGGGGGTTTTGGGGGTCCCACCAAAGGGTTTAGGGTTGGTTCTTGGGGGCTTTGAGGATCCCATCAAGAGCTTTTGCGGGCCTGGGGGGGATTTTGGTTCCCACCAAGGAGTTTTGGAGGTCCTGGAAGGGTTTGGGGATGTCACTGGGGGAGTTTGGGATCCCCACAGAGGCTTTGGGGGCCTGCGGGGACTTTTTGGGGTCCTACCAGGGGCTTTTGGGGTCCTGGAGAGCTTTTGGGGTCTCACCATAGTGTTTTGGCGGTCCTGGGTGTGTTTTGCGGTCCCCCCCGGTTTTGGGGTGCTGACCAGGGCACAATGGACACGGCACAGCTCCTGCAGCCGCTCCTCCACCACCGTGTTGGTCAGGAAGGTCACCACTGCCAGCGTCACCTCCCTTCCTGCCCAGCGGCACCAGTGCGCCCAGTATGGACCAGTCTTCTCCCAGCCTCCCCTCCACTCCATCCCAGTGCCCCCCAGTCCCATCCCAGTGCCTCCCAGTCCATCCTAGTGCTCCCCAGTGACCCAGAGGGTGATGGGGTAGGGGGCTGAGGGGGGTCACGGCGGTCTAGGGGTGCCAAAGGGGTGGAGGGGTCAGGGGGCGGCAGGGGTTGGGGGTCACGGTGGGTCCCAGGGGTCAGGGAGTGTCATGACCCGGGCTGCAGAGACCAGGGAGTCGCGCCGAGTTCGGAATTCCCGCGGGCAGGAACTGGGTGAAGCCGGCGGCCGAGGGTCGGCGAAACGCTTTCTTCCCGGCAGCAGCACCCTGAGCTCGGGAGGCGGAAACGTCGGCGGCGGGGTTTCTCCCGACAGGAGTCGGCAGGACCCGCGTCACCCGAGGTCACCGTGTCCCCCGATTCCAGGGAGGAAAGAAGGCGAGGGTCACCAGGTTCTGTGCATCGGAGGGGACTGGGAGCAGTTGGAATCATGCTGGGGGCAACTGGGATCATGCTGGGAACAACTGGGGGTGACTGGAATCACACTGGGAGGATCTGGGATCATGTTGGTTGGAACTGGGGCAATTGCAATGAAGTTGGGAGTGACTGGAAGTGACTAGGAGCAACTGGGAGCAGACTGGGAGCGACTGGGATCATTCTGGGAGCAAGTGGGAGTGACTAGTACCACACTGGGAGGAAGTGGGAGCGTTTTGAGAGCAACTGGAATGATGTTGGGAGTGACCAGGATCAACTGGGATCATGCTGGGAGCAACTGGGAGTGACTGGTACCACATTGGGAGGACCTGGGATCATGCTGCGAGCAAGTGGGAGCAACTGGAATGACATTAGGAGTGACATTGGGAGGGACTAGTAGCAAATGGGAACATGATTGGAACCACACTTGGATCGTGCTGGGAGCAACTGGGAGTGAGTGGAACCAATCTGGGAGGAACTATGATCATGATGGGGGCTAGTGGGGGCAATTGAAATAACGTTAGGAGTAACTAGGAGCAACCAGGAGCATGCTGGGAGGAACTGGGAGTGACTGGAACCACACTGGGAGGAACTGGGATCATGTTGGGGGCAACTGAGGGAACTGGAATGACGTTGGGAGTGTCATTAGGAGGGACTAGGAGCAACTGGGAACATGCTGGGAGCAGCTGGGATCATGCTGGGAGCAAGTGGGATTGACTGGTACCACACTGGGAGGAAGTGGGATCATGTTGAGGGCAACTGGGATGATGTTGGGAGTGACTAGGATCAACTGGGATCATTCTGGGAGCAACTGGGAATGACTGGAACCACACTGGGAGGAACTGGGATCATGATGGGGGCAACAGGGGGTACTGGATTGATGTTGGGAGTGACATTGAGAGTGACTAGGAGCCTCTGGGAGCATGCTGGGAGGAACAGGGATCATGCTGGAATCAAGTGTGGGCAACTGTTATGACGCTGAGAGTAACATTGGGAGGGACTGGTAGCAAATGGGAACATGATTGGAGCAACTGGGGTGACTGGAACCACACTGGGAGGAACTGGGATGATGTTGGGGGCAACTGGGGAAACTGGAATGAATTTGGGAGTGACTGGAAGTGACTAGGAGCAACTGGGAGCAGACTGGGAGCAACTGGGATCATGCTGGGAGCAAGTGGGATTGACTGGAACCACACTGGGAGGAACTGGGATCATGATGGGGGCAAGTGGGGGCAATTGGAATGACTTTAGGAGTAACTACGAGCAACCAGGAGCATGCTGGGAGCAACTGGGAGTGACTGGAACCACACTGGGAGAAACTGGGATCATGCAGGGAGCAACTGGGGGGAACTGGAATGACGTTGGGAGTGACCTTGGGAGTGACTAGGTCCAACTGGGAACATGCTGGGAGCAACTGGGATCATACTGGGAGCAACTGGGAGTGACTGGAACCACACTGGGAGAAACTGGGATCATGCAGGGAGCAACTGGGGGGAACTGGAATGACGTTGGGAGTGACCTTGGGAGTGACTAGTCCAACTGGGAACATGCTGGGAGCAACTGGGATCATACTGGGAGCAACTGGGAGTGACTAGAATGATGTTGGGAGTGACATTGGGAGGACTAGGAGGAACTGGGATCATGCTGGGAGCATGGGAGTGACTGGAACCACACTGGCAGGAACTGGGATCATGTTGGGGGCAACTGGGGGCTACTGGGATGACATTGGGAGTAACTAGGAGCAATCAGGAGCATGCTGGGGGGAACTGGGAGTGACTGGATCCACACTGAGAGAAACTTGGATCATGCAGGGAGCAAGTAGGAGCAACCGGAATGACGTTGGGAGTGACATTGGGAGGGACTAGGAGCAACTGCGAGCAAATGGGAGGATCTGGGATCGTGCTGGGAGCAACTGGGAGTAAGTGGAACCACACTGGGAGGATCTAGGATCATGTTGGTGGCAACTGGGATGATGCTGGGAGTGACTAGGATCAACTGGGATCATGCTGGGAGCAACTGGGAGTGACTGGAACCACACTGGGAGAAATTGGGATCATGTTGGGGGGAACTGGGGGCAACTAGGATGATGTTGGGAGTGACTAGGCGGAACAGGGATCATGCTGGGAGGAACTGGGATCATGCTGGGATCAGCTGGGAGTGACTGGAACCACACTGGTAGGAACTGGGATCATGTTGGGGGCAACTGGGGGCAATTGAAATGATGTTGGGACTAACTAGGAGCAACCACAAGCATGCTGGGAGCAACTGGGAGTGACTGGAACCACACTGGGAGGAACTGGGATCATGTTGGGGGGAACTGGGGGCAACTGGGATGACGTTGGAATTGACGTTGGGAGTTACTAGTAGGACATGGGAACATGATTGGAGCAACTGCGATCATGCTGGGAGCAACTGGGAGTGACTGGAACCACACTGGGAGGAACTGGGATCATGTTGGGGGCATCTGGGGTAACTAGAATGATGTTGGGAGTGATATTGGGAGGACTAGGAGGAACTGGGATCATGCTGGGAGCATGGGAGTGACTGGAACCACACTGGCAGGAACTGGGATCATGTTGGGGGCAACTGGGGGCTACTGGGATGACATTGGGAGTAACTAGGAGCAATCAGGAGCATGCTGGGGGGAACTGGGAGTGACTGGATCCACACTGAGAGAAACTTGGATCATGCAGGGAGCAAGTAGGAGCAACCGGAATGACGTTGGGAGTGACATTGGGAGGGACTAGGAGCAACTGCGAGCAAATGGGAGGATCTGGGATCGTGCTGGGAGCAACTGGGAGTAAGTGGAACCACACTGGGAGGATCTAGGATCATGTTGGTGGCAACTGGGATGATGCTGGGAGTGACTAGGATCAACTGGGATCATGCTGGGAGCAACTGGGAGTGACTGGAACCACACTGGGAGAAATTGGGATCATGTTGGGGGGAACTGGGGGCAACTAGGATGATGTTGGGAGTGACTAGGCGGAACAGGGATCATGCTGGGAGGAACTGGGATCATGCTGGGATCAGCTGGGAGTGACTGGAACCACACTGGTAGGATCTGGGATCATGTTGGGGGGAACTGGGGGCAACTAGGATGATGTTGGGAGTGACTAGGCGGAACTGGGATCATGCTGGGAGGAACTAGGATCATGCTGGGAGCAACTGGGAGTGACTGGAACCTCTAAGGGAGGAACTGGGATCATGATAGAGGCAATTGTGGGCAACTGGGATGACGTTGGGAGTGACATTGGGAGGGACTAGGAGCAAATGGGAACATGACTGGAGCAACAAGGATCATGCTGGGAGAACTGGGAGTGACTGGAACCACACTGGGAGAAACCGGGATCATAATGGGGGCAAGTGGGGGCAAATGGAATGAGGTTAAGAGTAACTAGGAGGAACCAGGAGCATGCTGGGAGCAACTGGGAGTGACTGGAACAACACTGGGAGGAACCGGGATCATGTTGGTGGCAACTGGGCGATATTGGAATGAAGTTGGGAGTGACTCAAGGAGTGACTAGAAGGAACTGTGAATAAACTGGGAGCAACTGGGATTATGCTGGGAGCAAGTGGGAGTGTCTGGTACCACACTGGGAGAAACCGGGATCATGTTGAGGGCAACTGGAATGATGTTGGGCGTGACTAGGATCAACTGGGATCATGCTGGGAGCAACTGGGAGTGACTGGAACCACACTGGGAGGAACTGGGATCATGATGGGGGCAAGTGGGGGCAATTGGAATGACTTTAGGAGTAACTACGAGCAACCAGGAGCATGCTGGGAGCAACTGGGAGTGACTGGAACCACACTGGGAGGAAGTGGGATCATGTTGAGGGCAACTGGAATGATGTTGGGCGTGACTAGGATCAACTGGGATCATGCTGGGAGCAACTGGGATCATGCTGGGAGCAACTGGGAGTGACTGGAACCACACTGGTAGGAACTGGGATCATGTTGGGGGCAACTGGGGGCAATTGAAATGACGTTGGGAGTAACTAGGAGCAACCAGGAGCATGCTGGGAGCACCTGGGAGTGACTGGAAGCACACTGGGAGGAACTGGGATCATGCAGGGAGCAAGTGGGAGCAACTGGGATGACGTTGGGAGTGACATTGGGAGGGAGTAGGAGCATCTGGGAACATGCTGGGAGCAACTGGGGTCATGCTTGGGCAACTTGGAGTGAGTGGAACCACACTTGGAGGATCTGGGATCATGTTGGGGGCAACTGGGGCAATTGGAATGACGTTAGGAGTAAGTACGAGGAACCAGGAGCATGCTGGGAGCAACTGGGAGTGACTGGAACCACACTGGGAGAAACTGGGATCATGTTGGTGGCACTTGGGGGCAATTGGAATGATGTTGGGAGTGACATTCGGAGTGACTAGGAGCAACTAGGAACTTGCTGGGATCAACTGGGAGCAACTGGAACCACACCGGTAGGGTCTGGGATAATGTTGCGGCAACTGGGGCAATTGGAATGAAGTTGGGAGTGACTCAAAGTGAGTAGGAGCAACTGGGATCAGACTGGGAGCAACTGGGATCATGCTGGGAGCAACTGGGAGTGACTGGTACCACACTGGGAGGAAGTGGGATCATGTTGAGGGCAACTGGGATGATGTTGGTAATGAGTAGGATCAACTGGGATCATGCTGGGAGCAAATGGGAGTGACTGGAACCACACGGGGAAGAACTGGGACCATGCTGGGATCATATGGGAGCAACTGGGATGACATTGGGAGTGACATTGGGAGTGACTAGGAGGAAATGGGACATGATTGGTGCGGAGAGTTTCGAGCAGGGAAGACACGGAACACTCAATATGAGATCCTGCAAGCGTCTTCAATCTTTATTTCTAACAGGGCTCTTTTATATGATTTCTCTAACATATGCCTCTAGTCATTCTCTTATTGGTTACAGGATAAAAAGGCTACACTCCCATACTGCACGTACTTGCTGTTACAGGCTACTTATTTTTACATTTCTTCAGCCACAACTTCTCTTCACAAAGTTCCTTACTTTCGTCGCTGTCTTGTCTCAGCAGAAATCTTCTTGCTTGCACAACGCCTACGCAGACTTGTGACCCTGTTCCACTAACCATTCCTCAACAGATTGGAGCAACTGGGATCATGCTGGGAGCAACTGGGAGTGACTGGAACCACACTGAGAGGAACCGGGATCATGTTGGGGGCAATTGGGGGCAATGGGAATGACGTTGGGAGTAACTAGGAGCAACCTGCTGGGAGGAACTGGGTGTGACTGGAACCACACTGGGAGGAGCTGGGATCATGTTGGGGACAACTGGGGCAATTGGAATGAAGTTGGGAGTGGCTGGAAGTGACTAGGAGCAACTGAGAGCAGACTGGGAGCAACTGGGATCATGCTGGGAGCAATTGGGAGTGACTGGAACCACACTGGGAGGAACTGGGTTCATGTTGGGGGGAATTGGGGGCAACTGGGATGACGTTGGAATTGACGTTGGGAGTTACTAGGAGGACATGGGAACATGATTGGAGCAACTGCCATCATGCTGGGAGCAACTGGGAGTGGCTGGAACCACACTGGGAGGAACTGGGATCATGTTGGGGGAAACTGGGGGCAACTAGAATGATGTTGGGAGTGACATTGGGAGGACTAGGAGGAACTGGGATCATGCTTGGAGCAACTGGAATCATGCTGGGAGCAACTGAGAGTAACTGGAACCACACTGGGAGGAAGTGGGATCATTGTGGGGGCAACTGGGGCAATTGGAATGAAGTTGGGAGTGACTCAAAGTGAGTAGGAGCAACTGGGAGCAGACTGGGAGCAACTGCGATCATGCTGGGAGCAAGTGGGAGTGAGTGGTACCACACTGGGAGGAACTGGGATCATGCTGGGAGGAAGTGGGAGCAACTGGAATGACGCTGGGAGTGACATTGGGAGGGACTAGGAGCAAATGGGAACATGTTTGGAGCAACTAGGATCATGCTGGGAGCAACTGGGAGTGACTGGAACCACACTGGGTGGACGTGGGATCATGTTGGGATCAGGTGGGGGCATCTGGAATGACATTGGGAGTAACATTGGGAGGCACTGGGAGCAAACGGGAACATGACTGGAGCAACTGGGAGTGACTGGAATTACTCTGGGAGGAAATGGGATCATGTTGGGGGGAACTGGGTGCAACTAGGATGATGTTGGGAGTGACTTGAAGCAACTGGGATCATGCTGGGAGCAAGTGGATCATGCTGGGAGCAACTGGGAGTGACTGGTACCACACTGGGAGGATCTGGGATCATGATGGAGACAAGTGGTGCAATTGGAATGAAGTTGGGAGTGACTCGAAGTGACTAGGAGCAACTGGGAGCAGACTGGGACCAAGTGGGATGATGCTGGGAGCAAGTGGGAGTGACTGGTACCACACTGGGAGGTACTGGGATCATGCTGGGAGCAAGGGGGTGCAAGCGGAATGACGTTGGGAGTGACATTGGGAGGGACTAAGAGCCAATGAGAACATGATTGGAGCAACTGGGAGTGACTGGAACCACTCGGGGAGGAACTGGGATCATGATGGTGGCAATCGGGGGCAACTGGGAGAACAGTGGGAGCAATTGGGACCGTGCTGGGGACAAGCGGGAACATACTAGGAGCAAGTGGGACCACACTGGGAGGGACTGGAAGTGACTAGGAGCAGCCGGGATTTTCCTGGGGGCAATTAGGACTATGTTGGGGGGCAACTGGGAGTGACTGGGACCACACTGGAAGCAAGTGAGATCATGCTGGCAGCAAGTGGGACCACACTCGGGGCAACTGGGATCATACCGTGAGCAACCAGAATCATCCTGGTAGTCACTTGGAGCATGCTGGGGGCAACTGGGATCGTATTGGGAGCGACTGGAATTGTACTGGGAGTGACTCTGAGCCTGCTGGGGGCAACTGCGACCATACTGGGTTAACTGGGAGCAAGTGGGACTATGTTGGGGGGCACCTGGGACCATGCTGGGGTACCTGGGAGCAACTGGTATCATGCAGGGCAAGACGGGGATCATACTGGGAGCAAGTGGGACTACGCTGCTGGCAACTGGGATCATGCTGGGCGAGACTGGGATCGTCCTGGGAGCAACAGGGGCGGAAGCCTGCCCCACCTCCCCGGTCAAGAAACGCTGAGCTGCTTGTCCGGACGCCTGGGTCCGCCGGGGTGCCCTGCGGCTGGGGGAGGAGCCATGCAAATTTATGCTAATGCCACCCCGCGGCTGCTTCTCCCCCTCCCGTCCCCTCTCTGCACCTCCAGGGCACCATCGAGACGCGGCCTCCGGCGGCGCAGAGCGGCCGCGCGGGCGCCTGTTGGTCGGACGGTGGGCGGGCGGGCGAGCCGAAATGACGTCATACGGGGCGACGCGGCGGGAGGTTTGAATCCGGGCGGCGGCGGCCGCAGGTTGTGGGGGGGTGTCGGGTGTGACGTCACGTTGGGCGGCCTGATGCCCTAGCGGGGCTGTGAGGTCAGGAGGGGGGAGCCGGGGGGTGTGTGTGTGACGGAGGGTGGGACCCGAACTTTTGGGTTCCCCCCCCCCCCGTGACCCCCCGAACACCCGGGGTCCTTCCCCCCTCCCCGCAGTGGGCGTGGCCTCGCCATGCCCCGCCCCAAGCCCCCCGCCCCCCCGCCATCGCCCCGACGGACCCCGCGGCCCCACAGGGAGTGGGGGGAGAACCCCACCCTATGGATCCCTGCCGCCCCCCCGGACGCTATAGTCCCTTCCCTGACCCCATAGAACCCGACCCTATAGATTTCTCCCTCCCCTTGTCCGTACCTATCCCCCAGACCCTATAGATCCCTCCCTCCCTTCCCTCCCTCTAGCCCTACAGATCCCCCCAGACCCTATAGATCCCTCCCTCCCTTCCCTCCCTCTAGCCCTACAGATCCCCCCAGACCCTATAGATCACTACCTTTCCCCCCTTGGACCCTGTAGATTCCGCCCCCCCAACCTTATAATTCCCTCCTTTCACTGAACCCAGCCCCTGTAGATTCCCCCAGACCCCATGGATCCCACTCCCCCTCCAGGCCCTAAAGATTTCTCCTGGAAGCTATATACACACACACACACACTCCCGCAGGACCCTATGGATCCCTGCTTCCCCCCAAGCCTGGACCATCTAGATCCCCTGGACTGCCTGGATCCCTCTGTTATTCCCTGCCCTGGGCCATATAGATCCCTCTGGACCCTATAGATCCCCCTGGACCTTATAGATCCCACTGTCACAGGAGGACCCGGTCATCTGGACATGCAGGCAGCCCCAGGTGTCCAGGTAACGGACCAGGGTGTCCAGGGCTAGATGCCCCCCCCGACCCAGATGCCCTATAACTCCCCTCAGCCTCATATAAACCCCATAGTTTTTCTCCCCCCTCGGGCCGTATAGACCTTATAGGCCACTCTTTCCAACCCTGTAGACCCTCCCCACAGTTCTATAGACTCCCCCAGCCCCATATGGACCATATAATCCCCCCCAGAGCCATATAGATCCTAAAACACACACACCCCCATATAGATCACCCCAGCCCCATAAAACTCCCACAACCGCCCCTCCAAACCCCATACAGCCCCCCCAACCCCATATAGAACACCCTTCTCCATAGAGACCCTCTACCCTCAGCCCCTCCCACACCTTTGTCAGGGTTTAACCCCAGCCGGCAACTCAGCACCACGCAGCCGCTCGCTCGCTTGCTTCCCCCCCACGGAGTGGGATGGGGGAGAGAATTGGGGGAAAAGAAGTCAAACTCGTGGGTTGAGATAAGAACAGTTTAATAGGACAGAAAGGAAGAAACTAATAGTGATAGTAATAACAATGCTAAAATGACAATAGTAATAATAAAAGGATTGGAATATACCAGTGATGTGCAATGCAATTGCTCACCACCCGCCGACCGATGCCCAGTTAGTCCCTGAGCGGTGATTACCCCCACCCCCACTCCCCCCAGTTTATATACTAGGCATGACATCATAGGGTATGGAATACCCCGTTGGCCAGTTTGCGTCAGCTGCCCTGACCGTGTCCCCTCCCAACTCCTTGTGCCCCTCCAGCCTTCTTGCTGGCTGGGCAGGAGAAGCTGGAAAATCCTTGACTTAGTGTAAACTCTCCTTGGCTCCTCCCTGTCTCCCATATAGACCCCTCCAAGGCCCATATAGACCCTAGAAACCCTCTGCCCAGCCCTATATAGACCCTATAACCCCCCTCCCCAGCCCCACATCCTCACCCCCAGCCACACAGAACCCCCCCCCGAGCTCCATATAGCTGCCCCCCGCCCAAGGCCATATAGCCCCTATAGGGCCTGGCCCCACGGCTTTGCTCGCCCGCAGCACTGAGAGCAGGTCGAGGGCCCGGACGCTGGCCCTTGGCGCTGGGGGGCCCAAGGGGGCTTTGGGGGGCCCTAAATGAGCTTTGGGGGGGTGGTCCAAGGCAGGTTTTGGGGTCTCCAAGGGAGTTTTGAGGTGCCCCAGGGTGATGGAGGGGATCCTTAAGGGATGCCCATCAGGCAATCACCCAGGGTGCTGAGATGGTGACGGGGGCAGATTGTCGACCTGGATGAGGAAGGAGCACGGCATCCGACTGCTGCAGTGCCGGAGAGGAAGAGGAATCCAGGAATCCAGGAAGCATCAAAACCTCCCCTAGCCGGGACCAAGCTGCACAAAGGGCACCAGCAGCCCACCCTGTCCCTCCTCCCAGTGCTGCCTCTGGCCAGGAAGAGCTCAGAGAGACCTTCCAGAGACTCGGACAGCTCTGCCGGCTGGCCTGCCTGCCCACAGGTCCCTCCAGGAAGAGCTTTAATCCATGTTCAGCTTTGGGGATCGCCTTGCAGAAACAACACTCGTTTGGACCCAGCAGAACAGATTTGACGTTATCAACACTTACTTGATTGGATCATATTCATGGCTGGACTGCGTCATCATAGCTTTTATTTAATCTTCTTCGGAAGCATTGGCTTCAGCCAGATTGGCAGTCTGTTTAACAGGCAATTATTTGACACGCACATTAGAAACACGTTTAAGCCCACACAGCCAAAGACAACACCGCTCACCCAGTCCTGTAAAGAGCAGCACAACGCTAGCAGAGGTTGCATGAAAACAGCTGCTTAGAGACAATACCGTTGTCCTGAAGATGTTCTGGGGAGCCCTTACACCGTTATTACATGGTGTTTGTGTGCATGTTAACCTACCTGACAAGAGCGTTCTTGGGCACTCAAAACCTTAGGCTCTGTTTGTACCTTACAGAAAGACTTGCGTAACCAACCCAATGGTCTTCCAGGTGGACCGAAGGCATATGTAGACAACATGACACGATCCAGTATTTTTAAGGTGATTTTTAAGCTCCAGCCTCTTTGAAGAAGACATCCACTGTACATTTAATTCAGAAAGATGCATGCAAGTATCCTTATTTACATTTTGCAGCATTAAAAAAAGGGACACACAACTTTTTGCTTGCTGAAATGCAGCTTCCCACACAGAAGCATTAAAAGCAAGCAATCTGTTTAGAATCCCTCAGCAAGACAAAAGATTCTTGTCACTACAAATTTGACCATCAGGTGCTGGAGGCAGTCCACACTGCATGCTTCCCCCTCTACTAACTTCTTCATATTAAGTGATTTAACTACAGGAAGCACAACCTGCATTTTTTTTCCAGTTGACTGTGTCCTTTTCACATACAAATTGTAATATCAACCTTATGCAGAAATAGACCTTTCAAATTAATGAAGCCAGCTGTTTTTTCAAAGCAGTATTTGTTCCAATGTTTTTATTTCACACTAGTCCAGATCCAAGCAGGGTCTAAGGGAGAGGCTGTAAAGGATGGGGACCTTCAAGCACCTAGCATTCAGACCAACCACTCATGGTTTTGTTTTTATATGCGGTCATTGCCAAAAGCATCCAGCTACTTTCAACACTCTTTTAAATGGATGTTTCATGGATACCGTTTTTTTCTCCGCAGTAACGTAATCCAGATCAACAGCTATGAACGCAGGCATCCGGGGAAGGACCCAGGCGTCCGGGGATGCAGGCAGCAGGAGGACCCATTCATCTGGACATGCAGGCAGCCCCAGGTGTCCGGGTAGTGGACCAGGGTGTCCAGGGGTGCAGGCAGCCCCAGATGTCTCAGCACACAGGCAGCAGGCAGCCCCAGGCAGCCCCTGCCCACAGTCCTGTGGACTCCCCAGCCCCTTATAGACCATATACTACCACCTCCGGCACCATATAGACCCTAAACCACCTAAATAGATCATCCCAGCCCCATAATACGCCCATGACCACCCCTCCAAACCCCATACAGCGTCCCCAACCCCATATAGAACACCCATCTCTAGAAGAGAATTGGGGGAAAAAAAGTCAAACTCGTGGGTTGAGACAGGAACAGTTTAGTAGGACAGAAAGGAAGAAACTAATAATGACAGGAATAACAATACTAAAATGACCATACTACTACTACTGCTACTACTACTAAAAGGATTGGGATATACAAGTGGTGCATGCTTGGGTCCCCTCCCGGACTCCTGGGTCCCCTACCAGCTCCCCGAAGAGGAGGCGACCGATGGTGTAGAAGGGGAAAACCTCAAAGGGGCCCAGGGGGGCCTATGAGAGACTGAAGGAGTTAATGTCTCAAACACTGCGGGGGGGCAAGTTCTGCTCAACTGACCGACTCCCCATAGCAAGGAACCCCAGGGCAAAAGCAGCGGATCAGCACCCATCAGCAACAGGAGGGGGGTGCCGGAGGGTGCCCAGCTCCCTGTTCTGATGTGCTGTTCCGGTACACTCAGCAGCACAGCTCACCCTGCATGGCCAAAGACCGCGTCTGCAGGGAGGGGGAGGTTATTCCCCAAACGACCCCCAAGCCCAAAAGCTCACCAACTGATCAGGACACCTAATGAGTTCGAGTGCCCGCCCGAAGGAGGGCCAAGGAGGAGCACACAAACTGAAGCCCCACGTCGTGCGCAAGCCCACCGGGACTGGAGCCCTCGGCAGACTGGCCCAACGCTGGACCCAGGACCGGTGAAATCTTTCTCTCTCTGTCTTGTTCTCTCTTTCCTTTTGCTTTCCCACAATCCCTACGCCTCCTCCCTTTATAAAGGGATAAACCGCTGACCAAGTCTGGGACTGGGAGTGGATTCAGCCGCCCCCAGGCTCTTCTCTGAGAAGGAGCCTAGAAAGCAAGGGGGTCTGCTCTGAACCTCCTGACCCAACGGGAGGGATCTCCTTCTGCCCTGAAGTGATGGACATGGTCACCACAGGCGACACGGGTCCCTGAGGTAGCTCCGCTCCAACTCCTGTTGTGAGAAAGCCCACCGCCTCCTGTTCTACCTCCCAAGTTCAGTTTCACCTTAATTTAGCCTGAGGGAATGCCAAATTCAACAGGACCCCCTGGTCTGTCCAGCCCTGGTCGTGACAGGGGCCCACTGTGGGAACACAGCTCCTGCGGGGTGGTGGTGGGGGGGGTGTCAGAAGGGGGTTTGGGGGCACAGGGGGGTATTGGGAGACCCCAAGGGAGTTCTGTGGTACCTTAAGGGGATTTTAGGGTGTCCTAAGGGGATACAGGTGGTCGAAGGGGGCTTTGGGGGGCCCTAAGTGAGGCTTGGGGGGGATGGTCCCAGGCAGGTTTTGGGGGTCTCCAAGGGAGTTTTGGGGTGTCCCAGGGGGATAGAGGGGTCCCTAAGGGGTCCAGGCCCCCCCCCATGTGAGAGCATAGTTTCGGGGGGAGTGTTGGTGTCTCCAGCGGGGTCCTGGGGGGCCCTAAGCAGGGGTTTGGGGACCCTGAAGGGGTTTTGGGGTGGCCCAGAGGAATATAGGAGACGTTTAGAGGGTATTGAGGTGTCCCAGGGAGATATAAGGGGCCTTTAAGGGGGTTTTGGGGTCCCCATGGGTGGCATTGGGGGTCCTAAGGGGGTTTTGGGGAGCCTAAGGGGGTTTGGGGTCCCTAAGAGGGTTTGAGGGTCCCAAGATGGTATTGGGGTCCCTAGAGAGGATATTGGGGTGTGCTAGGGTGGGGCACTAAGGGAGCTTTGGGGATCTCTAAGGGCGTATTGTGGATATTGGGGGACTCCAGGGGAATGTTGCAGGGTCCTGAGGGGATATTGGGGTTCTTTAAGAGGGTTTCGGGGCACCCGAGGGGGATGGGAGGGGCTCTAAGGGTGATTTTGGGGTCCCTAATGGGATGGGGGGGGGGTGGGGGTCCCGGGGCAGGTTTGGGGGTGGCTGGGGGGGGATCAGTGTCTGGGGGTCCCCAAGGGGTAGGTTGTGGTTTGCGGGGGGTGCAGAGGCAGGTTTGGGGGTTTGGGTGGGGGGTGTCAGCTTTGGAGTGCCCCCCAAACTCACTGCCCCCCCAGGCACACGTGCAGGACGGCCCGTGTCGGCAGGTGAGGCGGTGGAGGTGCAGCGCCCAGCAGACCCCTGCCCCCCCCCGCCCTTTACCAGCAGCAGCAGCGCGACTGCCATTCCTGGGGGGGGGGCAACGTGGGGTGCACCCCGGAGGAGTGCCTATATTCGAGGGGGGACCCGGGAAGCCACACCCCCTTGAAGCCCCGCCCCCAGCCACACCCTCCATCACCCCCTCAGTACCCCCATCCCCCCCAAACTGCACCCCCAAGGAAGAGGTGCCCCAACCCCCGCCCTGCACCCACGGGACCCTCCTAGAGCCCTCTCAGCACCCTGAGGACCCCCCCCCCCCATCTCCCATAAGACCCGCTCAGCACCCACGGCCCCACCCCAGGCCCCCTTCCTGGCACGTAGGGTCCCCCCCCAGCACCCCTAGCACCCCCTCAGAGGTCCCCCCAGCACCCATAGGACCCCCCAATGTCCCCCCCAGCACCCATGGCCCCCCTGCCAGACCCACCCCAGCAGCAACAGCAACCCCCCGGGGGGGGCAGTTCAACAACACCCATGTATTGGGTTGCCTGCAGTGGGTGGGGGTGTCCCTCAGACCACCCCCACCTCCAGCCCCTGCTGGCACCAGGCCAGCTGCAGGTCCTCCGGGTTGAGGGTGACGCAGCGGGCGTGCAGGGAGCAGAGGTGGGCATCCTCCAGCAGCCATGGGACCCCCCCCCCGATGTCCCCCCAGCACCCATGGGACCGCCCCCGCAGCACCCCCGTCCTGCAGGGCCACCAGTGCCATGCGCGGCCACCAAGAGCCCACCCCCCCTAGGGAAGAGCAAGCTGATCTCCCACACCTGGGGACACGGAGACACTGGGGGGGACACCATGGAGACACGCAGGGGGGCACCCTGGGGACAGCCTGGGGACACCCTACCCCAGGGCAAGGGACACCACCCTGGGGATGGGGACATGGGGGACACCACCCTGGGGACACCACCCTGGGGATGGGGACATGGGGGACAGCATGCCCTGCGGACAATGCCGGCATGGGGACGCTGTGGCTGTGGGGACATGGGGACAGTGCCACCATGGCCGGAGGGGCACAGGGGACACCATGTCCTGGGGGACACCGTCGGGGGGCAGGAGGGGACCCAAGGACATTTGGGGGGGACAAGGACACCGTGTCATGGCGGGAGGGGAGGGCACCTGCGTCATGGCGGGGAATGAGGACACTGGGGGCTGTGACGGTGCTGGGGACATGGGGGTCCCACTGCGGGGGGATGCTGGGGATGGCAGGGGCCCGAGAGGATTTCGGGGGTCCTGGGCCGGGGGGGTGGGGTTCAGGTTCAGGGCAGGGAACAGGCCAGAGAGATGATGGGACAGAAGAGAGGGGTGCCGATTGTGATAAATTTATTTTATGTGTTTGTTAATCAAACCGGTTCTGTAAAGCCTTGCACAGTGTGTCCGTTTTTGCAGGGCAGTGTTGGCCTTTGCAAGCAGGTGCGATTGGAAACTTTGTAACTGCAATGTCTTGCTAAGCCAGCAAGCTGTATTAGCTTTCAGTGCCTAATAAGGATGTATTTGAAAGTACGCATGCTCCAGATGACCAGAAGCACAGAAGAAGACTACGACTCCCCCAGTAACAAGGCACCAGAGATACTAAACAAGCCCACGTGGGCCCGGACTCTGGACTCTAACCCAGCAACAAAAAAACTATAAAAGGGGGACTCTGAAGGGAGGGTGGGCGCGCCCTTGGTAGAGCGGAGACTGCCCGGCCGCCCAGCGCTGTTTTGCCTGTTTGCTGCTTGCTTCAGTAAAACTTTGGATTATCCACGGACTGACGGCAAGACCGAGGGCCGGGGAGCAGGAAGGAGGGAAAAGCCGAGGCAAGTCCAGGGAGAGGTGGGGTGGCAGAGGAAGAGAGAGCCTTGGAGGAGAGGGAAAGGGGGGTCAGGGAGCAGAGCCCCGTCCCAGAGAGGAGGAGAGGTCCAGGTGTGAGGGTCGAGCCCCAAGGGACGGTCCTGAGAGCCTGGGCAACGCCCCGAGAGACCCAACATGGACGTCGCGGGGAGGGGCCCGGCGTCCCTTCTCCTGACTGACGGGGGTCTCGGCCACTCCTGGAACAGGGGCGGGAGAAGCTTCCAGAAGGCCAGGACCTGGGGCCGACAAACAGGGGCAGGCAGGAGTGAGAAACACCCTGTCTCACTCCCTCCCGACACCGAATTCCCCGGCTGGCAGTTGCGACGCTGGAGCCGGGGCTGGTGAGCTCTCTCCCCCCACCCCCCTTTCTCTTCAAGTTGTTAAGGCAAGGCCTTAACCTTGGTTTCCCAGAGAGCCACATCGCTTCGGTAGAAGCTAGACCTGTGAGGGGGCCAATGCTGACAGAATATTCGTTCTCTAGGCTTCTCCCCTCAAAGTGGGTGTCTGTGTGTGGACCTGGAGTGTAACCTCACCTTAATCCACACGCAGGGGTTTTGCAGATCTCGGTCTCTTCCCCCCTCCCCACAGCTGGGACGTGACAACCGGGGAGCAAGAAAACTTACGCGGAGGGAAAGGGGACGGGGCAGGGAGGGACTGGGACACAGAAGAGGGGTGACGTGACCCCAAGGGCCCAGGACTCGCCCGAGTTCCTGCTCTCTGCCCTGCCAGGCAAAGTTTAGAGTTCAGGCACTTCTTTCCCTCATCTGTCTGTCCTTTCCTCCTTTCCTCTTCTGTAGCTCCACTCACTCGACTGTCCTCCACCCAAGAGAACACGCTGGTGCCTTGCAGCTCTTACAACACGAGGCTTCCTAGGTACGCAGCCCTGCACGTGCGCACACACGCTCTGCGTGGCCGTACCGTCATTTTCCTTCCTTCCTTGTACAGGGAGCGGGACAGAGAGGTGCGGAGAAAGGAAAAAATAGCACGGGGCTCTGGGACAGCCGGAGAGGGATTAGAAAATACAGGCAGAGAGTCAGAGAAAGAAAGAAAGAGGAGGAAGAAAACAGCGATGGACTAAAGAGAGAGCGGGAAGCATAACAACTGGGGGCAGGGGGCTGGACAGAGAGTGATGGGGAGGGACCACAAAGAGCAGTTCTGGGCAGCTGCCCCCATTTCTTGAGCACTCCCCAGGAGCCTCGAGAAATGTGCTGCCTGCAAAAGCCCTGCCTGGGGCCCAGTCCTGCGCCCTGACACTGGTGACAGTCACCACCTTGCCGAGTGTTCAGGACGGGGGAAAAAAAGGCCAGCTGGGGGGAAAAAGCTTACCCAGCTGTGTTTTTGTTTGTTTGCTTGTTGGTTTTGCTTTTAAAAAAACCTGTTTCCGCTCTAAAGACCACCTGCAAGGAAGAAGGAACCAGGCGTAGCACGCTGGACACATTTAAGGCCCGAACCCATTCAACAGCCACACAAACCACCGCTCACTCACGCTGCACACACTCCACCACCTGCCTGCAGGTACAGGCAGCCGCCCTTGTTTCTTGAGTGCTCCCCAGGAGTGGCACCACCAGGTACCTCAGAAAACCGTGCTGCCTGCAAAAACTTGAGCACAGCTTAATTCTGGGCAGTTTTTCCTCTTTTTAGGCCTGCTGGCTGAAGACCCATCTGTCAAGCGGTGGCTCAGGACCACGGCAGGGCCGGCGGCACTGCTTTCTGAATCCTGTGGCAGCGATAGGCAGAGGGACAGGTTGTCAAATCCCAGGGCCGGGTATGCGTGCAGGCTGTCAGGGTCAGCCCTGCCTGGTTTTTCCCAGTGAAGCCCCAGCTGGTGTCGGCCCCGTGCTGCAGCCCTGGGGCAGAGTCTCAAGGACCCGGGCATTTCTGCAGGCGCTGCACTCTGCTGGGCCCCACCGCCGGCTGCCCGGGGCTTCCCCCGTTCTCTCAGCTCCGCTTTCTGCCAGCGCAGGCTGCGTGACAGAATGGCTTGCCCGCTCCCCCCAGCCAGTCCTGACCCATCTCTGCAGCTCGTACGGGGTGTCCACGTCACACAGCTGATTTGGGGGTGGCAGGTCTCTCTTGTGGCACCCTGGGGATGGGGCAAAGCAAACCCTCATTGCTACCTTTTGATCTTGTCCGCAGGGAGAGCAAGAGACGTGCTGTCTGCTGGAGAGCATCCTGCACGGAGGTGACAGCCAATTGCACGTGACAGCAACGCTGGGACCTGCCTGACAGCAAAGGTGCCCGGTGGCCGCAGAGCAGCCCAGGTGAGCTGGTTCTCTTGGAGGCCACCAAAGCAGCCTTCCTCCACCCCTGGTTTTGGTGAGATCCGGAGCAGCGCAGGGATGTTTCTCAGGCATTCCGGCCTGAGGAGGGCTTGCCAGTGCCGCCGTGGTTGGGCAGTGGCAGTTCTGGTGCGGTCTGACTCATTTCTGGTGGGTTGGTGTGTAGGTAGGTAGGTAGGGAGGACTTGCGGTTAATGGAAGATGACTGCCAGATGTCTGACGGGCAATTGTGGGGAGAGGTGAGAGGTTTTCTGGCCCATAGGTAATGACTGCCAGAGGACGAAGTGTACTTCTGAATGTATGTGGACTTCCAAATTCATGGTCATTTCTCCTGCCTTGAGGAAGAGCTATGGGAAGACACCAGCCACACGGAAGGACAAGGGTTTCCCAAGGGAACGTGGCTCTTTGGTTTTTGCTCATGAGTAAAAAACCTGCGGGGAGGCTGCTATCGTTAAGTTCAGTGACGTTTTGTAAAGTGCTGGACTGAGTGTCACGTGACTTGAAGCATTGCTGAGAAATGGTGGAGGTTTGTCTGTGCGTTCTGGATGCTTTGGGTTTGAACATGTGCTCGTGGTGGTGACTTCATGCAGTCCTTGGCTCCTACCTCAGGGCACAATGTGTGCTTAGGGTGAGGTTCATCATCCATGACAGTGGACGTGAACCTTGCCATTTCAAATAGATTTCTTGATCATTTTGGATTTGGGGGGGGGCAATTTCTTGTCAGCTCCAATTCGATCATCCTTGGTTTTGCCTCTTCACGTGGCAGGTGAAGAGCTCGTAGGGGGAGCAGGAGGAGGGTCATCACTGCTGTTTCCACGTTGGTCGCTTGTACTGGACTTACCAGAGTCATCTTCCATCTGCAGTTTCTTTGCAGGCATTTCTTTAAGCCGCTTCTGTTTTGTGAAGGGTAGTGGACTGAATGGGAGACCTTTTGTTCGTCATTTGTGCCTCAGAGTTTTACCTGTCATTTGTTGTCTGTCTGTTTGCTTGTGTCCTGGTTTCGGCTGGGATAGAGTTGTCTTCCTAGTAGCTGGTATAGTGCTGTGTTTTGGGATCAGTATGAGAAGAATGTTGATAACACACTGACGTTTTCAGTTGTTGCTAAGTAGTATTTATACCAAGTCAAGGGTTTTGCAGCTTCTCATGCCCAGTCAGCAAGAAGGCTGGAGGGGCACAAGAAGTTGGGAGGGGACACAGCCAGGACAGCTGAGCCAAAGTGGCCACCGGGGTATTCCCTACCATGTGATGTCATGCCCAGTATATAAGCTGGGGGGAGTGGGGGTGGGAGGAGTTGCCACTTGGGGACTAACTGGGTGTCAGTCGGTGTGTGGTGAGCAATTGCCTTGTGCATCACTTGTATATTCCAATCTTTATTATTATCACTATTGCAATTGTATTATTGTTATCATGATCATCAATTAGTTTCTTCTCTTCTGTTCTATTAAACTGTTCTTATGTCAATCTCAGCTGGGGTTAAACCACGACAGCTTCTTATTTGCGGTGCTTGGTTTAAAAAGCTTATTGTAGCTCTCTGGATTTCCTTCCTTAAAGGAAGTGTCTAGGATTTCTACCCAGGAGTGAGATGTCCAGAAAGGACTGTTGTCAGTGTTTAAGCCCACCCAGCAACTAAGCACCAGGCAGCCGCTTGCTCACTTCCCCCCCCCCCACCTCCCACCCAGTAGGATGGGGGAGAGGATTGGGGGGAAAAAAAGAAAAACTTGTGAGTTGAGATAAGAACAGTTTAATAGAACAGAAAAGAAGAAACTAATTAATGATAATAGTAACAATAATAAAATGACATTAATAACATTGAAAGGATTGGAATCTACAAAACAAGTGATGCACAGTACAATTGCTTACCACTCGCTGACCGATGCCCAGTTAGATCCCAAGCAGCAGCTCACCCCCTCCGCCCAACTCCCCGCAGTTTATATACTGCACATGACGTCACACAGTATGCAATACCCCTTTGGCTAGTTTGGCTCAGCTGTCCTGGCTGTGTCACCTCCCAACTTCTTGTGCCCCTCCAGCCTTCTTGCTGGCTGGGCATGAGAAGCTGGAAAATCCTTGCCTTAGCATAAATACTACTTAGCAACAACTGAAAAAATCAGTGTGTTACCAGCTGAACCCAAACATAACACTTTACTGGCTACTAGAAAGAAAATGAATTCTATCCCAGCCAAACCCAGGACAGCTGTCCTTGTACACTGCCGTCAGCCTTCAGTCTAGAGAAATGTCTGCTAGTGGTGTGTGCTTAACGGTAATGTAACTCAAGTGCATCTGAAGTGGGGACCCTTTAGAGTAGAGAAGAGAATGTGAGAAACGCTTCAATGATATGCAGCTAGTGAGGATGCAAGTACCTGCTTTAACCTTTTTTTTTGGTTGCTTTTGCATTCTTTGGCAATATCTACTTGAAAGTCTACTTCAGCAAAAGACAAAGAAATCACTCCTGATTTCTGTGTCTGAGTAAAAGAACTAACGTGATCATACGGAGAACTGATGTCAAGAGCCATTTTTTGCGATTACTGGATATTGCATCTGACTTGTCGTGCTTTCCCTGTGTGTAGGGTGGTGGTTTGTGCCTGGCACTGATCTGTGCTGCCGGGTCCGCATCCCTGTTGGTTGCCAGATGGAAGGCAAAGGGTGATGGGTTAACCCTGGCTGAACACCAGGTGCCCACCAAAGCCGTTCTATCACTCCCCCATCCTCAGCTGGATAGGGGAGAGAAAATATAACAAAAGGCTCGCGGGTCGAGATAAGGACAGGAGAGATCATTCACTATTACCGTCACGGGCAAAACAGACTCAATTTGCAAAACATACTCAATTTATTACAAATCAACCAGAGCAAGGTAATGAGAAGTAAAATGAAATCTCAGAACACCTTCCCACCACCCCTCCGTTCTTCCTGGGCACAACTACCCTCCCGGATTTCACCACCAAGCCCCCCCAGCGGCACAGGGGGACAGGGATGGGGTTTATGGTCATCACACGTTATTTTCTGCCGCTTCACCTCCTCAGGACGAGGGCTGATCACACTCTTCCCCTGCTCCAGCGTGGGGTCCCACCCACGGGAGACAGTCCTCCACGAACTCCTCCAACGTGGGCCATTCCCACGGGCTGCAGTTCTTCACGAACTGCTCCAGCATGGGTCCATTCCACGGTGTGCAGTCCTTCAGGAGCACACTGCTCCAGCGCGGGTCCCCCACGGGGTCACAAGTCCTGCCAGAAAGCCTGCTCCGTGGGCTCCTCTCTCCACAGATCCGCAGGTCCTGCCAGGAACCTGCTCCAGCGCGGGGTTCCCACGGGGTCACAGCCTCCTTCGGGAACCCACCTGCTCCGGCGTGGGGTCCTCCACGGGCTACAGGTGGAGATCTGCTCCACCGTGGACCTCCCTGGACTGCAGGGGGACAGCCTGCCTCACCAGGGTCTTCACCATGGGCTGCAGGGGAATCTTCGCTCCGGCGCCTGGAGCATCTCCTCCCCCTCCTTCTTCACTGACCTTGGTGTCCGCAGGCTTGTTTCTCTTACATGTTCTCAGTCCTCACTCCGGCGGCAGTTTCTCTCCGTCCCAACTTTTTTCCTTCTTAAAAATGTTATCACAGAGGCGTTACCACTATCACTAATTGGCTCGGCTTTGGCCGGCGGCGGGTCCGTCTCAGAGCCGGCTAGTATGGGCTCGCTCTCTCTCGAACACAGGGGAAGCTTCCAGCAGTTTCTTACAGAAGCCACCCCTGTAACCCCCCCCCGCTACCAAAACCTTGCCAAACAAAACCAATACAGTTATCCTCGTTAAAGTTTACTTGTCTAATTTCAGAAACTGTCTACATCGACTCAAAAATGAAACCCCTGCTAATCTCTTTGTGCACTGGTAGAGAAGCAGTGCGGGGTTTTCAGGGCAGTGCCTATGCAAGAGCCTTTAGGAGATCCTATCCCTTGACTGTCAGATGGGGCAGTGAAGAGTTTGAGAAAATGATGGGTGTTTTGGTCTTCACCAAAGCAGTTTTTTTTTCTTTTGTAGCTTATGTTTCTTATGTAAGAGAGCTGTGTGTCTGGGAGGAAAGACTGTGGGTAGAAGGGAATGTGCTTAGTTAGAGGTCAAAGGAAGGTACAATCAAGATGTAAGGAAGGGCCAGCATAACTGTTCAGAGTTTTTGTTGTTTAAATGTTGACCTCAACTTTTACCAAAATGGATTTGCTTGCGCTTTTCTTCTCTTTGAGTTCACGCGTGGGTACAGGAAAGAAGGTAGCAGATGTACACACTAGATGAACCCCCTTTTTATTGTCAGCCATAAAGGTGCCTCTCAGCTGGGAGCCTGAGAAGTATCCCCCATAAGAATGCTTGACTCCTTATATGCAATCTGAAGGCTACTCACATATTCATTTTTACAGTCTAAAAAACCCTCTTGGCTTTGGCCGTGAGATCACCTGTTACCATTCACTTTCGAGTGTTTGTCCACACAACTCCCGCATGCAAGCAGGCTAAATGCCTATTTATTAGCTGTGTTTGCACTATTTTGTTGCAACTTTGCCACTTTCAGCTCGTTTCTGTCTGGTCTCTTCTAACAGCAGACCCACCTGCATAGGCAAGGTCACTGTCGGTCAAGTTCTCTTGCACGTGTCTTCAAAGCCATCTTCACGTAGGAGCTTTTTCTTACGTAGCATAATCTGCTGGTCAGCTTTTTCACCAGGCTAGTTCAAAGCCTACACAACAGGATGCGCCTGCTGCCTGACAAGTTTTCTTTCTATCCCACAGGAGCTCGATGGTGATCAAGCCATCTCTAGCTTTCCTTGGGAGACAGGGAGGACCAAAGTTCTCGTATCACAGCTTGGCTTGGTCGGGATGGCAAACTGAAAAGCAGGTGGTGGCCCGAGACGCACCTTTCCTGGGCTGTGAGCTGTGCAAAGGCCAGCAGAAAGCTCTGGGAACACTGGGCACATAGGCCAAAGCGTTCCTGCTGGTACGCCAAGTGTCGGCAGCCCGAGCCCTGACATCTGGAGACCGATGTTTCACGCCAGCAGGGCAGGGGAAGGTAGAGTTGCCTCCTCTCTGACAGGAGGCCGCCACGCTTTGGAGGGGGGCGGTCAGAGCAGGTGCCTTGGCTTTCTTCTGGCCTTCATGTGGTTCTCGTACTCCTGGACGGCCCCATCTCTGTTGGCAGTCTTTCATCAACAGGGGTTTGCAGAAGTGGAAGTTGTTTCTCCCTCGTGGTGGGAGCACTCACCGGGGCTTTGTTGTCAGAGAAGCAATGGGGAGCGCTCCTGGTTGGACGCAGCTCCCTTGGCAGATGCTTGTGCTCGTTTCTCGGCCCCAAGGTCTTCCTGGTGCCTTCCCCCCACGCAAGCTGTGCTGCTGGCTCTTGTGAAATGGAAGTACGGCGGGAGGGTGGTTTTACCACAGCTGGGAAGTTCCAGTCAACCCATCAGGGAAGTTTTCTTCCTGGTTCTTGCAGTTACAGGTTTTCAAACAACCCGTCAAAGAAGTTTTCCAAGGAAATGTGACTGAGGGGAGCGCAGGGATGAGCTCTCGTTGCTCTCTGTGTGGATTGTGTCTGCCCTCAGCCAGCATGCAGTAGCTTTCAGATGAGGAATGGGCCTATTCCAGGCTGAAGTGGGCAATCAGGATCCAAACTCAGGGGTTTTTAAGGCAATCAGGTGAAAATGTGTGGTTGGAGCCTTCTTGGTCGCTTACCCTTTGAATTCCGTGCTGTCCTCTAGTCTGAATCATGCAGTGTTTTTACTGAGGTGTAAAAATTAAAGGGAGAAAGCAGATTGTCCTCACCCACATAAACACCTTCTCCGCAGCTCAAGGTGAACAGACAAAATCTCTGGGGGTGCGTTCTTTTATTAAACGTGTATCAGATATCCAGCATTAGGGGAGCTGTGTACAGCGACTGGCTGCAGGTGCCTGGGGCTTGACCAGTGTCACCTGGAAGGGAAAAAGGAAAAAAAGGCGACCATGGGGACGTGTTTCCAAGTATATTTATTTGTAATTTCTCATTGTCCGTTGCTGTACATGTGCCTCAGAACATTTAGCTCGCACTGCTTCCTCCTCTTCTGCCCGTCTTACTGGGCCTGGTTGTCTTCCTCCACCGCCTGTTCCTACTCCTCTTCATTGTCATTCTTTTACCCTTCTTCTCCTCCTTCTGTCTGTCCTCCTGTTTGTTGTTGCTCTAGTTGTCCTCTTCCTCCCCCTTCCTCCCACTCCTCCTCCACAACTTCACCCTAATCCTCTTCTCCTGTTAGTCGTCCTTCTCCTGTTCAACCTCTTGCTCATCCTCTTGTTGCTTCTCATCCTCCTTCTTCTCCCCTTTCTCCCCCACCTCCTCCACTGCCTCCTCTTTGTTCTGTTCCTCTTCATCCCGTATGTCATCCTCCTCTTCCTTCTCTCTGTCTTCCTCCTCCTCCTGTTCCCATTCCTCTTCATTCTCCTTCTCCATTTTCTTCCTCATTCTCCTCTTCCTGCCCCTCTACCTCCTCCTCCTCCTTCTTGTCCTACTCCTCTTCCTCCACTTCTTTTCTCTTCTTTCACGTGTTTGTTCTCCTCCTCCTGTTCGGTATCTTGTTCCTGTGCTCTGTTCCTCCTCTTGCCCATCCTTCTTCTCTCCCTGTTTTTCCTCCTGCTCCTAGTCCTGTGCCACCTGTTCCTTGTGGTCCTCCTCCACCTCGTCTTTCTCCTCCTCTTGCTCCTCCCCATGTTCTTACTCTTCCTTCTTTTCTCTCTCTTCTTCCTCCTTGTTCTCATTCTCTTTCTATGTTCCTCGTCCTCTTCATTCCCTTCCTCCTCCTCCTGCGGTCCACCAGTTCGTCCTGTTTGTCTTCTTTCTTTTTATTCTCCTCCTGTTTGTCCTTCTGTTAATTCTCTGCGATGGGGTCATCACAGCCTGGTTGGTTGGGTGTCTGGGACTCAGTGATGGCTCAAGGGATTCGATTCCCCATTTAGAAATGGGTTTCCATAGGCCCTTGCCTGGTGCCAGCGTGACAGAAATGACAGGCTGACAGTGGGGGTTTTAAAGGGTTTGTGGGTTAGAGAGAGCAGGAAAATCAGCTCGTTCCACTGGGTGTCCAGTGGGTACCTGCCCATTATTAAAGTGTCGTTATTTAAGTGCTGTTAGTTTGGTGTATATAGGGCAGGTGGAAGACCCACGTGGCTCCGTGAGGTTCACACCATTCCCATCCAGTTTGATGTGTATGAAGGCAGAAAGCCTCTGCCCCACGGGAGGGGAAGGTGTAATTTTCATTTCCTCCACCAATTAGCCCTCGGATGAGAAGAGGGAAAAAGTTCTGTTTGATTTTATAGGCGGTGCTCTGCGTGCTGCTGCGCTTCCCAGTTGTGTGCCAGGGTCATCAGAACCTGGCTGGCCAGGTTCCTGGGACCTTTGAGGCCCATAAGGAGCGAAAAAGTCAGCCTGGCACCCAGGAACCTTGAGGCTGATAGGGAGCGGGGGAAGAAGTCTGCCTGGTGCGCGGGACCTCCAGGGCCTGGTGCAGGGGGGAAAGGGGACTGATAAGTGGCCAGCTTGGTCACAGAGCATGGCTGTTTGCCTCATAAAATGGCATTCGTTTTGCTAACCGTCCTACGAGGTGTCAGGAGCATGGGGGTACCGGTCACAAGTGCAATTGTGAATTGCCTTTCTTAAGAACTGGGACGGCAGCAATGCAGGGCCCAAGTGCCAGGTTAGGCTTGAGGCTACTGCTTTTACCCTGGTTCTCCCAGGCAAAGCACAAGATGAGTGTTTTAGACTGTGTAACCCGTGGTAACCATATGCATCAATTCAGGGCAGAAGGAGGTCCCTCCTGTTGAGTCTGGAGGTTCGGAGCAGACCCCCTTGCTTTCTAGACTCCTTCTCAGAGGAGAGCGTAGTGGCGGCTGAATCCACTCCTAGTCCCAGACTTGGTCAGCGGTTTTAAGTCTTAAAGGGATGAGGTGTAAGGATTATGGGAAGGGAGAGGGAAAGAGAGAGCAAGGCAGAGGGAGTAAAAGGAAAAGAGAAAGATTTCACTGGTCCTGGGTGCAGCGTTGGTCCAGTCAGCCTAGGGGTCCAGTTCTGGTGGGGCTTCAGTTTGTGTCCTTTTATCATCCTTGCCCCTCCTTCAGGCGGGCGCTTGAACTCATTAGACTAGGTAAGCGTCATGTGCGGTTTGTGCTTTCAGAACCTTTGGGAAATGGATCGCTGGGCTTGGAGGTCATTTGGGGAGTAACTCCTCCTTCCCTGCAGACATGACCATTGTTGGATCTTTGGCCATGCATGGTGAGCTGCCCTGCTCAGCATATCAGATCAGCATAGCAGAACACAGAGCTGCACACCCCCCGGCATGGCCTCCCCATCCCGTTGCTGATGTCTGTGCTGATCTGTGCCGATTGGCTTCTTTTCACCTGTGGTTCCTTGCTGTGCAGGGTTTGTTGTTAAGCAGAGTTCGTCATTACGTAGAACTTGCCCCACCGCCATGTTTGAGACATTAACTCTTTCAGTCTCTCACAGGGCCTCTCCCCATCATCCGCCTGCCCGCCTGGGCTGCGAGGAGGAGCCGGGCGAGCATCACCTCCATCTGCCACGGTAGACGCTGTCGTGTCGCCTGGCCCCGACCATGTCCTGTGTCCACTACAAGTTCTTCTCCAAGCTGAACTATGATACGGTCACCTTCGACGGCCTCTACATCTCTCTGCGTGACCTCAAGCTCCAGATCATGGTCCGCGAGAAGCTGACGGCAGCCAGCTGCGACCTGCTGATCACCAACGCCCAGACCAAAGAAGGTGCGTGGGGGCAACAGGCACGGGGCCTCGGGGACTGCCTGGCTGGCGGCGTCGTAGACGACCCCGTGACGGCCATGGCCTGTGGGAGCCATGCTCTGCCCTTTGTGGCTCATCCCCACATAGCATGAGTCAGCCTGGGGCCCATCCTGCCGGTGTGCAGGGGGACCAGGAGGGCAAGCATTGCCAGGGATGAAGCGTGGTGGGAAGCGATAATGTGATTCGGCCACAAGCGGTAGCTGTGACTTGTGTTGGGGACCTCACGGAGCTGTTCTTTTGCTGTTGCTGATCTGACAACTACCGTCAGATCTGTGCTTTAGACGTGGAGCTAGGCACAGAAGAAAGCGTGGTTGATGGGCGACGTCTAGTGCTTACAAAAGTGTTGGTTTCCTGGAATTCCTCTAGGTAAAATGATAAGGAAATGTGGGAGGAGATCCTTTAATAACAAACCTCAAAGAAATCTTCAGAGAAATCTGGCAGACAAAGCTGAAAGTGATGGAAACAGAACAGATGGCTAATTTGAAGCAAAAAAAGTGGTTTTGGTGATTTAGTTTTGTCTTCAACTCATTTTACTCCACTGCATTGGTATATCAGTGATACAGATACTTCCTGAAGCTTCTGTAAGGGTGTTTTTGATGGGAAAATGCAAAAGTCCCCCAGTGGTTTTCTGAGCAAACCTAGAGAGTACATTTTGGTGTAATATGTATGTATGCCAAGATTTTGGCTTATATGCGTAACCGTGAATTTCAGTGTTTATTAATCAGATCTAGATGCTTAAGCTCACCTTCAGAAGGTAAAGGAAAAATGTAGACCAGGATATTCTGCCTAAAAGGGGTGTTTGGAATTCTTCCATGTGGACATAAAGGACTGAGTTTTTTCTAACTTTGTCTGTGCTGGAGTCCTGCCTAAATGTTGAAATGATCTTGGAAAGAGCAAAGTGAACCTTGAGTGAAGATGACCTACTTGCTCAGATTTTTCCAAGCACTCTAAGCTTTACAGTTCAGTAACGGTTACTTTTCATAATGGAGATCTAGTAGGAGAAGCAATGTTAATATCGGTTAAAAGGAAACAGGATTTTAAATAGCAGTGGGAAAAAATGATAGGAAGGACTCTTTTTAAGATGTTGGGAAGGCAAAATGGATGGTTGGGACCTATTTTAAAAATAGGGAGGGAGTGTGGGTGTCCTCTTCCAAGCTTACTATGGAGGCATGTTCTATAAAGGCAGAATTGCCTTCCAAAAGCCTCTAGGCCAGAATGATGCCTTCAAACTTGCCTCCTTTGAATTTGATCTGGATTTCTTGACCTGTCTTTTGTAATAGGATGTTCTCACAGTATTGTGGAAGAACTGCAAACTCCCGAACGCAGGTCTCTTGCACACTCTTTCCTGGCCTGTACCATTCTGACTCCAAACACTTGGAGAATGTGCTATTCTGCTTATCAGGCAAAATGCAAGAAAATAGAAAAGCAAAAATGGGTCTCAGAACTGGTCTCCGATGAAGAGTTTTAAGGAAGAATAGTGCTCCTAGAAGACTGTCTCTTGAACGCAGAACTTGCTTGAGTTCAGTGTTGCAGCATGCACTTGACAGTTTTAGCAGTGCCACAATGCGATGTCTTCAGAAAAACCCCATGCTAACTGTGAATGAAATCATCTGGCCTCACAGCTGATGTCAGTCTGTCTATGTGTCTACTGGAATGTCTGCAGCACTGTGCAAACGTAGCATTTTAGAGAAGACTTTAAGCAACTTTTAAACCTTGTCCTTCACTGTGGCATATTGTGTTGCAGTGCTAGTACGGGGGATTGCTTTGATGACAGCTCCGAGTGCAATTAATTCTTGGGCTGCCATGCAGCATTCTTGTGTAGAGCTTTCAGAAAGGGTATGGCGTTCCCCGTTTCCCAGGCTGAGCTGAGGGTAAGTCATGTAAGTACCCATTCAAAAACTGAGATGTTGCAGTGGAGCTCATGCACTGCCTGTCTGGCAGTCAGCTGCTTGGACTCTGTCAGCAGCAGGTTTGGGACCTCTCGGGGGTGTGCTGTCAGCTAGGTTAATGTCCCTTGGCCAGGTGCTTAGGGCAGGCTCCGTTTGGGACATTACCACGTTGCCTCCAGCATTGCTTTCGCTTTCCCAGTCACATGCTGAAGCAGCGAGCAGTGCCAATAAGACATGAAGGCATCAGGCGGTCTGTATAATCAGATTAATGACTGCAAGTATGCCAGATTTTATTGACTCATCCTTTCAGAGCAATACAGGTGCTCTTTTGGAGCACAGTACTGTGTGACAATAATGCAAATGAAAGCTCCATGAACTGTCTGACCTCCTGAGCTAGCTCATTCAGGAGATGATGATATACCAGTTGGAGGTGAGATCAGGGATACCTGCCTGGGTGGAAGCTGAAAATCCAGAAATAGGAGTCCAGTCTGTTCATCAGGATGTTTCAAGGCAGTGCTTTCAGTGCAGCTACACCGATGATTTGTTTGTCGCAAAGTGTGCAAGTGGTGTTGATTAGAAGAGAGCTAAAAACTCGCATCGTGAGAAGGCATATTTTTAAGCGCTAGGGGGAAAACGTGTTCTCGGGAGTTACCCTCTTTTCTGGTAGGGAGAGTCTGGCATGTTAGTAGTCCTTGTCAGCTCTTACTCTGCAAATCCTTTCCCCAGTAGCATAACAGCTGGTTGGCAAGGCATCTAAGGCTAGCAAAGGCTTTTCTTTGTCATTGCACATATAGGCTTGCCTTCTGATGACTTCTGTTCTGAAGAGCTTCTGTACTTTATCTGGGTGAAAATACTTCTCTGCATAGTGCTCGGAGAGGTGCTTTTGCGCGGCTGTCAGACTCCAAACGGTGGATTAAAGCAGGCCGTAAAATAAAGTAGGAGCTTTTTTCAGTAACCTGTTGATAGCATACATGTGACAGAAAGCTAGCAGTTTTTCAGAAGTATAGGTGAATTTAAAAATGGGATTGTTAAATTGTGCATTCAGTGCGAAGCAGAGCATAACCTGAGCTGCTTGTACTTTTTTGCAGGAAGAAGGTTGTGGACACTAATGCAGTAGCTGATGTAAGATTTCCGAGTCCGTATGAGGCAGCAGTCAAAGTAGCTCTTGTTTAACTTGTCTGCCTCCATGAAATACTTCTTTCCCTTGGGTCTTTCAAGCATACTAAATTTCTTGTCTTTTAGACTGTTATGTCTCTTCTGCTCTTGACTTTGAGATAACATCCAAATCTTCCTTGGCTTTTGCAAGCTTTCTGAGTTAACGGGATCCTTACTTTTAATGACAGGTCAGATTGACAAAAGCCCAGTAGCCCCTTACTGGCCATCTCTGCCAGTAAAACAAAAAACACGTGTTGTGCTATCAGGGAATAGGAATCAAGAATGTTGTTACCTCCAGCTTTGCTGAACATTTCTATTGGAGCGCTGCTTGGCCAAGTGTGAAAAGTAGCCTTGTTGGGCATGACGTCACCGCTCACTTTGCAGATGTGGAGTCACGAGGTGAGGCAGTGTGACACTGCTTTGCAGGTCCTGGTAGTTGCCGAGTCTCTGCTAGGGGATGCTGCTGCCCATGGGGAACAGGTTCCTGCTGGGAGACACCAGTTCAGTCTGAGAGCTGTTAGACTAAGCTGGCATCTGTTAAATTCAAGTTGAGAGGGACTTCAGGAATAGTGCGCCAGATTTAGTCCTTCCCTATTTAAAAAAAGAAAAAAGTTGACTTTTTAGGCGACATTGTTTGGCTTCACCTCTCATAAAATTTCATCACCAAAATTAATTCAGTTAATAGAGGCAAAGGAAAAATAAATGTATTAAAGCCAATTGGTATCAGGCCCCTTCACAGAACTAACTCAGCAATGGACTCTGCTGTATGTAAACACTCTTCCACAAATGCTCTGACACAGTGACCAAGCTGGTGGGATACTTCAGTACCAAATACAAATAGGTGCCGGGATAACTGTCCTATACAAAGAAAGCCTTTCCTTCACCGCGCTATTGTCACTCTTCAGCTGATCCATTTAAATGTGCACTGATGGACTTTTAAGGGGAATTCAGTTTTATATCAGTCTCTTCCTAGATGGCTGGACCTCTCTTCATGGTGCACTTAACAAGCGAATTGAAAACAATCATATATCACAAGATAGATATAGATATATATATATATATATATATGCACACACATTCAAGGATAAGTCTATTCAGAAGGCAGGTGTCAATGCTTCTCTTCTAATGGTCAATGAATTGTCACCAAGTACTAGAAGAGGACTTAGTCCTCTTTTTGCATCACTGTTGGGCATGTTTGAATTGACCTCTGCAGGCTTGCATCATTTGTGAATAAATGCATTGGTTACTGTCCTCATGTATACAGTCTCTTCCTAGGCGAGGTGCTGCCACTTGTAAATCTGCTGCAGAACTAGAGTAATCCTCAGTTCAGCACAGGCGTAGCAAACTCCTGCCTTTTTGTGGAGCCGCTGTTGCTTGTCCTCTATGTCTGAAATGTCAGTGCAGCGGTTTGTGATCTGGGCCAGAAAGAACGCTCTGTATGACTCCATTCAGCAGGTCGAAACAGCTGGTTTGGGCTTCTAGATCTGCAGCTGCCATGATCTCCCAGTTGCCTGCCTGGGCCCCAGTACTGCTTCAGCTCCTTCTTCATCCAAAAGTCCCAGCGCAGGCCTTTCTTGACAGGTGGCTGTGGAAGGGTCAGAGTTTCTGCTTTGAGAAGAGCTCTAGGGGTTGCTTTCAGGATATATGACTTCTGTAAAAGCTTTTGTTTTCGTCATTAGTAGTCCTTTCTCCCACAAATTGAACCTCCTCGGACGTCCAGAGGAAACGTGCTGTTTGGTTCCCTGGGGGGGAGGATCAGGAATTAGTTTCAGCTAAATGATTTCTCAGTTTTCTGAAGAAGCTTTCTGTCATTTGGAAATAGAAGTAAAATGTTCGTTTCATTGTTGAAATAATGTCTTCTGGTAGGTGAGTTTTGGGGTAAGAGAGATTCCTGCCTGTAGGAATAATATACTGAAAAATGAAGCATAAGTTGTGAAATATTCCTGTTTTGTGTGTGATCACTGGGCAAAATCACCCTGACAGAGCTTGACTAGATATAGAGCATCTTTGGTTTTCAGACCATTGTTCTGATTGGGTCTGCAAAGGTAAGAGCTTGTAATATTTAAAACTGTAGGCAGATTACAGGGAATGGCTGCTGATAGTCATTTAAAATATTTAGTCATATCCAGCTTGTATAAGGACAATATAAAAACCACTCTCATGGAGAGATCTTTGCATTTTAAGCTTACACAGTCAAAGTGTCTCAGGTAGTTTGTTTTTTTGATTGTTTGGGCCTTATGTAGACGTTCAGAAGGCTTTCCTCTTCAAAGACTAACATGGTGTAAGCTCAGGCAAAGCACGGGTAGCTTCAGGCACACGCTCTTTTCAAAAGGCTTTTCACGGCTGTCGTCATAAGGAATTTTGTTTGAGTCTCTCAGCTCTGCAAAATGAATCACAAGAATTCATAGAATCCTAGACTCAGGGAATGGTTTGGGTTGGAAGGGACCTGAAAGATCATCTAGGTCCAACCTGCCTGCCACGGGCAGGGACACCTTCCACGAGACCAAGTTGCTCAAAAGCCCAGGGACGGGGCATCCACAACTATTGACACCCAATTCATGTCCCTTGGGTTAATTCAAACTAGATGATAAGCTTCAGAGGGGAGATAGCACTTTAGTTGGAGCCAGTTCTGCCCTACTTGTGAAAGCAAGCTCAAAACCCCCCCAGATTTCTCTGATCCAAATGCTAGCATTGCCGGTTTTGTTTCCATTTACATGTAGAGCGCTGAGCAGCTGAGAAGCGGCGGTGTTGATGGATTAAGCTCCAAGGAATAGACAGAGATGGCAGGCGCTCTTCTGTGTTCTGTCAGTCTTGGCCACTAGCAGCACGGGGGAATTGATACAGTTAACAGCTACGAAAGCAATGGCGCAGAGTTGTCATGCTTTAGCTGAGGGACTCTTTTGTTGCAGGGCAAGCTAGTCAGACTTCAGAATCTGGTTTATGCAGGTGAGACTTTGCTGTGGTTGGTTTTTCTCCAAAGCTCTGTTGGTTTTGTAGCCTAACAGAAGCAAAAGCAACTTAAGCTAGATCGGGGAAGAACCTCATGCATTAGCAGACTCCGCTTCAGTGACCTTTGAGACCATTTTGCTGTTGGCATTCCAACCATTTTAGAAACATGAAAAAGATTGTGCTGCTTGTGTTTGATGATCAAACCTGAAGGTTTCTTGAAATGTACTTTCAGTGTGTTGGGACCATAAAAGCACAATGTTACATATCAGATTTTGCTTTTCTATCGGTAAAGGGATTCTCTGAAATGTTGTGTAATTATGTATTGATATAGGTTCTCGTAAACTGGCAGATTCTTTTTCTGTATTGATGTTGTTTTCAGAATACACAGATGGTAATGCCCTGATTCGTAGGAACTCATCAGTAATTGTTAGAAGAATCCCTGCTGGAGGAGTTAAAGTCACCAGCAAAACCTGTGTTACGTAAGTATCCGTAAAGCATTGTATTCTTGGTTAGGGGTTTCAGTGCATTAACTTTCAAACTGATATGAGTTGACAAGAGGCATTCAGATTGTATCTTTCTTGTTAAAGCTGCTGTTAATTTTTGTTGTCATGGGCTAGATTTTAATAGATCTGTCGCAAAGCAGACTTACATGTTTTGGCCTGCTGGGAGATGGGGTTCAAACTGCAACAATGGTAGCTTTTAAGATGATTCCATTGGGTTTGTTCTTGGGGTTGATTCTTCTGAGAGCCAAGTTGTAGATCCCATTTCCTCTACGTGGAGAGATTCCTTATTTTATGTGTTTGATTTGATTGCTTTTATAGTAAAGACAGATAGGCATTGTTGTGTAAACTTCTAATTTGTTCCCACCTCAGAAGAGTCTGATAGTCAGTGTTTGACTATTTCTTGCATTTGGGGGAGGCAGGGTGGGATATGGCAGGTAATCTTACCCCCCAAATGTGGGTGTTTTGCATACCAGACACAGAGGAAAGACCAAGGGTTGCCAGCTGGCAAACCATGCAAACCAGAAGTTCCATTCATAAGTGATTCCTGTTAGTTTCCTAAGGACAATGTCCATTTCAGGCAAGAGAAAAAGAACACTCTCCTAACGTGTATCACCTTTTGAGCGAGTACAACAAAGGAATAGTTAACCCTTTCCAAACTTGAAACTCACTAAGCAGTTCAGCACGTTACCAAGCGTTACTAGTTATCTAAGTCTGTTTTTACCCTAAGTTGATATCCGTGCTCCAGGTTTTCAACCTATATTCCTCAGATTTCTGAAGGACAGAGAATCGGATGTGTTGGTTAAACTTACAGCTATCCACATGCAATGCTGACTACAGGATTATTGCTGTCATGTATGTATTCAGCTACATTAGCATTGTTTGAACATTCATGTTTTCCAGCCTTCTTGAAGAGACGCCTCTCCCCCACAATTAGTAGGTATTATTAGCTTGTGGTTTTGCCATGTCTTTCTCATGTTGGTTCTCAGTCAGTAAAGTAGACTGGTGAGTTACGGTGTGTCTCAAAAAAACAGTACAGCAGCATCCTGGTACCTGTGAAGCATTTGCGAGCAAAAACCCCTGATTGCTGTGACTCTGCCTGTAAACTTTGGGTATATTCCTTCAGTAGTTGCTGCAGTGCTTTCAGGCACTACCTAGGGGTTCAGGACGCCACAGTGTTGTGCTTATAATGATGGCCTTGTTTTGGCCATGTTTAACTTAAATATGTGTGCTTAGTGGCACCTTGTCAACGCATCCTCCGTTTCTGGTTGGCTGGCGCTCTCTCCTGGTATCTTAATACTGCCCTGAAATGAGAGGAGAGATGCTGCTGGCATCAAAGATCAAACCAAGACCTGGATGTGGGGATAAGGAAAGAATGGCGCTGCTGTTGTAGTGTTGAAAATGAACCAGGCAGATGAGCTTTCTATTCCTTCAGCTGGAAACATTGCAGAAACAACTGGTAGCGTGGTTAATGTTTGGGAACGAGGAATGTATGCTATAACGGTGGAGAGGCCTTCAAAAATGGGTTACTCACCTTGTTGTATGTTCTTCAAGGTAAATGGATGAAGAAACCATTGTGTGGTAATCTAAAGTATTTCCCTGTACTTCCTCATCTTCAGGAGGTACGTGGCTGTACTTGTGAGCCTGGTGGTATTCTAGCAGTGGCAGGAAGCACGAGCCTTTCTATTTGTACCTAAATTCCACAGCAGCCTTTGAATTGTCTCTGCTCATGGGACGCTTTGGATGACGTATGAATTGTTTGTTAACTAGATCAAGGGCTGCACGTCTGATTCATGATGAGTGGCATGCAGATACAGATCAATAAGTGTGTGGAATCTCAGCAAGTTTTCAAATGTAATGACTATTGCCAAAAAGATCGTAGGCTTTTCAAGATTATCCTAAAGCAAATTCTGGCAAGTAAGGCCTTTTCTTTTTTGTCACAGGGCTCCTAAATCACACCAAACCCCAGAAACTGCTTTCAGGTGACATTTCTACTACTATTTTTAGTCAATATTGCATATGTAACACATTTAGTATTTTGGCACTTTCATGGCTAAATGTAGTAGCTCTCTGAATACAGTGCTTGGGCTTTCACAAAGAAACTCTGTTCTAAAGCCTGTGCTGCTGCCGTTTTTGTTATTTCTTTGTCAGATGACTGACTGTTTTCTCTGAAGTAAACTTGCACTTCAAAGTGTCTAGAACGTCAGTGTTCTTTCTTGGAAATTAAAGTACTGTATCTGGTACCCATTTGTAATACTAGATATGTACAGATTGGTTAAAGTTGCCTTTGTATTTTGATAGTTGATTATTTAAGAACACCAAGCTGTGAGACAGACGTCATCTTTTTGATACTGACGCAGCAGAGACAAAATACCTGAGGACTTCCTCTTGCACTGTTGTGTTCTGTAACTGTACATCTTAATTTGTGACAAAGTAGAAACGGGATTTGGGTTGGGTTGTTGGGTTTTTTTAGTTGCACTGAATGTGCCAAGAGAGAACAGTTTAGGTATATGAATACATTTCCCATTCCCTAGACTATCAGAACATAATGTTTTGAGGTTCAGGTTTCATAATCTGTTGTCACTGCTTTATGCTGGGTACAAGTGCTTTACTTGAAATTCTGATCACCTTCTTTTCTTCTTCCAGAAGTCGTACTGAGGCAGTGAGTGGAACATCAAAAGCAGTATGTAAAAACACAATCTCACACTTTTTTCTACACACGGCTCTTAATTCTAAACAACGTAGCCTTGTATTAATTTTCCAAACATTAACTAATTATGTATTCCAGTAAAACCTGGTCTATGTTGTAAAGACAATGTCTTTGATTCGGCGTAGGAAAAACTGGGTAATGCCATCATTTGCACAGTTCTAATGTAAATATTGGTATTGGTGCCTAGTGATGCATTGCATTTCACATTGAGTATGCTAGAATATTTCCTGTACGACTTTGTGTTGCACAGGTAATGTATGATCGCTTTTAGGTCATGTAGGTCCGAGGTTTGCACAACTGAACGTGGTGCCGTGTTCTACATCTGTGTATAGCTAGTAATGTGTATGTTTGTACATTGTTTTGTTTGTAGGTTGTTTTGTGCTTTTTGTTTCTTGCAATCCAAATTGTTTGGAGTGAATTTTCTGCCATTTCCACATTATATCACTTAGCTTTTTTTTTAAAATACTCTTTTCCTAATGGGTTTTGAAAATGTTATCAAAACCCCCTGAGAAACCACTGTGGTTAAACTTGGTACTGTTTCTTACTTTTGACCTGGGGGTCCAAACAAATACCCAAACCAACATATCCCATACATTTTGAGGATAGTCACGTGCAGCTAAATGTTTCCTTTTCATGTCCTTAAATGCTTGGGTATTTGTTCCTAAAAGTGTATAATTGAAGTGATATGATTTGGGCCCCTCTGAGTACATGTGCGTCTTTAAGAGATTGCCATGGATTTAAATATGGTTGCTACGCAAAGTGGTATTCGGAAGTTCTGCATTTGATCTTTCCAGTCTATCTGATGAAGCGGTTTAGTTTAATAGTTTGTCTGCAAATGAAAATATCTAAAACCCAGTGTACAGATTTTGACACAAGGTTAGAGCCTGGTGTATTTGTGGGTAAAATCCCTGACATTTTTCTGAACTTCTGCCTGCAGTACATTTTTGGATCTGGGTGGCTTCGGGGTTGGATGCTGCTTTGATTTCCCAAAGGTTAAGCCTTTCTTTAGTATACCCCCACTCTGAATTTCCATTTGGAAAAGGGGCAGGATTTTTCTTCAGGTTAGAAAACACTGTCATTTGGCTGCTAAACTAGAGAGCAGTCACACCAGGACATACCTAACCGGTAATGGTCTAGATCTGGATTTGCGACTTGGGTCGAAGGCTAGGTGTAACTGTGCTTTTCAAAATAGCCCTTATAATGTAAAAATTCCTATTTGTTGGTTTTTATCTTTCATCTTGAAGTCTAACTGCTTTTTCTTCACTAGAATGGTGTGAGGCTTTGCACTAACCCTGGATCATTGGATCTGATCCCTTGATCAGCTGTTCGGGTAACTTAATCTAGAAATGCATGAGCTCTGGGGTTGTGTTCTCTGAAGAATACAGCCTCTGATTCTCGTGGAATGGTATACAATGAACTTAAAGTGGAAAACTTCTTGTACGTTGGTGTAAAACCACTAAGCCTAAACCTGACTTCCATAATTCTATCACTGACTGGTTCAAATTCCTTTTTGGACATGAAAGCCTGTCACTGTGAGCCCAGTGACGCCAGCAGTTAATGTAACGCATTTATGTAAACCACGTTTATAGTATTTGATCTAATTGAGATGGGGTTTTATTTCTTGGAAAGAGTTAGTTTTCTCTTTGTTTACTAGCTTGTGTATAAACATAAATCTCATCTTCATCAATAAGGTTACCATTCTTTCAGCCTCGTGTGTTCCCTGGTGTCTTTGTATTACATTTCTAAGTAGCATCTTACCATAAGCTTAGATAGATGTCTCCAAAAAAATTTTTTTTTAAGAAAGGAAAAATCCTGGAGTGGGAGGGAAGACTTAGTGTTAGTTAGAACTAATTAAAAGGAAGACAAAGCAAAACTGTTCCCTTCATGTTTGCTCTGACGGTACCTGATGTGGGTTGTGGGTAGCCATAGGGAGGGTGGAAGCCTTGCATCTCTCTGTACAAGTCGTCGTGTCCCGTCCCCCGCCCTCCTCACAGAGTAAAAGCACTGCAGCCTCAGGTGCTTTTAGCGTTGGAGCACAGTTAGCGGTATTCTTAAAGCTAACTCAGGTCTTGGTCTAAAGTGTGTGTGTGGGGGGGTTGTTTTGTTTTGTTATTTGAAATAAACATCTTTCTGCATGTATTTCAAAGCAAAACCTGGATCTTAGCGTGGTCTGAATAAATCACTGGGAAGGCTTGCCAATTATTGTTGAACAGTAAAGCAGCAATGTTAAAATCAGTCCAGATTTTTTTTTAAAAAGGATGCACAAAAACTTATACTTTGACTATTTCTTAATTGTCTTGCTCTTACGTTAGCTGTCATTCTACACTTCCAAATCTGTGCTGCTGTCCTACTGTTCCTACTGCCAAATCAAGAAAGTGAGTCCTATTTGTTTTCGTATTCCTATTTCAGTAACTGCAAGGAGCTCTAGCTGGTATTAGTCCTCAGAGGCTGCAGAAATGCAGAGAGTCATGCGCATTGTTTTAGCACCGTCAAGCACAGCTGTGATCCTTCGTGGCTGAATTTTCAGTTTAACCAAGCTATTGGGTTTTAGGAAACCACTGTAATTTAAATGCAGCACTCCAGCAGTGAGATTAGCCTTTTCCTCCTATTTTCTGTCCCCTTTCCCACTTGCTTTATGTGAGTTTCTGTTTAGTCTTCTGTCTGAAATGGGAGTTGATACATTGACTGTTGATTCTGGTTTTTTGAGGGTTTTCTTTATTCGCTTACTTTGGGTGGGATTTTTTTTTGGTTTGGGTTTTTTTCCCCAATTCTTCTGCAGTATTACCTTAGGTTTGTGTACAAGTTTCATGGAGGTGTTGTTTCTACTTGACCGATTGGAGGGACTGGCAGGAAATACTTCAGTAGAAATTCAAAGGAAAAAACCAAAGACACAAGAATGTAGGATCATTGGAAGATGGTCGTTGGGCAAACGTCCTAAATAGTACATGAATTTTCTCTTTGCTGCTTGTGGTAACTGTTCATAGAAAGGAGCGCTTTCATCTCCTTTAAGTAATCAGACTGTTGCCTGCAGGCCATAGAATAACGGCTTCCTAAAAAAATACAAGGACTACTATGAACTGTTATGTTTCAGTTACTGGTCAATACTAGCCTGTTTAATGCCAGACTCCAATAGAGAGCTTTCCCAATTCCTTGTTTGCTTCTGAAAACCCGCAAAGTGATAATGGTTGTGCCTGCCATGAGAGAACATAGGCCTGTTTTTCCACACGTGAAGAAGAGTGGCATGTGGGGCATGAAGCTTCAAAATACTTGATCAGACTTCCCTTTTGACAGAAGTGGGTGGGTACCAAATGTTGTGAAGGGGAGGAGAGTTGAATCTTCTGGTAAGGTTTGCAGTGGAAAGGCGGCCTCTTGTTCCAGATCAGGGTGCTCCTCTCCAAAGGCACGTTTTCACGAATGTTTCAGTTAGTGTTAGAGTCATGTTGTCTGTGCTTTCCTAAACATCTAGAGAAGACATGATTAACTGGAGTGAGGAAGCATCTTTTGCCTGTAAATATTTTGTCCCCAGAATCTGCTAAAACTGCTCCCTTGAATTCTTCTGCAACTTTAGGTAATAAAGGACAAGGGCTTTTTTCCAAGGAAGGGTTTTAATCTCTCCTCCGATCCATTTAGTGACGTCTTGAGGAGAGCTGTTCAGTTTATGCCGTGACACTTTATTCTACATTTTTGAACAACTGAAGACCTAATAAGCAGTGATTCAGGTGTCTTTCTGATCATGTTTTGCTAGTGTAAGCTTAACTGCTGCTTGTGGCATAATATAATTCCATATTCTGGAAAAGGAACAAGCTAAGTGTTACCCTGTTTACTTGTGGAAAAGCAGCATTTCACTATTAGTTCTCAGTAAACACTGCAGCCTATTAGAAACTAGTGGCCTGAGGGCTTGACTCCTGCAGGGTGTTCCAGGAGGTCAGTGGGAGGGAGGAGTGTGGTTGCAGTGGAGAAAAAAATTACAGGACTGTGCTCTGACTCCGTGTTTTCACCATCATTAAAAATTGGTTTTGCTCTGATAGTAAGGAGCGTAATATTAAATTCTCACGCTTCCCAAACTAATTTGGATAGTATGGCCTGTGGTCTAATAAAATACAAGACATCAGTATTCTCTGTTTTTGTAGGCTGCTCTGTCATGGGAAACACCTTTATTTCACTAATTTGAGCAGTCGGGTTTTTTTCTAGACAAAGTGGTGGTTTACTTTCATGGCTGATGTTCTGGCTTGGTGTTTTTATTTGGGTGTTGTGGGGTATGGTGAGTTTGGCATTTTTAAACTTCGTGACAGGAGGGGAAGAGTTCATGGTTGAGGGCCGATACGCCTGTGCTTGATTTTGCCAGGCAGCTACTGCCTTCATAAAAGCATAACTGTGTGCATTTAGAAGTGATGAGATGTTAACTGATTAATTTACAAGCTACACCGCAAATAAGTCTCCTGTAGTGATGCTTCCTTCTCAAATAAACCAAAATCCTTTTTAGCTGAAAATTGACAGATGTGAGCCTTTGACAAGGGTCCCTCTCTGAGATAGTGTGGAGCAGTAAGTTGATGTCGTGCGGGTTTGCTTATTTTAGTTTCTTCTCATTAACCACACAGGCACTCTTAAGGTGCCATAGGTTTGGACTTTGTTTTGAGCAAACACAAATTCCACGGGGTTGGCAGTGCCCCTGTCAGTGGCACTCAGAGGATATAGTGCAGACTTTCAGACTACAGTAGACGTTAACTATTGCTATGTTTTGACTGTAGAACTTGAATATGTGTTTAATTTTTTGTGAACAGATAGATGAGTCTCCTGCATCTCTTTCTCTGGCCCACCTTGCTAAGGTATATGTATATATTCTTGTCAAATTCTTAAAAGAAAAAAAGTGTTTGCTTTGTTTCTTAAAACCTTATACTGTGATCTATAGCTGGATAACTGTTGTAATGGGAACAAAACTGTAATTTAATTTTTATTCATTTAAAGTATTCATTTTAACTTTAAAATGTGTGTCTATTTTGGTACTAGCCTGTAAAGAGTAGTTCCCACTATGGGAAGATAGAAGGGGAGTACCTTATCAGCCTCAACGTAATGTTGCACTATTACGCATCTTCCAGACACAGAGAAGCAGCATTTCAGAAGCTGTTCGCCATTTCTCATATGATTCATTAATTTTGCATTGGAAACCAACAGTTTTTACAGAAGAATTGAATGGGCTGTAAGTTACGGCCATTTGGAGGGGGGAGCGTGCAACAGCCAAAAGAGAATCGTTTCTGTAACATGGACAATTGCATGGCTGTTTTTGAATTTCGAGCCATTAAAGTTACAGATCCATTCTTTTAATGCTGCACAGTTTCATAAATACTAGTATATAGACGGTAGACAACATAATCTAATTTGTTTGAATGCAGCCTGTGTAAAGTGTGAAAGTGCACCTGATTGTTTCTAGGAATACACCGATGTGTATATGTGGCATATTAGCAGATGTGACCTTCTGGAACTGTTGTAATGCCATGTTTTAATGGAACTGCTTGCATTTTTCGCTCAACAATGTGTACCTTCCTCTGGGAAAGCACTACTGGCTGCACTTTGTGAAAAGGCATAGTGCTCGCCAATGAAATAACTAGTCTTTACATTTGCAAAGCTTAGAGAAGACAGGGCCTAATGCAGAGGAGCTAGTTCTCTCTTCTGAAAATGAAGGCTGGAGTTCATTTCCAAGAAAGAGGAATCTCTTCACACTGGTCACTTCTTTCCCTTCTCACTGAAGAAATTAAATTGTGTGCATCTGGGGAGGCGGGAAAAAATGTTTGGAAGGTAGCCACCAAAAGAACTTGGTCTCCATTAGTGCTGTCCCTAAACATGTCCTTGGTTCTGTAAACTTATGCCCAATTTAACTCTAAAATATGAAGAAGTGTCCTTGTGGTGTACACATTTAAGCTTTTGAGAGAATTTCAGTATTTCAGAAAAATACAGGAACGTAATGTAAAGCAGCTGAAACCTGTTACTTACTCTGAGCTCTTTAGTGCAGACTGGCTTGGCATGGAGGTGATATGTTAAGAGTTTTCTGGTTTATTATTACTACGTGTGAAATGCCATATCTGAATTTTGGTCTATTCCTACTAATGTGTTGTGGGTTTTGGATGTGTTTTGTAAACTGTTTGGGTTCAAAGAAATTAGTCAAGTATCTGTAAAGTTTTCTGTAAATGTTAAAGGAAATGATTTCATAGGCGTTGATCTGGATTATGTTACTGCGGAGGAAAAAATGGTGTCTATGAAACATCCATTTAATAGAATGTTGAAACTAGTTGGTTGCTTTTGTGAATGAACGCATATAAAAACAGAACCATGAGTGGTTGATCTGAGTGGTTGGTCTGAATGCTAGGTGCTTGAAGGTCCCCATCCTTTACAGCCTCTCCCTTAGACCCTGCTTGGATCTGGACTAGTGTGAAATAAAAACATTGGAACAAATACTACTTTGAAAAAACAGCTGGCTTCATTAATTTGAAAGGTCTATTTCTGCATAAGGTTGATATTACAATTTGTATGTGAAAAGGACACAGTCAACTGGAAAAAAAATGCAGGTTGTGCTTCCTGTACTTAAATCACTTAATATGAAGAAGTTAGTAGAGGGGGAAGCATGCAGTGTGGACTGCCTCCAGCCATGATGGTCAAATTTGTAGTGACAAGTATCTTTTGTCTTGCTGAGGGATTATAGAAAGCCTGCTTCCTTTTAATGCTTCTGTGTGGGAAGCTGCATTTCAGCAAGCAAAAAGTTGTGTGTCCCTTTTTTTAATGCTGCAAAATGTAAATAAGGATACTTGCATGCATCTTTCTGAATTAAATGTACAGTGGATGTCTTCTTCAAAGAGGCTGGAGCTTAAAAATCACCTTAAAAATACTGGATCGTGTCATGTTGTCTACATATGCCTTCGGTCCACTTGGAAGACCATTGGGTTGGTTACGCAAGTCTTTCTGTAAGGTACAAACAGGGCCTAAGGTTTTGAGTGCCCAAGAACGCTCTTGTCAAGTAGCTCTTGTAGCACACAAACACCATGTAATAACGGTGTAAGGGCTCCCCAGAACATCTTCAGGACAACGGTATTGTCTCTAAGCAGCTGTTTTCATGCAACCTCTGCTAGCGTTGTGCTGCTCTTTACAGGACTGGGTGAGCGGTGTTGTCTTTGGCTGTGTGGGCTTAAACGTGTTTCTAATGTGCGTGTCAAATAATTGCCTGTTAAACAGACTGCCAATCTGGCTGAAGCCAATGCTTCTGAAGAGGATAAAATAAAAGCTATGATGATACAGTCCAGCCGTCAATATGGTCCAACCAAGTAAGTGTTGATAATGTCAGATCTGTTCTTTGAAGATTATGGAAAAAACTGTAGAGGTGTTTGGTTGAACAAGAGAGACACATGCATACCTTGTTCTTTTCTTCTCCAAAATCTTGTAGTTACATGAAGAAACCCTTGGGTCCACCTCCATCATCATATACTTGCCATCGTTGCAGAAAACCTGGCCATTCCATAAAGAACTGCCCAACAAATGGGGTAAGATGTGGGGGACTTCGGGTGTTAACTTGGTTTTTAATTGTTTTACCCTGGCAGTTAGGTAACAAGTACATGAATGCTCACGTGAAGCATTGTTTCTCTTGGGGTGAAATACAGAGCTTATATGGCAATGTTGCAAAGCCTTTCAGAATTCCAGGGAAACCTGGAATTAGAAATGTACAATTTTCTTTTTTCTAGGTCATGGACATGAAATGTGTCCATAGATCTTTCTCTGTGAACTTGCATGCATGTTTTTGTACTTTTCAATTTGATTGGAAGTGTTTCTGGTTTTAACTCTTTTTAATGACAGTTCATAGTTTTTAGTATTTTGTATAATAAGAAGATGTTTCTGTTGACCCCATCTACTGAACATTTGTGTGTTTTAATTAGACAAGCCTCTGGTTGCGTCTTCATGCCGTTTAAAGTTAGTCACTGAATGTACATGCATGAGGTATGAATTTAGCCTTCATATAGAGATGGTGAACGTAAGTTTCCCCAGTGAGCAATTCAGAGCACTGAATTAAGCTCTCCCTCTGAATTGCCCTCTGGAGGATGAGGAGCGGGTTTGTGTCTCTTCTCTGAGTGGATGGTGAGCTAAGGGCTGTTTCACCCTCAAGGAACCTGAGGGTAAGCCAAAGAATGTCGGCTGAGTTCAAAACACTGCTCTAACCTTCGGAACATCCTGGCTGTATTCATTTAGGAAAAGAAGTATTTTAGTTGAGCGACCCTTCTGCTAGGTAAAAGGAGAGGATTAAAGGCTCTTGCTGCTTAAAATAATCATTGAAGTGTCATTTTAAGTGTGGGTCTTAAGATGCGGTACGTCTGCATTTCTTGTCTCAACAGGATGAAAGTTTTGGGTCTGTGCCCAGAATGAAAAAGAGCATGGGAATTCCAAGGAGTCTCTTGCTGGAGGTGAAAGATCCCAATGTGGAGGGTGTTATGCTAACAAGAACTGGAAAATACGCAATACCATGTGTTAATGTGTAAGTACGGAATTAATTGGACCGACCAAAAAGTGAACGAGAGAAACCGTGCGTAAACGTGTGTATTGGCTTTGTGTGGCAAGGTTTTGGTAGCAGGGGGGGTTACAGGGGTGGCTTCTGTAAGAAGCTGCTGGAACCTTCCCCTATGTTCAATACCAGCTGGCTCTAAGACGGACCCGCCACCCGCCAAGGCTGAGGCAATCAGTGATAGTGGTAATGCCTCTGTGATAACATTTTTAAGAAGGGAAAAAAAGTTGGGACAGAGGGAAAACAGCAGCCGGAGAGAGGAGTGAGAACATGTAAGAGAAACAAGCCTGCAGACACCAAGGTCAGTGCAGAAGGAGGGGGAGGAGATGCTCCAGGCACCGGAGCAGAGATTCCCCTGCAGCCCCTGGGGAAGACCCTGGTGAGGCAGGCTGTCCCCCTGCAGTCCAGGGAGGTCCACGGTGGAGCAGATCTCCACCTGCAGCCCGTGGAGGACCCCACGCCGGAGCAGGTGGGTTCCCGAAGGAGGCTGTGACCCCGTGGGAACCCCGCGCTGGAGCAGGTTCCTGGCAGGACCTGCGGATCTTTGGAGAGAGGAGCCCACGGAGCAGGTTTTCTGGCAGGACTTGTGACCCCGTGGGGGACTCACGCTGGAGCAGTGTGCTCCTGAAGGACTGCAGCCCATGGAAGGGACACATGCTGGAGCAGTTTGTGAAGAACTGCAGCCCGTGGGAAGGACCCATGCTGGAGAAGTTCATGGAGAACTGTCTCCCGTGGGAGGGACCCTGCACTGGAGTAGGGGAAGAGTGAGGAGTTTTCCCCCTGAGGAGGAAGGAGCGGCAGAGACAAGGTGTGATGAGCTGACCGTAACCCCCATTCCCTGTCCCTCTGCGCCGCTGCGGGGGGAGGGTAGGTAGAGAATTCGGGAGTAAAGCTGTGCCTGGGAAGAAGAGAGGGGTGGAGGGAAGGTGTTCTGAGATTTGGTTTTATTTCTCATTACCCTACTCAGGTTGATTTGTAATAAATTGAGTTAATTTTCCCCAAGCTGAGTCTGTTTTTCTCTTGACGATAATTGGTGAGTGATCTCTCCTGTCCTTATCTCGACCCACCAGCTCATCTGAGCTAATTTCTTTGTTGATCCACTGAATAGGAGAGCTCTGCAGCGGGAAAATTGTTCCCCCCTCCCTATTCTAGTGTGGTGGCGACAGAAAAGTAGTTTCAACTAAATGCCTATGTTTTAGAAGGCTAATGTGGAGTGAGAAGAATTCCATCTCCTGTCTTCCTTTCATAATATCCAAAGCTTGGAAAAGTTTTCCTTTACCCACCCTTAATTTGTTTCTTTTTCCTTCCCCTTTCCCCTCCTCCAGGGAAGCTTATGCTAGAACGAAGAAGGAAAAGCCTCCCTTTTTACCGGAGGAGCCATCCTCTTCCTCCTCAGATGCTCTTATTCCAGATGAGATTTTATGTCTCATTTGTAAGGAGATAATGACTGATGCAGCTATTATTCCCTGCTGTGGAAACAGTTACTGTGATGAATGTAAGTGTGAACTCCCATGTTTGTTAATTCAAAACAGCACATCTGCTCTTCTGAAAGCAGAAAGAGGAGGTAGAGAAATTACTTTGTTACCAGTTCTATTTTATACTTAAGTATACCCTGAATAGGAAAGGGCTCTTCTCGTAGGAAGGGGAAAAAAAGCCAGAGAGCTGTAATAGTTAAATAAATGAATAGTAAAAAAAATAGCTTTTTAGTTAAATTTACATGCGGAAGGACGAGTATGAGAGGAGTGGCTGGTTGTGCAGGCGATTGCAGTATTGGATATTGAATGCATTTAGTTTGCCCACAGCCCTTTCTCTCATACAAAACTGTATAGCCAGCTCTGGTGACTTATGGTGGTCTGCAACAAACGGATAGTTAGAGTCATTTAATCCCCATTTTTCTCCACGGGAGAGTTGCTTAAAACCTTCAGAACTCGAACCTAGTAATGGTTTTTTGAACCTACTATTCGTTTTTTGAGACAAGTTTTATTCATTAACCTTGAGGGTGGGGACTTCTCACTGTACTATGTAGTGGGAAGAAGACTAGCTGAAACATCAAGACACAGCCTACTCTACATCTTCAAATGTTACAACAGTGACATACCAAAACTCTAGAGTTATTTGCTGCATACTAGAAATTTTTTACGCTATTGAACCTTTATAGCTTCCTGCTCTCCATTCAAGACCATATTCACCTGTTGATCATATACGTGTTTTTATAGTTGATTAGAATGCCCAAAACTTCCTTAGTTTGGCTAAATGCTATTTTGATTATTCTAATTGTACACAGGTATTAGAACAGCCTTACTGGAATCTGAGGAACATAGATGCCCAGAGTGTCATCAGACAGGTGTTTCGCCTGATGCTTTAGTGGCCAACAAGTGCCTACGCCGGGTAACATGATGACTTTTACGTAAAGTGCTTGTAAGAATAGGCTCTTTGTCAAAAGCTGAAAGGGAAGGAAATATTCATTTACATCTGCTTAAGCAAGGTTGAATTGAATAAGGCTAAATTTACCTTTCCAGTACATTATCTGTTATCACAGAAGCTTACAGCTCCTTGGAGACAATCTGGCAAATTCAGGTCACGCTTTTGTTTAAGGTGATTGCCTCGCTTTCAAATTCTGTGTTAACACGGCAGTACTTTGAATACAGACGCTCTGAGTTACCAGTCACTAGTATCAGTGTTTAATGTGATGTGTTCATGTATCGGCATGTTGATTTCTTTTGGGATTGATAGCATTTACAGCTAATTACACAAGTAATTTTGCTCTGTGGAGGCTTTTGTTTGTGTATCTGCTGAAGTTTCATATTACCTTTTCGTAAATGTTCTTCTGCCTCTAGGCTGTGAGCAACTTCAAAAATGGAGCCGGTTACAGAAAAAGGCACCGTCAGCAGATTTGGCACCAACAGCAGCTGCCACTGCCACCGCCACCACTCGTGACTCTTACACCTCCTGCTGCTCTGATGACTGCTGCTGAAGCGTCTCCATATTCGCCTCTGTCAATCAGCAGTTTGTTGGAAGAGAAGGTAAGCTTTGTTTCAACATTTGCAGCGATTCTTGTATTTTAGTAGAGCTTATTTGCCAACTGTCTGCATTTATTCACAAGGGCTGTCAGATTCCTGTACTAAGACAACCAGCATTACCAAGTCGTCTGGGCCCCCAAGGACAATCAACACTCACCACTGGTAAGGAACTGTAACTTTTAATTTTGTAAAAAGAATTTCTTTTTAAAAATGATCTTCAGATAAACCGAATGGGATTTTTTGCTTTTTCCTCTCTCTGCTCCAAAAGGTCATCCCGCGAGAGCCGGTACAATTTGCTCAGCAGATGGCAGACCAGGCTGGGAACTGTAAGTGTTCTACAGAAATGCAATGTATTAATACTTGTAACCTGTTAAATGAGGCTGTAACACATAAGTTCTACAACAGCTGATTCATAATGAAGTAAGTGTGCACCGATAGTTGTGTAGAATACAAGTGGTCATTAATTTTTAAATGGCCTAATTGGAATTGGCTTTAACAAAGGGGTATGTGCTCACAGTAAGATTATTTACAATAAAAGTCCAGTGCATAATTGAAAAGAGGACTCTGAAAAATGAACGCTTTCTGAGGAAACGATAAGTGCATCTAAAAATCAAATATAATTAAAGGATCAGGTGGAAAGCCACCCTTTTGCTCACTTGCTGTATAAGGCTGAAGAAATTGATTTCCCAATAGAAACCAGCCTCCAGCGTTCTTTTTTGAACAACTTAGTTGATTCTGATTGAGCAAATCATTGGAAAAGTCAAGGCTGTTATTATAGGACAATTTTGAGGTTCTTCAATTTAGTCGTCTCAAATAGCCCAGCTGCTTTCTCTCCGATGGGAAGAGAAGAGTCTGTTTTATCTATTATTGCTGTGCCAAGTCAGTCCTTCATTTTTTTATATACTTGACGTTAGATAGACTGTAAGGGTGCAGAGTCTTTATAAAATCTCAAAGATAAATCCAAACAAAAATCGGGATCCATCCCACAGATGGTTTAAAATCTCAGATCCAGTAAGCAAGAAAATACCAATGCAGGGACAAGAACAGGCCAAGTACATCATCATGAGGCAACAGCACAGGAAGCGTATGTGGAAGAGGTTAAAAGAAGTTTGAGAGAAGATGAGTTAATATTTGTGCAGGACTTTGAAGGTTAGAAGTGCGAAATATTAAGTGTCTCAAGGAGTAGCAGAGGGGCGGTGGGCACATGGCACGTGGGAGATGGGAGCCTCTGTTAAGCATGGGCAGCCTCCACCCGCAGCTGCAAAGCTGAGTGTAAGGAGAGAAGACCGAGGGGAGTGTTGGGGGTGAGGATGTGGAAGGCGAGGATGAGGATCAAGAAATGAGTGTAATCTCCCATGAACGGAAAGCAGGGAGAAAAATGCTTAAGTTGAGAACAAGAAGTGCTTGCCACCATGCTCCCGCTTCCTTCGCTTTCCCCTTTAAAATCAGGCAGAGTGTAACAAACAGTGACACATGTTTTCGGGTTTCGTTAGAGGTCCAAACCGAGGACGCCTGCACAGTGAGTGTACCCAAAGGACTCAGGCGCCAGCACTACCAGAATCAACACCAGTCTTTGTGCCTGTGCCTCCAGCTCCCTTGTATCCTCCAGCACACCATGCACTTCTTCTTCCACTGGGGGTACCACCACCACCGTTTCCTCCTCAGTTTCCACCTGGCCAGCCTCCATCTGCTGGGTGCACTGTCCCCCCTCCAGGATATCCCCCAGCTCCTGCAAACACATCATCAGCTTGGGTCCCAAGAGCAGTACCCATGTCTCCTTCACTTACCATCCCAAGGACACAAGCATCTCCTTTCTCTAGGGAGGAGTTTTACAGAGAACAACGGAGTCTTAAAGAGGAGTAAGTATTTGGCTCAGTGAAGCTGCGTGGGGCTTCATGTTTGTATTTTGATGGCATAACGAGCTGCAGTTACACTCAAGTGCACCTGACGTAAGCAAAAATGACAGTGTTTTTTCCAATATACTTTTTTTGTTGCAGATGGTAAACATGCAAAACTAAACCAAGACAAATGTCATTCTAGAACTTTCCCTAAAACTTGTAGGAATGCTAAACTGTTTTTGCTGAAATAGCACGTTCCCCTTTTGCGTTTGCACGCAGTCTATATTTTCTCATATAGGCCATGTTTTGTTTCTTGGTGCCTTTTTGTAATAAAGGTCAAACTTATTTTAACAGGGAAAAGAAAAAGTCCAAACTCGATGAGTTTGCCAGTGATTTTGCTAAGGAATTGATGGAACGTAAAAAGATTCCAAAGGAGCAGAGGCATTCATTTTCCAGGTAACTGGTTTACATGTCTGTAATGGAGAAGCAGGTTGTCTGGAAGAATCAGGGGGAGTTCCACTGCACCTCTCTCTCATTGGATGGATTGGATGATTCAAGGGATTAGCAGGGATAGGAGTTTCATATGTAGGTTACTAGCTCAAATATGGCAGAGATTACAGTTGACTGATAGTGATAATGGGGCAGCAGTTGTTAAGGAAGAGGGGTCTCTTTTCCTGAAGCTTCTCTGCAATGACACCCTTCACCTCCTGAGAGCCGTGAGGAGGCTGGGAACTGAATAGGTGTAGCAGCCGGATTTTCTGCATCTCCCTGTTCTGATTGTAACCATTACCTCAAAGCACATCGGAGGAGATAAGTGAGACAATTGTCTCCATTTCGTCTTTTGTCTCTCTCCTGTGGATACACGGAGAGATTTTAAGCTGGACTGCAAACTGGTGGCTTTCACTAGAATTTTGTTGACATTGTTAAATGAAAAACAAGAAAAACTTGTGAAGAAAAAACTCAGGGCAGCTGATGTTTTCTATCCCCCAAATCACTTGGGCGGGAGTCTGAATAGCTGTCTCTTAGTAATGCTGTCAGTAGCTTTCCTAGAGTAATGGCATTGAGTCATATTACTCGAGGCTGAGTTTAGAAGCCTTTAGATACGACTTTTTCTTGAAGCACGGTCACTATCCTTGGTTAGAGCTAGAGGTATGTGCAAGATTTTGCTAGGACGTTGGGCTAGAAGTGTTGATTGTAAGACTGCAGTACAAGTATTTTGCATCCTGTACAAATTGCCAAAGAAGTAGTGAAGTTAAAGAGACTAAGCAGGCATTTTGAAATTGAGCTTTACTGTCTTCAGGCCAAACCATGTTTTCCTGATGTTTGATACTGCACTGTAGCCATTAAGACTTGCTCTTTTTGCATCTTACTGCAACAACTGCAATGAATTGCGCTGCATGTAGTTGCAGAGTAGTGAAAAAAAGTGTGCATTGACATAGCAGTAGAGGGCACTATACACCACCTGAAATCGGCCAATAGGTCTGGTAGTTCATGTGGTAGAAGTGAGTGGAAACAGACTTAGCCTTCCTCTCTGTTTTTCCACTAACAAAGCAACAGCTGTTCTGTCTTGTGAGCAGAAACTTTTACATGCTATTAAGTTCTTCAGCTGGCAGTAGCATTATGTCAGCAGCTGAAAGAACATAAGTGTATGGAGAGTCAAAAAACCTCAAACCAAATTTGGGAGGAAAAAACTGGGGAGAGTGACTGTTTTGAATTAACTTGTGTGTGTGTGTGTTGTGTTTTTTTTAAGGTCCAAGCCTCCTTATAGTGCTTCGTCCTACTCTAGAAGTTTCTATACCTACTCCAAGTCAAGATCAGCTTCTTCCCCCTCTCGCTCCCACTCTGGATCATTTTGTCGTTCCCATTTGCATTCCTACTCGCCATCGCAGCTGTATCCAAGAAGAGGCAAAGGGAAGAGTCGTAACTATTGTTCTAGGTCAAGGTCACCTGGTAATAGAGCTGGAAGTTACCCTGAAAAATCTTCCGGAAGAGCGCGCCCTGTCATCAAAGATCCTACCAAATCAAAAGAGAAGGAAGTGGAATATCCACAGGGAGGTGGCAAAGGAAATAAACATAAAAAACACCAGGAGAGAAGAAAAGGAGATGAGAATGAAGGATTTCCTTCATTTCGTGAAAAATCTCCTGGAATGGAACCTCCTGCGAAAAAAGTGAAGGAGGAGTTGCCCAAGACAGGCAGTGTTGAAACATCTTCCTCTCAAAAGGGTGAGAAGGTTCTTGGTACCCCCCAGAAAGTTCACCCAAAAGTGACAAAAGATCACCCAGAAACCAGAGCAGCCATGGAGGAAAAGGCAAAGAAAGACCACAATGAAAATGACAGTGAGAGTAATGTATCTGCAAAAGATGAGGGAGCTGCAGGAAAACGTCCAAAAGACCCGAAAGAAAAGTCTGCTGATAAGGTGAAAGAGGATACGGCAGCACCTGCTGCAGTTGACCAGCCTGAAGCAAGCAGAAGTCAAAGCCGTCCCAGTGTTAGCTGTAGTCAAAGGCCTCCTGAGAGTCAGCCTCGAAGCCACAGCAGCAGTGCCAGCTCAGGTGAGAGTCAAGACAGCAAGAAAAAGAAAAAGAAAAAAGAGAAGCAGCAGCACAAGAAGCATAAGAGTCACAAGAAGCATAAGAGTCACAAGAAGCATAAGAAACACATTGGAAGCGAAACGGAATTGGAGAAGAGCCAAAACCACAAACACAAGAAGGAAAAATCGAAGGAGAGCAAAGATAAAGATAAGCAAAACGTGAAATCTGTCACTACATAGAATGACGGATATTAAAAAAATGACTTAATTCCCAAGTCATCGGTATTAAATTTTGTTAAAATGTAAATGAATTCAAGCGTTGCAAATAGTGACATGGAAGACCCTGTGCTGCACTTAAAATATTGCTGCTTGATTATTTGAGTTTTACATCAGAGCTTTATAGAAGTGAACATTTTGTAGAGAATTGTGAGTTGTGGCCATGTATCATGAAAGGTTTTGCTGGGGCATGTTATTTTTAACCATTGTTGATTAGTTTGGGTGGGGTATACTGCAAAAAATTTCACAGCTGAATTTTGTTTTGCTTGCCTGGCAGAAGAAGGTGGTACCTGTTACAGAATAGCAGCAGCAAAATGCTTTGCAGAATCCATTACAGCCCTGTTATGTCCCTTTTTGGTTACAATAAATTTTCAGTAAACTATCCAACGTGATGAGATTTGCAGTGATAGCTGAACAGGAGCAGAGAAGAGGCTAGTGACAGAAAAAAGGTACCAGTAGAAGCTTGCTGGTAGCTAACACGTACAAAAAATAACATATCAAGGGGTTTCATTTTGAAAAGACAGGTAGGACTTTAAATCTTTTGAACTGATGCGACGTGGGGAGGTGCTGCCAAGAGGTATGTTTTTTTCCTGTGCCAAGTGGCCTTGTTTTTGTATTGTAAAAGGTAGGATGTGGCCCCAAACAGAGAGCCAGTCTTCACAGCTGGTCCTGACTATTTTAGAATAACGTTCAATACGAAGCTGTCACATTTCAACCTTGTTCCAGTTTGTTTGGAAAGCTGTTGTCATTTGCCAGCAGACCCCCCCGGACACCTGGGACCCCCCCAGACACCTGGGTCCCCTCGGTCGCGCTGCGGCCGCAGCTTCATCTCGGTGAAGGGGACGGAGAACTCGAAGCCTTTCCAGGGAAACCAGTTGCTGCCCTGGGGAGAGCTGGGGAGGGGGGGTCCATCAGGCCCTGTAGGCACCCTGTAGGCACCCTGTAGACCCCTGTAGGGGCCCTAGAGAACGCCCCCCTGCCCTGTCCCTGCCGCATGCTCTGTCGCTCCTATAGGGGCCCCATGGCCAGGCAGAGCACTGGGGGCAAGTGGGATATGCTGGGAGCAACTGGGAGTAACTGCGACTATGCTGGGGTGCAACTGGGATCACACTGGGAGCAAGTGGGCCCATGCTAGGGGCAACTGGGAGCAACTGGGATCACAGTGGGGGCAACTGGGATCATATTGGGAGTGAATGGGAGTGACTAGGAGAAACTGGAAGCACAGCTGGAGCAACTGAGACCGTGCTAGGGACAACTGGGAACATACTAGGAGCAAGTGGGACCACACTGGGAGGGACTGGAAGTGACTAGGAGCAATGGGGATTTTGCTGGGGGAAATTAAGACTATGTTGGGGGGCAACTGCGACCATGCTGGGGCAACTGGGAGTGACTGGGACCACACTGGAAGCAAGTGAGATCATGCTGGCAGCAAGTGGGACCACACTCGGGGCAACTGGGATCATACCGTGAGCAACCAGAATCATACTGGGAGTGACTTGGAGCATGCTGGGGGCGCTGGATTGTATTGGGAGCGACTGGAATTGTACTGGGAGTGACTCTGAGCCTACTGGGGGCAACTGCGACCATACTGGATTAACTGGGAACAAGTGGGACTATGTTGGGGGGCACCTGGGACCATGCTGGGGTACCTGGGAGCAACTGGTATCATGCAGGGCAAGACGGGGATCATACTGGGAGCAACTGGGACTACACTGCTGGCAACTGGAATCATACTGGGAGCGACTGGGATCATACTGGGAGGAACTGGGCCACCGCCCTGGCCCCTCTCCCTGGTCAATAAACGCTGAGTTGCGTGCCCGGACGCCTGGGTCCCCGCAGAACCCAAACAGTCCCCCCACCCAAGGACACAGCCCCGAACTCCTGGGTGTCCCCTGGCATTCCTGGTTCCCCCCCAGATGCCCGGGTTCCCTACCAGCTCCCCAAAGAGGAGGTGACCGATGGTGTAGAAGGGGAAAACCTCAAAGGGGTCCAGGAGGGCCCCCCCATGGGAACGCAGCTCCTGGGGTAACTGGGATCCTACTGGGGGCAAGTGGGAGTAACTGCGACTATGTTGGGGTGCAACTGGGATCACACTGGGAGCAATTGGGCCCATGCTGGGGGCAACTGGGATCAGAGTGGGGGCAACTGGGATCATATTGGGAATGACTGGGAGTGACTAGGAGAAACTGGAAGCACAGTTGGAGCAACTGGGACCGACTGCAACCACACTGGGAGGAACTGGGATCATGTTGGGGGCAACAGGGATGAGATGGGTTGACCCTGGCTGAACACCAGGTGCCCACCAAAGCCGTTCTATCACTCCCCCATCCTCAGCTGGACAGGGGAGAGAGAACATTATAACAAAAAGCTTGCGGGTCGAGATAAGGACAGGAGAGGTCATTCACTAATTACCGTCACGGGCAAAACAGACTCAATGTGGGAAAATTAACTCAATTTATTACCAATCAACCAGAGCAAAGTAATGAGAAATAAAACGAAATCTCAGAACATCTTCCCACCACCCCTCCCTTCTTCCCGGGCACAACGTCACTCCCAGATTTCTCCACCAAGCCCCCCCAGCGGCACAGGGGGACAGGGATGGGGTTTACGGTCATCACACGATATTTTCTGCCGCTTCACCTCCTCAGGGCGAGGGCTCATCACACTCTTCCCCTGCTCCAGCGTGGGGTCCCACCCACGGGAGACAGTCCTCCACGAACTCCTCCAACGTGGGCCATTCCCACAGGCTGCAGTTCTTCACAAACTGCTCCAGCATGGGTCCATTCCATGGTGTGCAGTCCTTCAGGAGCACACTGCTCCAGCGTGAGTCCCCCACGGGGTCACAAGTCCTGCCAGAAAACCTGCTCCGTGGGCTCCTCTCTCCACAGATCCGCAGGTCCTGCCAGGAACCTGCTCCAGCGTGGGGTTCCCACGGGGTCACAGCCTCCTTCGGGAACCCACCTGCTCCAGCGTGGGGTCCTCCACGGGCTGCAGGTGGAGATCTGCTCCACCGTGGACCTCCCTGGACTGCAGGGGGACAGCCTGCCTCACCAGGGTCTTCCCCAGGGGCTGCAGGGGAATCTCTGCTCCGGCGCCTGGAGCATCTCCTCCCCCTCCTTCTGCACTGACCTTGGTGGCCGCAGGCTTGTTTCTCTTACATGTTCTCACTCCTCACTCCGGCAGCTGTTTCTCCCTGTCCCAACTTTTTTTCCTTCTTAAAAATGTTATCACAGAGGCGTTACCACTATCACTGATTGGCTTGGCCTTGGCCAGTGGCGGGTCCGTCTTAGAGCCGGCTAGTATGGGCTCGCTCTCTCTCGAACACAGGGGAAGCTTCCAGCCGTTTCTTACAGAAGCCACCCCTGTAACCCCCCCCCGCTACCAAAACCTTGCCACACAAAACCAATACATTCCCAGAGAATGGTACGTGTGCAGTGGCTGCCAGGACGCGCTACTTTTTCAAACTGGTAAGCGAGCGTAGTTACGTATAGTGAAACGTCCTGGCTGAGGGGAGTGAGCATGGTTAGACAGAAGATGCAACTCCAGCTTGTTTTGTCATCCAGGTAAAGGTGGCCAGATCAAGTGCTGGTTTGTGTGGCATGAGAAAAAAGTATGTTAGATGTGTCTTTGGTGTACATCCGATGCTTCCTATTCTAGGTCAGAAAACACCTATTAGAATAGTCCCTTACTTACAGGACTTACAGAGTTAACGAAGCCATGGGTGGCTGAAAGTACGAGGACCCACTTTACATTCATTGGAGCTCATGCTGGTGGGGTCCTGGCTCACGGCCGCTGCTCTGAGGTCTCCCATCTGACCTCGCTGTAATTCCTACTTGGGGTGCAGGCTACTGACAGTACTGAAGGGGTATTATTTTGCATAGCAGTGTTGGATCTAGTAACATTGTGTCCAAAACCACTGGGCAAGTCCCTGGTCCAAACAGATCAATGATTTTTTTACTTTTTCCTCCCCTAAGAAGTTGAGGCCCTGCTTTAAAACATCTTTAAAAGATCCTGACCTCAAAATGGCAACAATTTGGGCACAGGCGACGGGTCAGGTCATTTGTTTTAGTGTTCTCCTAAAACCCAAGGCAGGTGTTTTCTCTATTCCAAACCTATTTTTCTCTTCTCTTCACATTCCTCCCCCAAAAGAGAAAAAAAAAGCCGGGAGTAGTCCCATTCCTTGTCCGAAAGCTGCTCTGCGCCTGCCTGACACCAGACACAATCCACACAGAGAGCAATCGGAGCCAAACCCTGCACTTCCATTGGGACAGCAGCCTTGGAAAACTTCTTTGCTGGGTTGCTTGAAGACCTGTAACTGCAACAAAGCCTCCCTGACGGGTAGACTAGAACACCAGTTTGTTGCCAATTAAAAAGGGAGCAGGACAGCAGCAACAAACCCAAACGAGAACAGCTTCCCCCAGCCCCGCTCTTCCCAGGCTCAGCCTCACTCCTCCCTTCCCAACTCCTTGACCCCCTCACCCCCCCAAGCAGTGCAGGAGCACAGGGAATGGGGCTGCTGGACAGCCCAGAGCACCTCGTCTCTGCCGCGCTGTCCTCACACCGTTCCCCTGCTCCCGCCTGGACCCCACGGGCCACAGCTCCGGCCAGAGAACCTGCTGCTGCCAGGGCTCCTCTCCAGGGGCTGCAACTTCCTGGTGGAGCTGTCAAAGGCTGCCTGAGGGCGACAGGGGTGGTGGCTGGATCCTCCTCCAGGCACCCATTTCACAGAATCACAGGCTACTTGAGGCTGCCCAGGAGGTCACCTGGAGGGTGAAGTCACCTGGTCCCAGCCCCCTGCTCAAGCAGGGCCACCTGCAGCCGGTTGACCATGACCATGTCCAGAGGGCTGTGGAACATCTCCAAGGATGGAGACTCCACAGGCTCGTCACCCGCACAGCACCCTTTGCTGAACTGCGTGAGGTCTCTGTCAGCCCATCTCTCCAGCCTGCCCAGGCCCCTCGGGATGGCAGCACGACCCCCTGGCTGAAGCACCTCTCCTCCCAGCCTGCTGTCACCTGCCAACTTGCTGAGGGTGCACTCTGCCCATCACCCAGACCATTAGTTAAGGAAAATGTTAAACAGGATCGGACCCGGTACTGACGCCCGGGAGACACCGCTAGCTCCTGGCTTCACACTAGGCTTGGTGCCACTGAGCAGCACCCTCAGGGCCCGGCCGTTCAGTCTGATGCAGTCCCGCTCGCTGTCGGCTCATCCAGCCCACATCCATTCAAGTGACTTGAACTCCATCTTTAAAAAGAAGAGGTTGCAAGACGGGCACACGCAAACACACTGCTTTCAAAATCCCACAATGTAAACTTCTCGGACTGGGTATTTCCACCAATTGCCGCAACACCTACAGAGAAAGAAACGCCCTCTAAATTCAACAGGGAAGGCCAACGAGTCTTTTTAATTCTGGCTTTGGCCTTTCTGCCTGCTGGGTGCAAACGAGTGTTGTTTCTGCAAGGCGATCCCCAAAGCTGAACACGGATTAAAGCTCTTCCTGGAGGGACCTGTGGGCAGGCAGGCCAGCCGGCAGAGCTGTCCGAGTCTCTGGAACGTCTCTCTGAGCTCTTCCTGGCCAGAGGCAGCACTGGGAGGAGAGACAGGGTGGGCGGCTGGTGCCCTTTGTGCAGCTTGGTCCCTGCTGGGGGAAGTTTTGATGCTTCCTGGATTCCTGGATTCCTCAATTCCTCTCTAGCACTGCAGCAGTCAGATGCCGTGCTCCTCCCTCATCCAGGTCAACAATCTGCCCCCGTCACGATCTCAACACCCCGAGTGATTGCCTGATGTGCATCTCCGGGGTGCTGAAACCCTCCTCCTCCCTGCTGAGGGGTCACACTCGGTGGTGTCCACAAACTGGCTACAGAGGTCAGAGCCCCGATGTGGGGATCTGCTCCGCTCTCTCGGCCGCAGCTGAGCTTTCTCCCGAGCGGCCCTGGCTGTGGGAGCCTGCTTGGAGCTGGCATTGGAGGACCCTGCAGCCGCATCATCCCTTGGGGCTCGGTCATGACGTGGAGGACTTGCTCTCCACCTCCCCTTCCTCCTCGCTGAGTGGTGGTAGTCTGTGGTCTCCAAAAACTGGCTGCGGAGAGCGTAGCCCTGCTGCAGGGATCTGCTCTGCTTCTGCATTGGCAGGGTTTGCTCCTGAGCAGCACTGGGTGCAGGAGCCGACTGGGAGGTGCTGTTGGAGGGCCCTGGAGCAGCACCATCCCTGGGAGTGTCATCACGACTTGGAGGACTACTTCTCCTCCTCCTCCTCCTCCCTGTTGAGTGGTCGTAGTCTGTGGTGTCTACCAACCAGCTGCGGACTTCTCTTCCCCACTGTGGGGATCTGCTCCGGGCCCTCTCCCTGGCACCGTTCCTCTGGCAGCAGGAAGAAGGGCTGAATCCGTGCTCCTCTTTGTTGCTGTCTTCTTGCACAGTGTGCAGAGGGGCAAATGGTGGAGAGCGGACCGGGCATGCAGCTTTCCTTCTGGACACCAGCCTTAGGCAGCCGCAGAAGAAGCGATGCAAGCAGGAGCCCACGTAGGAGGCGATGCTGAGCCTGCCTGGCCAGCCTGCAGATGCCTCCCGTGCACCTGCCTGGGTTAGCTGGCTGGTGCTGGCTGGTGCAGAGGAGCTGCTGTCCTCTGGAGAGTCCTCCATGCCCACCGCCACGTCCTGCAAAGAGAGCTGTGCAAAGGTCCTGCCGTTTCCTGCTGAAAGGACCTGAACAGTGGGGAAACCCCAGAAGCTGTGGGAGGGGACAGCTAAGGGCCTCCCAAAGGCTCTCCTGGAGGGCTGCAAAGGCAGAAGGGCCAAAGGCAGACAAATGGGGTGGATGGAGGTGGGATGCTTTGAGAGGGAGGAGCGGCTATGAAGAAAGCGGCAGCATGGGTGGGAGAAGAGAGCAATGCCAAGATCCCAGAAAGAAACCTGCTGTCCATCTGGTGCCCTGACCCACCTCCCCAGGTTACCTTAGTCCTAGGAGGCAGACCCTCTGGTCCCACAGAATCCTCCTGCTTGCTGTCGGCCCCACATTGACTGAGGGAGGAACAGGCATATGCTGGTGCCAGTGAGGAAGGCACCCTTTCTCCCATTTTCAAATCAGAGCACCTGGAGAAAAAAAGAGTGATCTGCATTTAGGGCTGTTCTTGCAGCTTTGTCTGGGGTTCAGTCATTTTCTTGGAGCGGTTTCTACAACAGACAGAAGATGTAACCAAGACTACAAATGGGAAAATTGATTGGGGTCTAACCCACCAGGTCTGCCCCTGTCAGAGCAAGTCCTCGTCTTTATCATCCCTACAGCCTCCATTTCATAGAATCATAGAATCATCGAATGGTGTGGGTTGGAAGGGACCTTAAAGATCATCTAGTTCCAAGCCCCCTGCCATGGGCAGGGACACCTTCCACTAGACAAGGTTGCTCAAAGCCCCATCCAACCTGGCCTTGAACACCTCCAGGGAGAGGGCATCCACAACCCCGCTGGGAAAACTCTCCCAGTGTTTCACCACCCTCACCGTAAAGAATTTCTTCCTAATATCTAATCTAAATCTTCCCTCTTTCACTTTAAAACTGTTACCCCTCGTCCTATCACTACACTCCCTGATAGAGAGTCCCTCCCCATCTTGCCTGTAGGCCCCCTTTAACTACTCTTCTCTACATTAGCCAGCTTCAGACAGCAGACAAGTAGCACTTTACACCAGGGCAGCAGCCTGAAGCCCGGCAAGGGAAGATAAGGACTGACGTGGGGTAGTTCAGATTCAACAGCACTGAAGGAGGCAGGTAGTAATTGTCTCCTATGACAGAAAGAGAAACAGGCAGGAGGAGGAGAAGAAAAATAGCAAAGACAGGAAAAGGAAACGTATTCTGAACACATTTTAATACTTGTCATCACCTGACATAAAACAGTAAATAGGCTTGCTGCCTGAGAACTGTCTCGATGCCACAACCATCCACAGCCATGTCGTTCATCTTGTACCACAGTCCATTGCTGGCCTGCAAAGAAAGGCATCAGTCTCTGGAGATGAACCGCATGGATTCTCCACAAAAACACGGGCGGAAAACTACAGAACCAAGCGTATGCCGACACAAATCCAATCCAGCCCCTAAGGAGACCTTCTCCCCCCAACCCTTGGCCGCCAGTTACACTGCCAGGAAGGTTTGTCTTCCCCAGCACACATTTTTCCCCTGCTAGGAAGGAAGTTGCTCTTTACCTTTGTGTAGCACAAATAGTGTCCTTCACCACAGCTGTCACCATGATGCACCAGGACAGCATATAAGGAGTAGAGGAGCACTTCTCCAGCTGTCTGGGACATGTATGGCTGAAGATCCAAGTACTTCAGGATACTCCACAACCTACAGGGAGAGCAGGAGGGCTCAGATATGATCCTGAAGTACTACATGAAATAGCCTTCAACATGGCATGGTTTGGCTGGCAGGAAACTGTTCCCAGCCAAAGCAGCTCTGTTGGAGCAGAGTACATGCTTGTCTTCCCACCGGAACTCTCCTCTCCTCGGAAGGGAATACGAAAAACCCCACAGGAACAGCTTGTGAAAGAGCGTACTGCTTTGGGAAATCTCCTGCTCCGGGAAGAGAAAATTGCCCTCCAGTGGCATACAAACCTTGCTGATCTTCCTGCCGGTGCAATCTTCAAACCTTTTCAGACACACTGTGAGAACCCTGGGCGCGCAATGGACTGTAAACCCCTTGGAGGCAGCAACCATCTTGTCACACCTTGAAAGCAAGCACAGAGCCAAGTGCTGAAATGCACCCAATTTTCCCCCAAGAAGACCAGACAAGCTTTCATGTCTCACACAGCCTTACACTATTTTAAGGCTATTCAGTACCATAAGGCCATATTAAAAAAAGCTGCGTCTCATTATCATGCATTAAGCCTATGTGAAACGATGACTTCTGCTCAATGACATGCAGCACCTTCCCGCAGGATCTAGTACTACTAGGTCGCTAGTAATCATCTTACTTGCTACATTTAAAGCAGTTTTCACCATCCAGCTGCTCCGGTTTCACAAAGTCCTCCAGAGCTGCAGTGACAGAAGAGGCTGCCTGGAGGAGTGAGAAAGGAGAGCAGTGAGCTGCGGGCAATGCCCTTGCCCAAACACTTACTAGGAGTTGACAAGAAGACCCAGGTAGCTGATGCTGAGGAGACGCACTTTGAGCCCGCAAGCAGTGTCCAGAAGGAGGCAGAAAGAGGGTATGATGCTGAACATTTCCCTCAGGGAACTGAAATCCTGAGGGATTCCCGGGGCTATCGGGAGCTACTTCCCTGTGGCACTGCAGGGTCATCAATAATGAAAACGATACAACCCATCAGCCTGGGAGCCAGATGGGGTGCTGAGGGAGGGCAAAAGGAAGAAGGATGAGAGTACGTCAAGGGTGCAGAGAGGATAATTCGTACTTGTCCAGCTTTAAGCCAGCACCTCCAAGGAGACCACTGCCATGGCCTCCCCAGAAGAACTCAGCCCATTCCACTTCCGACCCTCCACCAAGCTCTCTTGTGGTCGCAGTATACGTTTTTAAGTCGACCGCATGGATTCCGGAAAGCTACAGGGGCCTTGGGATGTCTTGAAGCACAGCTATAAACCCTCTTACCTTTATATCCAAAGGGACATCCAGGAAAGCCTCGTAGGAATCAGAAACTGCTTTGCAGCTCAAGCACGTGACTGGAAGGCAAATCAAAATGCTCAGCGATAGGGGAAGTCACTGGCTGTGCCAGTTTCCGTCCTTCATACCTACTATGCCAGTCACACGACTGGCTGTTTATCACAGGCCAACAGAAGGGCACAGACAATTCCAAGTTGAGCAATAGTTGCGGAAAAGTACCTCTGGATCTCAGAAAGCCCCCAAATATTTGATGAATGACGGTAGTTGCTTGAGAAGACATGTCCAATCTGGAAATAAATGGGAAGGCAGAGGGTGATCTCCTCCAAGAGTCTTGCTTTGTCAGAAAGCCCTGGGCATAAGTTTTCCTTGGTGCGAATACATCAAGGAGTCCAAAGGGCTCGGGAACATTGAAAAGGTAATTTGCTTGTGCTTACTTGCTGCTTCCACTCAGACAAGCTCTCTGCATGGCATCGACAGTATAGCATAGGAACTCGTGGGCATCTTCCTGCCTGCCAAGCTGGAAATGTTCTCCTATTCCTAAGAAGGAAGAAGCTAGTAATTCTCTCCTGCAAGAAGGGGAGAAAACCTGTAAAAGCACCTGAAATGACTTACGTGTGAGGACACTGATGACAGCGCTAGGCTGGATGGCACTGACCAAGGAATGCAGGACCTTGTTAACGTGCGCTTCCATTATGCACATCATGCAGAAGTCTTGCTGACGACCTGAAGAGGGAGAGAGGGAGGGAGGGAAGCAAGCTCCTCAGGTTAGCAAAATAGCCATAGCGATGGGAAGCCTCATGGAGATCCTGAAGTTTTAAGAACAGTCTCCACTCCTCCCAAGGTGCCAACGTCCCAACCAGCTCGGGACATTTTAGTGTGTAGAAAACTTTCTTCAGAGGGATGCTTAACTGACAGAAGTTTTCTGCGCAATAAGCAAAGAGAGGTTGACTTGCAGGAATAGGGACCAAGACCCGGGGCTACAAAGAAGTGCCTATCTGAAGGTGAACACACCTAGATAAGACAAGCGGCTGCTAGGCCTGAGCGTTCAAAGAACAGCTCCTTGTGGGGTCGACAAAGAAGGGCTGCTTTTCTCCTGAATCAAATTCCAGATTCTGGGAATCCTGGGGAAGTGCCCCACAGATGTACAAGGAAATGTTCCTCAAAGTACTCACACGACTGGCTGTGCTCACGAGAGAGCAGGTAGTTGGCCAGAGGGGCTGTGTACGTCAGGCACTGCAGGACGGAGTTGACGAAGCACGTATTGCCCAGGTTGTGCAGTCCCGCTCCAGCTCTCTGTCTTTGCTGCCAATCCATGCAAATCTTCTCCGGGGGAAAGAGGATCCTTTGTTGTGGAGCCATTTCCTTGGCAATGACTGCAGGGAAATGACGTTTGAAAAGAGATGACACAATTTTGTTGCACAAAAGCATTTTTAAAAGTCGAGTTCTGTACAGGAGCACTCAGGACAACCAGCTCCAACCTCCAACCCAGAAACACTGGGGGAAGCCTAATGCTGCCGTTGATACTTACTGGTCAAGAAACAGCTTTGGAAAATAGGCTGTTACCCTGTTTATTGTGCCAAAAGTCCAACAAGCCCACACTCCGATTTCTGTGCCCAGGGCTACCTTCCTTTCCCTCTCGAGACTTGAATTGGATTATCAGGTCAAGTCTCCCCTGTTCCTGACTGTAAATTGATGAAAACGAGCAAGTATCTAGCACAGAAGGTAACCCAACTGATGTCAGATCTTTCTACGAGCAAGGTCATCTTTCAAAGTCTTGTACTAGTGGCAGAGGAGTGACAGAGGAGCGTTTTCCTGCGTCTAATCGGAAGCACCTGGATAAGTCTGGCTGCTATCAGGAAATGCCCCAGAATTCACTCTAGGCTGTCAGCACATTCAAGGATGGAGCACCAGCCACGTCCGTTGCCTTTGGGGATTCACAAAGCCCAAGCCTGCTGGCGAAGCCGTTACTTACGGGAGTCGTTCCCCATTGCGGCCATCACTCCTCTCAGGAACAGAGGGGAAAGCTTTGGATGACAAAGGAGGTCAGGACGTGCTCCAGAAAGAGAAGATCAGCGCCAATCCCGTCTCCTGATCACAAAGAAATAATTGTAGCTCAACAAGATGCTTAAAAAAAACCCCCAAATGCAACCCACAGAACAGCATCCACCATCAACAGTGTTTCAGTGGCTCTTGTAACCGCTGTCAAGCTGCAGGCTGATGGCCCCACTGTCCCTGTCACAGGACTCCAGTTGACAGCAATTACCGAGGCCCTTTTGAAAGACTGCATTGCGTGTCACCTTCTCGGAAGAGGACCTGCTGCTTACCTGTGGCTAGCCTTAGCAGCAGAGCCCTCGGGCTCTCCAGCCCACACTTGCTCACCTTGGATGCAGGAGTGACCGGCTTTCGGCCGCTATTTTAACGTCTGCCTTTGCCGTGCTCCTTTTCTGTCTCCCTTCCTACCGCCTCAGTCAGGGCAGGCTTCTTGTCATTCTAGGCTGAGCCCAACACCTCAGACTACACTGCCACCCCCTACTTACCTATCCTAGGATATGGTAAGGAAATAGCAAACAGGAACTCTACCCATAGCCCATCTCTGGCCAGCCTATCAAGGTGTAATAGCTCAGCCTGCAGCTCAGAAGGCACAGACCAGCCTGTACTTTCATCCCGTATCTACCTACTCTATGATCTGTCCTGAAAGTCAAATCATAATTACCTTTAAAGAGGATGGAAGTTGAGAATTGAGCTGTAAATGATAACTGGCTGGAAAAATGTAGGCACGCAAGTAGCAAAGGAAGGAGCTGAGTTATCCCGAAGGTCAGCTCAGCCCAACTAGCTTTTGCTGGCCTGCTTTTCAGGATCCCAAGACCTGGCCAGGTGTGCTCACAAGCGCCGGGCAGGTGCCACATCACTGCCCCTTTGTGACACGGGGCTGCACGGGGACATGTCCCCTTGAGGCCATCGAGCACCACAGTCGCCACAGCCCGGGCACTTCCTATAGCCGGCAGTCACTGGACCTCCGCACATGCTGCTGGCGCAGGGCTGTTTGTCTGCCGGCAGAGCTCCCACCTCTTCCTGCAGCTGCATGGGTTGGATGAATAAAAGCCTGCCCAGGGCTGTAAGCGTGCCTGTTCACAGCTTTGGCTGGCACGCTCGGGTTGCCGAGATGTCCTCTCCCTTCACTGTCACTGCGGCACTGGCAGCCGAGTGCCCCACGGCAAGGCACGCTGCATCTCCGCCAGGCTGCCTTGTCCTGGCTGGCTGCTGACAGGAGGGGACACGGGGTGATGACAGCCTGCAGGGTGACAGGAGGGACACCTGGGAATGACAGGAGGGAAACGGGTCAATGACAGGCTAGGCGTATGACAGGAAGGACACGGGTCAGTGACAGCCTGGGGGGTGACAGGACACGAGGCTGCGAGGAGGAGCCGGGTGGGCGCCGTCGCCATCTGCCACAGTAGATACCGTCGCAGAGCAGGCATCGCCTGGCCCTGACCACATCGTGTGTCCACCACAAGTTCTTCTCCAAGCTGAACTATGGTACAGTCACCTTCGACTGCCTCTGTATCTCTCTGCGTGACCTCAAGCTCCAGATCATGGGCCCCGAGAAGCTGACGGCAGCCAGCTGCGACCTGCACGTCACCAATGCCCAGACCAAAGAAGGTGCGTGGGGGCAAGAGGAACGGGGCCTTGGGGACTGCCCGGCTGGTGGCGTCGCAGGTGACCCTGCGACGGCCATGGCCTGCGGGAGCCATGCTCTGCCCTTTGTGGCTCATGCCCATGTAGCATGAGTCAGGCTGATCAAGTGTCACCAGGGATGAAGTGGGGTGGGAAGTGATAATGTAGCTGTGACTCGTGTTGGGGACCTCACAGAGCTGTTCTTTTGCAGTTGCTGTTCTGACAACTACCTTCAGATCTGTGCTTTGGACGTGGAGCTAGGCACAGAAGAAAGCGTGGTTGATGGGCAACGTATAGTGCTTACAAAAGTGTTGGTTTCCTGGAATTCCTCGAGGTAAAATGATACGGAAATGTGGGAGGAGATCCTTTAATAACAAACCTCAAAGAAATCTTCAGAGAAATCTGGCAGACAAAGCTGAAAGTGATGGAAACAGAACAGATGGCTAATTTGAAGAAAAGAGAGTGGGTTTGGTGACTCAGTTTTGTCTTCAACTCATTTTACTCCACTGCATTGGTGTATCAGCGATACAGATACTTCTTGAAGCTTCTGTAAGGGTGTTTTCCATGTGAAAATACAAAAATCCCCCAGTGGTTTTCAGGGCAAAGCTAGAGAATACGTTTCGGTGCAGTATGTATGCCAAGTTTTTGGTTTACATGCATAACTGAGTTTACCCTGAGAGTCACTCCCACTATGATTCCAGTTGCCCCCAGCATGGTCCCAGAGTCCCACAGCATGGTCCTAGATGCTCCCAGTATGATGCCAGTTGCCCCCAGTGTGGTCCCACTTGCTCCCAGTATGATCCCAGATGCCCCTAGGGTGGTCCCAGTGGTCGTCATAAGTAAAGAGGGGGGGGAATAGGGGATAGGCGGGACCCCAAAAATTTGAGGGCAGGGGGGCACCTACCTGTCTGCACCAGGGAGGGGATGCTGACCGGCTGGGGCATGCTGCTCGTGTGTGGAGATATATGGGGGTGCCACTGCCAATGCTGTCACAGCCCCCCCTTTGAAACCTCACAGCGGGGGTCTCACCTGCTGCCCCCTCGCCAGCCAGGGGAGAGCTGTGGTGGGAGAAAATGGGTGGTCAGTATGGGCAGGGAAGAGATGGGGGGACTGAACGAGAAGGGTGGGGGGAGTGGGGGGGTTGGTCACCTGAGTGCGGCGCAGCTCCCTGTTCTCCAGCCACAGCGCCTCCAGCACCCTGCCGGAGCAGGGCTGTGATGTGGGGCAGACCTTCCCAAGATGGTGGCAGGGAGAGGGTGTGGGGGGACAGACCCTTCCAAGATGGCCTCCAGGAAGGTGGACTCCTCTCAAGATGGCAGCCCTGAGGGAGGACAGTGTCACCTATTGCTGGGGTCCAGGACATGGCGGCCAGCTTCCTTGTGAGAGGCCAGCAGCAGGTTGGACTGCGCCCGCTGGAAACGCCAGACCTGTGGGGCAGAGCTGTGGGGCTGGCCCCATGGCTGGGGTGGGGTGGGCTGCTCTCCATCCTCCTCCTCCTCCTTGCCTGGGACTTGTGGGTCAAGTGCTTGAGCCGGGCTCTTGAAGAAGAGCTTCTCCTGCAGGCACACCTGTGGGGAGCGGAGGAGATGGCCACCAGTGATGGAGGACGAGGAAGGTTCACAATGGTGGCCAGGGATGAAGGAGGAGAAGGGTTCAAAATGGCAGCCAGGACGGGGCAGTAACTCGCCTTGTCGGAGATGGGGAGGCAGCAGCAGTTGGTGGCGCAGACAGGGCACGGACCTGCGTGAGGAAACAGACACGAGCACCCCTCCAAAATGGCGGTTATGAGGGAAAATGTTTGGCAAGATGGGACGGGGGGCGGGAATCCCTCCCTTCCACCATTTTATGGATATAAGGTGAGAGGGCATCCCTCCCTTCTGCCATTTTAGCAGGTTAAGGTCAGGGGGCTCCTTCCCTTCTGACATTTTAGGGGTTCAAGGTGAGGGGGAAGTGGGGGTGTGCCCCTCCATTTTGCAGGGGTGAAGGGGCTCCTACCTGCGCCCCTGCACACTGTGCGGAGGACGTGGCCGCACCTGGCGACAGCAAAGCAGGCTCCCTCTTGGCATAAGCAGGAGTTGTACTGGAACCAGTCCATGCTGGGGCGGTCAGCCGCCTGCTAGGGTGTCCGTGTCCCCGTCCCCCCCTTCCCCACCGTCGCCTGCCAGCTGTGGCGGCACCAGCACCCCTGCGCGCCTCAGTCTGTGAGGAAATGGAAAGGGGAATGGCCGTTACAAAGGGCGGGAAGATTGAGGGGGCGGGGTGACCGCGGAAGGGGGCGTGTCCACGGATGAAAGGGGTGGAGCCATGGTTAAAATGGGCGGGGAGGATGAGGGGGCGTGGCAGCCGCGGAAGGGGGCAGGAGGTGGGCGGATCCAGAGCGGAAAGGGGCGGGGGTGGGGGCGTGGCCGGGCGCAGGGGCGGGGGGCGGGGCCCCCTGGGGCTGCTGGGGGGGCACAGCGAGTCCCGGGGGGGCTGCAGGGCCAGCGTGTGCTGGGGGGGTGATGCACCCCAAAACACCCGCCAGTGTCTGACCCCAATTCCCCAGGCACCCCCGAAATACCCAGGGACACCCCAAACCCCATAGGACCCCTCCCCAAATCCCTCCCTCCAACTCCTCAGGATCCTGGGGGTTTTGGGGGTCCCACCAAAGGGTTTAGGGTTGGTTCTTGGGGGCTTTGAGGATCCCATCAAGAGCTTTTGCGGGCCTGGGGGGGATTTTGGTTCCCACCAAGGAGTTTTGGAGGTCCTGGAAGGGTTTGGGGATGTCACTGGGGGAGTTTGGGATCCCCACAGAGGCTTTGGGGGCCTGCGGGGACTTTTTGGGGTCCTACCAGGGGCTTTTGGGGTCCTGGAGAGCTTTTGGGGTCTCGCCATAGTGTTTTGGCGGTCCTGGGTGTGTTTTGCGGTCCCCCCCGGTTTTGGGGTGCTGACCAGGGCACAATGGACACGGCACAGCTCCTGCAGCCGCTCCTCCACCACCGTGTTGGTCAGGAAGGTCACCACTGCCAGCGTCACCTCCCTTCCTGCCCAGCGGCACCAGTGCGCCCAGTATGGACCAGTCTTCTCCCAGCCTCCCCTCCACTCCATCCCAGTGCCCCCCAGTCCCATCCCAGTGCCTCCCAGTCCATCCTAGTGCTCCCCAGTGACCCAGAGGGTGATGGGGTAGGGGGCTGAGGGGGGTCACGGCGGTCTAGGGGTGCCAAAGGGGTGGAGGGGTCAGGGGGCGGCAGGGGTTGGGGGTCACGGTGGGTCCCAGGGGTCAGGGAGTGTCATGACCCGGGCTGCAGAGACCAGGGAGTCGCGCCGAGTTCGGAATTCCCGCGGGCAGGAACTGGGTGAAGCCGGCGGCCGAGGGTCGGCGAAACGCTTTCTTCCCGGCAGCAGCACCCTGAGCTCGGGAGGCGGAAACGTCGGCGGCGGGGTTTCTCCCGACAGGAGTCGGCAGGACCCGCGTCACCCGAGGTCACCGTGTCCCCCGATTCCAGGGAGGAAAGAAGGCGAGGGTCACCAGGTTCTGTGCATCGGAGGGGACTGGGAGCAGTTGGAATCATGCTGGGGGCAACTGGGATCATGCTGGGAACAACTGGGGGTGACTGGAATCACACTGGGAGGATCTGGGATCATGTTGGTTGGAACTGGGGCAATTGCAATGAAGTTGGGAGTGACTGGAAGTGACTAGGAGCAACTGGGAGCAGACTGGGAGCGACTGGGATCATTCTGGGAGCAAGTGGGAGTGACTAGTACCACACTGGGAGGAAGTGGGAGCGTTTTGAGAGCAACTGGAATGATGTTGGGAGTGACCAGGATCAACTGGGATCATGCTGGGAGCAACTGGGAGTGACTGGAACCACACTGGGAGGAACTGGGATCATGATGGGGGCAAGTGGGGGCAATTGGAATGACTTTAGGAGTAGCTACGAGCAACCAGGAGCATGCTGGGAGCAACTGGGAGTGACTGGAACCACACTGGGAGAAACTGTGATCATGTTTGGGGCAACTGGGGGCTACTGGGATGACATTGGGAGTAACTAGGAGCAATCAGGAGCATGCTGGGGGGAACTGGGAGTGACTGGATCCACACTGAGAGAAACTTGGATCATGCAGGGAGCAAGTAGGAGCAACCGGAATGACGTTGGGAGTGACATTGGGAGGGACTAGGAGCAACTGCGAGCAAATGGGAGGATCTGGGATCGTGCTGGGAGCAACTGGGAGTAAGTGGAACCACACTGGGAGGATCTAGGATCATGTTGGTGGCAACTGGGATGATGCTGGGAGTGACTAGGATCAACTGGGATCATGCTGGGAGCAACTGGGAGTGACTGGAACCACACTGGGAGGAACTGGGATCATGTTGGGGGGAACTGGGGGCAACTAGGATGATGTTGGGAGTGACTAGGCGGAACTGGGATCATGCTGGGAGGAACTGGGATCATGCTGGGATCAGCTGGGAGTGACTGGAACCACACTGGGAGGATCTGGGATCATGTTGGGGGGAACTGGGGGCAACTAGGATGATGTTGGGAGTGACTAGGCGGAACTGGGATCATGCTGGGAGGAACTAGGATCATGCTGGGAGCAACTGGGAGTGACTGGAACCTCTAAGGGAGGAACTGGGATCATGATAGAGGCAATTGTGGGCAACTGGGATGACGTTGGGAGTGACATTGGGAGGGACTAGGAGCAAATGGGAACATGACTGGAGCAACAAGGATCATGCTGGGAGAACTGGGAGTGACTGGAACCACACTGGGAGAAACCGGGATCATAATGGGGGCAAGTGGGGGCAAATGGAATGAGGTTAAGAGTAACTAGGAGCAACCAGGAGCATGCTGGGAGCAACTGGGAGTGACTGGAACAGCACTGGGAGGAACCGGGATCATGTTGGTGGCAACTGGGCGATATTGGAATGAAGTTGGGAGTGACTCAACGTGACTAGAAGGAACTGTGAATAAACTGGGAGCAACTGGGATTATGCTGGGAGCAAGTGGGAGTGTCTGGTACCACACTGGGAGAAACCGGGATCATGTTGAGGGCAACTGGAATGATGTTGGGCGTGACTAGGATCAACTGGGATCATGCTGGGAGCAACTGGGAGTGACTGGAACCACACTGGGAGGAACTGGGATCATGATGGGGGCAAGTGGGGGCAATTGGAATGACGTTAGGAGTAACTACGAGCAACCAGGAGCATGCTGGGAGCAACTGGGAGTGACTGGAACCACACTGGGAGGAAGTGGGATCATGTTGAGGGCAACTGGAATGATGTTGGGCGTGACTAGGATCAACTGGGATCATGCTGGGAGCAACTGGGATCATGCTGGGAGCAACTGGGAGTGACTGGAACCACACTGGTAGGAACTGGGATCATGTTGGGGGCAACTGGGGGCAATTGAAATGACGTTGGGAGTAACTAGGAGCAACCAGGAGCATGCTGGGAGCACCTGGGAGTGACTGGAAGCACTCTGGGAGGAACTGGGATCATGCAGGGAGCAAGTGGGAGCAACTGGGATGACGTTGGGAGTGACATTGGGAGGGAGTAGGAGCATCTGGGAACATGCTGGGAGCAACTGGGGTCATGCTTGGGCAACTTGGAGTGAGTGGAACCACACTGGGAGGATCTGGGATCATGTTGGGGGCAACTGGGGCAATTGGAATGACGTTAGGAGTAAGTACGAGGAACCAGGAGCATGCTGGGAGCAACTGGGAGTGACTGGAACCACACTGGGAGAAACTGGGATCATGTTGGTGGCACTTGAGGGCAATTGGAATGATGTTGGGAGTGACATTCGGAGTGACTAGGAGCAACTAGGAACTTGCTGGGATCAACTGGGAGCAACTGGAACCACACCGGTAGGGTCTGGGATAATGTTGCGGCAACTGGGGCAATTGGAATGAAGTTGGGAGTGACTCAAAGTGAGTAGGAGCAACTGGGATCAGACTGGGAGCAACTGGGATCATGCTGGGAGCAACTGGGAGTGACTGGTACCACACTGGGAGGAAGTGGGATCATGTTGAGGGCAACTGGGATGATGTTGGTAATGAGTAGGATCAACTGGGATCATGCTGGGAGCAAATGGGAGTGACTGGAACCACACGGGGAAGAACTGGGACCATGCTGGGATCATATGGGAGCAACTGGGATGACATTGGGAGTGACATTGGGAGTGACTAGGAGGAAATGGGACATGATTGGTGCGGAGAGTTTCGAGCAGGGAAGACACAGAACACTCAATATGAGATCCTGCAAGCGTCTTCAATCTTTATTTCTAACAGGGCTCTTTTATATGATTTCTCTAACATATGCCTCTAGTCATTCTCTTATTGGTTACAGGATAAAAAGGCTACACTCCCATACTGCACGTACTTGCTGTTACAGGCTACTTATTTTTACATTTCTTCAGCCACAACTTCTCTTCACAAAGTTCCTTACTTTCGTCGCTGTCTTGTCTCAGCAGAAATCTTCTTGCTTGCACAACGCCTACGCAGACTTGTGACCCTGTTCCATTAACCATTCCTCAACAATTCCCCCTTTTTCTTTTTGTTGAACAATCCGAACTCGCTTCACAACTGATTCTAAACCCTTCTTCACACAAGAAAAAGCACAACAAATGATAACAAGTACAATAATGATAATAACAAAGAACCGAATGCCTTTCTTCATCAAGGTTTTTAACCAACCGGTAATTCCCCATTTTTCAAGCCAGTCATCAACAGGATTTACAACAACAGTAAGTTTTTTCATGTTATCTTGCAATTGAGAACGTTTCTTATGAATAGATTCAGAGTGATCAGAAAGATTCATACAACACATTCCTTCAAACTCTTCCCAACCGTGTCTCTGTGCTAACAACAAAAAATCAATGGCAGCTCGATTTTGCAATAAGGTATGCCGTACACTATCGACATCAGTGATGAGTTCATCTATTATTCTGGAGGTAATATTAATTTGTTTTCCTGTCCAACAAGCTAGCCGTTTTAATTGGGTTAGTGCTTTGGCAGAGGCAGCTTGAGGTGTAAAAAGAGATGCTAAAATAACAGTCGGACGTTCCCACAATTCCACATTATCCTTACATTCAGGTCCCAATTGATATGTATCACGTCTGGCACGTTTAGATTTGTGACTTATATTACTCATATTTAACAATTGATGAATGCTGGGGGCAAACAACGTTAATTTGCCAAGATAACACGGTCCCCCTTGTGCTTTTGTAGGTATGGCTGGCCAAGCACGATCCCCACAAATAAGAAATATTCCTGGTGGTAACATTCTTGCCTTTTTTACTTTGTCATACCCGGTTACGGGCCAATTCCAACCATTACAATAACCAGTAATGTTATAGTACCAAAAAGATTTAGGGGTAATCCAAATACTATCATTTCTTGGCTTTTCAGGTTTAAAGTTTTTAATTTTAACCAAATCTTTACCTTGATAATCCCCAAAAGTTAAACAATAATCTCCAGGTACAGACCCCAAAATATTAAGTTCCTGAGGCTCTATACCAGTAACATCCAATTTCTTAATAATGTTATGTGTTTGGGCTCCCAAAGGATTTATGGAGATATTTAATGTGTCACACCAATTGTTTGTGGTTAATCCAGGCCGAATGGTACAGAAACCAGTCTTTGCTTGATTTAGATCATCCTAAATTTTGGCTGTCTTCCAAGGCCCAAATCCTTTCATGTTTTTTAAAGGGACCCCAATTAAGCACGTACGAAACGGATCAGATGGGGTAGCTAATGATAGACAAAATGAATCGCGTTCTGTCTCGTTAGCCCAAGTAATCCACATATTCTGTCGAATATCAATCTTGTGAAGGTCTCCCAATCCCTTTCCTAAGATAACAGACAATATGATTAAAATCTTCACCCCGGTTATAATTCTATCCATTTTCTGTTATAAAGCAAGTGGAGGTTCAAAATTGTTAGTAATGATCAAACAGTTTATAGTTCTATTTACAAACCAGGCGTCTCAGTAGAAACGTCGTTTACAGCTGGTCTAGTCCATCTGGACGGAATCCATTGTAACCCTTGGGTCAATAAACTTAATTGCAACATTTCCGAATGTTGTAACCACCAGTCCAAATCTTCTTGCCGAATTGGGAGATAAATTGTTCCCGGTTCTTTACCCAAAATCTGTAACAATTGCATTCTACCTTTACGAATTAACTCTGCCAAATTTTCATCTTTTTGTTGTATCGTCTTTTTTGGTTGCAAAGACGTAAAGAGCCACTCTAAGACCCGAGGCTCCCCCTTTTTCTTTTTACATTGGGTTAATGTACCTATGAACTGATTTTTGGAGTGTAAGATAGTGAGATCGACAGGTAAATCTGGATCAAAGCGGTCCACCATACGAGATGTAATAACAGTGGAGATGTTTTTTGTTGTCTCTTCTTGCAGACTTGATCATTTCACTGGTAAGGACGGATCAATTCCCTTTAACAAAGGTCGTAAAATTTGTAACTCCTCATTGGTAATTCCCACTATTGGTCTCAGCCACTGTAAGTCTCCTAGCAGATTTTGTGCATCGTTCAAAGTCTTGACATCAGTCTGTATTTCTAGTTTTTGTGGCCGTATCTGGGAATCTGTAATAAGCCATCCCAAATATTTCCACACTGGTTGACGTTGTATCTTTTCTGTTGCAATTTTCAAACCATGCTTGTATAATGTCTCTTCAAGATATTGTTCCTGGTTTGTAGAAAATGGTTGTTGTTGGGCCAACAAAATATCATCCATATAGTGACATATTATCGTCTTGTCCCAGGTTGATCGGATTTCTTTCAGGGCATTGTCCACAAAAAGTTGACATAAAGTAGGACTGTTTTTCATGCCTTGTGGAAGTACAATCCATTCAAGTCTGCGAGCTGGGCCAGCTCGATTAACCGATGGTAACGTAAAAGCAAAGCGCTCAGTATCTCTGGCATGTAAAAAGATGGTGAAAAAACAGTCTTTTAAGTCAATAATTAATAAATGCCAGCCTATCGGTAACATAGCTGGGCTAGGCATTCCCGGCTGAAGTGCTCCCATGGCTTGCATCTGATCATTGACTGCTCTGATGTCATGTAATAGCCGATATTTGCCTGATTTTTTCTTGATAACAAAAATGGGTGTATTCCACGGACTAGTTGAAGGTTTAATATGTCCCAATGCTAATTGTTCATCTACCAATATTTCTGCTTGCTCCAGACTTTCCTTCCTTAGCGGCCACTGTTCGATCCAGACAGGTTCATCATTTGTCCAAACTAAAGGAATCGGGAAAGTCCAATCAGCGACCGCTCCTAAAAAGGCGACTCAGTTGTCAATCTTACTCCTAACTGGAGAAGAATATCTCGCCCAATCAAGGCTGAAACTCCATGAGGCAAGGGCATTACAGTAATTGTGGCATTGGTTCTTCTTCCATCCAGATAAACTACGATTCTGTCCTGACTTTGTTGAATGCTAGCTGTTCCCCCAACTCCTTCCACGCCTCCAGCAACAGTCCTTGTTGGCCATGATTCTGGCCAAAAAGGTTTGCTGACGATAGAAATATTAGCTCCAGTGTCCAACAAGGCTTGTAAAATAACTCTTTCCCCTTTATTTTCCAGAGTGACTGTTGTTATTGGTCTTTCTGTGAGAGGCATGGATAACATCACCAATCCTCCTGTCGAGCCGAATCCTCTGTCACCTCTAATTTGCTGATTTCCAGTTGTCATTCCCTTGGTTAATTGTAACAATGGCACCAACTGGGCTATCTTGCTTCCCTTCGGTATAACAATTGGAGGAAACAAAGTTTGTGCTACAGTATAGATTTTACCTTCAAAGTCACTGTCTATTACTCCGGGCAGCACAAATATTCCTTTTATTCCACTTGATGGACGTTCCAACAGCAATGCCCCTTGTCTCTCACCATTTATAATTATTGGTCCGTATATTCCTGTAGCAATCTTTTTGGTTTAGTGTCAATAAGCGTAACATCTACTGCTGTTGCCAAGTCCAATCCGAGGCTGCCACGCGTTGCTGGAGATAGTTGTCCTGCTGAGATGAGTTGAGATGTGGCTCTGGAGCTGGCGTCGGGTTGTCCCTCAATGATGCTGGAGCCGCGATTGGTGTCCCCGCGCTGCGACCCCTCGCGCTCGACATCCCGTTTCCCGATCGACGGCACGCAGTGGTACTGTGGGTGTCTTGCCGGCAGTTCTGGCACCAAACTCCTGGCTCCCTACACTGTTGTCTCTTGTGACCTAGCTTTCCACATCTGTAACATTTCAACTTTCCACCCCTACTGTCATTACAGCCTCTATTGCCCCCTAGTGGTTTTAAAGGTGCAAGGGCGGCTGCAAAGGCTTGCTGTTGTTCTGGCTGACCTTCAATTAACTTTTCCCCTAGTTTCTCTAATGATTCCACTAACATTGCTTGTGGACCTATAGGGACCTTGCTCATACGTTCTAGCACTAGTTCAATTGATGCATCAGCTGGCAAGGTAACCAATACAGCTCTGGTGGCAGCGTTACAGTTTTCCAAAGCACATTGTCGCAACAGTGCAGCTTTTAGAGCCGGAGGCGTATTTGCCTTATTCAAGGCTGCTGTGAGCCTATCCACAAAGGCTGCAAAAGGCTCTTGGGTTCCCTGTTTGATTGACATATATGATGGAGTGGCTGGAGCTTCCCTTACGTTTGACAGGGCTTCCCGAGCGCAACGCATGGACTCCAGACATTTCTCGGGACCCATTTCCATCTGCATTGTCACATGTGCAAAGGGTCCTGTGCCCATCAATTGATCTACTGTAACGTCAGCCAGCGGGTCCCCGTGTGCCCGTGCTGTCTGAGCCGAGATGTCACACAACCTTTGCCAGTGTGCATGCCATAACAATAACTGCGAGGGGGTTAACGCCATACGAAATACCCCTTTAATATCTTCTGGCGTTAACACATGCGTATTCCAGATGTAATTTAACAACTGCGGAACTGGTTCACTTTGTACCCCTGATTCACTGACCGTTGCTCGTAACTGCATTAACAGTTTCCAGTCTAAAGCATGATAGGCAGCTTGCTGTCCTCCTGGTACAGGTGTAAAAATAACCGGCAAAGCCTGCATACCAGCGGCAGCAGCAACCACTTCAAAATTTCCTTCAGCTGCAGCGTGAGTAGCTAATGAGCTCCAGTCTATTCTTGATAGCTGTTTCTTGGTAGCCAGTTTCCCGCTAGAAGATATAGATAACTTTTCTAACTCTGTCACAGGTGGAGGATCAGGAAACTCCACCTCCCCCTCCTCCTCCTCTGCAGCCTCCTCATCACTTAACAAAGGTGCAGCAGGTTCTGGAGGAGTAGGAGACGGTGATTTCACTGGCCTTTTCACTGTAACTGATGCACAGGTACTAGGAATTGCATCATATCTATAATCTATTGTAATTTTCCCAGGCTCTCTATCTGTTACCCCCTTGCTGGGCATTTCTTCCTCTAGGGTTGTTGTTGCCACAGCAGCTACTTTCTTTTCACAATGATATCTCTTTAAAGCATTTATGGTTTCTCTCCATGCTTTCAATAATTTCTTATATTCCTTACTTTCCTTCTTTTCATCTATAATAGCATCCCATAACATATCTCCATATTTTCTCCACTCATCTACAGAAAACAATTGCCCGGGACCCCCAAAGAATCCTTTGGCTGTGCCTAGTGCCACCAGCCCTGCCAACTGTTTAACACAATTGGCTCCGTTCTTTTCTAAAATTCTTTGTAATAACTGTAAAGCTACCTCTTTTTCCATATTTCCTTTCTCCTTTGATGTACGCTGGCCAGCGTTTTCAATGCAGCACTTCCGAAGAGGAGGTAGCGGACGGACGGCAAAGAATTCTTAGAATCTCCAGACGCGGCTTCTCTGTGCCCGCACAAACAAGCTTTCGTCCCCTGCTGGCTGCACGGCAGGACTTTTCCATCCATCTGCTCCTCTCTGCTGGTTTCCACAGGGAAAGTGTAAGTCCCTGTTGGCGTCTGGTGTTCCTGAGTCCTTGTGGGTCCCTGCTGGTCCCTGTTTGTCCCTGTTCGGGCGCCACTTTGCGGAGAGTTTCGAGCAGGGAAGACACGGAACACTCAATATGAGATCCTGCAAGCGTCTTCAATCTTTATTCCTAACAGGGCTCATTTATATGATTTCTCTAACATATGCCTACTAGTCATTCTCTTATTGGTTACAGGATAAAAAGGCTACACTCCCATACTGCACGTACTTGCAGTTACAGGCTACTTATTTTTACATTTCTTCAGCCACAACTTCTCTTCACAAAGTTCCTTACTTTCGTCGCCGTCTTGTCTCAGCAGAAATCTTCTTGCTTGCACAAAGCCTACACAGACTTGTGACCCTGTTCCACTAACCATTCCTCAACAGATTGGAGCAACTGGGATCATGCTGGGAGCAACTGGGAGTGACTGGAACCACACTGAGAGGAACCGGGATCATGTTGGGGGCAATTGGGGGCAATGGGAATGACGTTGGGAGTAACTAGGAGCAACCTGCTGGGAGGAACTGGGTGTGACTGGAACCACACTGGGAGGAGCTGGGATCATGTTGGGGACAACTGGGGCAATTGGAATGAAGTTGGGAGTGGCTGGAAGTGACTAGGAGCAACTGAGAGCAGAGTTGGATCAACTGGGATCATGCTGGGAGCAACTGGGAGTGACTGGAACCACAGTGGCAGTTAGTGGGATCATGTTGGGGGGAACTGGGGGCAACTGGGATGACGTTGGGAGTGACATTGGGAGGGACGAGGAGCAAATGGGAACATGATGGGAGCAATTGGGAGTGACTGGAACCACACTGGGAGGAACTGGGTTCATGTGGGGGGGAATTGGGGGCAACTGGGATGACGTTGGAATTGACGTTGGGAGTTACTAGGAGGACGTGGGAACATGATTGGAGCAACTGCCATCATGCTGGGAGCAACTGGGAGTGGCTGGAACCACACTGGGAGGAACTGGGATCATGTTGGGGGAAACTGGGGGCAACTAGAATGATGTTGGGAGTGACATTGGGAGGACTAGGAGGAGCTGGGATCATGCTTGGAGCAACTGGAATCATGCTGGGAGCAACTGAGAGTAACTGGAACCACACTGGGAGGAAGTGGGATCATTGTGGGGGCAACTGGGGCAATTGGAATGAAGTTGGGAGTGACTCAAAGTGAGTAGGAGCAACTGGGAGCAGACTGGGAGCAACTGCGATCATGCTGGGAGCAAGTGGGAGTGAGTGGTACCACACTGGGAGGAACTGGGATCATGCTGGGAGGAAGTGGGAGCAACTGGAATGACGCTGGGAGTGACATTGGGAGGGACTAGGAGCAAATGGGAACATGTTTGGAGCAACTAGGATCATGCTGGGAGCAACTGGGAGTGACTGGAACCACACTGGGTGGACGTGGGATCATGTTGGGATCAGGTGGGGGCATCTGGAATGACATTGGGAGTAACATTGGGAGGCACTGGGAGCAAACGGGAACATGACTGGAGCAACTGGGAGTGACTGGAATTACTCTGGGAGGAAATGGGATCATGTTGGGGGGAACTGGGTGCAACTAGGATGATGTTGGGAGTGACTTGAAGCAACTGGGATCATGCTGGGAGCAAGTGGATCATGCTGGGAGCAACTGGGAGTGACTGGTACCACACTGGGAGGATCTGGGATCATGATGGAGACAAGTGGTGCAATTGGAATGAAGTTGGGAGTGACTCGAAGTGACTAGGAGCAACTGGGAGCAGACTGGGAGCAACTGCGATCATGCTGGGAGCAAGTGGGAGTGACTGGTACCACACTGGGAGGTACTGGGATCATGCTGGGAGCAAGGGGGTGCAAGCGGAATGACGTTGGGAGTGACATTGGGAGGGACTAAGAGCCAATGAGAACATGATTGGAGCAACTGGGAGTGACTGGAACCACTCGGGGAGGAACTGGGATCATGATGGTGGCAATCGGGGGCAACTGGGAGAACAGTGGGAGCAATTGGGACCGTGCTGGGGACAAGCGGGAACATACTAGGAGCAAGTGGGACCACACTGGGAGGGACTGGAAGTGACTAGGAGCAGCCGGGATTTTCCTGGGGGCAATTAGGACTATGTTGGGGGGCAACTGGGAGTGACTGGGACCACACTGGAAGCAAGTGAGATCATGCTGGCAGCAAGTGGGACCACACTCGGGGCAACTGGGATCATACCGTGAGCAACCAGAATCATCCTGGTAGTCACTTGGAGCATGCTGGGGGCAACTGGGATCGTATTGGGAGCGACTGGAATTGTACTGGGAGTGACTCTGAGCCTGCTGGGGGCAACTGCGACCATACTGGGTTAACTGGGAGCAAGTGGGACTATGTTGGGGGGCACCTGGGACCATGCTGGGGTACCTGGGAGCAACTGGTATCATGCAGGGCAAGACGGGGATCATACTGGGAGCAAGTGGGACTACGCTGCTGGCAACTGGGATCATGCTGGGCGAGACTGGGATCGTCCTGGGAGCAACAGGGGCGGAAGCCTGCCCCACCTCCCCGGTCAAGAAACGCTGAGCTGCTTGTCCGGACGCCTGGGTCCGCCGGGGTGCCCTGCGGCTGGGGGAGGAGCCATGCAAATTTATGCTAATGCCACCCCGCGGCTGCTTCTCCCCCTCCCGTCCCCTCTCTGCACCTCCAGGGCACCATCGAGACGCGGCCTCCGGCGGCGCAGAGCGGCCGCGCGGGCGCCTGTTGGTCGGACGGTGGGCGGGCGGGCGAGCCGAAATGACGTCATACGGGGCGACGCGGCGGGAGGTTTGAATCCGGGCGGCGGCGGCCGCAGGTTGTGGGGGGGTGTCGGGTGTGACGTCACGTTGGGCGGCCTGATGCCCTAGCGGGGCTGTGAGGTCAGGAGGGGGGAGCCGGGGGGTGTGTGTGTGACGGAGGGTGGGACCCGAACTTTTGGGTTCCCCCCCCCCCGTGACCCCCCGAACACCCGGGGTCCTTCCCCCCTCCCCGCAGTGGGCGTGGCCTCGCCATGCCCCGCCCCAAGCCCCCCGCCCCCCCGCCATCGCCCCGACGGACCCCGCGGCCCCACAGGGAGTGGGGGGAGAACCCCACCCTATGGATCCCTGCCGCCCCCCCGGACGCTATAGTCCCTTCCCTGACCCCATAGAACCCGACCCTATAGATTTCTCCCTCCCCTTGTCCGTACCTATCCCCCAGACCCTATAGATCCCTCCCTCCCTTCCCTCCCTCTAGCCCTACAGATCCCCCCAGACCCTATAGATCCCTCCCTCCCTTCCCTCCCTCTAGCCCTACAGATCCCCCCAGACCCTATAGATCACTACCTTTCCCCCCTTGGACCCTGTAGATTCCGCCCCCCCAACCTTATAATTCCCTCCTTTCACTGAACCCAGCCCCTGTAGATTCCCCCAGACCCCATGGATCCCACTCCCCCTCCAGGCCCTAAAGATTTCTCCTGGAAGCTATATACACACACACACACACTCCCGCAGGACCCTATGGATCCCTGCTTCCCCCCAAGCCTGGACCATCTAGATCCCCTGGACTGCCTGGATCCCTCTGTTATTCCCTGCCCTGGGCCATATAGATCCCTCTGGACCCTATAGATCCCCCTGGACCTTATAGATCCCACTGTCACAGGAGGACCCGGTCATCTGGACATGCAGGCAGCCCCAGGTGTCCAGGTAACGGACCAGGGTGTCCAGGGCTAGATGCCCCCCCCGACCCAGATGCCCTATAACTCCCCTCAGCCTCATATAAACCCCATAGTTTTTCTCCCCCCTCGGGCCGTATAGACCTTATAGGCCACTCTTTCCAACCCTGTAGACCCTCCCCACAGTTCTATAGACTCCCCCAGCCCCATATGGACCATATAATCCCCCCCAGAGCCATATAGATCCTAAAACACACACACCCCCATATAGATCACCCCAGCCCCATAAAAGTCCCACAACCGCCCCTCCAAACCCCATACAGCCCCCCCAACCCCATATAGAACACCCTTCTCCATAGAGACCCTCTACCCTCAGCCCCTCCCACACCTTTGTCAGGGTTTAACCCCAGCCGGCAACTCAGCACCACGCAGCCGCTCGCTCGCTTGCTTCCCCCCCACGGAGTGGGATGGGGGAGAGAATTGGGGGAAAAGAAGTCAAACTCGTGGGTTGAGATAAGAACAGTTTAATAGGACAGAAAGGAAGAAACTAATAGTGATAGTAATAACAATGCTAAAATGACAATAGTAATAATAAAAGGATTGGAATATACCAGTGATGTGCAATGCAATTGCTCACCACCCGCCGACCGATGCCCAGTTAGTCCCTGAGCGGTGATTACCCCCACCCCCACTCCCCCCAGTTTATATACTAGGCATGACATCATAGGGTATGGAATACCCCGTTGGCCAGTTTGCGTCAGCTGCCCTGACTGTGTCCCCTCCCAACTCCTTGTGCCCCTCCAGCCTTCTTGCTGGCTGGGCAGGAGAAGCTGGAAAATCCTTGACTTAGTGTAAACTCTCCTTGGCTCCTCCCTGTCTCCCATATAGACCCCTCCAAGGCCCATATAGACCCTAGAAACCCTCTGCCCAGCCCTATATAGACCCTATAACCCCCCTCCCCAGCCCCACATCCTCACCCCCAGCCACACAGAACCCCCCCCCCGAGCTCCATATAGCTGCCCCCCGCCCAAGGCCATATAGCCCCTATAGGGCCTGGCCCCACGGCTTTGCTCGCCCGCAGCACTGAGAGCAGGTCGAGGGCCCGGACGCTGGCCCTTGGCGCTGGGGGGCCCAAGGGGGCTTTGGGGGGCCCTAAATGAGCTTTGGGGGGGTGGTCCAAGGCAGGTTTTGGGGTCTCCAAGGGAGTTTTGAAGTGCCCCAGGGTGATGGAGGGGATCCTTAAGGGATGCCCATCAGGCAATCACCCAGGGTGCTGAGATGGTGACGGGGGCAGATTGTCGACCTGGATGAGGAAGGAGCACGGCATCCGACTGCTGCAGTGCCGGAGAGGAAGAGGAATCCAGGAATCCAGGAAGCATCAAAACCTCCCCTAGCCGGGACCAAGCTGCACAAAGGGCACCAGCAGCCCACCCTGTCTCTCCTCCCAGTGCTGCCTCTGGCCAGGAAGAGCTCAGAGAGACCTTCCAGAGACTCGGACAGCTCTGCCGGCTGGCCTGCCTGCCCACAGGTCCCTCCAGGAAGAGCTTTAATCCGTGTTCAGCTTTGGGGATCGCCTTGCAGAAACAACACTCGTTTGGACCCAGCAGAACAGATTTGACGTTATCAACACTTACTTGATTGGATCATATTCATGGCTGGACTGCGTCATCATAGCTTTTATTTAATCTTCTTCGGAAGCTTTGGCTTCAGCCAGATTGGCAGTCTGTTTAACAGGCAATTATTTGACACGCACATTAGAAACACGTTTAAGCCCACACAGCCAAAGACAACACCGCTCACCCAGTCCTGTAAAGAGCAGCACAACGCTAGCAGAGGTTGCATGAAAACAGCTGCTTAGAGACAATACCGTTGTCCTGAAGATGTTCTGGGGAGCCCTTACACCGTTATTACATGGTGTTTGTGTGCATGTTAACCTACCTGACAAGAGCGTTCTTGGGCACTCAAAACCTTAGGCTCTGTTTGTACCTTACAGAAAGACTTGCGTAACCAACCCAATGGTCTTCCAGGTGGACCGAAGGCATATGTAGACAACATGACACGATCCAGTATTTTTAAGGTGATTTTTAAGCTCCAGCCTCTTTGAAGAAGACATCCACTGTACATTTAATTCAGAAAGATGCATGCAAGTATCCTTATTTACATTTTGCAGCATTAAAAAAAGGGACACACAACTTTTTGCTTGCTGAAATGCAGCTTCCCACACAGAAGCATTAAAAGCAAGCAATCTGTTTAGAATCCCTCAGCAAGACAAAAGATTCTTGTCACTACAAATTTGACCATCAGGTGCTGGAGGCAGTCCACACTGCATGCTTCCCCCTCTACTAACTTCTTCATATTAAGTGATTTAAGTACAGGAAGCACAACCTGCATTTTTTTTCCAGTTGACTGTGTCCTTTTCACATACAAATTGTAATATCAACCTTATGCAGAAATAGACCTTTCAAATTAATGAAGCCAGCTGTTTTTTCAAAGCAGTATTTGTTCCAATGTTTTTATTTCACACTAGTCCAGATCCAAGCAGGGTCTAAGGGAGAGGCTGTAAAGGATGGGGACCTTCAAGCACCTAGCATTCAGATCAACCACTCATGGTTTTGTTTTTATATGCGGTCATTGCCAAAAGCATCCAGCTACTTTCAACACTCTTTTAAATGGATGTTTCATGGATACCGTTTTTTTCTCCGCAGTAACGTAATCCAGATCAACAGCTATGAACGCAGGCATCCGGGGAAGGACCCAGGCGTCCGGGGATGCAGGCAGCAGGAGGACCCATTCATCTGGACATGCAGGCAGCCCCAGGTGTCCGGGTAGTGGACCAGGGTGTCCAGGGGTGCAGGCAGCCCCAGATGTCTCAGCACACAGGCAGCAGGCAGCCCCAGGCAGCCCCTGCCCACAGTCCTGTGGACTCCCCAGCCCCTTATAGACCATATACTACCACCTCCGGCACCATATAGACCCTAAACCACCTAAATAGATCATCCCAGCCCCATAATACGCCCATGACCACCCCTCCAAACCCCATACAGCGTCCCCAACCCCATATAGAACACCCATCTCTAGAAGAGAATTGGGGGAAAAAAAGTCAAACTCGTGGGTTGAGACAGGAACAGTTTAGTAGGACAGAAAGGAAGAAACTAATAATGACAGGAATAACAATACTAAAATGACCATACTACTACTACTGCTACTACTACTAAAAGGATTGGGATATACAAGTGGTGCATGCTTGGGTCCCCTCCCGGACTCCTGGGTCCCCTACCAGCTCCCCGAAGAGGAGGCGACCGATGGTGTAGAAGGGGAAAACCTCAAAGGGGCCCAGGGGGGCCTATGAGAGACTGAAGGAGTTAATGTCTCAAACACTGCGGGGGGGCAAGTTCTGCTCAACTGACCGACTCCCCATAGCAAGGAACCCCAGGGCAAAAGCAGCGGATCAGCACCCATCAGCAACAGGAGGGGGGTGCCGGAGGGTGCCCAGCTCCCTGTTCTGATGTGCTGTTCCGGTACACTCAGCAGCACAGCTCACCCTGCATGGCCAAAGACCGCGTCTGCAGGGAGGGGGAGGTTATTCCCCAAACGACCCCCAAGCCCAAAAGCTCACCAACTGATCAGGACACCTAATGAGTTCGAGTGCCCGCCCGAAGGAGGGCCAAGGAGGAGCACACAAACTGAAGCCCCACGTCGTGCGCAAGCCCACCGGGACTGGAGCCCTCGGCAGACTGGCCCAACGCTGGACCCAGGACCGGTGAAATCTTTCTCTCTCTGTCTTGTTCTCTCTTTCCTTTTGCTTTCCCACAATCCCTACGCCTCCTCCCTTTATAAAGGGATAAACCGCTGACCAAGTCTGGGACTGGGAGTGGATTCAGCCGCCCCCAGGCTCTTCTCTGAGAAGGAGCCTAGAAAGCAAGGGGGTCTGCTCTGAACCTCCTGACCCAACGGGAGGGATCTCCTTCTGCCCTGAAGTGATGGACATGGTCACCACAGGCGACACGGGTCCCTGAGGTAGCTCCGCTCCAACTCCTGTTGTGAGAAAGCCCACCGCCTCCTGTTCTACCTCCCAAGTTCAGTTTCACCTTAATTTAGCCTGAGGGAATGCCGAATTCAACAGGACCCCCTGGTCTGTCCAGCCCTGGTCGTGACAGGGGCCCACTGTGGGAACACAGCTCCTGCGGGGTGGTGGTGGGGGGGGTGTCAGAAGGGGGTTTGGGGGCACAGGGGGGTATTGGGAGACCCCAAGGGAGTTCTGTGGTACCTTAAGGGGATTTTAGGGTGTCCTAAGGGGATACAGGTGGTCGAAGGGGGCTTTGGGGGGCCCTAAGTGAGGCTTGGGGGGGATGGTCCCAGGCAGGTTTTGGGGGTCTCCAAGGGAGTTTTGGGGTGTCCCAGGGGGATAGAGGGGTCCCTAAGGGGTCCAGGCCCCCCCCCATGTGAGAGCATAGTTTCGGGGGGAGTGTTGGTGTCTCCAGCGGGGTCCTGGGGGGCCCTAAGCAGGGGTTTGGGGACCCTGAAGGGGTTTTGGGGTGGCCCAGAGGAATATAGGAGACGTTTAGAGGGTATTGAGGTGTCCCAGGGAGATATAAGGGGCCTTTAAGGGGGTTTTGGGGTCCCCATGGGTGGCATTGGGGGTCCTAAGGGGGTTTTGGGGAGCCTAAGGGGGTTTGGGGTCCCTAAGAGGGTTTGAGGGTCCCAAGATGGTATTGGGGTCCCTAGAGAGGATATTGGGGTGTGCTAGGGTGGGGCACTAAGGGAGCTTTGGGGATCTCTAAGGGCGTATTGTGGATATTGGGGGACTCCAGGGGAATGTTGCAGGGTCCTGAGGGGATATTGGGGTTCTTTAAGAGGGTTTCGGGGCACCCGAGGGGGATGGGAGGGGCTCTAAGGGTGATTTTGGGGTCCCTAATGGGATGGGGGGGGGTGGGGGTCCCGGGGCAGGTTTAGGGGTGGCTGGGGGGGGATCAGTGTCTGGGGGTCCCCAAGGGGTAGGTTGTGGTTTGCGGGGGGTGCAGAGGCAGGTTTGGGGGTTTGGGTGGGGGGTGTCAGCTTTGGGGTGCCCCCCAAACTCACTGCCCCCCCAGGCACACGTGCAGGACGGCCCGTGCCGGCAGGTGAGGCGGTGGAGGTGCAGCGCCCAGCAGACCCCTGCCCCCCCCCGCCCTTTACCAGCAGCAGCAGCGCGACTGCCATTCCTGGGGGGGGGGCAACGTGGGGTGCACCCCGGAGGAGTGCCTATATTCGAGGGGGGACCCGGGAAGCCACACCCCCTTGAAGCCCCGCCCCCAGCCACACCCTCCATCACCCCCTCAGTACCCCCATCCCCCCCAAACTGCACCCCCAAGGAAGAGGTGCCCCAACCCCCGCCCTGCACCCACGGGACCCTCCTAGAGCCCTCTCAGCACCCTGAGGACCCCCCCCCCATCTCCCATAAGACCCGCTCAGCACCCACGGCCCCACCCCAGGCCCCCTTCCTGGCACGTAGGGTCCCCCCCCAGCACCCCTAGCACCCCCTCAGAGGTCCCCCCAGCACCCATAGGACCCCCCAATGTCCCCCCCCAGCACCCATGGCCCCCCTGCCAGACCCACCCCAGCAGCAACAGCAACCCCCCGGGGGGGCAGTTCAACAACACCCATGTATTGGGTTGCCTGCAGTGGGTGGGGGTGTCCCTCAGACCACCCCCACCTCCAGCCCCTGCTGGCACCAGGCCAGCTGCAGGTCCTCCGGGTTGAGGGTGACGCAGCGGGCGTGCAGGGAGCAGAGGTGGGCATCCTCCAGCAGCCATGGGACCCCCCCCCCGATGTCCCCCCAGCACCCATGGGACCGCCCCCGCAGCACCCCCGTCCTGCAGGGCCACCAGTGCCATGCGCTGCCACCAAGAGCCCACCCCCCCTAGGGAAGAGCAAGCTGATCTCCCACACCTGGGGACACGGAGACACTGGGGGGGACACCATGGAGACACGCAGGGGGGCACCCTGGGGACAGCCTGGGGACACCCTACCCCAGGGCAAGGGACACCACCCTGGGGATGGGGACATGGGGGACACCACCCTGGGGACACCACCCTGGGGATGGGGACATGGGGGACAGCATGCCCTGCGGACAATGCCGGCATGGGGACGCTGTGGCTGTGGGGACATGGGGACAGTGCCACCATGGCCGGAGGGGCACAGGGGACACCATGTCCTGGGGGACACCGTCGGGGGGCAGGAGGGGACCCAAGGACATTTGGGGGGGACAAGGACACCGTGTCATGGCGGGAGGGGAGGGCACCTGCGTCATGGCGGGGAATGAGGACACTGGGGGCTGTGACGGTGCTGGGGACATGGGGGTCCCACTGCGGGGGGATGCTGGGGATGGCAGGGGCCCGAGAGGATTTCGGGGGTCCTGGGCCGGGGGGTTGGGGTTCAGGTTCAGGGCAGGGAACAGGCCAGAGAGATGATGGGACAGAAGAGAGGGGTGCCGATTGTGATAAATTTATTTTATGTGTTTGTTAATCAAACCGGTTCTGTAAAGCCTTGCACAGTGCGTCAGTTTTTGCAGGGCAGTGTTGGCCTTTGCAAGCAGGTGCGATTGGAAACTTTGTAACTGCAATGTCTTGCTAAGCCAGCAAGCTGTATTAGCTTTCAGTGCCTAATAAGGATGTATTTGAAAGTACGCATGCTCCAGATGACCAGAAGCACAGAAGAAGACTACGACTCCCCCAGTAACAAGGCACCAGAGATACTAAACAAGCCCACGTGGGCCCGGACTCTGGACTCTAACCCAGCAACAAAAAAACTATAAAAGGGGGACTCTGAAGGGAGGGTGGGCGCGCCCTTGGTAGAGCGGAGACTGCCCGGCCGCCCAGCGCTGTTTTGCCTGTTTGCTGCTTGCTTCAGTAAAACTTTGGATTATCCACGGACTGACGGCAAGACCGAGGGCCGGGGAGCAGGAAAGAGGGAAAAGCCGAGGCAAGTCCAGGGAGAGGTGGGGTGGCAGAGGAAGAGAGAGCCTTGGAGGAGAGGGAAAGGGGGGTCAGGGAGCAGAGCCCCGTCCCAGAGAGGAGGAGAGGTCCAGGTGTGAGGGTCGAGCCCCAAGGGACGGTCCTGAGAGCCTGGGCAACGCCCCGAGAGACCCAACATGGACGTCGCGGGGAGGGGCCCGGCGTCCCTTCTCCTGACTGACGGGGGTCTCGGCCACTCCTGGAACAGGGGCGGGAGAAGCTTCCAGAAGGCCAGGACCTGGGGCCGACAAACAGGGGCAGGCAGGAGTGAGAAACACCCTGTCTCACTCCCTCCCGACACCGAATTCCCCGGCTGGCAGTTGCGACGCTGGAGCCGGGGCTGGTGAGCTCTCTCCCCCCACCCCCCTTTCTCTTCAAGTTGTTAAGGCAAGGCCTTAACCTTGGTTTCCCAGAGAGCCACATCGCTTCGGTAGAAGCTAGACCTGTGAGGGGGCCAATGTTGACAGAATATTCGTTCTCTAGGCTTCTCCCCTCAAAGTGGGTGTCTGTGTGTGGACCTGGAGTGTAACCTCACCTTAATCCACACGGAGGGGTTTTGCAGATCTCGGTCCCTTCCCCCCTCCCCACAGGTGGGACGTGACAACCGGGGAGCAAGAAAACTTACGCGGAGGGAAAGGGGATGGGGCAGGGAGGGACTGGGACACAGAAGAGGGGTGACGTGACCCCAAGGGCCCAGGACTCGCCCGAGTTCCTGCTCTCTGCCCTGCCAGGCAAAGTTTAGAGTTCAGGCACTTCTTTCCCTCATCTGTCTGTCCTTTCCTCCTTTCCTCTTCTGTAGCTCCACTCACTCGACTGTCCTCCACCCAAGAGAACACGCTGGTGCCTTGCAGCTCTTACAACACGAGGCTTCCTAGGTACACAGCCCTGCACGTGCGCACACACGCTCTGCGTGGCCGTACTGTCATTTTCCTTCCTTCCTTGTACAGGGAGCGGGACAGAGAGGTGCGGAGAAAGGAAAAAATAGCACGGGGCTCTGGGACAGCCGGAGAGGGATTAGAAAATACAGGCAGAGAGTCAGAGAAAGAAAGAAAGAGGAGGAAGAAAACAGCGATGGACTAAAGAGAGAGCGGGAGGCATAACAACTGGGGGCAGGGGGCTGGACAGAGAGTGATGGGGAGGGACCACAAAGAGCAGTTCTGGGCAGCTGCCCCCATTTCTTGAGCACTCCCCAGGAGCCTCGAGAAATGTGCTGCCTGCAAAAGCCCTGCCTGGGGCCCAGTCCTGCGCCCTGACACTGGTGACAGTCACCACCTTGCCGAGTGTTTAGGACGGGGGAAAAAAAGGCCAGCTGGGGGGAAAAAGCTTACCCAGCTGTGTTTTTGTTTGTTTGCTTGTTGGTTTTGCTTTTAAAAAAACCTGTTTCCGCTCTAAAGACCACCTGCAAGGAAGAAGGAACCAGGCGTAGCACGCTGGACACATTTAAGGCCCGAACCCATTCAACAGCCACACAAACCACCGCTCACTCACGCTGCACACACTCCACCACCTGCCTGCAGGTACAAGCGGCCGCCCTTGTTTCTTGAGTGCTCCCCAGGAGTGGCACCACCAGGTACCTCAGAAAACCGTGCTGCCTGCAAACACTTGAGCACAGCTTAATTCTGGGCAGTTTTTCCTCTTTTTAGGCCTGCTGGCTGAAGACCCATCTGTCAAGCGGTGGCTCAGGACCACGGCAGGGCCGGCGGCACTGCTTTCTGAATCCTGTGGCAGCGATAGGCAGAGGGACAGGTTGTCAAATCCCAGGGCTGGGTATGCGTGCAGGCTGCCAGGGTCAGCCCTGCCTGGTTTTTCCCAGTGAAGCCCCAGCTGGTGTCGGCCCCGTGCTGCAGCCCTGGGGCAGAGTCTCAAGGACCCGGGCATTTCTGCAGGCGCTGCACTCTGCTGGGCCCCACCGCCGGCTGCCCTGGGCTTCCCCCGTTCTCTCAGCTCTGCTTTCTGCCAGCGCAGGCTGCGTGACAGAATGGCTTGCCCGCTCCCCCCAGCCAGTCCTGACCCATCTCTGCAGCTCGTACGGGGTGTCCACGTCACACAGCTGATTTGGGGGTGGCAGGTCTCTCTTGTGGCACCCTGGGGATGGGGCAAAGCAAACCCTCATTGCTACCTTTTGATCTTGTCCGCAGGGAGAGCAAGAGACGTGCTGTCTGCTGGAGAGCATCCTGCACGGAGGTGACAGCCAATTGCACGTGACAGCAACGCTGGGACCTGCCTGACAGCAAAGGTGCCCGGTGGCCGCAGAGCAGCCCAGGTGAGCTGGTTCTCTTGGAGGCCACCAAAGCAGCCTTCCTCCACCCCTGGTTTTGGTGAGATCCGGAGCAGCGCAGGGATGTTTCTCAGGCATTCCGGCCTGAGGAGGGCTTGCCAGTGCCGCCGTGGTTGGGCAGTGGCAGTTCTGGTGCGGTCTGACTCATTTCTGGTGGGTTGGTGTGTAGGTAGGTAGGTAGGGAAGACTTGCGGTTAATGGAAGATGACTGCCAGATGTCTGACGGGCAATTGTGGGGAGAGGTGAGAGGTTTTCTGGCCCATAGGTAATGACTGCCAGAGGACGAAGTGTACTTCTGAATGTATGTGGACTTCCAAATTCATGGTCATTTCTCCTGCCTTGAGGAAGAGCTATGGGAAGACACCAGCCACACGGAAGGACAAGGGTTTCCCAAGGGAACGTGGCTCTTTGGTTTTTGCTCATGAGTAAAAAACCTGCGGGGAGGCTGCTATCGTTAAGTTCAGTGACGTTTTGTAAAGTGCTGGACTGAGTGTCGCGTGACTTGAAGCATTGCTGAGAAATGGTGGAGGTTTGTCTGTGCGTTCTGGATGCTTTGGGTTTGAACATGTGCTCGTGGTGGTGACTTCATGCAGTCCTTGGCTCCTACCTCAGGGCACAATGTGTGCTTAGGGTGAGGTTCATCATCCATGACAGTGGACGTGAACCTTGCCATTTCAAATAGATTTCTTGATCATTTTGGATTTGGGGGGGGCAATTTCTTGTCAGCTCCAATTCGATCATCCTTGGTTTTGCCTCTTCACGTGGCAGGTGAAGAGCTCGTAGGGGGAGCAGGAGGAGGGTCATCACTGCTGTTTCCACGTTGGTCGCTTGTACTGGACTTACCAGAGTCATCTTCCATCTGCAGTTTCTTTGCAGGCATTTCTTTAAGCCGCTTCTGTTTTGTGAAGGGTAGTGGACTGAATGGGAGACCTTTTGTTCCTCATTTGTGCCTCAGAGTTTTACCTGTCATTTGTTGTCTGTCTGTTTGCTTGTGTCCTGGTTTCGGCTGGGATAGAGTTGTCTTCCTAGTAGCTGGTATAGTGCTGTGTTTTGGCATCAGTATGAGAAGAATGTTGATAACACACTGACGTTTTCAGTTGTTGCTAAGTAGTATTTATACCAAGTCAAGGGTTTTGCAGCTTCTCATGCCCAGTCAGCAAGAAGGCTGGAGGGGCACAAGAAGTTGGGAGGGGACACAGCCAGGACAGCTGAGCCAAAGTGGCCACCGGGGTATTCCCTACCATGTGATGTCATGCCCAGTATATAAGCTGGGGGGAGTGGGGGTGGGAGGAGTTGCCACTTGGGGACTAACTGGGTGTCAGTCGGTGTGTGGTGAGCAATTGCCTTGTGCATCACTTGTATATTCCAATCTTTATTATTATCACTATTGCAATTGTATTATTGTTATCATGATCATCAATTAGTTTCTTCTCTTCTGTTCTATTAAACTGTTCTTATGTCAATCTCAGCTGGGGTTAAACCACGACAGCTTCTTATTTGCGGTGCTTGGTTTAAAAAGCTTATTGTAGCTCTCTGGATTTCCTTCCTTAAAGGAAGTGTCTAGGATTTCTACCCAGGAGTGAGATGTCCAGAAAGGACTGTTGTCAGTGTTTAAGCCCACCCAGCAACTAAGCACCAGGCAGCCGCTTGCTCACTTCCCCCCCCCCCACCTCCCACCCAGTAGGATGGGGGAGAGGATTGGGGGGAAAAAAAGAAAAACTTGTGAGTTGAGATAAGAACAGTTTAATAGAACAGAAAAGAAGAAACTAATTAATGATAATAGTAACAATAATAAAATGACATTAATAACATTGAAAGGATTGGAATCTACAAAACAAGTGATGCACAGTACAATTGCTCACCACTCGCTGACCGATGCCCAGTTAGATCCCAAGCAGCAGCTCACCCCCTCCGCCCAACTCCCCGCAGTTTATATACTGCACATGACGTCACACAGTATGCAATACCCCTTTGGCTAGTTTGGCTCAGCTGTCCTGGCTGTGTCACCTCCCAACTTCTTGTGCCCCTCCAGCCTTCTTGCTGGCTGGGCATGAGAAGCTGGAAAATCCTTGCCTTAGCATAAATACTACTTAGCAACAACTGAAAAAGTCAGTGTGTTACCAGCTGAACCCAAACATAACACTTTACTGGCTACTAGAAAGAAAATGAATTCTATCCCAGCCAAACCCAGGACAGCTGTCCTTGTACACTGCTGTCAGCCTTCAGTCTAGAGAAATGTCTGCTAGTGGTGTGTGCTTAACGGTAATGTAACTCAAGTGCATCTGAAGTGGGGACCCTTTAGAGTAGAGAAGAGAATGTGAGAAACGCTTCAATGATATGCAGCTAGTGAGGATGCAAGTACCTGCTTTAACCTTTTTTTTTGGTTGCTTTTGCATTCTTTGGCAATATCTACTTGAAAGTCTACTTCAGCAAAAGACAAAGAAATCACTCCTGATTTCTGTGTCTGAGTAAAAGAACTAACGTGATCATACGGAGAACTGATGTCAAGAGCCATTTTTTTGCGATTACTGGATATTGCATCTGACTTGTCGTGCTTTCCCTGTGTGTAGGGTGGTGGTTTGTGCCTGGCACTGATCTGTGCTGCCGGGTCCGCATCCCTGTTGGTTGCCAGATGGAAGGCAAAGGGTGATGGGTTAACCCTGGCTGAACACCAGGTGCCCACCAAAGCCGTTCTATCACTCCCCCATCCTCAGCTGGATAGGGGAGAGAAAATATAACAAAAGGCTCGCGGGTCGAGATAAGGACAGGAGAGATCATTCACTATTACCGTCACGGGCAAAACAGACTCAATTTGCAAAACATACTCAATTTATTACAAATCAACCAGAGCAAGGTAATGAGAAGTAAAATGAAATCTCAGAACACCTTCCCACCACCCCTCCGTTCTTCCTGGGCACAACTACCCTCCCGGATTTCACCACCAAGCCCCCCCAGCGGCACAGGGGGACAGGGATGGGGTTTATGGTCATCACACGTTATTTTCTGCCGCTTCACCTCCTCAGGACGAGGGCTGATCACACTCTTCCCCTGCTCCAGCGTGGGGTCCCACCCACAGGAGACAGTCCTCCACGAACTCCTCCAACGTGGGCCATTCCCACGGGCTGCAGTTCTTCACGAACTGCTCCAGCATGGGTCCATTCCACGGTGTGCAGTCCTTCAGGAGCACACTGCTCCAGCGCGGGTCCCCCACGGGGTCACAAGTCCTGCCAGAAAGCCTGCTCCGTGGGCTCCTCTCTCCACAGATCCGCAGGTCCTGCCAGGAACCTGCTCCAGCGCGGGGTTCCCACGGGGTCACAGCCTCCTTCGGGAACCCACCTGCTCCGGCGTGGGGTCCTCCACGGGCTACAGGTGGAGATCTGCTCCACCGTGGACCTCCCTGGACTGCAGGGGGACAGCCTGCCTCACCAGGGTCTTCACCACGGGCTGCAGGGGAATCTCTGCTCCGGCGCCTGGAGCATCTCCTCCCCCTCCTTCTGCACTGACCTTGGTGGCCGCAGGCTTGTTTCTCTTACATGTTCTCACTCCTCACTCCGGCGGCAGTTTCTCTCCGTCCCAACTTTTTTCCTTCTTAAAAATGTTATCACAGAGGCGTTACCACTATCACTGATTGGCTCGGCCTTGGCCAGTGGCGGGTCCGTCTCAGAGCCGGCTAGTATGGGCTCGCTCTCTCTCGAACACAGGGGAAGCTTCCAGCAGTTTCTTACAGAAGCCACCCCTGTAACCCCCCCCCCGCTACCAAAACCTTGCCAAACAAAACCAATACAGTTATCCTCGTTAAAGTTTACTTGTCTAATTTCAGAAACTGTCTACATCGACTCAAAAATGAAACCCCTGCTAATCTCTTTGTGCACTGGTAGAGAAGCAGTGCGGGGTTTTCAGGGCAGTGCCTATGCAAGAGCCTTTAGGAGATCCTATCCCTTGACTGTCAGATGGGGCAGTGAAGAGTTTGAGAAAATGATGGGTGTTTTGGTCTTCACCAAAGCAGTTTTTTTTTCTTTTGTAGCTTATGTTTCTTATGTAAGAGAGCTGTGTGTCTGGGAGGAAAGACTGTGGGTAGAAGGGAATGTGCTTAGTTAGAGGTCAAAGGAAGGTACAATCAAGATGTAAGGAAGGGCCAGCATAACTGTTCATTTTGTTGTTTAAATGTTGACCTCAACTTTTACCAAAATGGATTTGCTTGCGCTTTTCTTCTCTTTGAGTTCACGCGTGGGTACAGGAAAGAAGGTAGCAGATGTACACACTAGATGAACCCCCTTTTTATTGTCAGCCATAAAGGTGCCTCTCAGCTGGGAGCCTGAGAAGTATCCCCCATAAGAATGCTTGACTCCTTATATGCAATCTGAAGGCTACTCACATATTCATTTTTACAGTCTAAAAAACCCTCTTGGCTTTGGCCGTGAGATCACCTGTTACCATTCACTTTCGAGTGTTTGTCCACACAACTCCCGCATGCAAGCAGGCTAAATGCCTATTTATTAGCTGTGTTTGCACTATTTTGTTGCAACTTTGCCACTTTCAGCTCGTTTCTGTCTGGTCTCTTCTAACAGCAGACCCACCTGCATAGGCAAGGTCACTGTCGGTCAAGTTCTCTTGCACGTGTCTTCAAAGCCATCTTCACGTAGGAGCTTTTTCTTACGTAGCATAATCTGCTGGTCAGCTTTTTCACCAGGCTAGTTCAAAGCCTACACAACAGGATGCGCCTGCTGCCTGACAAGTTTTCTTTCTATCCCACAGGAGCTCGATGGTGATCAAGCCATCTCTAGCTTTCCTTGGGAGACAGGGAGGACCAAAGTTCTCGTATCACAGCTTGGCTTGGTCGGGATGGCAAACTGAAAAGCAGGTGGTGGCCCGAGACGCACCTTTCCTGGGCTGTGAGCTGTGCAAAGGCCAGCAGAAAGCTCTGGGAACACTGGGCACATAGGCCAAAGCGTTCCTGCTGGTACGCCAAGTGTCGGCAGCCCGAGCCCTGACATCTGGAGACCGATGTTTCACGCCAGCAGGGCAGGGGAAGGTAGAGTTGCCTCCTCTCTGACAGGAGGCCGCCACGCTTTGGAGGGGGGCGGTCAGAGCAGGTGCCTTGGCTTTCTTCTGGCCTTCATGTGGTTCTCGTACTCCTGGACGGCCCCATCTCTGTTGGCAGTCTTTCATCAACAGGGGTTTGCAGAAGTGGAAGTTGTTTCTCCCTCGTGGTGGGAGCACTCACCGGGGCTTTGTTGTCAGAGAAGCAATGGGGAGCGCTCCTGGTTGGACGCAGCTCCCTTGGCAGATGCTTGTGCTCGTTTCTCGGCCCCAAGGTCTTCCTGGTGCCTTCCCCCCACGCAAGCTGTGCTGCTGGCTCTTGTGAAATGGAAGTACGGCGGGAGGGTGGTTTTACCACAGCTGGGAAGTTCCAGTCAACCCATCAGGGAAGTTTTCTTCCTGGTTCTTGCAGTTACAGGTTTTCAAACAACCCGTCAAAGAAGTTTTCCAAGGAAATGTGACTGAGGGGAGCGCAGGGGTGAGCTCTCATTGCTCTCTGTGTGGATTGTGTCTGTCCTCAGCCAGCATGCAGTAGCTTTCAGATGAGGAATGGGCCTATTCCAGGCTGAAGTGGGCAATCGGGATCCAAACTCAGGGGTTTTTAAGGCAATCAGGTGAAAATGTGTGGTTGGAGCCTTCTTGGTCGCTTACCCTTTGAATTCCGTGCTGTCCTCTAGTCTGAATCATGCAGTGTTTTTACTGAGGTGTAAAAATTAAAGGGAGAAAGCAGATTGTCCTCACCCACATAAACACCTTCTCCGCAGCTCAAGGTGAACAGACAAAATCTCTGGGGGTGCGTTCTTTTATTAAACGTGTATCAGATATCCAGCATTAGGGGAGCTGTGTACAGCGACTGGCTGCAGGTGCCTGGGGCTTGACCAGTGTCACCTGGAAGGGAAAAAGGAAAAAAAGGCGACCATGGGGACGTGTTTCCAAGTATATTTATTTGTAATTTCTCATTGTCCGTTGCTGTACATGTGCCTCAGAACATTTAGCTCGCACTGCTTCCTCCTCTTCTGCCCGTCTTACTGGGCCTGGTTGTCTTCCTCCACCGCCTGTTCCTACTCCTCTTCATTGTCATTCTTTTACCCTTCTTCTCCTCCTTCTGTCTGTCCTCCTGTTTGTTGTTGCTCTAGTTGTCCTCTTCCTCCCCCTTCCTCCCACTCCTCCTCCACAACTTCACCCTAATCCTCTTCTCCTGTTAGTCGTCCTTCTCCTGTTCAACCTCTTGCTCATCCTCTTGTTGCTTCTCATCCTCCTTCTTTTCCCCTTTCTCCCCCACCTCCTCCACTGCCTCCTCTTTGTTCTGTTCCTCTTCATCCCGTATGTCATCCTCCTCTTCCTTCTCTCTGTCTTCCTCCTCCTCCTGTTCCCATTCCTCTTCATTCTCCTTCTCCATTTTCTTCCTCATTCTCCTCTTCCTGCCCCTCTACCTCCTCCTCCTCCTTCTTGTCCTACTCCTCTTCCTCCACTTCTTTTCTCTTCTTTCACATGTTTGTTCTCCTCCTCCTGTTCGGTATCTTGTTCCTGTGCTCTGTTCCTCCTCTTGCCCATCCTTCTTCTCTCCCTGTTTTTCCTCCTGCTCCTAGTCCTGTGCCACCTGTTCCTTGTGGTCCTCCTCCACCTCGTCTTTCTCCTCCTCTTGCTCCTCCCCATGTTCTTACTCTTCCTTCTTTTCTCTCTCTTCTTCCTCCTTGTTCTCATTCTCTTTCTATGTTCCTCGTCCTCTTCATTCCCTTCCTCCTCCTCCTGCGGTCCACCAGTTCGTCCTGTTTGTCTTCTTTCTTTTTATTCTCCTCCTGTTTGTCCTTCTGTTAATTCTCTGCGATGGGGTCATCACAGCCTTGTTGGTTGGGTGTCTGGGACTCAGTGATGGCTCAAGGGATTCGATTCCCCATTTAGAAATGGGTTTCCATAGGCCCTTGCCTGGTGCCAGCGTGACAGAAATGACAGGCTGACAGTGGGGGTTTTAAAGGGTTTGTGGGTTAGAGAGAGCAGGAAAATCAGCTCGTTCCACTGGGTGTCCAGTGGGTACCTGCCCATTATTAAAGTGTCGTTATTTAAGTGCTGTTAGTTTGGTGTATATAGGGCAGGTGGAAGACCCACGTGGCTCCGTGAGGTTCACACCATTCCCATCCAGTTTGATGTGTATGAAGGCAGAAAGCCTCTGCCCCACGGGAGGGGAAGGTGTCATTTTCATTTCCTCCACCAATTAGCCCTCGGATGAGAAGAGGGAAAAAGTTCTGTTTGATTTTATAGGCGGTGCTCTGCGTGCTGCTGCGCTTCCCAGTTGTGTGCCAGGGTCATCAGAACCTGGCTGGCCAGGTTCCTGGGACCTTTGAGGCCCATAAGGAGCGAAAAAGTCAGCCTGGCACCCAGGAACCTTGAGGCTGATAGGGAGCGGGGGAAGAAGTCTGCCTGGTGCGCGGGACCTCCAGGGCCTGGTGCAGGGGGGAAAGGGGACTGATAAGTGGCCAGCTTGGTCACAGAGCATGGCTGTTTGCCTCATAAAATGGCATTCGTTTTGCTAACCGTCCTACGAGGTGTCAGGAGCATGGGGGTACCGGTCACAAGTGCAATTGTGAATTGCCTTTCTTAAGAACTGGGACGGCAGCAATGCAGGGCCCAAGTGCCAGGTTAGGCTTGAGGCTACTGCTTTTACCCTGGTTCTCCCAGGCAAAGCACAAGATGAGTGTTTTAGACTGTGTAACCCGTGGTAACCATATGCATCAATTCAGGGCAGAAGGAGGTCCCTCCTGTTGAGTCTGGAGGTTCAGAGCAGACCCCCTTGCTTTCTAGACTCCTTCTCAGAGGAGAGCGTAGTGGCGGCTGAATCCACTCCTAGTCCCAGACTTGGTCAGCGGTTTTAAGTCTTAAAGGGATGAGGTGTAAGGATTATGGGAAGGGAGAGGGAAAGAGAGAGCAAGGCAGAGGGAGTAAAAGGAAAAGAGAAAGATTTCACTGGTCCTGGGTCCAGCGTTGGTCCAGTCAGCCTAGGGGTCCAGTTCTGGTGGGGCTTCAGTTTGTGTCCTTTTATCATCCTTGCCCCTCCTTCAGGCGGGCGCTTGAACTCATTAGACTAGGTAAGCGTCATGTGCGGTTTGTGCTTTCAGAACCTTTGGGAAATGGATCGCTGGGCTTGGAGGTCATTTGGGGAGTAACTCCTCCTTCCCTGCAGACATGACCATTGTTGGATCTTTGGCCATGCATGGTGAGCTGCCCTGCTCAGCATATCAGATCAGCATAGCAGAACACAGAGCTGCACACCCCCCGGCATGGCCTCCCCATCCCGTTGCTGATGTCTGTGCTGATCTGTGCCGATTGGCTTCTTTTCACCTGTGGTTCCTTGCTGTGCAGGGTTCGTTGTTAAGCAGAGTTCGTCGTAGAACTTGGCCCACCGCCATGTTTGAGACATTAACTCTTTCAGTCTCTCACAGGGCCTCTCCCCATCATCCGCCTGCCCGCCTGGGCTGCGAGGAGGAGCCGGGCGAGCATCACCTCCATCTGCCACGGTAGACGCTGTCGTGTCGCCTGGCCCCGACCATGTCCTGTGTCCACTACAAGTTCTTCTCCAAGCTGAACTATGATATGGTCACCTTCGACGGCCTCTACATCTCTCTGCGTGACCTCAAGCTCCAGATCATGGTCCGCGAGAAGCTGACGGCAGCCAGCTGCGACCTGCTGATCACCAACGCCCAGACCAAAGAAGGTGCGTGGGGGCAACAGGCACGGGGCCTCGGGGACTGCCTGGCTGGCGGCGTCGTAGACGACCCCGTGACGGCCATGGCCTGTGGGAGCCATGCTCTGCCCTTTGTGGCTCATCCCCACATAGCATGAGTCAGCCTGGGGCCCATCCTGCCGGTGTGCAGGGGGACCAGGAGGGCAAGCATTGCCAGGGATGAAGCGTGGTGGGAAGCGATAATGTGATTCGGCCACAAGCGGTAGCTGTGACTTGTGTTGGGGACCTCACGGAGCTGTTCTTTTGCTGTTGCTGATCTGACAACTACCGTCAGATCTGTGCTTTAGACGTGGAGCTAGGCACAGAAGAAAGCGTGGTTGATGGGCGACGTCTAGTGCTTACAAAAGTGTTGGTTTCCTGGAATTCCTCTAGGTAAAATGATAAGGAAATGTGGGAGGAGATCCTTTAATAACAAACCTCAAAGAAATCTTCAGAGAAATCTGGCAGACAAAGCTGAAAGTGATGGAAACAGAACAGATGGCTAATTTGAAGCAAAAAAAGTGGTTTTGGTGACTTAGTTTTGTCTTCAACTCATTTTACTCCACTGCATTGGTATATCAGTGATACAGATACTTCCTGAAGCTTCTGTAAGGGTGTTTTTGATGGGAAAATGCAAAAGTCCCCCAGTGGTTTTCTGAGCAAAGCTAGAGAGTACATTTTGGTGTAATATGTATGTATGCCAAGATTTTGGCTTATATGCGTAACCGTGAATTTCAGTGTTTATTAATCAGATCTAGATGCTTAAGCTCACCTTCAGAAGGTAAAGGAAAAATGTAGACCAGGATATTCTGCCTAAAAGGGGTGTTTGGAATTCTTCCATGTGGACATAAAGGACTGAGTTTTTTCTAACTTTGTCTGTGCTGGAGTCCTGCCTAAATGTTGAAATGATCTTGGAAAGAGCAAAGTGAACCTTGAGTGAAGATGGCCTACTTGCTCAGATTTTTCCAAGCACTCTAAGCTTTACAGTTCAGTAACGGTTACTTTTCATAATGGAGATCTAGTAGGAGAAGCAATGTTAATATCGGTTAAAAGGAAACAGGATTTTAAATAGCAGTGGGAAAAAATGATAGGAAGGACTCTTTTTAAGATGTTGGGAAGGCAAAATGGATGGTTGGGACCTATTTTAAAAATAGGGAGGGAGTGTGGGTGTCCTCTTCCAAGCTTACTATGGAGGCATGTTCTATAAAGGCAGAATTGCCTTCCAAAAGCCTCTAGGCCAGAATGATGCCTTCAAACTTGCCTCCTTTGAATTTGATCTGGATTTCTTGACCTGTCTTTTGTAATAGGATGTTCTCACAGTATTGTGGAAGAACTGCAAACTCCCGAACGCAGGTCTCTTGCACACTCTTTCCTGGCCTGTACCATTCTGACTCCAAACACTTGGAGAATGTGCTATTCTGCTTATCAGGCAAAATGCAAGAAAATAGAAAAGCAAAAATGGGTCTCAGAACTGGTCTCCGATGAAGAGTTTTAAGGAAGAATAGTGCTCCTAGAAGACTGTCTCTTGAATGCAGAACTTGCTTGAGTTCAGTGTTGCAGCATGCACTTGACAGTTTTAGCAGTGCCACAATGCGATGTCTTCAGAAAAACCCCATGCTAACTGTGAATGAAATCATCTGGCCTCACAGCTGATGTCAGTCTGTCTCTGTGTCTACTGGAATGTCTGCAGCACTGTGCAAACGTAGCATTTTAGAGAAGACTTTAAGCAACTTTTAAACCTTGTCCTTCACTGTGGCATATTGTGTTGCAGTGCTAGTACGGGGGATTGCTTTGATGACAGCTCCGAGTGCAATTAATTCTTGGGCTGCCATGCAGCATTCTTTTGTAGAGCTTTCAGAAAGGGTATGGCGTTCCCCGTTTCCCAGGCTGAGCTGAGGGTAAGTCATGTAAGTACCCATTCAAAAACCGAGACGTTGCAGTGGAGCTCATGCACTGCCTGTCTGGCAGTCAGCTGCTTGGACTCTGTCAGCAGCAGGTTTGGGACCTCTCGGGGGTGTGCTGTCAGCTAGGTTAATGTCCCTTGGCCAGGTGCTTAGGGCAGGCTCCGTTTGGGACATTACCACGTTGCCTCCAGCATTGCTTTCGCTTTCCCAGTCACATGCTGAAGCAGCGAGCAGTGCCAATAAGACATGAAGGCATCAGGCGGTCTGTATAATCAGATTAATGACTGCAAGTATGCCAGATTTTATTGACTCATCCTTTCAGAGCAATACAGGTGCTCTTTTGGAGCACAGTACTGTGTGACAATAATGCAAATGAAAGCTCCATGAACTGTCTGACCTCCTGAGCTAGCTCATTCAGGAGATGATGATATACCAGTTGGAGGTGAGATCAGGGATACCTGCCTGGGTGGAAGCTGAAAATCCAGAAATAGGAGTCCAGTCTGTTCATCAGGATGTTTCAAGGCAGTGCTTTCAGTGCAGCTACACCGATGATTTGTTTGTCGCAAAGTGTGCAAGTGGTGTTGATTAGAAGAGAGCTAAAAACTCGCATCGTGAGAAGGCATATTTTTAAGCGCTAGGGGGAAAACGTGTTCTCGGGAGTTACCCTCTTTTCTGGTAGGGAGAGTCTGGCATGTTAGTAGTCCTTGTCAGCTCTTACTCTGCAAATCCTTTCCCCAGTAGCATAACAGCTGGTTGGCAAGGCATCTAAGGCTAGCAAAGGCTTTTCTTTGTCATTGCACATATAGGCTTGCCTTCTGATGACTTCTGTTCTGAAGAGCTTCTGTACTTTATCTGGGTGAAAATACTTCTCTGCATAGTGCTCGGAGAGGTGCTTTTGCGCGGCTGTCAGACTCCAAACGGTGGATTAAAGCAGGCCGTAAAATAAAGTAGGAGCTTTTTTCAGTAACCTGTTGATAGCATACATGTGACAGAAAGCTAGCAGTTTTTCAGAAGTATAGGTGAATTTAAAAATGGGATTGTTAAATTGTGCATTCAGTGCGAAGCAGAGCATAACCTGAGCTGCTTGTACTTTTTTGCAGGAAGAAGGTTGTGGACACTAATGCAGTAGCTGATGTAAGATTTCCGAGTCCGTATGAGGCAGCAGTCAAAGTAGCTCTTGTTTAACTTGTCTGCCTCCATGAAATACTTCTTTCCCTTGGGTCTTTCAAGCATACTAAATTTCTTGTCTTTTAGACTGTTATGTCTCTTCTGCTCTTGACTTTGAGATAACATCCAAATCTTCCTTGGCTTTTGCAAGCTTTCTGAGTTAACGGGATCCTTACTTTTAATGACAGGTCAGATTGACAAAAGCCCAGTAGCCCCTTACTGGCCATCTCTGCCAGTAAAACAAAAAACACGTGTTGTGCTATCAGGGAATAGGAATCAAGAATGTTGTTACCTCCAGCTTTGCTGAACATTTCTATTGGAGCGCTGCTTGGCCAAGTGTGAAAAGTAGCCTTGTTGGGCATGACGTCACCGCTCACTTTGCAGATGTGGAGTCACGAGGTGAGGCAGTGTGACACTGCTTTGCAGGTCCTGGTAGTTGCCGAGTCTCTGCTAGGGGATGCTGCTGCCCATGGGGAACAGGTTCCTGCTGGGAGACACCAGTTCAGTCTGAGAGCTGTTAGACTAAGCTGGCATCTGTTAAATTCAAGTTGAGAGGGACTTCAGGAATAGTGCGCCAGATTTAGTCCTTCCCTATTTAAAAAAAGAAAAAAGTTGACTTTTTAGGCGACATTGTTTGGCTTCACCTCTCATAAAATTTCATCACCAAAATTAATTCAGTTAATAGAGGCAAAGGAAAAATAAATGTATTAAAGCCAATTGGTATCAGGCCCCTTCACAGAACTAACTCAGCAATGGACTCTGCTGTATGTAAACACTCTTCCACAAATGCTCTGACACAGTGACCAAGCTGGTGGGATACTTCAGTACCAAATACAAATAGGTGCCGGGATAACTGTCCTATACAAAGAAAGCCTTTCCTTCACCGCGCTATTGTCACTCTTCAGCTGATCCATTTAAATGTGCACTGATGGACTTTTAAGGGGAATTCAGTTTTATATCAGTCTCTTCCTAGATGGCTGGACCTCTCTTCATGGTGCACTTAACAAGCGAATTCAAAACAATCATATATCACAAGATAGATATAGATAGATATATATATATATGCACACACATTCAAGGATAAGTCTATTCAGAAGGCAGGTGTCAATGCTTCTCTTCTAATGGTCAATGAATTGTCACCAAGTACTAGAAGAGGACTTAGTCCTCTTTTTGCATCACTGTTGGGCATGTTTGAATTGACCTCTGCAGGCTTGCATCATTTGTGAATAAATGCATTGGTTACTGTCCTCATGTATACAGTCTCTTCCTAGGCGAGGTGCTGCCACTTGTAAATCTGCTGCAGAACTAGAGTAATCCTCAGTTCAGCACAGGCGTAGCAAACTCCTGCCTTTTTGTGGAGCCGCTGTTGCTTGTCCTCTATGTCTGAAATGTCAGTGCAGCGGTTTGTGATCTGGCCCAGAAAGAACGCTCTGTATGACTCCATTCAGCAGGTCGAAACAGCTGGTTTGGGCTTCTAGATCTGCAGCTGCCATGATCTCCCAGTTGCCTGCCTGGGCCCCAGTACTGCTTCAGCTCCTTCTTCATCCAAAAGTCCCAGCGCAGGCCTTTCTTGACAGGTGGCTGTGGAAGGGTCAGAGTTTCTGCTTTGAGAAGAGCTCTAGGGGTTGCTTTCAGGATATATGACTTCTGTAAAAGCTTTTGTTTTCATCATTAGTAGTCCTTTCTCCCACAAATTGAACCTCCTCGGACGTCCAGAGGAAACGTGCTGTTTGGTTCCCTGGGGGGGAGGATCAGGAATTAGTTTCAGCTAAATGATTTCTCAGTTTTCTGAAGAAGCTTTCTGTCATTTGGAAATAGAAGTAAAATGTTCGTTTCATTGTTGAAATAATGTCTTCTGGTAGGTGAGTTTTGGGGTAAGAGAGATTCCTGCCTGTAGGAATAATATACTGAAAAATGAAGCATAAATTGTGAAATATTCCTGTTTTGTGTGTGATCACTGGGCAAAATCACCCTGACAGAGCTTGACTAGATATAGAGCATCTTTGGTTTTCAGACCATTGTTCTGATTGGGTCTGCAAAGGTAAGAGCTTTTAATATTTAAAACTGTAGGCAGATTACAGGGAATGGCTGCTGATAGTGATTTAAAATATTTAGTCATATCCAGCTTGTATAAGGACAATATAAAAACCACTCTCATGGAGAGATCTTTGCATTTTAAGCTTACACAGTCAAAGTGTCTCAGGTAGTTTGTTTTTTTGATTGTTTGGGCCTTATGTAGACAGTCAGAAGGCTTTCCTCCTCTTCAAAGACTAACATGGTGTAAGCCCAGGCAAAGCACGGGTAGCTTCAGGCACACGCTCTTTTCAAAAGGCTTTTCACGGCTGTCGTCATAAGGAATTTTGTTTGAGTCTCTCAGCTCTGCAAAATGAATCACAAGAATTCATAGAATCCTAGACTCAGGGAATGGTTTGGGTTGGAAGGGACCTGAAAGATCATCTAGGTCCAACCTGCCTGCCACGGGCAGGGACACCTTCCACGAGACCAAGTTGCTCAAAAGCCCAGGGACGGGGCATCCACAACTATTGACACCCAATTCATGTCCCTTGGGTTAATTCAAACTAGATGATAAGCTTCAGAGGGGAGATAGCACTTTAGTTGGAGCCAGTTCTGCCCTACTTGTGAAAGCAAGCTCAAAACCCCCCCAGATTTCTCTGATCCAAATGCTAGCATTGCCGGTTTTGTTTCCATTTACATGTAGAGCGCTGAGCAGCTGAGAAGCGGCGGTGTTGATGGATTAAGCTCCAAGGAATAGACAGAGATGGCAGGCGCTCTTCTGTGTTCTGTCAGTCTTGGCCACTAGCAGCACGGGGGAATTGATACAGTTAACAGCTACGAAAGCAATGGCGCAGAGTTGTCATGCTTTAGCTGAGGGACTCTTTTGTTGCAGGGCAAGCTAGTCAGACTTCAGAATCTGGTTTATGCAGGTGAGACTTTGCTGTGGTTGGTTTTTCTCCAAAGCTCTGTTGGTTTTGTAGCCTAACAGAAGCAAAAGCAACTTAAGCTAGATCGGGGAAGAACCTCATGCATTAGCAGACTCCGCTTCAGTGACCTTTGAGACCATTTTGCTGTTGGCATTCCAACCATTTTAGAAACATGAAAAAGATTGTGCTGCTTGTGTTTGATGATCAAACCTGAAGGTTTCTTGAAATGTACTTTCAGTGTGTTGGGACCATAAAAGCACAATGTTACATATCAGATTTTGCTTTTCTATCGGTAAAGGGATTCTCTGAAATGTTGTGTAATTATGTATTGATATAGGTTCTCGTAAACTGGCAGATTCTTTTTCTGTATTGATGTTGTTTTCAGAATACACAGATGGTAATGCCCTGATTCGTAGGAACTCATCAGTAATTGTTAGAAGAATCCCTGCTGGAGGAGTTAAAGTCACCAGCAAAACCTGTGTTACGTAAGTATCCGTAAAGCATTGTATTCTTGGTTAGGGGTTTCAGTGCATTAACTTTCAAACTGATATGAGTTGACAAGAGGCATTCAGATTGTATCTTTCTTGTTAAAGCTGCTGTTAATTTTTGTTGTCATGGGCTAGATTTTAATAGATCTGTCGCAAAGCAGACTTACATGTTTTGGCCTGCTGGGAGATGGGGTTCAAACTGCAACAATGGTAGCTTTTAAGATGATTCCATTGGGTTTGTTCTTGGGGTTGATTCTTCTGAGAGCCAAGTTGTAGATCCCATTTCCTCTACGTGGAGAGATTCCTTATTTTATGTGTTTGATTTGATTGCTTTTATAGTAAAGACAGATAGGCATTGTTGTGTAAACTTCTAATTTGTTCCCACCTCAGAAGAGTCTGATAGTCAGTGTTTGACTATTTCTTGCATTTGGGGGAGGCAGGGTGGGATATGGCAGGTAATCTTACCCCCCAAATGTGGGTGTTTTGCATACCAGACACAGAGGAAAGACCAAGGGTTGCCAGCTGGCAAACCATGCAAACCAGAAGTTCCATTCATAAGTGATTCCTGTTAGTTTCCTAAGGACAATGTCCATTTCAGGCAAGAGAAAAAGAACACTCTCCTAACGTGTATCACCTTTTGAGCGAGTACAACAAAGGAATAGTTAACCCTTTCCAAACTTGAAACTCACTAAGCAGTTCAGCACGTTACCAAGCGTTACTAGTTATCTAAGTCTGTTTTTACCCTAAGTTGATATCCGTGCTCCAGGTTTTCAACCTATATTCCTCAGATTTCTGAAGGACAGAGAATCGGATGTGTTGGTTAAACTTACAGCTATCCACATGCAATGCTGACTACAGGATTATTGCTGTCATGTATGTATTCAGCTACATTAGCATTGTTTGAACATTCATGTTTTCCAGCCTTCTTGAAGAGACGCCTCTCCCCCACAATTAGTAGGTATTATTAGCTTGTGGTTTTGCCATGTCTTTCTCATGTTGGTTCTCAGTCAGTAAAGTAGACTGGTGAGTTACGGTGTGTCTCGAAAAAACAGTACAGCAGCATCCTGGTACCTGTGAAGCATTTGCGAGCAAAAACCCCTGATTGCTGTGACTCTGCCTGTAAACTTTGGGTATATTCCTTCAGTAGTTGCTGCAGTGCTTTCAGGCACTACCTAGGGGTTCAGGACGCCACAGTGTTGTGCTTATAACGATGGCCTTGTTTTGGCCATGTTTAACTTAAATATGTGTGCTTAGTGGCACCTTGTCAACGCATCCTCCGTTTCTGGTTGGCTGGCGCTCTCTCCTGGTATCTTAATACTGCCCTGAAATGAGAGGAGAGATGCTGCTGGCATCAAAGATCAAACCAAGACCTGGATGTGGGGATAAGGAAAGAATGGCGCTGCTGTTGTAGTGTTGAAAATGAACCAGGCAGATGAGCTTTCTATTCCTTCAGCTGGAAACATTGCAGAAACAACTGGTAGTGTGGTTAATGTTTGGGAACGAGGAATGTATGCTATAACGGTGGAGAGGCCTTCAAAAATGGGTTACTCACCTTGTTGTATGTTCTTCAAGGTAAATGGATGAAGAAACCATTGTGTGGTAATCTAAAGTATTTCCCTGTACTTCCTCATCTTCAGGAGGTACGTGGCTGTACTTGCGAGCCTGGTGGTATTCTAGCAGTGGCAGGAAGCACGAGCCTTTCTATTTGTACGTAAATTCCACAGCAGCCTTTGAATTGTCTCTGCTCATGGGACGCTTTGGATGACGTATGAATTGTTTGTTAACTAGATCAAGGGCTGCACGTCTGATTCATGATGAGTGGCATGCAGATACAGATCAATAAGTGTGTGGAATCTCAGCAAGTTTTCAAATGTAATGACTATTGCCAAAAAGATCGTAGGCTTTTCAAGATTATCCTAAAGCAAATTCTGGCAAGTAAGGCCTTTTCTTTTTTGTCACAGGGCTCCTAAATCACACCAAACCCCAGAAACTGCTTTCAGGTGACATTTCTACTACTATTTTTAGTCAATATTGCATATGTAACACATTTAGTATTTTGGCACTTTCATGGCTAAATGTAGTAGCTCTCTGAATACAGTGCTTGGGCTTTCACAAAGAAACTCTGTTCTAAAGCCTGTGCTGCTGCCGTTTTTGTTATTTCTTTGTCAGATGACTGACTGTTTTCTCTGAAGTAAACTTGCACTTCAAAGTGTCTAGAACGTCAGTGTTCTTTCTTGGAAATTAAAGTACTGTATCTGGTACCCATTTGTAATACTAGATATGTACAGATTGGTTAAAGTTGCCTTTGTATTTTGATAGTTGATTATTTAAGAACACCAAGCTGTGAGACAGACGTCATCTTTTTGATACTGACGCAGCAGAGACAAAATACCTGAGGACTTCCTCTTGCACTGTTGTGTTCTGTAACTGTACATCTTAATTTGTGACAAAGTAGAAACGGGATTTGGGTTGGGTTGTTGGTTTTTTTTAGTTGCACTGAATGTGCCAAGAGAGAACAGTTTAGGTATATGAATACATTTCCCATTCCCTAGACTATCAGAACATAATGTTTTGAGGTTCAGGTTTCATAATCTGTTGTCACTGCTTTATGCTGGGTACAAGTGCTTTACTTGAAATTCTGATCACCTTCTTTTCTTCTTCCAGAAGTCGTACTGAGGCAGTGAGTGGAACATCAAAAGCAGTATGTAAAAACACAATCTCACACTTTTTTCTACACACGGCTCTTAATTCTAAACAACGTAGCCTTGTATTAATTTTCCAAACATTAACTAATTATGTATTCCAGTAAAACCTGGTCTATGTTGTAAAGACAATGTCTTTGATTCGGCGTAGGAAAAACTGGGTAATGCCATCATTTGCACAGTTCTAATGTAAATATTGGTATTGGTGCCTAGTGATGCATTGCATTTCACATTGAGTATGCTAGAATATTTCCTGTACGACTTTGTGTTGCACAGGTAATGTATGATCGCTTTTAGGTCATGTAGGTCCGAGGTTTGCACAACTGAACGTGGTGCCGTGTTCTACATCTGTGTATAGCTAGTAATGTGTATGTTTGTACATTGTTTTGTTTGTAGGTTGTTTTGTGCTTTTTGTTTCTTGCAATCCAAATTGTTTGGAGTGAATTTTCTGCCATTTCCACATTATATCACTTAGCTTTTTTTTTAAAATACTCTTTTCCTAATGGGTTTTGAAAATGTTATCAAAACCCACTGAGAAACCACTGTGGTTAAACTTGGTACTGTTTCTTACTTTTGACCTGGGGGTCCAAACAAATACCCAAACCAACATATCCCATACATTTTGAGGATAGTCACGTGCAGCTAAATGTTTCCTTTTCATGTCCTTAAATGCTTGGGTATTTGTTCCTAAAAGTGTATAATTGAAGTGATATGATTTGGGCCCCTCTGAGTACATGTGCGTCTTTAAGAGATTGCCATGGATTTAAATATGGTTGCTACGCAAAGTGGTATTCGGAAGTTCTGCATTTGATCTTTCCAGTCTATCTGATGAAGCGGTTTAGTTTAATAGTTTGTCTGCAAATGAAAATATCTAAAACCCAGTGTACAGATTTTGACACAAGGTTAGAGCCTGGTGTATTTGTGGGTAAAATCCCTGACATTTTTCTGAACTTCTGCCTGCAGTACATTTTTGGATCTGGGTGGCTTCGGGGTTGGATGCTGCTTTGATTTCCCAAAGGTTAAGCCTTTCTTTAGTATACCCCCACTCTGAATTTCCATTTGGAAAAGGGGCAGGATTTTTCTTCAGGTTAGAAAACACTGTCATTTGGCTGCTAAACTAGAGAGAAGTCACACCAGGACATACCTAACCGGTAATGGTCTAGATCTGGATTTGCGACTTGGGTCGAAGGCTAGGTGTAACTGTGCTTTTCAAAATAGCCCTTATAATGTAAAAATTCCTATTTGTTGGTTTTTATCTTTCATCTTGAAGTCTAACTGCTTTTTCTTCACTAGAATGGTGTGAGGCTTTGCACTAACCCTGGATCATTGGATCTGATCCCTTGATCAGCTGTTCGGGTAACTTAATCTAGAAATGCATGAGCTCTGGGGTTGTGTTCTCTGAAGAATACAGCCTCTGATTCTCGTGGAATGGTATACAATGAACTTAAAGTGGAAAACTTCTTGTACGTTGGTGTAAAACCACTAAGCCTAAACCTGACTTCCATAATTCTATCACTGACTGGTTCAAATTCCTTTTTGGACATGAAAGCCTGTCACTGTGAGCCCAGTGACGCCAGCAGTTAATGTAACGCATTTATGTAAACCACGTTTATAGTATTTGATCTAATTGAGATGGGGTTTTATTTCTTGGAAAGAGTTAGTTTTCTCTTTGTTTACTAGCTTGTGTATAAACATAAATCTCATCTTCATCAATAAGGTTACCATTCTTTCAGCCTCGTGTGTTCCCTGGTGTCTTTGTATTACATTTCTAAGTAGCATCTTACCATAAGCTTAGATAGATGTCTCCAAAAAAATTTTTTTTTAAGAAAGGAAAAATCCTGGAGTGGGAGGGAAGACTTAGTGTTAGTTAGAACTAATTAAAAGGAAGACAAAGCAAAACTGTTCCCTTCTTGTTTGCTCTGACGGTACCTGATGTGGGTTGTGGGTAGCCATAGGGAGGGTAGAAGCCTTGCATCTCTCTGTACAAGTCGTCGTGTCCCGTCCCCCGCCCTCCTCACAGAGTAAAAGCACTGCAGCCTCAGGTGCTTTTAGCGTTGGAGCACAGTTAGCGGTATTCTTAAAGCTAACTCAGGTCTTGGTCTAAAGTGTGTGTGTGTGGGGGTTGTTTTGTTTTGTTATTTGAAATAAACATCTTTCTGCATGTATTTCAAAGCAAAACCTGGATCTTAGCGTGGTCTGAATAAATCACTGGGAAGGCTTGCCAATTATTGTTGAACAGTAAAGCAGCAATGTTAAAATCAGTCCAGATTTTTTTTTAAAAAGGATGCACAAAAACTTATACTTTGACTATTTCTTAATTGTCTTGCTCTTACGTTAGCTGTCATTCTACACTTCCAAATCTGTGCTGCTGTCCTACTGTTCCTACTGCCAAATCAAGAAAGTGAGTCCTATTTGTTTTCGTATTCCTATTTCAGTAACTGCAAGGAGCTCTAGCTGGTATTAGTCCTCAGAGGCTGCAGAAATGCAGAGAGTCATGCGCATTGTTTTAGCACCGTCAAGCACAGCTGTGATCCTTCGTGGCTGAATTTTCAGTTTAACCAAGCTATTGGGTTTTAGGAAACCACTGTAATTTAAATGCAGCACTCCAGCAGTGAGATTAGCCTTTTCCTCCTATTTTCTGTCCCCTTTCCCACTTGCTTTATGTGAGTTTCTGTTTAGTCTTCTGTCTGAAATGGGAGTTGATACATTGACTGTTGATTCTGGTTTTTTGAGGGTTTTCTTTATTCGCTTACTTTGGGTGGGATTTTTTTTTGGTTTGGGTTTTTTTCCCCAATTCTTCTGCAGTATTACCTTAGGTTTGTGTACAAGTTTCATGGAGGTGTTGTTTCTACTTGACCGATTGGAGGGACTGGCAGGAAATACTTCAGTAGAAATTCAAAGGAAAAAACCAAAGACACAAGAATGTAGGATCATTGGAAGATGGTCGTTGGGCAAACGTCCTAAATAGTACATGAATTTTCTCTTTGCTGCTTGTGGTAACTGTTCATAGAAAGGAGCGCTTTCATCTCCTTTAAGTAATCAGACTGTTGCCTGCAGGCCATAGAATAACGGCTTCCTAAAAAAATACAAGGACTACTATGAACTGTTATGTTTCAGTTACTGGTCAATACTAGCCTGTTTAATGCCAGACTCCAATAGAGAGCTTTCCCAATTCCTTGTTTGCTTCTGAAAACCCGCAAAGTGATAATGGTTGTGCCTGCCATGAGAGAACATAGGCCTGTTTTTCCACACGTGAAGAAGAGTGGCATGTGGGGCATGAAGCTTCAAAATACTTGATCAGACTTCCCTTTTGACAGAAGTGGGTGGGTACCAAATGTTGTGAAGGGGAGGAGAGTTGAATCTTCTGGTAAGGTTTGCAGTGGAAAGGCGGCCTCTTGTTCCAGATCAGGGTGCTCCTCTCCAAAGGCACGTTTTCACGAATGTTTCAGTTAGTGTTAGAGTCATGTTGTCTGTGCTTTCCTAAACATCTAGAGAAGACATGATTAACTGGAGTGAGGAAGCATCTTTTGCCTGTAAATATTTTGTCCCCAGAATCTGCTAAAACTGCTCCCTTGAATTCTTCTGCAACTTTAGGTAATAAAGGACAAGGGCTTTTTTCCAAGGAAGGGTTTTAATCTCTCCTCCGATCCATTTAGTGACGTCTTGAGGAGAGCTGTTCAGTTTATGCCGTGACACTTTATTCTACATTTTTGAACAACTGAAGACCTAATAAGCAGTGATTCAGGTGTCTTTCTGATCATGTTTTGCTAGTGTAAGCTTAACTGCTGCTTGTGGCATAATATAATTCCATATTCTGGAAAAGGAACAAGCTAAGTGTTACCCTGTTTACTTGTGGAAAAGCAGCATTTCACTATTAGTTCTCAGTAAACACTGCAGCCTATTAGAAACTAGTGGCCTGAGGGCTTGACTCCTGCAGGGTGTTCCAGGAGGTCAGTGGGAGGGAGGAGTGTGGTTGCAGTGGAGAAAAAAATTACAGGACTGTGCTCTGACTCCGTGTTTTCACCATCATTAAAAATTGGTTTTGCTCTGATAGTAAGGAGCGTAATATTAAATTCTCACGCTTCCCAAACTAATTTGGATAGTATGGCCTGTGGTCTAATAAAATACAAGACATCAGTATTCTCTGTTTTTGTAGGCTGCTCTGTCATGGGAAACACCTTTATTTCACTAATTTGAGCAGTCGGGTTTTTTTCTAGACAAAGTGGTGGTTTACTTTCATGGCTGATGTTCTGGCTTGGTGTTTTTATTTGGGTGTTGTGGGGTATGGTGAGTTTGGCATTTTTAAACTTCGTGACAGGAGGGGAAGAGTTCATGGTTGAGGGCCGATACGCCTGTGCTTGATTTTGCCAGGCAGCTACTGCCTTCATAAAAGCATAACTGTGTGCATTTAGAAGTGATGAGATGTTAACTGATTAATTTACAAGCTACACCGCAAATAAGTCTCCTGTAGTGATGCTTCCTTCTCAAATAAACCGAAATCCTTTTTAGCTGAAAATTGACAGATGTGAGCCTTTGACAAGGGTCCCTCTCTGAGATAGTGTGGAGCAGTAAGTTGATGTCGTGCGGGTTTGCTTATTTTAGTTTCTTCTCATTAACCACACAGGCACTCTTAAGGTGCCATAGGTTTGGACTTTGTTTTGAGCAAACACAAATTCCACGGGGTTGGCAGTGCCCCTGTCAGTGGCACTCAGAGGATATAGTGCAGACTTTCAGACTACAGTAGACGTTAACTATTGCTATGTTTTGACTGTAGAACTTGAATATGTGTTTAATTTTTTGTGAACAGATAGATGAGTCTCCTGCATCTCTTTCTCTGGCCCACCTTGCTAAGGTATATGTATATATTCTTGTCAAATTCTTAAAAGAAAAAAAGTGTTTGCTTTGTTTCTTAAAACCTTATACTGTGATCTATAGCTGGATAACTGTTGTAATGGGAACAAAACTGTAATTTAATTTTTATTCATTTAAAGTATTCATTTTAACTTTAAAATGTGTGTCTATTTTGGTACTAGCCTGTAAAGAGTAGTTCCCACTATGGGAAGATAGAAGGGGAGTACCTTATCAGCCTCAACGTAATGTTGCACTATTACGCATCTTCCAGACACAGAGAAGCAGCATTTCAGAAGCTGTTCGCCATTTCTCATATGATTCATTAATTTTGCATTGGAAACCAACAGTTTTTACAGAAGAATTGAATGGGCTGTAAGTTACGGCCATTTGGAGGGGGGAGCGTGCAACAGCCAAAAGAGAATCGTTTCTGTAACATGGACAATTGCATGGCTGTTTTTGAATTTCGAGCCATTAAAGTTACAGATCCATTCTTTTAATGCTGCACAGTTTCATAAATACTAGTATATAGACGGTAGACAACATAATCTAATTTGTTTGAATGCAGCCTGTGTAAAGTGTGAAAGTGCACCTGATTGTTTCTAGGAATACACTGATGTGTGTATGTGGCATATTAGCAGATGTGACCTTCTGGAACTGTTGTAATGCCATGTTTTAATGGAACTGCTTGCATTTTTCGCTCAACAATGTGTACCTTCCTCTGGGAAAGCACTACTGGCTGCACTTTGTGAAAAGGCATAGTGCTCGCCAATGAAATAACTAGTCTTTACATTTGCAAAGCTTAGAGAAGGCAGGGCCTAATGCAGAGGAGCTAGTTCTCTCTTCTGAAAATGAAGGCTGGAGTTCATTTCCAAGAAAGAGGAATCTCTTCACACTGGTCACTTCTTTCCCTTCTCACTGAAGAAATTAAATTGTGTGCATCTGGGGAGGCGGGAAAAAATGTTTGGAAGGTAGCCACCAAAAGAACTTGGTCTCCATTAGTGCTGTCCCTAAACATGTCCTTGGTTCTGTAAACTTATGCCCAATTTAACTCTAAAATATGAAGAAGTGTCCTTGTGGTGTACACATTTAAGCTTTTGAGAGAATTTCAGTATTTCAGAAAAATACAGGAACGTAATGTAAAGCAGCTGAAACCTGTTACTTACTCTGAGCTCTTTAGTGCAGACTGGCTTGGCATGGAGGTGATATGTTAAGAGTTTTCTGGTTTATTATTACTACGTGTGAAATGCCATATCTGAATTTTGGTCTATTCCTACTAATGTGTTGTGGGTTTTGGATGTGTTTTGTAAACTGTTTGGGTTCAAAGAAATTAGTCAAGTATCTGTAAAGTTTTCTGTAAATGTTAAAGGAAATGATTTCATAGGCGTTGATCTGGATTATGTTACTGTGGAGGAAAAAATGGTGTCTATGAAACATCCATTTAATAGAATGTTGAAACTAGTTGGTTGCTTTTGTGAATGAACGCATATAAAAACAGAACCATGAGGGGTTGATCTGAGTGGTTGGTCTGAATGCTAGGTGCTTGAAGGTCCCCATCCTTTACAGCCTCTCCCTTAGACCCTGCTTGGATCTGGACTAGTGTGAAATAAAAACATTGGAACAAATACTACTTTGAAAAAACAGCTGGCTTCATTAATTTGAAAGGTCTATTTCTGCATAAGGTTGATATTACAATTTGTATGTGAAAAGGACACAGTCAACTGGAAAAAAAATGCAGGTTGTGCTTCCTGTACTTAAATCACTTAATATGAAGAAGTTAGTAGAGGGGGAAGCGTGCAGTGTGGACTGCCTCCAGCCATGATGGTCAAATTTGTAGTGACAAGTATCTTTTGTCTTGCTGAGGGATTCTAAACAGATTGCTTGCTTTTAATGCTTCTGTGTGGGAAGCTGCATTTCAGCAAGCAAAAAGTTGTGTGTCCCTTTTTTTAATGCTGCAAAATGTAAATAAGGATACTTGCATGCATCTTTCTGAATTAAATGTACAGTGGATGTCTTCTTCAAAGAGGCTGGAGCTTAAAAATCACCTTAAAAATACTGGATTGTGTCATGTTGTCTACATATGCCTTCGGTCCACTTGGAAGACCATTGGGTTGGTTACGCAAGTCTTTCTGTAAGGTACAAACAGGGCCTAAGGTTTTGAGTGCCCAAGAACGCTCTTGTCAAGTAGCTCTTGTAGCACACAAACACCATGTAATAACGGTGTAAGGGCTCCCCAGAACATCTTCAGGACAACGGTATTGTCTCTAAGCAGCTGTTTCATGCAACCTCTGCTAGCGTTGTGCTGCTCTTTACAGGACTGGGTGAGCGGTGTTGTCTTTGGCTGTGTGGGCTTAAACGTGTTTCTAATGTGCGTGTCAAATAATTGCCTGTTAAACAGACTGCCAATCTGGCTGAAGCCAATGCTTCTGAAGAGGATAAAATAAAAGCTATGATGATACAGTCCAGCCGTCAATATGATCCAACCAAGTAAGTGTTGATAATGTCAGATCTGTTCTTTGAAGATTATGGAAAAAACTGTAGAGGTGTTTGGTTGAACAAGAGAGACACATGCATACCTTGTTCTTTTCTTCTCCAAAATCTTGTAGTTACATGAAGAAACCCTTGGGTCCACCTCCATCATCATATACTTGCCACCGTTGCAGAAAACCTGGCCATTCCATAAAGAACTGCCCAACAAATGGGGTAAGATGTGGGGGACTTCGGGTGTTAACTTGGTTTTTAATTGTTTTACCCTGGCAGTTAGGTAACAAGTACATGAATGCTCACGTGAAGCATTGTTTCTCTTGGGGTGAAATACAGAGCTTATATGGCAATGTTGCAAAGCCTTTCAGAATTCCAGGGAAACCTGGAATGAGAAATGTACAATTTTCTTTTTTCTAGGTCATGGACATGAAATGTGTCCATAGATCTTTCTCTGTGAACTTGCATGCATGTTTTTGTACTTTTCAATTTGATTGGAAGTGTTTCTGGTTTTAACTCTTTTTAATGACAGTTCATAGTTTTTAGTATTTTGTATAATAAGAAGATGTTTCTGTTGACCCCATCTACTGAACATTTGTGTGTTTTAATTAGACAAGCCTCTGGTTGCGTCTTCATGCCGTTTAAAGTTAGTCACTGAATGTACATGCATGAGGTATGAATTTAGCCTTCATATAGAGATGGTGAACGTAAGTTTCCCCAGTGAGTGATTCAGAGCACTGAATTAAGCTCACCCTCTGAATTGCCCTCTGGAGGATGAGGAGCGGGTTTGTGTCTCTTCTCTGAGTGGATGGTGAGCTAAGGGCTGTTTCACCCTTAAGGAACCTGAGGGTAAGCCAAAGAATGTCGGCTGAGTTCAAAACACTGCTCTAACCTTCGGAACATCCTGGCTGTATTCATTTAGGAAAAGAAGTATTTTAGTTGAGCGACCCTTCTGCTAGGTAAAAGGAGAGGATTAAAGGCTCTTGCTGCTTAAAATAATCATTGAAGTGTCATTTTAAGTGTGGGTCTTAAGATGCGGTATGTCTGCATTTCTTGTCTCAACAGGATGAAAGTTTTGGGTCTGTGCCCAGAATGAAAAAGAGCACGGGAATTCCGAGGAGTCTCTTGCTGGAGGTGAAAGATCCCAATGTGGAGGGTGTTATGCTAACAAGAACTGGAAAATACGCAATACCATGTGTTAATGTGTAAGTACGGAATTAATTGGACCGACCAAAAAGTGAACGAGAGAAACCGTGCGTAAACGTGTGTATTGGCTTTGTGTGGCAAGGTTTTGGTAGCAGGGGGGGTTACAGGGGTGGCTTCTGTAAGAAGCTGCTGGAACCTTCCCCTATGTTCAATACCAGCTGGCTCTAAGACGGACCCGCCACCCGCCAAGGCTGAGGCAATCAGTGATAGTGGTAATGCCTCTGTGATAACATTTTTAAGAAGGGAAAAAAAGTTGGGACAGAGGGAAAACAGCAGCCGGAGAGAGGAGTGAGAACATGTAAGAGAAACAAGCCTGCAGACACCAAGGTCAGTGCAGAAGGAGGGGGAGGAGATGCTCCAGGCACCGGAGCAGAGATTCCCCTGCAGCCCCTGGGGAAGACCCTGGTGAGGCAGGCTGTCCCCCTGCAGTCCAGGGAGGTCCACGGTGGAGCAGATCTCCACCTGCAGCCCGTGGAGGACCCCACGCCGGAGCAGGTGGGTTCCCGAAGGAGGCTGTGACCCCGTGGGAAGCCCGCGCTGGAGCAGGCTCCTGGCAGGACCTGCGGATCTGTGGAGAGGAGCCCACGGGGCAGGTTTTCTGGCAGGACTTGTGACCCTGTGGGGGACCCACGCTGGAGCAGTGTGCTCCTGAAGGACTGCAGCCCATGGAAGGGACACATGCTGGAGCAGTTTGTGAAGAACTGCAGCCCGTGGGAAGGACCCATGCTGGAGAAGTTCATGGAGAACTGTCTCCCGTGGGAGGGACCCTGCACTGGAGTAGGGGAAGAGTGAGGAGTTTTCCCCCTGAGGAGGAAGGAGCGGCAGAGACAAGGTGTGATGAGCTGACCGTAACCCCCATTCCCTGTCCCTCTGCGCCGCTGCGGGGGGGAGGGTAGGTAGAGAATTCGGGAGTAAAGCTGTGCCTGGGAAGAAGAGAGGGGTGGAGGGAAGGTGTTCTGAGATTTGGTTTTATTTCTCATTACCCTACTCAGGTTGATTTGTAATAAATTGAGTTAATTTTCCCCAAGCTGAGTCTGTTTTTCTCTTGACGATAATTGGTGAGTGATCTCTCCTGTCCTTATCTCGACCCACCAGCTCATCTGAGCTAATTTCTTTGTTGATCCACTGAATAGGAGAGCTCTGCAGCGGGAAAATTGTTCCCCCCTCCCTATTCTAGTGTGGTGGCGACAGAAAAGTAGTTTCAACTAAATGCCTATGTTTTAGAAGGCTAATGTGGAGTGAGAAGAATTCCATCTCCTGTCTTCCTTTCATAATATCCAAAGCTTGGAAAAGTTTTCCTTTACCCACCCTTAATTTGTTTCTTTTTCCTTCCCCTTTCCCCTCCTCCAGGGAAGCTTATGCTAGAACGAAGAAGGAAAAGCCTCCCTTTTTACCGGAGGAGCCATCCTCTTCCTCCTCAGATGCTCCTATTCCAGATGAGATTTTATGTCTCATTTGTAAGGAGATAATGACTGATGCAGCTATTATTCCCTGCTGTGGAAACAGTTACTGTGATGAATGTAAGTGTGAACTCCCATGTTTGTTAATTCAAAACAGCACATCTGCTCTTCTGAAAGCAGAAAGAGGAGGTAGAGAAATTACTTTGTTACCAGTTCTATTTTATACTTAAGTATACCCTGAATAGGAAAGGGCTCTTCTCCTAGGAAGGGGAAAAAAAGCCAGAGAGCTGTAATAGTTAAATAAATGAATAGTAAAAAAAATAGCTTTTTAGTTAAATTTACATGCGGAAGGACGAGTATGAGAGGAGTGGCTGGTTGTGCAGGTGATTGCAGTATTGAATATTGAATGCATTTAGGTTGCCCACAGCCCTTTCTCTCATGCAAAACTATATAGCCAACTCTGGTGATTTATGGTGGTCTGCAACAAACGGATAGTTAGAGTCATTTAATCCCCATTTTTCTCCACGGGAGAGTTGCTTAAAACCTTCAGAACTCGAACCTAGTAATGGTTTTTTGAACCGACTATTTGTTTTTTTGAGACAAGTTTTATTCATTAACCTTGAGGGTGGGGACTTCTCACTGTACTATGTAGTGGGAAGAAGACTAGCTGAAACATCAAGACACAGCCTACTCTACATCTTCAAATGTTACAACAGTGACATACCAAAACTCTAGAGTTATTTGCTGCATACTAGAAATTTTTTACGCTATTGAACCTTTATAGCTTTCTGCTCTCCATTCAAGACCATATTCACCTGTTGATCATATACGTGTTTTTATAGTTGATTAGAATGCCCAAAACTTCCTTAGTTTGGCTAAATGCTATTTTGATTATTCTAATTGTACACAGGTATTAGAACAGCCTTACTGGAATCTGAGGAACATAGATGCCCAGAGTGTCATCAGACAGGTGTTTCGCCTGATGCTTTAGTGGCCAACAAGTGCCTACGCCGGGTAACATGATGACTTTTACGTAAAGTGCTTGTAAGAATAGGCTCTTTGTCAAAAGCTGAAAGGGAAGGAAATATTCATTTACATCTGCTTAAGCAAGGTTGAATTGAATAAGGCTAAATTTACCTTTCCAGTACATTATCTGTTATCACAGAAGCTTACAGCTCCTTGGAGACAATCTGGCAAATTCAGGTCACGCTTTTGTTTAAGGTGATTGCCTCGCTTTCAAATTCTGTGTTAACACGGCAGTACTTTGAATACAGACGCTCTGAGTTACCAGTCACTAGTATCAGTGTTTAATGTGATGTGTTCATGTATCGGCATGTTGATTTCTTTTGGGATTGATAGCATTTACAGCTAATTACACAAGTAATTTTGCTCTGTGGAGGCTTTTGTTTGTGTATCTGCTGAAGTTTCATATTACCTTTTCGTAAATGTTCTTCTGCCTCTAGGCTGTGAGCAACTTCAAAAATGGAGCCGGTTACAGAAAAAGGCACCGTCAGCAGATTTGGCACCAACAGCAGCTGCCACTGCCACCGCCACCACTCGTGACTCTTACACCTCCTGCTGCTCTGATGACTGCTGCTGAAGCGTCTCCATATTCGCCTCTGTCAATCAGCAGTTTGTTGGAAGAGAAGGTAAGCTTTGTTTCAACATTTGCAGCGATTCTTGTATTTTAGTAGAGCTTATTTGCCAACTGTCTGCATTTATTCACAAGGGCTGTCAGATTCCTGTACTAAGACAACCAGCATTACCAAGTCGTCTGGGCCCCCAAGGACAATCAACACTCACCACTGGTAAGGAACTGTAACTTTTAATTTTGTAAAAAGAATTTCTTTTTAAAAATGATCTTCAGATAAACCGAATGGGATTTTTTGCTTTTTCCTCTCTCTGCTCCAAAAGGTCATCCCGCGAGAGCCGGTACAATTTGCTCAGCAGATGGCAGACCAGGCTGGGAACTGTAAGTGTTCTACAGAAATGCAATGTATTAATACTTGTAACCTGTTAAATGAGGCTGTAACACATAAGTTCTACAACAGCTGATTCATAATGAAGTAAGTGTGCACCGATAGTTGTGTAGAATACAAGTGGTCATTAATTTTTAAATGGCCTAATTGGAATTGGCTTTAACAAAGGGGTATGTGCTCACAGTAAGATTATTTACAATAAAAGTCCAGTGCATAATTGAAAAGAGGACTCTGAAAAATGAACGCTTTCTGAGGAAACGATAAGTGCATCTAAAAATCAAATATAATTAAAGGATCAGGTGGAAAGCCACCCTTTTGCTCACTTGCTGTATAAGGCTGAAGAAATTGATTTCCCAATAGAAACCAGCCTCCAGCATTCTTTTTTGAACAACTTAGTTGATTCTGATTGAGCAAATCATTGGAAAAGTCAAGGCTGTTATTATAGGACAATTTTGAGGTTCTTCAATTTAGTCGTCTCAAATAGCCCAGCTGCTTTCTCTCCGATGGGAAGAGAAGAGTCTGTTTTATCTATTATTGCTGTGCCAAGTCAGTCCTTCATTTTTTTATATACTTGACGTTAGATAGACTGTAAGGGTGCAGAGTCTTTATAAAATCTCAAAGATAAATCCAAACAAAAATCGGGATCCATCCCACAGATGGTTTAAAATCTCAGATCCAGTAAGCAAGAAAATACCAATGCAGGGACAAGAACAGGCCAAGTACATCATCATGAGGCAACAGCACAGGAAGCGTATGTGGAAGAGGTTAAAAGAAGTTTGAGAGAAGATGAGTTAATATTTGTGCAGGACTTTGAAGGTTAGAAGTGCGAAATATTAAGTGTCTCAAGGAGTAGCAGAGGGGCGGTGGGCACATGGCACGTGGGAGATGGGAGCCTCTGTTAAGCATGGGCAGCCTCCACCCGCAGCTGCAAAGCTGAGTGTAAGGAGAGAAGACCGAGGGGAGTGTTGGGGGTGAGGATGTGGAAGGCGAGGATGAGGATCAAGAAATGAGTGTAATCTCCCGTGAACGGAAAGCAGGGAGAAAAATGCTTAAGTTGAGAACAAGAAGTGCTTGCCACCATGCTCCCGCTTCCTTCGCTTTCCCCTTTAAAATCAGGCAGAGTGTAACAAACAGTGACACATGTTTTCGGGTTTCGTTAGAGGTCCAAACCGAGGACGCCTGCACAGTGAGTGTACCCAAAGGACTCAGGCGCCAGCACTACCAGAATCAACACCAGTCTTTGTGCCTGTGCCTCCAGCTCCCTTGTATCCTCCAGCACACCATGCACTTCTTCTTCCACTGGGGGTACCACCACCACCATTTCCTCCTCAGTTTCCACCTGGCCAGCCTCCATCTGCTGGGTGCACTGTCCCCCCTCCAGGATATCCCCCAGCTCCTGCAAACACATCATCAGCTTGGGTCCCAAGAGCAGTACCCATGTCTCCTTCACTTACCATCCCAAGGACACAAGCATCTCCTTTCTCTAGGGAGGAGTTTTACAGAGAACAACGGAGTCTTAAAGAGGAGTAAGTATTTGGCTCAGTGAAGCTGCGTGGGGCTTCATGTTTGTATTTTGATGGCATAACAAGCTGCAGTTACACTCAAGTGCACCTGACGTAAGCAAAAATGACAGTGTTTTTTCCAATATACTTTTTTTGTTGCAGATGGTAAACATGCAAAACTAAACCAAGACAAATGTCATTCTAGAACTTTCCCTAAAACTTGTAGGAATGCTAAACTGTTTTTGCTGAAATAGCACGTTCCCCTTTTGCGTTTGCACGCAGTCTATATTTTCTCATATAGGCCATGTTTTGTTTCTTGGTGCCTTTTTGTAATAAAGGTCAAACTTATTTTAACAGGGAAAAGAAAAAGTCCAAACTCGATGAGTTTGCCAGTGATTTTGCTAAGGAATTGATGGAACGTAAAAAGATTCCAAAGGAGCAGAGGCATTCATTTTCCAGGTAACTGGTTTACATGTCTGTAATGGAGAAGCAGGTTGTCTGGAAGAATCAGGGGGAGTTCCACTGCACCTCTCTCTCATTGGATGGATTGGATGATTCAAGGGATTAGCAGGGATAGGAGTTTCATATGTAGGTTACTAGCTCAAATATGGCAGAGATTACAGTTGACTGATAGTGATAATGGGGCAGCAGTTGTTAAGGAAGAGGGGTCTCTTTTCCTGAAGCTTCTCTGCAATGACACCCTTCACCTCCTGAGAGCCGTGAGGAGGCTGGGAACTGAATAGGTGTAGCAGCCGGATTTTCTGCATCTCCCTGTTCTGATTGTAACCATTACCTCAAAGCACATCGGAGGAGATAAGTGAGACAATTGTCTCCATTTCGTCTTTTGTCTCTCTCCTGTGGATACACGGAGAGATTTTAAGCTGGACTGCAAACTGGTGGCTTTCACTAGAATTTTGTTGACATTGTTAAATGAAAAACAAGAAAAACTTGTGAAGAAAAAACTCAGGGCAGCTGATGTTTTCTATCCCCCAAATCACTTGGGCAGGAGTCTGAATAGCTGTCTCTTAGTAATGCTGTCAGTAGCTTTCCTAGAGTAATGGCATTGAGTCATATTACTCGAGGCTGAGTTTAGAAGCCTTTAGATACGACTTTTTCTTGAAGCACGGTCACTATCCTTGGTTAGAGCTAGAGGTATGTGCAAGATTTTGCTAGGACGTTGGGCTAGAAGTGTTGATTGTAAGACTGCAGTACAAGTATTTTGCATCCTGTACAAATTGCCAAAGAAGTAGTGAAGTTAAAGAGACTAAGCAGGCATTTTGAAATTGAGCTTTACTGTCTTCAGGCCAAACCATGTTTTCCTGATGTTTGATACTGCACTGTAGCCATTAAGACTTGCTCTTTTTGCATCTTACTGCAACAACTGCAATGAATTGCGCTGCATGTAGTTGCAGAGTAGTGAAAAAAAGTGTGCATTGACATAGCAGTAGAGGGCACTATACACCACCTGAAATCGGCCAATAGGTCTGGTAGTTCATGTGGTAGAAGTGAGTGGAAACAGACTTAGCCTTCCTCTCTGTTTTTCCACTAACAAAGCAACAGCTGTTCTGTCTTGTGAGCAGAAACTTTTACATGCTATTAAGTTCTTCAGCTGGCAGTAGCATTATGTCAGCAGCTGAAAGAACATAAGTGTATGGAGAGTCAAAAAACCTCAAACCAAATTTGGGAGGAAAAAACTGGGGAGAGTGACTGTTTTGAATTAACTTGTGTGTGTGTGTGTGTTGTGTTTTTTTTAAGGTCCAAGCCTCCTTATAGTGCTTCGTCCTACTCTAGAAGTTTCTATACCTACTCCAAGTCAAGATCAGCTTCTTCCCCCTCTCGCTCCCACTCTCGATCATTTTGTCGTTCCCATTTGCATTCCTACTCGCCATCGCAGCTGTATCCAAGAAGAGGCAAAGGGAAGAGTCGTAACTATTGTTCTAGGTCAAGGTCACCTGGTAATAGAGCTGGAAGTTACCCTGAAAAATCTTCCGGAAGAGCGCGCCCTGTCATCAAAGATCCTACCAAATCAAAAGAGAAGGAAGTGGAATATCCACAGGGAGGTGGCAAAGGAAATAAACATAAAAAACACCAGGAGAGAAGAAAAGGAGATGAGAATGAAGGATTTCCTTCATTTCGTGAAAAATCTCCTGGAATGGAACCTCCTGCGAAAAAAGTGAAGGAGGAGTTGCCCAAGACAGGCAGTGTTGAAACATCTTCCTCTCAAAAGGGTGAGAAGGTTCTTGGTACCCCCCAGAAAGTTCACCCAAAAGTGACAAAAGATCACCCAGAAACCAGAGCAGCCATGGAGGAAAAGGCAAAGAAAGACCACAATGAAAATGACAGTGAGAGTAATGTATCTGCAAAAGATGAGGGAGCTGCAGGAAAAAGTCCAAAAGACCCGAAAGAAAAGTCTGCTGATAAGGTGAAAGAGGATACGGCAGCACCTGCTGCAGTTGACCAGCCTGAAGCAAGCAGAAGTCAAAGCCGTCCCAGTGTTAGCTGTAGTCAAAGGCCTCCTGAGAGTCAGCCTCGAAGCCACAGCAGCAGTGCCAGCTCAGGTGAGAGTCAAGACAGCAAGAAAAAGAAAAAGAAAAAAGAGAAGCAGCAGCACAAGAAGCATAAGAGTCACAAGAAGCATAAGAGTCACAAGAAGCATAAGAAACACATTGGAAGCGAAACGGAATTGGAGAAGAGCCAAAACCACAAACACAAGAAGGAAAAATCGAAGGAGAGCAAAGATAAAGATAAGCAAAACGTGAAATCTGTCACTACATAGAATGACGGATATTAAAAAAATGACTTAATTCCCAAGTCATCGGTATTAAATTTTGTTAAAATGTAAATGAATTCAAGCGTTGCAAATAGTGACATGGAAGACCCTGTGCTGCACTTAAAATATTGCTGCTTGATTATTTGAGTTTTACATCAGAGCTTTATAGAAGTGAACATTTTGTAGAGAATTGTGAGTTGTGGCCATGTATCATGAAAGGTTTTGCTGGGGCATGTTATTTTTAACCATTGTTGATTAGTTTGGGTGGGGTATACTGCAAAAAATTTCACAGCTGAATTTTGTTTTGCTTGCCTGGCAGAAGAAGGTGGTACCTGTTACAGAATAGCAGCAGCAAAATGCTTTGCAGAATCCATTACAGCCCTGTTATGTCCCTTTTTGGTTACAATAAATTTTCAGTAAACTATCCAACGTGATGAGATTTGCAGTGATAGCTGAACAGGAGCAGAGAAGAGGCTAGTGACAGAAAAAAGGTACCAGTAGAAGCTTGCTGGTAGCTAACACGTACAAAAAATAACATATCAAGGGGTTTCATTTTGAAAAGACAGGTAGGACTTTAAATCTTTTGAACTGATGCGACGTGGGGAGGTGCTGCCAAGAGGTATGTTTTTTTCCTGTGCCAAGTGGCCTTGTTTTTGTATTGTAAAAGGTAGGATGTGGCCCCAAACAGAGAGCCAGTCTTCACAGCTGGTCCTGACTATTTTAGAATAACGTTCAATACGAAGCTGTCACATTTCAACCTTGTTCCAGTTTGTTTGGAAAGCTGTTGTCATTTGCCAGCAGACCCCCCCGGACACCTGGGACCCCCCCAGACACCTGGGTCCCCTCGGTCGCGCTGCGGCCGCAGCTTCATCTCGGTGAAGGGGACGGAGAACTCGAAGCCTTTCCAGGGAAACCAGTTGCTGCCCTGGGGAGAGCTGGGGAGGGGGGGTCCATCAGGCCCTGTAGGCACCCTGTAGGCACCCTGTAGACCCCTGTAGGGGCCCTAGAGAACGCCCCCCTGCCCTGTCCCTGCCGCATGCTCTGTCGCTCCTATAGGGGCCCCATGGCCAGGCAGAGCACTGGGGGCAAGTGGGATATGCTGGGAGCAACTGGGAGTAACTGCGACTATGCTGGGGTGCAACTGGGATCACACTGGGAGCAAGTGGGCCCATGCTAGGGGCAACTGGGAGCAACTGGGATCACAGTGGGGGCAACTGGGATCATATTGGGAGTGAATGGGAGTGACTAGGAGAAACTGGAAGCACAGCTGGAGCAACTGAGACCGTGCTAGGGACAACTGGGAACATACTAGGAGCAAGTGGGACCACACTGGGAGGGACTGGAAGTGACTAGGAGCAATGGGGATTTTGCTGGGGGAAATTAAGACTATGTTGGGGGGCAACTGCGACCATGCTGGGGCAACTGGGAGTGACTGGGACCACACTGGAAGCAAGTGAGATCATGCTGGCAGCAAGTGGGACCACACTCGGGGCAACTGGGATCATACCGTGAGCAACCAGAATCATACTGGGAGTGACTTGGAGCATGCTGGGGGCGCTGGATTGTATTGGGAGCGACTGGAATTGTACTGGGAGTGACTCTGAGCCTACTGGGGGCAACTGCGACCATACTGGGTTAACTGGGAACAAGTGGGACTATGTTGGGGGGCACCTGGGACCATGCTGGGGTACCTGGGAGCAACTGGTATCATGCAGGGCAAGACGGGGATCATACTGGGAGCAACTGGGACTACACTGCTGGCAACTGGAATCATACTGGGAGCGACTGGGATCATACTGGGAGGAACTGGGCCACCGCCCTGGCCCCTCTCCCTGGTCAATAAACGCTGAGTTGCGTGCCCGGACGCCTGGGTCCCCGCAGAACCCAAACAGTCCCCCCACCCAAGGACACAGCCCCGAACTCCTGGGTGTCCCCTGGCATTCCTGGTTCCCCCCCAGATGCCCGGGTTCCCTACCAGCTCCCCAAAGAGGAGGTGACCGATGGTGTAGAAGGGGAAAACCTCAAAGGGGTCCAGGAGGGCCCCCCCATGGGAACGCAGCTCCTGGGGTAACTGGGATCCTACTGGGGGCAAGTGGGAGTAACTGCGACTATGTTGGGGTGCAACTGGGATCACACTGGGAGCAATTGGGCCCATGCTGGGGGCAACTGGGATCAGAGTGGGGGCAACTGGGATCATATTGGGAGTGACTGGGAGTGACTAGGAGAAACTGGAAGCACAGTTGGAGCAACTGGGACTGACTGCAACCACACTGGGAGGAACTGGGATCATGTTGGGGGCAACAGGGATGAGATGGGTTGACCCTGGCTGAACACCAGGTGCCCACCAAAGCCGTTCTATCACTCCCCCATCCTCAGCTGGACAGGGGAGAGAGAACATTATAACAAAAAGCTTGCGGGTCGAGATAAGGACAGGAGAGGTCATTCACTAATTACCGTCACGGGCAAAACAGACTCAATGTGGGAAAATTAACTCAATTTATTACCAATCAACCAGAGCAAAGTAATGAGAAATAAAACGAAATCTCAGAACATCTTCCCACCACCCCTCCCTTCTTCCCGGGCACAACGTCACTCCCAGATTTCTCCACCAAGCCCCCCCAGCGGCACAGGGGGACAGGGATGGGGTTTACGGTCATCACACGATATTTTCTGCCGCTTCACCTCCTCAGGGCGAGGGCTCATCACACTCTTCCCCTGCTCCAGCGTGGGGTCCCACCCACGGGAGACAGTCCTCCACGAACTCCTCCAACGTGGGCCATTCCCACAGGCTGCAGTTCTTCACAAACTGCTCCAGCATGGGTCCATTCCATGGTGTGCAGTCCTTCAGGAGCACACTGCTCCAGCGTGAGTCCCCCACGGGGTCACAAGTCCTGCCAGAAAACCTGCTCCGTGGGCTCCTCTCTCCACAGATCCGCAGGTCCTGCCAGGAACCTGCTCCAGCGTGGGGTTCCCACGGGGTCACAGCCTCCTTCGGGAACCCACCTGCTCCAGCGTGGGGTCCTCCACGGGCTGCAGGTGGAGATCTGCTCCACCGTGGACCTCCCTGGACTGCAGGGGGACAGCCTGCCTCACCAGGGTCTTCCCCAGGGGCTGCAGGGGAATCTCTGCTCCGGCGCCTGGAGCATCTCCTCCCCCTCCTTCTGCACTGACCTTGGTGGCCGCAGGCTTGTTTCTCTTACATGTTCTCACTCCTCACTCCGGCAGCTGTTTCTCCCTGTCCCAACTTTTTTTCCTTCTTAAAAATGTTATCACAGAGGCGTTACCACTATCACTGATTGGCTTGGCCTTGGCCAGTGGCGGGTCCGTCTTAGAGCCGGCTAGTATGGGCTCGCTCTCTCTCGAACACAGGGGAAGCTTCCAGCCGTTTCTTACAGAAGCCACCCCTGTAACCCCCCCCCGCTACCAAAACCTTGCCACACAAAACCAATACATTCCCAGAGAATGGTACGTGTGCAGTGGCTGCCAGGACGCGCTACTTTTTCAAACTGGTAAGCGAGCGTAGTTACGTATAGTGAAACGTCCTGGCTGAGGGGAGTGAGCATGGTTAGACAGAAGATGCAACTCCAGCTTGTTTTGTCATCCAGGTAAAGGTGGCCAGATCAAGTGCTGGTTTGTGTGGCATGAGAAAAAAGTATGTTAGATGTGTCTTTGGTGTACATCCGATGCTTCCTATTCTAGGTCAGAAAACACCTATTAGAATAGTCCCTTACTTACAGGACTTACAGAGTTAACGAAGCCATGGGTGGCTGAAAGTACGAGGACCCACTTTACATTCATTGGAGCTCATGCTGGTGGGGTCCTGGCTCACGGCCGCTGCTCTGAGGTCTCCCATCTGACCTCGCTGTAATTCCTACTTGGGGTGCAGGCTACTGACAGTACTGAAGGGGTATTATTTTGCATAGCAGTGTTGGATCTAGTAACATTGTGTCCAAAACCACTGGGCAAGTCCCTGGTCCAAACAGATCAATGATTTTTTTACTTTTTCCTCCCCTAAGAAGTTGAGGCCCTGCTTTAAAACATCTTTAAAAGATCCTGACCTCAAAATGGCAACAATTTGGGCACAGGCGACGGGTCAGGTCATTTGTTTTAGTGTTCTCCTAAAACCCAAGGCAGGTGTTTTCTCTATTCCAAACCTATTTTTCTCTTCTCTTCACATTCCTCCCCCAAAAGAGAAAAAAAAAGCCGGGAGTAGTCCCATTCCTTGTCCGAAAGCTGCTCTGCGCCTGCCTGACACCAGACACAATCCACACAGAGAGCAATCGGAGCCAAACCCTGCACTTCCATTGGGACAGCAGCCTTGGAAAACTTCTTTGCTGGGTTGCTTGAAGACCTGTAACTGCAACAAAGCCTCCCTGACGGGTAGACTAGAACACCAGTTTGTTGCCAATTAAAAAGGGAGCAGGACAGCAGCAACAAACCCAAACGAGAACAGCTTCCCCCAGCCCCGCTCTTCCCAGGCTCAGCCTCACTCCTCCCTTCCCAACTCCTTGACCCCCTCACCCCCCCAAGCAGTGCAGGAGCACAGGGAATGGGGCTGCTGGACAGCCCAGAGCACCTCGTCTCTGCCGCGCTGTCCTCACACCGTTCCCCTGCTCCCGCCTGGACCCCACGGGCCACAGCTCCGGCCAGAGAACCTGCTGCTGCCAGGGCTCCTCTCCAGGGGCTGCAACTTCCTGGTGGAGCTGTCAAAGGCTGCCTGAGGGCGACAGGGGTGGTGGCTGGATCCTCCTCCAGGCACCCATTTCACAGAATCACAGGCTACTTGAGGCTGCCCAGGAGGTCACCTGGAGGGTGAAGTCACCTGGTCCCAGCCCCCTGCTCAAGCAGGGCCACCTGCAGCCGGTTGACCATGACCATGTCCAGAGGGCTGTGGAACATCTCCAAGGATGGAGACTCCACAGGCTCGTCACCCGCACAGCACCCTTTGCTGAACTGCGTGAGGTCTCTGTCAGCCCATCTCTCCAGCCTGCCCAGGCCCCTCGGGATGGCAGCACGACCCCCTGGCTGAAGCACCTCTCCTCCCAGCCTGCTGTCACCTGCCAACTTGCTGAGGGTGCACTCTGCCCATCACCCAGACCATTAGTTAAGGAAAATGTTAAACAGGATCGGACCCGGTACTGACGCCCGGGAGACACCGCTAGCTCCTGGCTTCACACTAGGCTTGGTGCCACTGAGCAGCACCCTCAGGGCCCGGCCGTTCAGTCTGATGCAGTCCCGCTCGCTGTCGGCTCATCCAGCCCACATCCATTCAAGTGACTTGAACTCCATCTTTAAAAAGAAGAGGTTGCAAGACGGGCACACGCAAACACACTGCTTTCAAAATCCCACAATGTAAACTTCTCGGACTGGGTATTTCCACCAATTGCCGCAACACCTACAGAGAAAGAAACGCCCTCTAAATTCAACAGGGAAGGCCAACGAGTCTTTTTAATTCTGGCTTTGGCTTTTCTGCCTGCTGGGTGCAAACGAGTGTTGTTTCTGCAAGGCGATCCCCAAAGCTGAACACGGATTAAAGCTCTTCCTGGAGGGACCTGTGGGCAGGCAGGCCAGCCGGCAGAGCTGTCCGAGTCTCTGGAAGGTCTCTCTGAGCTCTTCCTGGCCAGAGGCAGCACTGGGAGGAGAGACAGGGTGGGCGGCTGGTGCCCTTTGTGCAGCTTGGTCCCTGCTGGGGGAAGTTTTGATGCTTCCTGGATTCCTGGATTCCTCAATTCCTCTCTAGCACTGCAGCAGTCAGATGCCGTGCTCCTCCCTCATCCAGGTCAACAATCTGCCCCCGTCACGATCTCAACACCCCGAGTGATTGCCTGATGTGCATCTCCGGGGTGCTGAAACCCTCCTCCTCCCTGCTGAGGGGTCACACTCGGTGGTGTCCACAAACTGGCTACAGAGGTCAGAGCCCCGATGTGGGGATCTGCTCCGCTCTCTCGGCCGCAGCTGAGCTTTCTCCCGAGCGGCCCTGGCTGTGGGAGCCTGCTTGGAGCTGGCATTGGAGGACCCTGCAGCCGCATCATCCCTTGGGGCTCGGTCATGACGTGGAGGACTTGCTCTCCACCTCCCCTTCCTCCTCGCTGAGTGGTGGTAGTCTGTGGTCTCCAAAAACCAGCTGCGGAGAGCGTAGCCCTGCTGCAGGGATCTGCTCTGCTTCTGCATTGGCAGGGTTTGCTCCTGAGCAGCACTGGGTGCAGGAGCCGACTGGGAGGTGCTGTTGGAGGGCCCTGGAGCAGCACCATCCCTGGGAGTGTCATCACGACTTGGAGGACTACTTCTCCTCCTCCTCCTCCTCCCTGTTGAGTGGTCGTAGTCTGTGGTGTCTACCAACCAGCTGCGGACTTCTCTTCCCCACTGTGGGGATCTGCTCCGGGCCCTCTCCCTGGCACCGTTCCTCTGGCAGCAGGAAGAAGGGCTGAATCCGTGCTCCTCTTTGTTGCTGTCTTCTTGCACAGTGTGCAGAGGGGCAAATGGTGGAGAGCGGACCGGGCATGCAGCTTTCCTTCTGGACACCAGCCTTAGGCAGCCGCAGAAGAAGCGATGCAAGCAGGAGCCCACGTAGGAGGCGATGCTGAGCCTGCCTGGCCAGCCTGCAGATGCCTCCCGTGCACCTGCCTGGGTTAGCTGGCTGGTGCTGGCTGGTGCAGAGGAGCTGCTGTCCTCTGGAGAGTCCTCCATGCCCACCGCCACGTCCTGCAAAGAGAGCTGTGCAAAGGTCCTGCCGTTTCCTGCTGAAAGGACCTGAACAGTGGGGAAACCCCAGAAGCTGTGGGAGGGGACAGCTAAGGGCCTCCCAAAGGCTCTCCTGGAGGGCTGCAAAGGCAGAAGGGCCAAAGGCAGACAAATGGGGTGGATGGAGGTGGGATGCTTTGAGAGGGAGGAGTGGCTATGAAGAAAGCGGCAGCATGGGTGGGAGAAGAGAGCAATGCCAAGATCCCAGAAAGAAACCTGCTGTCCATCTGGTGCCCTGACCCACCTCCCCAGGTTACCTTAGTCCTAGGAGGCAGACCCTCTGGTCCCACAGAACCCTCCTGCTTGCTGTCGGCCCCACATTGACTGAGGGAGGAACAGGCATATGCTGGTGCCAGTGAGGAAGGCACCCTTTCTCCCATTTTCAAATCAGAGCACCTGGAGAAAAAAAGAGTGATCTGCATTTAGGGCTGTTCTTGCAGCTTTGTCTGGGGTTCAGTCATTTTCTTGGAGCGGTTTCTACAACAGACAGAAGATGTAACCAAGACTACAAATGGGAAAATTGATTGGGGTCTAACCCACCAGGTCTGCCCCTGTCAGAGCAAGTCCTCGTCTTTATCATCCCTACAGCCTCCATTTCATAGAATCATAGAATCATTGAATGGTGTGGGTTGGAAGGGACCTTAAAGATCATCTAGTTCCAAGCCCCCTGCCATGGGCAGGGACACCTTCCACTAGACAAGGTTGCTCAAAGCCCCATCCAACCTGGCCTTGAACACCTCCAGGGAGAGGGCATCCACAACCCCGCTGGGAAAACTCTCCCAGTGTTTCACCACCCTCACCGTAAAGAATTTCTTCCTAATATCTAATCTAAATCTTCCCTCTTTCACTTTAAAACTGTTACCCCTCGTCCTATCACTACACTCCCTGATAGAGAGTCCCTCCCCATCTTGCCTGTAGGCCCCCTTTAACTACTCTTCTCTACATTAGCCAGCTTCAGACAGCAGACAAGTAGCACTTTACACCAGGGCAGCAGCCTGAAGCCCGGCAAGGGAAGATAAGGACTGACGTGGGGTAGTTCAGATTCAACAGCACTGAAGGAGGCAGGTAGTAATTGTCTCCTATGACAGAAAGAGAAACAGGCAGGAGGAGGAGAAGAAAAATAGCAAAGACAGGAAAAGGAAACGTATTCTGAACACATTTTAATACTTGTCATCACCTGACATAAAACAGTAAATAGGCTTGCTGCCTGAGAACTGTCTCGATGCCACAACCATCCACAGCCATGTCGTTCATCTTGTACCACAGTCCATTGCTGGCCTGCAAAGAAAGGCATCAGTCTCTGGAGATGAACCGCATGGATTCTCCACAAAAACACGGGCGGAAAACTACAGAACCAAGCGTACGCCAACACAAATCCAATCCAGCCCCTAAGGAGACCTTCTCCCCCCAACCCTTGGCCGCCAGTTACACTGCCAGGAAGGTTTGTCTTCCCCAGCACACATTTTTCCCCTGCTAGGAAGGAAGTTGCTCTTTACCTTTGTGTAGCACAAATAGTGTCCTTCACCACAGCTGTCACCATGATGCACCAGGACAGCATACAAGGAGTAGAGGAGCACTTCTCCAGCTGTCTGGGACATGTATGGCTGAAGATCCAAGTACTCAGGATACTCCACAACCTACAGGGAGAGCAGGAGGGCTCAGATATGATCCTGAAGTACTACATGAAATAGCCTTCAACATGGCATGGTTTGGCTGGCAGGAAACTGTTCCCAGCCAAAGCAGCTCTGTTGGAGCAGAGTACATGCTTGTCTTCCCACCGGAACTCTCCTCTCCTCGGAAGGGAATACGAAAAACCCCACAGGAACAGCTTGTGAAAGAGCGTACTGCTTTGGGAAATCTCCTGCTCCGGGAAGAGAAAATTGCCCTCCAGTGGCATACAAACCTTGCTGATCTTCCTGCCGGTGCAATCTTCAAACCTTTTCAGACACACTGTGAGAACCCTGGGCGCGCAATGGACTGTAAACCCCTTGGAGGCAGCAACCATCTTGTCACACCTTGAAAGCAAGCACAGAGCCAAGTGCTGAAATGCACCCAATTTTCCCCCAAGAAGACCAGACAAGCTTTCATGTCTCACACAGCCTTACACTATTTTAAGGCTATTCAGTACCATAAGGCCATATTAAAAAAAGCTGCGTCTCATTATCATGCATTAAGCCTATGTGAAACGATGACTTCTGCTCAATGACATGCAGCACCTTCCCGCAGGATCTAGTACTACTAGGTCGCTAGTAATCATCTTACTTGCTACATTTAAAGCAGTTTTCACCATCCAGCTGCTCCGGTTTCACAAAGTCCTCCAGAGCTGCAGTGACAGAAGAGGCTGCCTGGAGGAGTGAGAAAGGAGAGCAGTGAGCTGCGGGCAATGCCCTTGCCCAAACACTTACTAGGAGTTGACAAGAAGACCCAGGTAGCTGATGCTGAGGAGACGCACTTTGAGCCCGCAAGCAGTGTCCAGAAGGAGGCAGAAAGAGGGTATGATGCTGAACATTTCCCTCAGGGAACTGAAATCCTGAGGGATTCCCGGGGCTATCGGGAGCTACTTCCCTGTGGCACTGCAGGGTCATCAATAATGAAAACGATACAACCCATCAGCCTGGGAGCCAGATGGGGTGCTGAGGGAGGGCAAAAGGAAGAAGGATGAGAGTACGTCAAGGGTGCAGAGAGGATAATTCGTACTTGTCCAGCTTTAAGCCAGCACCTCCAAGGAGACCACTGCCATGGCCTCCCCAGAAGAACTCAGCCCATTCCACTTCCGACCCTCCACCAAGCTCTCTTGTGGTCGCAGTATACGTTTTTAAGTCGACCGCATGGATTCCGGAAAGCTACAGGGGCCTTGGGATGTCTTGAAGCACAGCTATAAACCCTCTTACCTTTATATCCAAAGGGACATCCAGGAAAGCCTCGTAGGAATCAGAAACTGCTTTGCAGCTCAAGCACGTGACTGGAAGGCAAATCAAAATGCTCAGCGATAGGGGACGTCACTGGCTGTGCCAGTTTCCGTCCTTCATACCTACTATGCCAGTCACACGATTGGCTGTTTATCACAGGCCAACAGAAGGGCACAGACAATTCCAAGTTGAGCAATAGTTGCGGAAAAGTACCTCTGGATCTCAGAAAGCCCCCAAATATTTGATGGATGACGGTAGTTGCTTGAGAAGACATGTCCAATCTGGAAATAAATGGTAAGGCAGAGGGTGATCTCCTCCAAGAGTCTTGTTTTGTCAGAAAGCCCTGGGCATAAGTTTTCCTTGGTGCGAATACATCAAGGAGTCCAAAGGGCTCGGGAACATTGAAAAGGTAATTTGCTTGTGCTTACTTGCTGCTTCCACTCAGACAAGCTCTCTGCATGGCATCGACAGTATAGCATAGGAACTCGTGGGCATCTTCCTGCCTGCCAAGCTGGAAATGTTCTCCTATTCCTAAGAAGGAAGAAGCTAGTAATTCTCTCCTGCAAGAAGGGGAGAAAACCTGTAAAAGCACCTGAAATGACTTACGTGTGAGGACACTGATGACAGCGCTAGGCTGGATGGCACTGACCAAGGAATGCAGGACCTTGTTAACGTGCGCTTCCATTATGCACATCATGCAGAAGTCTTGCTGACGACCTGAAGAGGGAGAGAGGGAGGGAGGGAAGCAAGCTCCTCAGGTTAGCAAAATAGCCATAGCGATGGGAAGCCTCATGGAGATCCTGAAGTTTTAAGAACAGTCTCCACTCCTCCCAAGGTGCCAACGTCCCAACCAGCTCGGGACATTTTAGTGTGTAGAAAACTTTCTTCAGAGGGATGCTTAACTGACAGAAGTTTTCTGCGCAATAAGCAAAGAGAGGTTGACTTGCAGGAATAGGGACCAAGACCCGGGGCTACAAAGAAGTGCCTATCTGAAGGTGAACACACCTAGATAAGACAAGCGGCTGCTAGGCCTGAGCGTTCAAAGAACAGCTCCTTGTGGGGTCGACAAAGAAGGGCTGCTTTTCTCCTGAATCAAATTCCAGATTCTGGGAATCCTGGGGAAGTGCCCCACAGATGTACAAGGAAATGTTCCTCAAAGTACTCACACGACTGGCTGTGCTCACGAGAGAGCAGGTAGTTGGCCAGAGGGGCTGTGTACGTCAGGCACTGCAGGACGGAGTTGACGAAGCACGTATTGCCCAGGTTGTGCAGTCCCGCTCCAGCTCTCTGTCTTTGCTGCCAATCCATGCAAATCTTCTCCGGGGGAAAGAGGATCCTTTGTTGTGGAGCCATTTCCTTGGCAATGACTGCAGGGAAATGACGTTTGAAAAGAGATGACACAATTTTGTTGCACAAAAGCATTTTTAAAAGTCGAGTTCTGTACAGGAGCACTCAGGACAACCAGCTCCAACCTCCAACCCAGAAACACTGGGGGAAGCCTAATGCTGCCGTTGATACTTACTGGTCAAGAAACAGCTTTGGAAAATAGGCTGTTACCCTGTTTATTGTGCCAAAAGTCCAACAAGCCCACACTCCGATTTCTGTGCCCAGGGCTACCTTCCTTTCCCTCTCGAGACTTGAATTGGATTATCAGGTCAAGTCTCCCCTGTTCCTGATTGTAAATTGATGAAAACGAGCAAGTATCTAGCACAGAAGGTAACCCAACTGATGTCAGATCTTTCTACGAGCAAGGTCATCTTTCAAAGTCTTGTACTAGTGGCAGAGGAGTGACAGAGGAGCGTTTTCCTGCGTCTAATCGGAAGCACCTGGATAAGTCTGGCTGCTATCAGGAAATGCCCCAGAATTCACTCTAGGCTGTCAGCACATTCAAGGATGGAGCACCAGCCACGTCCGTTGCCTTTGGGGATTCACAAAGCCCAAGCCTGCTGGCGAAGCCGTTACTTACGGGAGTCGTTCCCCATTGCGGCCATCACTCCTCTCAGGAACAGAGGGGAAAGCTTTGGATGACAAAGGAGGTCAGGACGTGCTCCAGAAAGAGAAGATCAGCGCCAATCCCGTCTCCTGATCACAAAGAAATAATTGTAGCTCAACAAGATGCTTAAAAAAAAACCCCAAATGCAACCCACAGAACAGCATCCACCATCAACAGTGTTTCAGTGGCTCTTGTAACCGCTGTCAAGCTGCAGGCTGATGGCCCCACTGTCCCTGTCACAGGACTCCAGTTGACAGCAATTACCGAGGCCCTTTTGAAAGACTGCATTGCGTGTCACCTTCTCGGAAGAGGACCTGCTGCTTACCTGTGGCTAGCCTTAGCAGCAGAGCCCTCGGGCTCTCCAGCCCACACTTGCTCACCTTGGATGCAGGAGTGACCGGCTTTCGGCCGCTATTTTAACGTCTGCCTTTGCCGTGCTCCTTTTCTGTCTCCCTTCCTACCGCCTCAGTCAGGGCAGGCTTCTTGTCATTCTAGGCTGAGCCCAACACCTCAGACTACACTGCCACCCCCTACTTACCTATCCTAGGATATGGTAAGGAAATAGCAAACAGGAACTCTACCCATAGCCCATCTCTGGCCAGCCTATCAAGGTGTAATAGCTCAGCCTGCAGCTCAGAAGGCACAGACCAGCCTGTACTTTCATCCCGTATCTACCTACTCTATGATCTGTCCTGAAAGTCAAATCATAATTACCTTTAAAGAGGATGGAAGTTGAGAATTGAGCTGTAAATGATAACTGGCTGGAAAAATGTAGGCACGCAAGTAGCAAAGGAAGGAGCTGAGTTATCCCGAAGGTCAGCTCAGCCCAACTAGCTTTTGCTGGCCTGCTTTTCAGGATCCCAAGACCTGGCCAGGTGTGCTCACAAGCGCCGGGCAGGTGCCACATCACTGCCCCTTTGTGACACGGGGCTGCACGGGGACATGTCCCCTTGAGGCCATTGAGCACCACAGTCGCCACAGCCCGGGCACCTCCTATAGCCGGCAGTCACTGGACCTCCGCACATGCTGCTGGCGCAGGGCTGTTTGTCTGCCGGCAGAGCTCCCACCTCTTCCTGCAGCTGCATGGGTTGGATGAATAAAAGCCTGCCCAGGGCTGTAAGCGTGCCTGTTCACAGCTTTGGCTGGCACGCTCGGGTTGCCGAGATGTCCTCTCCCTTCACTGTCACTGCGGCACTGGCAGCCGAGTGCCCCACGGCAAGGCACGCTGCATCTCCGCCAGGCTGCCTTGTCCTGGCTGGCTGCTGACAGGAGGGGACACGGGGTGATGACAGCCTGCAGGGTGACAGGAGGGACACCTGGGAATGACAGGAGGGAAACGGGTCAATGACAGGCTAGGCGTATGACAGGAAGGACACGGGTCAGTGACAGCCTGGGGGGTGACAGGACACGAGGCTGCGAGGAGGAGCCGGGTGGGCGCCGTCGCCATCTGCCACAGTAGATACCGTCGCAGAGCAGGCATCGCCTGGCCCTGACCACATCGTGTGTCCACCACAAGTTCTTCTCCAAGCTGAACTATGGTACAGTCACCTTCGACTGCCTCTGTATCTCTCTGCGTGACCTCAAGCTCCAGATCATGGGCCCCGAGAAGCTGACGGCAGCCAGCTGCGACCTGCACGTCACCAATGCCCAGACCAAAGAAGGTGCGTGGGGGCAAGAGGAACGGGGCCTTGGGGACTGCCCGGCTGGTGGCGTCGCAGGTGACCCTGCGACGGCCATGGCCTGCGGGAGCCATGCTCTGCCCTTTGTGGCTCATGCCCATGTAGCATGAGTCAGGCTGATCAAGTGTCACCAGGGATGAAGTGGGGTGGGAAGTGATAATGTAGCTGTGACTCGTGTTGGGGACCTCACAGAGCTGTTCTTTTGCAGTTGCTGTTCTGACAACTACCTTCAGATCTGTGCTTTGGACGTGGAGCTAGGCACAGAAGAAAGCGTGGTTGATGGGCAACGTATAGTGCTTACAAAAGTGTTGGTTTCCTGGAATTCCTCTAGGTAAAATGATACGGAAATGTGGGAGGAGATCCTTTAATAACAAACCTCAAAGAAATCTTCAGAGAAATCTGGCAGACAAAGCTGAAAGTGATGGAAACAGAACAGATGGCTAATTTGAAGAAAAGAGAGTGGGTTTGGTGACTCAGTTTTGTCTTCAACTCATTTTACTCCACTGCATTGGTGTATCAGCGATACAGATACTTCTTGAAGCTTCTGTAAGGGTGTTTTCCATGTGAAAATACAAAAATCCCCCAGTGGTTTTCAGGGCAAAGCTAGAGAATACGTTTCGGTGCAGTATGTATGCCAAGTTTTTGGTTTACATGCATAACTGAGTTTACCCTGAGAGTCACTCCCACTATGATTCCAGTTGCCCCCAGCATGGTCCCAGAGTCCCACAGCATGGTCCTAGATGCTCCCAGTATGATGCCAGTTGCCCCCAGTGTGGTCCCACTTGCTCCCAGTATGACCCCAGATGCCCCTAGGGTGGTCCCAGTGGTCGTCATAAGTAAAGAGGGGGGGGAATAGGGGATAGGCGGGACCCCAAAAATTTGAGGGCAGGGGGGCACCTACCTGTCTGCACCAGGGAGGGGATGCTGACCGGCTGGGGCATGCTGCTCGTGTGTGGAGATATATGGGGGTGCCACTGCCAATGCTGTCACAGCCCCCCCTTTGAAACCTCACAGCGGGGGTCTCACCTGCTGCCCCCTCGCCAGCCAGGGGAGAGCTGTGGTGGGAGAAAATGGGTGGTCAGTATGGGCAGGGAAGAGATGGGGGGACTGAACGAGAAGGGTGGGGGGAGTGGGGGGGGGGGGTCACCTGAGTGCGGCGCAGCTCCCTGTTCTCCAGCCACAGCGCCTCCAGCACCCTGCCGGAGCAGGGCTGTGATGTGGGGCAGACCTTCCCAAGATGGTGGCAGGGAGAGGGTGTGGGGGGACAGACCCTTCCAAGATGGCCTCCAGGAAGGTGGACTCCTCTCAAGATGGCAGCCCTGAGGGAGGACAGTGTCACCTATTGCTGGGGTCCAGGACATGGCGGCCAGCTTCCTTGTGAGAGGCCAGCAGCAGGTTGGACTGCGCCCGCTGGAAACGCCAGACCTGTGGGGCAGAGCTGTGGGGCTGGCCCCATGGCTGGGGTGGGGTGGGCTGCTCTCCATCCTCCTCCTCCTCCTTGCCTGGGACTTGTGGGTCAAGTGCTTGAGCCGGGCTCTTGAAGAAGAGCTTCTCCTGCAGGCACACCTGTGGGGAGCGGAGGAGATGGCCACCAGTGATGGAGGACGAGGAAGGTTCACAATGGTGGCCAGGGATGAAGGAGGAGAAGGGTTCAAAATGGCAGCCAGGACGGGGCAGTAACTCGCCTTGTCGGAGATGGGGAGGCAGCAGCAGTTGGTGGCGCAGACAGGGCACGGACCTGCGTGAGGAAACAGACACGAGCACCCCTCCAAAATGGCGGTTATGAGGGAAAATGTTTGGCAAGATGGGACGGGGGGCGGGAATCCCTCCCTTCCACCATTTTATGGATATAAGGTGAGAGGGCATCCCTCCCTTCTGCCATTTTAGCAGGTTAAGGTCAGGGGGCTCCTTCCCTTCTGACATTTTAGGGGTTCAAGGTGAGGGGGAAGTGGGGGTGTGCCCCTCCATTTTGCAGGGGTGAAGGGGCTCCTACCTGCGCCCCTGCACACTGTGCGGAGGACGTGGCCGCACCTGGCGACAGCAAAGCAGGCTCCCTCTTGGCATAAGCAGGAGTTGTACTGGAACCAGTCCATGCTGGGGCGGTCAGCCGCCTGCTAGGGTGTCCGTGTCCCCGTCCCCCCCTTCCCCACCGTCGCCTGCCAGCTGTGGCGGCACCAGCACCCCTGCGCGCCTCAGTCTGTGAGGAAATGGAAAGGGGAATGGCCGTTACAAAGGGCGGGAAGATTGAGGGGGCGGGGTGACCGCGGAAGGGGGCGTGTCCATGGATGAAAGGGGTGGAGCCATGGTTAAAATGGGCGGGGAGGATGAGGGGGCGTGGCAGCCGCGGAAGGGGGCAGGAGGTGGGCGGATCCAGAGCGGAAAGGGGCGGGGGTGGGGGCGTGGCCGGGCGCAGGGGCGGGGGGCGGGGCCCCCTGGGGCTGCTGGGGGGGCACAGCGAGTCCCGGGGGTGCTGCAGGGCCAGCGTGTGCTGGGGGGGTGATGCACCCCAAAACACCCGCCAGTGTCTGACCCCAATTCCCCAGGCACCCCCGAAATACCCAGGGACACCCCAAACCCCATAGGACCCCTCCCCAAATCCCTCCCTCCAACTCCTCAGGATCCTGGGGGTTTTGGGGGTCCCACCAAAGGGTTTAGGGTTGGTTCTTGGGGGCTTTGAGGATCCCATCAAGAGCTTTTGCGGGCCTGGGGGGGATTTTGGTTCCCACCAAGGAGTTTTGGAGGTCCTGGAAGGGTTTGGGGATGTCACTGGGGGAGTTTGGGATCCCCACAGAGGCTTTGGGGGCCTGCGGGGACTTTTTGGGGTCCTACCAGGGGCTTTTGGGGTCCTGGAGAGCTTTTGGGGTCTCGCCATAGTGTTTTGGCGGTCCTGGGTGTGTTTTGCGGTCCCCCCCGGTTTTGGGGTGCTGACCAGGGCACAATGGACACGGCACAGCTCCTGCAGCCGCTCCTCCACCACCGTGTTGGTCAGGAAGGTCACCACCGCCAGCGTCACCTCCCTTCCTGCCCAGCGGCACCAGTGCGCCCAGTATGGACCAGTCTTCTCCCAGCCTCCCCTCCACTCCATCCCAGTGCCCCCCAGTCCCATCCCAGTGCCTCCCAGTCCATCCTAGTGCTCCCCAGTGACCCAGAGGGTGATGGGGTAGGGGGCTGAGGGGGGTCACGGCGGTCTAGGGGTGCCAAAGGGGTGGAGGGGTCAGGGGGCGGCAGGGGTTGGGGGTCACGGTGGGTCCCAGGGGTCAGGGAGTGTCATGACCCGGGCTGCAGAGACCAGGGAGTCGCGCCGAGTTCGGAATTCCCGCGGGCAGGAACTGGGTGAAGCCGGCGGCCGAGGGTCGGCGAAACGCTTTCTTCCCGGCAGCAGCACCCTGAGCTCGGGAGGCGGAAACGTCGGCGGCGGGGTTTCTCCCGACAGGAGTCGGCAGGACCCGCGTCACCCGAGGTCACCGTGTCCCCCGATTCCAGGGAGGAAAGAAGGCGAGGGTCACCAGGTTCTGTGCATCGGGGGGGACTGGGAGCAGTTGGAATCATGCTGGGGGCAACTGGGATCATGCTGGGAACAACTGGGGGTGACTGGAATCACACTGGGAGGATCTGGGATCATGTTGGTTGGAACTGGGGCAATTGCAATGAAGTTGGGAGTGACTGGAAGTGACTAGGAGCAACTGGGAGCAGACTGGGAGCGACTGGGATCATTCTGGGAGCAAGTGGGAGTGACTAGTACCACACTGGGAGGAAGTGGGAGCGTTTTGAGAGCAACTGGAATGATGTTGGGAGTGACCAGGATCAACTGGGATCATGCTGGGAGCAACTGGGAGTGACTGGAACCACACTGGGAGGAACTGGGATCATGATGGGGGCAAGTGGGGGCAATTGGAATGACTTTAGGAGTAGCTACGAGCAACCAGGAGCATGCTGGGAGCAACTGGGAGTGACTGGAACCACACTGGGAGAAACTGTGATCATGTTTGGGGCAACTGGGGGCTACTGGGATGACATTGGGAGTAACTAGGAGCAATCAGGAGCATGCTGGGGGGAACTGGGAGTGACTGGATCCACACTGAGAGAAACTTGGATCATGCAGGGAGCAAGTAGGAGCAACCGGAATGACGTTGGGAGTGACATTGGGAGGGACTAGGAGCAACTGCGAGCAAATGGGAGGATCTGGGATCGTGCTGGGAGCAACTGGGAGTAAGTGGAACCACACTGGGAGGATCTAGGATCATGTTGGTGGCAACTGGGATGATGCTGGGAGTGACTAGGATCAACTGGGATCATGCTGGGAGCAACTGGGAGTGACTGGAACCACACTGGGAGGAACTGGGATCATGTTGGGGGGAACTGGGGGCAACTAGGATGATGTTGGGAGTGACTAGGCGGAACTGGGATCATGCTGGGAGGAACTGGGATCATGCTGGGATCAGCTGGGAGTGACTGGAACCACACTGGGAGGATCTGGGATCATGTTGGGGGGAACTGGGGGCAACTAGGATGATGTTGGGAGTGACTAGGCGGAACTGGGATCATGCTGGGAGGAACTAGGATCATGCTGGGAGCAACTGGGAGTGACTGGAACCTCTAAGGGAGGAACTGGGATCATGATAGAGGCAATTGTGGGCAACTGGGATGACGTTGGGAGTGACATTGGGAGGGACTAGGAGCAAATGGGAACATGACTGGAGCAACAAGGATCATGCTGGGAGAACTGGGAGTGACTGGAACCACACTGGGAGAAACCGGGATCATAATGGGGGCAAGTGGGGGCAAATGGAATGAGGTTAAGAGTAACTAGGAGCAACCAGGAGCATGCTGGGAGCAACTGGGAGTGACTGGAACAGCACTGGGAGGAACCGGGATCATGTTGGTGGCAACTGGGCGATATTGGAATGAAGTTGGGAGTGACTCAACGTGACTAGAAGGAACTGTGAATAAACTGGGAGCAACTGGGATTATGCTGGGAGGAAGTGGGAGTGTCTGGTACCACACTGGGAGAAACCGGGATCATGTTGAGGGCAACTGGAATGATGTTGGGCGTGACTAGGATCAACTGGGATCATGCTGGGAGCAACTGGGAGTGACTGGAACCACACTGGGAGGAACTGGGATCATGATGGGGGCAAGTGGGGGCAATTGGAATGACGTTAGGAGTAACTACGAGCAACCAGGAGCATGCTGGGAGCAACTGGGAGTGACTGGAACCACACTGGGAGGAAGTGGGATCATGTTGAGGGCAACTGGAATGATGTTGGGCGTGACTAGGATCAACTGGGATCATGCTGGGAGCAACTGGGATCATGCTGGGAGCAACTGGGAGTGACTGGAACCACACTGGTAGGAACTGGGATCATGTTGGGGGCAACTGGGGGCAATTGAAATGACGTTGGGAGTAACTAGGAGCAACCAGGAGCATGCTGGGAGCACCTGGGAGTGACTGGAAGCACTCTGGGAGGAACTGGGATCATGCAGGGAGCAAGTGGGAGCAACTGGGATGACGTTGGGAGTGACATTGGGAGGGAGTAGGAGCATCTGGGAACATGCTGGGAGCAACTGGGGTCATGCTTGGGCAACTTGGAGTGAGTGGAACCACACTGGGAGGATCTGGGATCATGTTGGGGGCAACTGGGGCAATTGGAATGACGTTAGGAGTAAGTACGAGGAACCAGGAGCATGCTGGGAGCAACTGGGAGTGACTGGAACCACACTGGGAGAAACTGGGATCATGTTGGTGGCACTTGGGGGCAATTGGAATGATGTTGGGAGTGACATTCGGAGTGACTAGGAGCAACTAGGAACTTGCTGGGATCAACTGGGAGCAACTGGAACCACACCGGTAGGGTCTGGGATAATGTTGCGGCAACTGGGGCAATTGGAATGAAGTTGGGAGTGACTCAAAGTGAGTAGGAGCAACTGGGATCAGACTGGGAGCAACTGGGATCATGCTGGGAACAACTGGGAGTGACTGGTACCACACTGGGAGGAAGTGGGATCATGTTGAGGGCAACTGGGATGATGTTGGTAATGAGTAGGATCAACTGGGATCATGCTGGGAGCAAATGGGAGTGACTGGAACCACACGGGGAAGAACTGGGACCATGCTGGGATCATATGGGAGCAACTGGGATGACACTGGGAGTGACATTGGGAGTGACTAGGAGGAAATGGGACATGATTGGTGCGGAGAGTTTCGAGCAGGGAAGACACAGAACACTCAATATGAGATCCTGCAAGCGTCTTCAATCTTTATTTCTAACAGGGCTCTTTTATATGATTTCTCTAACATATGCCTCTAGTCATTCTCTTATTGGTTACAGGATAAAAAGGCTACACTCCCATACTGCACGTACTTGCTGTTACAGGCTACTTATTTTTACATTTCTTCAGCCACAACTTCTCTTCACAAAGTTCCTTACTTTCGTCGCTGTCTTGTCTCAGCAGAAATCTTCTTGCTTGCACAACGCCTACGCAGACTTGTGACCCTGTTCCATTAACCATTCCTCAACAATTCCCCCTTTTTCTTTTTGTTGAACAATCCGAACTCGCTTCACAACTGATTCTAAACCCTTCTTCACACAAGAAAAAGCACAACAAATGATAACAAGTACAATAATAATAATAACAAAGAACCGAATGCCTTTCTTCATCAAGGTTTTTAACCAACCGGTAATTCCCCATTTTTCAAGCCAGTCATCAACAGGATTTACAACAACAGTAAGTTTTTTCATGTTATCTTGCAATTGAGAACGTTTCTTATGAATAGATTCAGAGTGATCAGAAAGATTCATACAACACATTCCTTCAAACTCTTCCCAACCGTGTCTCTGTGCTAACAACAAAAAATCAATGGCAGCTCGATTTTGCAATAAGGTATGCCGTACACTATCGACATCAGTGATGAGTTCATCTATTATTCTGGAGGTAATATTAATTTGTTTTCCTGTCCAACAAGCTAGCCGTTTTAATTGGGTTAGTGCTTTGGCAGAGGCAGCTTGAGGTGTAAAAAGAGATGCTAAAATAACAGTCGGACGTTCCCACAATTCCACATTATCCTTACATTCAGGTCCCAATTGATATGTATCACGTCTGGCACGTTTAGATTTGTGACTTATATTACTCATATTTAACAATTGATGAATGCTGGGGGCAAACAACGTTAATTTGCCAAGATAACACGGTCCCCCTTGTGCTTTTGTAGGTATGGCTGGCCAAGCACGATCCCCACAAATAAGAAATATTCCTGGTGGTAACATTCTTGCCTTTTTTACTTTGTCATACCCGGTTACGGGCCAATTCCAACCATTACAATAACCAGTAATGTTATAGTACCAAAAAGATTTAGGGGTAATCCAAATACTATCATTTCTTGGCTTTTCAGGTTTAAAGTTTTTAATTTTAACCAAATCTTTACCTTGATAATCCCCAAAAGTTAAACAATAATCTCCAGGTACAGACCCCAAAATATTAAGTTCCTGAGGCTCTATACCAGTAACATCCAATTTCTTAATAATGTTATGTGTTTGGGCTCCCAAAGGATTTATGGAGATATTTAATGTGTCACACCAATTGTTTGTGGTTAATCCAGGCCGAATGGTACAGAAACCAGTCTTTGCTTGATTTAGATCATCCTAAATTTTGGCTGTCTTCCAAGGCCCAAATCCTTTCATGTTTTTTAAAGGGACCCCAATTAAGCACGTACGAAACGGATCAGATGGGGTAGCTAATGATAGACAAAATGAATCGCGTTCTGTCTCGTTAGCCCAAGTAATCCACATATTCTGTCGAATATCAATCTTGTGAAGGTCTCCCAATCCCTTTCCTAAGATAACAGACAATATGATTAAAATCTTCACCCCGGTTATAATTCTATCCATTTTCTGTTATAAAGCAAGTGGAGGTTCAAAATTGTTAGTAATGATCAAACAGTTTATAGTTCTATTTACAAACCAGGCGTCTCAGTAGAAACGTCGTTTACAGCTGGTCTAGTCCATCTGGACGGAATCCATTGTAACCCTTGGGTCAATAAACTTAATTGCAACATTTCCGAATGTTGTAACCACCAGTCCAAATCTTCTTGCCGAATTGGGAGATAAATTGTTCCCGGTTCTTTACCCAAAATCTGTAACAATTGCATTCTACCTTTACGAATTAACTCTGCCAAATTTTCATCTTTTTGTTGTATCGTCTTTTTTGGTTGCAAAGACGTAAAGAGCCACTCTAAGACCCGAGGCTCCCCCTTTTTCTTTTTACATTGGGTTAATGTACCTATGAACTGATTTTTGGAGTGTAAGATAGTGAGATCGACAGGTAAATCTGGATCAAAGCGGTCCACCATACGAGATGTAATAACAGTGGAGATGTTTTTTGTTGTCTCTTCTTGCAGACTTGATCATTTCACTGGTAAGGACGGATCAATTCCCTTTAACAAAGGTCGTAAAATTTGTAACTCCTCATTGGTAATTCCCACTATTGGTCTCAGCCACTGTAAGTCTCCTAGCAGATTTTGTGCATCGTTCAAAGTCTTGACATCAGTCTGTATTTCTAGTTTTTGTGGCCGTATCTGGGAATCTGTAATAAGCCATCCCAAATATTTCCACACTGGTTGACGTTGTATCTTTTCTGTTGCAATTTTCAAACCATGCTTGTATAATGTCTCTTCAAGATATTGTTCCTGGTTTGTAGAAAATGGTTGTTGTTGGGCCAACAAAATATCATCCATATAGTGACATATTATCGTCTTGTCCCAGGTTGATCGGATTTCTTTCAGGGCATTGTCCACAAAAAGTTGACATAAAGTAGGACTGTTTTTCATGCCTTGTGGAAGTACAATCCATTCAAGTCTGCGAGCTGGGCCAGCTCGATTAACCGATGGTAACGTAAAAGCAAAGCGCTCAGTATCTCTGGCATGTAAAAAGATGGTGAAAAAACAGTCTTTTAAGTCAATAATTAATAAATGCCAGCCTATCGGTAACATAGCTGGGCTAGGCATTCCCGGCTGAAGTGCTCCCATGGCTTGCATCTGATCATTGACTGCTCTGATGTCATGTAATAGCCGATATTTGCCTGATTTTTTCTTGATAACAAAAATGGGTGTATTCCACGGACTAGTTGAAGGTTTAATATGTCCCAATGCTAATTGTTCATCTACCAATATTTCTGCTTGCTCCAGACTTTCCTTCCTTAGCGGCCACTGTTCGATCCAGACAGGTTCATCATTTGTCCAAACTAAAGGAATCGGGAAAGTCCAATCAGCGACCGCTCCTAAAAAGGCGACTCAGTTGTCAATCTTACTCCTAACTGGAGAAGAATATCTCGCCCAATCAAGGCTGAAACTCCATGAGGCAAGGGCATTACAGTAATTGTGGCATTGGTTCTTCTTCCATCCAGATAAACTACGATTCTGTCCTGACTTTGTTGAATGCTAGCTGTTCCCCCAACTCCTTCCACGCCTCCAGCAACAGTCCTTGTTGGCCATGATTCTGGCCAAAAAGGTTTGCTGACGATAGAAATATTAGCTCCAGTGTCCAACAAGGCTTGTAAAATAACTCTTTCCCCTTTATTTTCCAGAGTGACTGTTGTTATTGGTCTTTCTGTGAGAGGCATGGATAACATCACCAATCCTCCTGTCGAGCCGAATCCTCTGTCACCTCTAATTTGCTGATTTCCAGTTGTCATTCCCTTGGTTAATTGTAACAATGGCACCAACTGGGCTATCTTGCTTCCCTTCGGTATAACAATTGGAGGAAACAAAGTTTGTGCTACAGTATAGATTTTACCTTCAAAGTCACTGTCTATTACTCCGGGCAGCACAAATATTCCTTTTATTCCACTTGATGGACGTTCCAACAGCAATGCCCCTTGTCTCTCACCATTTATAATTATTGGTCCGTATATTCCTGTAGCAATCTTTTTGGTTTAGTGTCAATAAGCGTAACATCTACTGCTGTTGCCAAGTCCAATCCGAGGCTGCCACGCGTTGCTGGAGATAGTTGTCCTGCTGAGATGAGTTGAGATGTGGCTCTGGAGCTGGCGTCGGGTTGTCCCTCAATGATGCTGGAGCCGCGATTGGTGTCCCCGCGCTGCGACCCCTCGCGCTCGACATCCCGTTTCCCGATCGACGGCACGCAGTGGTACTGTGGGTGTCTTGCCGGCAGTTCTGGCACCAAACTCCTGGCTCCCTACACTGTTGTCTCTTGTGACCTAGCTTTCCACATCTGTAACATTTCAACTTTCCACCCCTACTGTCATTACAGCCTCTATTGCCCCCTAGTGGTTTTAAAGGTGCAAGGGCGGCTGCAAAGGCTTGCTGTTGTTCTGGCTGACCTTCAATTAACTTTTCCCCTAGTTTCTCTAATGATTCCACTAACATTGCTTGTGGACCTATAGGGACCTTGCTCATACGTTCTAGCACTAGTTCAATTGATGCATCAGCTGGCAAGGTAACCAATACAGCTCTGGTGGCAGCGTTACAGTTTTCCAAAGCACATTGTCGCAACAGTGCAGCTTTTAGAGCCGGAGGCGTATTTGCCTTATTCAAGGCTGCTGTGAGCCTATCCACAAAGGCTGCAAAAGGCTCTTGGGTTCCCTGTTTGATTGACATATATGATGGAGTGGCTGGAGCTTCCCTTACGTTTGACAGGGCTTCCCGAGCGCAACGCATGGACTCCAGACATTTCTCGGGACCCATTTCCATCTGCATTGTCACATGTGCAAAGGGTCCTGTGCCCATCAATTGATCTACTGTAACGTCAGCCAGCGGGTCCCCGTGTGCCCGTGCTGTCTGAGCCGAGATGTCACACAACCTTTGCCAGTGTGCATGCCATAACAATAACTGCGAGGGGGTTAACGCCATACGAAATACCCCTTTAATATCTTCTGGCGTTAACACATGCGTATTCCAGATGTAATTTAACAACTGCGGAACTGGTTCACTTTGTACCCCTGATTCACTGACCGTTGCTCGTAACTGCATTAACAGTTTCCAGTCTAAAGCATGATAGGCAGCTTGCTGTCCTCCTGGTACAGGTGTAAAAATAACCGGCAAAGCCTGCATACCAGCGGCAGCAGCAACCACTTCAAAATTTCCTTCAGCTGCAGCGTGAGTAGCTAATGAGCTCCAGTCTATTCTTGATAGCTGTTTCTTGGTAGCCAGTTTCCCGCTAGAAGATATAGATAACTTTTCTAACTCTGTCACAGGTGGAGGATCAGGAAACTCCACCTCCCCCTCCTCCTCCTCTGCAGCCTCCTCATCACTTAACAAAGGTGCAGCAGGTTCTGGAGGAGTAGGAGACGGTGATTTCACTGGCCTTTTCACTGTAACTGATGCACAGGTACTAGGAATTGCATCATATCTATAATCTATTGTAATTTTCCCAGGCTCTCTATCTGTTACCCCCTTGCTGGGCATTTCTTCCTCTAGGGTTGTTGTTGCCACAGCAGCTACTTTCTTTTCACAATGATATCTCTTTAAAGCATTTATGGTTTCTCTCCATGGTTTCAATAATTTCTTATATTCCTTACTTTCCTTCTTTTCATCTATAATAGCATCCCATAACATATCTCCATATTTTCTCCACTCATCTACAGAAAACAATTGCCCGGGACCCCCAAAGAATCCTTTGGCTGTGCCTAGTGCCACCAGCCCTGCCAACTGTTTAACACAATTGGCTCCGTTCTTTTCTAAAATTCTTTGTAATAACTGTAAAGCTACCTCTTTTTCCATATTTCCTTTCTCCTTTGATGTATGCTGGCCAGCGTTTTCAATGCAGCACTTCCGAAGAGGAGGTAGCGGACGGACGGCGAAGAATTCTTAGAATCTCCAGACGCGGCTTCTCTGTGCCCGCACAAACAAGCTTTCGTCCCCTGCTGGCTGCACGGCAGGACTTTTCCATCCATCTGCTCCTCTCTGCTGGTTTCCACAGGGAAAGTGTAAGTCCCTGTTGGCGTCTGGTGTTCCTGAGTCCTTGTGGGTCCCTGCTGGTCCCTGTTTGTCCCTGTTTGGGCGCCACTTTGCGGAGAGTTTCGAGCAGGGAAGACACGGAACACTCAATATGAGATCCTGCAAGCGTCTTCAATCTTTATTCCTAACAGGGCTCATTTATATGATTTCTCTAACATATGCCTACTAGTCATTCTCTTATTGGTTACAGGATAAAAAGGCTACACTCCCATACTGTACATACTTGCAGTTACAGGCTACTTATTTTTACATTTCTTCAGCCACAACTTCTCTTCACAAAGTTCCTTACTTTCGTCGCCGTCTTGTCTCAGCAGAAATCTTCTTGCTTGCACAAAGCCTACACAGACTTGTGACCCTGTTCCACTAACCATTCCTCAACAGATTGGAGCAACTGGGATCATGCTGGGAGCAACTGGGAGTGACTGGAACCACACTGAGAGGAACCGGGATCATGTTGGGGGCAATTGGGGGCAATGGGAATGACGTTGGGAGTAACTAGGAGCAACCTGCTGGGAGGAACTGGGTGTGACTGGAACCACACTGGGAGGAGCTGGGATCATGTTGGGGACAACTGGGGCAATTGGAATGAAGTTGGGAGTGGCTGGAAGTGACTAGGAGCAACTGAGAGCAGAGTTGGATCAACTGGGATCATGCTGGGAGCAACTGGGAGTGACTGGAACCACAGTGGCAGTTAGTGGGATCATGTTGGGGGGAACTGGGGGCAACTGGGATGACGTTGGGAGTGACATTGGGAGGGACGAGGAGCAAATGGGAACATGATGGGAGCAATTGGGAGTGACTGGAACCACACTGGGAGGAACTGGGTTCATGTTGGGGGGAATTGGGGGCAACTGGGATGACGTTGGAATTGACGTTGGGAGTTACTAGGAGGACGTGGGAACATGATTGGAGCAACTGCCATCATGCTGGGAGCAACTGGGAGTGGCTGGAACCACACTGGGAGGAACTGGGATCATGTTGGGGGAAACTGGGGGCAACTAGAATGATGTTGGGAGTGACATTGGGAGGACTAGGAGGAACTGGGATCATGCTTGGAGCAACTGGAATCATGCTGGGAGCAACTGAGAGTAACTGGAACCACACTGGGAGGAAGTGGGATCATTGTGGGGGCAACTGGGGCAATTGGAATGAAGTTGGGAGTGACTCAAAGTGAGTAGGAGCAACTGGGAGCAGACTGGGAGCAACTGCGATCATGCTGGGAGCAAGTGGGAGTGAGTGGTACCACACTGGGAGGAACTGGGATCATGCTGGGAGGAAGTGGGAGCAACTGGAATGACGCTGGGAGTGACATTGGGAGGGACTAGGAGCAAATGGGAACATGTTTGGAGCAACTAGGATCATGCTGGGAGCAACTGGGAGTGACTGGAACCACACTGGGTGGACGTGGGATCATGTTGGGATCAGGTGGGGGCATCTGGAATGACATTGGGAGTAACATTGGGAGGCACTGGGAGCAAACGGGAACATGACTGGAGCAACTGGGAGTGACTGGAATTACTCTGGGAGGAAATGGGATCATGTTGGGGGGAACTGGGTGCAACTAGGATGATGTTGGGAGTGACTTGAAGCAACTGGGATCATGCTGGGAGCAAGTGGATCATGCTGGGAGCAACTGGGAGTGACTGGTACCACACTGGGAGGATCTGGGATCATGATGGAGACAAGTGGTGCAATTGGAATGAAGTTGGGAGTGACTCGAAGTGACTAGGAGCAACTGGGAGCAGACTGGGAGCAACTGCGATCATGCTGGGAGCAAGTGGGAGTGACTGGTACCACACTGGGAGGTACTGGGATCATGCTGGGAGCAAGGGGGTGCAAGCGGAATGACGTTGGGAGTGACATTGGGAGGGACTAAGAGCCAATGAGAACATGATTGGAGCAACTGGGAGTGACTGGAACCACTCGGGGAGGAACTGGGATCATGATGGTGGCAATCGGGGGCAACTGGGAGAACAGTGGGAGCAATTGGGACCGTGCTGGGGACAAGCGGGAACATACTAGGAGCAAGTGGGACCACACTGGGAGGGACTGGAAGTGACTAGGAGCAGCCGGGATTTTCCTGGGGGCAATTAGGACTATGTTGGGGGGCAACTGGGAGTGACTGGGACCACACTGGAAGCAAGTGAGATCATGCTGGCAGCAAGTGGGACCACACTCGGGGCAACTGGGATCATACCGTGAGCAACCAGAATCATCCTGGTAGTCACTTGGAGCATGCTGGGGGCAACTGGGATCGTATTGGGAGCGACTGGAATTGTACTGGGAGTGACTCTGAGCCTGCTGGGGGCAACTGCGACCATACTGGGTTAACTGGGAGCAAGTGGGACTATGTTGGGGGGCACCTGGGACCATGCTGGGGTACCTGGGAGCAACTGGTATCATGCAGGGCAAGACGGGGATCATACTGGGAGCAAGTGGGACTACGCTGCTGGCAACTGGGATCATGCTGGGCGAGACTGGGATCGTCCTGGGAGCAACAGGGGCGGAAGCCTGCCCCACCTCCCCGGTCAAGAAACGCTGAGCTGCTTGTCCGGACGCCTGGGTCCGCCGGGGTGCCCTGCGGCTGGGGGAGGAGCCATGCAAATTTATGCTAATGCCACCCCGCGGCTGCTTCTCCCCCTCCCGTCCCCTCTCTGCACCTCCAGGGCACCATCGAGACGCGGCCTCCGGCGGCGCAGAGCGGCCGCGCGGGCGCCTGTTGGTCGGACGGTGGGCGGGCGGGCGAGCCGAAATGACGTCATACGGGGCGACGCGGCGGGAGGTTTGAATCCGGGCGGCGGCGGCCGCAGGTTGTGGGGGGGTGTCGGGTGTGACGTCACGTTGGGCGGCCTGATGCCCTAGCGGGGCTGTGAGGTCAGGAGGGGGGAGCCGGGGGGTGTGTGTGTGACGGAGGGTGGGACCCGAACTTTTGGGTTCCCCCCCCCCCGTGACCCCCCGAACACCCGGGGTCCTTCCCCCCTCCCCGCAGTGGGCGTGGCCTCGCCATGCCCCGCCCCAAGCCCCCCGCCCCCCCGCCATCGCCCCGACGGACCCCGCGGCCCCACAGGGAGTGGGGGGAGAACCCCACCCTATGGATCCCTGCCGCCCCCCCGGACGCTATAGTCCCTTCCCTGACCCCATAGAACCCGACCCTATAGATTTCTCCCTCCCCTTGTCCGTACCTATCCCCCAGACCCTATAGATCCCTCCCTCCCTTCCCTCCCTCTAGCCCTACAGATCCCCCCAGACCCTATAGATCCCTCCCTCCCTTCCCTCCCTCTAGCCCTACAGATCCCCCCAGACCCTATAGATCACTACCTTTCCCCCCTTGGACCCTGTAGATTCCGCCCCCCCAACCTTATAATTCCCTCCTTTCACTGAACCCAGCCCCTGTAGATTCCCCCAGACCCCATGGATCCCACTCCCCCTCCAGGCCCTAAAGATTTCTCCTGGAAGCTATATACACACACACACACACTCCCGCAGGACCCTATGGATCCCTGCTTCCCCCCAAGCCTGGACCATCTAGATCCCCTGGACTGCCTGGATCCCTCTGTTATTCCCTGCCCTGGGCCATATAGATCCCTCTGGACCCTATAGATCCCCCTGGACCTTATAGATCCCACTGTCACAGGAGGACCCGGTCATCTGGACATGCAGGCAGCCCCAGGTGTCCAGGTAACGGACCAGGGTGTCCAGGGCTAGATGCCCCCCCCGACCCAGATGCCCTATAACTCCCCTCAGCCTCATATAAACCCCATAGTTTTTCTCCCCCCTCGGGCCGTATAGACCTTATAGGCCACTCTTTCCAACCCTGTAGACCCTCCCCACAGTTCTATAGACTCCCCCAGCCCCATATGGACCATATAATCCCCCCCAGAGCCATATAGATCCTAAAACACACACACCCCCATATAGATCACCCCAGCCCCATAAAACTCCCACAACCGCCCCTCCAAACCCCATACAGCCCCCCCAACCCCATATAGAACACCCTTCTCCATAGAGACCCTCTACCCTCAGCCCCTCCCACACCTTTGTCAGGGTTTAACCCCAGCCGGCAACTCAGCACCACGCAGCCGCTCGCTCGCTTGCTTCCCCCCCACGGAGTGGGATGGGGGAGAGAATTGGGGGAAAAGAAGTCAAACTCGTGGGTTGAGATAAGAACAGTTTAATAGGACAGAAAGGAAGAAACTAATAGTGATAGTAATAACAATGCTAAAATGACAATAGTAATAATAAAAGGATTGGAATATACCAGTGATGTGCAATGCAATTGCTCACCACCCGCCGACCGATGCCCAGTTAGTCCCTGAGCGGTGATTACCCCCACCCCCACTCCCCCCAGTTTATATACTAGGCATGACATCATAGGGTATGGAATACCCCGTTGGCCAGTTTGCGTCAGCTGCCCTGACTGTGTCCCCTCCCAACTCCTTGTGCCCCTCCAGCCTTCTTGCTGGCTGGGCAGGAGAAGCTGGAAAATCCTTGACTTAGTGTAAACTCTCCTTGGCTCCTCCCTGTCTCCCATATAGACCCCTCCAAGGCCCATATAGACCCTAGAAACCCTCTGCCCAGCCCTATATAGACCCTATAACCCCCCTCCCCAGCCCCACATCCTCACCCCCAGCCACACAGAACCCCCCCCCGAGCTCCATATAGCTGCCCCCCGCCCAAGGCCATATAGCCCCTATAGGGCCTGGCCCCACGGCTTTGCTCGCCCGCAGCACTGAGAGCAGGTCGAGGGCCCGGACGCTGGCCCTTGGCGCTGGGGGGCCCAAGGGGGCTTTGGGGGGCCCTAAATGAGCTTTGGGGGGGTGGTCCAAGGCAGGTTTTGGGGTCTCCAAGGGAGTTTTGAGGTGCCCCAGGGTGATGGAGGGGATCCTTAAGGGATGCCCATCAGGCAATCACCCAGGGTGCTGAGATGGTGACGGGGGCAGATTGTCGACCTGGATGAGGAAGGAGCACGGCATCCGACTGCTGCAGTGCCGGAGAGGAAGAGGAATCCAGGAATCCAGGAAGCATCAAAACCTCCCCTAGCCGGGACCAAGCTGCACAAAGGGCACCAGCAGCCCACCCTGTCTCTCCTCCCAGTGCTGCCTCTGGCCAGGAAGAGCTCAGAGAGACCTTCCAGAGACTCGGACAGCTCTGCCGGCTGGCCTGCCTGCCCACAGGTCCCTCCAGGAAGAGCTTTAATCCGTGTTCAGCTTTGGGGATCGCCTTGCAGAAACAACACTCGTTTGGACCCAGCAGAACAGATTTGACGTTATCAACACTTACTTGATTGGATCATATTCATGGCTGGACTGCGTCATCATAGCTTTTATTTAATCTTCTTCGGAAGCTTTGGCTTCAGCCAGATTGGCAGTCTGTTTAACAGGCAATTATTTGACACGCACATTAGAAACACGTTTAAGCCCACACAGCCAAAGACAACACCGCTCACCCAGTCCTGTAAAGAGCAGCACAACGCTAGCAGAGGTTGCATGAAAACAGCTGCTTAGAGACAATACCGTTGTCCTGAAGATGTTCTGGGGAGCCCTTACACCGTTATTACATGGTGTTTGTGTGCATGTTAACCTACCTGACAAGAGCGTTCTTGGGCACTCAAAACCTTAGGCTCTGTTTGTACCTTACAGAAAGACTTGCGTAACCAACCCAATGGTCTTCCAGGTGGACCGAAGGCATATGTAGACAACATGACACGATCCAGTATTTTTAAGGTGATTTTTAAGCTCCAGCCTCTTTGAAGAAGACATCCACTGTACATTTAATTCAGAAAGATGCATGCAAGTATCCTTATTTACATTTTGCAGCATTAAAAAAAGGGACACACAACTTTTTGCTTGCTGAAATGCAGCTTCCCACACAGAAGCATTAAAAGCAAGCAATCTGTTTAGAATCCCTCAGCAAGACAAAAGATTCTTGTCACTACAAATTTGACCATCAGGTGCTGGAGGCAGTCCACACTGCATGCTTCCCCCTCTACTAACTTCTTCATATTAAGTGATTTAAGTACAGGAAGCACAACCTGCATTTTTTTTCCAGTTGACTGTGTCCTTTTCACATACAAATTGTAATATCAACCTTATGCAGAAATAGACCTTTCAAATTAATGAAGCCAGCTGTTTTTTCAAAGCAGTATTTGTTCCAATGTTTTTATTTCACACTAGTCCAGATCCAAGCAGGGTCTAAGGGAGAGGCTGTAAAGGATGGGGACCTTCAAGCACCTAGCATTCAGATCAACCACTCATGGTTTTGTTTTTATATGCGGTCATTGCCAAAAGCATCCAGCTACTTTCAACACTCTTTTAAATGGATGTTTCATGGATACCGTTTTTTTCTCCGCAGTAACGTAATCCAGATCAACAGCTATGAACGCAGGCATCCGGGGAAGGACCCAGGCGTCCGGGGATGCAGGCAGCAGGAGGACCCATTCATCTGGACATGCAGGCAGCCCCAGGTGTCCGGGTAGTGGACCAGGGTGTCCAGGGGTGCAGGCAGCCCCAGATGTCTCAGCACACAGGCAGCAGGCAGCCCCAGGCAGCCCCTGCCCACAGTCCTGTGGACTCCCCAGCCCCTTATAGACCATATACTACCACCTCCGGCACCATATAGACCCTAAACCACCTAAATAGATCATCCCAGCCCCATAATACGCCCATGACCACCCCTCCAAACCCCATACAGCGTCCCCAACCCCATATAGAACACCCATCTCTAGAAGAGAATTGGGGGAAAAAAAGTCAAACTCGTGGGTTGAGACAGGAACAGTTTAGTAGGACAGAAAGGAAGAAACTAATAATGACAGGAATAACAATACTAAAATGACCATACTACTACTACTGCTACTACTACTAAAAGGATTGGGATATACAAGTGGTGCATGCTTGGGTCCCCTCCCGGACTCCTGGGTCCCCTACCAGCTCCCCGAAGAGGAGGCGACCGATGGTGTAGAAGGGGAAAACCTCAAAGGGGCCCAGGGGGGCCTATGAGAGACTGAAGGAGTTAATGTCTCAAACACTGCGGGGGGGCAAGTTCTGCTCAACTGACCGACTCCCCATAGCAAGGAACCCCAGGGCAAAAGCAGCGGATCAGCACCCATCAGCAACAGGAGGGGGGTGCCGGAGGGTGCCCAGCTCCCTGTTCTGATGTGCTGTTCCGGTACACTCAGCAGCACAGCTCACCCTGCATGGCCAAAGACCGCGTCTGCAGGGAGGGGGAGGTTATTCCCCAAACGACCCCCAAGCCCAAAAGCTCACCAACTGATCAGGACACCTAATGAGTTCGAGTGCCCGCCCGAAGGAGGGCCAAGGAGGAGCACACAAACTGAAGCCCCACGTCGTGCGCAAGCCCACCGGGACTGGAGCCCTCGGCAGACTGGCCCAACGCTGGACCCAGGACCGGTGAAATCTTTCTCTCTCTGTCTTGTTCTCTCTTTCCTTTTGCTTTCCCACAATCCCTACGCCTCCTCCCTTTATAAAGGGATAAACCGCTGACCAAGTCTGGGACTGGGAGTGGATTCAGCCGCCCCCAGGCTCTTCTCTGAGAAGGAGCCTAGAAAGCAAGGGGGTCTGCTCTGAACCTCCTGACCCAACGGGAGGGATCTCCTTCTGCCCTGAAGTGATGGACATGGTCACCACAGGCGACACGGGTCCCTGAGGTAGCTCCGCTCCAACTCCTGTTGTGAGAAAGCCCACCGCCTCCTGTTCTACCTCCCAAGTTCAGTTTCACCTTAATTTAGCCTGAGGGAATGCCGAATTCAACAGGACCCCCTGGTCTGTCCAGCCCTGGTCGTGACAGGGGCCCACTGTGGGAACACAGCTCCTGCGGGGTGGTGGTGGGGGGGGTGTCAGAAGGGGGTTTGGGGGCACAGGGGGGTATTGGGAGACCCCAAGGGAGTTCTGTGGTACCTTAAGGGGATTTTAGGGTGTCCTAAGGGGATACAGGTGGTCGAAGGGGGCTTTGGGGGGCCCTAAGTGAGGCTTGGGGGGGATGGTCCCAGGCAGGTTTTGGGGGTCTCCAAGGGAGTTTTGGGGTGTCCCAGGGGGATAGAGGGGTCCCTAAGGGGTCCAGGCCCCCCCCCATGTGAGAGCATAGTTTCGGGGGGAGTGTTGGTGTCTCCAGCGGGGTCCTGGGGGGCCCTAAGCAGGGGTTTGGGGACCCTGAAGGGGTTTTGGGGTGGCCCAGAGGAATATAGGAGACGTTTAGAGGGTATTGAGGTGTCCCAGGGAGATATAAGGGGCCTTTAAGGGGGTTTTGGGGTCCCCATGGGTGGCATTGGGGGTCCTAAGGGGGTTTTGGGGAGCCTAAGGGGGTTTGGGGTCCCTAAGAGGGTTTGAGGGTCCCAAGATGGTATTGGGGTCCCTAGAGAGGATATTGGGGTGTGCTAGGGTGGGGCACTAAGGGAGCTTTGGGGATCTCTAAGGGCGTATTGTGGATATTGGGGGACTCCAGGGGAATGTTGCAGGGTCCTGAGGGGATATTGGGGTTCTTTAAGAGGGTTTCGGGGCACCCGAGGGGGATGGGAGGGGCTCTAAGGGTGATTTTGGGGTCCCTAATGGGATGGGGGGGGGGTGGGGGTCCCGGGGCAGGTTTGGGGGTGGCTGGGGGGGGATCAGTGTCTGGGGGTCCCCAAGGGGTAGGTTGTGGTTTGCGGGGGGTGCAGAGGCAGGTTTGGGGGTTTGGGTGGGGGGTGTCAGCTTTGGGGTGCCCCCCAAACTCACTGCCCCCCCAGGCACACGTGCAGGACGGCCCGTGCCGGCAGGTGAGGCGGTGGAGGTGCAGCGCCCAGCAGACCCCTGCCCCCCCCCCGCCCTTTACCAGCAGCAGCAGCGCGACTGCCATTCCTGGGGGGGGGGCAACGTGGGGTGCACCCCGGAGGAGTGCCTATATTCGAGGGGGGACCCGGGAAGCCACACCCCCTTGAAGCCCCGCCCCCAGCCACACCCTCCATCACCCCCTCAGTACCCCCATCCCCCCCAAACTGCACCCCCAAGGAAGAGGTGCCCCAACCCCCGCCCTGCACCCACGGGACCCTCCTAGAGCCCTCTCAGCACCCTGAGGACCCCCCCCCCCATCTCCCATAAGACCCGCTCAGCACCCACGGCCCCACCCCAGGCCCCCTTCCTGGCACGTAGGGTCCCCCCCCAGCACCCCTAGCACCCCCTCAGAGGTCCCCCCAGCACCCATAGGACCCCCCAATGTCCCCCCCAGCACCCATGGCCCCCCTGCCAGACCCACCCCAGCAGCAACAGCAACCCCCCGGGGGGGCAGTTCAACAACACCCATGTATTGGGTTGCCTGCAGTGGGTGGGGGTGTCCCTCAGACCACCCCCACCTCCAGCCCCTGCTGGCACCAGGCCAGCTGCAGGTCCTCCGGGTTGAGGGTGACGCAGCGGGCGTGCAGGGAGCAGAGGTGGGCATCCTCCAGCAGCCATGGGACCCCCCCCCGATGTCCCCCCAGCACCCATGGGACCGCCCCCGCAGCACCCCCGTCCTGCAGGGCCACCAGTGCCATGCGCTGCCACCAAGAGCCCACCCCCCCTAGGGAAGAGCAAGCTGATCTCCCACACCTGGGGACACGGAGACACTGGGGGGGACACCATGGAGACACGCAGGGGGGCACCCTGGGGACAGCCTGGGGACACCCTACCCCAGGGCAAGGGACACCACCCTGGGGATGGGGACATGGGGGACACCACCCTGGGGACACCACCCTGGGGATGGGGACATGGGGGACAGCATGCCCTGCGGACAATGCCGGCATGGGGACGCTGTGGCTGTGGGGACATGGGGACAGTGCCACCATGGCCGGAGGGGCACAGGGGACACCATGTCCTGGGGGACACCGTCGGGGGGCAGGAGGGGACCCAAGGACATTTGGGGGGGACAAGGACACCGTGTCATGGCGGGAGGGGAGGGCACCTGCGTCATGGCGGGGAATGAGGACACTGGGGGCTGTGACGGTGCTGGGGACATGGGGGTCCCACTGCGGGGGGATGCTGGGGATGGCAGGGGCCCGAGAGGATTTCGGGGGTCCTGGGCCGGGGGGGTGGGGTTCAGGTTCAGGGCAGGGAACAGGCCAGAGAGATGATGGGACAGAAGAGAGGGGTGCCGATTGTGATAAATTTATTTTATGTGTTTGTTAATCAAACCGGTTCTGTAAAGCCTTGCACAGTGCGTCAGTTTTTGCAGGGCAGTGTTGGCCTTTGCAAGCAGGTGCGATTGGAAACTTTGTAACTGCAATGTCTTGCTAAGCCAGCAAGCTGTATTAGCTTTCAGTGCCTAATAAGGATGTATTTGAAAGTACGCATGCTCCAGATGACCAGAAGCACAGAAGAAGACTACGACTCCCCCAGTAACAAGGCACCAGAGATACTAAACAAGCCCACGTGGGCCCGGACTCTGGACTCTAACCCAGCAACAAAAAAACTATAAAAGGGGGACTCTGAAGGGAGGGTGGGCGCGCCCTTGGTAGAGCGGAGACTGCCCGGCCGCCCAGCGCTGTTTTGCCTGTTTGCTGCTTGCTTCAGTAAAACTTTGGATTATCCACGGACTGACGGCAAGACCGAGGGCCGGGGAGCAGGAAAGAGGGAAAAGCCGAGGCAAGTCCAGGGAGAGGTGGGGTGGCAGAGGAAGAGAGAGCCTTGGAGGAGAGGGAAAGGGGGGTCAGGGAGCAGAGCCCCGTCCCAGAGAGGAGGAGAGGTCCAGGTGTGAGGGTCGAGCCCCAAGGGACGGTCCTGAGAGCCTGGGCAACGCCCCGAGAGACCCAACATGGACGTCGCGGGGAGGGGCCCGGCGTCCCTTCTCCTGACTGACGGGGGTCTCGGCCACTCCTGGAACAGGGGCGGGAGAAGCTTCCAGAAGGCCAGGACCTGGGGCCGACAAACAGGGGCAGGCAGGAGTGAGAAACACCCTGTCTCACTCCCTCCCGACACCGAATTCCCCGGCTGGCAGTTGCGACGCTGGAGCCGGGGCTGGTGAGCTCTCTCCCCCCACCCCCCTTTCTCTTCAAGTTGTTAAGGCAAGGCCTTAACCTTGGTTTCCCAGAGAGCCACATCGCTTCGGTAGAAGCTAGACCTGTGAGGGGGCCAATGTTGACAGAATATTCGTTCTCTAGGCTTCTCCCCTCAAAGTGGGTGTCTGTGTGTGGACCTGGAGTGTAACCTCACCTTAATCCACACGGAGGGGTTTTGCAGATCTCGGTCCCTTCCCCCCTCCCCACAGGTGGGACGTGACAACCGGGGAGCAAGAAAACTTACGCGGAGGGAAAGGGGATGGGGCAGGGAGGGACTGGGACACAGAAGAGGGGTGACGTGACCCCAAGGGCCCAGGACTCGCCCGAGTTCCTGCTCTCTGCCCTGCCAGGCAAAGTTTAGAGTTCAGGCACTTCTTTCCCTCATCTGTCTGTCCTTTCCTCCTTTCCTCTTCTGTAGCTCCACTCACTCGACTGTCCTCCACCCAAGAGAACACGCTGGTGCCTTGCAGCTCTTACAACACGAGGCTTCCTAGGTACACAGCCCTGCACGTGCGCACACACGCTCTGCGTGGCCGTACCGTCATTTTCCTTCCTTCCTTGTACAGGGAGCGGGACAGAGAGGTGCGGAGAAAGGAAAAAATAGCACGGGGCTCTGGGACAGCCGGAGAGGGATTAGAAAATACAGGCAGAGAGTCAGAGAAAGAAAGAAAGAGGAGGAAGAAAACAGCGATGGACTAAAGAGAGAGCGGGAGGCATAACAACTGGGGGCAGGGGGCTGGACAGAGAGTGATGGGGAGGGACCACAAAGAGCAGTTCTGGGCAGCTGCCCCCATTTCTTGAGCACTCCCCAGGAGCCTCGAGAAATGTGCTGCCTGCAAAAGCCCTGCCTGGGGCCCAGTCCTGCGCCCTGACACTGGTGACAGTCACCACCTTGCCGAGTGTTCAGGACGGGGGAAAAAAAGGCCAGCTGGGGGGAAAAAGCTTACCCAGCTGTGTTTTTGTTTGTTTGCTTGTTGGTTTTGCTTTTAAAAAAACCTGTTTCCGCTCTAAAGACCACCTGCAAGGAAGAAGGAACCAGGCGTAGCACGCTGGACACATTTAAGGCCCGAACCCATTCAACAGCCACACAAACCACCGCTCACTCACGCTGCACACACTCCACCACCTGCCTGCAGGTACAAGCGGCCGCCCTTGTTTCTTGAGTGCTCCCCAGGAGTGGCACCACCAGGTACCTCAGAAAACCGTGCTGCCTGCAAACACTTGAGCACAGCTTAATTCTGGGCAGTTTTTCCTCTTTTTAGGCCTGCTGGCTGAAGACCCATCTGTCAAGCGGTGGCTCAGGACCACGGCAGGGCCGGCGGCACTGCTTTCTGAATCCTGTGGCAGCGATAGGCAGAGGGACAGGTTGTCAAATCCCAGGGCTGGGTATGCGTGCAGGCTGCCAGGGTCAGCCCTGCCTGGTTTTTCCCAGTGAAGCCCCAGCTGGTGTCGGCCCCGTGCTGCAGCCCTGGGGCAGAGTCTCAAGGACCCGGGCATTTCTGCAGGCGCTGCACTCTGCTGGGCCCCACCGCCGGCTGCCCTGGGCTTCCCCCGTTCTCTCAGCTCTGCTTTCTGCCAGCGCAGGCTGCGTGACAGAATGGCTTGCCCGCTCCCCCCAGCCAGTCCTGACCCATCTCTGCAGCTCGTACGGGGTGTCCACGTCACACAGCTGATTTGGGGGTGGCAGGTCTCTCTTGTGGCACCCTGGGGATGGGGCAAAGCAAACCCTCATTGCTACCTTTTGATCTTGTCCGCAGGGAGAGCAAGAGACGTGCTGTCTGCTGGAGAGCATCCTGCACGGAGGTGACAGCCAATTGCACGTGACAGCAACGCTGGGACCTGCCTGACAGCAAAGGTGCCCGGTGGCCGCAGAGCAGCCCAGGTGAGCTGGTTCTCTTGGAGGCCACCAAAGCAGCCTTCCTCCACCCCTGGTTTTGGTGAGATCCGGAGCAGCGCAGGGATGTTTCTCAGGCATTCCGGCCTGAGGAGGGCTTGCCAGTGCCGCCGTGGTTGGGCAGTGGCAGTTCTGGTGCGGTCTGACTCATTTCTGGTGGGTTGGTGTGTAGGTAGGTAGGTAGGGAGGACTTGCGGTTAATGGAAGATGACTGCCAGATGTCTGACGGGCAATTGTGGGGAGAGGTGAGAGGTTTTCTGGCCCATAGGTAATGACTGCCAGAGGACGAAGTGTACTTCTGAATGTATGTGGACTTCCAAATTCATGGTCATTTCTCCTGCCTTGAGGAAGAGCTATGGGAAGACACCAGCCACACGGAAGGACAAGGGTTTCCCAAGGGAACGTGGCTCTTTGGTTTTTGCTCATGAGTAAAAAACCTGCGGGGAGGCTGCTATCGTTAAGTTCAGTGACGTTTTGTAAAGTGCTGGACTGAGTGTCGCGTGACTTGAAGCATTGCTGAGAAATGGTGGAGGTTTGTCTGTGCGTTCTGGATGCTTTGGGTTTGAACATGTGCTCGTGGTGGTGACTTCATGCAGTCCTTGGCTCCTACCTCAGGGCACAATGTGTGCTTAGGGTGAGGTTCATCATCCATGACAGTGGACGTGAACCTTGCCATTTCAAATAGATTTCTTGATCATTTTGGATTTGGGGGGGGCAATTTCTTGTCAGCTCCAATTCGATCATCCTTGGTTTTGCCTCTTCACGTGGCAGGTGAAGAGCTCGTAGGGGGAGCAGGAGGAGGGTCATCACTGCTGTTTCCACGTTGGTCGCTTGTACTGGACTTACCAGAGTCATCTTCCATCTGCAGTTTCTTTGCAGGCATTTCTTTAAGCCGCTTCTGTTTTGTGAAGGGTAGTGGACTGAATGGGAGACCTTTTGTTCCTCATTTGTGCCTCAGAGTTTTACCTGTCATTTGTTGTCTGTCTGTTTGCTTGTGTCCTGGTTTCGGCTGGGATAGAGTTGTCTTCCTAGTAGCTGGTATAGTGCTGTGTTTTGGGATCAGTATGAGAAGAATGTTGATAACACACTGACGTTTTCAGTTGTTGCTAAGTAGTATTTATACCAAGTCAAGGGTTTTGCAGCTTCTCATGCCCAGTCAGCAAGAAGGCTGGAGGGGCACAAGAAGTTGGGAGGGGACACAGCCAGGACAGCTGAGCCAAAGTGGCCACCGGGGTATTCCCTACCATGTGATGTCATGCCCAGTATATAAGCTGGGGGGAGTGGGGGTGGGAGGAGTTGCCACTTGGGGACTAACTGGGTGTCAGTCGGTGTGTGGTGAGCAATTGCCTTGTGCATCACTTGTATATTCCAATCTTTATTATTATCACTATTGCAATTGTATTATTGTTATCATGATCATCAATTAGTTTCTTCTCTTCTGTTCTATTAAACTGTTCTTATGTCAATCTCAGCTGGGGTTAAACCACGACAGCTTCTTATTTGCGGTGCTTGGTTTAAAAAGCTTATTGTAGCTCTCTGGATTTCCTTCCTTAAAGGAAGTGTCTAGGATTTCTACCCAGGAGTGAGATGTCCAGAAAGGACTGTTGTCAGTGTTTAAGCCCACCCAGCAACTAAGCACCAGGCAGCCGCTTGCTCACTTCCCCCCCCCCCCACCTCCCACCCAGTAGGATGGGGGAGAGGATTGGGGGGAAAAAAAGAAAAACTTGTGAGTTGAGATAAGAACAGTTTAATAGAACAGAAAAGAAGAAACTAATTAATGATAATAGTAACAATAATAAAATGACATTAATAACATTGAAAGGATTGGAATCTACAAAACAAGTGATGCACAGTACAATTGCTCACCACTCGCTGACCGATGCCCAGTTAGATCCCAAGCAGCAGCTCACCCCCTCCGCCCAACTCCCCGCAGTTTATATACTGCACATGACGTCACACAGTATGCAATACCCCTTTGGCTAGTTTGGCTCAGCTGTCCTGGCTGTGTCACCTCCCAACTTCTTGTGCCCCTCCAGCCTTCTTGCTGGCTGGGCATGAGAAGCTGGAAAATCCTTGCCTTAGCATAAATACTACTTAGCAACAACTGAAAAAATCAGTGTGTTACCAGCTGAACCCAAACATAACACTTTACTGGCTACTAGAAAGAAAATGAATTCTATCCCAGCCAAACCCAGGACAGCTGTCCTTGTACACTGCTGTCAGCCTTCAGTCTAGAGAAATGTCTGCTAGTGGTGTGTGCTTAACGGTAATGTAACTCAAGTGCATCTGAAGTGGGGACCCTTTAGAGTAGAGAAGAGAATGTGAGAAACGCTTCAATGATATGCAGCTAGTGAGGATGCAAGTACCTGCTTTAACCTTTTTTTTTGGTTGCTTTTGCATTCTTTGGCAATATCTACTTGAAAGTCTACTTCAGCAAAAGACAAAGAAATCACTCCTGATTTCTGTGTCTGAGTAAAAGAACTAACGTGATCATACGGAGAACTGATGTCAAGAGCCATTTTTTTGCGATTACTGGATATTGCATCTGACTTGTCGTGCTTTCCCTGTGTGTAGGGTGGTGGTTTGTGCCTGGCACTGATCTGTGCTGCCGGGTCCGCATCCCTGTTGGTTGCCAGATGGAAGGCAAAGGGTGATGGGTTAACCCTGGCTGAACACCAGGTGCCCACCAAAGCCGTTCTATCACTCCCCCATCCTCAGCTGGATAGGGGAGAGAAAATATAACAAAAGGCTCGCGGGTCGAGATAAGGACAGGAGAGATCATTCACTATTACCGTCACGGGCAAAACAGACTCAATTTGCAAAACATACTCAATTTATTACAAATCAACCAGAGCAAGGTAATGAGAAGTAAAATGAAATCTCAGAACACCTTCCCACCACCCCTCCGTTCTTCCTGGGCACAACTACCCTCCCGGATTTCACCACCAAGCCCCCCCAGCGGCACAGGGGGACAGGGATGGGGTTTATGGTCATCACACGTTATTTTCTGCCGCTTCACCTCCTCAGGACGAGGGCTGATCACACTCTTCCCCTGCTCCAGCGTGGGGTCCCACCCACAGGAGACAGTCCTCCACGAACTCCTCCAACGTGGGCCATTCCCACGGGCTGCAGTTCTTCACGAACTGCTCCAGCATGGGTCCATTCCACGGTGTGCAGTCCTTCAGGAGCACACTGCTCCAGCGCGGGTCCCCCACGGGGTCACAAGTCCTGCCAGAAAGCCTGCTCCGTGGGCTCCTCTCTCCACAGATCCGCAGGTCCTGCCAGGAACCTGCTCCAGCGCGGGGTTCCCACGGGGTCACAGCCTCCTTCGGGAACCCACCTGCTCCGGCGTGGGGTCCTCCACGGGCTACAGGTGGAGATCTGCTCCACCGTGGACCTCCCTGGACTGCAGGGGGACAGCCTGCCTCACCAGGGTCTTCACCACGGGCTGCAGGGGAATCTCTGCTCCGGCGCCTGGAGCATCTCCTCCCCCTCCTTCTGCACTGACCTTGGTGGCCACAGGCTTGTTTCTCTTACATGTTCTCAGTCCTCACTCCGGCGGCAGTTTCTCTCCGTCCCAACTTTTTTCCTTCTTAAAAATGTTATCACAGAGGCGTTACCACTATCACTGATTGGCTCGGCCTTGGCCAGTGGCGGGTCCGTCTCAGAGCCGGCTAGTATGGGCTCGCTCTCTCTCGAACACAGGGGAAGCTTCCAGCAGTTTCTTACAGAAGCCACCCCTGTAACCCCCCCCCCGCTACCAAAACCTTGCCAAACAAAACCAATACAGTTATCCTTGTTAAAGTTTACTTGTCTAATTTCAGAAACTGTCTACATCGACTCAAAAATGAAACCCCTGCTAATCTCTTTGTGCACTGGTAGAGAAGCAGTGCGGGGTTTTCAGGGCAGTGCCTATGCAAGAGCCTTTAGGAGATCCTATCCCTTGACTGTCAGATGGGGCAGTGAAGAGTTTGAGAAAATGATGGGTGTTTTGGTCTTCACCAAAGCAGTTTTTTTTTCTTTTGTAGCTTATGTTTCTTATGTAAGAGAGCTGTGTGTCTGGGAGGAAAGACTGTGGGTAGAAGGGAATGTGCTTAGTTAGAGGTCAAAGGAAGGTACAATCAAGATGTAAGGAAGGGCCAGCATAACTGTTCATTTTGTTGTTTAAATGTTGACCTCAACTTTTACCAAAATGGATTTGCTTGCGCTTTTCTTCTCTTTGAGTTCACGCGTGGGTACAGGAAAGAAGGTAGCAGATGTACACACTAGATGAACCCCCTTTTTATTGTCAGCCATAAAGGTGCCTCTCAGCTGGGAGCCTGAGAAGTATCCCCCATAAGAATGCTTGACTCCTTATATGCAATCTGAAGGCTACTCACATATTCATTTTTACAGTCTAAAAAACCCTCTTGGCTTTGGCCGTGAGATCACCTGTTACCATTCCCTTTCGAGTGTTTGTCCACACAACTCCCGCATGCAAGCAGGCTAAATGCCTATTTATTAGCTGTGTTTGCACTATTTTGTTGCAACTTTGCCACTTTCAGCTCGTTTCTGTCTGGTCTCTTCTAACAGCAGACCCACCTGCATAGGCAAGGTCACTGTCGGTCAAGTTCTCTTGCACGTGTCTTCAAAGCCATCTTCACGTAGGAGCTTTTTCTTACGTAGCATAATCTGCTGGTCAGCTTTTTCACCAGGCTAGTTCAAAGCCTACACAACAGGATGCGCCTGCTGCCTGACAAGTTTTCTTTCTATCCCACAGGAGCTCGATGGTGATCAAGCCATCTCTAGCTTTCCTTGGGAGACAGGGAGGACCAAAGTTCTCGTATCACAGCTTGGCTTGGTCGGGATGGCAAACTGAAAAGCAGGTGGTGGCCCGAGACGCACCTTTCCTGGGCTGTGAGCTGTGCAAAGGCCAGCAGAAAGCTCTGGGAACACTGGGCACATAGGCCAAAGCGTTCCTGCTGGTACGCCAAGTGTCGGCAGCCCGAGCCCTGACATCTGGAGACCGATGTTTCACGCCAGCAGGGCAGGGGAAGGTAGAGTTGCCTCCTCTCTGACAGGAGGCCGCCACGCTTTGGAGGGGGGCGGTCAGAGCAGGTGCCTTGGCTTTCTTCTGGCCTTCATGTGGTTCTCGTACTCCTGGACGGCCCCATCTCTGTTGGCAGTCTTTCATCAACAGGGGTTTGCAGAAGTGGAAGTTGTTTCTCCCTCGTGGTGGGAGCACTCACCGGGGCTTTGTTGTCAGAGAAGCAATGGGGAGCGCTCCTGGTTGGACGCAGCTCCCTTGGCAGATGCTTGTGCTCGTTTCTCGGCCCCAAGGTCTTCCTGGTGCCTTCCCCCCACGCAAGCTGTGCTGCTGGCTCTTGTGAAATGGAAGTACGGCGGGAGGGTGGTTTTACCACAGCTGGGAAGTTCCAGTCAACCCATCAGGGAAGTTTTCTTCCTGGTTCTTGCAGTTACAGGTTTTCAAACAACCCGTCAAAGAAGTTTTCCAAGGAAATGTGACTGAGGGGAGCGCAGGGATGAGCTCTCATTGCTCTCTGTGTGGATTGTGTCTGTCCTCAGCCAGCATGCAGTAGCTTTCAGATGAGGAATGGGCCTATTCCAGGCTGAAGTGGGCAATCGGGATCCAAACTCAGGGGTTTTTAAGGCAATCAGGTGAAAATGTGTGGTTGGAGCCTTCTTGGTCGCTTACCCTTTGAATTCCGTGCTGTCCTCTAGTCTGAATCATGCAGTGTTTTTACTGAGGTGTAAAAATTAAAGGGAGAAAGCAGATTGTCCTCACCCACATAAACACCTTCTCCGCAGCTCAAGGTGAACAGACAAAATCTCTGGGGGTGCGTTCTTTTATTAAACGTGTATCAGATATCCAGCATTAGGGGAGCTGTGTACAGCGACTGGCTGCAGGTGCCTGGGGCTTGACCAGTGTCACCTGGAAGGGAAAAAGGAAAAAAAGGCGACCATGGGGACGTGTTTCCAAGTATATTTATTTGTAATTTCTCATTGTCCGTTGCTGTACATGTGCCTCAGAACATTTAGCTCGCACTGCTTCCTCCTCTTCTGCCCGTCTTACTGGGCCTGGTTGTCTTCCTCCACCGCCTGTTCCTACTCCTCTTCATTGTCATTCTTTTACCCTTCTTCTCCTCCTTCTGTCTGTCCTCCTGTTTGTTGTTGCTCTAGTTGTCCTCTTCCTCCCCCTTCCTCCCACTCCTCCTCCACAACTTCACCCTAATCCTCTTCTCCTGTTAGTCGTCCTTCTCCTGTTCAACCTCTTGCTCATCCTCTTGTTGCTTCTCATCCTCCTTCTTTTCCCCTTTCTCCCCCACCTCCTCCACTGCCTCCTCTTTGTTCTGTTCCTCTTCATCCCGTATGTCATCCTCCTCTTCCTTCTCTCTGTCTTCCTCCTCCTCCTGTTCCCATTCCTCTTCATTCTCCTTCTCCATTTTCTTCCTCATTCTCCTCTTCCTGCCCCTCTACCTCCTCCTCCTCCTTCTTGTCCTACTCCTCTTCCTCCACTTCTTTTCTCTTCTTTCACATGTTTGTTCTCCTCCTCCTGTTCGGTATCTTGTTCCTGTGCTCTGTTCCTCCTCTTGCCCATCCTTCTTCTCTCCCTGTTTTTCCTCCTGCTCCTAGTCCTGTGCCACCTGTTCCTTGTGGTCCTCCTCCACCTCGTCTTTCTCCTCCTCTTGCTCCTCCCCATGTTCTTACTCTTCCTTCTTTTCTCTCTCTTCTTCCTCCTTGTTCTCATTCTCTTTCTATGTTCCTCGTCCTCTTAATTCCCTTCCTCCTCCTCCTGCGGTCCACCAGTTCGTCCTGTTTGTCTTCTTTCTTTTTATTCTCCTCCTGTTTGTCCTTCTGTTAATTCTCTGCGATGGGGTCATCACAGCCTGGTTGGTTGGGTGTCTGGGACTCAGTGATGGCTCAAGGGATTCGATTCCCCATTTAGAAATGGGTTTCCATAGGCCCTTGCCTGGTGCCAGCGTGACAGAAATGACAGGCTGACAGTGGGGGTTTTAAAGGGTTTGTGGGTTAGAGAGAGCAGGAAAATCAGCTCGTTCCACTGGGTGTCCAGTGGGTACCTGCCCATTATTAAAGTGTCGTTATTTAAGTGCTGTTAGTTTGGTGTATATAGGGCAGGTGGAAGACCCACGTGGCTCCGTGAGGTTCACACCATTCCCATCCAGTTTGATGTGTATGAAGGCAGAAAGCCTCTGCCCCACGGGAGGGGAAGGTGTCATTTTCATTTCCTCCACCAATTAGCCCTCGGATGAGAAGAGGGAAAAAGTTCTGTTTGATTTTATAGGCGGTGCTCTGCGTGCTGCTGCGCTTCCCAGTTGTGTGCCAGGGTCATCAGAACCTGGCTGGCCAGGTTCCTGGGACCTTTGAGGCCCATAAGGAGCGAAAAAGTCAGCCTGGCACCCAGGAACCTTGAGGCTGATAGGGAGCGGGGGAAGAAGTCTGCCTGGTGCGCGGGACCTCCAGGGCCTGGTGCAGGGGGGAAAGGGGACTGATAAGTGGCCAGCTTGGTCACAGAGCATGGCTGTTTGCCTCATAAAATGGCATTCGTTTTGCTAACCGTCCTACGAGGTGTCAGGAGCATGGGGGTACCGGTCACAAGTGCAATTGTGAATTGCCTTTCTTAAGAACTGGGACGGCAGCAATGCAGGGCCCAAGTGCCAGGTTAGGCTTGAGGCTACTGCTTTTACCCTGGTTCTCCCAGGCAAAGCACAAGATGAGTGTTTTAGACTGTGTAACCCGTGGTAACCATATGCATCAATTCAGGGCAGAAGGAGGTCCCTCCTGTTGAGTCTGGAGGTTCGGAGCAGACCCCCTTGCTTTCTAGACTCCTTCTCAGAGGAGAGCGTAGGGGCGGCTGAATCCACTCCTAGTCCCAGACTTGGTCAGCGGTTTTAAGTCTTAAAGGGATGAGGTGTAAGGATTATGGGAAGGGAGAGGGAAAGAGAGAGCAAGGCAGAGGGAGTAAAAGGAAAAGAGAAAGATTTCACTGGTCCTGGGTCCAGCGTTGGTCCAGTCAGCCTAGGGGTCCAGTTCTGGTGGGGCTTCAGTTTGTGTCCTTTTATCATCCTTGCCCCTCCTTCAGGCGGGCGCTTGAACTCATTAGACTAGGTAAGCGTCATGTGCGGTTTGTGCTTTCAGAACCTTTGGGAAATGGATCGCTGGGCTTGGAGGTCATTTGGGGAGTAACTCCTCCTTCCCTGCAGACATGACCATTGTTGGATCTTTGGCCATGCATGGTGAGCTGCCCTGCTCAGCATATCAGATCAGCATAGCAGAACACAGAGCTGCACACCCCCCGGCATGGCCTCCCCATCCCGTTGCTGATGTCTGTGCTGATCTGTGCCGATTGGCTTCTTTTCACCTGTGGTTCCTTGCTGTGCAGGGTTCGTTGTTAAGCAGAGTTCGTCATTACGTAGAACTTGGCCCACCGCCATGTTTGAGACATTAACTCTTTCAGTCTCTCACAGGGCCTCTCCCCATCATCCGCCTGCCCGCCTGGGCTGCGAGGAGGAGCCGGGCGAGCATCACCTCCATCTGCCACGGTAGACGCTGTCGTGTCGCCTGGCCCCGACCATGTCCTGTGTCCACTACAAGTTCTTCTCCAAGCTGAACTATGATATGGTCACCTTCGACGGCCTCTACATCTCTCTGCGTGACCTCAAGCTCCAGATCATGGTCCGCGAGAAGCTGACGGCAGCCAGCTGCGACCTGCTGATCACCAACGCCCAGACCAAAGAAGGTGCGTGGGGGCAACAGGCACGGGGCCTCGGGGACTGCCTGGCTGGCGGCGTCGTAGACGACCCCGTGACGGCCATGGCCTGTGGGAGCCATGCTCTGCCCTTTGTGGCTCATCCCCACATAGCATGAGTCAGCCTGGGGCCCATCCTGCCGGTGTGCAGGGGGACCAGGAGGGCAAGCATTGCCAGGGATGAAGCGTGGTGGGAAGCGATAATGTGATTCGGCCACAAGCGGTAGCTGTGACTTGTGTTGGGGACCTCACGGAGCTGTTCTTTTGCTGTTGCTGATCTGACAACTACCTTCAGATCTGTGCTTTAGACGTGGAGCTAGGCACAGAAGAAAGCGTGGTTGATGGGCGACGTCTAGTGCTTACAAAAGTGTTGGTTTCCTGGAATTCCTCTAGGTAAAATGATAAGGAAATGTGGGAGGAGATCCTTTAATAACAAACCTCAAAGAAATCTTCAGAGAAATCTGGCAGACAAAGCTGAAAGTGATGGAAACAGAACAGATGGCTAATTTGAAGCAAAAAAAGTGGTTTTGGTGACTTAGTTTTGTCTTCAACTCATTTTACTCCACTGCATTGGTATATCAGTGATACAGATACTTCCTGAAGCTTCTGTAAGGGTGTTTTTGATGGGAAAATGCAAAAGTCCCCCAGTGGTTTTCTGAGCAAAGCTAGAGAGTACATTTTGGTGTAATATGTATGTATGCCAAGATTTTGGCTTATATGCGTAACCGTGAATTTCAGTGTTTATTAATCAGATCTAGATGCTTAAGCTCACCTTCAGAAGGTAAAGGAAAAATGTAGACCAGGATATTCTGCCTAAAAGGGGTGTTTGGAATTCTTCCATGTGGACATAAAGGACTGAGTTTTTTCTAACTTTGTCTGTGCTGGAGTCCTGCCTAAATGTTGAAATGATCTTGGAAAGAGCAAAGTGAACCTTGAGTGAAGATGGCCTACTTGCTCAGATTTTTCCAAGCACTCTAAGCTTTACAGTTCAGTAACGGTTACTTTTCATAATGGAGATCTAGTAGGAGAAGCAATGTTAATATCGGTTAAAAGGAAACAGGATTTTAAATAGCAGTGGGAAAAAATGATAGGAAGGACTCTTTTTAAGATGTTGGGAAGGCAAAATGGATGGTTGGGACCTATTTTAAAAATAGGGAGGGAGTGTGGGTGTCCTCTTCCAAGCTTACTATGGAGGCATGTTCTATAAAGGCAGAATTGCCTTCCAAAAGCCTCTAGGCCAGAATGATGCCTTCAAACTTGCCTCCTTTGAATTTGATCTGGATTTCTTGACCTGTCTTTTGTAATAGGATGTTCTCACAGTATTGTGGAAGAACTGCAAACTCCCGAACGCAGGTCTCTTGCACACTCTTTCCTGGCCTGTACCATTCTGACTCCAAACACTTGGAGAATGTGCTATTCTGCTTATCAGGCAAAATGCAAGAAAATAGAAAAGCAAAAATGGGTCTCAGAACTGGTCTCCGATGAAGAGTTTTAAGGAAGAATAGTGCTCCTAGAAGACTGTCTCTTGAATGCAGAACTTGCTTGAGTTCAGTGTTGCAGCATGCACTTGACAGTTTTAGCAGTGCCACAATGCGATGTCTTCAGAAAAACCCCATGCTAACTGTGAATGAAATCATCTGGCCTCACAGCTGATGTCAGTCTGTCTATGTGTCTACTGGAATGTCTGCAGCACTGTGCAAACGTAGCATTTTAGAGAAGACTTTAAGCAACTTTTAAACCTTGTCCTTCACTGTGGCATATTGTGTTGCAGTGCTAGTACGGGGGATTGCTTTGATGACAGCTCCGAGTGCAATTAATTCTTGGGCTGCCATGCAGCATTCTTTTGTAGAGCTTTCAGAAAGGGTATGGCGTTCCCCGTTTCCCAGGCTGAGCTGAGGGTAAGTCATGTAAGTACCCATTCAAAAACCGAGACGTTGCAGTGGAGCTCATGCACTGCCTGTCTGGCAGTCAGCTGCTTGGACTCTGTCAGCAGCAGGTTTGGGACCTCTCGGGGGTGTGCTGTCAGCTAGGTTAATGTCCCTTGGCCAGGTGCTTAGGGCAGGCTCCGTTTGGGACATTACCACGTTGCCTCCAGCATTGCTTTCGCTTTCCCAGTCACATGCTGAAGCAGCGAGCAGTGCCAATAAGACATGAAGGCATCAGGCGGTCTGTATAATCAGATTAATGACTGCAAGTATGCCAGATTTTATTGACTCATCCTTTCAGAGCAATACAGGTGCTCTTTTGGAGCACAGTACTGTGTGACAATAATGCAAATGAAAGCTCCATGAACTGTCTGACCTCCTGAGCTAGCTCATTCAGGAGATGATGATATACCAGTTGGAGGTGAGATCAGGGATACCTGCCTGGGTGGAAGCTGAAAATCCAGAAATAGGAGTCCAGTCTGTTCATCAGGATGTTTCAAGGCAGTGCTTTCAGTGCAGCTACACCGATGATTTGTTTGTCGCAAAGTGTGCAAGTGGTGTTGATTAGAAGAGAGCTAAAAACTCGCATCGTGAGAAGGCATATTTTTAAGCGCTAGGGGGAAAACGTGTTCTCGGGAGTTACCCTCTTTTCTGGTAGGGAGAGTCTGGCATGTTAGTAGTCCTTGTCAGCTCTTACTCTGCAAATCCTTTCCCCAGTAGCATAACAGCTGGTCGGCAAGGCATCTAAGGCTAGCAAAGGCTTTTCTTTGTCATTGCACATATAGGCTTGCCTTCTGATGACTTCTGTTCTGAAGAGCTTCTGTACTTTATCTGGGTGAAAATACTTCTCTGCATAGTGCTCGGAGAGGTGCTTTTGCGCGGCTGTCAGACTCCAAACGGTGGATTAAAGCAGGCCGTAAAATAAAGTAGGAGCTTTTTTCAGTAACCTGTTGATAGCATACATGTGACAGAAAGCTAGCAGTTTTTCAGAAGTATAGGTGAATTTAAAAATGGGATTGTTAAATTGTGCATTCAGTGCGAAGCAGAGCATAACCTGAGCTGCTTGTACTTTTTTGCAGGAAGAAGGTTGTGGACACTAATGCAGTAGCTGATGTAAGATTTCCGAGTCCGTATGAGGCAGCAGTCAAAGTAGCTCTTGTTTAACTTGTCTGCCTCCATGAAATACTTCTTTCCCTTGGGTCTTTCAAGCATACTAAATTTCTTGTCTTTTAGACTGTTATGTCTCTTCTGCTCTTGACTTTGAGATAACATCCAAATCTTCCTTGGCTTTTGCAAGCTTTCTGAGTTAACGGGATCCTTACTTTTAATGACAGGTCAGATTGACAAAAGCCCAGTAGCCCCTTACTGGCCATCTCTGCCAGTAAAACAAAAAACACGTGTTGTGCTATCAGGGAATAGGAATCAAGAATGTTGTTACCTCCAGCTTTGCTGAACATTTCTATTGGAGCGCTGCTTGGCCAAGTGTGAAAAGTAGCCTTGTTGGGCATGACGTCACCGCTCACTTTGCAGATGTGGAGTCACGAGGTGAGGCAGTGTGACACTGCTTTGCAGGTCCTGGTAGTTGCCGAGTCTCTGCTAGGGGATGCTGCTGCCCATGGGGAACAGGTTCCTGCTGGGAGACACCAGTTCAGTCTGAGAGCTGTTAGACTAAGCTGGCATCTGTTAAATTCAAGTTGAGAGGGACTTCAGGAATAGTGCGCCAGATTTAGTCCTTCCCTATTTAAAAAAAGAAAAAAGTTGACTTTTTAGGCGACATTGTTTGGCTTCACCTCTCATAAAATTTCATCACCAAAATTAATTCAGTTAATAGAGGCAAAGGAAAAATAAATGTATTAAAGCCAATTGGTATCAGGCCCCTTCACAGAACTAACTCAGCAATGGACTCTGCTGTATGTAAACACTCTTCCACAAATGCTCTGACACAGTGACCAAGCTGGTGGGATACTTCAGTACCAAATACAAATAGGTGCCGGGATAACTGTCCTATACAAAGAAAGCCTTTCCTTCACCGCGCTATTGTCACTCTTCAGCTGATCCATTTAAATGTGCACTGATGGACTTTTAAGGGGAATTCAGTTTTATATCAGTCTCTTCCTAGATGGCTGGACCTCTCTTCATGGTGCACTTAACAAGCGAATTGAAAACAATCATATATCACAAGATAGATATAGATAGATATATATATATATGCACACACATTCAAGGATAAGTCTATTCAGAAGGCAGGTGTCAATGCTTCTCTTCTAATGGTCAATGAATTGTCACCAAGTACTAGAAGAGGACTTAGTCCTCTTTTTGCATCACTGTTGGGCATGTTTGAATTGACCTCTGCAGGCTTGCATCATTTGTGAATAAATGCATTGGTTACTGTCCTCATGTATACAGTCTCTTCCTAGGCGAGGTGCTGCCACTTGTAAATCTGCTGCAGAACTAGAGTAATCCTCAGTTCAGCACAGGCGTAGCAAACTCCTGCCTTTTTGTGGAGCCGCTGTTGCTTGTCCTCTATGTCTGAAATGTCAGTGCAGCGGTTTGTGATCTGGGCCAGAAAGAACGCTCTGTATGACTCCATTCAGCAGGTCGAAACAGCTGGTTTGGGCTTCTAGATCTGCAGCTGCCATGATCTCCCAGTTGCCTGCCTGGGCCCCAGTACTGCTTCAGCTCCTTCTTCATCCAAAAGTCCCAGCGCAGGCCTTTCTTGACAGGTGGCTGTGGAAGGGTCAGAGTTTCTGCTTTGAGAAGAGCTCTAGGGGTTGCTTTCAGGATATATGACTTCTGTAAAAGCTTTTGTTTTCATCATTAGTAGTCCTTTCTCCCACAAATTGAACCTCCTCGGACGTCCAGAGGAAACGTGCTGTTTGGTTCCCTGGGGGGGAGGATCAGGAATTAGTTTCAGCTAAATGATTTCTCAGTTTTCTGAAGAAGCTTTCTGTCATTTGGAAATAGAAGTAAAATGTTTGTTTCATTGTTGAAATAATGTCTTCTGGTAGGTGAGTTTTGGGGTAAGAGAGATTCCTGCCTGTAGGAATAATATACTGAAAAATGAAGCATAAATTGTGAAATATTCCTGTTTTGTGTGTGATCACTGGGCAAAATCACCCTGACAGAGCTTGACTAGATATAGAGCATCTTTGGTTTTCAGACCATTGTTCTGATTGGGTCTGCAAAGGTAAGAGCTTTTAATATTTAAAACTGTAGGCAGATTACAGGGAATGGCTGCTGATAGTGATTTAAAATATTTAGTCATATCCAGCTTGTATAAGGACAATATAAAAACCACTCTCATGGAGAGATCTTTGCATTTTAAGCTTACACAGTCAAAGTGTCTCAGGTAGTTTGTTTTTTTGATTGTTTGGGCCTTATGTAGACAGTCAGAAGGCTTTCCTCCTCTTCAAAGACTAACATGGTGTAAGCCCAGGCAAAGCACGGGTAGCTTCAGGCACACGCTCTTTTCAAAAGGCTTTTCACGGCTGTCGTCATAAGGAATTTTGTTTGAGTCTCTCAGCTCTGCAAAATGAATCACAAGAATTCATAGAATCCTAGACTCAGGGAATGGTTTGGGTTGGAAGGGACCTGAAAGATCATCTAGGTCCAACCTGCCTGCCACGGGCAGGGACACCTTCCACGAGACCAAGTTGCTCAAAAGCCCAGGGACGGGGCATCCACAACTATTGACACCCAATTCATGTCCCTTGGGTTAATTCAAACTAGATGATAAGCTTCAGAGGGGAGATAGCACTTTAGTTGGAGCCAGTTCTGCCCTACTTGTGAAAGCAAGCTCAAAACCCCCCCAGATTTCTCTGATCCAAATGCTAGCATTGCCGGTTTTGTTTCCATTTACATGTAGAGCGCTGAGCAGCTGAGAAGCGGCGGTGTTGATGGATTAAGCTCCAAGGAATAGACAGAGATGGCAGGCGCTCTTCTGTGTTCTGTCAGTCTTGGCCACTAGCAGCACGGGGGAATTGATACAGTTAACAGCTACGAAAGCAATGGCGCAGAGTTGTCATGCTTTAGCTGAGGGACTCTTTTGTTGCAGGGCAAGCTAGTCAGACTTCAGAATCTGGTTTATGCAGGTGAGACTTTGCTGTGGTTGGTTTTTCTCCAAAGCTCTGTTGGTTTTGTAGCCTAACAGAAGCAAAAGCAACTTAAGCTAGATCGGGGAAGAACCTCATGCATTAGCAGACTCCGCTTCAGTGACCTTTGAGACCATTTTGCTGTTGGCATTCCAACCATTTTAGAAACATGAAAAAGATTGTGCTGCTTGTGTTTGATGATCAAACCTGAAGGTTTCTTGAAATGTACTTTCAGTGTGTTGGGACCATAAAAGCACAATGTTACATATCAGATTTTGCTTTTCTATCGGTAAAGGGATTCTCTGAAATGTTGTGTAATTATGTATTGATATAGGTTCTCGTAAACTGGCAGATTCTTTTTCTGTATTGATGTTGTTTTCAGAATACACAGATGGTAATGCCCTGATTCGTAGGAACTCATCAGTAATTGTTAGAAGAATCCCTGCTGGAGGAGTTAAAGTCACCAGCAAAACCTGTGTTACGTAAGTATCCGTAAGGCATTGTATTCTTGGTTAGGGGTTTCAGTGCATTAACTTTCAAACTGATATGAGTTGACAAGAGGCATTCAGATTGTATCTTTCTTGTTAAAGCTGCTGTTAATTTTTGTTGTCATGGGCTAGATTTTAATAGATCTGTCGCAAAGCAGACTTACATGTTTTGGCCTGCTGGGAGATGGGGTTCAAACTGCAACAATGGTAGCTTTTAAGATGATTCCATTGGGTTTGTTCTTGGGGTTGATTCTTCTGAGAGCCAAGTTGTAGATCCCATTTCCTCTACGTGGAGAGATTCCTTATTTTATGTGTTTGATTTGATTGCTTTTATAGTAAAGACAGATAGGCATTGTTGTGTAAACTTCTAATTTGTTCCCACCTCAGAAGAGTCTGATAGTCAGTGTTTGACTATTTCTTGCATTTGGGGGAGGCAGGGTGGGATATGGCAGGTAATCTTACCCCCCAAATGTGGGTGTTTTGCATACCAGACACAGAGGAAAGACCAAGGGTTGCCAGCTGGCAAACCATGCAAACCAGAAGTTCCATTCATAAGTGATTCCTGTTAGTTTCCTAAGGACAATGTCCATTTCAGGCAAGAGAAAAAGAACACTCTCCTAACGTGTATCACCTTTTGAGCGAGTACAACAAAGGAATAGTTAACCCTTTCCAAACTTGAAACTCACTAAGCAGTTCAGCACGTTACCAAGCGTTACTAGTTATCTAAGTCTGTTTTTACCCTAAGTTGATATCCGTGCTCCAGGTTTTCAACCTATATTCCTCAGATTTCTGAAGGACAGAGAATCGGATGTGTTGGTTAAACTTACAGCTATCCACATGCAATGCTGACTACAGGATTATTGCTGTCATGTATGTATTCAGCTACATTAGCATTGTTTGAACATTCATGTTTTCCAGCCTTCTTGAAGAGACGCCTCTCCCCCACAATTAGTAGGTATTATTAGCTTGTGGTTTTGCCATGTCTTTCTCATGTTGGTTCTCAGTCAGTAAAGTAGACTGGTGAGTTACGGTGTGTCTCGAAAAAACAGTACAGCAGCATCCTGGTACCTGTGAAGCATTTGCGAGCAAAAACCCCTGATTGCTGTGACTCTGCCTGTAAACTTTGGGTATATTCCTTCAGTAGTTGCTGCAGTGCTTTCAGGCACTACCTAGGGGTTCAGGACGCCACAGTGTTGTGCTTATAACGATGGCCTTGTTTTGGCCATGTTTAACTTAAATATGTGTGCTTAGTGGCACCTTGTCAACGCATCCTCCGTTTCTGGTTGGCTGGCGCTCTCTCCTGGTATCTTAATACTGCCCTGAAATGAGAGGAGAGATGCTGCTGGCATCAAAGATCAAACCAAGACCTGGATGTGGGGATAAGGAAAGAATGGCGCTGCTGTTGTAGTGTTGAAAATGAACCAGGCAGATGAGCTTTCTATTCCTTCAGCTGGAAACATTGCAGAAACAACTGGTAGCGTGGTTAATGTTTGGGAACGAGGAATGTATGCTATAACGGTGGAGAGGCCTTCAAAAATGGGTTACTCACCTTGTTGTATGTTCTTCAAGGTAAATGGATGAAGAAACCATTGTGTGGTAATCTAAAGTATTTCCCTGTACTTCCTCATCTTCAGGAGGTACGTGGCTGTACTTGCGAGCCTGGTGGTATTCTAGCAGTGGCAGGAAGCACGAGCCTTTCTATTTGTACGTAAATTCCACAGCAGCCTTTGAATTGTCTCTGCTCATGGGACGCTTTGGATGACGTATGAATTGTTTGTTAACTAGATCAAGGGCTGCACGTCTGATTCATGATGAGTGGCATGCAGATACAGATCAATAAGTGTGTGGAATCTCAGCAAGTTTTCAAATGTAATGACTATTGCCAAAAAGATCGTAGGCTTTTCAAGATTATCCTAAAGCAAATTCTGGCAAGTAAGGCCTTTTCTTTTTTGTCACAGGGCTCCTAAATCACACCAAACCCCAGAAACTGCTTTCAGGTGACATTTCTACTACTATTTTTAGTCAATATTGCATATGTAACACATTTAGTATTTTGGCACTTTCATGGCTAAATGTAGTAGCTCTCTGAATACAGTGCTTGGGCTTTCACAAAGAAACTCTGTTCTAAAGCCTGTGCTGCTGCCGTTTTTGTTATTTCTTTGTCAGATGACTGACTGTTTTCTCTGAAGTAAACTTGCACTTCAAAGTGTCTAGAACGTCAGTGTTCTTTCTTGGAAATTAAAGTACTGTATCTGGTACCCATTTGTAATACTAGATATGTACAGATTGGTTAAAGTTGCCTCTGTATTTTGATAGTTGATTATTTAAGAACACCAAGCTGTGAGACAGACGTCATCTTTTTGATACTGACGCAGCAGAGACAAAATACCTGAGGACTTCCTCTTGCACTGTTGTGTTCTGTAACTGTACATCTTAATTTGTGACAAAGTAGAAACGGGATTTGGGTTGGGTTGTTGGTTTTTTTTAGTTGCACTGAATGTGCCAAGAGAGAACAGTTTAGGTATATGAATACATTTCCCATTCCCTAGACTATCAGAACATAATGTTTTGAGGTTCAGGTTTCATAATCTGTTGTCACTGCTTTATGCTGGGTACAAGTGCTTTACTTGAAATTCTGATCACCTTCTTTTCTTCTTCCAGAAGTCGTACTGAGGCAGTGAGTGGAACATCAAAAGCAGTATGTAAAAACACAATCTCACACTTTTTTCTACACACGGCTCTTAATTCTAAACAACGTAGCCTTGTATTAATTTTCCAAACATTAACTAATTATGTATTCCAGTAAAACCTGGTCTATGTTGTAAAGACAATGTCTTTGATTCGGCGTAGGAAAAACTGGGTAATGCCATCATTTGCACAGTTCTAATGTAAATATTGGTATTGGTGCCTAGTGATGCATTGCATTTCACATTGAGTATGCTAGAATATTTCCTGTACGACTTTGTGTTGCACAGGTAATGTATGATCGCTTTTAGGTCATGTAGGTCCGAGGTTTGCACAACTGAACGTGGTGCCGTGTTCTACATCTGTGTATAGCTAGTAATGTGTATGTTTGTACATTGTTTTGTTTGTAGGTTGTTTTGTGCTTTTTGTTTCTTGCAATCCAAATTGTTTGGAGTGAATTTTCTGCCATTTCCACATTATATCACTTAGCTTTTTTTTTAAAATACTCTTTTCCTAATGGGTTTTGAAAATGTTATCAAAACCCACTGAGAAACCACTGTGGTTAAACTTGGTACTGTTTCTTACTTTTGACCTGGGGGTCCAAACAAATACCCAAACCAACATATCCCATACATTTTGAGGATAGTCACGTGCAGCTAAATGTTTCCTTTTCATGTCCTTAAATGCTTGGGTATTTGTTCCTAAAAGTGTATAATTGAAGTGATATGATTTGGGCCCCTCTGAGTACATGTGCGTCTTTAAGAGATTGCCATGGATTTAAATATGGTTGCTACGCAAAGTGGTATTCGGAAGTTCTGCATTTGATCTTTCCAGTCTATCTGATGAAGCGGTTTAGTTTAATAGTTTGTCTGCAAATGAAAATATCTAAAACCCAGTGTACAGATTTTGACACAAGGTTAGAGCCTGGTGTATTTGTGGGTAAAATCCCTGACATTTTTCTGAACTTCTGCCTGCAGTACATTTTTGGATCTGGGTGGCTTCGGGGTTGGATGCTGCTTTGATTTCCCAAAGGTTAAGCCTTTCTTTAGTATACCCCCACTCTGAATTTCCATTTGGAAAAGGGGCAGGATTTTTCTTCAGGTTAGAAAACACTGTCATTTGGCTGCTAAACTAGAGAGAAGTCACACCAGGACATACCTAACCGGTAATGGTCTAGATCTGGATTTGCGACTTGGGTCGAAGGCTAGGTGTAACTGTGCTTTTCAAAATAGCCCTTATAATGTAAAAATTCCTATTTGTTGGTTTTTATCTTTCATCTTGAAGTCTAACTGCTTTTTCTTCACTAGAATGGTGTGAGGCTTTGCACTAACCCTGGATCATTGGATCTGATCCCTTGATCAGCTGTTCGGGTAACTTAATCTAGAAATGCATGAGCTCTGGGGTTGTGTTCTCTGAAGAATACAGCCTCTGATTCTCGTGGAATGGTATACAATGAACTTAAAGTGGAAAACTTCTTGTACGTTGGTGTAAAACCACTAAGCCTAAACCTGACTTCCATAATTCTATCACTGACTGGTTCAAATTCCTTTTTGGACATGAAAGCCTGTCACTGTGAGCCCAGTGACGCCAGCAGTTAATGTAACGCATTTATGTAAACCACGTTTATAGTATTTGATCTAATTGAGATGGGGTTTTATTTCTTGGAAAGAGTTAGTTTTCTCTTTGTTTACTAGCTTGTGTATAAACATAAATCTCATCTTCATCAATAAGGTTACCATTCTTTCAGCCTCGTGTGTTCCCTGGTGTCTTTGTATTACATTTCTAAGTAGCATCTTACCATAAGCTTAGATAGATGTCTCCAAAAAAATTTTTTTTTAAGAAAGGAAAAATCCTGGAGTGGGAGGGAAGACTTAGTGTTAGTTAGAACTAATTAAAAGGAAGACAAAGCAAAACTGTTCCCTTCTTGTTTGCTCTGACGGTACCTGATGTGGGTTGTGGGTAGCCATAGGGAGGGTAGAAGCCTTGCATCTCTCTGTACAAGTCGTCGTGTCCCGTCCCCCGCCCTCCTCACAGAGTAAAAGCACTGCAGCCTCAGGTGCTTTTAGCGTTGGAGCACAGTTAGCGGTATTCTTAAAGCTAACTCAGGTCTTGGTCTAAAGTGTGTGTGTGTGGGGGTTGTTTTGTTTTGTTATTTGAAATAAACATCTTTCTGCATGTATTTCAAAGCAAAACCTGGATCTTAGCGTGGTCTGAATAAATCACTGGGAAGGCTTGCCAATTATTGTTGAACAGTAAAGCAGCAATGTTAAAATCAGTCCAGATTTTTTTTTAAAAAGGATGCACAAAAACTTATACTTTGACTATTTCTTAATTGTCTTGCTCTTACGTTAGCTGTCATTCTACACTTCCAAATCTGTGCTGCTGTCCTACTGTTCCTACTGCCAAATCAAGAAAGTGAGTCCTATTTGTTTTCGTATTCCTATTTCAGTAACTGCAAGGAGCTCTAGCTGGTATTAGTCCTCAGAGGCTGCAGAAATGCAGAGAGTCATGCGCATTGTTTTAGCACCGTCAAGCACAGCTGTGATCCTTCGTGGCTGAATTTTCAGTTTAACCAAGCTATTGGGTTTTAGGAAACCACTGTAATTTAAATGCAGCACTCCAGCAGTGAGATTAGCCTTTTCCTCCTATTTTCTGTCCCCTTTCCCACTTGCTTTATGTGAGTTTCTGTTTAGTCTTCTGTCTGAAATGGGAGTTGATACATTGACTGTTGATTCTGGTTTTTTGAGGGTTTTCTTTATTCGCTTACTTTGGGTGGGATTTTTTTTTGGTTTGGGTTTTTTTCCCCAATTCTTCTGCAGTATTACCTTAGGTTTGTGTACAAGTTTCATGGAGGTGTTGTTTCTACTTGACCGATTGGAGGGACTGGCAGGAAATACTTCAGTAGAAATTTAAAGGAAAAAACCAAAGACACAAGAATGTAGGATCATTGGAAGATGGTCGTTGGGCAAACGTCCTAAATAGTACATGAATTTTCTCTTTGCTGCTTGTGGTAACTGTTCATAGAAAGGAGCGCTTTCATCTCCTTTAAGTAATCAGACTGTTGCCTGCAGGCCATAGAATAACGGCTTCCTAAAAAAATACAAGGACTACTATGAACTGTTATGTTTCAGTTACTGGTCAATACTAGCCTGTTTAATGCCAGACTCCAATAGAGAGCTTTCCCAATTCCTTGTTTGCTTCTGAAAACCCGCAAAGTGATAATGGTTGTGCCTGCCATGAGAGAACATAGGCCTGTTTTTCCACACGTGAAGAAGAGTGGCATGTGGGGCATGAAGCTTCAAAATACTTGATCAGACTTCCCTTTTGACAGAAGTGGGTGGGTACCAAATGTTGTGAAGGGGAGGAGAGTTGAATCTTCTGGTAAGGTTTGCAGTGGAAAGGCGGCCTCTTGTTCCAGATCAGGGTGCTCCTCTCCAAAGGCACGTTTTCACGAATGTTTCAGTTAGTGTTAGAGTCATGTTGTCTGTGCTTTCCTAAACATCTAGAGAAGACATGATTAACTGGAGTGAGGAAGCATCTTTTGCCTGTAAATATTTTGTCCCCAGAATCTGCTAAAACTGCTCCCTTGAATTCTTCTGCAACTTTAGGTAATAAAGGACAAGGGCTTTTTTCCAAGGAAGGGTTTTAATCTCTCCTCCGATCCATTTAGTGACGTCTTGAGGAGAGCTGTTCAGTTTATGCCGTGACACTTTATTCTACATTTTTGAACAACTGAAGACCTAATAAGCAGTGATTCAGGTGTCTTTCTGATCATGTTTTGCTAGTGTAAGCTTAACTGCTGCTTGTGGCATAATATAATTCCATATTCTGGAAAAGGAACAAGCTAAGTGTTACCCTGTTTACTTGTGGAAAAGCAGCATTTCACTATTAGTTCTCAGTAAACACTGCAGCCTATTAGAAACTAGTGGCCTGAGGGCTTGACTCCTGCAGGGTGTTCCAGGAGGTCAGTGGGAGGGAGGAGTGTGGTTGCAGTGGAGAAAAAAATTACAGGACTGTGCTCTGACTCCGTGTTTTCACCATCATTAAAAATTGGTTTTGCTCTGATAGTAAGGAGCGTAATATTAAATTCTCACGCTTCCCAAACTAATTTGGATAGTATGGCCTGTGGTCTAATAAAATACAAGACATCAGTATTCTCTGTTTTTGTAGGCTGCTCTGTCATGGGAAACACCTTTATTTCACTAATTTGAGCAGTCGGGTTTTTTTCTAGACAAAGTGGTGGTTTACTTTCATGGCTGATGTTCTGGCTTGGTGTTTTTATTTGGGTGTTGTGGGGTATGGTGAGTTTGGCATTTTTAAACTTCGTGACAGGAGGGGAAGAGTTCATGGTTGAGGGCCGATACGCCTGTGCTTGATTTTGCCAGGCAGCTACTGCCTTCATAAAAGCATAACTGTGTGCATTTAGAAGTGATGAGATGTTAACTGATTAATTTACAAGCTACACCGCAAATAAGTCTCCTGTAGTGATGCTTCCTTCTCAAATAAACCGAAATCCTTTTTAGCTGAAAATTGACAGATGTGAGCCTTTGACAAGGGTCCCTCTCTGAGATAGTGTGGAGCAGTAAGTTGATGTCGTGCGGGTTTGCTTATTTTAGTTTCTTCTCATTAACCACACAGGCACTCTTAAGGTGCCATAGGTTTGGACTTTGTTTTGAGCAAACACAAATTCCACGGGGTTGGCAGTGCCCCTGTCAGTGGCACTCAGAGGATATAGTGCAGACTTTCAGACTACAGTAGACGTTAACTATTGCTATGTTTTGACTGTAGAACTTGAATATGTGTTTAATTTTTTGTGAACAGATAGATGAGTCTCCTGCATCTCTTTCTCTGGCCCACCTTGCTAAGGTATATGTATATATTCTTGTCAAATTCTTAAAAGAAAAAAAGTGTTTGCTTTGTTTCTTAAAACCTTATACTGTGATCTATAGCTGGATAACTGTTGTAATGGGAACAAAACTGTAATTTAATTTTTATTCATTTAAAGTATTCATTTTAACTTTAAAATGTGTGTCTATTTTGGTACTAGCCTGTAAAGAGTAGTTCCCACTATGGGAAGATAGAAGGGGAGTACCTTATCAGCCTCAACGTAATGTTGCACTATTACGCATCTTCCAGACACAGAGAAGCAGCATTTCAGAAGCTGTTCGCCATTTCTCATATGATTCATTAATTTTGCATTGGAAACCAACAGTTTTTACAGAAGAATTGAATGGGCTGTAAGTTACGGCCATTTGGAGGGGGGAGCGTGCAACAGCCAAAAGAGAATCGTTTCTGTAACATGGACAATTGCATGGCTGTTTTTGAATTTCGAGCCATTAAAGTTACAGATCCATTCTTTTAATGCTGCACAGTTTCATAAATACTAGTATATAGACGGTAGACAACATAATCTAATTTGTTTGAATGCAGCCTGTGTAAAGTGTGAAAGTGCACCTGATTGTTTCTAGGAATACACCGATGTGTGTATGTGGCATATTAGCAGATGTGACCTTCTGGAACTGTTGTAATGCCATGTTTTAATGGAACTGCTTGCATTTTTCGCTCAACAATGTGTACCTTCCTCTGGGAAAGCACTACTGGCTGCACTTTGTGAAAAGGCATAGTGCTCGCCAATGAAATAACTAGTCTTTACATTTGCAAAGCTTAGAGAAGGCAGGGCCTAATGCAGAGGAGCTAGTTCTCTCTTCTGAAAATGAAGGCTGGAGTTCATTTCCAAGAAAGAGGAATCTCTTCACACTGGTCACTTCTTTCCCTTCTCACTGAAGAAATTAAATTGTGTGCATCTGGGGAGGCGGGAAAAAATGTTTGGAAGGTAGCCACCAAAAGAACTTGGTCTCCATTAGTGCTGTCCCTAAACATGTCCTTGGTTCTGTAAACTTATGCCCAATTTAACTCTAAAATATGAAGAAGTGTCCTTGTGGTGTACACATTTAAGCTTTTGAGAGAATTTCAGTATTTCAGAAAAATACAGGAACGTAATGTAAAGCAGCTGAAACCTGTTACTTACTCTGAGCTCTTTAGTGCAGACTGGCTTGGCATGGAGGTGATATGTTAAGAGTTTTCTGGTTTATTATTACTACGTGTGAAATGCCATATCTGAATTTTGGTCTATTCCTACTAATGTGTTGTGGGTTTTGGATGTGTTTTGTAAACTGTTTGGGTTCAAAGAAATTAGTCAAGTATCTGTAAAGTTTTCTGTAAATGTTAAAGGAAATGATTTCATAGGCGTTGATCTGGATTATGTTACTGTGGAGGAAAAAATGGTGTCTATGAAACATCCATTTAATAGAATGTTGAAACTAGTTGGTTGCTTTTGTGAATGAACGCATATAAAAACAGAACCATGAGGGGTTGATCTGAGTGGTTGGTCTGAATGCTAGGTGCTTGAAGGTCCCCATCCTTTACAGCCTCTCCCTTAGACCCTGCTTGGATCTGGACTAGTGTGAAATAAAAACATTGGAACAAATACTACTTTGAAAAAACAGCTGGCTTCATTAATTTGAAAGGTCTATTTCTGCATAAGGTTGATATTACAATTTGTATGTGAAAAGGACACAGTCAACTGGAAAAAAAATGCAGGTTGTGCTTCCTGTACTTAAATCACTTAATATGAAGAAGTTAGTAGAGGGGGAAGCGTGCAGTGTGGACTGCCTCCAGCCATGATGGTCAAATTTGTAGTGACAAGTATCTTTTGTCTTGCTGAGGGATTCTAAACAGATTGCTTGCTTTTAATGCTTCTGTGTGGGAAGCTGCATTTCAGCAAGCAAAAAGTTGTGTGTCCCTTTTTTTAATGCTGCAAAATGTAAATAAGGATACTTGCATGCATCTTTCTGAATTAAATGTACAGTGGATGTCTTCTTCAAAGAGGCTGGAGCTTAAAAATCACCTTAAAAATACTGGATTGTGTCATGTTGTCTACATATGCCTTCGGTCCACTTGGAAGACCATTGGGTTGGTTACGCAAGTCTTTCTGTAAGGTACAAACAGGGCCTAAGGTTTTGAGTGCCCAAGAACGCTCTTGTCAAGTAGCTCTTGTAGCACACAAACACCATGTAATAACGGTGTAAGGGCTCCCCAGAACATCTTCAGGACAACGGTATTGTCTCTAAGCAGCTGTTTCATGCAACCTCTGCTAGCGTTGTGCTGCTCTTTACAGGACTGGGTGAGCGGTGTTGTCTTTGGCTGTGTGGGCTTAAACGTGTTTCTAATGTGCGTGTCAAATAATTGCCTGTTAAACAGACTGCCAATCTGGCTGAAGCCAATGCTTCTGAAGAGGATAAAATAAAAGCTATGATGATACAGTCCAGCCGTCAATATGATCCAACCAAGTAAGTGTTGATAATGTCAGATCTGTTCTTTGAAGATTATGGAAAAAACTGTAGAGGTGTTTGGTTTAACAAGAGAGACACATGCATACCTTGTTCTTTTCTTCTCCAAAATCTTGTAGTTACATGAAGAAACCCTTGGGTCCACCTCCATCATCATATACTTGCCACCGTTGCAGAAAACCTGGCCATTCCATAAAGAACTGCCCAACAAATGGGGTAAGATGTGGGGGACTTCGGGTGTTAACTTGGTTTTTAATTGTTTTACCCTGGCAGTTAGGTAACAAGTACATGAATGCTCACGTGAAGCATTGTTTCTCTTGGGGTGAAATACAGAGCTTATATGGCAATGTTGCAAAGCCTTTCAGAATTCCAGGGAAACCTGGAATGAGAAATGTACAATTTTCTTTTTTCTAGGTCATGGACATGAAATGTGTCCATAGATCTTTCTCTGTGAACTTGCATGCATGTTTTTGTACTTTTCAATTTGATTGGAAGTGTTTCTGGTTTTAACTCTTTTTAATGACAGTTCATAGTTTTTAGTATTTTGTATAATAAGAAGATGTTTCTGTTGACCCCATCTACTGAACATTTGTGTGTTTTAATTAGACAAGCCTCTGGTTGCGTCTTCATGCCGTTTAAAGTTAGTCACTGAATGTACATGCATGAGGTATGAATTTAGCCTTCATATAGAGATGGTGAACGTAAGTTTCCCCAGTGAGTGATTCAGAGCACTGAATTAAGCTCACCCTCTGAATTGCCCTCTGGAGGATGAGGAGCGGGTTTGTGTCTCTTCTCTGAGTGGATGGTGAGCTAAGGGCTGTTTCACCCTTAAGGAACCTGAGGGTAAGCCAAAGAATGTCGGCTGAGTTCAAAACACTGCTCTAACCTTCGGAACATCCTGGCTGTATTCATTTAGGAAAAGAAGTATTTTAGTTGAGCGACCCTTCTGCTAGGTAAAAGGAGAGGATTAAAGGCTCTTGCTGCTTAAAATAATCATTGAAGTGTCATTTTAAGTGTGGGTCTTAAGATGCGGTATGTCTGCATTTCTTGTCTCAACAGGATGAAAGTTTTGGGTCTGTGCCCAGAATGAAAAAGAGCACGGGAATTCCGAGGAGTCTCTTGCTGGAGGTGAAAGATCCCAATGTGGAGGGTGTTATGCTAACAAGAACTGGAAAATACGCAATACCATGTGTTAATGTGTAAGTACGGAATTAATTGGACCGACCAAAAAGTGAACGAGAGAAACCGTGCGTAAACGTGTGTATTGGCTTTGTGTGGCAAGGTTTTGGTAGCAGGGGGGGTTACAGGGGTGGCTTCTGTAAGAAGCTGCTGGAACCTTCCCCTATGTTCAATACCAGCTGGCTCTAAGACGGACCCGCCACCCGCCAAGGCTGAGGCAATCAGTGATAGTGGTAATGCCTCTGTGATAACATTTTTAAGAAGGGAAAAAAAGTTGGGACAGAGGGAAAACAGCAGCCGGAGAGAGGAGTGAGAACATGTAAGAGAAACAAGCCTGCAGACACCAAGGTCAGTGCAGAAGGAGGGGGAGGAGATGCTCCAGGCACCGGAGCAGAGATTCCCCTGCAGCCCCTGGGGAAGACCCTGGTGAGGCAGGCTGTCCCCCTGCAGTCCAGGGAGGTCCACGGTGGAGCAGATCTCCACCTGCAGCCCGTGGAGGACCCCACGCCGGAGCAGGTGGGTTCCCGAAGGAGGCTGTGACCCCGTGGGAAGCCCGCGCTGGAGCAGGCTCCTGGCAGGACCTGCGGATCTGTGGAGAGGAGCCCACGGGGCAGGTTTTCTGGCAGGACTTGTGACCCTGTGGGGGACCCACGCTGGAGCAGTGTGCTCCTGAAGGACTGCAGCCCATGGAAGGGACACATGCTGGAGCAGTTCGTGAAGAACTGCAGCCCGTGGGAAGGACCCATGCTGGAGAAGTTCATGGAGAACTGTCTCCCGTGGGAGGGACCCTGCACTGGAGTAGGGGAAGAGTGAGGAGTTTTCCCCCTGAGGAGGAAGGAGCGGCAGAGACAAGGTGTGATGAGCTGACCGTAACCCCCATTCCCTGTCCCTCTGCGCCGCTGCGGGGGGGAGGGTAGGTAGAGAATTCGGGAGTAAAGCTGTGCCTGGGAAGAAGAGAGGGGTGGAGGGAAGGTGTTCTGAGATTTGGTTTTATTTCTCATTACCCTACTCAGGTTGATTTGTAATAAATTGAGTTAATTTTCCCCAAGCTGAGTCTGTTTTTCTCTTGACGATAATTGGTGAGTGATCTCTCCTGTCCTTATCTCGACCCACCAGCTCATCTGAGCTAATTTCTTTGTTGATCCACTGAATAGGAGAGCTCTGCAGCGGGAAAATTGTTCCCCCCTCCCTATTCTAGTGTGGTGGCGACAGAAAAGTAGTTTCAACTAAATGCCTATGTTTTAGAAGGCTAATGTGGAGTGAGAAGAATTCCATCTCCTGTCTTCCTTTCATAATATCCAAAGCTTGGAAAAGTTTTCCTTTACCCACCCTTAATTTGTTTCTTTTTCCTTCCCCTTTCCCCTCCTCCAGGGAAGCTTATGCTAGAACGAAGAAGGAAAAGCCTCCCTTTTTACCGGAGGAGCCATCCTCTTCCTCCTCAGATGCTCCTATTCCAGATGAGATTTTATGTCTCATTTGTAAGGAGATAATGACTGATGCAGCTATTATTCCCTGCTGTGGAAACAGTTACTGTGATGAATGTAAGTGTGAACTCCCATGTTTGTTAATTCAAAACAGCACATCTGCTCTTCTGAAAGCAGAAAGAGGAGGTAGAGAAATTACTTTGTTACCAGTTCTATTTTATACTTAAGTATACCCTGAATAGGAAAGGGCTCTTCTCCTAGGAAGGGGAAAAAAAGCCAGAGAGCTGTAATAGTTAAATAAATGAATAGTAAAAAAAATAGCTTTTTAGTTAAATTTACATGCGGAAGGACGAGTATGAGAGGAGTGGCTGGTTGTGCAGGTGATTGCAGTATTGAATATTGAATGCATTTAGGTTGCCCACAGCCCTTTCTCTCATGCAAAACTATATAGCCAACTCTGGTGATTTATGGTGGTCTGCAACAAACGGATAGTTAGAGTCATTTAATCCCCATTTTTCTCCACGGGAGAGTTGCTTAAAACCTTCAGAACTCGAACCTAGTAATGGTTTTTTGAACCGACTATTTGTTTTTTTGAGACAAGTTTTATTCATTAACCTTGAGGGTGGGGACTTCTCACTGTACTATGTAGTGGGAAGAAGACTAGCTGAAACATCAAGACACAGCCTACTCTACATCTTCAAATGTTACAACAGTGACATACCAAAACTCTAGAGTTATTTGCTGCATACTAGAAATTTTTTACGCTATTGAACCTTTATAGCTTCCTGCTCTCCATTCAAGACCATATTCACCTGTTGATCATATACGTGTTTTTATAGTTGATTAGAATGCCCAAAACTTCCTTAGTTTGGCTAAATGCTATTTTGATTATTCTAATTGTACACAGGTATTAGAACAGCCTTACTGGAATCTGAGGAACATAGATGCCCAGAGTGTCATCAGACAGGTGTTTCGCCTGATGCTTTAGTGGCCAACAAGTGCCTACGCCGGGTAACATGATGACTTTTACGTAAAGTGCTTGTAAGAATAGGCTCTTTGTCAAAAGCTGAAAGGGAAGGAAATATTCATTTACATCTGCTTAAGCAAGGTTGAATTGAATAAGGCTAAATTTACCTTTCCAGTACATTATCTGTTATCACAGAAGCTTACAGCTCCTTGGAGACAATCTGGCAAATTCAGGTCACGCTTTTGTTTAAGGTGATTGCCTCGCTTTCAAATTCTGTGTTAACACGGCAGTACTTTGAATACAGACGCTCTGAGTTACCAGTCACTAGTATCAGTGTTTAATGTGATGTGTTCATGTATCGGCATGTTGATTTCTTTTGGGATTGATAGCATTTACAGCTAATTACACAAGTAATTTTGCTCTGTGGAGGCTTTTGTTTGTGTATCTGCTGAAGTTTCATATTACCTTTTCGTAAATGTTCTTCTGCCTCTAGGCTGTGAGCAACTTCAAAAATGGAGCCGGTTACAGAAAAAGGCACCGTCAGCAGATTTGGCACCAACAGCAGCTGCCACTGCCACCGCCACCACTCGTGACTCTTACACCTCCTGCTGCTCTGATGACTGCTGCTGAAGCGTCTCCATATTCGCCTCTGTCAATCAGCAGTTTGTTGGAAGAGAAGGTAAGCTTTGTTTCAACATTTGCAGCGATTCTTGTATTTTAGTAGAGCTTATTTGCCAACTGTCTGCATTTATTCACAAGGGCTGTCAGATTCCTGTACTAAGACAACCAGCATTACCAAGTCGTCTGGGCCCCCAAGGACAATCAACACTCACCACTGGTAAGGAACTGTAACTTTTAATTTTGTAAAAAGAATTTCTTTTTAAAAATGATCTTCAGATAAACCGAATGGGATTTTTTGCTTTTTCCTCTCTCTGCTCCAAAAGGTCATCCCGCGAGAGCCGGTACAATTTGCTCAGCAGATGGCAGACCAGGCTGGGAACTGTAAGTGTTCTACAGAAATGCAATGTATTAATACTTGTAACCTGTTAAATGAGGCTGTAACACATAAGTTCTACAACAGCTGATTCATAATGAAGTAAGTGTGCACCGATAGTTGTGTAGAATACAAGTGGTCATTAATTTTTAAATGGCCTAATTGGAATTGGCTTTAACAAAGGGGTATGTGCTCACAGTAAGATTATTTACAATAAAAGTCCAGTGCATAATTGAAAAGAGGACTCTGAAAAATGAACGCTTTCTGAGGAAACGATAAGTGCATCTAAAAATCAAATATAATTAAAGGATCAGGTGGAAAGCCACCCTTTTGCTCACTTGCTGTATAAGGCTGAAGAAATTGATTTCCCAATAGAAACCAGCCTCCAGCGTTCTTTTTTGAACATCTTAGTTGATTCTGATTGAGCAAATCATTGGAAAAGTCAAGGCTGTTATTATAGGACAATTTTGAGGTTCTTCAATTTAGTCGTCTCAAATAGCCCAGCTGCTTTCTCTCCGATGGGAAGAGAAGAGTCTGTTTTATCTATTATTGCTGTGCCAAGTCAGTCCTTCATTTTTTTATATACTTGACGTTAGATAGACTGTAAGGGTGCAGAGTCTTTATAAAATCTCAAAGATAAATCCAAACAAAAATCGGGATCCATCCCACAGATGGTTTAAAATCTCAGATCCAGTAAGCAAGAAAATACCAATGCAGGGACAAGAACAGGCCAAGTACATCATCATGAGGCAACAGCACAGGAAGCGTATGTGGAAGAGGTTAAAAGAAGTTTGAGAGAAGATGAGTTAATATTTGTGCAGGACTTTGAAGGTTAGAAGTGCGAAATATTAAGTGTCTCAAGGAGTAGCAGAGGGGCGGTGGGCACATGGCACGTGGGAGATGGGAGCCTCTGTTAAGCATGGGCAGCCTCCACCCGCAGCTGCAAAGCTGAGTGTAAGGAGAGAAGACCGAGGGGAGTGTTGGGGGTGAGGATGTGGAAGGCGAGGATGAGGATCAAGAAATGAGTGTAATCTCCCGTGAACGGAAAGCAGGGAGAAAAATGCTTAAGTTGAGAACAAGAAGTGCTTGCCACCATGCTCCCGCTTCCTTCGCTTTCCCCTTTAAAATCAGGCAGAGTGTAACAAACAGTGACACATGTTTTCGGGTTTCGTTAGAGGTCCAAACCGAGGACACCTGCACAGTGAGTGTACCCAAAGGACTCAGGCGCCAGCACTACCAGAATCAACACCAGTCTTTGTGCCTGTGCCTCCAGCTCCCTTGTATCCTCCAGCACACCATGCACTTCTTCTTCCACTGGGGGTACCACCACCACCATTTCCTCCTCAGTTTCCACCTGGCCAGCCTCCATCTGCTGGGTGCACTGTCCCCCCTCCAGGATATCCCCCAGCTCCTGCAAACACATCATCAGCTTGGGTCCCAAGAGCAGTACCCATGTCTCCTTCACTTACCATCCCAAGGACACAAGCATCTCCTTTCTCTAGGGAGGAGTTTTACAGAGAACAACGGAGTCTTAAAGAGGAGTAAGTATTTGGCTCAGTGAAGCTGCGTGGGGCTTCATGTTTGTATTTTGATGGCATAACAAGCTGCAGTTACACTCAAGTGCACCTGACGTAAGCAAAAATGACAGTGTTTTTTCCAATATACTTTTTTTGTTGCAGATGGTAAACATGCAAAACTAAACCAAGACAAATGTCATTCTAGAACTTTCCCTAAAACTTGTAGGAATGCTAAACTGTTTTTGCTGAAATAGCACGTTCCCCTTTTGCGTTTGCACGCAGTCTATATTTTCTCATATAGGCCATGTTTTGTTTCTTGGTGCCTTTTTGTAATAAAGGTCAAACTTATTTTAACAGGGAAAAGAAAAAGTCCAAACTCGATGAGTTTGCCAGTGATTTTGCTAAGGAATTGATGGAACGTAAAAAGATTCCAAAGGAGCAGAGGCATTCATTTTCCAGGTAACTGGTTTACATGTCTGTAATGGAGAAGCAGGTTGTCTGGAAGAATCAGGGGGAGTTCCACTGCACCTCTCTCTCATTGGATGGATTGGATGATTCAAGGGATTAGCAGGGATAGGAGTTTCATATGTAGGTTACTAGCTCAAATATGGCAGAGATTACAGTTGACTGATAGTGATAATGGGGCAGCAGTTGTTAAGGAAGAGGGGTCTCTTTTCCTGAAGCTTCTCTGCAATGACACCCTTCACCTCCTGAGAGCCGTGAGGAGGCTGGGAACTGAATAGGTGTAGCAGCCGGATTTTCTGCATCTCCCTGTTCTGATTGTAACCATTACCTCAAAGCACATCGGAGGAGATAAGTGAGACAATTGTCTCCATTTCGTCTTTTGTCTCTCTCCTGTGGATACACGGAGAGATTTTAAGCTGGACTGCAAACTGGTGGCTTTCACTAGAATTTTGTTGACATTGTTAAATGAAAAACAAGAAAAACTTGTGAAGAAAAAACTCAGGGCAGCTGATGTTTTCTATCCCCCAAATCACTTGGGCAGGAGTCTGAATAGCTGTCTCTTAGTAATGCTGTCAGTAGCTTTCCTAGAGTAATGGCATTGAGTCATATTACTCGAGGCTGAGTTTAGAAGCCTTTAGATACGACTTTTTCTTGAAGCACGGTCACTATCCTTGGTTAGAGCTAGAGGTATGTGCAAGATTTTGCTAGGACGTTGGGCTAGAAGTGTTGATTGTAAGACTGCAGTACAAGTATTTTGCATCCTGTACAAATTGCCAAAGAAGTAGTGAAGTTAAAGAGACTAAGCAGGCATTTTGAAATTGAGCTTTACTGTCTTCAGGCCAAACCATGTTTTCCTGATGTTTGATACTGCACTGTAGCCATTAAGACTTGCTCTTTTTGCATCTTACTGCAACAACTGCAATGAATTGCGCTGCATGTAGTTGCAGAGTAGTGAAAAAAAGTGTGCATTGACATAGCAGTAGAGGGCACTATACACCACCTGAAATCGGCCAATAGGTCTGGTAGTTCATGTGGTAGAAGTGAGTGGAAACAGACTTAGCCTTCCTCTCTGTTTTTCCACTAACAAAGCAACAGCTGTTCTGTCTTGTGAGCAGAAACTTTTACATGCTATTAAGTTCTTCAGCTGGCAGTAGCATTATGTCAGCAGCTGAAAGAACATAAGTGTATGGAGAGTCAAAAAACCTCAAACCAAATTTGGGAGGAAAAAACTGGGGAGAGTGACTGTTTTGAATTAACTTGTGTGTGTGTGTGTTGTGTTTTTTTTAAGGTCCAAGCCTCCTTATAGTGCTTCGTCCTACTCTAGAAGTTTCTATACCTACTCCAAGTCAAGATCAGCTTCTTCCCCCTCTCGCTCCCACTCTCGATCATTTTGTCGTTCCCATTTGCATTCCTACTCGCCATCGCAGCTGTATCCAAGAAGAGGCAAAGGGAAGAGTCGTAACTATTGTTCTAGGTCAAGGTCACCTGGTAATAGAGCTGGAAGTTACCCTGAAAAATCTTCCGGAAGAGCGCGCCCTGTCATCAAAGATCCTACCAAATCAAAAGAGAAGGAAGTGGAATATCCACAGGGAGGTGGCAAAGGAAATAAACATAAAAAACACCAGGAGAGAAGAAAAGGAGATGAGAATGAAGGATTTCCTTCATTTCGTGAAAAATCTCCTGGAATGGAACCTCCTGCGAAAAAAGTGAAGGAGGAGTTGCCCAAGACAGGCAGTGTTGAAACATCTTCCTCTCAAAAGGGTGAGAAGGTTCTTGGTACCCCCCAGAAAGTTCACCCAAAAGTGACAAAAGATCACCCAGAAACCAGAGCAGCCATGGAGGAAAAGGCAAAGAAAGACCACAATGAAAATGACAGTGAGAGTAATGTATCTGCAAAAGATGAGGGAGCTGCAGGAAAAAGTCCAAAAGACCCGAAAGAAAAGTCTGCTGATAAGGTGAAAGAGGATACGGCAGCACCTGCTGCAGTTGACCAGCCTGAAGCAAGCAGAAGTCAAAGCCGTCCCAGTGTTAGCTGTAGTCAAAGGCCTCCTGAGAGTCAGCCTCGAAGCCACAGCAGCAGTGCCAGCTCAGGTGAGAGTCAAGACAGCAAGAAAAAGAAAAAGAAAAAAGAGAAGCAGCAGCACAAGAAGCATAAGAGTCACAAGAAGCATAAGAGTCACAAGAAGCATAAGAAACACATTGGAAGCGAAACGGAATTGGAGAAGAGCCAAAACCACAAACACAAGAAGGAAAAATCGAAGGAGAGCAAAGATAAAGATAAGCAAAACGTGAAATCTGTCACTACATAGAATGACGGATATTAAAAAAAATGACTTAATTCCCAAGTCATCGGTATTAAATTTTGTTAAAATGTAAATGAATTCAAGCGTTGCAAATAGTGACATGGAAGACCCTGTGCTGCACTTAAAATATTGCTGCTTGATTATTTGAGTTTTACATCAGAGCTTTATAGAAGTGAACATTTTGTAGAGAATTGTGAGTTGTGGCCATGTATCATGAAAGGTTTTGCTGGGGCATGTTATTTTTAACCATTGTTGATTAGTTTGGGTGGGGTATACTGCAAAAAATTTCACAGCTGAATTTTGTTTTGCTTGCCTGGCAGAAGAAGGTGGTACCTGTTACAGAATAGCAGCAGCAAAATGCTTTGCAGAATCCATTACAGCCCTGTTATGTCCCTTTTTGGTTACAATAAATTTTCAGTAAACTATCCAACGTGATGAGATTTGCAGTGATAGCTGAACAGGAGCAGAGAAGAGGCTAGTGACAGAAAAAAGGTACCAGTAGAAGCTTGCTGGTAGCTAACACGTACAAAAAATAACATATCAAGGGGTTTCATTTTGAAAAGACAGGTAGGACTTTAAATCTTTTGAACTGATGCGACGTGGGGAGGTGCTGCCAAGAGGTATGTTTTTTTCCTGTGCCAAGTGGCCTTGTTTTTGTATTGTAAAAGGTAGGATGTGGCCCCAAACAGAGAGCCAGTCTTCACAGCTGGTCCTGACTATTTTAGAATAACGTTCAATACGAAGCTGTCACATTTCAACCTTGTTCCAGTTTGTTTGGAAAGCTGTTGTCATTTGCCAGCAGACCCCCCCGGACACCTGGGACCCCCCCAGACACCTGGGTCCCCTCGGTCGCGCTGCGGCCGCAGCTTCATCTCGGTGAAGGGGACGGAGAACTCGAAGCCTTTCCAGGGAAACCAGTTGCTGCCCTGGGGAGAGCTGGGGAGGGGGGGTCCATCAGGCCCTGTAGGCACCCTGTAGGCACCCTGTAGACCCCTGTAGGGGCCCTAGAGAACGCCCCCCTGCCCTGTCCCTGCCGCATGCTCTGTCGCTCCTATAGGGGCCCCATGGCCAGGCAGAGCACTGGGGGCAAGTGGGATATGCTGGGAGCAACTGGGAGTAACTGCGACTATGCTGGGGTGCAACTGGGATCACACTGGGAGCAAGTGGGCCCATGCTAGGGGCAACTGGGAGCAACTGGGATCACAGTGGGGGCAACTGGGATCATATTGGGAGTGAATGGGAGTGACTAGGAGAAACTGGAAGCACAGCTGGAGCAACTGAGACCGTGCTAGGGACAACTGGGAACATACTAGGAGCAAGTGGGACCACACTGGGAGGGACTGGAAGTGACTAGGAGCAATGGGGATTTTGCTGGGGGAAATTAAGACTATGTTGGGGGGCAACTGCGACCATGCTGGGGCAACTGGGAGTGACTGGGACCACACTGGAAGCAAGTGAGATCATGCTGGCAGCAAGTGGGACCACACTCGGGGCAACTGGGATCATACCGTGAGCAACCAGAATCATACTGGGAGTGACTTGGAGCATGCTGGGGGCGCTGGATTGTATTGGGAGCGACTGGAATTGTACTGGGAGTGACTCTGAGCCTACTGGGGGCAACTGCGACCATACTGGGTTAACTGGGAACAAGTGGGACTATGTTGGGGGGCACCTGGGACCATGCTGGGGTACCTGGGAGCAACTGGTATCATGCAGGGCAAGACGGGGATCATACTGGGAGCAACTGGGACTACACTGCTGGCAACTGGAATCATACTGGGAGCGACTGGGATCATACTGGGAGGAACTGGGCCACCGCCCTGGCCCCTCTCCCTGGTCAATAAACGCTGAGTTGCGTGCCCGGACGCCTGGGTCCCCGCAGAACCCAAACAGTCCCCCCACCCAAGGACACAGCCCCGAACTCCTGGGTGTCCCCTGGCATTCCTGGTTCCCCCCCAGATGCCCGGGTTCCCTACCAGCTCCCCAAAGAGGAGGTGACCGATGGTGTAGAAGGGGAAAACCTCAAAGGGGTCCAGGAGGGCCCCCCCATGGGAACGCAGCTCCTGGGGTAACTGGGATCCTACTGGGGGCAAGTGGGAGTAACTGCGACTATGTTGGGGTGCAACTGGGATCACACTGGGAGCAATTGGGCCCATGCTGGGGGCAACTGGGATCAGAGTGGGGGCAACTGGGATCATATTGGGAGTGACTGGGAGTGACTAGGAGAAACTGGAAGCACAGTTGGAGCAACTGGGACTGACTGCAACCACACTGGGAGGAACTGGGATCATGTTGGGGGCAACAGGGATGAGATGGGTTGACCCTGGCTGAACACCAGGTGCCCACCAAAGCCGTTCTATCACTCCCCCATCCTCAGCTGGACAGGGGAGAGAGAACATTATAACAAAAAGCTTGCGGGTCGAGATAAGGACAGGAGAGGTCATTCACTAATTACCGTCACGGGCAAAACAGACTCAATGTGGGAAAATTAACTCAATTTATTACCAATCAACCAGAGCAAAGTAATGAGAAATAAAACGAAATCTCAGAACATCTTCCCACCACCCCTCCCTTCTTCCCGGGCACAACGTCACTCCCAGATTTCTCCACCAAGCCCCCCCAGCGGCACAGGGGGACAGGGATGGGGTTTACGGTCATCACACGATATTTTCTGCCGCTTCACCTCCTCAGGGCGAGGGCTCATCACACTCTTCCCCTGCTCCAGCGTGGGGTCCCACCCACGGGAGACAGTCCTCCACGAACTCCTCCAACGTGGGCCATTCCCACAGGCTGCAGTTCTTCACAAACTGCTCCAGCATGGGTCCATTCCATGGTGTGCAGTCCTTCAGGAGCACACTGCTCCAGCGTGAGTCCCCCACGGGGTCACAAGTCCTGCCAGAAAACCTGCTCCGTGGGCTCCTCTCTCCACAGATCCGCAGGTCCTGCCAGGAACCTGCTCCAGCGTGGGGTTCCCACGGGGTCACAGCCTCCTTCGGGAACCCACCTGCTCCAGCGTGGGGTCCTCCACGGGCTGCAGGTGGAGATCTGCTCCACCGTGGACCTCCCTGGACTGCAGGGGGACAGCCTGCCTCACCAGGGTCTTCCCCAGGGGCTGCAGGGGAATCTCTGCTCCGGCGCCTGGAGCATCTCCTCCCCCTCCTTCTGCACTGACCTTGGTGGCCGCAGGCTTGTTTCTCTTACATGTTCTCACTCCTCACTCCGGCAGCTGTTTCTCCCTGTCCCAACTTTTTTTCCTTCTTAAAAATGTTATCACAGAGGCGTTACCACTATCACTGATTGGCTTGGCCTTGGCCAGTGGCGGGTCCGTCTTAGAGCCGGCTAGTATGGGCTCGCTCTCTCTCGAACACAGGGGAAGCTTCCAGCCGTTTCTTACAGAAGCCACCCCTGTAACCCCCCCCCGCTACCAAAACCTTGCCACACAAAACCAATACATTCCCAGAGAATGGTACGTGTGCAGTGGCTGCCAGGACGCGCTACTTTTTCAAACTGGTAAGCGAGCGTAGTTACGTATAGTGAAACGTCCTGGCTGAGGGGAGTGAGCATGGTTAGACAGAAGATGCAACTCCAGCTTGTTTTGTCATCCAGGTAAAGGTGGCCAGATCAAGTGCTGGTTTGTGTGGCATGAGAAAAAAGTATGTTAGATGTGTCTTTGGTGTACATCCGATGCTTCCTATTCTAGGTCAGAAAACACCTATTAGAATAGTCCCTTACTTACAGGACTTACAGAGTTAACGAAGCCATGGGTGGCTGAAAGTACGAGGACCCACTTTACATTCATTGGAGCTCATGCTGGTGGGGTCCTGGCTCACGGCCGCTGCTCTGAGGTCTCCCATCTGACCTCGCTGTAATTCCTACTTGGGGTGCAGGCTACTGACAGTACTGAAGGGGTATTATTTTGCATAGCAGTGTTGGATCTAGTAACATTGTGTCCAAAACCACTGGGCAAGTCCCTGGTCCAAACAGATCAATGATTTTTTTACTTTTTCCTCCCCTAAGAAGTTGAGGCCCTGCTTTAAAACATCTTTAAAAGATCCTGACCTCAAAATGGCAACAATTTGGGCACAGGCGACGGGTCAGGTCATTTGTTTTAGTGTTCTCCTAAAACCCAAGGCAGGTGTTTTCTCTATTCCAAACCTATTTTTCTCTTCTCTTCACATTCCTCCCCCAAAAGAGAAAAAAAAAGCCGGGAGTAGTCCCATTCCTTGTCCGAAAGCTGCTCTGCGCCTGCCTGACACCAGACACAATCCACACAGAGAGCAATCGGAGCCAAACCCTGCACTTCCATTGGGACAGCAGCCTTGGAAAACTTCTTTGCTGGGTTGCTTGAAGACCTGTAACTGCAACAAAGCCTCCCTGACGGGTAGACTAGAACACCAGTTTGTTGCCAATTAAAAAGGGAGCAGGACAGCAGCAACAAACCCAAACGAGAACAGCTTCCCCCAGCCCCGCTCTTCCCAGGCTCAGCCTCACTCCTCCCTTCCCAACTCCTTGACCCCCTCACCCCCCCAAGCAGTGCAGGAGCACAGGGAATGGGGCTGCTGGACAGCCCAGAGCACCTCGTCTCTGCCGCGCTGTCCTCACACCGTTCCCCTGCTCCCGCCTGGACCCCACGGGCCACAGCTCCGGCCAGAGAACCTGCTGCTGCCAGGGCTCCTCTCCAGGGGCTGCAACTTCCTGGTGGAGCTGTCAAAGGCTGCCTGAGGGCGACAGGGGTGGTGGCTGGATCCTCCTCCAGGCACCCATTTCACAGAATCACAGGCTACTTGAGGCTGCCCAGGAGGTCACCTGGAGGGTGAAGTCACCTGGTCCCAGCCCCCTGCTCAAGCAGGGCCACCTGCAGCCGGTTGACCATGACCATGTCCAGAGGGCTGTGGAACATCTCCAAGGATGGAGACTCCACAGGCTCGTCACCCGCACAGCACCCTTTGCTGAACTGCGTGAGGTCTCTGTCAGCCCATCTCTCCAGCCTGCCCAGGCCCCTCGGGATGGCAGCACGACCCCCTGGCTGAAGCACCTCTCCTCCCAGCCTGCTGTCACCTGCCAACTTGCTGAGGGTGCACTCTGCCCATCACCCAGACCATTAGTTAAGGAAAATGTTAAACAGGATCGGACCCGGTACTGACGCCCGGGAGACACCGCTAGCTCCTGGCTTCACACTAGGCTTGGTGCCACTGAGCAGCACCCTCAGGGCCCGGCCGTTCAGTCTGATGCAGTCCCGCTCGCTGTCGGCTCATCCAGCCCACATCCATTCAAGTGACTTGAACTCCATCTTTAAAAAGAAGAGGTTGCAAGACGGGCACACGCAAACACACTGCTTTCAAAATCCCACAATGTAAACTTCTCGGACTGGGTATTTCCACCAATTGCCGCAACACCTACAGAGAAAGAAACGCCCTCTAAATTCAACAGGGAAGGCCAACGAGTCTTTTTAATTCTGGCTTTGGCTTTTCTGCCTGCTGGGTGCAAACAAGTGTTGTTTCTGCAAGGCGATCCCCAAAGCTGAACGTGGATTAAAGCTCTTCCTGGAGGGACCTGTGGGCAGGCAGGCCAGCCGGCAGAGCTGTCCGAGTCTCTGGAAGGTCTCTCTGAGCTCTTCCTGGCCAGAGGCAGCACTGGGAGGAGAGACAGGGTGGGCGGCTGGTGCCCTTTGTGCAGCTTGGTCCCTGCTGGGGGAAGTTTTGATGCTTCCTGGATTCCTGGATTCCTCAATTCCTCTCTAGCACTGCAGCAGTCAGATGCCGTGCTCCTCCCTCATCCAGGTCAACAATCTGCCCCCGTCACGATCTCAACACCCCGAGTGATTGCCTGATGTGCATCTCCGGGGTGCTGAAACCCTCCTCCTCCCTGCTGAGGGGTCACACTCGGTGGTGTCCACAAACTGGCTACAGAGGTCAGAGCCCCGATGTGGGGATCTGCTCCGCTCTCTCGGCCGCAGCTGAGCTTTCTCCCGAGCGGCCCTGGCTGTGGGAGCCTGCTTGGAGCTGGCATTGGAGGACCCTGCAGCCGCATCATCCCTTGGGGCTCGGTCATGACGTGGAGGACTTGCTCTCCACCTCCCCTTCCTCCTCGCTGAGTGGTGGTAGTCTGTGGTCTCCAAAAACCAGCTGCGGAGAGCGTAGCCCTGCTGCAGGGATCTGCTCTGCTTCTGCATTGGCAGGGTTTGCTCCTGAGCAGCACTGGGTGCAGGAGCCGACTGGGAGGTGCTGTTGGAGGGCCCTGGAGCAGCACCATCCCTGGGAGTGTCATCACGACTTGGAGGACTACTTCTCCTCCTCCTCCTCCTCCCTGTTGAGTGGTCGTAGTCTGTGGTGTCTACCAACCAGCTGCGGACTTCTCTTCCCCACTGTGGGGATCTGCTCCGGGCCCTCTCCCTGGCACCGTTCCTCTGGCAGCAGGAAGAAGGGCTGAATCCGTGCTCCTCTTTGTTGCTGTCTTCTTGCACAGTGTGCAGAGGGGCAAATGGTGGAGAGCGGACCGGGCATGCAGCTTTCCTTCTGGACACCAGCCTTAGGCAGCCGCAGAAGAAGCGATGCAAGCAGGAGCCCACGTAGGAGGCGATGCTGAGCCTGCCTGGCCAGCCTGCAGATGCCTCCCGTGCACCTGCCTGGGTTAGCTGGCTGGTGCTGGCTGGTGCAGAGGAGCTGCTGTCCTCTGGAGAGTCCTCCATGCCCACCGCCACGTCCTGCAAAGAGAGCTGTGCAAAGGTCCTGCCGTTTCCTGCTGAAAGGACCTGAACAGTGGGGAAACCCCAGAAGCTGTGGGAGGGGACAGCTAAGGGCCTCCCAAAGGCTCTCCTGGAGGGCTGCAAAGGCAGAAGGGCCAAAGGCAGACAAATGGGGTGGATGGAGGTGGGATGCTTTGAGAGGGAGGAGTGGCTATGAAGAAAGCGGCAGCATGGGTGGGAGAAGAGAGCAATGCCAAGATCCCAGAAAGAAACCTGCTGTCCATCTGGTGCCCTGACCCACCTCCCCAGGTTACCTTAGTCCTAGGAGGCAGACCCTCTGGTCCCACAGAACCCTCCTGCTTGCTGTCGGCCCCACATTGACTGAGGGAGGAACAGGCATATGCTGGTGCCAGTGAGGAAGGCACCCTTTCTCCCATTTTCAAATCAGAGCACCTGGAGAAAAAAAGAGTGATCTGCATTTAGGGCTGTTCTTGCAGCTTTGTCTGGGGTTCAGTCATTTTCTTGGAGCGGTTTCTACAACAGACAGAAGATGTAACCAAGACTACAAATGGGAAAATTGATTGGGGTCTAACCCACCAGGTCTGCCCCTGTCAGAGCAAGTCCTCGTCTTTATCATCCCTACAGCCTCCATTTCATAGAATCATAGAATCATCGAATGGTGTGGGTTGGAAGGGACCTTAAAGATCATCTAGTTCCAAGCCCCCTGCCATGGGCAGGGACACCTTCCACTAGACAAGGTTGCTCAAAGCCCCATCCAACCTGGCCTTGAACACCTCCAGGGAGAGGGCATCCACAACCCCGCTGGGAAAACTCTCCCAGTGTTTCACCACCCTCACCGTAAAGAATTTCTTCCTAATATCTAATCTAAATCTTCCCTCTTTCACTTTAAAACTGTTACCCCTCGTCCTATCACTACACTCCCTGATAGAGAGTCCCTCCCCATCTTGCCTGTAGGCCCCCTTTAACTACTCTTCTCTACATTAGCCAGCTTCAGACAGCAGACAAGTAGCACTTTACACCAGGGCAGCAGCCTGAAGCCCGGCAAGGGAAGATAAGGACTGACGTGGGGTAGTTCAGATTCAACAGCACTGAAGGAGGCAGGTAGTAATTGTCTCCTATGACAGAAAGAGAAACAGGCAGGAGGAGGAGAAGAAAAATAGCAAAGACAGGAAAAGGAAACGTATTCTGAACACATTTTAATACTTGTCATCACCTGACATAAAACAGTAAATAGGCTTGCTGCCTGAGAACTGTCTCGATGCCACAACCATCCACAGCCATGTCGTTCATCTTGTACCACAGTCCATTGCTGGCCTGCAAAGAAAGGCATCAGTCTCTGGAGATGAACCGCATGGATTCTCCACAAAAACACGGGCGGAAAACTACAGAACCAAGCGTACGCCAACACAAATCCAATCCAGCCCCTAAGGAGACCTTCTCCCCCCAACCCTTGGCCGCCAGTTACACTGCCAGGAAGGTTTGTCTTCCCCAGCACACATTTTTCCCCTGCTAGGAAGGAAGTTGCTCTTTACCTTTGTGTAGCACAAATAGTGTCCTTCACCACAGCTGTCACCATGATGCACCAGGACAGCATACAAGGAGTAGAGGAGCTCTTCTCCAGCTGTCTGGGACATGTATGGCTGAAGATCCAAGTACTCAGGATACTCCACAACCTACAGGGAGAGCAGGAGGGCTCAGATATGATCCTGAAGTACTACATGAAATAGCCTTCAACATGGCATGGTTTGGCTGGCAGGAAACTGTTCCCAGCCAAAGCAGCTCTGTTGGAGCAGAGTACATGCTTGTCTTCCCACCGGAACTCTCCTCTCCTCGGAAGGGAATACGAAAAACCCCACAGGAACAGCTTGTGAAAGAGCGTACTGCTTTGGGAAATCTCCTGCTCCGGGAAGAGAAAATTGCCCTCCAGTGGCATACAAACCTTGCTGATCTTCCTGCCGGTGCAATCTTCAAACCTTTTCAGACACACTGTGAGAACCCTGGGCGCGCAATGGACTGTAAACCCCTTGGAGGCAGCAACCATCTTGTCACACCTTGAAAGCAAGCACAGAGCCAAGTGCTGAAATGCACCCAATTTTCCCCCAAGAAGACCAGACAAGCTTTCATGTCTCACACAGCCTTACACTATTTTAAGGCTATTCAGTACCATAAGGCCATATTAAAAAAAGCTGCGTCTCATTATCATGCATTAAGCCTATGTGAAACGATGACTTCTGCTCAATGACATGCAGCACCTTCCCGCAGGATCTAGTACTACTAGGTCGCTAGTAATCATCTTACTTGCTACATTTAAAGCAGTTTTCACCATCCAGCTGCTCCGGTTTCACAAAGTCCTCCAGAGCTGCAGTGACAGAAGAGGCTGCCTGGAGGAGTGAGAAAGGAGAGCAGTGAGCTGCGGGCAATGCCCTTGCCCAAACACTTACTAGGAGTTGACAAGAAGACCCAGGTAGCTGATGCTGAGGAGACGCACTTTGAGCCCGCAAGCAGTGTCCAGAAGGAGGCAGAAAGAGGGTATGATGCTGAACATTTCCCTCAGGGAACTGAAATCCTGAGGGATTCCCGGGGCTATCGGGAGCTACTTCCCTGTGGCACTGCAGGGTCATCAATAATGAAAACGATACAACCCATCAGCCTGGGAGCCAGATGGGGTGCTGAGGGAGGGCAAAAGGAAGAAGGATGAGAGTACGTCAAGGGTGCAGAGAGGATAATTCGTACTTGTCCAGCTTTAAGCCAGCACCTCCAAGGAGACCACTGCCATGGCCTCCCCAGAAGAACTCAGCCCATTCCACTTCCGACCCTCCACCAAGCTCTCTTGTGGTCGCAGTATACGTTTTTAAGTCGACCGCATGGATTCCGGAAAGCTACAGGGGCCTTGGGATGTCTTGAAGCACAGCTATAAACCCTCTTACCTTTATATCCAAAGGGACATCCAGGAAAGCCTCGTAGGAATCAGAAACTGCTTTGCAGCTCAAGCACGTGACTGGAAGGCAAATCAAAATGCTCAGCGATAGGGGACGTCACTGGCTGTGCCAGTTTCCGTCCTTCATACCTACTATGCCAGTCACACGATTGGCTGTTTATCACAGGCCAACAGAAGGGCACAGACAATTCCAAGTTGAGCAATAGTTGCGGAAAAGTACCTCTGGATCTCAGAAAGCCCCCAAATATTTGATGGATGACGGTAGTTGCTTGAGAAGACATGTCCAATCTGGAAATAAATGGGAAGGCAGAGGGTGATCTCCTCCAAGAGTCTTGTTTTGTCAGAAAGCCCTGGGCATAAGTTTTCCTTGGTGCGAATACATCAAGGAGTCCAAAGGGCTCGGGAACATTGAAAAGGTAATTTGCTTGTGCTTACTTGCTGCTTCCACTCAGACAAGCTCTCTGCATGGCATCGACAGTATAGCATAGGAACTCGTGGGCATCTTCCTGCCTGCCAAGCTGGAAATGTTCTCCTATTCCTAAGAAGGAAGAAGCTAGTAATTCTCTCCTGCAAGAAGGGGAGAAAACCTGTAAAAGCACCTGAAATGACTTACGTGTGAGGACACTGATGACAGCGCTAGGCTGGATGGCACTGACCAAGGAATGCAGGACCTTGTTAACGTGCGCTTCCATTATGCACATCATGCAGAAGTCTTGCTGACGACCTGAAGAGGGAGAGAGGGAGGGAGGGAAGCAAGCTCCTCAGGTTAGCAAAATAGCCATAGCGATGGGAAGCCTCATGGAGATCCTGAAGTTTTAAGAACAGTCTCCACTCCTCCCAAGGTGCCAACGTCCCAACCAGCTCGGGACATTTTAGTGTGTAGAAAACTTTCTTCAGAGGGATGCTTAACTGACAGAAGTTTTCTGCGCAATAAGCAAAGAGAGGTTGACTTGCAGGAATAGGGACCAAGACCCGGGGCTACAAAGAAGTGCCTATCTGAAGGTGAACACACCTAGATAAGACAAGCGGCTGCTAGGCCTGAGCGTTCAAAGAACAGCTCCTTGTGGGGTCGACAAAGAAGGGCTGCTTTTCTCCTGAATCAAATTCCAGATTCTGGGAATCCTGGGGAAGTGCCCCACAGATGTACAAGGAAATGTTCCTCAAAGTACTCACACGACTGGCTGTGCTCACGAGAGAGCAGGTAGTTGGCCAGAGGGGCTGTGTACGTCAGGCACTGCAGGACGGAGTTGACGAAGCACGTATTGCCCAGGTTGTGCAGTCCCGCTCCAGCTCTCTGTCTTTGCTGCCAATCCATGCAAATCTTCTCCGGGGGAAAGAGGATCCTTTGTTGTGGAGCCATTTCCTTGGCAATGACTGCAGGGAAATGACGTTTGAAAAGAGATGACACAATTTTGTTGCACAAAAGCATTTTTAAAAGTCGAGTTCTGTACAGGAGCACTCAGGACAACCAGCTCCAACCTCCAACCCAGAAACACTGGGGGAAGCCTAATGCTGCCGTTGATACTTACTGGTCAAGAAACAGCTTTGGAAAATAGGCTGTTACCCTGTTTATTGTGCCAAAAGTCCAACAAGCCCACACTCCGATTTCTGTGCCCAGGGCTACCTTCCTTTCCCTCTCGAGACTTGAATTGGATTATCAGGTCAAGTCTCCCCTGTTCCTGATTGTAAATTGATGAAAACGAGCAAGTATCTAGCACAGAAGGTAACCCAACTGATGTCAGATCTTTCTACGAGCAAGGTCATCTTTCAAAGTCTTGTACTAGTGGCAGAGGAGTGACAGAGGAGCGTTTTCCTGCGTCTAATCGGAAGCACCTGGATAAGTCTGGCTGCTATCAGGAAATGCCCCAGAATTCACTCTAGGCTGTCAGCACATTCAAGGATGGAGCACCAGCCACGTCCGTTGCCTTTGGGGATTCACAAAGCCCAAGCCTGCTGGCGAAGCCGTTACTTACGGGAGTCGTTCCCCATTGCGGCCATCACTCCTCTCAGGAACAGAGGGGAAAGCTTTGGATGACAAAGGAGGTCAGGACGTGCTCCAGAAAGAGAAGATCAGCGCCAATCCCGTCTCCTGATCACAAAGAAATAATTGTAGCTCAACAAGATGCTTAAAAAAAAACCCCAAATGCAACCCACAGAACAGCATCCACCATCAACAGTGTTTCAGTGGCTCTTGTAACCGCTGTCAAGCTGCAGGCTGATGGCCCCACTGTCCCTGTCACAGGACTCCAGTTGACAGCAATTACCGAGGCCCTTTTGAAAGACTGCATTGCGTGTCACCTTCTCGGAAGAGGACCTGCTGCTTACCTGTGGCTAGCCTTAGCAGCAGAGCCCTCGGGCTCTCCAGCCCACACTTGCTCACCTTGGATGCAGGAGTGACCGGCTTTCGGCCGCTATTTTAACGTCTGCCTTTGCCGTGCTCCTTTTCTGTCTCCCTTCCTACCGCCTCAGTCAGGGCAGGCTTCTTGTCATTCTAGGCTGAGCCCAACACCTCAGACTACACTGCCACCCCCTACTTACCTATCCTAGGATATGGTAAGGAAATAGCAAACAGGAACTCTACCCATAGCCCATCTCTGGCCAGCCTATCAAGGTGTAATAGCTCAGCCTGCAGCTCAGAAGGCACAGACCAGCCTGTACTTTCATCCCGTATCTACCTACTCTATGATCTGTCCTGAAAGTCAAATCATAATTACCTTTAAAGAGGATGGAAGTTGAGAATTGAGCTGTAAATGATAACTGGCTGGAAAAATGTAGGCACGCAAGTAGCAAAGGAAGGAGCTGAGTTATCCCGAAGGTCAGCTCAGCCCAACTAGCTTTTGCTGGCCTGCTTTTCAGGATCCCAAGACCTGGCCAGGTGTGCTCACAAGCGCCGGGCAGGTGCCACATCACTGCCCCTTTGTGACACGGGGCTGCACGGGGACATGTCCCCTTGAGGCCATCGAGCACCACAGTCGCCACAGCCCGGGCACCTCCTATAGCCGGCAGTCACTGGACCTCCGCACATGCTGCTGGCGCAGGGCTGTTTGTCTGCCGGCAGAGCTCCCACCTCTTCCTGCAGCTGCATGGGTTGGATGAATAAAAGCCTGCCCAGGGCTGTAAGCGTGCCTGTTCACAGCTTTGGCTGGCACGCTCGGGTTGCCGAGATGTCCTCTCCCTTCACTGTCACTGCGGCACTGGCAGCCGAGTGCCCCACGGCAAGGCACGCTGCATCTCCGCCAGGCTGCCTTGTCCTGGCTGGCTGCTGACAGGAGGGGACACGGGGTGATGACAGCCTGCAGGGTGACAGGAGGGACACCTGGGAATGACAGGAGGGAAACGGGTCAATGACAGGCTAGGCGTATGACAGGAAGGACACGGGTCAGTGACAGCCTGGGGGGTGACAGGACACGAGGCTGCGAGGAGGAGCCGGGTGGGCGCCGTCGCCATCTGCCACAGTAGATACCGTCGCAGAGCAGGCATCGCCTGGCCCTGACCACATCGTGTGTCCACCACAAGTTCTTCTCCAAGCTGAACTATGGTACAGTCACCTTCGACTGCCTCTGTATCTCTCTGCGTGACCTCAAGCTCCAGATCATGGGCCCCGAGAAGCTGACGGCAGCCAGCTGCGACCTGCACGTCACCAATGCCCAGACCAAAGAAGGTGCGTGGGGGCAAGAGGAACGGGGCCTTGGGGACTGCCCGGCTGGTGGCGTCGCAGGTGACCCTGCGACGGCCATGGCCTGCGGGAGCCATGCTCTGCCCTTTGTGGCTCATGCCCATGTAGCATGAGTCAGGCTGATCAAGTGTCACCAGGGATGAAGTGGGGTGGGAAGTGATAATGTAGCTGTGACTCGTGTTGGGGACCTCACAGAGCTGTTCTTTTGCAGTTGCTGTTCTGACAACTACCTTCAGATCTGTGCTTTGGACGTGGAGCTAGGCACAGAAGAAAGCGTGGTTGATGGGCAACGTATAGTGCTTACAAAAGTGTTGGTTTCCTGGAATTCCTCTAGGTAAAATGATACGGAAATGTGGGAGGAGATCCTTTAATAACAAACCTCAAAGAAATCTTCAGAGAAATCTGGCAGACAAAGCTGAAAGTGATGGAAACAGAACAGATGGCTAATTTGAAGAAAAGAGAGTGGGTTTGGTGACTCAGTTTTGTCTTCAACTCATTTTACTCCACTGCATTGGTGTATCAGCGATACAGATACTTCTTGAAGCTTCTGTAAGGGTGTTTTCCATGTGAAAATACAAAAATCCCCCAGTGGTTTTCAGGGCAAAGCTAGAGAATACGTTTCGGTGCAGTATGTATGCCAAGTTTTTGGTTTACATGCATAACTGAGTTTACCCTGAGAGTCACTCCCACTATGATTCCAGTTGCCCCCAGCATGGTCCCAGAGTCCCACAGCATGGTCCTAGATGCTCCCAGTATGATGCCAGTTGCCCCCAGTGTGGTCCCACTTGCTCCCAGTATGACCCCAGATGCCCCTAGGGTGGTCCCAGTGGTCGTCATAAGTAAAGAGGGGGGGGAATAGGGGATAGGCGGGACCCCAAAAATTTGAGGGCAGGGGGGCACCTACCTGTCTGCACCAGGGAGGGGATGCTGACCGGCTGGGGCATGCTGCTCGTGTGTGGAGATATATGGGGGTGCCACTGCCAATGCTGTCACAGCCCCCCCTTTGAAACCTCACAGCGGGGGTCTCACCTGCTGCCCCCTCGCCAGCCAGGGGAGAGCTGTGGTGGGAGAAAATGGGTGGTCAGTATGGGCAGGGAAGAGATGGGGGGACTGAACGAGAAGGGTGGGGGGAGTGGGGGGGGGGGTCACCTGAGTGCGGCGCAGCTCCCTGTTCTCCAGCCACAGCGCCTCCAGCACCCTGCCGGAGCAGGGCTGTGATGTGGGGCAGACCTTCCCAAGATGGTGGCAGGGAGAGGGTGTGGGGGGACAGACCCTTCCAAGATGGCCTCCAGGAAGGTGGACTCCTCTCAAGATGGCAGCCCTGAGGGAGGACAGTGTCACCTATTGCTGGGGTCCAGGACATGGCGGCCAGCTTCCTTGTGAGAGGCCAGCAGCAGGTTGGACTGCGCCCGCTGGAAACGCCAGACCTGTGGGGCAGAGCTGTGGGGCTGGCCCCATGGCTGGGGTGGGGTGGGCTGCTCTCCATCCTCCTCCTCCTCCTTGCCTGGGACTTGTGGGTCAAGTGCTTGAGCCGGGCTCTTGAAGAAGAGCTTCTCCTGCAGGCACACCTGTGGGGAGCGGAGGAGATGGCCACCAGTGATGGAGGACGAGGAAGGTTCACAATGGTGGCCAGGGATGAAGGAGGAGAAGGGTTCAAAATGGCAGCCAGGACGGGGCAGTAACTCGCCTTGTCGGAGATGGGGAGGCAGCAGCAGTTGGTGGCGCAGACAGGGCACGGACCTGCGTGAGGAAACAGACACGAGCACCCCTCCAAAATGGCGGTTATGAGGGAAAATGTTTGGCAAGATGGGACGGGGGGCGGGAATCCCTCCCTTCCACCATTTTATGGATATAAGGTGAGAGGGCATCCCTCCCTTCTGCCATTTTAGCAGGTTAAGGTCAGGGGGCTCCTTCCCTTCTGACATTTTAGGGGTTCAAGGTGAGGGGGAAGTGGGGGTGTGCCCCTCCATTTTGCAGGGGTGAAGGGGCTCCTACCTGCGCCCCTGCACACTGTGCGGAGGACGTGGCCGCACCTGGCGACAGCAAAGCAGGCTCCCTCTTGGCATAAGCAGGAGTTGTACTGGAACCAGTCCATGCTGGGGCGGTCAGCCGCCTGCTAGGGTGTCCGTGTCCCCGTCCCCCCCTTCCCCACCGTCGCCTGCCAGCTGTGGCGGCACCAGCACCCCTGCGCGCCTCAGTCTGTGAGGAAATGGAAAGGGGAATGGCCGTTACAAAGGGCGGGAAGATTGAGGGGGCGGGGTGACCGCGGAAGGGGGCGTGTCCATGGATGAAAGGGGTGGAGCCATGGTTAAAATGGGCGGGGAGGATGAGGGGGCGTGGCAGCCGCGGAAGGGGGCAGGAGGTGGGCGGATCCAGAGCGGAAAGGGGCGGGGGTGGGGGCGTGGCCGGGCGCAGGGGCGGGGGGCGGGGCCCCCTGGGGCTGCTGGGGGGGCACAGCGAGTCCCGGGGGTGCTGCAGGGCCAGCGTGTGCTGGGGGGGTGATGCACCCCAAAACACCCGCCAGTGTCTGACCCCAATTCCCCAGGCACCCCCGAAATACCCAGGGACACCCCAAACCCCATAGGACCCCTCCCCAAATCCCTCCCTCCAACTCCTCAGGATCCTGGGGGTTTTGGGGGTCCCACCAAAGGGTTTAGGGTTGGTTCTTGGGGGCTTTGAGGATCCCATCAAGAGCTTTTGCGGGCCTGGGGGGGATTTTGGTTCCCACCAAGGAGTTTTGGAGGTCCTGGAAGGGTTTGGGGATGTCACTGGGGGAGTTTGGGATCCCCACAGAGGCTTTGGGGGCCTGCGGGGACTTTTTGGGGTCCTACCAGGGGCTTTTGGGGTCCTGGAGAGCTTTTGGGGTCTCGCCATAGTGTTTTGGCGGTCCTGGGTGTGTTTTGCGGTCCCCCCCGGTTTTGGGGTGCTGACCAGGGCACAATGGACACGGCACAGCTCCTGCAGCCGCTCCTTCACCACCGTGTTGGTCAGGAAGGTCACCACCGCCAGCGTCACCTCCCTTCCTGCCCAGCGGCACCAGTGCGCCCAGTATGGACCAGTCTTCTCCCAGCCTCCCCTCCACTCCATCCCAGTGCCCCCCAGTCCCATCCCAGTGCCTCCCAGTCCATCCTAGTGCTCCCCAGTGACCCAGAGGGTGATGGGGTAGGGGGCTGAGGGGGGTCACGGCGGTCTAGGGGTGCCAAAGGGGTGGAGGGGTCAGGGGGCGGCAGGGGTTGGGGGTCACGGTGGGTCCCAGGGGTCAGGGAGTGTCATGACCCGGGCTGCAGAGACCAGGGAGTCGCGCCGAGTTCGGAATTCCCGCGGGCAGGAACTGGGTGAAGCCGGCGGCCGAGGGTCGGCGAAACGCTTTCTTCCCGGCAGCAGCACCCTGAGCTCGGGAGGCGGAAACGTCGGCGGCGGGGTTTCTCCCGACAGGAGTCGGCAGGACCCGCGTCACCCGAGGTCACCGTGTCCCCCGATTCCAGGGAGGAAAGAAGGCGAGGGTCACCAGGTTCTGTGCATCGGGGGGGACTGGGAGCAGTTGGAATCATGCTGGGGGCAACTGGGATCATGCTGGGAACAACTGGGGGTGACTGGAATCACACTGGGAGGATCTGGGATCATGTTGGTTGGAACTGGGGCAATTGCAATGAAGTTGGGAGTGACTGGAAGTGACTAGGAGCAACTGGGAGCAGACTGGGAGCGACTGGGATCATTCTGGGAGCAAGTGGGAGTGACTAGTACCACACTGGGAGGAAGTGGGAGCGTTTTGAGAGCAACTGGAATGATGTTGGGAGTGACCAGGATCAACTGGGATCATGCTGGGAGCAACTGGGAGTGACTGGAACCACACTGGGAGGAACTGGGATCATGATGGGGGCAAGTGGGGGCAATTGGAATGACTTTAGGAGTAGCTACGAGCAACCAGGAGCATGCTGGGAGCAACTGGGAGTGACTGGAACCACACTGGGAGAAACTGTGATCATGTTTGGGGCAACTGGGGGCTACTGGGATGACATTGGGAGTAACTAGGAGCAATCAGGAGCATGCTGGGGGGAACTGGGAGTGACTGGATCCACACTGAGAGAAACTTGGATCATGCAGGGAGCAAGTAGGAGCAACCGGAATGACGTTGGGAGTGACATTGGGAGGGACTAGGAGCAACTGCGAGCAAATGGGAGGATCTGGGATCGTGCTGGGAGCAACTGGGAGTAAGTGGAACCACACTGGGAGGATCTAGGATCATGTTGGTGGCAACTGGGATGATGCTGGGAGTGACTAGGATCAACTGGGATCATGCTGGGAGCAACTGGGAGTGACTGGAACCACACTGGGAGGAACTGGGATCATGTTGGGGGGAACTGGGGGCAACTAGGATGATGTTGGGAGTGACTAGGCGGAACTGGGATCATGCTGGGAGGAACTGGGATCATGCTGGGATCAGCTGGGAGTGACTGGAACCACACTGGGAGGATCTGGGATCATGTTGGGGGGAACTGGGGGCAACTAGGATGATGTTGGGAGTGACTAGGCGGAACTGGGATCATGCTGGGAGGAACTAGGATCATGCTGGGAGCAACTGGGAGTGACTGGAACCTCTAAGGGAGGAACTGGGATCATGATAGAGGCAATTGTGGGCAACTGGGATGACGTTGGGAGTGACATTGGGAGGGACTAGGAGCAAATGGGAACATGACTGGAGCAACAAGGATCATGCTGGGAGAACTGGGAGTGACTGGAACCACACTGGGAGAAACCGGGATCATAATGGGGGCAAGTGGGGGCAAATGGAATGAGGTTAAGAGTAACTAGGAGCAACCAGGAGCATGCTGGGAGCAACTGGGAGTGACTGGAACAGCACTGGGAGGAACCGGGATCATGTTGGTGGCAACTGGGCGATATTGGAATGAAGTTGGGAGTGACTCAACGTGACTAGAAGGAACTGTGAATAAACTGGGAGCAACTGGGATTATGCTGGGAGCAAGTGGGAGTGTCTGGTACCACACTGGGAGAAACCGGGATCATGTTGAGGGCAACTGGAATGATGTTGGGCGTGACTAGGATCAACTGGGATCATGCTGGGAGCAACTGGGAGTGACTGGAACCACACTGGGAGGAACTGGGATCATGATGGGGGCAAGTGGGGGCAATTGGAATGACGTTAGGAGTAACTACGAGCAACCAGGAGCATGCTGGGAGCAACTGGGAGTGACTGGAACCACACTGGGAGGAAGTGGGATCATGTTGAGGGCAACTGGAATGATGTTGGGCGTGACTAGGATCAACTGGGATCATGCTGGGAGCAACTGGGATCATGCTGGGAGCAACTGGGAGTGACTGGAACCACACTGGTAGGAACTGGGATCATGTTGGGGGCAACTGGGGGCAATTGAAATGACGTTGGGAGTAACTAGGAGCAACCAGGAGCATGCTGGGAGCACCTGGGAGTGACTGGAAGCACTCTGGGAGGAACTGGGATCATGCAGGGAGCAAGTGGGAGCAACTGGGATGACGTTGGGAGTGACATTGGGAGGGAGTAGGAGCATCTGGGAACATGCTGGGAGCAACTGGGGTCATGCTTGGGCAACTTGGAGTGAGTGGAACCACACTGGGAGGATCTGGGATCATGTTGGGGGCAACTGGGGCAATTGGAATGACGTTAGGAGTAAGTACGAGGAACCAGGAGCATGCTGGGAGCAACTGGGAGTGACTGGAACCACACTGGGAGAAACTGGGATCATGTTGGTGGCACTTGGGGGCAATTGGAATGATGTTGGGAGTGACATTCGGAGTGACTAGGAGCAACTAGGAACTTGCTGGGATCAACTGGGAGCAACTGGAACCACACCGGTAGGGTCTGGGATAATGTTGCGGCAACTGGGGCAATTGGAATGAAGTTGGGAGTGACTCAAAGTGAGTAGGAGCAACTGGGATCAGACTGGGAGCAACTGGGATCATGCTGGGAACAACTGGGAGTGACTGGTACCACACTGGGAGGAAGTGGGATCATGTTGAGGGCAACTGGGATGATGTTGGTAATGAGTAGGATCAACTGGGATCATGCTGGGAGCAAATGGGAGTGACTGGAACCACACGGGGAAGAACTGGGACCATGCTGGGATCATATGGGAGCAACTGGGATGACACTGGGAGTGACATTGGGAGTGACTAGGAGGAAATGGGACATGATTGGTGCGGAGAGTTTCGAGCAGGGAAGACACAGAACACTCAATATGAGATCCTGCAAGCGTCTTCAATCTTTATTTCTAACAGGGCTCTTTTATATGATTTCTCTAACATATGCCTCTAGTCATTCTCTTATTGGTTACAGGATAAAAAGGCTACACTCCCATACTGCACGTACTTGCTGTTACAGGCTACTTATTTTTACATTTCTTCAGCCACAACTTCTCTTCACAAAGTTCCTTACTTTCGTCGCTGTCTTGTCTCAGCAGAAATCTTCTTGCTTGCACAACGCCTACGCAGACTTGTGACCCTGTTCCATTAACCATTCCTCAACAATTCCCCCTTTTTCTTTTTGTTGAACAATCCGAACTCGCTTCACAACTGATTCTAAACCCTTCTTCACACAAGAAAAAGCACAACAAATGATAACAAGTACAATAATGATAATAACAAAGAACCGAATGCCTTTCTTCATCAAGGTTTTTAACCAACCGGTAATTCCCCATTTTTCAAGCCAGTCATCAACAGGATTTACAACAACAGTAAGTTTTTTCATGTTATCTTGCAATTGAGAACGTTTCTTATGAATAGATTCAGAGTGATCAGAAAGATTCATACAACACATTCCTTCAAACTCTTCCCAACCGTGTCTCTGTGCTAACAACAAAAAATCAATGGCAGCTCGATTTTGCAATAAGGTATGCCGTACACTATCGACATCAGTGATGAGTTCATCTATTATTCTGGAGGTAATATTAATTTGTTTTCCTGTCCAACAAGCTAGCCGTTTTAATTGGGTTAGTGCTTTGGCAGAGGCAGCTTGAGGTGTAAAAAGAGATGCTAAAATAACAGTCGGACGTTCCCACAATTCCACATTATCCTTACATTCAGGCCCCAATTGATATGTATCACGTCTGGCACGTTTAGATTTGTGACTTATATTACTCATATTTAACAATTGATGAATGCTGGGGGCAAACAACGTTAATTTGCCAAGATAACACGGTCCCCCTTGTGCTTTTGTAGGTATGGCTGGCCAAGCATGATCCCCACAAATAAGAAATATTCCTGGTGGTAACATTCTTGCCTTTTTTACTTTGTCATACCCGGTTACGGGCCAATTCCAACCATTACAATAACCAGTAATGTTATAGTACCAAAAAGATTTAGGGGTAATCCAAATACTATCATTTCTTGGCTTTTCAGGTTTAAAGTTTTTAATTTTAACCAAATCTTTACCTTGATAATCCCCAAAAGTTAAACAATAATCTCCAGGTACAGACCCCAAAATATTAAGTTCCTGAGGCTCTATACCAGTAACATCCAATTTCTTAATAATGTTATGTGTTTGGGCTCCCAAAGGATTTATGGAGATATTTAATGTGTCACACCAATTGTTTGTGGTTAATCCAGGCCGAATGGTACAGAAACCAGTCTTTGCTTGATTTAGATCATCCTAAATTTTGGCTGTCTTCCAAGGCCCAAATCCTTTCATGTTTTTTAAAGGGACCCCAATTAAGCACGTACGAAACGGATCAGATGGGGTAGCTAATGATAGACAAAATGAATCGCGTTCTGTCTCGTTAGCCCAAGTAATCCACATATTCTGTCGAATATCAATCTTGTGAAGGTCTCCCAATCCCTTTCCTAAGATAACAGACAATATGATTAAAATCTTCACCCCGGTTATAATTCTATCCATTTTCTGTTATAAAGCAAGCGGAGGTTCAAAATTGTTAGTAATGATCAAACAGTTTATAGTTCTATTTACAAACCAGGCGTCTCAGTAGAAACGTCGTTTACAGCTGGTCTAGTCCATCTGGACGGAATCCATTGTAACCCTTGGGTCAATAAACTTAATTGCAACATTTCCGAATGTTGTAACCACCAGTCCAAATCTTCTTGCCGAATTGGGAGATAAATTGTTCCCGGTTCTTTACCCAAAATCTGTAACAATTGCATTCTACCTTTACGAATTAACTCTGCCAAATTTTCATCTTTTTGTTGTATCGTCTTTTTTGGTTGCAAAGACGTAAAGAGCCACTCTAAGACCCGAGGCTCCCCCTTTTTCTTTTTACATTGGGTTAATGTACCTATGAACTGATTTTTGGAGTGTAAGATAGTGAGATCGACAGGTAAATCTGGATCAAAGCGGTCCACCATACGAGATGTAATAACAGTGGAGATGTTTTTTGTTGTCTCTTCTTGCAGACTTGATCATTTCACTGGTAAGGACGGATCAATTCCCTTTAACAAAGGTCGTAAAATTTGTAACTCCTCATTGGTAATTCCCACTATTGGTCTCAGCCACTGTAAGTCTCCTAGCAGATTTTGTGCATCGTTCAAAGTCTTGACATCAGTCTGTATTTCTAGTTTTTGTGGCCGTATCTGGGAATCTGTAATAAGCCATCCCAAATATTTCCACACTGGTTGACGTTGTATCTTTTCTGTTGCAATTTTCAAACCATGCTTGTATAATGTCTCTTCAAGATATTGTTCCTGGTTTGTAGAAAATGGTTGTTGTTGGGCCAACAAAATATCATCCATATAGTGACATATTATCGTCTTGTCCCAGGTTGATCGGATTTCTTTCAGGGCATTGTCCACAAAAAGTTGACATAAAGTAGGACTGTTTTTCATGCCTTGTGGAAGTACAATCCATTCAAGTCTGCGAGCTGGGCCAGCTCGATTAACCGATGGTAACGTAAAAGCAAAGCGCTCAGTATCTCTGGCATGTAAAAAGATGGTGAAAAAACAGTCTTTTAAGTCAATAATTAATAAATGCCAGCCTATCGGTAACATAGCTGGGCTAGGCATTCCCGGCTGAAGTGCTCCCATGGCTTGCATCTGATCATTGACTGCTCTGATGTCATGTAATAGCCGATATTTGCCTGATTTTTTCTTGATAACAAAAATGGGTGTATTCCACGGACTAGTTGAAGGTTTAATATGTCCCAATGCTAATTGTTCATCTACCAATATTTCTGCTTGCTCCAGACTTTCCTTCCTTAGCGGCCACTGTTCGATCCAGACAGGTTCATCATTTGTCCAAACTAAAGGAATCGGGAAAGTCCAATCAGCGACCGCTCCTAAAAAGGCGACTCAGTTGTCAATCTTACTCCTAACTGGAGAAGAATATCTCGCCCAATCAAGGCTGAAACTCCATGAGGCAAGGGCATTACAGTAATTGTGGCATTGGTTCTTCTTCCATCCAGATAAACTACGATTCTGTCCTGACTTTGTTGAATGCTAGCTGTTCCCCCAACTCCTTCCACGCCTCCAGCAACAGTCCTTGTTGGCCATGATTCTGGCCAAAAAGGTTTGCTGACGATAGAAATATTAGCTCCAGTGTCCAACAAGGCTTGTAAAATAACTCTTTCCCCTTTATTTTCCAGAGTGACTGTTGTTATTGGTCTTTCTGTGAGAGGCATGGATAACATCACCAATCCTCCTGTCGAGCCGAATCCTCTGTCACCTCTAATTTGCTGATTTCCAGTTGTCATTCCCTTGGTTAATTGTAACAATGGCACCAACTGGGCTATCTTGCTTCCCTTCGGTATAACAATTGGAGGAAACAAAGTTTGTGCTACAGTATAGATTTTACCTTCAAAGTCACTGTCTATTACTCCGGGCAGCACAAATATTCCTTTTATTCCACTTGATGGACGTTCCAACAGCAATGCCCCTTGTCTCTCACCATTTATAATTATTGGTCCGTATATTCCTGTAGCAATCTTTTTGGTTTAGTGTCAATAAGCGTAACATCTACTGCTGTTGCCAAGTCCAATCCGAGGCTGCCACGCGTTGCTGGAGATAGTTGTCCTGCTGAGATGAGTTGAGATGTGGCTCTGGAGCTGGCGTCGGGTTGTCCCTCAATGATGCTGGAGCCGCGATTGGTGTCCCCGCGCTGCGACCCCTCGCGCTCGACATCCCGTTTCCCGATCGACGGCACGCAGTGGTACTGTGGGTGTCTTGCCGGCAGTTCTGGCACCAAACTCCTGGCTCCCTACACTGTTGTCTCTTGTGACCTAGCTTTCCACATCTGTAACATTTCAACTTTCCACCCCTACTGTCATTACAGCCTCTATTGCCCCCTAGTGGTTTTAAAGGTGCAAGGGCGGCTGCAAAGGCTTGCTGTTGTTCTGGCTGACCTTCAATTAACTTTTCCCCTAGTTTCTCTAATGATTCCACTAACATTGCTTGTGGACCTATAGGGACCTTGCTCATACGTTCTAGCACTAGTTCAATTGATGCATCAGCTGGCAAGGTAACCAATACAGCTCTGGTGGCAGCGTTACAGTTTTCCAAAGCACATTGTCGCAACAGTGCAGCTTTTAGAGCCGGAGGCGTATTTGCCTTATTCAAGGCTGCTGTGAGCCTATCCACAAAGGCTGCAAAAGGCTCTTGGGTTCCCTGTTTGATTGACATATATGATGGAGTGGCTGGAGCTTCCCTTACGTTTGACAGGGCTTCCCGAGCGCAACGCATGGACTCCAGACATTTCTCGGGACCCATTTCCATCTGCATTGTCACATGTGCAAAGGGTCCTGTGCCCATCAATTGATCTACTGTAACGTCAGCCAGCGGGTCCCCGTGTGCCCGTGCTGTCTGAGCCGAGATGTCACACAACCTTTGCCAGTGTGCATGCCATAACAATAACTGCGAGGGGGTTAACGCCATACGAAATACCCCTTTAATATCTTCTGGCGTTAACACATGCGTATTCCAGATGTAATTTAACAACTGCGGAACTGGTTCACTTTGTACCCCTGATTCACTGACCGTTGCTCGTAACTGCATTAACAGTTTCCAGTCTAAAGCATGATAGGCAGCTTGCTGTCCTCCTGGTACAGGTGTAAAAATAACCGGCAAAGCCTGCATACCAGCGGCAGCAGCAACCACTTCAAAATTTCCTTCAGCTGCAGCGTGAGTAGCTAATGAGCTCCAGTCTATTCTTGATAGCTGTTTCTTGGTAGCCAGTTTCCCGCTAGAAGATATAGATAACTTTTCTAACTCTGTCACAGGTGGAGGATCAGGAAACTCCACCTCCCCCTCCTCCTCCTCTGCAGCCTCCTCATCACTTAACAAAGGTGCAGCAGGTTCTGGAGGAGTAGGAGACGGTGATTTCACTGGCCTTTTCACTGTAACTGATGCACAGGTACTAGGAATTGCATCATATCTATAATCTATTGTAATTTTCCCAGGCTCTCTATCTGTTACCCCCTTGCTGGGCATTTCTTCCTCTAGGGTTGTTGTTGCCACAGCAGCTACTTTCTTTTCACAATGATATCTCTTTAAAGCATTTATGGTTTCTCTCCATGGTTTCAATAATTTCTTATATTCCTTACTTTCCTTCTTTTCATCTATAATAGCATCCCATAACATATCTCCATATTTTCTCCACTCATCTACAGAAAACAATTGCCCGGGACCCCCAAAGAATCCTTTGGCTGTGCCTAGTGCCACCAGCCCTGCCAACTGTTTAACACAATTGGCTCCGTTCTTTTCTAAAATTCTTTGTAATAACTGTAAAGCTACCTCTTTTTCCATATTTCCTTTCTCCTTTGATGTATGCTGGCCAGCGTTTTCAATGCAGCACTTCCGAAGAGGAGGTAGCGGACGGACGGCGAAGAATTCTTAGAATCTCCAGACGCGGCTTCTCTGTGCCCGCACAAACAAGCTTTCGTCCCCTGCTGGCTGCACGGCAGGACTTTTCCATCCATCTGCTCCTCTCTGCTGGTTTCCACAGGGAAAGTGTAAGTCCCTGTTGGCGTCTGGTGTTCCTGAGTCCTTGTGGGTCCCTGCTGGTCCCTGTTTGTCCCTGTTCGGGCGCCACTTTGCGGAGAGTTTCGAGCAGGGAAGACACGGAACACTCAATATGAGATCCTGCAAGCGTCTTCAATCTTTATTCCTAACAGGGCTCTTTTATATGATTTCTCTAACATATGCCTACTAGTCATTCTCTTATTGGTTACAGGATAAAAAGGCTACACTCCCATACTGCACATACTTGCAGTTACAGGCTACTTATTTTTACATTTCTTCAGCCACAACTTCTCTTCACAAAGTTCCTTACTTTCGTCGCCGTCTTGTCTCAGCAGAAATCTTCTTGCTTGCACAAAGCCTACACAGACTTGTGACCCTGTTCCACTAACCATTCCTCAACAGATTGGAGCAACTGGGATCATGCTGGGAGCAACTGGGAGTGACTGGAACCACACTGAGAGGAACCGGGATCATGTTGGGGGCAATTGGGGGCAATGGGAATGACGTTGGGAGTAACTAGGAGCAACCTGCTGGGAGGAACTGGGTGTGACTGGAACCACACTGGGAGGAGCTGGGATCATGTTGGGGACAACTGGGGCAATTGGAATGAAGTTGGGAGTGGCTGGAAGTGACTAGGAGCAACTGAGAGCAGAGTTGGATCAACTGGGATCATGCTGGGAGCAACTGGGAGTGACTGGAACCACAGTGGCAGTTAGTGGGATCATGTTGGGGGGAACTGGGGGCAACTGGGATGACGTTGGGAGTGACATTGGGAGGGACGAGGAGCAAATGGGAACATGATGGGAGCAATTGGGAGTGACTGGAACCACACTGGGAGGAACTGGGTTCATGTTGGGGGGAATTGGGGGCAACTGGGATGACGTTGGAATTGACGTTGGGAGTTACTAGGAGGACGTGGGAACATGATTGGAGCAACTGCCATCATGCTGGGAGCAACTGGGAGTGGCTGGAACCACACTGGGAGGAACTGGGATCATGTTGGGGGAAACTGGGGGCAACTAGAATGATGTTGGGAGTGACATTGGGAGGACTAGGAGGAACTGGGATCATGCTTGGAGCAACTGGAATCATGCTGGGAGCAACTGAGAGTAACTGGAACCACACTGGGAGGAAGTGGGATCATTGTGGGGGCAACTGGGGCAATTGGAATGAAGTTGGGAGTGACTCAAAGTGAGTAGGAGCAACTGGGAGCAGACTGGGAGCAACTGCGATCATGCTGGGAGCAAGTGGGAGTGAGTGGTACCACACTGGGAGGAACTGGGATCACGCTGGGAGGAAGTGGGAGCAACTGGAATGACGCTGGGAGTGACATTGGGAGGGACTAGGAGCAAATGGGAACATGTTTGGAGCAACTAGGATCATGCTGGGAGCAACTGGGAGTGACTGGAACCACACTGGGTGGACGTGGGATCATGTTGGGATCAGGTGGGGGCATCTGGAATGACATTGGGAGTAACATTGGGAGGCACTGGGAGCAAACGGGAACATGACTGGAGCAACTGGGAGTGACTGGAATTACTCTGGGAGGAAATGGGATCATGTTGGGGGGAACTGGGTGCAACTAGGATGATGTTGGGAGTGACTTGAAGCAACTGGGATCATGCTGGGAGCAAGTGGATCATGCTGGGAGCAACTGGGAGTGACTGGTACCACACTGGGAGGATCTGGGATCATGATGGAGACAAGTGGTGCAATTGGAATGAAGTTGGGAGTGACTCGAAGTGACTAGGAGCAACTGGGAGCAGACTGGGAGCAACTGCGATCATGCTGGGAGCAAGTGGGAGTGACTGGTACCACACTGGGAGGTACTGGGATCATGCTGGGAGCAAGGGGGTGCAAGCGGAATGACGTTGGGAGTGACATTGGGAGGGACTAAGAGCCAATGAGAACATGATTGGAGCAACTGGGAGTGACTGGAACCACTCGGGGAGGAACTGGGATCATGATGGTGGCAATCGGGGGCAACTGGGAGAACAGTGGGAGCAATTGGGACCGTGCTGGGGACAAGCGGGAACATACTAGGAGCAAGTGGGACCACACTGGGAGGGACTGGAAGTGACTAGGAGCAGCCGGGATTTTCCTGGGGGCAATTAGAACTATGTTGGTGGGCAACTGGGAGTGACTGGGACCACACTGGAAGCAAGTGAGATCATGCTGGCAGCAAGTGGGACCACACTCGGGGCAACTGGGATCATACCGTGAGCAACCAGAATCATCCTGGTAGTCACTTGGAGCATGCTGGGGGCAACTGGGATCGTATTGGGAGCGACTGGAATTGTACTGGGAGTGACTCTGAGCCTGCTGGGGGCAACTGCGACCATACTGGGTTAACTGGGAGCAAGTGGGACTATGTTGGGGGGGCACCTGGGACCATGCTGGGGTACCTGGGAGCAACTGGTATCATGCAGGGCAAGACGGGGATCATACTGGGAGCAAGTGGGACTACGCTGCTGGCAACTGGGATCATGCTGGGCGAGACTGGGATCATCCTGGGAGCAACAGGGGCGGAAGCCTGCCCCACCTCCCCGGTCAAGAAACGCTGAGCTGCTTGTCCGGACGCCTGGGTCCGCCGGGGTGCCCTGCGGCTGGGGGAGGAGCCATGCAAATTTATGCTAATGCCACCCCGCGGCTGCTTCTCCCCCTCCCGTCCCCTCTCTGCACCTCCAGGGCACCATCGAGACGCGGCCTCCGGCGGCGCAGAGCGGCCGCGCGGGCGCCTGTTGGTCGGACGGTGGGCGGGCGGGCGAGCCGAAATGACGTCATACGGGGCGACGCGGCGGGAGGTTTGAATCCGGGCGGCGGCGGCCGCAGGTTGTGGGGGGGTGTCGGGTGTGACGTCACGTTGGGCGGCCTGATGCCCTAGCGGGGCTGTGAGGTCAGGAGGGGGGAGCCGGGGGGTGTGTGTGTGACGGAGGGTGGGACCCGAACTTTTGGGTTCCCCCCCCCCGTGACCCCCCGAACACCCGGGGTCCTTCCCCCCTCCCCGCAGTGGGCGTGGCCTCGCCATGCCCCGCCCCAAGCCCCCCGCCCCCCCGCCATCGCCCCGACGGACCCCGCGGCCCCACAGGGAGTGGGGGGAGAACCCCACCCTATGGATCCCTGCCGCCCCCCCGGACGCTATAGTCCCTTCCCTGACCCCATAGAACCCGACCCTATAGATTTCTCCCTCCCCTTGTCCGTACCTATCCCCCAGACCCTATAGATCCCTCCCTCCCTTCCCTCCCTCTAGCCCTACAGATCCCCCCAGACCCTATAGATCCCTCCCTCCCTTCCCTCCCTCTAGCCCTACAGATCCCCCCAGACCCTATAGATCACTACCTTTCCCCCCTTGGACCCTGTAGATTCCGCCCCCCCAACCTTATAATTCCCTCCTTTCACTGAACCCAGCCCCTGTAGATTCCCCCAGACCCCATGGATCCCACTCCCCCTCCAGGCCCTAAAGATTTCTCCTGGAAGCTATATACACACACACACACACTCCCGCAGGACCCTATGGATCCCTGCTTCCCCCCAAGCCTGGACCATCTAGATCCCCTGGACTGCCTGGATCCCTCTGTTATTCCCTGCCCTGGGCCATATAGATCCCTCTGGACCCTATAGATCCCCCTGGACCTTATAGATCCCACTGTCACAGGAGGACCCGGTCATCTGGACATGCAGGCAGCCCCAGGTGTCCAGGTAACGGACCAGGGTGTCCAGGGCTAGATGCCCCCCCCGACCCAGATGCCCTATAACTCCCCTCAGCCTCATATAAACCCCATAGTTTTTCTCCCCCCTCGGGCCGTATAGACCTTATAGGCCACTCTTTCCAACCCTGTAGACCCTCCCCACAGTTCTATAGACTCCCCCAGCCCCATATGGACCATATAATCCCCCCCAGAGCCATATAGATCCTAAAACACACACACCCCCATATAGATCACCCCAGCCCCATAAAACTCCCACAACCGCCCCTCCAAACCCCATACAGCCCCCCCAACCCCATATAGAACACCCTTCTCCATAGAGACCCTCTACCCTCAGCCCCTCCCACACCTTTGTCAGGGTTTAACCCCAGCCGGCAACTCAGCACCACGCAGCCGCTCGCTCGCTTGCTTCCCCCCCACGGAGTGGGATGGGGGAGAGAATTGGGGGAAAAGAAGTCAAACTCGTGGGTTGAGATAAGAACAGTTTAATAGGACAGAAAGGAAGAAACTAATAGTGATAGTAATAACAATGCTAAAATGACAATAGTAATAATAAAAGGATTGGAATATACCAGTGATGCGCAATGCAATTGCTCACCACCCGCCGACCGATGCCCAGTTAGTCCCTGAGCGGTGATTACCCCCACCCCCACTCCCCCCAGTTTATATACTAGGCATGACATCATAGGGTATGGAATACCCCGTTGGCCAGTTTGCGTCAGCTGCCCTGACCGTGTCCCCTCCCAACTCCTTGTGCCCCTCCAGCCTTCTTGCTGGCTGGGCAGGAGAAGCTGGAAAATCCTTGACTTAGTGTAAACTCTCCTTGGCTCCTCCCTGTCTCCCATATAGACCCCTCCAAGGCCCATATAGACCCTAGAAACCCTCTGCCCAGCCCTATATAGACCCTATAACCCCCCTCCGCAGCCCCACATCCTCACCCCCAGCCACACAGAACCCCCCCCCGAGCTCCATATAGCTGCCCCCCGCCCAAGGCCATATAGCCCCTATAGGGCCTGGCCCCACGGCTTTGCTCGCCCGCAGCACTGAGAGCAGGTCGAGGGCCCGGACGCTGGCCCTTGGCGCTGGGGGGCCCAAGGGGGCTTTGGGGGGCCCTAAATGAGCTTTGGGGGGGTGGTCCAAGGCAGGTTTTGGGGTCTCCAAGGGAGTTTTGAGGTGCCCCAGGGTGATGGAGGGGATCCTTAAGGGATGCCCATCAGGCAATCACCCAGGGTGCTGAGATGGTGACGGGGGCAGATTGTCGACCTGGATGAGGAAGGAGCACGGCATCCGACTGCTGCAGTGCCGGAGAGGAAGAGGAATCCAGGAATCCAGGAAGCATCAAAACCTCCCCTAGCCGGGACCAAGCTGCACAAAGGGCACCAGCAGCCCACCCTGTCTCTCCTCCCAGTGCTGCCTCTGGCCAGGAAGAGCTCAGAGAGACCTTCCAGAGACTCGGACAGCTCTGCCGGCTGGCCTGCCTGCCCACAGGTCCCTCCAGGAAGAGCTTTAATCCGTGTTCAGCTTTGGGGATCGCCTTGCAGAAACAACACTCGTTTGGACCCAGCAGAACAGATTTGACGTTATCAACACTTACTTGATTGGATCATATTCATGGCTGGACTGCGTCATCATAGCTTTTATTTAATCTTCTTCGGAAGCTTTGGCTTCAGCCAGATTGGCAGTCTGTTTAACAGGCAATTATTTGACACGCACATTAGAAACACGTTTAAGCCCACACAGCCAAAGACAACACCGCTCACCCAGTCCTGTAAAGAGCAGCACAACGCTAGCAGAGGTTGCATGAAAACAGCTGCTTAGAGACAATACCGTTGTCCTGAAGATGTTCTGGGGAGCCCTTACACCGTTATTACATGGTGTTTGTGTGCATGTTAACCTACCTGACAAGAGCGTTCTTGGGCACTCAAAACCTTAGGCTCTGTTTGTACCTTACAGAAAGACTTGCGTAACCAATCCAATGGTCTTCCAGGTGGACCGAAGGCATATGTAGACAACATGACACGATCCAGTATTTTTAAGGTGATTTTTAAGCTCCAGCCTCTTTGAAGAAGACATCCACTGTACATTTAATTCAGAAAGATGCATGCAAGTATCCTTATTTACATTTTGCAGCATTAAAAAAAGGGACACACAACTTTTTGCTTGCTGAAATGCAGCTTCCCACACAGAAGCATTAAAAGCAAGCAATCTGTTTAGAATCCCTCAGCAAGACAAAAGATTCTTGTCACTACAAATTTGACCATCAGGTGCTGGAGGCAGTCCACACTGCATGCTTCCCCCTCTACTAACTTCTTCATATTAAGTGATTTAAGTACAGGAAGCACAACCTGCATTTTTTTTCCAGTTGACTGTGTCCTTTTCACATACAAATTGTAATATCAACCTTATGCAGAAATAGACCTTTCAAATTAATGAAGCCAGCTGTTTTTTCAAAGCAGTATTTGTTCCAATGTTTTTATTTCACACTAGTCCAGATCCAAGCAGGGTCTAAGGGAGAGGCTGTAAAGGATGGGGACCTTCAAGCACCTAGCATTCAGATCAACCACTCATGGTTTTGTTTTTATATGCGGTCATTGCCAAAAGCATCCAGCTACTTTCAACACTCTTTTAAATGGATGTTTCATGGATACCGTTTTTTTCTCCGCAGTAACGTAATCCAGATCAACAGCTATGAACGCAGGCATCCAGGGAAGGACCCAGGCGTCCGGGGATGCAGGCAGCAGGAGGACCCATTCATCTGGACATGCAGGCAGCCCCAGGTGTCCGGGTAGTGGACCAGGGTGTCCAGGGGTGCAGGCAGCCCCAGATGTCTCAGCACACAGGCAGCAGGCAGCCCCAGGCAGCCCCTGCCCACAGTCCTGTGGACTCCCCAGCCCCTTATAGACCATATACTACCACCTCCGGCACCATATAGACCCTAAACCACCTAAATAGATCATCCCAGCCCCATAATACGCCCATGACCACCCCTCCAAACCCCATACAGCGTCCCCAACCCCATATAGAACACCCATCTCTAGAAGAGAATTGGGGGAAAAAAAGTCAAACTCGTGGGTTGAGACAGGAACAGTTTAGTAGGACAGAAAGGAAGAAACTAATAATGACAGGAATAACAATACTAAAATGACCATACTACTACTACTGCTACTACTACTAAAAGGATTGGGATATACAAGTGGTGCATGCTTGGGTCCCCTCCCGGACTCCTGGGTCCCCTACCAGCTCCCCGAAGAGGAGGCGACCGATGGTGTAGAAGGGGAAAACCTCAAAGGGGCCCAGGGGGGCCTATGAGAGACTGAAGGAGTTAATGTCTCAAACACTGCGGGGGGGCAAGTTCTGCTCAACTGACCGACTCCCCATAGCAAGGAACCCCAGGGCAAAAGCAGCGGATCAGCACCCATCAGCAACAGGAGGGGGGTGCCGGAGGGTGCCCAGCTCCCTGTTCTGATGTGCTGTTCCGGTACACTCAGCAGCACAGCTCACCCTGCATGGCCAAAGACCGCGTCTGCAGGGAGGGGGAGGTTATTCCCCAAACGACCCCCAAGCCCAAAAGCTCACCAACTGATCAGGACACCTAATGAGTTCGAGTGCCCGCCCGAAGGAGGGCCAAGGAGGAGCACACAAACTGAAGCCCCACGTCGTGCGCAAGCCCACCGGGACTGGAGCCCTCGGCAGACTGGCCCAACGCTGGACCCAGGACCGGTGAAATCTTTCTCTCTCTGTCTTGTTCTCTCTTTCCTTTTGCTTTCCCACAATCCCTACGCCTCCTCCCTTTATAAAGGGATAAACCGCTGACCAAGTCTGGGACTGGGAGTGGATTCAGCCGCCCCCAGGCTCTTCTCTGAGAAGGAGCCTAGAAAGCAAGGGGGTCTGCTCTGAACCTCCTGACCCAACGGGAGGGATCTCCTTCTGCCCTGAAGTGATGGACATGGTCACCACAGGCGACACGGGTCCCTGAGGTAGCTCCGCTCCAACTCCTGTTGTGAGAAAGCCCACCGCCTCCTGTTCTACCTCCCAAGTTCAGTTTCACCTTAATTTAGCCTGAGGGAATGCCGAATTCAACAGGACCCCCTGGTCTGTCCAGCCCTGGTCGTGACAGGGGCCCACTGTGGGAACACAGCTCCTGCGGGGTGGTGGTGGGGGGGGTGTCAGAAGGGGGTTTGGGGGGCACAGGGGGGTATTGGGAGACCCCAAGGGAGTTCTGTGGTACCTTAAGGGGATTTTAGGGTGTCCTAAGGGGATACAGGTGGTCGAAGGGGGCTTTGGGGGGCCCTAAGTGAGGCTTGGGGGGGATGGTCCCAGGCAGGTTTTGGGGGTCTCCAAGGGAGTTTTGGGGTGTCCCAGGGGGATAGAGGGGTCCCTAAGGGGTCCAGGCCCCCCCCCATGTGAGAGCATAGTTTCGGGGGGAGTGTTGGTGTCTCCAGCGGGGTCCTGGGGGGCCCTAAGCAGGGGTTTGGGGACCCTGAAGGGGTTTTGGGGTGGCCCAGAGGAATATAGGAGACGTTTAGAGGGTATTGAGGTGTCCCAGGGAGATATAAGGGGCCTTTAAGGGGGTTTTGGGGTCCCCATGGGTGGCATTGGGGGTCCTAAGGGGGTTTTGGGGAGCCTAAGGGGGTTTGGGGTCCCTAAGAGGGTTTGAGGGTCCCAAGATGGTATTGGGGTCCCTAGAGAGGATATTGGGGTGTGCTAGGGTGGGGCACTAAGGGAGCTTTGGGGATCTCTAAGGGCGTATTGTGGATATTGGGGGACTCCAGGGGAATGTTGCAGGGTCCTGAGGGGATATTGGGGTTCTTTAAGAGGGTTTCGGGGCACCCGAGGGGGATGGGAGGGGCTCTAAGGGTGATTTTGGGGTCCCTAATGGGATGGGGGGGGGTGGGGGTCCCGGGGCAGGTTTGGGGGTGGCTGGGGGGGGATCAGTGTCTGGGGGTCCCCAAGGGGTAGGTTGTGGTTTGCGGGGGGTGCAGAGGCAGGTTTGGGGGTTTGGGTGGGGGGTGTCAGCTTTGGGGTGCCCCCCAAACTCACTGCCCCCCCAGGCACACGTGCAGGACGGCCCGTGCCGGCAGGTGAGGCGGTGGAGGTGCAGCGCCCAGCAGACCCCTGCCCCCCCCCGCCCTTTACCAGCAGCAGCAGCGCGACTGCCATTCCTGGGGGGGGGGCAACGTGGGGTGCACCCCGGAGGAGTGCCTATATTCGAGGGGGGACCCGGGAAGCCACACCCCCTTGAAGCCCCGCCCCCAGCCACACCCTCCATCACCCCCTCAGTACCCCCATCCCCCCCAAACTGCACCCCCAAGGAAGAGGTGCCCCAACCCCCGCCCTGCACCCACGGGACCCTCCTAGAGCCCTCTCAGCACCCTGAGGACCCCCCCCCCATCTCCCATAAGACCCGCTCAGCACCCACGGCCCCACCCCAGGCCCCCTTCCTGGCACGTAGGGTCCCCCCCCAGCACCCCTAGCACCCCCTCAGAGGTCCCCCCAGCACCCATAGGACCCCCCAATGTCCCCCCCAGCACCCATGGCCCCCCTGCCAGACCCACCCCAGCAGCAACAGCAACCCCCCGGGGGGGCAGTTCAACAACACCCATGTATTGGGTTGCCTGCAGTGGGTGGGGGTGTCCCTCAGACCACCCCCACCTCCAGCCCCTGCTGGCACCAGGCCAGCTGCAGGTCCTCCGGGTTGAGGGTGACGCAGCGGGCGTGCAGGGAGCAGAGGTGGGCATCCTCCAGCAGCCATGGGACCCCCCCCCGATGTCCCCCCAGCACCCATGGGACCGCCCCCGCAGCACCCCCGTCCTGCAGGGCCACCAGTGCCATGCGCTGCCACCAAGAGCCCACCCCCCCTAGGGAAGAGCAAGCTGATCTCCCACACCTGGGGACACGGAGACACTGGGGGGGACACCATGGAGACACGCAGGGGGGCACCCTGGGGACAGCCTGGGGACACCCTACCCCAGGGCAAGGGACACCACCCTGGGGATGGGGACATGGGGGACACCACCCTGGGGACACCACCCTGGGGATGGGGACATGGGGGACAGCATGCCCTGCGGACAATGCCGGCATGGGGACGCTGTGGCTGTGGGGACATGGGGACAGTGCCACCATGGCCGGAGGGGCACAGGGGACACCATGTCCTGGGGGACACCGTCGGGGGGCAGGAGGGGACCCAAGGACATTTGGGGGGGACAAGGACACCGTGTCATGGCGGGAGGGGAGGGCACCTGCGTCATGGCGGGGAATGAGGACACTGGGGGCTGTGACGGTGCTGGGGACATGGGGGTCCCACTGCGGGGGGATGCTGGGGATGGCAGGGGCCCGAGAGGATTTCGGGGGTCCTGGGCCGGGGGGGTGGGGTTCAGGTTCAGGGCAGGGAACAGGCCAGAGAGATGATGGGACAGAAGAGAGGGGTGCCGATTGTGATAAATTTATTTTATGTGTTTGTTAATCAAACCGGTTCTGTAAAGCCTTGCACAGTGCGTCAGTTTTTGCAGGGCAGTGTTGGCCTTTGCAAGCAGGTGCGATTGGAAACTTTGTAACTGCAATGTCTTGCTAAGCCAGCAAGCTGTATTAGCTTTCAGTGCCTAATAAGGATGTATTTGAAAGTACGCATGCTCCAGATGACCAGAAGCACAGAAGAAGACTACGACTCCCCCAGTAACAAGGCACCAGAGATACTAAACAAGCCCACGTGGGCCCGGACTCTGGACTCTAACCCAGCAACAAAAAAACTATAAAAGGGGGACTCTGAAGGGAGGGTGGGCGCGCCCTTGGTAGAGCGGAGACTGCCCGGCCGCCCAGCGCTGTTTTGCCTGTTTGCTGCTTGCTTCAGTAAAACTTTGGATTATCCACGGACTGACGGCAAGACCGAGGGCCGGGGAGCAGGAAAGAGGGAAAAGCCGAGGCAAGTCCAGGGAGAGGTGGGGTGGCAGAGGAAGAGAGAGCCTTGGAGGAGAGGGAAAGGGGGGTCAGGGAGCAGAGCCCCGTCCCAGAGAGGAGGAGAGGTCCAGGTGTGAGGGTCGAGCCCCAAGGGACGGTCCTGAGAGCCTGGGCAACGCCCCGAGAGACCCAACATGGACGTCGCGGGGAGGGGCCCGGCGTCCCTTCTCCTGACTGACGGGGGTCTCGGCCACTCCTGGAACAGGGGCGGGAGAAGCTTCCAGAAGGCCAGGACCTGGGGCCGACAAACAGGGGCAGGCAGGAGTGAGAAACACCCTGTCTCACTCCCTCCCGACACCGAATTCCCCGGCTGGCAGTTGCGACGCTGGAGCCGGGGCTGGTGAGCTCTCTCCCCCCACCCCCCTTTCTCTTCAAGTTGTTAAGGCAAGGCCTTAACCTTGGTTTCCCAGAGAGCCACATCGCTTCGGTAGAAGCTAGACCTGTGAGGGGGCCAATGTTGACAGAATATTCGTTCTCTAGGCTTCTCCCCTCAAAGTGGGTGTCTGTGTGTGGACCTGGAGTGTAACCTCACCTTAATCCACACGGAGGGGTTTTGCAGATCTCGGTCCCTTCCCCCCTCCCCACAGGTGGGACGTGACAACCGGGGAGCAAGAAAACTTACGCGGAGGGAAAGGGGATGGGGCAGGGAGGGACTGGGACACAGAAGAGGGGTGACGTGACCCCAAGGGCCCAGGACTCGCCCGAGTTCCTGCTCTCTGCCCTGCCAGGCAAAGTTTAGAGTTCAGGCACTTCTTTCCCTCATCTGTCTGTCCTTTCCTCCCTTCCTCTTCTGTAGCTCCACTCACTCGACTGTCCTCCACCCAAGAGAACACGCTGGTGCCTTGCAGCTCTTACAACACGAGGCTTCCTAGGTACACAGCCCTGCACGTGCGCACACACGCTCTGCGTGGCCGTACTGTCATTTTCCTTCCTTCCTTGTACAGGGAGCGGGACAGAGAGGTGCGGAGAAAGGAAAAAATAGCACGGGGCTCTGGGACAGCCGGAGAGGGATTAGAAAATACAGGCAGAGAGTCAGAGAAAGAAAGAAAGAGGAGGAAGAAAACAGCGATGGACTAAAGAGAGAGCGGGAGGCATAACAACTGGGGGCAGGGGGCTGGACAGAGAGTGATGGGGAGGGACCACAAAGAGCAGTTCTGGGCAGCTGCCCCCATTTCTTGAGCACTCCCCAGGAGCCTCGAGAAATGTGCTGCCTGCAAAAGCCCTGCCTGGGGCCCAGTCCTGCGCCCTGACACTGGTGACAGTCACCACCTTGCCGAGTGTTCAGGACGGGGGAAAAAAAGGCCAGCTGGGGGGAAAAAGCTTACCCAGCTGTGTTTTTGTTTGTTTGCTTGTTGGTTTTGCTTTTAAAAAAACCTGTTTCCGCTCTAAAGACCACCTGCAAGGAAGAAGGAACCAGGCGTAGCACGCTGGACACATTTAAGGCCCGAACCCATTCAACAGCCACACAAACCACCGCTCACTCACGCTGCACACACTCCACCACCTGCCTGCAGGTACAAGCGGCCGCCCTTGTTTCTTGAGTGCTCCCCAGGAGTGGCACCACCAGGTACCTCAGAAAACCGTGCTGCCTGCAAACACTTGAGCACAGCTTAATTCTGGGCAGTTTTTCCTCTTTTTAGGCCTGCTGGCTGAAGACCCATCTGTCAAGCGGTGGCTCAGGACCACGGCAGGGCCGGCAGCACTGCTTTCTGAATCCTGTGGCAGCGATAGGCAGAGGGACAGGTTGTCAAATCCCAGGGCTGGGTATGCGTGCAGGCTGCCAGGGTCAGCCCTGCCTGGTTTTTCCCAGTGAAGCCCCAGCTGGTGTCGGCCCCGTGCTGCAGCCCTGGGGCAGAGTCTCAAGGACCCGGGCATTTCTGCAGGCGCTGCACTCTGCTGGGCCCCACCGCCGGCTGCCCTGGGCTTCCCCCGTTCTCTCAGCTCTGCTTTCTGCCAGCGCAGGCTGCGTGACAGAATGGCTTGCCCGCTCCCCCCAGCCAGTCCTGACCCATCTCTGCAGCTCGTACGGGGTGTCCACGTCACACAGCTGATTTGGGGGTGGCAGGTCTCTCTTGTGGCACCCTGGGGATGGGGCAAAGCAAACCCTCATTGCTACCTTTTGATCTTGTCCGCAGGGAGAGCAAGAGACGTGCTGTCTGCTGGAGAGCATCCTGCACGGAGGTGACAGCCAATTGCACGTGACAGCAACGCTGGGACCTGCCTGACAGCAAAGGTGCCCGGTGGCCGCAGAGCAGCCCAGGTGAGCTGGTTCTCTTGGAGGCCACCAAAGCAGCCTTCCTCCACCCCTGGTTTTGGTGAGATCCGGAGCAGCGCAGGGATGTTTCTCAGGCATTCCGGCCTGAGGAGGGCTTGCCAGTGCCGCCGTGGTTGGGCAGTGGCAGTTCTGGTGCGGTCTGACTCATTTCTGGTGGGTTGGTGTGTAGGTAGGTAGGTAGGGAGGACTTGCGGTTAATGGAAGATGACTGCCAGATGTCTGACGGGCAATTGTGGGGAGAGGTGAGAGGTTTTCTGGCCCATAGGTAATGACTGCCAGAGGACGAAGTGTACTTCTGAATGTATGTGGACTTCCAAATTCATGGTCATTTCTCCTGCCTTGAGGAAGAGCTATGGGAAGACACCAGCCACACGGAAGGACAAGGGTTTCCCAAGGGAACGTGGCTCTTTGGTTTTTGCTCATGAGTAAAAAAGCTGCGGGGAGGCTGCTATCGTTAAGTTCAGTGACGTTTTGTAAAGTGCTGGACTGAGTGTCGCGTGACTTGAAGCATTGCTGAGAAATGGTGGAGGTTTGTCTGTGCGTTCTGGATGCTTTGGGTTTGAACATGTGCTCGTGGTGGTGACTTCATGCAGTCCTTGGCTCCTACCTCAGGGCACAATGTGTGCTTAGGGTGAGGTTCATCATCCATGACAGTGGACGTGAACCTTGCCATTTCAAATAGATTTCTTGATCATTTTGGATTTGGGGGGGGCAATTTCTTGTCAGCTCCAATTCGATCATCCTTGGTTTTGCCTCTTCACGTGGCAGGTGAAGAGCTCGTAGGGGGAGCAGGAGGAGGGTCATCACTGCTGTTTCCACGTTGGTCGCTTGTACTGGACTTACCAGAGTCATCTTCCATCTGCAGTTTCTTTGCAGGCATTTCTTTAAGCCGCTTCTGTTTTGTGAAGGGTAGTGGACTGAATGGGAGACCTTTTGTTCCTCATTTGTGCCTCAGAGTTTTACCTGTCATTTGTTGTCTGTCTGTTTGCTTGTGTCCTGGTTTCGGCTGGGATAGAGTTGTCTTCCTAGTAGCTGGTATAGTGCTGTGTTTTGGGATCAGTATGAGAAGAATGTTGATAACACACTGACGTTTTCAGTTGTTGCTAAGTAGTATTTATACCAAGTCAAGGGTTTTGCAGCTTCTCATGCCCAGTCAGCAAGAAGGCTGGAGGGGCACAAGAAGTTGGGAGGGGACACAGCCAGGACAGCTGAGCCAAAGTGGCCACCGGGGTATTCCCTACCATGTGATGTCATGCCCAGTATATAAGCTGGGGGGAGTGGGGGTGGGAGGAGTTGCCACTTGGGGACTAACTGGGTGTCAGTCGGTGTGTGGTGAGCAATTGCCTTGTGCATCACTTGTATATTCCAATCTTTATTATTATCACTATTGCAATTGTATTATTGTTATCATGATCATCAATTAGTTTCTTCTCTTCTGTTCTATTAAACTGTTCTTATGTCAATCTCAGCTGGGGTTAAACCACGACAGCTTCTTATTTGCGGTGCTTGGTTTAAAAAGCTTATTGTAGCTCTCTGGATTTCCTTCCTTAAAGGAAGTGTCTAGGATTTCTACCCAGGAGTGAGATGTCCAGAAAGGACTGTTGTCAGTGTTTAAGCCCACCCAGCAACTAAGCACCAGGCAGCCGCTTGCTCACTTCCCCCCCCCCCACCTCCCACCCAGTAGGATGGGGGAGAGGATTGGGGGGAAAAAAAGAAAAACTTGTGAGTTGAGATAAGAACAGTTTAATAGAACAGAAAAGAAGAAACTAATTAATGATAATAGTAACAATAATAAAATGACATTAATAACATTGAAAGGATTGGAATCTACAAAACAAGTGATGCACAGTACAATTGCTCACCACTCGCTGACCGATGCCCAGTTAGATCCCAAGCAGCAGCTCACCCCCTCCGCCCAACTCCCCGCAGTTTATATACTGCACATGACGTCACACAGTATGCAATACCCCTTTGGCTAGTTTGGCTCAGCTGTCCTGGCTGTGTCACCTCCCAACTTCTTGTGCCCCTCCAGCCTTCTTGCTGGCTGGGCATGAGAAGCTGGAAAATCCTTGCCTTAGCATAAATACTACTTAGCAACAACTGAAAAAATCAGTGTGTTACCAGCTGAACCCAAACATAACACTTTACTGGCTACTAGAAAGAAAATGAATTCTATCCCAGCCAAACCCAGGACAGCTGTCCTTGTACACTGCTGTCAGCCTTCAGTCTAGAGAAATGTCTGCTAGTGGTGTGTGCTTAACGGTAATGTAACTCAAGTGCATCTGAAGTGGGGACCCTTTAGAGTAGAGAAGAGAATGTGAGAAACGCTTCAATGATATGCAGCTAGTGAGGATGCAAGTACCTGCTTTAACCTTTTTTTTTGGTTGCTTTTGCATTCTTTGGCAATATCTACTTGAAAGTCTACTTCAGCAAAAGACAAAGAAATCACTCCTGATTTCTGTGTCTGAGTAAAAGAACTAACGTGATCATACGGAGAACTGATGTCAAGAGCCATTTTTTTGCGATTACTGGATATTGCATCTGACTTGTCGTGCTTTCCCTGTGTGTAGGGTGGTGGTTTGTGCCTGGCACTGATCTGTGCTGCCGGGTCCGCATCCCTGTTGGTTGCCAGATGGAAGGCAAAGGGTGATGGGTTAACCCTGGCTGAACACCAGGTGCCCACCAAAGCCGTTCTATCACTCCCCCATCCTCAGCTGGATAGGGGAGAGAAAATATAACAAAAGGCTCGCGGGTCGAGATAAGGACAGGAGAGATCATTCACTATTACCGTCACGGGCAAAACAGACTCAATTTGCAAAACATACTCAATTTATTACAAATCAACCAGAGCAAGGTAATGAGAAGTAAAATGAAATCTCAGAACACCTTCCCACCACCCCTCCGTTCTTCCTGGGCACAACTACCCTCCCGGATTTCACCACCAAGCCCCCCCAGCGGCACAGGGGGACAGGGATGGGGTTTATGGTCATCACACGTTATTTTCTGCCGCTTCACCTCCTCAGGACGAGGGCTGATCACACTCTTCCCCTGCTCCAGCGTGGGGTCCCACCCACAGGAGACAGTCCTCCACGAACTCCTCCAACGTGGGCCATTCCCACGGGCTGCAGTTCTTCACGAACTGCTCCAGCATGGGTCCATTCCACGGTGTGCAGTCCTTCAGGAGCACACTGCTCCAGCGCGGGTCCCCCACGGGGTCACAAGTCCTGCCAGAAAGCCTGCTCCGTGGGCTCCTCTCTCCACAGATCCGCAGGTCCTGCCAGGAACCTGCTCCAGCGCGGGGTTCCCACGGGGTCACAGCCTCCTTCGGGAACCCACCTGCTCCGGCGTGGGGTCCTCCACGGGCTACAGGTGGAGATCTGCTCCACCGTGGACCTCCCTGGACTGCAGGGGGACAGCCTGCCTCACCAGGGTCTTCACCACGGGCTGCAGGGGAATCTTCGCTCCGGCGCCTGGAGCATCTCCTCCCCCTCCTTCTGCACTGACCTTGGTGGCCGCAGGCTTGTTTCTCTTACATGTTCTCAGTCCTCACTCCGGCGGCAGTTTCTCTCCGTCCCAACTTTTTTCCTTCTTAAAAATGTTATCACAGAGGCGTTACCACTATCACTGATTGGCTCGGCCTTGGCCAGTGGCGGGTCCGTCTCAGAGCCGGCTAGTATGGGCTCGCTCTCTCTCGAACACAGGGGAAGCTTCCAGCAGTTTCTTACAGAAGCCACCCCTGTAACCCCCCCCCCGCTACCAAAACCTTGCCAAACAAAACCAATACAGTTATCCTCGTTAAAGTTTACTTGTCTAATTTCAGAAACTGTCTACATCGACTCAAAAATGAAACCCCTGCTAATCTCTTTGTGCACTGGTAGAGAAGCAGTGCGGGGTTTTCAGGGCAGTGCCTATGCAAGAGCCTTTAGGAGATCCTGTCCCTTGACTGTCAGATGGGGCAGTGAAGAGTTTGAGAAAATGATGGGTGTTTTGGTCTTCACCAAAGCAGTTTTTTTTTCTTTTGTAGCTTATGTTTCTTATGTAAGAGAGCTGTGTGTCTGGGAGGAAAGACTGTGGGTAGAAGGGAATGTGCTTAGTTAGAGGTCAAAGGAAGGTACAATCAAGATGTAAGGAAGGGCCAGCATAACTGTTCAGAGTTTTTGTTGTTTAAATGTTGACCTCAACTTTTACCAAAATGGATTTGCTTGCGCTTTTCTTCTCTTTGAGTTCACGCGTGGGTACAGGAAAGAAGGTAGCAGATGTACACACTAGATGAACCCCCTTTTTATTGTCAGCCATAAAGGTGCCTCTCAGCTGGGAGCCTGAGAAGTATCCCCCATAAGAATGCTTGACTCCTTATATGCAATCTGAAGGCTACTCACATATTCATTTTTACAGTCTAAAAAACCCTCTTGGCTTTGGCCGTGAGATCACCTGTTACCATTCCCTTTCGAGTGTTTGTCCACACAACTCCCGCATGCAAGCAGGCTAAATGCCTATTTATTAGCTGTGTTTGCACTATTTTGTTGCAACTTTGCCACTTTCAGCTCGTTTCTGTCTGGTCTCTTCTAACAGCAGACCCACCTGCATAGGCAAGGTCACTGTCGGTCAAGTTCTCTTGCACGTGTCTTCAAAGCCATCTTCACGTAGGAGCTTTTTCTTACGTAGCATAATCTGCTGGTCAGCTTTTTCACCAGGCTAGTTCAAAGCCTACACAACAGGATGCGCCTGCTGCCTGACAAGTTTTCTTTCTATCCCACAGGAGCTCGATGGTGATCAAGCCATCTCTAGCTTTCCTTGGGAGACAGGGAGGACCAAAGTTCTCGTATCACAGCTTGGCTTGGTCGGGATGGCAAACTGAAAAGCAGGTGGTGGCCCGAGACGCACCTTTCCTGGGCTGTGAGCTGTGCAAAGGCCAGCAGAAAGCTCTGGGAACACTGGGCACATAGGCCAAAGCGTTCCTGCTGGTACGCCAAGTGTCGGCAGCCCGAGCCCTGACATCTGGAGACCGATGTTTCACGCCAGCAGGGCAGGGGAAGGTAGAGTTGCCTCCTCTCTGACAGGAGGCCGCCACGCTTTGGAGGGGGGCGGTCAGAGCAGGTGCCTTGGCTTTCTTCTGGCCTTCATGTGGTTCTCGTACTCCTGGACGGCCCCATCTCTGTTGGCAGTCTTTCATCAACAGGGGTTTGCAGAAGTGGAAGTTGTTTCTCCCTCGTGGTGGGAGCACTCACCGGGGCTTTGTTGTCAGAGAAGCAATGGGGAGCGCTCCTGGTTGGACGCAGCTCCCTTGGCAGATGCTTGTGCTCGTTTCTCGGCCCCAAGGTCTTCCTGGTGCCTTCCCCCCACGCAAGCTGTGCTGCTGGCTCTTGTGAAATGGAAGTACGGCGGGAGGGTGGTTTTACCACAGCTGGGAAGTTCCAGTCAACCCATCAGGGAAGTTTTCTTCCTGGTTCTTGCAGTTACAGGTTTTCAAACAACCCGTCAAAGAAGTTTTCCAAGGAAATGTGACTGAGGGGAGCGCAGGGATGAGCTCTCATTGCTCTCTGTGTGGATTGTGTCTGTCCTCAGCCAGCATGCAGTAGCTTTCAGATGAGGAATGGGCCTATTCCAGGCTGAAGTGGGCAATCGGGATCCAAACTCAGGGGTTTTTAAGGCAATCAGGTGAAAATGTGTGGTTGGAGCCTTCTTGGTCGCTTACCCTTTGAATTCCGTGCTGTCCTCTAGTCTGAATCATGCAGTGTTTTTACTGAGGTGTAAAAATTAAAGGGAGAAAGCAGATTGTCCTCACCCACATAAACACCTTCTCCGCAGCTCAAGGTGAACAGACAAAATCTCTGGGGGTGCGTTCTTTTATTAAACGTGTATCAGATATCCAGCATTAGGGGAGCTGTGTACAGCGACTGGCTGCAGGTGCCTGGGGCTTGACCAGTGTCACCTGGAAGGGAAAAAGGAAAAAAAGGCGACCATGGGGACGTGTTTCCAAGTATATTTATTTGTAATTTCTCATTGTCCGTTGCTGTACATGTGCCTCAGAACATTTAGCTCGCACTGCTTCCTCCTCTTCTGCCCGTCTTACTGGGCCTGGTTGTCTTCCTCCACCGCCTGTTCCTACTCCTCTTCATTGTCATTCTTTTACCCTTCTTCTCCTCCTTCTGTCTGTCCTCCTGTTTGTTGTTGCTCTAGTTGTCCTCTTCCTCCCCCTTCCTCCCACTCCTCCTCCACAACTTCACCCTAATCCTCTTCTCCTGTTAGTCGTCCTTCTCCTGTTCAACCTCTTGCTCATCCTCTTGTTGCTTCTCATCCTCCTTCTTTTCCCCTTTCTCCCCCACCTCCTCCACTGCCTCCTCTTTGTTCTGTTCCTCTTCATCCCGTATGTCATCCTCCTCTTCCTTCTCTCTGTCTTCCTCCTCCTCCTGTTCCCATTCCTCTTCATTCTCCTTCTCCATTTTCTTCCTCATTCTCCTCTTCCTGCCCCTCTACCTCCTCCTCCTCCTTCTTGTCCTACTCCTCTTCCTCCACTTCTTTTCTCTCCTTTCACATGTTTGTTCTCCTCCTCCTGTTCGGTATCTTGTTCCTGTGCTCTGTTCCTCCTCTTGCCCATCCGTCTTCTCTCCCTGTTTTTCCTCCTGCTCCTAGTCCTGTGCCACCTGTTCCTTGTGGTCCTCCTCCACCTCGTCTTTCTCCTCCTCTTGCTCCTCCCCATGTTCTTACTCTTCCTTCTTTTCTCTCTCTTCTTCCTCCTTGTTCTCATTCTCTTTCTATGTTCCTGGTCCTCTTCATTCCCTTCCTCCTCCTCCTGCGGTCCACCAGTTCGTCCTGTTTGTCTTCTTTCTTTTTATTCTCCTCCTGTTTGTCCTTCTGTTAATTCTCTGCGATGGGGTCATCACAGCCTGGTTGGTTGGGTGTCTGGGACTCAGTGATGGCTCAAGGGATTCGATTCCCCATTTAGAAATGGGTTTCCATAGGCCCTTGCCTGGTGCCAGCGTGACAGAAATGACAGGCTGACAGTGGGGGTTTTAAAGGGTTTGTGGGTTAGAGAGAGCAGGAAAATCAGCTCGTTCCACTGGGTGTCCAGTGGGTACCTGCCCATTATTAAAGTGTCGTTATTTAAGTGCTGTTAGTTTGGTGTATATAGGGCAGGTGGAAGACCCACGTGGCTCCGTGAGGTTCACACCATTCCCATCCAGTTTGATGTGTATGAAGGCAGAAAGCCTCTGCCCCACGGGAGGGGAAGGTGTCATTTTCATTTCCTCCACCAATTAGCCCTCGGATGAGAAGAGGGAAAAAGTTCTGTTTGATTTTATAGGCGGTGCTCTGCGTGCTGCTGCGCTTCCCAGTTGTGTGCCAGGGTCATCAGAACCTGGCTGGCCAGGTTCCTGGGACCTTTGAGGCCCATAAGGAGCGAAAAAGTCAGCCTGGCACCCAGGAACCTTGAGGCTGATAGGGAGCGGGGGAAGAAGTCTGCCTGGTGCGCGGGACCTCCAGGGCCTGGTGCAGAGGGGAAAGGGGACTGATAAGTGGCCAGCTTGGTCACAGAGCATGGCTGTTTGCCTCATAAAATGGCATTCGTTTTGCTAACCGTCCTACGAGGTGTCAGGAGCATGGGGGTACCGGTCACAAGTGCAATTGTGAATTGCCTTTCTTAAGAACTGGGACGGCAGCAATGCAGGGCCCAAGTGCCAGGTTAGGCTTGAGGCTACTGCTTTTACCCTGGTTCTCCCAGGCAAAGCACAAGATGAGTGTTTTAGACTGTGTAACCCGTGGTAACCATATGCATCAATTCAGGGCAGAAGGAGGTCCCTCCTGTTGAGTCTGGAGGTTCGGAGCAGACCCCCTTGCTTTCTAGACTCCTTCTCAGAGGAGAGCGTAGGGGCGGCTGAATCCACTCCTAGTCCCAGACTTGGTCAGCGGTTTTAAGTCTTAAAGGGATGAGGTGTAAGGATTATGGGAAGGGAGAGGGAAAGAGAGAGCAAGGCAGAGGGAGTAAAAGGAAAAGAGAAAGATTTCACTGGTCCTGGGTCCAGCGTTGGTCCAGTCAGCCTAGGGGTCCAGTTCTGGTGGGGCTTCAGTTTGTGTCCTTTTATCATCCTTGCCCCTCCTTCAGGCGGGCGCTTGAACTCATTAGACTAGGTAAGCGTCATGTGCGGTTTGTGCTTTCAGAACCTTTGGGAAATGGATCGCTGGGCTTGGAGGTCATTTGGGGAGTAACTCCTCCTTCCCTGCAGACATGACCATTGTTGGATCTTTGGCCATGCATGGTGAGCTGCCCTGCTCAGCATATCAGATCAGCATAGCAGAACACAGAGCTGCACACCCCCCGGCATGGCCTCCCCATCCCGTTGCTGATGTCTGTGCTGATCTGTGCCGATTGGCTTCTTTTCACCTGTGGTTCCTTGCTGTGCAGGGTTCGTTGTTAAGCAGAGTTCGTCATTACGTAGAACTTGGCCCACCGCCATGTTTGAGACATTAACTCTTTCAGTCTCTCACAGGGCCTCTCCCCATCATCCGCCTGCCCGCCTGGGCTGCGAGGAGGAGCCGGGCGAGCATCACCTCCATCTGCCACGGTAGACGCTGTCGTGTCGCCTGGCCCCGACCATGTCCTGTGTCCACTACAAGTTCTTCTCCAAGCTGAACTATGATATGGTCACCTTCGACGGCCTCTACATCTCTCTGCGTGACCTCAAGCTCCAGATCATGGTCCGCGAGAAGCTGACGGCAGCCAGCTGCGACCTGCTGATCACCAACGCCCAGACCAAAGAAGGTGCGTGGGGGCAACAGGCACGGGGCCTCGGGGACTGCCTGGCTGGCGGCGTCGTAGACGACCCCGTGACGGCCATGGCCTGTGGGAGCCATGCTCTGCCCTTTGTGGCTCATCCCCACATAGCATGAGTCAGCCTGGGGCCCATCCTGCCGGTGTGCAGGGGGACCAGGAGGGCAAGCATTGCCAGGGATGAAGCGTGGTGGGAAGCGATAATGTGATTCGGCCACAAGCGGTAGCTGTGACTTGTGTTGGGGACCTCACGGAGCTGTTCTTTTGCTGTTGCTGATCTGACAACTACCTTCAGATCTGTGCTTTAGACGTGGAGCTAGGCACAGAAGAAAGCGTGGTTGATGGGCGACGTCTAGTGCTTACAAAAGTGTTGGTTTCCTGGAATTCCTCTAGGTAAAATGATAAGGAAATGTGGGAGGAGATCCTTTAATAACAAACCTCAAAGAAATCTTCAGAGAAATCTGGCAGACAAAGCTGAAAGTGATGGAAACAGAACAGATGGCTAATTTGAAGCAAAAAAAGTGGTTTTGGTGACTTAGTTTTGTCTTCAACTCATTTTACTCCACTGCATTGGTATATCAGTGATACAGATACTTCCTGAAGCTTCTGTAAGGGTGTTTTTGATGGGAAAATGCAAAAGTCCCCCAGTGGTTTTCTGAGCAAAGCTAGAGAGTACATTTTGGTGTAATATGTATGTATGCCAAGATTTTGGCTTATATGCGTAACCGTGAATTTCAGTGTTTATTAATCAGATCTAGATGCTTAAGCTCACCTTCAGAAGGTAAAGGAAAAATGTAGACCAGGATATTCTGCCTAAAAGGGGTGTTTGGAATTCTTCCATGTGGACATAAAGGACTGAGTTTTTTCTAACTTTGTCTGTGCTGGAGTCCTGCCTAAATGTTGAAATGATCTTGGAAAGAGCAAAGTGAACCTTGAGTGAAGATGGCCTACTTGCTCAGATTTTTCCAAGCACTCTAAGCTTTACAGTTCAGTAACGGTTACTTTTCATAATGGAGATCTAGTAGGAGAAGCAATGTTAATATCGGTTAAAAGGAAACAGGATTTTAAATAGCAGTGGGAAAAAATGATAGGAAGGACTCTTTTTAAGATGTTGGGAAGGCAAAATGGATGGTTGGGACCTATTTTAAAAATAGGGAGGGAGTGTGGGTGTCCTCTTCCAAGCTTACTATGGAGGCATGTTCTATAAAGGCAGAATTGCCTTCCAAAAGCCTCTAGGCCAGAATGATGCCTTCAAACTTGCCTCCTTTGAATTTGATCTGGATTTCTTGACCTGTCTTTTGTAATAGGATGTTCTCACAGTATTGTGGAAGAACTGCAAACTCCCGAACGCAGGTCTCTTGCACACTCTTTCCTGGCCTGTACCATTCTGACTCCAAACACTTGGAGAATGTGCTATTCTGCTTATCAGGCAAAATGCAAGAAAATAGAAAAGCAAAAATGGGTCTCAGAACTGGTCTCCGATGAAGAGTTTTAAGGAAGAATAGTGCTCCTAGAAGACTGTCTCTTGAATGCAGAACTTGCTTGAGTTCAGTGTTGCAGCATGCACTTGACAGTTTTAGCAGTGCCACAATGCGATGTCTTCAGAAAAACCCCATGCTAACTGTGAATGAAATCATCTGGCCTCACAGCTGATGTCAGTCTGTCTCTGTGTCTACTGGAATGTCTGCAGCACTGTGCAAACGTAGCATTTTAGAGAAGACTTTAAGCAACTTTTAAACCTTGTCCTTCACTGTGGCATATTGTGTTGCAGTGCTAGTACGGGGGATTGCTTTGATGAGAGCTCCGAGTGCAATTAATTCTTGGGCTGCCATGCAGCATTCTTTTGTAGAGCTTTCAGAAAGGGTATGGCGTTCCCCGTTTCCCAGGCTGAGCTGAGGGTAAGTCATGTAAGTACCCATTCAAAAACCGAGACGTTGCAGTGGAGCTCATGCACTGCCTGTCTGGCAGTCAGCTGCTTGGACTCTGTCAGCAGCAGGTTTGGGACCTCTCGGGGGTGTGCTGTCAGCTAGGTTAATGTCCCTTGGCCAGGTGCTTAGGGCAGGCTCCGTTTGGGACATTACCACGTTGCCTCCAGCATTGCTTTCGCTTTCCCAGTCACATGCTGAAGCAGCGAGCAGTGCCAATAAGACATGAAGGCATCAGGCGGTCTGTATAATCAGATTAATGACTGCAAGTATGCCAGATTTTATTGACTCATCCTTTCAGAGCAATACAGGTGCTCTTTTGGAGCACAGTACTGTGTGACAATAATGCAAATGAAAGCTCCATGAACTGTCTGACCTCCTGAGCTAGCTCATTCAGGAGATGATGATATACCAGTTGGAGGTGAGATCAGGGATACCTGCCTGGGTGGAAGCTGAAAATCCAGAAATAGGAGTCCAGTCTGTTCATCAGGATGTTTCAAGGCAGTGCTTTCAGTGCAGCTACACCGATGATTTGTTTGTCGCAAAGTGTGCAAGTGGTGTTGATTAGAAGAGAGCTAAAAACTCGCATCGTGAGAAGGCATATTTTTAAGTGCTAGGGGGAAAACGTGTTCTCGGGAGTTACCCTCTTTTCTGGTAGGGAGAGTCTGGCATGTTAGTAGTCCTTGTCAGCTCTTACTCTGCAAATCCTTTCCCCAGTAGCATAACAGCTGGTCGGCAAGGCATCTAAGGCTAGCAAAGGCTTTTCTTTGTCATTGCACATATAGGCTTGCCTTCTGATGACTTCTGTTCTGAAGAGCTTCTGTACTTTATCTGGGTGAAAATACTTCTCTGCATAGTGCTCGGAGAGGTGCTTTTGCGCGGCTGTCAGACTCCAAACGGTGGATTAAAGCAGGCCGTAAAATAAAGTAGGAGCTTTTTTCAGTAACCTGTTGATAGCATACATGTGACAGAAAGCTAGCAGTTTTTCAGAAGTATAGGTGAATTTAAAAATGGGATTGTTAAATTGTGCATTCAGTGCGAAGCAGAGCATAACCTGAGCTGCTTGTACTTTTTTGCAGGAAGAAGGTTGTGGACACTAATGCAGTAGCTGATGTAAGATTTCCGAGTCCGTATGAGGCAGCAGTCAAAGTAGCTCTTGTTTAACTTGTCTGCCTCCATGAAATACTTCTTTCCCTTGGGTCTTTCAAGCATACTAAATTTCTTGTCTTTTAGACTGTTATGTCTCTTCTGCTCTTGACTTTGAGATAACATCCAAATCTTCCTTGGCTTTTGCAAGCTTTCTGAGTTAACGGGATCCTTACTTTTAATGACAGGTCAGATTGACAAAAGCCCAGTAGCCCCTTACTGGCCATCTCTGCCAGTAAAACAAAAAACACGTGTTGTGCTATCAGGGAATAGGAATCAAGAATGTTGTTACCTCCAGCTTTGCTGAACATTTCTATTGGAGCGCTGCTTGGCCAAGTGTGAAAAGTAGCCTTGTTGGGCATGACGTCACCGCTCACTTTGCAGATGTGGAGTCACGAGGTGAGGCAGTGTGACACTGCTTTGCAGGTCCTGGTAGTTGCCGAGTCTCTGCTAGGGGATGCTGCTGCCCATGGGGAACAGGTTCCTGCTGGGAGACACCAGTTCAGTCTGAGAGCTGTTAGACTAAGCTGGCATCTGTTAAATTCAAGTTGAGAGGGACTTCAGGAATAGTGCGCCAGATTTAGTCCTTCCCTATTTAAAAAAAGAAAAAAGTTGACTTTTTAGGCGACATTGTTTGGCTTCACCTCTCATAAAATTTCATCACCAAAATTAATTCAGTTAATAGAGGCAAAGGAAAAATAAATGTATTAAAGCCAATTGGTATCAGGCCCCTTCACAGAACTAACTCAGCAATGGACTCTGCTGTATGTAAACACTCTTCCACAAATGCTCTGACACAGTGACCAAGCTGGTGGGATACTTCAGTACCAAATACAAATAGGTGCCGGGATAACTGTCCTATACAAAGAAAGCCTTTCCTTCACCGCGCTATTGTCACTCTTCAGCTGATCCATTTAAATGTGCACTGATGGACTTTTAAGGGGAATTCAGTTTTATATCAGTCTCTTCCTAGATGGCTGGACCTCTCTTCATGGTGCACTTAACAAGCGAATTGAAAACAATCATATATCACAAGATAGATATAGATAGATATATATATATATGCACACACATTCAAGGATAAGTCTATTCAGAAGGCAGGTGTCAATGCTTCTCTTCTAATGGTCAATGAATTGTCACCAAGTACTAGAAGAGGACTTAGTCCTCTTTTTGCATCACTGTTGGGCATGTTTGAATTGACCTCTGCAGGCTTGCATCATTTGTGAATAAATGCATTGGTTACTGTCCTCATGTATACAGTCTCTTCCTAGGCGAGGTGCTGCCACTTGTAAATCTGCTGCAGAACTAGAGTAATCCTCAGTTCAGCACAGGCGTAGCAAACTCCTGCCTTTTTGTGGAGCCGCTGTTGCTTGTCCTCTATGTCTGAAATGTCAGTGCAGCGGTTTGTGATCTGGCCCAGAAAGAACGCTCTGTATGACTCCATTCAGCAGGTCGAAACAGCTGGTTTGGGCTTCTAGATCTGCAGCTGCCATGATCTCCCAGTTGCCTGCCTGGGCCCCAGTACTGCTTCAGCTCCTTCTTCATCCAAAAGTCCCAGCGCAGGCCTTTCTTGACAGGTGGCTGTGGAAGGGTCAGAGTTTCTGCTTTGAGAAGAGCTCTAGGGGTTGCTTTCAGGATATATGACTTCTGTAAAAGCTTTTGTTTTCGTCATTAGTAGTCCTTTCTCCCACAAATTGAACCTCCTCGGACGTCCAGAGGAAACGTGCTGTTTGGATCCCTGGGGGGGAGGATCAGGAATTAGTTTCAGCTAAATGATTTCTCAGTTTTCTGAAGAAGCTTTCTGTCATTTGGAAATAGAAGTAAAATGTTCGTTTCATTGTTGAAATAATGTCTTCTGGTAGGTGAGTTTTGGGGTAAGAGAGATTCCTGCCTGTAGGAATAATATACTGAAAAATGAAGCATAAGTTGTGAAATATTCCTGTTTTGTGTGTGATCACTGGGCAAAATCACCCTGACAGAGCTTGACTAGATATAGAGCATCTTTGGTTTTCAGACCATTGTTCTGATTGGGTCTGCAAAGGTAAGAGCTTGTAATATTTAAAACTGTAGGCAGATTACAGGGAATGGCTGCTGATAGTGATTTAAAATATTTAGTCATATCCAGCTTGTATAAGGACAATATAAAAACCACTCTCATGGAGAGATCTTTGCATTTTAAGCTTACACAGTCAAAGTGTCTCAGGTAGTTTGTTTTTTTGATTGTTTGGGCCTTATGTAGACGGTCAGAAGGCTTTCCTCCTCTTCAAAGACTAACATGGTGTAAGCCCAGGCAAAGCACGGGTAGCTTCAGGCACACGCTCTTTTCAAAAGGCTTTTCACGGCTGTCGTCATAAGGAATTTTGTTTGAGTCTCTCAGCTCTGCAAAATGAATCACAAGAATTCATAGAATCCTAGACTCAGGGAATGGTTTGGGTTGGAAGGGACCTGAAAGATCATCTAGGTCCAACCTGCCTGCCACGGGCAGGGACACCTTCCACGAGACCAAGTTGCTCAAAAGCCCAGGGACGGGGCATCCACAACTATTGACACCCAATTCATGTCCCTTGGGTTAATTCAAACTAGATGATAAGCTTCAGAGGGGAGATAGCACTTTAGTTGGAGCCAGTTCTGCCCTACTTGTGAAAGCAAGCTCAAAACCCCCCCAGATTTCTCTGATCCAAATGCTAGCATTGCCGGTTTTGTTTCCATTTACATGTAGAGCGCTGAGCAGCTGAGAAGCGGCGGTGTTGATGGATTAAGCTCCAAGGAATAGACAGAGATGGCAGGCGCTCTTCTGTGTTCTGTCAGTCTTGGCCACTAGCAGCACGGGGGAATTGATACAGTTAACAGCTACGAAAGCAATGGCGCAGAGTTGTCATGCTTTAGCTGAGGGACTCTTTTGTTGCAGGGCAAGCTAGTCAGACTTCAGAATCTGGTTTATGCAGGTGAGACTTTGCTGTGGTTGGTTTTTCTCCAAAGCTCTGTTGGTTTTGTAGCCTAACAGAAGCAAAAGCAACTTAAGCTAGATCGGGGAAGAACCTCATGCATTAGCAGACTCCGCTTCAGTGACCTTTGAGACCATTTTGCTGTTGGCATTCCAACCATTTTAGAAACATGAAAAAGATTGTGCTGCTTGTGTTTGATGATCAAACCTGAAGGTTTCTTGAAATGTACTTTCAGTGTGTTGGGACCATAAAAGCACAATGTTACATATCAGATTTTGCTTTTCTATCGGTAAAGGGATTCTCTGAAATGTTGTGTAATTATGTATTGATATAGGTTCTCGTAAACTGGCAGATTCTTTTTCTGTATTGATGTTGTTTTCAGAATACACAGATGGTAATGCCCTGATTCGTAGGAACTCATCAGTAATTGTTAGAAGAATCCCTGCTGGAGGAGTTAAAGTCACCAGCAAAACCTGTGTTACGTAAGTATCCGTAAAGCATTGTATTCTTGGTTAGGGGTTTCAGTGCATTAACTTTCAAACTGATATGAGTTGACAAGAGGCATTCAGATTGTATCTTTCTTGTTAAAGCTGCTGTTAATTTTTGTTGTCATGGGCTAGATTTTAATAGATCTGTCGCAAAGCAGACTTACATGTTTTGGCCTGCTGGGAGATGGGGTTCAAACTGCAACAATGGTAGCTTTTAAGATGATTCCATTGGGTTTGTTCTTGGGGTTGATTCTTCTGAGAGCCAAGTTGTAGATCCCATTTCCTCTACGTGGAGAGATTCCTTATTTTATGTGTTTGATTTGATTGCTTTTATAGTAAAGACAGATAGGCATTGTTGTGTAAAGTTCTAATTTGTTCCCACCTCAGAAGAGTCTGATAGTCAGTGTTTGACTATTTCTTGCATTTGGGGGAGGCAGGGTGGGATATGGCAGGTAATCTTACCCCCCAAATGTGGGTGTTTTGCATACCAGACACAGAGGAAAGACCAAGGGTTGCCAGCTGGCAAACCATGCAAACCAGAAGTTCCATTCATAAGTGATTCCTGTTAGTTTCCTAAGGACAATGTCCATTTCAGGCAAGAGAAAAAGAACACTCTCCTAACGTGTATCACCTTTTGAGCGAGTACAACAAAGGAATAGTTAACCCTTTCCAAACTTGAAACTCACTAAGCAGTTCAGCACGTTACCAAGCGTTACTAGTTATCTAAGTCTGTTTTTACCCTAAGTTGATATCCGTGCTCCAGGTTTTCAACCTATATTCCTCAGATTTCTGAAGGACAGAGAATCGGATGTGTTGGTTAAACTTACAGCTATCCACATGCAATGCTGACTACAGGATTATTGCTGTCATGTATGTATTCAGCTACATTAGCATTGTTTGAACATTCATGTTTTCCAGCCTTCTTGAAGAGACGCCTCTCCCCCACAATTAGTAGGTATTATTAGCTTGTGGTTTTGCCATGTCTTTCTCATGTTGGTTCTCAGTCAGTAAAGTAGACTGGTGAGTTACGGTGTGTCTCGAAAAAACAGTACAGCAGCATCCTGGTACCTGTGAAGCATCTGCGAGCAAAAACCCCTGATTGCTGTGACTCTGCCTGTAAACTTTGGGTATATTCCTTCAGTAGTTGCTGCAGTGCTTTCAGGCACTACCTAGGGGTTCAGGACGCCACAGTGTTGTGCTTATAACGATGGCCTTGTTTTGGCCATGTTTAACTTAAATATGTGTGCTTAGTGGCACCTTGTCAACGCATCCTCCGTTTCTGGTTGGCTGGCGCTCTCTCCTGGTATCTTAATACTGCCCTGAAATGAGAGGAGAGATGCTGCTGGCATCAAAGATCAAACCAAGACCTGGATGTGGGGATAAGGAAAGAATGGCGCTGCTGTTGTAGTGTTGAAAATGAACCAGGCAGATGAGCTTTCTATTCCTTCAGCTGGAAACATTGCAGAAACAACTGGTAGCGTGGTTAATGTTTGGGAACGAGGAATGTATGCTATAACGGTGGAGAGGCCTTCAAAAATGGGTTACTCACCTTGTTGTATGTTCTTCAAGGTAAATGGATGAAGAAACCATTGTGTGGTAATCTAAAGTATTTCCCTGTACTTCCTCATCTTCAGGAGGTACGTGGCTGTACTTGCGAGCCTGGTGGTATTCTAGCAGTGGCAGGAAGCACGAGCCTTTCTATTTGTACGTAAATTCCACAGCAGCCTTTGAATTGTCTCTGCTCATGGGACGCTTTGGATGACGTATGAATTGTTTGTTAACTAGATCAAGGGCTGCACGTCTGATTCATGATGAGTGGCATGCAGATACAGATCAATAAGTGTGTGGAATCTCAGCAAGTTTTCAAATGTAATGACTATTGCCAAAAAGATCGTAGGCTTTTCAAGATTATCCTAAAGCAAATTCTGGCAAGTAAGGCCTTTTCTTTTTTGTCACAGGGCTCCTAAATCACACCAAACCCCAGAAACTGCTTTCAGGTGACATTTCTACTACTATTTTTAGTCAATATTGCATATGTAACACATTTAGTATTTTGGCACTTTCATGGCTAAATGTAGTAGCTCTCTGAATACAGTGCTTGGGCTTTCACAAAGAAACTCTGTTCTAAAGCCTGTGCTGCTGCCGTTTTTGTTATTTCTTTGTCAGATGACTGACTGTTTTCTCTGAAGTAAACTTGCACTTCAAAGTGTCTAGAACGTCAGTGTTCTTTCTTGGAAATTAAAGTACTGTATCTGGTACCCATTTGTAATACTAGATATGTACAGATTGGTTAAAGTTGCCTTTGTATTTTGATAGTTGATTATTTAAGAACACCAAGCTGTGAGACAGACGTCATCTTTTTGATACTGACGCAGCAGAGACAAAATACCTGAGGACTTCCTCTTGCACTGTTGTGTTCTGTAACTGTACATCTTAATTTGTGACAAAGTAGAAACGGGATTTGGGTTGGGTTGTTGGTTTTTTTTAGTTGCACTGAATGTGCCAAGAGAGAACAGTTTAGGTATATGAATACATTTCCCATTCCCTAGACTATCAGAACATAATGTTTTGAGGTTCAGGTTTCATAATCTGTTGTCACTGCTTTATGCTGGGTACAAGTGCTTTACTTGAAATTCTGATCACCTTCTTTTCTTCTTCCAGAAGTCGTACTGAGGCAGTGAGTGGAACATCAAAAGCAGTATGTAAAAACACAATCTCACACTTTTTTCTACACACGGCTCTTAATTCTAAACAACGTAGCCTTGTATTAATTTTCCAAACATTAACTAATTATGTATTCCAGTAAAACCTGGTCTATGTTGTAAAGACAATGTCTTTGATTCGGCGTAGGAAAAACTGGGTAATGCCATCATTTGCACAGTTCTAATGTAAATATTGGTATTGGTGCCTAGTGATGCATTGCATTTCACATTGAGTATGCTAGAATATTTCCTGTACGACTTTGTGTTGCACAGGTAATGTATGATCGCTTTTAGGTCATGTAGGTCCGAGGTTTGCACAACTGAACGTGGTGCCGTGTTCTACATCTGTGTATAGCTAGTAATGTGTATGTTTGTACATTGTTTTGTTTGTAGGTTGTTTTGTGCTTTTTGTTTCTTGCAATCCAAATTGTTTGGAGTGAATTTTCTGCCATTTCCACATTATATCACTTAGCTTTTTTTTTAAAATACTCTTTTCCTAATGGGTTTTGAAAATGTTATCAAAACCCACTGAGAAACCACTGTGGTTAAACTTGGTACTGTTTCTTACTTTTGACCTGGGGGTCCAAACAAATACCCAAACCAACATATCCCATACATTTTGAGGATAGTCACGTGCAGCTAAATGTTTCCTTTTCATGTCCTTAAATGCTTGGGTATTTGTTCCTAAAAGTGTATAATTGAAGTGATATGATTTGGGCCCCTCTGAGTACATGTGCGTCTTTAAGAGATTGCCATGGATTTAAATATGGTTGCTACGCAAAGTGGTATTCGGAAGTTCTGCATTTGATCTTTCCAGTCTATCTGATGAAGCGGTTTAGTTTAATAGTTTGTCTGCAAATGAAAATATCTAAAACCCAGTGTACAGATTTTGACACAAGGTTAGAGCCTGGTGTATTTGTGGGTAAAATCCCTGACATTTTTCTGAACTTCTGCCTGCAGTACATTTTTGGATCTGGGTGGCTTCGGGGTTGGATGCTGCTTTGATTTCCCAAAGGTTAAGCCTTTCTTTAGTATACCCCCACTCTGAATTTCCATTTGGAAAAGGGGCAGGATTTTTCTTCAGGTTAGAAAACACTGTCATTTGGCTGCTAAACTAGAGAGAAGTCACACCAGGACATACCTAACCGGTAATGGTCTAGATCTGGATTTGCGACTTGGGTCGAAGGCTAGGTGTAACTGTGCTTTTCAAAATAGCCCTTATAATGTAAAAATTCCTATTTGTTGGTTTTTATCTTTCATCTTGAAGTCTAACTGCTTTTTCTTCACTAGAATGGTGTGAGGCTTTGCACTAACCCTGGATCATTGGATCTGATCCCTTGATCAGCTGTTCGGGTAACTTAATCTAGAAATGCATGAGCTCTGGGGTTGTGTTCTCTGAAGAATACAGCCTCTGATTCTCGTGGAATGGTATACAATGAACTTAAAGTGGAAAACTTCTTGTACGTTGGTGTAAAACCACTAAGCCTAAACCTGACTTCCATAATTCTATCACTGACTGGTTCAAATTCCTTTTTGGACATGAAAGCCTGTCACTGTGAGCCCAGTGACGCCAGCAGTTAATGTAACGCATTTATGTAAACCACGTTTATAGTATTTGATCTAATTGAGATGGGGTTTTATTTCTTGGAAAGAGTTAGTTTTCTCTTTGTTTACTAGCTTGGTGTATAAACATAAATCTCATCTTCATCAATAAGGTTACCATTCTTTCAGCCTCGTGTGTTCCCTGGTGTCTTTGTATTACATTTCTAAGTAGCATCTTACCATAAGCTTAGATAGATGTCTCCAAAAAAATTTTTTTTTAAGAAAGGAAAAATCCTGGAGTGGGAGGGAAGACTTAGTGTTAGTTAGAACTAATTAAAAGGAAGACAAAGCAAAACTGTTCCCTTCTTGTTTGCTCTGACGGTACCTGATGTGGGTTGTGGGTAGCCATAGGGAGGGTAGAAGCCTTGCATCTCTCTGTACAAGTCGTCGTGTCCCGTCCCCCGCCCTCCTCACAGAGTAAAAGCACTGCAGCCTCAGGTGCTTTTAGCGTTGGAGCACAGTTAGCGGTATTCTTAAAGCTAACTCAGGTCTTGGTCTAAAGTGTGTGTGTGGGGGGGTTGTTTTGTTTTGTTATTTGAAATAAACATCTTTCTGCATGTATTTCAAAGCAAAACCTGGATCTTAGCGTGGTCTGAATAAATCACTGGGAAGGCTTGCCAATTATTGTTGAACAGTAAAGCAGCAATGTTAAAATCAGTCCAGATTTTTTTTTAAAAAGGATGCACAAAAACTTATACTTTGACTATTTCTTAATTGTCTTGCTCTTACGTTAGCTGTCATTCTACACTTCCAAATCTGTGCTGCTGTCCTACTGTTCCTACTGCCAAATCAAGAAAGTGAGTCCTATTTGTTTTCGTATTCCTATTTCAGTAACTGCAAGGAGCTCTAGCTGGTATTAGTCCTCAGAGGCTGCAGAAATGCAGAGAGTCATGCGCATTGTTTTAGCACCGTCAAGCACAGCTGTGATCCTTCGTGGCTGAATTTTCAGTTTAACCAAGCTATTGGGTTTTAGGAAACCACTGTAATTTAAATGCAGCACTCCAGCAGTGAGATTAGCCTTTTCCTCCTATTTTCTGTCCCCTTTCCCACTTGCTTTATGTGAGTTTCTGTTTAGTCTTCTGTCTGAAATGGGAGTTGATACATTGACTGTTGATTCTGGTTTTTTGAGGGTTTTCTTTATTCGCTTACTTTGGGTGGGATTTTTTTTTGGTTTGGGTTTTTTTCCCCAATTCTTCTGCAGTATTACCTTAGGTTTGTGTACAAGTTTCATGGAGGTGTTGTTTCTACTTGACCGATTGGAGGGACTGGCAGGAAATACTTCAGTAGAAATTCAAAGGAAAAAACCAAAGACACAAGAATGTAGGATCATTGGAAGATGGCCGTTGGGCAAACGTCCTAAATAGTACATGAATTTTCTCTTTGCTGCTTGTGGTAACTGTTCATAGAAAGGAGCGCTTTCATCTCCTTTAAGTAATCAGACTGTTGCCTGCAGGCCATAGAATAACGGCTTCCTAAAAAAATACAAGGACTACTATGAACTGTTATGTTTCAGTTACTGGTCAATACTAGCCTGTTTAATGCCAGACTCCAATAGAGAGCTTTCCCAATTCCTTGTTTGCTTCTGAAAACCCGCAAAGTGATAATGGTTGTGCCTGCCATGAGAGAACATAGGCCTGTTTTTCCACACGTGAAGAAGAGTGGCATGTGGGGCATGAAGCTTCAAAATACTTGATCAGACTTCCCTTTTGACAGAAGTGGGTGGGTACCAAATGTTGTGAAGGGGAGGAGAGTTGAATCTTCTGGTAAGGTTTGCAGTGGAAAGGCGGCCTCTTGTTCCAGATCAGGGTGCTCCTCTCCAAAGGCACGTTTTCACGAATGTTTCAGTTAGTGTTAGAGTCATGTTGTCTGTGCTTTCCTAAACATCTAGAGAAGACATGATTAACTGGAGTGAGGAAGCATCTTTTGCCTGTAAATATTTTGTCCCCAGAATCTGCTAAAACTGCTCCCTTGAATTCTTCTGCAACTTTAGGTAATAAAGGACAAGGGCTTTTTTCCAAGGAAGGGTTTTAATCTCTCCTCCGATCCATTTAGTGACGTCTTGAGGAGAGCTGTTCAGTTTATGCCGTGACACTTTATTCTACATTTTTGAACAACTGAAGACCTAATAAGCAGTGATTCAGGTGTCTTTCTGATCATGTTTTGCTAGTGTAAGCTTAACTGCTGCTTGTGGCATAATATAATTCCATATTCTGGAAAAGGAACAAGCTAAGTGTTACCCTGTTTACTTGTGGAAAAGCAGCATTTCACTATTAGTTCTCAGTAAACACTGCAGCCTATTAGAAACTAGTGGCCTGAGGGCTTGACTCCTGCAGGGTGTTCCAGGAGGTCAGTGGGAGGGAGGAGTGTGGTTGCAGTGGAGAAAAAAATTACAGGACTGTGCTCTGACTCCGTGTTTTCACCATCATTAAAAATTGGTTTTGCTCTGATAGTAAGGAGCGTAATATTAAATTCTCACGCTTCCCAAACTAATTTGGATAGTATGGCCTGTGGTCTAATAAAATACAAGACATCAGTATTCTCTGTTTTTGTAGGCTGCTCTGTCATGGGAAACACCTTTATTTCACTAATTTGAGCAGTCGGGTTTTTTTCTAGACAAAGTGGTGGTTTACTTTCATGGCTGATGTTCTGGCTTGGTGTTTTTATTTGGGTGTTGTGGGGTATGGTGAGTTTGGCATTTTTAAACTTCGTGACAGGAGGGGAAGAGTTCATGGTTGAGGGCCGATACGCCTGTGCTTGATTTTGCCAGGCAGCTACTGCCTTCATAAAAGCATAACTGTGTGCATTTAGAAGTGATGAGATGTTAACTGATTAATTTACAAGCTACACCGCAAATAAGTCTCCTGTAGTGATGCTTCCTTCTCAAATAAACCGAAATCCTTTTTAGCTGAAAATTGACAGATGTGAGCCTTTGACAAGGGTCCCTCTCTGAGATAGTGTGGAGCAGTAAGTTGATGTCGTGCGGGTTTGCTTATTTTAGTTTCTTCTCATTAACCACACAGGCACTCTTAAGGTGCCATAGGTTTGGACTTTGTTTTGAGCAAACACAAATTCCACGGGGTTGGCAGTGCCCCTGTCAGTGGCACGCAGAGGATATAGTGCAGACTTTCAGACTACAGTAGACGTTAACTATTGCTATGTTTTGACTGTAGAACTTGAATATGTGTTTTTTAATTTTTTGTGAACAGATAGATGAGTCTCCTGCATCTCTTTCTCTGGCCCACCTTGCTAAGGTATATGTATATATTCTTGTCAAATTCTTAAAAGAAAAAAAGTGTTTGCTTTGTTTCTTAAAACCTTATACTGTGATCTATAGCTGGATAACTGTTGTAATGGGAACAAAACTGTAATTTAATTTTTATTCATTTAAAGTATTCATTTTAACTTTAAAATGTGTGTCTATTTTGGTACTAGCCTGTAAAGAGTAGTTCCCACTTTGGGAAGATAGAAGGGGAGTACCTTATCAGCCTCAACGTAATGTTGCACTATTACGCATCTTCCAGACACAGAGAAGCAGCATTTCAGAAGCTGTTCGCCATTTCTCATATGATTCATTAATTTTGCATTGGAAACCAACAGTTTTTACAGAAGAATTGAATGGGCTGTAAGTTACGGCCATTTGGAGGGGGGAGCGTGCAACAGCCAAAAGAGAATCGTTTCTGTAACATGGACAATTGCATGGCTGTTTTTGAATTTCGAGCCATTAAAGTTACAGATCCATTCTTTTAATGCTGCACAGTTTCATAAATACTAGTATATAGACGGTAGACAACATAATCTAATTTGTTTGAATGCAGCCTGTGTAAAGTGTGAAAGTGCACCTGATTGTTTCTAGGAATACACCGATGTGTATATGTGGCATATTAGCAGATGTGACCTTCTGGAACTGTTGTAATGCCATGTTTTAATGGAACTGCTTGCATTTTTCGCTCAACAATGTGTACCTTCCTCTGGGAAAGCACTACTGGCTGCACTTTGTGAAAAGGCATAGTGCTCGCCAATGAAATAACTAGTCTTTACATTTGCAAAGCTTAGAGAAGGCAGGGCCTAATGCAGAGGAGCTAGTTCTCTCTTCTGAAAATGAAGGCTGGAGTTCATTTCCAAGAAAGAGGAATCTCTTCACACTGGTCACTTCTTTCCCTTCTCACTGAAGAAATTAAATTGTGTGCATCTGGGGAGGCGGGAAAAAATGTTTGGAAGGTAGCCACCAAAAGAACTTGGTCTCCATTAGTGCTGTCCCTAAACATGTCCTTGGTTCTGTAAACTTATGCCCAATTTAACTCTAAAATATGAAGAAGTGTCCTTGTGGTGTACACATTTAAGCTTTTGAGAGAATTTCAGTATTTCAGAAAAATACAGGAACGTAATGTAAAGCAGCTGAAACCTGTTACTTACTCTGAGCTCTTTAGTGCAGACTGGCTTGGCATGGAGGTGATATGTTAAGAGTTTTCTGGTTTATTATTACTACGTGTGAAATGCCATATCTGAATTTTGGTCTATTCCTACTAATGTGTTGTGGGTTTTGGATGTGTTTTGTAAACTGTTTGGGTTCAAAGAAATTAGTCAAGTATCTGTAAAGTTTTCTGTAAATGTTAAAGGAAATGATTTCATAGGCGTTGATCTGGATTATGTTACTGTGGAGGAAAAAATGGTGTCTATGAAACATCCATTTAATAGAATGTTGAAACTAGTTGGTTGCTTTTGTGAATGAACGCATATAAAAACAGAACCATGAGTGGTTGATCTGAGTGGTTGGTCTGAATGCTAGGTGCTTGAAGGTCCCCATCCTTTACAGCCTCTCCCTTAGACCCTGCTTGGATCTGGACTAGTGTGAAATAAAAACATTGGAACAAATACTACTTTGAAAAAACAGCTGGCTTCATTAATTTGAAAGGTCTATTTCTGCATAAGGTTGATATTACAATTTGTATGTGAAAAGGACACAGTCAACTGGAAAAAAAATGCAGGTTGTGCTTCCTGTACTTAAATCACTTAATATGAAGAAGTTAGTAGAGGGGGAAGCATGCAGTGTGGACTGCCTCCAGCCATGATGGTCAAATTTGTAGTGACAAGTATCTTTTGTCTTGCTGAGGGATTCTAAACAGATTGCTTGCTTTTAATGCTTCTGTGTGGGAAGCTGCATTTCAGCAAGCAAAAAGTTGTGTGTCCCTTTTTTTAATGCTGCAAAATGTAAATAAGGATACTTGCATGCATCTTTCTGAATTAAATGTACAGTGGATGTCTTCTTCAAAGAGGCTGGAGCTTAAAAATCACCTTAAAAATACTGGATCGTGTCATGTTGTCTACATATGCCTTCGGTCCACTTGGAAGACCATTGGGTTGGTTACGCAAGTCTTTCTGTAAGGTACAAACAGGGCCTAAGGTTTTGAGTGCCCAAGAACGCTCTTGTCAAGTAGCTCTTGTAGCACACAAACACCATGTAATAACGGTGTAAGGGCTCCCCAGAACATCTTCAGGACAACGGTATTGTCTCTAAGCAGCTGTTTTCATGCAACCTCTGCTAGCGTTGTGCTGCTCTTTACAGGACTGGGTGAGCGGTGTTGTCTTTGGCTGTGTGGGCTTAAACGTGTTTCTAATGTGCGTGTCAAATAATTGCCTGTTAAACAGACTGCCAATCTGGCTGAAGCCAATGCTTCTGAAGAGGATAAAATAAAAGCTATGATGATACAGTCCAGCCGTCAATATGGTCCAACCAAGTAAGTGTTGATAATGTCAGATCTGTTCTTTGAAGATTATGGAAAAAACTGTAGAGGTGTTTGGTTGAACAAGAGAGACACATGCATACCTTGTTCTTTTCTTCTCCAAAATCTTGTAGTTACATGAAGAAACCCTTGGGTCCACCTCCATCATCATATACTTGCCATCGTTGCAGAAAACCTGGCCATTCCATAAAGAACTGCCCAACAAATGGGGTAAGATGTGGGGGACTTCGGGTGTTAACTTGGTTTTTAATTGTTTTACCCTGGCAGTTAGGTAACAAGTACATGAATGCTCACGTGAAGCATTGTTTCTCTTGGGGTGAAATACAGAGCTTATATGGCAATGTTGCAAAGCCTTTCAGAATTCCAGGGAAACCTGGAATGAGAAATGTACAATTTTCTTTTTTCTAGGTCATGGACATGAAATGTGTCCATAGATCTTTCTCTGTGAACTTGCATGCATGTTTTTGTACTTTTCAATTTGATTGGAAGTGTTTCTGGTTTTAACTCTTTTTAATGACAGTTCATAGTTTTTAGTATTTTGTATAATAAGAAGATGTTTCTGTTGACCCCATCTACTGAACATTTGTGTGTTTTAATTAGACAAGCCTCTGGTTGCGTCTTCATGCCGTTTAAAGTTAGTCACTGAATGTACATGCATGAGGTATGAATTTAGCCTTCATATAGAGATGGTGAACGTAAGTTTCCCCAGTGAGTGATTCAGAGCACTGAATTAAGCTCACCCTCTGAATTGCCCTCTGGAGGATGAGGAGCGGGTTTGTGTCTCTTCTCTGAGTGGATGGTGAGCTAAGGGCTGTTTCACCCTTAAGGAACCTGAGGGTAAGCCAAAGAATGTCGGCTGAGTTCAAAACACTGCTCTAACCTTCGGAACATCCTGGCTGTATTCATTTAGGAAAAGAAGTATTTTAGTCGAGCGACCCTTCTGCTAGGTAAAAGGAGAGGATTAAAGGCTCTTGCTGCTTAAAATAATCATTGAAGTGTCATTTTAAGTGTGGGTCTTAAGATGCGGTATGTCTGCATTTCTTGTCTCAACAGGATGAAAGTTTTGGGTCTGTGCCCAGAATGAAAAAGAGCACGGGAATTCCGAGGAGTCTCTTGCTGGAGGTGAAAGATCCCAATGTGGAGGGTGTTATGCTAACAAGAACTGGAAAATACGCAATACCATGTGTTAATGTGTAAGTACGGAATTAATTGGACCGACCAAAAAGTGAACGAGAGAAACCGTGCGTAAACGTGTGTATTGGCTTTGTGTGGCAAGGTTTTGGTAGCAGGGGGGGTTACAGGGGTGGCTTCTGTAAGAAGCTGCTGGAACCTTCCCCTATGTTCAATACCAGCTGGCTCTAAGACGGACCCGCCACCCGCCAAGGCTGAGGCAATCAGTGATAGTGGTAACGCCTCTGTGATAACATTTTTAAGAAGGGAAAAAAAGTTGGGACAGAGGGAAAACAGCAGCCGGAGAGAGGAGTGAGAACATGTAAGAGAAACAAGCCTGCAGACACCAAGGTCAGTGCAGAAGGAGGGGGAGGAGATGCTCCAGGCGCCGGAGCAGAGATTCCCCTGCAGCCCCTGGGGAAGACCCTGGTGAGGCAGGCTGTCCCCCTGCAGTCCAGGGAGGTCCACGGTGGAGCAGATCTCCACCTGCAGCCCGTGGAGGACCCCACGCCGGAGCAGGTGGGTTCCCGAAGGAGGCTGTGACCCCGTGGGAAGCCCGCGCTGGAGCAGGCTCCTGGCAGGACCTGCGGATCTGTGGAGAGGAGCCCACGGGGCAGGTTTTCTGGCAGGACTTGTGACCCTGTGGGGGACCCACGCTGGAGCAGTGTGCTCCTGAAGGACTGCAGCCCATGGAAGGGACACATGCTGGAGCAGTTCGTGAAGAACTGCAGCCCGTGGGAAGGACCCATGCTGGAGAAGTTCATGGAGAACTGTCTCCCGTGGGAGGGACCCTGCACTGGAGTAGGGGAAGAGTGAGGAGTTTTCCCCCTGAGGAGGAAGGAGCGGCAGAGACAAGGTGTGATGAGCTGACCGTAACCCCCATTCCCTGTCCCTCTGCGCCGCTGCGGGGGGGAGGGTAGGTAGAGAATTCGGGAGTAAAGCTGTGCCTGGGAAGAAGAGAGGGGTGGAGGGAAGGTGTTCTGAGATTTGGTTTTATTTCTCATTACCCTACTCAGGTTGATTTGTAATAAATTGAGTTAATTTTCCCCAAGCTGAGTCTGTTTTTCTCTTGACGATAATTGGTGAGTGATCTCTCCTGTCCTTATCTCGACCCACCAGCTCATCTGAGCTAATTTCTTTGTTGATCCACTGAATAGGAGAGCTCTGCAGCGGGAAAATTGTTCCCCCCTCCCTATTCTAGTGTGGTGGCGACAGAAAAGTAGTTTCAACTAAATGCCTATGTTTTAGAAGGCTAATGTGGAGTGAGAAGAATTCCATCTCCTGTCTTCCTTTCATAATATCCAAAGCTTGGAAAAGTTTTCCTTTACCCACCCTTAATTTGTTTCTTTTTCCTTCCCCTTTCCCCTCCTCCAGGGAAGCTTATGCTAGAACGAAGAAGGAAAAGCCTCCCTTTTTACCGGAGGAGCCATCCTCTTCCTCCTCAGATGCTCCTATTCCAGATGAGATTTTATGTCTCATTTGTAAGGAGATAATGACTGATGCAGCTATTATTCCCTGCTGTGGAAACAGTTACTGTGATGAATGTAAGTGTGAACTCCCATGTTTGTTAATTCAAAACAGCACATCTGCTCTTCTGAAAGCAGAAAGAGGAGGTAGAGAAATTACTTTGTTACCAGTTCTATTTTATACTTAAGTATACCCTGAATAGGAAAGGGCTCTTCTGGTAGGAAGGGGAAAAAAAGCCAGAGAGCTGTAATAGTTAAATAAATGAATAGTAAAAAAAATAGCTTTTTAGTTAAATTTACATGCGGAAGGACGAGTATGAGAGGAGTGGCTGGTTGTGCAGGTGATTGCAGTATTGAATATTGAATGCATTTAGGTTGCCCACAGCCCTTTCTCTCATGCAAAACTATATAGCCAACTCTGGTGATTTATGGTGGTCTGCAACAAACGGATAGTTAGAGTCATTTAATCCCCATTTTTCTCCACGGGAGAGTTGCTTAAAACCTTCAGAACTCGAACCTAGTAATGGTTTTTTGAACCGACTATTTGTTTTTTTGAGACAAGTTTTATTCATTAACCTTGAGGGTGGGGACTTCTCACTGTACTATGTAGTGGGAAGAAGACTAGCTGAAACATCAAGACACAGCCTACTCTACATCTTCAAATGTTACAACAGTGACATACCAAAACTCTAGAGTTATTTGCTGCATACTAGAAATTTTTTACGCTATTGAACCTTTATAGCTTCCTGCTCTCCATTCAAGACCATATTCACCTGTTGATCATATACGTGTTTTTATAGTTGATTAGAATGCCCAAAACTTCCTTAGTTTGGCTAAATGCTATTTTGATTATTCTAATTGTACACAGGTATTAGAACAGCCTTACTGGAATCTGAGGAACATAGATGCCCAGAGTGTCATCAGACAGGTGTTTCGCCTGATGCTTTAGTGGCCAACAAGTGCCTACGCCGGGTAACATGATGACTTTTACGTAAAGTGCTTGTAAGAATAGGCTCTTTGTCAAAAGCTGAAAGGGAAGGAAATATTCATTTACATCTGCTTAAGCAAGGTTGAATTGAATAAGGCTAAATTTACCTTTCCAGTACATTATCTGTTATCACAGAAGCTTACAGCTCCTTGGAGACAATCTGGCAAATTCAGGTCACGCTTTTGTTTAAGGTGATTGCCTCGCTTTCAAATTCTGTGTTAACACGGCAGTACTTTGAATACAGACGCTCTGAGTTACCAGTCACTAGTATCAGTGTTTAATGTGATGTGTTCATGTATCGGCATGTTGATTTCTTTTGGGATTGATAGCATTTACAGCTAATTACACAAGTAATTTTGCTCTGTGGAGGCTTTTGTTTGTGTATCTGCTGAAGTTTCATATTACCTTTTCGTAAATGTTCTTCTGCCTCTAGGCTGTGAGCAACTTCAAAAATGGAGCCGGTTACAGAAAAAGGCACCGTCAGCAGATTTGGCACCAACAGCAGCTGCCACTGCCACCGCCACCACTCGTGACTCTTACACCTCCTGCTGCTCTGATGACTGCTGCTGAAGCGTCTCCATATTCGCCTCTGTCAATCAGCAGTTTGTTGGAAGAGAAGGTAAGCTTTGTTTCAACATTTGCAGCGATTCTTGTATTTTAGTAGAGCTTATTTGCCAGCTGTCTGCATTTATTCACAAGGGCTGTCAGATTCCTGTACTAAGACAACCAGCATTACCAAGTCGTCTGGGCCCCCAAGGACAATCAACACTCACCACTGGTAAGGAACTGTAACTTTTAATTTTGTAAAAAGAATTTCTTTTTAAAAACGATCTTCAGATAAACCGAATGGGATTTTTTGCTTTTTCCTCTCTCTGCTCCAAAAGGTCATCCCGCGAGAGCCGGTACAATTTGCTCAGCAGATGGCAGACCAGGCTGGGAACTGTAAGTGTTCTACAGAAATGCAATGTATTAATACTTGTAACCTGTTAAATGAGGCTGTAACACATAAGTTCTACAACAGCTGATTCATAATGAAGTAAGTGTGCACCGATAGTTGTGTAGAATACAAGTGGTCATTAATTTTTAAATGGCCTAATTGGAATTGGCTTTAACAAAGGGGTATGTGCTCACAGTAAGATTATTTACAATAAAAGTCCAGTGCATAATTGAAAAGAGGACTCTGAAAAATGAACGCTTTCTGAGGAAACGATAAGTGCATCTAAAAATCAAATATAATTAAAGGATCAGGTGGAAAGCCACCCTTTTGCTCACTTGCTGTATAAGGCTGAAGAAATTGATTTCCCAATAGAAACCAGCCTCCAGCGTTCTTTTTTGAACAACTTAGTTGATTCTGATTGAGCAAATCATTGGAAAAGTCAAGGCTGTTATTATAGGACAATTTTGAGGTTCTTCAATTTAGTCGTCTCAAATAGCCCAGCTGCTTTCTCTCCGATGGGAAGAGAAGAGTCTGTTTTATCTATTATTGCTGTGCCAAGTCAGTCCTTCATTTTTTTATATACTTGACGTTAGATAGACTGTAAGGGTGCAGAGTCTTTATAAAATCTCAAAGATAAATCCAAACAAAAATCGGGATCCATCCCACAGATGGTTTAAAATCTCAGATCCAGTAAGCAAGAAAATACCAATGCAGGGACAAGAACAGGCCAAGTACATCATCATGAGGCAACAGCACAGGAAGCATATGTGGAAGAGGTTAAAAGAAGTTTGAGAGAAGATGAGTTAATATTTGTGCAGGACTTTGAAGGTTAGAAGTGCGAAATATTAAGTGTCTCAAGGAGTAGCAGAGGGGCGGTGGGCACATGGCACGTGGGAGATGGGAGCCTCTGTTAAGCATGGGCAGCCTCCACCCGCAGCTGCAAAGCTGAGTGTAAGGAGAGAAGACCGAGGGGAATGTTGGGGGTGAGGATGTCTAAGGCGAGGATGAGGATCAAGAAATGAGTGTAATCTCCCATGAATGGAAAGCAGGGGGAAAAATGCTTAAGTTGAGAACAAGAAGTGCTTGCCACGATGCTCCCGCTTCCTTCGCTTTCCCCTTTAAAATCAGGCAGAGTGTAACAAACAGTGACACATGTTTTCGGGTTTCGTTAGAGGTCCAAACCGAGGACGCCTGCACAGTGAGTGTACCCAAAGGACTCAGGCGCCAGCACTACCAGAATCAACACCAGTCTTTGTGCCTGTGCCTCCAGCTCCCTTGTATCCTCCAGCACGCCATGCACTTCTTCTTCCACTGGGGGTACCACCACCACCGTTTCCTCCTCAGTTTCCACCTGGCCAGCCTCCATCTGCTGGGTGCACTGTCCCCCCTCCAGGATATCCCCCAGCTCCTGCAAACACATCATCAGCTTGGGTCCCAAGAGCAGTACCCATGTCTCCTTCACTTACCATCCCAAGGACACAAGCATCTCCTTTCTCTAGGGAGGAGTTTTACAGAGAACAACGGAGTCTTAAAGAGGAGTAAGTATTTGGCTCAGTGAAGCTGCGTGGGGCTTCATGTTTGTATTTTGATGGCATAACGAGCTGCAGTTACACTCAAGTGCACCTGACGTAAGCAAAAATGACAGTGTTTTTTCCAATATACTTTTTTTGTTGCAGATGGTAAACATGCAAAACTAAACCAAGACAAATGTCATTCTAGAACTTTCCCTAAAACTTGTAGGAATGCTAAACTGTTTTTGCTGAAATAGCACGTTCCCCTTTTGCGTTTGCACGCAGTCTATATTTTCTCATATAGGCCATGTTTTGTTTCTTGGTGCCTTTTTGTAATAAAGGTCAAACTTATTTTAACAGGGAAAAGAAAAAGTCCAAACTCGATGAGTTTGCCAGTGATTTTGCTAAGGAATTGATGGAACGTAAAAAGATTCCAAAGGAGCAGAGGCATTCATTTTCCAGGTAACTGGTTTACATGTCTGTAATGGAGAAGCAGGTTGTCTGGAAGAATCAGGGGGAGTTCCACTGCACCTCTCTCTCATTGGATGGATTGGATGATTCAAGGGATTAGCAGGGATAGGAGTTTCATATGTAGGTTACTAGCTCAAATATGGCAGAGATTACAGTTGACTGATAGTGATAATGGGGCAGCAGTTGTTAAGGAAGAGGGGTCTCTTTTCCTGAAGCTTCTCTGCAATGACACCCTTCACCTCCTGAGAGCCGTGAGGAGGCTGGGAACTGAATAGGTGTAGCAGCCGGATTTTCTGCATCTCCCTGTTCTGATTGTAACCATTACCTCAAAGCACATCGGAGGAGATAAGTGAGACAATTGTCTCCATTTCGTCTTTTGTCTCTCTCCTGTGGATACACGGAGAGATTTTAAGCTGGACTGCAAACTGGTGGCTTTCACTAGAATTTTGTTGGCATTGTTAAATGAAAAACAAGAAAAACTTGTGAAGAAAAAACTCAGGGCAGCTGATGTTTTCTATCCCCCAAATCACTTGGGCAGGAGTCTGAATAGCTGTCTCTTAGTAATGCTGTCAGTAGCTTTCCTAGAGTAATGGCATTGAGTCATATTACTCGAGGCTGAGTTTAGAAGCCTTTAGATACGACTTTTTCTTGAAGCACGGTCACTATCCTTGGTTAGAGCTAGAGGTATGTGCAAGATTTTGCTAGGACGTTGGGCTAGAAGTGTTGATTGTAAGACTGCAGTACAAGTATTTTGCATCCTGTACAAATTGCCAAAGAAGTAGTGAAGTTAAAGAGACTAAGCAGGCATTTTGAAATTGAGCTTTACTGTCTTCAGGCCAAACCATGTTTTCCTGATGTTTGATACTGCACTGTAGCCATTAAGACTTGCTCTTTTTGCATCTTACTGCAACAACTGCAATGAATTGCGCTGCATGTAGTTGCAGAGTAGTGAAAAAAAGTGTGCATTGACATAGCAGTAGAGGGCACTATACACCACCTGAAATCGGCCAATAGGTCTGGTAGTTCATGTGGTAGAAGTGAGTGGAAACAGACTTAGCCTTCCTCTCTGTTTTTCCACTAACAAAGCAACAGCTGTTCTGTCTTGTGAGCAGAAACTTTTACATGCTATTAAGTTCTTCAGCTGGCAGTAGCATTATGTCAGCAGCTGAAAGAACATAAGTGTATGGAGAGTCAAAAAACCTCAAACCAAATTTGGGAGGAAAAAACTGGGGAGAGTGACTGTTTTGAATTAACTTGTGTGTGTGTGTGTTGTGTTTTTTTTAAGGTCCAAGCCTCCTTATAGTGCTTCGTCCTACTCTAGAAGTTTCTATACCTACTCCAAGTCAAGATCAGCTTCTTCCCCCTCTCGCTCCCACTCTCGATCATTTTGTCGTTCCCATTTGCATTCCTACTCGCCATCGCAGCTGTATCCAAGAAGAGGCAAAGGGAAGAGTCGTAACTATTGTTCTAGGTCAAGGTCACCTGGTAATAGAGCTGGAAGTTACCCTGAAAAATCTTCCGGAAGAGCGCGCCCTGTCATCAAAGATCCTACCAAATCAAAAGAGAAGGAAGTGGAATATCCACAGGGAGGTGGCAAAGGAAATAAACATAAAAAACACCAGGAGAGAAGAAAAGGAGATGAGAATGAAGGATTTCCTTCATTTCGTGAAAAATCTCCTGGAATGGAACCTCCTGCGAAAAAAGTGAAGGAGGAGTTGCCCAAGACAGGCAGTGTTGAAACATCTTCCTCTCAAAAGGGTGAGAAGGTTCTTGGTACCCCCCAGAAAGTTCACCCAAAAGTGACAAAAGATCACCCAGAAACCAGAGCAGCCATGGAGGAAAAGGCAAAGAAAGACCACAATGAAAATGACAGTGAGAGTAATGTATCTGCAAAAGATGAGGGAGCTGCAGGAAAACGTCCAAAAGACCCGAAAGAAAAGTCTGCTGATAAGGTGAAAGAGGATACGGCAGCACCTGCTGCAGTTGACCAGCCTGAAGCAAGCAGAAGTCAAAGCCGTCCCAGTGTTAGCTGTAGTCAAAGGCCTCCTGAGAGTCAGCCTCGAAGCCACAGCAGCAGTGCCAGCTCAGGTGAGAGTCAAGACAGCAAGAAAAAGAAAAAGAAAAAAGAGAAGCAGCAGCACAAGAAGCATAAGAGTCACAAGAAGCATAAGAGTCACAAGAAGCATAAGAAACACATTGGAAGCGAAACGGAATTGGAGAAGAGCCAAAACCACAAACACAAGAAGGAAAAATCGAAGGAGAGCAAAGATAAAGATAAGCAAAACGTGAAATCTGTCACTACATAGAATGACGGATATTAAAAAAATGACTTAATTCCCAAGTCATCGGTATTAAATTTTGTTAAAATGTAAATGAATTCAAGCGTTGCAAATAGTGACATGGAAGACCCTGTGCTGCACTTAAAATATTGCTGCTTGATTATTTGAGTTTTACATCAGAGCTTTATAGAAGTGAACATTTTGTAGAGAATTGTGAGTTGTGGCCATGTATCATGAAAGGTTTTGCTGGGGCATGTTATTTTTAACCATTGTTGATTAGTTTGGGTGGGGTATACTGCAAAAAATTTCACAGCTGAATTTTGTTTTGCTTGCCTGGCAGAAGAAGGTGGTACCTGTTACAGAATAGCAGCAGCAAAATGCTTTGCAGAATCCATTACAGCCCTGTTATGTCCCTTTTTGGTTACAATAAATTTTCAGTAAACTATCCAACGTGATGAGATTTGCAGTGATAGCTGAACAGGAGCAGAGAAGAGGCTAGTGACAGAAAAAAGGTACCAGTAGAAGCTTGCTGGTAGCTAACACGTACAAAAAATAACATATCAAGGGGTTTCATTTTGAAAAGACAGGTAGGACTTTAAATCTTTTGAACTGATGCGACGTGGGGAGGTGCTGCCAAGAGGTATGTTTTTTTCCTGTGCCAAGTGGCCTTGTTTTTGTATTGTAAAAGGTAGGATGTGGCCCCAAACAGAGAGCCAGTCTTCACAGCTGGTCCTGACTATTTTAGAATAACGTTCAATACGAAGCTGTCACATTTCAACCTTGTTCCAGTTTGTTTGGAAAGCTGTTGTCATTTGCCAGCAGACCCCCCCGGACACCTGGGACCCCCCCAGACACCTGGGTCCCCTCGGTCGCGCTGCGGCCGCAGCTTCATCTCGGTGAAGGGGACGGAGAACTCGAAGCCTTTCCAGGGAAACCAGTTGCTGCCCTGGGGAGAGCTGGGGAGGGGGGGTCCATCAGGCCCTGTAGGCACCCTGTAGGCACCCTGTAGACCCCTGTAGGGGCCCTAGAGAACGCCCCCCTGCCCTGTCCCTGCCGCATGCTCTGTCGCTCCTATAGGGGCCCCATGGCCAGGCAGAGCACTGGGGGCAAGTGGGATATGCTGGGAGCAACTGGGAGTAACTGCGACTATGCTGGGGTGCAACTGGGATCACACTGGGAGCAAGTGGGCCCATGCTAGGGGCAACTGGGAGCAACTGGGATCACACTGGGAGCAACCGGGCCCATGCTGGGGGCAACTGGGAGCAACTGGGATCACAGCGGGGGCAACTGGGATCATATTGGGAGTGAATGGGAGTGACTAGGAGAAACTGGAAGCACAGCTGGAGCAACTGAGACCGTGCTAGGGACAACTGGGAACATACTAGGAGCAAGTGGGACCACACTGGGAGGGACTGGAAGTGACTAGGAGCAATGGGGATTTTGCTGGGGGAAATTAAGACTATGTTGGGGGGCAACTGCGACCATGCTGGGGCAACTGGGAGTGACTGGGACCACACTGGAAGCAAGTGAGATCATGCTGGCAGCAAGTGGGACCACACTCGGGGCAACTGGGATCATACCGTAAGCAACCAGAATCATACTGGGAGTGACTTGGAGCATGCTGGGGGCGCTGGATCGTATTGGGAGCGACTGGAATTGTACTGGGAGTGACTCTGAGCCTGCTGGGGCAACTGCGACCATACTGGGTTAACTGGGAACAAGTGGGACTATGTTGGGGGGCACCTGGGACCATGCTGGGGTACCTGGGAGCAACTGGTATCATGCAGGGCAAGACGGGGATCATACTGGGAGCAACTGGGACTACACTGCTGGCAACTGGAATCATACTGGGAGCGACTGGGATCATACTGGGAGGAACTGGGCCACCGCCCTGGCCCCTCTCCCTGGTCAATAAACGCTGAGTTGCGTGCCCGGACGCCTGGGTCCCCGCAGAACCCAAACAGTCCCCCCACCCAAGGACACAGCCCCGAACTCCTGGGTGTCCCCCGGCATTCCTGGTTCCCCCCCAGATGCCCGGGTTCCCTACCAGCTCCCCAAAGAGGAGGTGACCGATGGTGTAGAAGGGGAAAACCTCAAAGGGGTCCAGGAGGGCCCCCCCATGGGAACGCAGCTCCTGGGGTAACTGGGATCCTACTGGGGGCAAGTGGGAGTAACTGCGACTATGTTGGGGTGCAACTGGGATCACACTGGGAGCAATTGGGCCCATGCTGGGGGCAACTGGGATCAGAGTGGGGGCAACTGGGATCATATTGGGAGTGACTGGGAGTGACTAGGAGAAACTGGAAGCACAGTTGGAGCAACTGGGACCGACTGCAACCACACTGGGAGGAACTGGGATCATGTTGGGGGCAACAGGGATGAGATGGGTTGACCCTGGCTGAACACCAGGTGCCCACCAAAGCCGTTCTATCACTCCCCCATCCTCAGCTGGACAGGGGAGAGAGAACATTATAACAAAAAGCTTGCGGGTCGAGATAAGGACAGGAGAGGTCATTCACTAATTACCGTCACGGGCAAAACAGACTCAATGTGGGAAAATTAACTCAATTTATTACCAATCAACCAGAGCAAAGTAATGAGAAATAAAACGAAATCTCAGAACATCTTCCCACCACCCCTCCCTTCTTCCCGGGCACAACGTCACTCCCAGATTTCTCCACCAAGCCCCCCCAGCGGCACAGGGGGACAGGGATGGGGTTTACGGTCATCACACGATATTTTCTGCCGCTTCACCTCCTCAGGGCGAGGGCTCATCACACTCTTCCCCTGCTCCAGCGTGGGGTCCCACCCACGGGAGACAGTCCTCCACGAACTCCTCCAACGTGGGCCATTCCCACAGGCTGCAGTTCTTCACAAACTGCTCCAGCATGGGTCCATTCCATGGTGTGCAGTCCTTCAGGAGCACACTGCTCCAGCGTGAGTCCCCCACGGGGTCACAAGTCCTGCCAGAAAACCTGCTCCGTGGGCTCCTCTCTCCACAGATCCGCAGGTCCTGCCAGGAACCTGCTCCAGCGTGGGGTTCCCATGGGGTCACAGCCTCCTTCGGGAACCCACCTGCTCCAGCGTGGGGTCCTCCACGGGCTGCAGGTGGAGATCTGCTCCACCGTGGACCTCCCTGGACTGCAGGGGGACAGCCTGCCTCACCAGGGTCTTCCCCAGGGGCTGCAGGGGAATCTCTGCTCCGGCGCCTGGAGCATCTCCTCCCCCTCCTTCTGCACTGACCTTGGTGGCCGCAGGCTTGTTTCTCTTACATGTTCTCACTCCTCACTCCGGCAGCTGTTTCTCCCTGTCCCAACTTTTTTTCCTTCTTAAAAATGTTATCACAGAGGCGTTACCACTATCACTGATTGGCTTGGCCTTGGCCAGTGGCGGGTCCGTCTTAGAGCCGGCTAGTATGGGCTCGCTCTCTCTCGAACACAGGGGAAGCTTCCAGCAGCTTCTTACAGAAGCCACCCCTGTAACCCCCCCCCGCTACCAAAACCTTGCCACACAAAACCAATACATTCCCAGAGAATGGTACGTGTGCAGTGGCTGCCAGGACGCGCTACTTTTTCAAACTGGTAAGCGAGCGTAGTTACGTATAGTGAAACGTCCTGGCTGAGGGGAGTGAGCATGGTTAGACAGAAGATGCAACTCCAGCTTGTTTTGTCATCCAGGTAAAGGTGGCCAGATCAAGTGCTGGTTTGTGTGGCATGAGAAAAAAGTATGTTAGATGTGTCTTTGGTGTACATCCGATGCTTCCTATTCTAGGTCAGAAAACACCTATTAGAATAGTCCCTTACTTACAGGACTTACAGAGTTAACGAAGCCATGGGTGGCTGAAAGTACGAGGACCCACTTTACATTCATTGGAGCTCATGCTGGTGGGGTCCTGGCTCACGGCCGCTGCTCTGAGGTCTCCCATCTGACCTCGCTGTAATTCCTACTTGGGGTGCAGGCTACTGACAGTACTGAAGGGGTATTATTTTGCATAGCAGTGTTGGATCTAGTAACATTGTGTCCAAAACCACTGGGCAAGTCCCTGGTCCAAACAGATCAATGATTTTTTTACTTTTTCCTCCCCTAAGAAGTTGAGGCCCTGCTTTAAAACATCTTTAAAAGATCCTGACCTCAAAATGGCAACAATTTGGGCACAGGCGACGGGTCAGGTCATTTGTTTTAGTGTTCTCCTAAAACCCAAGGCAGGTGTTTTCTCTATTCCAAACCTATTTTTCTCTTCTCTTCACATTCCTCCCCCAAAAGAGAAAAAAAAAGCCGGGAGTAGTCCCATTCCTTGTCCGAAAGCTGCTCTGCGCCTGCCTGACACCAGACACAATCCACACAGAGAGCAATCGGAGCCAAACCCTGCACTTCCATTGGGACAGCAGCCTTGGAAAACTTCTTTGCTGGGTTGCTTGAAGACCTGTAACTGCAACAAAGCCTCCCTGACGGGTAGACTAGAACACCAGTTTGTTGCCAATTAAAAAGGGAGCAGGACAGCAGCAACAAACCCAAACGAGAACAGCTTCCCCCAGCCCCGCTCTTCCCAGGCTCAGCCTCACTCCTCCCTTCCCAACTCCTTGACCCCCTCACCCCCCCAAGCAGTGCAGGAGCACAGGGAATGGGGCTGCTGGACAGCCCAGAGCACCTCGTCTCTGCCGCGCTGTCCTCACACCGTTCCCCTGCTCCCGCCTGGACCCCACGGGCCACAGCTCCGGCCAGAGAACCTGCTGCTGCCAGGGCTCCTCTCCAGGGGCTGCAACTTCCTGGTGGAGCTGTCAAAGGCTGCCTGAGGGCGACAGGGGTGGTGGCTGGATCCTCCTCCAGGCACCCATTTCACAGAATCACAGGCTACTTGAGGCTGCCCAGGAGGTCACCTGGAGGGTGAAGTCACCTGGTCCCAGCCCCCTGCTCAAGCAGGGCCACCTGCAGCCGGTTGACCATGACCATGTCCAGAGGGCTGTGGAACATCTCCAAGGATGGAGACTCCACAGGCTCGTCACCCGCACAGCACCCTTTGCTGAACTGCGTGAGGTCTCTGTCAGCCCATCTCTCCAGCCTGCCCAGGCCCCTCGGGATGGCAGCACGACCCCCTGGCTGAAGCACCTCTCCTCCCAGCCTGCTGTCACCTGCCAACTTGCTGAGGGTGCACTCTGCCCATCACCCAGACCATTAGTTAAGGAAAATGTTAAACAGGATCGGACCCGGTACTGACGCCCGGGAGACACCGCTAGCTCCTGGCTTCACACTAGGCTTGGTGCCACTGAGCAGCACCCTCAGGGCCCGGCCGTTCAGTCTGATGCAGTCCCGCTCGCTGTCGGCTCATCCAGCCCACATCCATTCAAGTGACTTGAACTCCATCTTTAAAAAGAAGAGGTTGCAAGACGGGCACACGCAAACACACTGCTTTCAAAATCCCACAATGTAAACTTCTCGGACTGGGTATTTCCACCAATTGCCGCAACACCTACAGAGAAAGAAACGCCCTCTAAATTCAACAGGGAAGGCCAACGAGTCTTTTTAATTCTGGCTTTGGCTTTTCTGCCTGCTGGGTGCAAACAAGTGTTGTTTCTGCAAGGCGATCCCCAAAGCTGAACGTGGATTAAAGCTCTTCCTGGAGGGACCTGTGGGCAGGCAGGCCAGCCGGCAGAGCTGTCCGAGTCTCTGGAAGGTCTCTCTGAGCTCTTCCTGGCCAGAGGCAGCACTGGGAGGAGAGACAGGGTGGGCGGCTGGTGCCCTTTGTGCAGCTTGGTCCCTGCTGGGGGAAGTTTTGATGCTTCCTGGATTCCTGGATTCCTCAATTCCTCTCTAGCACTGCAGCAGTCAGATGCCGTGCTCCTCCCTCATCCAGGTCAACAATCTGCCCCCGTCACGATCTCAACACCCCGAGTGATTGCCTGATGTGCATCTCCGGGGTGCTGAAACCCTCCTCCTCCCTGCTGAGGGGTCACACTCGGTGGTGTCCACAAACTGGCTACAGAGGTCAGAGCCCCGATGTGGGCTGAGCAGAGCCCCGCAGCTGAGCTTGCTCCCGAGCGGCCCTGGCTGTGGGAGCCTGCTTGGAGCTGGCATTGGAGGACCCTGCAGCCGCATCATCCCTTGGGGCTCGGTCATGACGTGGAGGACTTGCTCTCCACCTCCCCTTCCTCCTCGCTGAGTGGTGGTAGTCTGTGGTCTCCAAAAACCAGCTGCGGAGAGCGTAGCCCTGCTGCAGGGATCTGCTCTGCTTCTGCATTGGCAGGGTTTGCTCCTGAGCAGCACTGGGTGCAGGAGCCGACTGGGAGGTGCTGTTGGAGGGCCCTGGAGCAGCACCATCCCTGGGAGTGTCATCACGACTTGGAGGACTACTTCTCCTCCTCCTCCTCCTCCCTGTTGAGTGGTCGTAGTCTGTGGTGTCTACCAACCAGCTGCGGACTTCTCTTCCCCACTGTGGGGATCTGCTCCGGGCCCTCTCCCTGGCACCGTTCCTCTGGCAGCAGGAAGAAGGGCTGAATCCGTGCTCCTCTTTGTTGCTGTCTTCTTGCACAGTGTGCAGAGGGGCAAATGGTGGAGAGCGGACCGGGCATGCAGCTTTCCTTCTGGACACCAGCCTTAGGCAGCCGCAGAAGAAGCGATGCAAGCAGGAGCCCACGTAGGAGGCGATGCTGAGCCTGCCTGGCCAGCCTGCAGATGCCTCCCGTGCACCTGCCTGGGTTAGCTGGCTGGTGCTGGCTGGTGCAGAGGAGCTGCTGTCCTCTGGAGAGTCCTCCATGCCCACCGCCACGTCCTGCAAAGAGAGCTGTGCAAAGGTCCTGCCGTTTCCTGCTGAAAGGACCTGAACAGTGGGGAAACCCCAGAAGCTGTGGGAGGGGACAGCTAAGGGCCTCCCAAAGGCTCTCCTGGAGGGCTGCAAAGGCAGAAGGGCCAAAGGCAGACAAATGGGGTGGATCGAGGTGGGATGCTTTGAGAGGGAGGAGCGGCTATGAAGAAAGCGGCAGCATGGGTGGGAGAAGAGAGCAATGCCAAGATCCCAGAAAGAAACCTGCTGTCCATCTGGTGCCCTGACCCACCTCCCCAGGTTACCTTAGTCCTAGGAGGCAGACCCTCTGGTCCCACAGAATCCTCCTGCTTGCTGTCGGCCCCACATTGACTGAGGGAGGAACAGGCATATGCTGGTGCCAGTGAGGAAGGCACCCTCTCTCCCATTTTCAAATCAGAGCACCTGGAGAAAAAAAGAGTGATCTGCATTTAGGGCTGTTCTTGCAGCTTTGTCTGGGGTTCAGTCATTTTCTTGGAGCGGTTTCTACAACAGACAGAAGATGTAACCAAGACTACAAATGGGAAAATTGATTGGGGTCTAACCCACCAGGTCTGCCCCTGTCAGAGCAAGTCCTCGTCTTTATCATCCCTACGGCCTCCATTTCATAGAATCATAGAATCATCGAATGGTGTGGGTTGGAAGGGACCTTAAAGATCATCTAGTTCCAAGCCCCCTGCCATGGGCAGGGACACCTTCCACTAGACAAGGTTGCTCAAAGCCCCATCCAACCTGGCCTTGAACACCTCCAGGGAGAGGGCATCCACAACCCCTCTGGGAAAACTCTCCCAGTGTTTCACCACCCTCACCGTAAAGAATTTCTTCCTAATATCTAATCTAAATCTTCCCTCTTTCACTTTAAAACTGTTACCCCTCGTCCTATCACTACACTCCCTGATAGAGAGTCCCTCCCCATCTTGCCTGTAGGCCCCCTTTAACTACTCTTCTCTACATTAGCCAGCTTCAGACAGCAGACAAGTAGCACTTTACACCAGGGCAGCAGCCTGAAGCCCGGCAAGGGAAGATAAGGACTGACGTGGGGTAGTTCAGATTCAACAGCACTGAAGGAGGCAGGTAGTAATTGTCTCCTATGACAGAAAGAGAAACAGGCAGGAGGAGGAGAAGAAAAATAGCAAAGACAGGAAAAGGAAACGTATTCTGAACACATTTTAATACTTGTCATCACCTGACATAAAACAGTAAATAGGCTTGCTGCCTGAGAACTGTCTCGATGCCACAACCATCCACAGCCATGTCGTTCATCTTGTACCACAGTCCATTGCTGGCCTGCAAAGAAAGGCATCAGTCTCTGGAGATGAACCGCATGGATTCTCCACAAAAACACGGGCGGAAAACTACAGAACCAAGTGTACGCCAACACAAATCCAATCCAGCCCCTAAGGAGACCTTCTCCCCCCAACCCTTGGCCGCCAGTTACACTGCCAGGAAGGTTTGTCTTCCCCAGCACACATTTTTCCCCTGCTAGGAAGGAAGTTGCTCTTTACCTTTGTGTAGCACAAATAGTGTCCTTCACCACAGCTGTCACCATGATGCACCAGGACAGCATATAAGGAGTAGAGGAGCACTTCTCCAGCTGTCTGGGACATGTATGGCTGAAGATCCAAGTACTCAGGATACTCCACAACCTACAGGGAGAGCAGGAGGACTCAGATATGATCCTGAAGTACTACATGAAATAGCCTTCAACATGGCATGGTTTGGCTGGCAGGAAACTGTTCCCGGCCAAAGCAGCTCTGTTGGAGCAGAGTACATGCTTGTCTTCCCACCGGAACTCTCCTCTCCTCGGAAGGGAATACGAAAAACCCCACAGGAACAGCTTGTGAAAGAGCGTACTGCTTTGGGAAATCTCCTGCTCCAGGAAGAGAAAATTGCCCTCCAGTGGCATACAAACCTTGCTGATCTTCCTGCCGGTGCAATCTTCAAACCTTTTCAGACACACTGTGAGAACCCTGGGCGCGCAATGGACTGTAAACCCCTTGGAGGCAGCAACCATCTTGTCACACCTTGAAAGCAAGCACAGAGCCAAGTGCTGAAATGCACCCAATTTTCCCCCAAGAAGACCAGACAAGCTTTCATGTCTCACACAGCCTTACACTATTTTAAGGCTATTCAGTACCATAAGGCCATATTAAAAAAAGCTGCGTCTCATTATCATGCATTAAGCCTATGTGAAACGATGACTTCTGCTCAATGACATGCAGCACCTTCCCGCAGGATCTAGTACTACTAGGTCGCTAGTAATCATCTTACTTGCTACATTTAAAGCAGTTTTCACCATCCAGCTGCTCCGGTTTCACAAAGTCCTCCAGAGCTGCAGTGACAGAAGAGGCTGCCTGGAGGAGTGAGAAAGGAGAGCAGTGAGCTGCGGGCAATGCCCTTGCCCAAACACTTACTAGGAGTTGACAAGAAGACCCAGGTAGCTGATGCTGAGGAGACGCACTTTGAGCCCGCAAGCAGTGTCCAGAAGGAGGCAGAAAGAGGGTATGATGCTGAACATTTCCCTCAGGGAACTGAAATCCTGAGGGATTCCCGGGGCTATCGGGAGCTACTTCCCTGTGGCACTGCAGGGTCATCAATAATGAAAACGATACAACCCATCAGCCTGGGAGCCAGATGGGGTGCTGAGGGAGGGCAAAAGGAAGAAGGATGAGAGTACGTCAAGGGTGCAGAGAGGATAATTCGTACTTGTCCAGCTTTAAGCCAGCACCTCCAAGGAGACCACTGCCATGGCCTCCCCAGAAGAACTCAGCCCATTCCACTTCCGACCCTCCACCAAGCTCTCTTGTGGTCGCAGTATACGTTTTTAAGTCGACCACATGGATTCCGGAAAGCTACAGGGGCCTTGGGATGTCTTGAAGCACAGCTATAAACCCTCTTACCTTTATATCCAAAGGGACATCCAGGAAAGCCTCGTAGGAATCAGAAACTGCTTTGCAGCTCAAGCACGTGACTGGAAGGCAAATCAAAATGCTCAGCGATAGGGGAAGTCACTGGCTGTGCCAGTTTCCGTCCTTCATACCTACTATGCCAGTCACACGACTGGCTGTTTATCACAGGCCAACAGAAGGGCACAGACAATTCCAAGTTGAGCAATAGTTGCGGAAAAGTACCTCTGGATCTCAGAAAGCCCCCAAATATTTGATGAATGACGGTAGTTGCTTGAGAAGACATGTCCAATCTGGAAATAAATGGGAAGGCAGAGGGTGATCTCCTCCAAGAGTCTTGCTTTGTCAGAAAGCCCTGGGCATAAGTTTTCCTTGGTGCGAATACATCAAGGAGTCCAAAGGGCTCGGGAACATTGAAAAGGTAATTTGCTTGTGCTTACTTGCTGCTTCCACTCAGACAAGCTCTCTGCATGGCATCGACAGTATAGCATAGGAACTCGTGGGCATCTTCCTGCCTGCCAAGCTGGAAATGTTCTCCTATTCCTAAGAAGGAAGAAGCTAGTAATTCTCTCCTGCAAGAAGGGGAGAAAACCTGTAAAAGCACCTGAAATGACTTACGTGTGAGGACACTGATGACAGCGCTAGGCTGGATGGCACTGACCAAGGAATGCAGGACCTTGTTAACGTGCGCTTCCATTATGCACATCATGCAGAAGTCTTGCTGACGACCTGAAGAGGGAGAGAGGGAGGGAGGGAAGCAAGCTCCTCAGGTTAGCAAAATAGCCATAGCGATGGGAAGCCTCATGGAGATCCTGAAGTTTTAAGAACAGTCTCCACTCCTCCCAAGGTGCCAACGTCCCAACCAGCTCGGGACATTTTAGTGTGTAGAAAACTTTCTTCAGAGGGATGCTTAACTGACAGAAGTTTTCTGCGCAATAAGCAAAGAGAGGTTGACTTGCAGGAATAGGGACCAAGACCCGGGGCTACAAAGAAGTGCCTATCTGAAGGTGAACACACCTAGATAAGACAAGCGGCTGCTAGGCCTGAGCGTTCAAAGAACAGCTCCTTGTGGGGTCGACAAAGAAGGGCTGCTTTTCTCCTGAATCAAATTCCAGATTCTGGGAATCCTGGGGAAGTGCCCCACAGATGTACAAGGAAATGTTCCTCAAAGTACTCACACGACTGGCTGTGCTCACGAGAGAGCAGGTAGTTGGCCAGAGGGGCTGTGTACGTCAGGCACTGCAGGACGGAGTTGACGAAGCACGTATTGCCCAGGTTGTGCAGTCCCGCTCCAGCTCTCTGTCTTTGCTGCCAATCCATGCAAATCTTCTCCGGGGGAAAGAGGATCCTTTGTTGTGGAGCCATTTCCTTGGCAATGACTGCAGGGAAATGACGTTTGAAAAGAGATGACACAATTTTGTTGCACAAAAGCATTTTTAAAAGTCGAGTTCTGTACAGGAGCACTCAGGACAACCAGCTCCAACCTCCAACCCAGAAACACTGGGGGAAGCCTAATGCTGCCGTTGATACTTACTGGTCAAGAAACAGCTTTGGAAAATAGGCTGTTACCCTGTTTATTGTGCCAAAAGTCCAACAAGCCCACACTCCGATTTCTGTGCCCAGGGCTACCTTCCTTTCCCTCTCGAGACTTGAATTGGATTATCAGGCCAAGTCTCCCCTGTTCCTGATTGTAAATTGATGAAAACGAGCAAGTATCTAGCACAGAAGGTAACCCAACTGATGTCAGATCTTTCTACGAGCAAGGTCATCTTTCAAAGTCTTGTACTAGTGGCAGAGGAGTGACAGAGGAGCGTTTTCCTGCGTCTAATCGGAAGCACCTGGATAAGTCTGGCTGCTATCAGGAAATGCCCCAGAATTCACTCTAGGCTGTCAGCACATTCAAGGATGGAGCACCAGCCACGTCCGTTGCCTTTGGGGATTCACAAAGCCCAAGCCTGCTGGCGAAGCCGTTACTTACGGGAGTCGTTCCCCATTGCGGCCATCACTCCTCTCAGGAACAGAGGGGAAAGCTTTGGATGACAAAGGAGGTCAGGACGTGCTCCAGAAAGAGAAGATCAGCGCCAATCCCGTCTCCTGATCACAAAGAAATAATTGTAGCTCAACAAGATGCTTAAAAAAAAACCCCAAATGCAACCCACAGAACAGCATCCACCATCAACAGTGTTTCAGTGGCTCTTGTAACCGCTGTCGAGCTGCAGGCTGATGGCCCCACTGTCCCTGTCACAGGACTCCAGTTGACAGCAATTACCGAGGCCCTTTTGAAAGACTGCATTGCGTGTCACCTTCTCGGAAGAGGACCTGCTGCTTACCTGTGGCTAGCCTTAGCAGCAGAGCCCTCGGGCTCTCCAGCCCACACTTGCTCACCTTGGATGCAGGAGTGACCGGCTTTCGGCCGCTATTTTAACGTCTGCCTTTGCCGTGCTCCTTTTCTGTCTCCCTTCCTACCGCCTCAGTCAGGGCAGGCTTCTTGTCATTCTAGGCTGAGCCCAACACCTCAGACTACACTGCCACCCCCTACTTACCTATCCTAGGATATGGTAAGGAAATAGCAAACAGGAACTCTACCCATAGCCCATCTCTGGCCAGCCTATCAAGGTGTAATAGCTCAGCCTGCAGCTCAGAAGGCACAGACCAGCCTGTACTTTCATCCCGTATCTACCTACTCTATGATCTGTCCTGAAAGTCAAATCATAATTACCTTTAAAGAGGATGGAAGTTGAGAATTGAGCTGTAAATGATAACTGGCTGGAAAAATGTAGGCACGCAAGTAGCAAAGGAAGGAGCTGAGTTATCCCGAAGGCCAGCTCAGCCCAACTAGCTTTTGCTGGCCTGCTTTTCAGGATCCCAAGACCTGGCCAGGTGTGCTCACAAGCGCCGGGCAGGTGCCACATCACTGCCCCTTTGTGACACGGGGCTGCACGGGGACATGTCCCCTTGAGGCCATCGAGCACCACAGTCGCCACAGCCCGGGCACCTCCTATAGCCGGCAGTCACTGGACCTCCGCACATGCTGCTGGCGCAGGGCTGTTTGTCTGCCGGCAGAGCTCCCACCTCTTCCTGCAGCTGCATGGGCTGGATGAATAAAAGCCTGCCCAGGGCTGTAAGCGTGCCTGTTCACAGCTTTGGCTGGCACGCTCGGGTTGCCGAGATGTCCTCTCCCTTCACTGTCACTGCGGCGCTGGCAGCCGAGTGCCCCACGGCAAGGCACGCTGCATCTCCGCCAGGCTGCCTTGTCCTGGCTGGCTGCTGACAGGAGGGGACACGGGGAGATGACAGCCTGCAGGGTGACAGGAGGGACACCTGGGAATGACAGGAGGGAAACGGGTCAATGACAGGCTAGGCGTATGACAGGAGGGACACGGGTCAGTGACAGCCTGGGGGGTGACAGGACACGAGGCTGCGAGGAGGAGCCGGGTGGGCGCCGTCGCCATCTGCCACAGTAGATACCGTCGCAGAGCAGGCATCGCCTGGCCCTGACCACATCGTGTGTCCACCACAAGTTCTTCTCCAAGCTGAACTATGGTACGGTCACCTTCGACTGCCTCTGTATCTCTCTGCATGACCTCAAGCTCCAGATCATGGGCCCCGAGAAGCTGACGGCGGCCAGCTGCGACCTGCACGTCACCAATGCCCAGACCAAAGAAGGTGCGTGGGGGCAAGAGGAACGGGGCCTTGGGGACTGCCCGGCTGGTGGCGTCGCAGGTGACCCTGCGACGGCCATGGCCTGCGGGAGCCATGCTCTGCCCTTTGTGGCTCATGCCCATGTAGCATGAGTCAGGCTGATCAAGTGTCACCAGGGATGAAGTGGGGTGGGAAGTGATAATGTAGCTGTGACTCGTGTTGGGGACCTCACAGAGCTGTTCTTTTGCAGTTGCTGTTCTGACAACTACCTTCAGATCTGTGCTTTGGACGTGGAGCTAGGCACAGAAGAAAGCGTGGTTGATGGGCAACGTATAGTGCTTACAAAAGTGTTGGTTTCCTGGAATTCCTCGAGGTAAAATGATACGGAAATGTGGGAGGAGATCCTTTAATAACAAACCTCAAAGAAATCTTCAGAGAAATCTGGCAGACAAAGCTGAAAGTGATGGAAACAGAACAGATGGCTAATTTGAAGAAAAGAGAGTGGGTTTGGTGACTCAGTTTTGTCTTCAACTCATTTTACTCCACTGCATTGGTGTATCAGCGATACAGATACTTCTTGAAGCTTCTGTAAGGGTGTTTTCCATGTGAAAATACAAAAATCCCCCAGTGGTTTTCAGGGCAAAGCTAGAGAATACGTTTCGGTGCAGTATGTATGCCAAGTTTTTGGTTTACATGCATAACTGAGTTTACCCTGAGAGTCACTCCCACTATGATTCCAGTTGCCCCCAGCATGGTCCCAGAGTCCCACAGCATGGTCCTAGATGCTCCCAGTATGATGCCAGTTGCCCCCAGTGTGGTCCCACTTGCTCCCAGTATGATCCCAGATGCCCCTAGGGTGGTCCCAGTGGTCGTCATAAGTAAAGAGGGGGGGGAATAGGGGATAGGGGGGACCCCAAAAATTTGAGGGCAGGGGGGCACCTACCTGTCTGCACCAGGGAGGGGATGCTGACCGGCTGGGGCATGCTGCTCGTGTGTGGAGATATATGGGGGTGCCACTGCCAATGCTGTCACAGCCCCCCCTTTGAAACCTCACAGCGGGGGTCTCACCTGCTGCCCCCTCGCCAGCCAGGGGAGAGCTGTGGTGGGAGAAAATGGGTGGTCAGTATGGGCAGGGAAGAGATGGGGGGACTGAACGAGAAGGGTGGGGGGAGTGGGGGGGGTGGTCACCTGAGTGCGGCGCAGCTCCCTGTTCTCCAGCCACAGCGCCTCCAGCACCCTGCCGGAGCAGGGCTGTGATGTGGGGCAGACCTTCCCAAGATGGTGGCAGGGAGAGGGTGTGGGGGGACAGACCCTTCCAAGATGGCCTCCAGGAAGGTGGACTCCTCTCAAGATGGCAGCCCTGAGGGAGGACAGTGTCACCTATTGCTGGGGTCCAGGACATGGCGGCCAGCTTCCTTGTGAGAGGCCAGCAGCAGGTTGGACTGCGCCCGCTGGAAACGCCAGACCTGTGGGGCAGAGCTGTGGGGCTGGCCCCATGGCTGGGGTGGGGTGGGCTGCTCTCCATCCTCCTCCTCCTCCTTGCCTGGGACTTGTGGGTCAAGTGCTTGAGCCGGGCTCTTGAAGAAGAGCTTCTCCTGCAGGCACACCTGTGGGGAGCGGAGGAGATGGCCACCAGTGATGGAGGACGAGGAAGGTTCACAATGGTGGCCAGGGATGAAGGAGGAGAAGGGTTCAAAATGGCAGCCAGGACGGGGCAGTAACTCGCCTTGTCGGAGATGGGGAGGCAGCAGCAGTTGGTGGCGCAGACAGGGCACGGACCTGCGTGAGGAAACAGACACGAGCACCCCTCCAAAATGGCGGTTATGAGGGAAAATGTTTGGCAAGATGGGACGGGGGGCGGGAATCCCTCCCTTCCACCATTTTATGGATATAAGGTGAGAGGGCATCCCTCCCTTCTGCCATTTTAGCAGGTTAAGGTCAGGGGGCTCCTTCCCTTCTGACATTTTAGGGGTTCAAGGTGAGGGGGAAGTGGGGGTGTGCCCCTCCATTTTGCAGGGGTGAAGGGGCTCCTACCTGCGCCCCTGCACACTGTGCGGAGGACGTGGCCGCACCTGGCGACAGCAAAGCAGGCTCCCTCTTGGCATAAGCAGGAGTTGTACTGGAACCAGTCCATGCTGGGGCGGTCAGCCGCCTGCTAGGGTGTCCGTGTCCCCGTCCCCCCCTTCCCCACCGTCGCCTGCCAGCTGTGGCGGCACCAGCACCCCTGCGCGCCTCAGTCTGTGAGGAAATGGAAAGGGGAATGGCCGTTACAAAGGGCGGGAAGATTGAGGGGGCGGGGTGACCGCGGAAGGGGGCGTGTCCACGGATGAAAGGGGTGGAGCCATGGTTAAAATGGGCGGGGAGGATGAGGGGGCGTGGCAGCCGCGGAAGGGGGCAGGAGGTGGGCGGATCCAGAGCGGAAAGGGGCGGGGGTGGGGGCGTGGCCGGGCGCAGGGGCGGGGGGCGGGGCCCCCTGGGGCTGCTGGGGGGGCACAGCGAGTCCCGGGGGGGCTGCAGGGCCAGCGTGTGCTGGGGGGGTGATGCACCCCAAAACACCCGCCAGTGTCTGACCCCAATTCCCCAGGCACCCCCGAAATACCCAGGGACACCCCAAACCCCATAGGACCCCTCCCCAAATCCCTCCCTCCAACTCCTCAGGATCCTGGGGGTTTTGGGGGTCCCACCAAAGGGTTTAGGGTTGGTTCTTGGGGGCTTTGAGGATCCCATCAAGAGCTTTTGCGGGTCTGGGGGGGATTTTGGTTCCCACCAAGGAGTTTTGGAGGTCCTGGAAGGGTTTGGGGATGCCACTGGGGGAGTTTGGGATCCCCACAGAGGCTTTGGGGGCCTGCGGGGACTTTTTGGGGTCCTACCAGGGGCTTTTGGGGTCCTGGAGAGCTTTTGGGGTCTCGCCATAGTGTTTTGGCGGTCCTGGGTGTGTTTTGCGGTCCCCCCCGGTTTTGGGGTGCTGACCAGGGCACAATGGACACGGCACAGCTCCTGCAGCCGCTCCTCCACCACCGTGTTGGTCAGGAAGGTCACCACCGCCAGCGTCACCTCCCTTCCTGCCCAGCGGCACCAGTGCGCCCAGTATGGACCAGTCTTCTCCCAGCCTCCCCTCCACTCCATCCCAGTGCCCCCCAGTCCCATCCCAGTGCCTCCCAGTCCATCCTAGTGCTCCCCAGTGACCCAGAGGGTGATGGGGTAGGGGGCTGAGGGGGGTCACGGCGGTCTAGGGGTGCCAAAGGGGTGGAGGGGTCAGGGGGCGGCAGGGGTTGGGGGTCACGGTGGGTCCCAGGGGTCAGGGAGTGTCATGACCCAGGTTGCAGAGACCAGGGAGTCACGCCGAGTTCGGAATTCCCGTGGGCAGGATCTGGGTGAAGCCGGCGGCCGAGGGTCGGCGAAACGCTTTCTTCCCGGCAGCAGCACCCTGAGCTCGGGAGGCGGAAACGGCGGCGGCGGGGTTTCTCCCGACAGGAGTCGGCAGGACCCGCGTCACCCGAGGTCACCGTGTCCCCCGATTCCAGGGAGGAAAGAAGGCGAGGGTCACCAGGTTCTGTGCATCGGGGGGGACTGGGAGCAGTTGGAATCATGCTGGGGGCAACTGGGATCATGCTGGGAACAACTGGGGGTGACTGGAATCACACTGGGAGGATCTGGGATCATGTTGGTTGGAACTGGGGCAATTGCAATGAAGTTGGGAGTGACTGGAAGTGACTAGGAGCAACTGGGAGCAGACTGGGAGCGACTGGGATCATTCTGGGAGCAAGTGGGAGTGACTAGTACCACACTGGGAGGAAGTGGGAGCGTTTTGAGAGCAACTGGAATGATGTTGGGAGTGACCAGGATCAACTGGGATCATGCTGGGAGCAACTGGGAGTGACTGGAACCACACTGGGAGGAACTGGGATCATGATGGGGGCAAGTGGGGGCAATTGGAATGACTTTAGGAGTAGCTACGAGCAACCAGGAGCATGCTGGGAGCAACTGGGAGTGACTGGAACCACACTGGGAGAAACTGTGATCATGTTTGGGGCAACTGGGGGCTACTGGGATGACATTGGGAGTAACTAGGAGCAATCAGGAGCATGCTGGGGGGAACTGGGAGTGACTGGATCCACACTGAGAGAAACTTGGATCATGCAGGGAGCAAGTAGGAGCAACCGGAATGACGTTGGGAGTGACATTGGGAGGGACTAGGAGCATCTGCGAGCAAATGGGAGGATCTGGGATCGTGCTGGGAGCAACTGGGAGTAAGTGGAACCACACTGGGAGGATCTAGGATCATGTTGGTGGCAACTGGGATGATGCTGGGAGTGACTAGGATCAACTGGGATCATGCTGGGAGCAACTGGGAGTGACTGGAACCACACTGGGAGGAACTGGGATCATGTTGGGGGGAACTGGGGGCAACTAGGATGATGTTGGGAGTGACTAGGCGGAACTGGGATCATGCTGGGAGGAACTGGGATCATGCTGGGATCAGCTGGGAGTGACTGGAACCACACTGGGAGGATCTGGGATCATGTTGGGGGGAACTGGGGGCAACTAGGATGATGTTGGGAGTGACTAGGCGGAACTGGGATCATGCTGGGAGGAACTAGGATCATGCTGGGAGCAACTGGGAGTGACTGGAACCTCTAAGGGAGGAACTGGGATCATGATAGAGGCAATTGTGGGCAACTGGGATGACGTTGGGAGTGACATTGGGAGGGACTAGGAGCAAATGGGAACATGACTGGAGCAACAAGGATCATGCTGGGAGAACTGGGAGTGACTGGAACCACACTGGGAGAAACCGGGATCATAATGGGGGCAAGTGGGGGCAAATGGAATGAGGTTAAGAGTAACTAGGAGCAACCAGGAGCATGCTGGGAGCAACTGGGAGTGACTGGAACAGCACTGGGAGGAACCGGGATCATGTTGGTGGCAACTGGGCGATATTGGAATGAAGTTGGGAGTGACTCAACGTGACTAGAAGGAACTGTGAATAAACTGGGAGCAACTGGGATTATGCTGGGAGCAAGTGGGAGTGTCTGGTACCACACTGGGAGAAACCGGGATCATGTTGAGGGCAACTGGAATGATGTTGGGCGTGACTAGGATCAACTGGGATCATGCTGGGAGCAACTGGGAGTGACTGGAACCACACTGGGAGGAACTGGGATCATGATGGGGGCAAGTGGGGCAATTGGAATGACGTTAGGAGTAACTACGAGCAACCAGGAGCATGCTGGGAGCAACTGGGAGTGACTGGAACCACACTGGGAGGAAGTGGGATCATGTTGAGGGCAACTGGAATGATGTTGGGCGTGACTAGGATCAACTGGGATCATGCTGGGAGCAACTGGGATCATGCTGGGAGCAACTGGGAGTGACTGGAACCACACTGGTAGGAACTGGGATCATGTTGGGGGCAACTGGGGGCAATTGAAATGACGTTGGGAGTAACTAGGAGCAACCAGGAGCATGCTGGGAGCACCTGGGAGTGACTGGAAGCACACTGGGAGGAACTGGGATCATGCAGGGAGCAAGTGGGAGCAACTGGGATGACGTTGGGAGTGACATTGGGAGGGAGTAGGAGCATCTGGGAACATGCTGGGAGCAACTGGGGTCATGCTTGGGCAACTTGGAGTGAGTGGAACCACACTGGGAGGATCTGGGATCATGTTGGGGGCAACTGGGGCAATTGGAATGACGTTAGGAGTAAGTACGAGGAACCAGGAGCATGCTGGGAGCAACTGGGAGTGACTGGAACCACACTGGGAGAAACTGGGATCATGTTGGTGGCACTTGGGGGCAATTGGAATGATGTTGGGAGTGACATTTGGAGTGACTAGGAGCAACTAGGAACTTGCTGGGATCAACTGGGAGCAACTGGAACCACACCGGTAGGGTCTGGGATAATGTTGCGGCAACTGGGGCAATTGGAATGAAGTTGGGAGTGACTCAAAGTGAGTAGGAGCAACTGGGATCAGACTGGGAGCAACTGGGATCATGCTGGGAGCAACTGGGAGTGACTGGTACCACACTGGGAGGAAGTGGGATCATGTTGAGGGCAACTGGGATGATGTTGGTAATGAGTAGGATCAACTGGGATCATGCTGGGAGCAAATGGGAGTGACTGGAACCACACGGGGAAGAACTGGGACCATGCTGGGATCATATGGGAGCAACTGGGATGACACTGGAAGTGACATTGGGAGTGACTAGGAGGAAATGGGACATGATTGGTGCGGAGAGTTTCGAGCAGGGAAGACACAGAACACTCAATATGAGATCCTGCAAGCGTCTTCAATCTTTATTTCTAACAGGGCTCTTTTATATGATTTCTCTAACATATGCCTCTAGTCATTCTCTTATTGGTTACAGGATAAAAAGGCTACACTCCCATACTGCACGTACTTGCTGTTACAGGCTACTTATTTTTACATTTCTTCAGCCACAACTTCTCTTCACAAAGTTCCTTACTTTCGTCGCTGTCTTGTCTCAGCAGAAATCTTCTTGCTTGCACAACGCCTACGCAGACTTGTGACCCTGTTCCATTAACCATTCCTCAACAATTCCCCCTTTTTCTTTTTGTTGAACAATCCGAACTCGCTTCACAACTGATTCTAAACCCTTCTTCACACAAGAAAAAGCACAACAAATGATAACAAGTACAATAATGATAATAACAAAGAACCGAATGCCTTTCTTCATCAAGGTTTTTAACCAACCGGTAATTCCCCATTTTTCAAGCCAGTCATCAACAGGATTTACAACAACAGTAAGTTTTTTCATGTTATCTTGCAATTGAGAACGTTTCTTATGAATAGATTCAGAGTGATCAGAAAGATTCATACAACACATTCCTTCAAACTCTTCCCAACCGTGTCTCTGTGCTAACAACAAAAAATCAATGGCAGCTCGATTTTGCAATAAGGTATGCCGTACACTATCGACATCAGTGATGAGTTCATCTATTATTCTGGAGGTAATATTAATTTGTTTTCCTGTCCAACAAGCTAGCCGTTTTAATTGGGTTAGTGCTTTGGCAGAGGCAGCTTGAGGTGTAAAAAGAGATGCTAAAATAACAGTCGGACGTTCCCACAATTCCACATTATCCTTACATTCAGGTCCCAATTGATATGTATCACGTCTGGCACGTTTAGATTTGTGACTTATATTACTCATATTTAACAATTGATGAATGCTGGGGGCAAACAACGTTAATTTGCCAAGATAACACGGTCCCCCTTGTGCTTTTGTAGGTATGGCTGGCCAAGCACGATCCCCACAAATAAGAAATATTCCTGGTGGTAACATTCTTGCCTTTTTTACTTTGTCATACCCGGTTACGGGCCGATTCCAACCATTACAATAACCAGTAATGTTATAGTACCAAAAAGATTTAGGGGTAATCCAAATACTATCATTTCTTGGCTTTTCAGGTTTAAAGTTCTTAATTTTAACCAAATCTTTACCTTGATAATCCCCAAAAGTTAAACAATAATCTCCAGGTACAGACCCCAAAATATTAAGTTCCTGAGGCTCTATACCAGTAACATTCAATTTCTTAATAATGTTATGTGTTTGGGCTCCCAAAGGATTTATGGAGATATTTAATGTGTCACACCAATTGTTTGTGGTTAATCCAGGCCGAATGGTACAGAAACCAGTCTTTGCTTGATTTAGATCATCCTAAATTGTGGCTGTCTTCCAAGGCCCAAATCCTTTCATGTTTTTTAAAGGGACCCCAATTAAGCACGTACGAAACGGATCAGATGGGGTAGCTAATGATAGACAAAATGAATCGCGTTCTGTCTCGTTAGCCCAAGTAATCCACATATTCTGTCGAATATCAATCTTGTGAAGGTCTCCCAATCCCTTTCCTAAGATAACAGACAATATGATTAAAATCTTCATCCCGGTTATAATTCTATCCATTTTCTGTTATAAAGCAAGCGGAGGTTCAAAGTTGTTAGTAATGATCAAACAGTTTATAGTTCTATTTACAAACCAGGCGTCTCAGTAGAAACGTCGTTTACAGCTGGTCTAGTCCATCTGGACGGAATCCATTGTAACCCTTGGGTCAATAAACTTAATTGCAACATTTCCGAATGTTGTAACCACCAGTCCAAATCTTCTTGCCGAATTGGGAGATAAATTGTTCCCGGTTCTTTACCCAAAATCTGTAACAATTGCATTCTACCTTTACGAATTAACTCTGCCAAATTTTCATCTTTTTGTTGTATCGTCTTTTTTGGTTGCAAAGACGTAAAGAGCCACTCTAAGACCCGAGGCTCCCCCTTTTTCTTTTTACATTGGGTTAATGTACCTATGAACTGATTTTTGGAGTGTAAGATAGTGAGATCGACAGGTAAATCTGGATCAAAGCGGTCCACCATACGAGATGTAATAACAGTGGAGATGTTTTTTGTTGTCTCTTCTTGCAGACTTGATCATTTCACTGGTAAGGACGGATCAATTCCCTTTAACAAAGGTCGTAAAATTTGTAACTCCTCATTGGTAATTCCCACTATTGGTCTCAGCCACTGTAAGTCTCCTAGCAGATTTTGTGCATCGTTCAAAGTCTTGACATCAGTCTGTATTTCTAGTTTTTGTGGCCGTATCTGGGAATCTGTAATAAGCCATCCCAAATATTTCCACACTGGTTGACGTTGTATCTTTTCTGTTGCAATTTTCAAACCATGCTTGTATAATGTCTCTTCAAGATATTGTTCCTGGTTTGTAGAAAATGGTTGTTGTTGGGCCAACAAAATATCATCCATATAGTGACATATTACCGTCTTGTCCCAGGTTGATCGGATTTCTTTCAGGGCATTGTCCACAAAAAGTTGACATAAAGTAGGACTGTTTTTCATGCCTTGTGGAAGTACAATCCATTCAAGTCTGCGAGCTGGGCCAGCTTGATTAACCGATGGTAACGTAAAAGCAAAGCGCTCAGTATCTCTGGCATGTAAAAAGATGGTGAAAAAACAGTCTTTTAAGTCAATAATTAATAAATGCCAGCCTATCGGTAACATAGCTGGGCTAGGCATTCCCGGCTGAAGTGCTCCCATGGCTTGCATCTGATCATTGACTGCTCTGATGTCATGTAATAGCCGATATTTGCCTGATTTTTTCTTGATAACAAAAATGGGTGTATTCCACGGGCTAGTTGAAGGTTTAATATGTCCCCATGCTAATTGTTCATCTACCAATATTTCTGCTTGCTCCAGACTTTCCTTCCTTAGCGGCCACTGTTCGATCCAGACAGGTTCATCATTTGTCCAAACTAAAGGAATCGGGAAAGTCCAATCAGCGACCGCTCCTAAAAAGGCGACTCAGTTGTCAATCTTACTCCTAACTGGAGAAGAATATCTCGCCCAATCAAGGCTGAAACTCCATGAGGCAAGGGCATTACAGTAATTGTGGCATTGGTTCTTCTTCCATCCAGATAAACTACGATTCTGTCCTGACTTTGTTGAATGCTAGCTGTTCCCCCAACTCCTTCCACGCCTCCAGCAACAGTCCTTGTTGGCCATGATTCTGGCCAAAAAGGTTTGCTGACGATAGAAATATTAGCTCCAGTGTCCAACAAGGCTTGTAAAATAACTCTTTCCCCTTTATTTTCCAGAGTGACTGTTGTTATTGGTCTTTCTGTGAGAGGCATGGATAACATCACCAATCCTCCTGTCGAGCCGAATCCTCTGTCACCTCTAATTTGCTGATTTCCAGTTGTCATTCCCTTGGTTAATTGTAACAATGGCACCAACTGGGCTATCTTGCTTCCCTTCGGTATAACAATTGGAGGAAACAAAGTTTGTGCTACAGTATAGATTTTACCTTCAAAGTCACTGTCTATTACTCCGGGCAGCACAAATATTCCTTTTATTCCACTTGATGGACGTTCCAACAGCAATGCCCCTTGTTTCTCACCATTTATAATTATTGGTCCGTATATTCCTGTAGCAATCTTTTTGGTTTAGTGTCAATAAGCGTAACATCTACTGCTGTTGCCAAGTCCAATCCGAGGCTGCCACGCGTTGCTGGAGATAGTTGTCCTGCTGAGATGAGTTGAGATGTGGCTCTGGAGCTGGCGTCGGGTTGTCCCTCAATGATGCTGGAGCCGCGATTGGTGTCCCCGCGCTGCGACCCCTCGCGCTCGACATCCCGTTTCCCGATCGACGGCACGCAGTGGTACTGTGGGTGTCTTGCCGGCAGTTCTGGCACCAAACTCCTGGCTCCCTACACTGTTGTCTCTTGTGACCTAGCTTTCCACATCTGTAACATTTCAACTTTCCACCCCTACTGTCATTACAGCCTCTATTGCCCCCTAGTGGTTTTAAAGGTGCAAGGGCGGCTGCAAAGGCTTGCTGTTGTTCTGGCTGACCTTCAATTAACTTTTCCCCTAGTTTCTCTAATGATTCCACTAACATTGCTTGTGGACCTATAGGGACCTTGCTCATACGTTCTAGCACTAGTTCAATTGATGCATCAGCTGGCAAGGTAACCAATACAGCTCTGGTGGCAGCGTTACAGTTTTCCAAAGCACATTGTCGCAACAGTGCAGCTTTTAGAGCCGGAGGCGTATTTGCCTTATTCAAGGCTGCTGTGAGCCTATCCACAAAGGCTGCAAAAGGCTCTTGGGTTCCCTGTTTGATTGACATATATGATGGAGTGGCTGGAGCTTCCCTTACGTTTGACAGGGCTTCCCGAGCGCAACGCATGGACTCCAGACATTTCTCGGGACCCATTTCCATCTGCATTGTCACATGTGCAAAGGGTCCTGTGCCCATCAATTGATCTACTGTAACGTCAGCCAGCGGGTCCCCGTGTGCCCGTGCTGTCTGAGCCGAGATGTCACACAACCTTTGCCAGTGTGCATGCCATAACAATAACTGCGAGGGGGTTAACGCCATACGAAATACCCCTTTAATATCTTCTGGCGTTAACACATGCGTATTCCAGATGTAATTTAACAACTGCGGAACTGGTTCACTTTGTACCCCTGATTCACTGACCGTTGCTCGTAACTGCATTAACAGTTTCCAGTCTAAAGCATGATAGGCAGCTTGCTGTCCTCCTGGTACAGGTGTAAAAATAACCGGCAAAGCCTGCATACCAGCGGCAGCAGCAACCACTTCAAAATTTCCTTCAGCTGCAGCGTGAGTAGCTAATGAGCTCCAGTCTATTCTTGATAGCTGTTTCTTGGTAGCCAGTTTCCCGCTAGAAGATATAGATAACTTTTCTAACTCTGTCACAGGTGGAGGATCAGGAAACTCCACCTCCCCCTCCTCCTCCTCTGCAGCCTCCTCATCACTTAACAAAGGTGCAGCAGGTTCTGGAGGAGTAGGAGACGGTGATTTCACTGGCCTTTTCACTGTAACTGATGCACAGGTACTAGGAATTGCATCATATCTATAATCTATTGTAATTTTCCCAGGCTCTCTATCTGTTACCCCCTTGCTGGGCATTTCTTCCTCTAGGGTTGTTGTTGCCACAGCAGCTACTTTCTTTTCACAATGATATCTCTTTAAAGCATTTATGGTTTCTCTCCATGGTTTCAATAATTTCTTATATTCCTTACTTTCCTTCTTTTCATCTATAATAGCATCCCATAACATATCTCCATATTTTCTCCACTCATCTACAGAAAACAATTGCCCGGGACCCCCAAAGAATCCTTTGGCTGTGCCTAGTGCCACCAGCCCTGCCAACTGTTTAACACAATTGGCTCCGTTCTTTTCTAAAATTCTTTGTAATAACTGTAAAGCTACCTCTTTTTCCATATTTCCTTTCTCCTTTGATGTATGCTGGCCAGCGTTTTCAATGCAGCACTTCCGAAGAGGAGGTAGCGGACGGACGGCGAAGAATTCTTAGAATCTCCAGACGCGGCTTCTCTGTGCCCGCACAAACAAGCTTTCGTCCCCTGCTGGCTGCACGGCAGGACTTTTCCATCCATCTGCTCCTCTCTGCTGGTTTCCACAGGGAAAGTGTAAGTCCCTGTTGGCGTCTGGTGTTCCTGAGTCCTTGTGGGTCCCTGCTGGTCCCTGTTTGTCCCTGTTCGGGCGCCACTTTGCGGAGAGTTTCGAGCAGGGAAGACACGGAACACTCAATATGAGATCCTGCAAGCGTCTTCAATCTTTATTCCTAACAGGGCTCTTTTATATGATTTCTCTAACATATGCCTACTAGTCATTCTCTTATTGGTTACAGGATAAAAAGGCTACACTCCCATACTGCACATACTTGCAGTTACAGGCTACTTATTTTTACATTTCTTCAGCCACAACTTCTCTTCACAAAGTTCCTTACTTTCGTCGCCGTCTTGTCTCAGCAGAAATCTTCTTGCTTGCACAAAGCCTACACAGACTTGTGACCCTGTTCCACTAACCATTCCTCAACAGATTGGAGCAACTGGGATCATGCTGGGAGCAACTGGGAGTGACTGGAACCACACTGAGAGGAACCGGGATCATGTTGGGGGCAATTGGGGGCAATGGGAATGACGTTGGGAGTAACTAGGAGCAACCTGCTGGGAGGAACTGGGTGTGACTGGAACCACACTGGGAGGAGCTGGGATCATGTTGGGGACAACTGGGGCAATTGGAATGAAGTTGGGAGTGGCTGGAAGTGACTAGGAGCAACTGAGAGCAGAGTTGGATCAACTGGGATCATGCTGGGAGCAACTGGGAGTGACTGGAACCACAGTGGCAGTTAGTGGGATCATGTTGGGGGGAATTGGGGGCAACTGGGATGACGTTGGAATTGACGTTGGGATTTACTAGGAGGACGTGGGAACATGATTGGAGCAACTGCCATCATGCTGGGAGCAACTGGGAGTGGCTGGAACCACACTGGGAGGAACTGGGATCATGTTGGGGGAAACTGGGGGCAACTAGAATGATGTTGGGAGTGACATTGGGAGGACTAGGAGGAACTGGGATCATGCTTGGAGCAACTGGAATCATGCTGGGAGCAACTGAGAGTAACTGGAACCACACTGGGAGGAAGTGGGATCATTGTGGGGGCAACTGGGGCAATTGGAATGAAGTTGGGAGTGACTCAAAGTGAGTAGGAGCAACTGGGAGCAGACTGGGAGCAACTGCGATCATGCTGGGAGCAAGTGGGAGTGAGTGGTACCACACTGGGAGGAACTGGGATCATGCTGGGAGGAAGTGGGAGCAACTGGAATGACGCTGGGAGTGACATTGGGAGGGACTAGGAGCAAATGGGAACATGTTTGGAGCAACTAGGATCATGCTGGGAGCAACTGGGAGTGACTGGAACCACACTGGGTGGACGTGGGATCATGTTGGGATCAGGTGGGGGCATCTGGAATGACACTGGGAGTAACATTGGGAGGCACTGGGAGCAAACGGGAACATGACTGGAGCAACTGGGAGTGACTGGAATTACTCTGGGAGGAAATGGGATCATGTTGGGGGGAACTGGGTGCAACTAGGATGATGTTGGGAGTGACTTGAAGCAACTGGGATCATGCTGGGAGCAAGTGGATCATGCTGGGAGCAACTGGGAGTGACTGGTACCACACTGGGAGGATCTGGGATCATGATGGAGACAAGTGGTGCAATTGGAATGAAGTTGGGAGTGACTTGAAGTGACTAGGAGCAACTGGGAGCAGACTGGGAGCAACTGCGATCATGCTGGGAGCAAGTGGGAGTAACTGGTACCACACTGGGAGGTACTGGGATCATGCTGGGAGCAAGGGGGTGCAAGCGGAATGACGTTGGGAGTGACATTGGGAGGGACTAAGAGCCAATGAGAACATGATTGGAGCAACTGGGAGTGACTGGAACCACTCGGGGAGGAACTGGGATCATGATGGTGGCAATCGGGGGCAACTGGGAGAACAGTGGGAGCAATTGGGACCGTGCTGGGGACAAGCGGGAACATACTAGGAGCAAGTGGGACCACACTGGGAGGGACTGGAAGTGACTAGGAGCAGCCGGGATTTTCCTGGGGGCAATTAGGACTATGTTGGGGGGCAACTGGGAGTGACTGGGACCACACTGGAAGCAAGTGAGATCATGCTGGCAGCAAGTGGGACCACACTCGGGGCAACTGGGATCATACCGTGAGCAACCAGAATCATCCTGGTAGTCACTTGGAGCATGCTGGGGGCAACTGGGATCGTATTGGGAGCGACTGGAATTGTACTGGGAGTGACTCTGAGCCTGCTGGGGGCAACTGCGACCATACTGGGTTAACTGGGAGCAAGTGGGACTATGTTGGGGGGCACCTGGGACCATGCTGGGGTACCTGGGAGCAACTGGTATCATGCAGGGCAAGACGGGGATCATACTGGGAGCAAGTGGGACTACGCTGCTGGCAACTGGGATCATGCTGGGCGAGACTGGGATCATCCTGGGAGCAACAGGGGCGGAAGCCTGCCCCACCTCCCCGGTCAAGAAACGCTGAGCTGCTTGTCCGGACGCCTGGGTCCGCCGGGGTGCCCTGCGGCTGGGGGAGGAGCCATGCAAATTTATGCTAATGCCACCCCGCGGCTGCTTCTCCCCCTCCCGTCCCCTCTCTGCACCTCCAGGGCACCATCGAGACGCGGCCTCCGGCGGCGCAGAGCGGCCGCGCGGGCGCCTGTTGGTCGGACGGTGGGCGGGCGGGCGAGCCGAAATGACGTCATACGGGGCGACGCGGCGGGAGGTTTGAATCCGGGCGGCGGCGGCCGCAGGTTGTGGGGGGGTGTCGGGTGTGACGTCACGTTGGGCGGCCTGATGCCCTAGCGGGGCTGTGAGGTCAGGAGGGGGGAGCCGGGGGGTGTGTGTGTGACGGAGGGTGGGACCCGAACTTTTGGGTTCCCCCCCCCCGTGACCCCCCGAACACCCGGGGTCCTTCCCCCCTCCCCGCAGTGGGCGTGGCCTCGCCATGCCCCGCCCCAAGCCCCCCGCCCCCCCGCCATCGCCCCGACGGACCCCGCGGCCCCACAGGGAGTGGGGGGAGAACCCCACCCTATGGATCCCTGCCGCCCCCCCGGACGCTATAGTCCCTTCCCTGACCCCATAGAACCCGACCCTATAGATTTCTCCCTCCCCTTGTCCGTACCTATCCCCCAGACCCTATAGATCCCTCCCTCCCTTCCCTCCCTCTAGCCCTACAGATCCCCCCAGACCCTATAGATCCCTCCCTCCCTTCCCTCCCTCTAGCCCTACAGATCCCCCCAGACCCTATAGATCACTACCTTTCCCCCCTTGGACCCTGTAGATTCCGCCCCCCCAACCTTATAATTCCCTCCTTTCACTGAACCCAGCCCCTGTAGATTCCCCCAGACCCCATGGATCCCACTCCCCCTCCAGGCCCTAAAGATTTCTCCTGGAAGCTATATACACACACACACACACTCCCGCAGGACCCTATGGATCCCTGCTTCCCCCCAAGCCTGGACCATCTAGATCCCCTGGACTGCCTGGATCCCTCTGTTATTCCCTGCCCTGGGCCATATAGATCCCTCTGGACCCTATAGATCCCCCTGGACCTTATAGATCCCACTGTCACAGGAGGACCCGGTCATCTGGACATGCAGGCAGCCCCAGGTGTCCAGGTAACGGACCAGGGTGTCCAGGGCTAGATGCCCCCCCCGACCCAGATGCCCTATAACTCCCCTCAGCCTCATATAAACCCCATAGTTTTTCTCCCCCCTCGGGCCGTATAGACCTTATAGGCCACTCTTTCCAACCCTGTAGACCCTCCCCACAGTTCTATAGACTCCCCCAGCCCCATATGGACCATATAATCCCCCCCAGAGCCATATAGATCCTAAAACACACACACCCCCATATAGATCACCCCAGCCCCATAAAACTCCCACAACCGCCCCTCCAAACCCCATACAGCCCCCCCAACCCCATATAGAACACCCTTCTCCATAGAGACCCTCTACCCTCAGCCCCTCCCACACCTTTGTCAGGGTTTAACCCCAGCCGGCAACTCAGCACCACGCAGCCGCTCGCTCGCTTGCTTCCCCCCCACGGAGTGGGATGGGGGAGAGAATTGGGGGAAAAGAAGTCAAACTCGTGGGTTGAGATAAGAACAGTTTAATAGGACAGAAAGGAAGAAACTAATAGTGATAGTAATAACAATGCTAAAATGACAATAGTAATAATAAAAGGATTGGAATATACCAGTGATGCGCAATGCAATTGCTCACCACCCGCCGACCGATGCCCAGTTAGTCCCTGAGCGGTGATTACCCCCACCCCCACTCCCCCCAGTTTATATACTAGGCATGACATCATAGGGTATGGAATACCCCGTTGGCCAGTTTGCGTCAGCTGCCCTGACCGTGTCCCCTCCCAACTCCTTGTGCCCCTCCAGCCTTCTTGCTGGCTGGGCAGGAGAAGATGGAAAATCCTTGACTTAGTGTAAACTCTCCTTGGCTCCTCCCTGTCTCCCATATAGACCCCTCCAAGGCCCATATAGACCCTAGAAACCCTCTGCCCAGCCCTATATAGACCCTATAACCCCCCTCCGCAGCCCCACATCCTCACCCCCAGCCACACAGAACCCCCCCCCGAGCTCCATATAGCTGCCCCCCGCCCAAGGCCATATAGCCCCTATAGGGCCTGGCCCCACGGCTTTGCTCGCCCGCAGCACTGAGAGCAGGTCGAGGGCCCGGACGCTGGCCCTTGGCGCTGGGGGGCCCAAGGGGGCTTTGGGGGGCCCTAAATGAGCTTTGGGGGGGTGGTCCAAGGCAGGTTTTGGGGTCTCCAAGGGAGTTTTGAGGTGCCCCAGGGTGATGGAGGGGATCCTTAAGGGATGCCCATCAGGCAATCACCCAGGGTGCTGAGATGGTGACGGGGGCAGATTGTCAACCTGGATGAGGAAGGAGCACGGCATCCGACTGCTGCAGTGCCGGAGAGGAAGAGGAATCCAGGAATCCAGGAAGCATCAAAACCTCCCCTAGCCGGGACCAAGCTGCACAAAGGGCACCAGCAGCCCACCCTGTCTCTCCTCCCAGTGCTGCCTCTGGCCAGGAAGAGCTCAGAGAGACCTTCCAGAGACTCGGACAGCTCTGCCGGCTGGCCTGCCTGCCCACAGGTCCCTCCAGGAAGAGCTTTAATCCGTGTTCAGCTTTGGGGATCGCCTTGCAGAAACAACACTCGTTTGGACCCAGCAGAACAGATTTGACGTTATCAACACTTACTTGATTGGATCATATTCATGGCTGGACTGCGTCATCATAGCTTTTATTTAATCTTCTTCGGAAGCTTTGGCTTCAGCCAGATTGGCAGTCTGTTTAACAGGCAATTATTTGACACGCACATTAGAAACACGTTTAAGCCCACACAGCCAAAGACAACACCGCTCACCCAGTCCTGTAAAGAGCAGCACAACGCTAGCAGAGGTTGCATGAAAACAGCTGCTTAGAGACAATACCGTTGTCCTGAAGATGTT